>NC_052633.1:45270062-46505062 GCF_016161935.1 Mauremys reevesii | reverse complement strand
GGTGCGCGGCTTAAACGCCGTGCAGATCGGGCACTTATCTGTGCTGTGAGATTCCCCGAGGCAGCGCAGGCAGGAGTCGTGCGGGTCGCCAACGGGCATGTGTCGCTGGCAAGCCGCACAGGGCTTAAACCCCGGTGCCTTGGGCATGAGCCCGCACCGGTTGTGGAAGAAGAGGGGCTAACCCCTCTAATTCCCTTACTATACTATAACTAACTAAACTTATTCAACTAATCTAACAACTAAACTAAGTTAACCAACTATGTACACTGAAGAAATGGAGAAACGCTAGGGCTGTGGAGGTAAGAGAGCACTCCACTGTTCCAACTGGCCGTCACGGGCGGTAAGAAGGAACTGAGGAGCGGACGGGCTGGCTGGGGTATATATTCAGCGCCACAGTGGCGCCACTCCAGGGGGCGCCCAGCCGGCCCGCCGGAGTTGCTAGGGTAAAAATGTTCCGAAGAGCCATGCACGCGCGGCACGCAAACCTAACTGGAATGCACAGGAGCAATTACTCGAAGAAGAACTACCCAGTATCAAGAGGCTACAAAGGTGTTTTAAAGACACTTTAGACCCCCTCCTCTCTGGCTGCAAGTTCTGTGTTGAAGCCAATATCCTTTTTTCATTAAAAGAAACATACTTAGTTAAGTGAACTAATTATTAGATATTGGCCTGAACCAAAAGCTCAGATCTGGACAAGCCGAGCATTTGAGAACCTCTAATCTGGATCCAAATGTACCTCAGATTCATCTCTACTTATTATCCTTATGCCAATCAAACATTCATATCAGTTACATACCATCTTTGTTCTTGATGCAGGCCAAAGTAATGTAATCCATGTGTTTCTGTATTTGCTTCTGTAAGGCCTTCTCTCTTATTCCCCTGAGATGTAGTACTTTAAGCAAAGCTTTTAGGTCCTCTGGATCAATAATTCTCCACCAACCAAACTGCATTTCTGAATCAAGACAAGTTTGCAAATCTTTTACAAGCATTTTAAACATGAAGCACTATTACGATCAGATTTATTTCAAGAAATCATGCAAACAAATGTTCTGATAGTGTGGCAGCATTAGAGGAACTCAACATTTAGACAGTTCTGGCACATTACTGCATTATGCTTACCTTCTGGTATGGGTTTTGGGCTAGGATAATCTACTGGCTTGGCTACTTCAACTCCTGTAGAGGGAGCAGAAGCTGTTTTTTCAGTTTGTGGTACCGGTGATTCACTTTTACTTGTAGGAACACTGGGCGTCAAAAATGAATTACCATTTCCTTCTGACAATCCTAACCCTGATCCAACACTAGGTAAGGGAGATGAAAATGGAAGGTTTGAAGTAAGAACTCCTGTAGGCCATCCACAAAATTGAAGTCCCATTATAGGTAATCCAGTCTTCATCTGCTGTATCAAAAATATTTTTAAAACATTACTATTAATTTTATTACTAGTGTGGAGCTCCTAGAAACCTGGATTAGGATTACTCAACCCTTGTGCTACGCATAATAAAAACACAAAAGAGGCCTTGATCTCTGCCTTAAAGAGTTTAAAAAGCTAAGATGCCAAATCATACAAACAGCTAGTAACCCTATATGGTGAATGTTTAGAAAACTGTTGCTTCTGATGACCACAGCTCTGAAAATTACTATTTGTAGTTATCTTTTTTTCATTCAATTTCCAACTACCAATTGCCAACTTCTTTATACAAATACAAATGATTTGAAACAGTACACACAAAATCACACAAATTGTTAATTTAAACATCCCTGTTTGCCTACTAATCTACCAATCTAAATCTTTTTAGCAAATAGTACTCGGCAGCATAAAAAAAACATTTCTAAGAATGAGTTACATTTTACAATAGTTTTAAAAAAATACAAGGAACAAAGGTACAATTTCAATGGTATGATCAGCTCTCAGAGGGAATTTCGCCTGAGTAAGGACTGCTAGATCAGACATCTTAGATTGTAATTAAGTACCAACCTGAAGTGATGATAATGCAAAAGGACTTATTCCCATAGGACTCTGTACAGAGGTTGAAGTGATATGAGGAGATGGGACTGGTGAAGGTGATTTTGAGGGAGGATTTGAATGCAGAGTTAGCGAAGAAGAAGCAGATGGTGTATCTGAATGGATAACTGATGCATCATCACATGGTATTCTTGGTAAAAGGCTGAACCACTGTCTGCTCTTTTCTGTAAGAGTCTTTAACAACTGGTCATTTGGAATTAATGGAGAATTGTAAAACTTCCCTGGTCCACTTGCAATGGGATTAAAAAGATTATTAGAATCTGACTTTTCAGAGCTGCTTTGTGATATGGTGGGCTGAAGGCTGCAGAGGGAGTTTTTAGAGTTATTTTGATAAGATAGTGTGCATCCATTTGCTGCACTGCCATTGGGTTTTTGTGACATAATGTCAGATTCAGGAGGCATCTTTGCTACCTCCAACAGTTTGCTTAGCTTTGAAAAAGAGCCAGGCTTCTGTAGAAACAAATTAGTGTTATCCTTTTCCTTAAGATCCTCTTTCTGCTCACAGTGACTTGTATTTATACAGTTTACTTTTTCCTCTGAGGTCTCAAACATCTCTTCTTTGATATGTATACTTTCTGCTTTTTTTAACTTCTCTTTTTCTTTTGCAATTTCTTCTAGACCTGCAAAATTGAAACAACTGTAAACTTAAAATATCAAAGGAGAACCATCTAACTTAGACCATTCCTGTAATCAGGTTTTATATAAAGAAAAACTTCAGTCACTTCCACGTGCTCTAGACCACCATGTACTCTATGAAATTGCCTTCAAGCTCTGAAAAATATTTTGTAAAAGGACAAACACAACACTCAAATACACTTTACACTGTACCTCCATGTGGACGAAATTTCACAGCCAACTCAAAACAGTTTGAAAAGAGGTTTATAACAAAAATGCTCACAGACCCTTCTCATAGTGTTGTCAATTGTATTGTGTTTTTTTCCCCTCACCAAATCTAAAACAGATTTAAACTTTGCTGTGTATCAGAGATGAAAAACTGGATGCACTGAATTTAGTAAAAAAACTCCTATTGAGTTCAACAAGGCCAGGATTTTGCCCCAGAAATTGCTAAGAGATTCACTTAACTTGCATACAGAACACCAATGGAATTCTGGAGCAGTTTGTCAGTTCTAATTTCTTTGGAAGGGGCAACATTTTTATAGCTTTGTGCTTGTAAAAGTTACCATTGACTACAGAATTACCAAAAAGTTTCATGTTCACACCAAGAGAGAAGGATATTTTCTTTTAAATTTATAGGCTATTTCTGTAAACTGTCAGCCCTCCAGCTGGGGGAGAAATAAGAATGAAGACGCCAAAAAAAAAATTCTATTTCACAGATTGGATGTCTCCCAAAGATAGAAATAGGACATTAAAATTCACAATCCACCCAATTAATTTTTTTAATTAAAAGAAAGCGGGGAATTTAATTACCAAATACTAAAGGCTACTTTTACCTGTTTTACTCGTTATCTGAAATAAATTATTTGAAGAACCTACACAATATAATGATTGGGATCTACAGATAGCTAAGTAGATAGATGAATAGAATAGTTTAAATAGCTAAACAATTTACAATACAAAATGCTGAGGTTCAGAGTCCATGTCAGCTCGAATATCTTTGAGGTGGGGAAGGACCAGTTTATAAATGGGGAAAAAAATTGTTCTGTTCTCTCTTCTCTCCTGTTTTCCCGTCAATCCTCTGTCTTCCTCTGCCCTTATTAACATATGTCAACAAGCATTAATAAGAATCTTCAAAAAGAACAAAAGAGGGGGAAATGGCAGAGAGCAGGGCGGAAAGAGAAGGGAAAGCGCTCAGCATGGCAGCCATTTGTTTGCTTAGTTTCTGCATCAGTTAGTGCAGCTGCATAATTACAGATAAACAGGGCCCCTATTTATCATCTATGGCTGGTAACACCTGCAGGGGTTATTTGCACATTCTGCAAAACCAGAATAATTTCAACAAGGAAAAAAGCACAATAGCAAGGAAAATGTACTGCTATAATTTTGCATCTCTCTTTCTGAATTTTTAATGCACCCACCACTCTAGTAACGTATCTGGGTACTAATAATGTTGAATTTACCAAGAGATCCCAAATGGGCCTGACAGAAAGAAACAATTTTGGGAACTGTACAGGTAAAAGCTTTAGAGGGAGGTACTTTTGATAACTGGACAGATGGCTCAGTGTTTTATGCATCGAGTTTCCAGTTACCTACACCCAGGAACCATAAGTTTCAAAACTCAGCAGGGCCAACTCAGACTTTCATCCTTCCGAGGTAATAAACTAACTACTATGCAATTTACTGAAAAGGGGATGAAGTGGGCAGGGAGACATCTTGCAGATGAGATCTTAAAAAAAAAGAAGTCCCATTGATCTGCATGGACCTTAAGAATCCCTCTAGACTAATTTAGAAGAATATGGGTTTGTTCTGGTGTTTTTGGCCAAAATTTCTGTGCAGTTTCATTAGCACCTCCAGAGAGGAAGCTCTAGTTCAGTGGTTCTCTGTGCATATAGTTTGTAAAGCTCTTTAGGATTCTCTAGGCTAAAATACACTATGTGAAATATTATTACAGTACAAAAGATAAGACACTTTGGAAAATAGGAAAAGGAACACAAGCACTACAGCATTTGATAGTCAACTTCTTTTTCCATACAACTTTTGGTGTTTTCACACCAGTTTCTAATTCAGAGCATAATATAATCAGGGGATGGTGAAAGAGAGGGCCTACAGAGCACACACAATATTAGGAAACTACTTTTGGGATCATGATTAGGTTTACGTACGACTTTGAGATTCAGGTTTGAGGTCAAATCAGGGCTCAGGTTTCACTTAGACAGTACTGAAAATATTGGGGATAGGTGTGAGAGATACCTAGAATGCATCTTCTGAGGAGTTTTTGGAGAGATTTTTGCAATCTTGGGCCAAAATCTTGTGAAAATGGCGGTTTTGGCTGCAACCAAACCAGAACTGAAAAATGGATCTGTTCTGGAACCAAAATCATGGGTTGGGTCTATATCCAGGAATTCTAATGAGTGAATTCTAAAATTGACATGTATCTAGACTTGAGGTAAATTAAAAAAAAAAGTTTGTAGAATAGGTATATATTAACTATCAAAATCAGCCAACTCCATTTAAATTTTAGTAAAATAGACTTTAATGTCTCCTGGAGGGAAATTCACTCAGAAAAAAAGAGGAGCATAAAACCATATTATGGGTTGATAAAGAAATTATTGTTTTAGCAGAGAACTGAAGAGAGTATCTTATTGTATAACAATCATGTTCCATTTTATTTTACATCATATATGTAATCTCTAAACACAAAACATTCTGAATATCTGCATAAATCCTGAGAAAATTAAAATAGACAAAAATAAATGCTTCTTCATACATTCTGTGGTGAACCTGCAGAATTCATTGGCAAGGAAAATATAGAGAAATAGTTTAGCAACTGTCAAGGCTGATTTCCCACTAAGGTGGGGGCCCGCAAGGGTTCTAAAAATTAATACTGGCCACTCCAGGCTGGTATTAAACTCCCAAGGTCACAGCTTCTCTCTGACCTGGGATGGGTAGATTCTGCCACCACTCAAATGCAAAAAACCCCTTGGAACCCAGAAAGGCTCACTTGGGAATTCCTTCCTGTGGGGTACCCTCAAGCCCTTTCACCCCCCACCCCCCCGCGAAGAGCTGAGAAAGAAAAACACAGAAAGCAGCTGTTGCCAGCAGCTAACTAAAAAACATGTGCACAGACCTCTTAAGACACAAAAATCCAAATCCTGTTCTTAAAAAAGATAAATTTTATTAAAAACAAAAAGAAAGAAAATATATCTGAAAACTCAGGCTATTGCTAGATTTTTAGAAGAGCAATTCCAAAAATTAAGCACCCAAAATAGTTTCTGGGGGTTCAGTTTAAAGGTTACAAGCAACAAAAATATCTGGGGTTAGCACAGAGGAATATACAAGCCATAAGAAATAAACAAAATAAACCTAATTGTGTCTTTCTACACATTTTCTGATCTACTTACATATCTGGGCTCCAAATAAGCAATTCTAGGTCTGACTTTGATGATTTTCATACCTGGCCTTCAGCTTCTCACAGCATAACTGCTGCCCTGTTCCCCTCTTCTCCAGAGAGCAACAACAGACACACAGACAAAGGGAAGGTCTTCCCCAATTTTAAACAGTTCTAGCCCTCCCATTGGCTCTTTTGGTCAGGTGCCCACTCCCTTCTTTTTACCTATGGCTTTTTTAACCCTTTATAGGTAAAGCAAGTAAAGAACAGCTACCAAGAGGTATTTTATAGCTAGCTGGCTGGCTGGGTATCCATAAAAGGAAGCTCCCTCCCTCCCCCTTCATTTATCACAGCAAAATTAAAGGATTTCATATGCAGTTACACTAGCTAAATCAAAAATTAACAAAAGGATATTAATTCTCTGTTTCAAGGGATAAATTAACCAACTAAAAATCAGAAAAATTCCCCTTAGCCTCATCAAACAGCACTGCACAAATAACTAGGGCTATCACAGGTTAGTTTTTAGCCTTCTCCTGAAGGTAACAGGCCATTTTTGAAGACACAGATAACAGACTAGATGCACAGGCAGTATACTTTTGTATGGCAATTTCTACGATTACTCCTTTGTGGTACTTACCTTCACCACTTTCCATGCCTTCCACAAAAATACCCCCACACTGGGGTAGAATCCAATACCGGCGTCTGTAACGATCCTGACCAAACATCATTGAGCGTAAAGAGTGAGAGGCTTCAAATAATTTCCTTCTGTATTGGCTTTGTTGCTGTTTTAAAAAAAGGGGGATGGAGGGTGGAGGATTATAATTCAGTGGGGAAAAAAATCAGTTGTTACAGTATAAAATATCTGTTCGGGCAAGGCCAAATGACAGCTCAGTGGCCACATGAGCATTTACTTGGGATATTTCACACAAGTGTTTTATCTAAAAAGCCAAATTGTCTTTAAATAATCAGCTCGGGCACTCTTTGATATATCCTAAATTTATCAGCTTCACTGTCAGGATGCTCGGCTCTCTGAGCTAAGAGGTGAAAACATTATCTAAAAGTTGTATCTGTTCTGTATTTTAATACCAACATTCAGAGAACAATAGAATCCATGATTTCATTGCACTGGAACAGCCAAAATCCTATCAATTATGCAATACAGTAAATGGTGTTCAGAGTGCTGAAGTTATCCAGCGCAGCGTGAGATTCTGTAGCTCCTGATGACAAACTAATGAATATTTCAATTGGCTTAGAGAAATTAGTTCAGTAATATCTGAACATAAAGCCTTTATTCAAACACAGAAAGTACTTTTTGGGAGGAGTGGAGGAATCTAACAGGAATTTCAGTTAGTCTACCCACTCCTTCCTCTGCTAAACTGGCACTCTTGGAAGCAGTGTAGTATTCCCAGAACTGGGTGTTTATTGCAGCTGGGAGCAGTAGACAAACCAATGACAAAGCCTGGAAGGATGAACTCTCTTTAAATAAATAAAATAGGTACACTATAGTATCCCAATTCGTCAAATTTTCCCCATTCTATTCTCCTTATCTACTAACCTGTTTCCCTTCCTATACCAACTGCCATTATCTAAACACCTGATTCTACTGTGCTACTCAAAAACATATACAACTCTTCAGAAACTGAATAAGCAACTATTCAAGTCTATGCCGTTTTGGGCCATACTCTAGGCACCTGGCTATTTTAGAATTCAGGAATGGTCTTCACCATTGCAAGGTTCAGAACAAATTTGACTTGTCTTCCTTACCAAAAAGTAGCCTATAAATCCTACAAATTTATAGAGGGACCGATATTGTGGAGGTTTCTTGCAAATTTCTTCGTGCTATTATCTTAAGTATATGTCACCTCTAGTCTATTCTTCTTTGTTTTCATCTTTCCTTTCCCTATAACATCACAGTGCTTTTAATATCCCATAGTATTTCTATGGCCAATGGCAGCGCTCACTCCAGAAATCCTACAGAAGAATATTCACATTTAACGCTAATTATATTGCCTCCATCCTCTGGAAAACATAAAGCTATTAATACTAGAGCTGACCCTTTAACTGGTGGTGTCAAGTGCACTTAGCACCCCATGTTTAATTTAAAAGCAAAGAGTCGAGTTAACTGGTCTCCCCTCTACAATGCCTGGGAACTAGGTTCTGAAGGTCAACCAATAGCAGGAGAGAGCGGGTAATTACAGATCACAATTGAAAGGGAAAACCACATACAGGACATTTCAGGAGAGCGGGTCTCTTTGTATTAATTTAGATGGAATACATGGGCTAAAGTTGTTAACGTGACGCTGACTGTCCAACATTAAGCACTTTTAAATAAAGTTCGGGTTTTATCCTGGTTAGTACATGGCAATCACACTATTAAAAATACCTTTCATTAAAGATACAGAAAATAAGGGAAAACAGTTACAGCATTTAAAATGTAAAGCATTAAATAAGACTTTCATTTTAACAACATCCCTTGTTCCCTCTCTCTTTAGCTGAAGAGAGTTTTCAGAAGGAAAAAACAGTCTTTTAAATGGTATCAAGGAGGGTAACAACTGTTGGGGGAAAGGTGACGTTAGTTAGCTGAGATGGGCTAGAGCTGTTACTGTTGCGGTTGTTAAAGTCCGATTTCCTGAGACAGCAAACACGCAAAAGGAGAGAGAACAGAATATCAAAGATAGAAAATGCACCTTCTGTCTCTGGTGTTGACTTTCACTTGCAATCTCAGTACTGGAAAAACAGCCATGGCACATGGTCTTATGAGCCACTCCAAGACCTGGCAAACGTGTACAACCATTGGCCTATTTCAGTACTGTTTTAGTTGTCACTTTCTGGTCACAAGCTTACAGCAGTGTTGCAAGATATACAGTCTTGGTTGGCTAAGCCAGACTCTTATTAAAAAAAGAGGCAAAAGGAGACAGGAAAGAAAAGAAATAAGGTGGGGAAGGAAAAGAACACACAGGGGATGGGTGGAGGTGGCAAAGTCACACATCCCAGCTGGCGTTTTGGATTTAGCTGGAGCTGGCAGAGATAGCAATGTCATCTGAGTAGGTCTCTCTGTTCTAGTCTGGCCAGGACATCTCTCAGGATCAAGATGATGAAGGCCTGGGGTCCCACAATATGGCGGAGGTGGCAGCCATGATGGCGAAGCTTGCTCCAATGGCCAATTTTTCTCCTTAAAGTCTCTTTCTCTCCAAAAACGGGGTTGTGGGTACAATAGCCTGTCGCCTCATTATTTTGTCCACACAATTGCACTTAAATTTCCAACACACCAATTCTGGTTCCCTGATCTCTGGTTCCACACTTTCCTTGTTTAGCAAGCATTATTTTAATACAGTCCTTGAGTTGTATCAGTAGGCCTTTTGTTTCCCCTAATTCTGTCTTGCATTGGCAACTTTTCTATCAACATTTGTAGTTATAGGTTATTGTGATACTTTATGAACTTCTACTCAGTTTTCACAGTTGAGCTCACAATTAGGATAAATTTGTAGGTCCCAGTATCGCAAAAGGCCCCACTATCAAGGGATGGGTTCTGGACAGCACTCACCAAAGACTGAGGAAAAAAAGACACCTAAAGAAGGGTGGCTGGTAAACTGATATCCTGTGAGAGTGAAAGTAAAAACATAAGCAGTAGGTACGTTGGGAGCTGATTAACTGGAAGTAAAAGCACTTATTTCCTCAACTCCCTAACCTACTAACATGTGAGGGTTGGGGATCAACCACAAGTGCATGGAGAATGGGAAGAAAAGTAACAATGGGAAGATGAGCTGGGATCTGTGTCTCCTTCTGCCCTGTGAAAGAAACCCATGCAGAGAAAGTGTTAGAGGCAGAAAAAACAGATAAGACAGACACTAAAATTGATGGAAATCTCTTACCTTGGTGAGTTTTTCAATCTGTTTCTCTAACTCTTCAACACTTGCTGCCTGGTCCCCATCATCCTACACCCAATAAATACACAGTCATGATAGTTTATTTCAGGATAATGTAATGCTACTACATCCTACTAATGCTACAGTACAAGATCTTCATGTAACAAATACGTCATGTCGAATCTGTGGGACAAATTCTACCCTAAGACATGGATGCAACTCCCATTGACTTCAGAGGGAGTTGTGTGCAGAAGTTGGAACTATTTGTCTGTGGAATATACGTGACTATGCCAAATATATTTTTACTTTTACAAAAGTATTATAAATCTTCCTTCCCAGATGTATATGTATAGGGAGAGTGGGTGGACAGTCGATTTTGTTGAGACTTTGTCCTTTTACAGGAAAAAAATAATTCACCTTGCAGATACACACTTAAAACTATAATTTAGTTTATTACGTTTCATAAAGTTGTGTCTTCTTTTACATTCATTTTTGAGTGATTTTCTCACATTAAATAATGGAATAATGTCAGAATCTGATCAATCAATCTTTGGAGAGAGAGAATTTGGAGTCTTCTTTCAATATTCACAAGAAAATGCAAAGCCACTTTAAATGACAAAAATTTGTATGGGAAATACTAGTACGGCTATTATTGATTTTTAAAGAGAGACCTTCTATCACTGAAAACTGTAAGCTTTAAATTCTCCTTGATGAAATTACAGCTAGAAATAAGGATAATTTCCATAAGAATTTTAATTCAATTCAGTGAGCCCTTGGCGAACTACAGTACGGTTCCAAGAGAGTTCTATAACTTTCCTGGGAAGTCTCAATTACTCCTCACCCTGAAGCAGAAGATAGTAGCCTCCCCTATGTGATTCTTTGTGCGAACAGCTGAAATTATACCTCAGATACTTTAAAGGTGAACTGAAAAGCAAAAATGGAACTGGAATTAAACCCAAAATTTGTGTGTTAAATTCCAACAATAACCATGATGGCGTGGTATGAGGAAGGGAGGCATTCCACACAGAAATAAGATTTCATTAACCTTTGCAAAATCGTTCTAACTTTTGTGAAATTCTTTTTGTGCTTCTTGGCTCACAAATGCAACATTGTGAAACATCACACATAACGTGGGTTGCAGTGGGACTTTCTGTATTTATCACAGATATCACATTCTGGGATATTTTAAGTGAACCAGAAAGCACCCAGACTTTTTCACACAGTTAAAAATAATTAGAGAAGGTTAATTAAAGGTGTTGAATGTCCCCAACTCCTGGTACCCAGCCTGGTCACTGTGGTATTTAACATAGTTTTAGGGAAAACTCTCAAATTTCATTTTTGCATTTAATAACATCAGAAGTCTGTAGAATTGATTGATATGGCTGTGAGTTAAAGAAGACACAGGTCCATGGAGTCTTCCAATCTTCACAGATAAGACTTTATGAAGTAAGTCTTCCTGCTGAAACATTATTGTCTACTGTCCTTTTTTTGCACACTATCCATATTTTGTATTTTCAAGGGGATTGCATTTCTAAAGGTTCACTCTTTTTGCTTATGGGACCATTCACACACAAAGATTTTCTGGCAGTATCTCCTATATTTACTCACAAGGACAGAAAGACAGCAGGAAGGGATTACTGTAATTCCATACAGAATCCAGAATGGTGGCCAAAAGGAGAGTTCCTACAGCTGATGCTTAGTTTTTAATCGAAGGTATTTGTATGGATTTGAGTGTAACAACTAGTTTGCATATAAAGCACTGTGCAAACATTAATCAGTCTCACAACACAACTGTGAGGCACTGTAGGTAAAGAAATATGACTACCTTATTTTACAGACTGGTAAAATGACAGAAAGAAAGGTGATGTGACTTGCTGGAGGCCATATAGCAAACTAGAGCAAATGACAGGATTCAAATTTAGCATTTTTGTGGCTCCTTTCCCAGGCTTCTTCCACCAGACCACACTGGACTTGTGTGATGTTGTTTGAGATCCTGTGGAATTTCTATAAAAAGCTCAGTTTGACTATAACAAAGGCAGTTCAGTTTAAAAAGCTAATAAATATTCGTAATGACCCGCCTTGTGTCTTATAAGGATGTTGGGTATTAAAATATTGGAGCTGGTGATCAAGTACTGTGGAACTGCAAAAGACCATTCCTCTCACCCTCATCAACCTGGAGAAGTTGTAAAGACTCAAAGGTCATATTTGCCAACAAATTTCAATTATCCTTTAACTTTAAAAATATACACACATACATGGTTCAGCTTAAGCTCCCAAACAACCCTTCCCTTCTTTCAGCTTGTAGTCACACCGGATACCTCAGTTTCATAGTGGATATTATTTATTATAATTTCTCTCTGTACCAATGACTAAACTGAAGCTATCCTGATAATTAACACATCCCCTTCTCCACTCTCCGGAAAGCTACTTTTATGCTTATTTGCTAGAAAACATTTGGTTCCCTGGATCTGATTTAGCCTTTTCCTCTTTGAAGAGTCTACGTAAAATGGTAGGAAGGCAGTCCTCAGAGAAATGAAAATCTAGATTAGGCTAAAACAAGCAAACAAAAAACAAACAAAAGACACCTGGCTAAAGAATAAAGAAAGGAAAAGTCTACCAAAGAACTTAAAATACCAAACAATTAAAAACAAATCTAACACATACTCTCACGTATTATGATTTTTTCCTTTTTATAAGATTTTCGACAAATGTTGTCTTCAAATCTATCATATAAAGGAGTGGAAAGAAAATTCCATTCTTTTATGTTTAAAAAAAAAGTTATCATTTGTTAAATTAATATTCCCTACCTCATCTTCACAGACTTCTGCCTTCTTTCCCTTTTTGTCATCTTTGTCCTCTTCATCCTCATCATCTTCATCTGCTTGATCATCACTATCATCGTCGTCATCATCATCATAATCACTGTCTCCTCCCTTCCGTCTCCGTTTGCGGCCTGGAGTGGATGTACCCAATGAATGCTGTTCTTCTCCTATATCACCACCCACTGTAGTGTCTCTCTTGCCGGTTTTCTTGGCATGAATGATTCTAAGCCTTTAAACACATAATATGCAAGTGGTCTTATTGACTGTAGTTGTAGCATACACATACTCTACTCTGTACTTCATTCCAAGGTGCATCACTCATTTTAAACTCAAATTTACTTCTGTCCTACAACAACCTTCTGCTATCTCACTGTTTGTTATCAGAGATTGACATAATAAATTCACATTGTAGAACACTTCATACAGAATTCTGACCCATAAAAATTTATTCAGTTCTGCACTGGATTTCCTGCCTTCAGGGTAATTTCTTCTGAGTAACACTGAATTCCTATATAAAAGGCATGCAGGACCAGAGGAATTTTAAATAGCAGCCCTGTAAGCTAAAGAGAAATGCCCATTCCAATCTTCCTCCTCTATTAATTTTTCCCTTTTTCTTTTGCACTGCACATGCTGAAATCTGCATTTTACCCACCCATTTTAAAAGGCCACTATTAAACATGCGTGTCTGGGAAAGCTGAGAACGGATGATAGTAAAACAAAGAACATCATTTTGCTGAAGTGATCTTGGCGCTAGCAAGGTGATAGTAAACTTGACCCGTGATCCTGTATTTTTTTTAAAATAGAACTTTCTTAGGTGTATTTGGTCTATTTTACATGTTTCTATTTGTCTTTATGCTTTGGCTGCTCTTTTCACATTCCCGACACAACACTCTCTCTAAGAAATTGTAACCAGCTAAAGTAACTCAGAGGTTAACAGATGTATTAATTTTAAGAAATAAAAGAGAAACTTACATACCAGTATTTATGATTGTTGTAGACTTTCCTCTTCTACAAAATCCTACAAAAAAAGATTCCATACAGCAAATGTTATAGTTCTACCTATCAGGAAGCTAGCAGGCAAACACACTGAATCATAGAAGATATATATAACCAGGCTCAAATAGTCATTTAAAGACCAGGCCAAAAACATAACTGATCTAGAGCAGATATAAAAAAGCGTGTAGAAAAGGCAAATGTTTTGTAAGAGAAGAGGGGAGGGACGAAGGATGGGAAACGTGATAGGATTACGACAAACACAATTACCAGCAAGTAATTTTTCCTTGTCGTACTTCCCCACTTCTCCCATCCTACGAAACAACATTCCATACAGCAAGTGGCTAGCTATAATGAGAAGTGTGAAAGTAGGTGGCTTCTCAAACAGCAGCCTAGAGAGAGAGAACTGACAAAAATGTCAGCTCTCTAGAATGCTGATGTATCTAGCCAGTAATGAAGGTGAAAGACTGAAGTGAGGACTGTGCAGTATTCCTACACAGAGTAGATCATTATCATTGCCTCAGTTCTCACTGCTCAAGGGATAATAGTGTCTTTAGAAGATTAAGGCTATGTCTACACTACAACTTATGTTGGCATAACTTATGACGCACAGGGTAGTGAATAAGTTACACTGACATAAGCACCAGTATGGACAGTGCTATGTTGTCTGAAGAGCTTCTCACACTGACATGGCTATTGCCACTTGCGGGGGCTGGAGTAGTTAAGCCAATGGGACAGCTCTCTCTCGTCGGCTTAGAGTGGCTACACTAGAGACCTTACAGCAGTGCAGCTGCATTGCCGTAAACTCTCTAGTGTAGCCATGCCCTGGCAGTGAGAAATTACCTACCTCCTGGTAGGACATATTTAAAAATATCTTTAATCCACTTGAAGATTTAGAAGATGTAGAAGATCTTAGACCCTTCTTTTGCTCATGGAAACAGATTTTTAGACTTACTAATATACTTTGGATACAATTTTCAAAAGTAGTTATGTGACAAGTACCTAAGTCCCATTTTCAAAAATGACATTTTCAAAAGGCTCATAAGCCTCACTGAACATCAGTGCCTAAGTCACTTTTGAAAATGGGACTTAACAGCCTAAGTCACTTAAGCACTTTAGAAAATTTTATCCTTTTTCTAAGGGTACGTCCAGACTACCCACCGAATCGGCGGGTAGCGATCGATTTTGCAGGGATTGATATATCGCGTCTCATCTAGAAGCGATATATCGATCCCCGAACGCGCTCCTGTCGACTCCGGAACTCCACCGGAGTGAGTGGCGGTAGCGGAGTCGACGGGGGAGCCGCGGACGTCTATCCTGAGTGGTGAGGATGGGAGGTAAGTCAGGATAAGATACTTCGACTTCAGCTACGGTATTCCCGTAGCTGAAGTTGCGTATCTTACCTCGACACTGCCCCCCAGTGTGGACCAGGCCTTTGAGAAGTAAAATTTTCCAGCCTTCACCACCAGTCTGGAAAGTTTTCTGTGCACAAGAGTTAACATATCAGGCAAAAGCATAGGTGAATGAATAGCTGACTAACATAAAATTCAAAACTTTAGGTATAAAAATCCAGAGATAACCTGAAGGACAACTTTTTCCAGAAACATCAGCTGATAAAGAAGTTCAATAACAAGTGAATGAAATTCTCAAATGCACCTAAAAGAGAAGAGGGCATGTAAAAAGACCACTTCAGTGGAAAGCAAATTAACAGATACGACTCTGAAGGACATAAACCGAGGCTTGCATAACATTGAAAATGAAAAGTAGACACCTAAAGGCAGCATTCTGCACTCTAAGGCCCTGGTGAACCCTGGTAAATGCAGTCACTATGTCGTAAGGAGCAAGTGACCAATGAGAACTCTTCCCGAGAGCACAACTTAACAAAAATGCACCAAATAGGACAGGAGGTGACAAAGGTGGAACATTTCCTGATTGTGTCCGGCCACTTAGCCCAATCAGGGGAGAAAGCCCTGTCTCAGAAAGCTGTCTCTTTAATCCTCTTCACTTCCAGACACATACAAAAGGTGGTGTTTGAAGGGAATGAACTCCTGCATAATCTGACCTCAGCATGAACCTAATGAAAGGTCTTACTGGGGCTGGAAACCAAAGATATGGGGCCAAAGAAAATGACATGAATCCAATCTGAGCTAACCTTTGCAACATTCCTGGAATCAGGCAAGGGAAAAGAATAGGTATCCATGGCCTAACTTTTCAAACAGGCCTTAAATTCTGGATGTCCACCCTGAGATACCTCAAGGTTTTTAGAAGTACAGAGCACACATGCCCTCTAAAAGATGCTTCAAGTTGGGCACCTGAAAATGGAGACACCGAAAATCACTAGTCAGTTTTGAAAATGTTGGCCTTCATTCCTTCCCTCAGTCCCAAAAGAAGACAACAATGTGCTTGATCTGTGGTTATGGTTTACAACCACGCACGCTTGGGGCGGCGTCCCAGCGGGAGGGCGGCAGGCGGCTCCGGCGGACCTCCCGCAGGCATGCCTGCGGAAGGTCCACTGGGACCGCGGCTCCGGTAGACCTCCCACAGATGTGCCTGCGGAGGGGTCGCTGGTCCCATGGCTCCGGTGGAGCATCCGCAGGCATGCCTGCGGGAGGTCCACGGGAGCCGCGGGGCCAGCGGACCCTCCACAGGCACATCTGCGGGAGGTCTACCGGAGTCGCGGGACCGGCGACAGTTAGAGCGCCCCCCACGGCGCGCCGCCCTGCTTGGGGCGGCGGAAATCCTAGAGCCGCCCCTGTTTACAACTGAGGTGGTTCCTCTGAGAGAAGGGAAACCAATCTACTGTGGGTGTCCCACAGCAACACCAAATCTGAAGGATTTGATTGAGACCCCTGCCTGAGGTACTTCAGTGTTCTGCCCAGAAGGATGAACTCATTGGTTCTGCAGGCAGCCACATGCTCTTCGTCGCCCTTTGCCCACTGATATAAGTGACAGTTTGATGGAGGGAGAGAGATAAGAACGAATCCCTGAGGAGATAAAGACGGCTAAGATTTCTTGACTACATCAGAGCTTCAGCAGCACTGTTTCAACTACATACCCACAGGAGAGGACTGGCCTGTTAGGATCCAGATGAGATGGGAGAATGATTGGGCTTGCCCCAAGAGATAAAGCCATTATACCTATGTAGTCTGGGAACCTGCAGTATTAGCAGAGGTCCACAGCTACATTTTTTCCCCATATTTTTTTTAAATGGTCAGTTTTTTTCCTCTACCTCCCTCTTGTCCTTCTTCTTTACTTCTTCTTTCTTCCTTCTGAGACACATTAAAGGGAAAAAAGGGAGAAATAGGATTAGAAACATAAAGTACCTGAAGAAAAGGACCGAGAAAGGATTCAATGCTTCCTGGATAGGAGGCAAAGATGACAAACGGAATGGGAGCGGAGCCTGGCTTTGTATACCTCGTGATTCACAGTTTCTTTGCCTTCTAACCTCCTTGTAGATGGAGCTATTATGCTTGCTGTATGGAATTTTGTTTTGTACGATGGGAGAATAGGGGACATCAAGTGATTACCCTTGAAAATTTGCCAATTTTTCCTGAGGTAAATAGATGAGATTACCTCAGTATTTGCATTATTCCCAACACTTACTATAGGAACACTGAGGATGTACTGCAAATAGTGAGGTAGCATTATTTAGTTATCAAAGTAACTGGCAATTTTTTAAGGGTGTCCATTGTAACAACAATCAAGTCCTTTATAAGCATATTTAAAATGAAAATTGAGAAGTGTGGCAGGTCCAATCAGTTTCTTAACATCAATAACAATTTGACAGCTAAAGTAACCTTTGAATAAGAAATGGTTTACTTCTTTCAAAGAATGCAAAATGGATTTGATTTTCTTCCAATTTTGAGGCATAGTAACCCACTGAATCTCACACATCTTTAAACGATTGTAAAATACTGGCCTTGGGACAAGTTAAATTAATATCCTTTATTAAGACAGTATTGCAGTTTTTTTTGTTTTGTTTTGTTTTTTTTTAAAAACACAACTTAGCTGATTTTTGTCTTTGGAACAAATCTTTATAGTAGAAATTTAAACAAACACACAAAAGAAATATTTAAGGAAATATAACTTACTTCCGCAATTTGCCTTCAACCATCCATTTATCTCTTCTTAAATTTGACATATAATCAATGTTCTTATCAATTTCACTGTCAAACACAAAAAAACCCAAAAGTTTTAGGTAGTTTATGAAATATCACCAAGCAAGAATATGCATATATCTGAGAAACACACACACACACAATAAATATATATTACATATATAAAAATTACATCCAAAAATACTTCATTAAAAGAACAGGAAGATTGCAAGGGTAAGCATTCAAAAGTTAGGAAATACCAGAATTCAGGTTGCAAGTGCAACTTGGACTGCACACACAGTGGATATTCTTTTAAAAACTTTGAGCAACATCTCTGCAGCTGTTTTTGAGTTTGGAGAAGGAGTTGGTTTTAAAGAAATGAGAGAATAAGTAGTTATTCAATATTTCTTTTTATAATACTCAGTGGCCTAAGGCCTTATTTGCCACAGACTATTCAAACCCAGTACCAAACACAAAGTTATTAACATCCTCTGGGCATTTCTATGGTGCTCTAATCATGGTGTCTAAGTCATTCACAAATATTAATGAATTTATCTTCAAAACACTCTTAAGAGAATAGGTAGTATTATCCCCATTTTACAGATGGGACACAAACACAGAGACATTAAGGCCAAAATTGTCAAAAGTGTCCACTCATTTTGGATACCCAACCTGAGAAACCTAGGCCCTAATTTTCTAAAATAATTAGCATTTTTATAGAGCATTATATGTTGAAAGCACAGCTCTAATCACTTTTAGTTGCAGTCGTGAGCAATCAGAACCTTGATTTTGCTCAAAGTCTTGAGAAGAACATTCCCTCTGGGCATAAACCAAGTATGGAAAATTTAAAATTTCCCAAGGTCTTTCTTTTGAAAAGTTGTGAGTATATGAAAATAGGGAACTATAACAGAAATCAGCTCTCACCCTTAGCTACAACAGGGACTAACAGAACTCTACTATAACAAAATATGATGTACACATTATGCATTATATGGTGTATTTGTACAGCATGGATAAAGGTTTAGAAAATCTTACCTCACTACACTTTTACTGCATGCTAACTCATTAATAAGGAAAGCAAGTACCGATGCTTTCTGAGCTGGAGTATGTGCCTGGAAAGCTTTGGTCTTTAGACTTTCGGTAAGCTCAGTTTGCCCACAGTGAGCTTCCATAAAAATCTGTAGAATCTCAGAAACATTGTCACGGTTGACACCAACATTCAACAAATGTTCCCCAAGAGTTGTTTTGGCCTAAAAAATAAGTTTTTCAGTCAATCACATAAGAACAATAAAATACTATAACAGACCCAATAATACATTATGGTTAAAAATAACACTTTTGTCTGTTTGTTTGTTTTGGGAGTCCAATCCCAAAGTTAAAGTTGAGTCCAGACAGCACAGTGCAACAAAATGCATGCATCCATTGTATGTTTCAAAAAACTGAAATAACACTAATGTACGTTAAATAGGTTAAGTAAAAGCAGACCAACATGCCAAGTGGTATTTGTCAGAAAATGATAGATATTGGCTAGCACAATTCAGAATGTTTAGAAAGGGCTTCAGTAAAAGGTTACATTAGTCCAAGAAAAAAAATAAATAAATAAAAATAAAAAGGCAGAGAATCATGGTGTCAATCAGGGTTTTGACAATGGTGTTAGAGGGGAAGGAGCAGATTTTGAAGGAAGAAGCAACGAGATTTGCCGAGAACCTGGAGGTGAGGGTAGAAGGAACAGGAGGAATCAAAGACGTGCCCATAGAGGTGATGGTAGATCATGGGAGAAGGTGTGTATGGGGGAGAGGGGGAATGTAAGGATCAAAGACACATCTCTGGGAAACAATGACAAAAGGGTGAGAGTGAGGAGGAAGAAGAGTCACTGAAGGTAACACAGAAAGAGTGGTCAGCAAGATAGGAGAACAACCAGAAAAGTATAGTTATTGGAGTCCAAGGAAGAGAGAGTATCAAGGAAAAGTGGGTGATTTTAATGGTTACTATTAATAATTTATTTATTAATATTATTTGTTTACCATTGTAAGGTGTTTAGGACTTTTTTTTTTTTTTTTTTACCTTGTATCCTGTGATTAGTCCTGGATCACAAACAGCAGCTGAGAGGAGCCTTACAAGTAAGTCTTGTACTTCTCCCATGCTGTCCCCTATGTTTAACAAGCCCTCCTGAAGAACACTTAGATTAGGGACATCCATATTCACATCAAAACCAAGAACTTTACCAAAGTTGCGCAAGAACTGCACCACCATGAGACAGTCTGAAAATGTGCTTCCAGAGAGAACAAGGCCTGGAATGCGAGGCAACTCTGGCAAAGGCTGAAAATCAAAGAGAAAAACAATGAGAGATTCAGTAGGATCTTCCAAGATCACTATAACTTGCAAGACTTGATGTTAATAATAAGCTACAAAAGGTTGGGGTCTGAAGGGTGAAATAATTCCACTATTTTCACAGGTTATTTACTACTGACACGCTGGGCTAGATGTGGCACTCAGACTCCACACCTTTGTCGTGCTTTATAGTTCAGAGTATAGTGCGCACGGGGGGGAATCTTATAAAATGAGAAAGTAGCTTTCTGTACACAGTGTTGTCACTGTGTCAGTCCCATGATATTAGAGAGAGAAGGTTGGTGAGGTAATATCTTTTGTTGGACCAACTCCTGTTGGTGTAAGCTCTAAAGCGTCTCTCTCTTACCAACAGAAGTTGGTCCAACAAAAGATACTACCTTACCCAGTATGTCTCTCCAAAGCAGCTCTCTGGTAGACAGGACTGAGAGCTGAGACAGACTGGTCCTGAGGGAACCATAGGAACACTCAAGCTCAGGAGAAGGATTACATTGGGGAAAGGAGCCCCAGGAGAAGCCGTGTCTACAGGGAAGGCTCCAGCTGGGTTCATGTAGTGAGAGAGACTTTTACAGTAATAATCATGAAGGTTACTTTAATATTTTGAAGTAGGAAAGCATGTGAATTTTTGGCGGCCTCAAAAGTAGGTCAGCCTCAAAAGTAATTTCATTAGATAACTAAAACAATATTGCCTCAGTATTTGTAGTATCCTTTAGTTAATGCTTACATTTAGTATATAGATAATACTGCAAATACAGTTATCTAAGGCAAAATTGGAATGTTTTTAGGGGCAGCTGCAGTAAGAAGAATTAATTATTGACACAATGGCAAGAGACAGAGACGAAAGAAACAGGATTAAAAAGGGGCAAGAAAATAAAAAGTAAATTTACATTATTATGATTACCTTCTGGTCTGCTAAGCACATATCTTCATTAGGCTTCTTTAGCTCCTTAGCCATTTCTAATTCCAATCTTCGCTGTTCCAGTTTACGCTCTTTATTTAATCTTTTTTCATCGCGTTTCTCTTGCTTTAACCGCTCTTTCTCCTTAAATAGAACAGAATGGAAAGAAAATTAAACCCATGCATTATACTTACAATGGAACAATTTAAGAATTTGAAAAGCACTAGTTACGTAATCATAATAATCACCACAGCAATTAAAGCATTTGGATTAAAAGGCGGCAAGGGGAGAAGCTGCCCTCCCCAGCACTGTAAATAGAGTTAAATTATCCTGTCCATGAGCAGATCCGAGATCTGTGGCAGAAATGATTTCTTATATTGCTTTACATGTGCCAGCAATGGACATTTAATGGAGATGGCCATGCGCCAAATCGGTCTCTAAAGTAGACATCAGTGCACTCTTTCTGAAAGAGTGGGGATGGCTTGGCCAAAATGGAGTCATTCTGCCTCAGCACATCAGAAAAAAGATTCTTCAGGAGCAAAAGATTCTTCTGAGTACTAATGACTGATAGGCAATTGCTCCAAATGCGAGGCTATCAAGTCAGAAGGATGTGCATATATATCCTAACACACATCTGCAAAGAAAGGGTCACTGCAGACTGCAGCAGTCCAGAACACCATGCCATTAATAAATCTTCCCTGAAGATGTATAGTTGCCAACAACCCCACAGCAAGGGAAACTGTATGACAAGATATAAATTGACACCGTGCAGCCACTCAGTAATAGCCTTTTTTTTTTAAAACAGAAACATCACGGTTCTCCTGTAGTTTTTTACTGTCCAAAACACACAGCAAAAGATTCTTCTGAGTACTAATGACTGGCTCATAATCTCACCAGCAGAGACAAAGTAGCCACATCCAGAACTCCCTACACATCCTGTACTAGCTGTTGCAGCCTGACCATACCAGCACCCTGATCAGTTGAAGATTCCATCCCTCAGCCCTGTGACTCTTCACAGAACAGAGCACTTTTACTTATGCTTTGCTCCATTTACCAGAACACGGCTCAGTGTCTAGAAAGCCAAAATACATTAAAGCTGCATACAAAAATCCATGCCCTTACCGCTATTAAATAATGGAAAATGCTCTCAGAGCAAAGCATATCTGGGAATTAATGACTGGTTCTGGTTAAATGCCCCTCTGCTTCACCTTGGGCCTCCAGTACCCCAAAACTGGTTGGTATTTCCCAGAAAATATCAAGTATCAGAGGGAATATTTCCCAGAAAATATCCTATACCTTGGCTATTATTATTTACATATTTTTGACAATTAGCAAAATGCTATGGACAGTTACAAAAGGCATGGGAAGGGTAAGCTTTAAATAACACTTTCTGTACAGTTATGATCAAAAAGGCAATGTTATAAAAATGGTACATTGTTACTCAACAGATCTGCTCCCTGGGTATATTAAGAGTAGTCAGTTTATTTTATTGATTAAAATAAACATTTACTACCCTTTACTTTTGTTAGTAATATTAGCTAAATATAACTGTAGGAGAGTGAGCGAAATTCTTCTTCTGCTCCTCCTCCATCAGAAGACTTAAGTGAGTTTCACAAGGAGAACCGTTATTATTGGTGATAATGCATACAGTTGAAAGAACACAGCTCGATCCTCAGTTCTTAGGCTGAATCTGCAAGGCTGGCAGATAGAATAGCTTTTTTTTAATTCTTGTAAATGGAGCAAATTTGACACACAAACCATTGAAACACACATAGAACCCATGACCCCGTTTGTTAAGTCACATTTCAGAGAACAGCACACTTCAATAATTTTGCATGAAAATCACTATTTAAATGGACAGATAAATCCCTCTTGCTTTGAACTGAATCACAAAAATACAAAACCGAAACACAGAAAAAAATTCAACTTCTAAGACCCTGACTTTTTCCAACATTTGCATTCAGTATAGCTTTGAGTTAAGATATTTAGCCTTATTCTTAGAGGTATGTTGGGAGAAAGGCATGGTCCTGTGGTCTGATCATTATAGCTCTAATCCTGGATCAGACAGAGACTCCCCCCTTATTTAACCTTTCCATATTAGTTAATAATGCTTACTGTACCGACACCTCACAGGGTATTGTGAGGTTTAATCAGTTAATGTTTGCAAAGTGCTTTGAAGATGAATCTCATTATATAAAATGTTAAATTATTATTAAGTTCAAACTCAGACTTTTAATAAAACTGGTTCATGGGAGGTAGAGACTATTCAGATTAAAGAATCAAAGTTTTCCTGCCACTTGGAAATATTTGGACAGAAAATCTAAATACAAATGTTTCACATTAGTCACTTGAAAAGGACAGTTTGTAGAAATAGATTAATACCTTTTTTTCAGAAAGCTAGGATTTACAGTGACGAATACAGGATAAAATAATTGTTTTGGGCCAACAATACTGTGAAAAAATAAATTTAGTACAGAAGAATGTAAGGTGGCTTTGACCAATTGTTACAAAACTTTATAACATATGGGACTGTTAAGCCTGTGTATTGAAGCATTTGCCATATAATCCACTGAAATGGTCTACCCCTTTGCATTTTATGATTCTTTTGGGTCCTTTACATTTTTGTTCTGGGCATAATTAAAAGTGAGAATATGTTTCTTCTGACAGCAACTTGTACTCAAATTTAAAAGGCATAAATAAAATTTAATATATAAGGGAATACTGTAGGTTACATGGAGAATAAAAATGAGATTAATAAAACAGAGGTCATAGAAGGCAGATATAAAAACAAAAACCGCAAATAATGTTGTTGGGGTTTGCATTAATCATAAGATGAAAATGTAAGTTCGTCTATATCAATTAATGTTATAAAAAATCTAAAGAAGTATTTCAGTGTAAGCATTTCTATTTACTATGGTAGTAATAAATGTTCATCCTTTTAGTAACATTTTAGATTTATAATGTATTATTTAGAGTGATTTTAGGGACAATAATATGTACAAAATATGGAATCAATGAGTTTTTTGCAGCAACAGTTTATTATGTTTTAATTAAAATTTTACCCCACCTAAAAGATACAGAAAGATGTGCTGATATAAAACAGCTGTATTAAATTATATATATTATTCATTCCCTGTTGCTACAGAAAAATCACCTCCATGATCTTTATCCCTTTGTATCTTGCACAAACATCAAATTAATTAGATATTCTTGGCTGCTACACTTAGTTTATAGGTAACTATCCAGTTTTAAATGGTCAACTTGTATATGGGACGTTTAAAACAGAAAGGTTGGTTTAGTTAAGAAAAACTGACAATTCCACATGGTATTTTCACTAAGCATATATTTATGGTATAAATCCTCATTGATGCACTATGTGCATCACTATTAGAATCACTAGGGTGCTGTGAATTCCATTCTACTTTCAAACTGCTTATTAGACAACTTCTGAAACCTGAGCTACTCCCATATCATAGCGATGTCTACAAAACTGCTGACAGAGTCCTTTAGCAATAAATGCATGTTTAACAACCTTTTGTTGTTTACTGATCCCTGAGGAATTATAGGGAAAAAGCCTCTGGTACAATTAAGTTTGTTATCCAGTTTACATAAGTAAAATGATTACAAGTTTGTGTGTGCTATTGTTTGAAATGTAATTGCTAAATGGAGGAACTCAGGAGAGTCCTGACTAAATATCTATTTGATACTACACCCTGCATTCTACACCCTCTGATTTTCTTGTGCTTTTTAATGCTGGTAATAGAGCATTACTGCTAGGTGAAATCATGAACTCCATAGTCAGTCAAAACTTCCATTAAATTCTGTAGAAAATGGGAGATTTGCATGAGTATGGAACATAGAGTTTGTTCCCATAATAGCTACTAATACCTCTGCTAACTCATTTTTCTAAATACATGATGCTACTGTACTGAGCTCATAGTACTAGTTTTAAGAAAAACACTTTAATGTGTTGATATGCTCCTTAATTTTTGCAAACAACAACAAATAATTTTCAACCACTAGTAAATAATTTTTTTTTAAATCAAGAAATTATAAAAATTAAATGTCTATCACAGCAGTTTTCATTTGGCACCATTTCAGAGACCACTCTGCTTTCAGGATAGAGTTTTTTCCATCAGATTTTTTAGTGAGATATTTCCTGTTTAGATAGTTTTTTTTAAAGGAAATTATATCAAGGAAAAATACATCACTAGGTTTTTTTTTTCCCAGCTAAATTGTGGGCATGAGAAAATAATGTTATTTTATGGGACACTGCAGCTGCTTACAAACTATTAGAAAAGAATGTAATCCAACTTTTCAATACATAAGAGCGGATAGATAGCCTTCCACTTCCCAACTGTTAGGGATTATTTTGATGTTAAACTCAGAATTAAGCTGCTAGAATTAATTTTGTTTAAATTTATAAACAGTTAATTGAGCCAAAGCTGCTTATTAAGTTTAATGGAAGTCTACTCTTGCTACTAGTCATGATTTCAATATTCCTTTTACCTTTAATTCTTTTAATTGTCTGTGATTTGTATTTGATTATTTATTTTGCTACTTCTTGGTTTACCAAGAGCTTTAACATTTTTACAGTTAGATATTAATATAAAAATAAATAAATTATACTATAGAAACAAAAGGCAAGGTTAGCAATGTTTTAGCCTTGAAGCTCTCTGAAGATAACATCATGGTTAAATCTGAAGATACCATCAGACTGAAATATGAGATGTAAATTAGTCCATCATGGCCTAACAAAAGTTTAATCAATAATTTTGTATATTGCCTCTGGTTTTATTATCTATGCTATTCCAGCATGTAATCTTATTAACTCCTTTTTATTTTTGCGGTGTACGCTCTGTTGCAATACAAGGTATGGTATGATTTGACATCTGGTATGATTTGACACTGGAGCGGCAAATGTTGATTGAAGTGTTTTATCCAATAAATCTCTAATTATTACAGTCTAAGTTGAATAAGCTGAATAGAGTACTCCTGAAAAAAACAGCTTTTTCTTGAGTTACTTAAGTTATTGAACATAAGCAGTTTTGTTTAATGTTGTTCAATCTCAAGTCAATTCTAAGGACCTTTTTCAATTTATTTCTCTGACCTTCTTGGCCAGAGTTATTTACGTTATGTGCTAGTGCTATGTACATAAGTCAATTATTCCCTTACAGGAGGCTCATGTATTTTGTTCTGAAATGGTAAGGGATTTAAAAAATAAATTCTCATAATTACACAAAAAATATTTTGATATAGCATGAGTTACATATGAAAGAAAGAATGCTTGTTAGTTAAATATGTGTAAATAGAAGTGTCCACCCTCTACTTTGGACAACTTTATGCTTTGCTTTTCTATGGAATTTCATGACCATGGATTTTTATTGCACAGAATGTGAAAGTCCAAAAACCTACTTGTCCATGGACAGGGTGATCAGATGTCCTGTTTTTAAAGGGACAGTGCCATGTTGGGGGACTTTTTCTTATATAGGCGCCTGTTTTTAAAGGGACAGTGCCATTTTGGGAGACACTTTCTTATATAGGCGCCTGTTACCCCATCCCACACCCTGTCCTGTTTTTTCACAGTTGCTATCTGGTCACCCTATTCAATCCCCTTCGTGAATGGGAAGGGCCACCCTAGCAGGGGCTGTGGAGGAAAAGACATCACATAGGGAGTCCGCTTGCTCCTCCAACTCCTCTGCCTGCAGGCCAAGGTTAGACACGACCCTCTGCAACAGTTCCTGGTGCGCCTTAGCATCACCCAGAGGAACCGCGTTAGGGGCTCTGTGATGGTCTCATCCATACAAGGTGGAGGCCGTTACTGTGGGTTCCACGACACCCATTGGTAGTCCAGCAGGCTGTTCCCCTTGGTCCACATGGACTTGTGGGGTCTTATCCCCCTGGGCCTCAGGCACTGGAAGGAGTTGGGTCGATGCCACTGGCCTGTCCGAACTCCTGACGCCCAGCAGGCAGGCTGGGAGGGCCGGGTGAATCCCCACGAGTTCCAGGGGTACCATGGGCCCAGCCACTGGCCCTGGGGTCATGGGGCAGGTTTTGGTACTGATGATTCAGGCAGTACCGAGGGCCTAGGAGGCTGCCCCGCCGATGTGGAGCCTTGCTCCATACCGGCACCACATCCGGAGTGATTCCTGCCCGGTCACCCAGATTTGCTGGAGTGGCGACCCTGTGCCTTGTGATAATCATGGTCACATCTGGAGGAGGACCAGTCCGAGCAGGACGTGTGCATCTGTGGGGACCTCAGTGACCGGCGGCGCTCGGTGGATCGGCAACAGGAGACTGGCAATTGACGCCTCACACTTCGAGACCAGTACTGGGATGAGGAGTGGGACCTGGAGGTATGGCGGGCCGGGCGGGATCTGTCTTGGGGATCGTTGGCAGGGCCCATGGCTGTGGTCCTCCAATCATTCCCGGGATCTGTAGCGGCATTCCAGTGATGTGAAAGGCCAGTCCCAATGTTCCTGCCAGGGAGCACGTGTCTCCATGGGTCTGAGCCAGGTAACCAGTGAAGTGAGCCTCGAATCCCACTGCCGGTGCCCAAGGTCCGGTGACCGTAGAGAGCGTCTGCCTCCCTAACTCCGAGGCATGACGGCTTCGAGCGGGTGGATGATGATGGGACGTCCCCCATGATGGGGAGCGGCACTGTTGAGGCGAGGGTGGATGGAAAGGTCCCAAGGCGGGCTTACCCTGAAGTCTGGGCACCGGGAGCGTCAGGATCTCCTGCACAGCCAGAAGCACTTCAGGCATCGATGGCACCTGAAGCAGATGAAGGCCTGCCTCCGCATCCAGGCAAGGAATGGGGTGGGATGCATTGCTTGATGTGAGCTGAGGCACGACTTCCCAACAGGGAAGAAGAGCTGCCCAGCGCAGGTCTTAGCTCACCCCCAGCCCTGTCCTTCCCCTTGCAGGGAGCAGGAGACCGTCCCCTACTGGCCTTCTTCGACTTCTTGGCTGGGGCCGTGGACAGGGATCGGTGCCGGCTTGTCGACGGCGGGGCACTACGCACCAATGCAGCGGTGCTGGGTGCCAAGCTGGACCTTTGCTCTGGGGCCAGAGTGAGCGCCGACTCCATAAGGAGCACTTTGAGTCTGATCTCACGCTCTTTCTTGGTCCTAGGTTTAAAGGACTTGCAGATTCGACACTTATCACTTATGTGCCCTTCACTGAGACACCTGAGACAGCTACTCTGTGGATCGCTCACGGGCATGGGCCATTTGCAGCCATCTCAGGGCTTAAAGCCTGGGGACAAGGGTATGCTCCGTCCCCCGGCTAAGTCCCTGATGGGACTAACAAAACTCTAACTACTACTAAGGGCTAACTAACTCAATTACTAATTATGTACACTAACTTTACAAGAACTCTAAGCCTAAGCAATGCAAGTAAGAGCAGCGAACATTCTGTGCACCCTCACTGGCGGCAAGAAGGAACTGAAGGTGGGGGGGAGCCAGCAGTGCCCCTTATGGGCCCAGGTGGGAGCCACTCCAGAGGGCGCGAGAGCCACCCCCCTCCAGATACAGCTGAGGGAAAAACTTCCGGCACCAGTGCATATGGTGAGCATACATACCTAATGTGAAATGGACATGAGCAAGCACTCGAAGAAGAATTAGTGTTTTATACAACCATTACTTTTGTGTGACCGTGGGCCTGGATTAGGTCATTAATCAGAAATTAGCTTTCTCTG
This sequence comes from Mauremys reevesii, assembly GCF_016161935.1. Classification (NCBI taxonomy): domain Eukaryota; kingdom Metazoa; phylum Chordata; order Testudines; family Geoemydidae; genus Mauremys; species Mauremys reevesii. Next base: position 46,476,312 of record NC_052633.1, on the reverse strand, counting down.
ATCCATACCACACCACTGATTTAGTGTAAAACTGCAGATAGAAACTGCTCAATTGTCATCAAATTTAGGAAAAATAAGTAAACCATCTGAAGATGGAAGTCTTCATAGATCCATAGTTTGGGATTATTTCCTTAACTTTGAAAGATAACATTATAAATTATATTTTTATATGTATAACACACTCTTTATTCTGAAAAATCTCAGAGCACTTTGACAAACTTAATTAATATACAAATTATACACAAGGATCACTTCACTAAACACTCAAGCGCAGCCATCTCTAGAGTGGAACTTGGCAAACGTATGACAATACAAACTCTACATAAATGTTTTGCAGAGGAAGCAATACCTTCTGTAACTGAACTGAAGGGGAAAATTTGGTAGACAAAGTGCCATTACATGAGCTTCAGTTTGGCTAGGGCATAAGAATTAAACATTTTTGGTTTTTGAAGTACTACAAATGGAACCTGATTTCTACATCTCATCCAAAAGATAACACTCCCAACACTATGCTGGGGCATTGGTTCAGTACTGTCTCAGAGCAAGTAGTGCCACCTGCTGACTCAAAAAATAAACAGATTTATATATGAGGGTTCAGTGTGCACAATATAACTTAATTTAATGGTTCATTTGAGTGAAAATATACAAGGAAGGGAGGGTGGCTATCCACTGATCTAAGAAAACTACCATACCTCAGAAAAAAATGTAAGTCTTTTCCCTTCCGCCCAATAGGAAATGCACTTCAAAGACTCTATGCAAATAATTATTCAGAACAGAAGTGTTTATCATAGTGGTATAAAACCTTTAATTATGAGATGCTGGAATAGATGTTCTTTCTTGACAGTACCACAAATTTCAAACACTTTCTGAGATACAGCATGCTAAAAGTGCTTACAGCTTGAATTTGCTCCCTATTCTTCAGCTTTCAGCAGTAACCATACTATAAAAACAGATAGGGTGAGAGATGCTCCAATTCTGTGCCTTTGTTGTCATTCAGGAAAACTGAACACTCAGGACACTATCCTTGCTGCACCGATAACCCAAATCTCGACTCCTTTCACAGCATTATGTCAACACTGTTTTGTAACTGTATGACAAGGACTTCCCAGTTGCAGCTTTTCAAACCTTCCCTAGTAAAAATTATGTTCATCATTAACAGTGTTGCCAACTTTAATGTGTTCCTCAAATTTCAATCCCACTAGAGTATAGCAATAAAAAAAATACAAGCAAGGAAGCACTAGAAATGCTTTTTACACAATGCACTAAACTAATGTGTTAATTTTTATTTTAAAAAGGACATTAAATACTGGATGGACTTAAAGGGTTTGTTGCAACCAGAAAGCAAAACAGCTCAACAGCCAGCTTGTAAAACAATTCCACAAGATCGGTATGAAGAAAGACAAAGAGGTTGGCAGAAAAATGGCCAGGTTACTACAGAACTGAACATCTCCTTAAAAATAAACCCCATAAGAATATGAATAAATACTTTGTCTTCAAGCCTCTTGATTCCAAAAAGTCACTGACCATTGTGGCAAAGTACCTGCTTCTCCTCAGCTGGCTCAGTCCCTTTTTGCCTTGGAGACACAGGCTTGGGCAAAGTAAAAGCCTTCCCAGTCACCCATGGTCTGGCTGATCCTCCTCTCAGTCAGCCCCTTGCTGTTTTACTCCCCTTCTGGGGACAGAGTGCAGTCTTCCTTGCTGGAAGAGGGCAGAGCCTTGCTGCACCTATTTGCTGGCTGGCTGCTTCTCTGCTTCTCTCACTCCCCCCGTTTCCCTGCCAGGGAGGGTTTAAAAAGGTCACCAGCAATTGGGGCCAGCTGAACCAAATTAGTTCCCTGATAACCCCTGTTCCAGCTGAACCTAATTTCTCACAGCTGTCTCTCCTCAATGGATAGGGAGAAGCCTTTTAATCCCCCTGGGACTAATTCCTACCCCCCCACTTTTGTAGCCATTTGGCCTGGGTTTGCCACATATTCCCCCCTCCCCGCTCAACACTACGGGGTTGGGCTACTTGGGTCGGAAAGCAGTGCACCCTCGACAGGCCATCTGCATTGCCATGTTGGGTTCCAGACCTATGTCGTACTTTGAAGTGGAAGGGTTGAAGCGACAGAAACCATCTTGTTACCCTCGCATTTTTGTCCTTGTTTTGGTGCATCCACTGCAAAGGGGCATGGTCCTTCACCAGGGTAAACCGCCACCCAAGTAGATAGTAGCGGAGGCTTTCTATGGCCCACTTTACTGCCAGGCATTCCTTCTCCACTATGGCGTATTTCCGTTCCCTAGGTAGGAGCTTCCTACTGAGGAAGAGGATGGGGTGTTCGTCATCTCCAACCATTTGTGAAAGCACCACCCCCGGCCCTACTTCAGAGGCATCCGTTTGTAGGATAAACTCCTTCCCCCAGTCCGGAGCTACTAGTATGGGGTCTGTGCAAAGGGCCGTCCTCAGATCGGCAAAAGCGGCTTCCGCTGCAGCAGACCATTTTACTATGTCTGGGCCTCGAGCTTTGGTTAGGTCTGTTAATGGGCATGCTCTGGTGGCGAAGTGGGGAATGAACCGTCTATAGTACCCCACTAGTCCCAGGAATGCTCTGACCTGTTTTTTCCGGAGTGGTCGGGGCCACTTCTGTATAGCTTCTAACTTGTTGAGTTGGGGCTTCACCACGCCCCTCCCCACTATATACCCAAGGTACTTGGCCTCAGCTAACCCGATTGAACATTTGGACGGATTTGCAGTCAGTCCTGCCTTCCTCAAGGTGTCCAGGACTGCTTCTACTCCACGTGCGTCTCCCAGTCGGGGCTATAGATAATGACGTCGTCGAGATAGGCTGCCATGTACTTTCCATGGGGTCGTAACAGTTTGTCCATTAGCTGTTGGAAGGTAGCGGGAGCCCCATGCAACCCAAAGGGGAGAACAGTGTACTGATATAGTCCTTCTGGAGTTGCAAAGGCCGTCTTCTCCTTGTCGGCCTTGGCCAGGGGGATCTGTCAATAGCCCTTGGTAAGGTCAAGGGTAGACATAAACCGTGCCTTTCCCAATCGGTCAATCAGCTCATCTATCCTGGGTATAGGGTATGCATCGAATCGGGACACCTCATTCAGCTTGCAGAAGTCATTGCAGAACCTCGTACTGCCGTCTGGCTTAGGCACTAAAACCACGGGACTGGACCATTGACTATGAGATTCTTTGATGACTCCTAAGGCCAGCATCTTCCTGACCTCTCTCCTAATCTCTTCTCTTTTGGCCTCCAGGATCCGGTATGGCTTGATGTTCACCTTCACTCCGGGCTCTGTGAAGATGTGATGGTGAACCTCAGTCGTCCTGCCTGGTTTTTCCGAGAACACGTCCTGGTTGCGTTCTATCAGGCTGATCACTTCTGACCGTTGTTCCGGAGTTAACTCCGAGGATATTCCCACCAGGTCGGGCTGGTTGCTTGTAGGGGATGGTGCCCCCAGCGCAACCACTGGAGCTTCTCTATCCTGCCACGGTTTCAACAGATTTACATGGTAGATCTGCTCCAGCTTCCGGCGACCTGGCTGTCGGACCTTATAGTCGACTTCTCCTATAGCTTCTATTACCTCATATGGCCCCTGCCACCTGGCCAGGAGCTTGCTCTCTGCTGTGGGTATGAGCACCATCACCCGGTCCCCTACCTGGAACTTCCGGGTCCTCGCTTGACGATTGTAGTACGTCCGTTGTGCCCCTTGGGCCTTCTCCATGTGTTCGCGCACAAGGGGAGCGACTCGGGCTATTCTGTCTTTCATCTCCAGCACATGTTCCACAACGTTTCTCCCCAGGTTCGGCTGTTCTTCCCAGTCTTCTTTAGCCAGGTCCAGTATGCCCCTGGGGTGGCGACCATATAACAGCTCGAAGGGGGAGAATCCAGTGGAAGCCTGAGGAATCTCCCATACAGCGAACAGTACATAAGGCAGCAGGGCGTCCCAGTCTTTCCCGTCACGACTAATCACTTTCCGTAACATGTTTTTCAATGTCCTATTAAAACGTTCAACAAGGCCGTCGGTCTGGGGATGATAGACCGACGTTCTAAGGGTTCGTATATGGAGCATGGTACACAGGTCCTTCATCAGTTTAGACACAAAGGGGGTCCCTTGGTCCGTCAGGATCTCCTTAGGTATTCCTACTCTGGAAAAAATTTGGACCAATTCTTTGGCTATGGTCTTGGACATGGTATTCCATAGGGGTACGGCCTCGGGGTACCGGGTCGCATAATCTAGCACTACCAGAATGTACTGATGGCCCCAGGCTGACTTTTCCAATGGCCCTACAATGTCCATAGCTATTCGCTCAAATGGAACCTCGATAATTGGCAGAGGTAACAGAGGGGCCCTTAAGTATGGTCGGGGCCCATGTATTTGGCATTCCGGACAGGAGGTACAATATCGCCGGACGGCCGCATAAATGCCAGGCCAAAAAAAACCTCTGTAGGAGCCGATCAAGGGTCTTATCTACCCCAGATGGGCCCCGAACAAATGACTGTGGGCCAGATCCATTACCGCTCTCTGATGCTTTCGGGGGACCAAGAGTTGTTCTATAACTTGCTCTTGGACCCGGACTACTCTATATAGCAGATCTTTCTTAATCACGTAATATGGCCCGGGGCCCTTAACTCTCCCCTCCACTGGGACCCCATTTACCTCGACTACTTCCTTATGAATATTGTGGTATATGGGATCATTGGCCTGATCCTGACCAAAATTCCCGCGTGCGGTCCCCATTTGACCAAATTCTGGGGGGGTCTACCTCCGTCTCCCCTTCGGGGACAGCCCCTGGGGAACCAGGCCCAACGATAGGGTTGTTGATGGCCGACCCAGTCCCGCTGTCAGCCGAGCCTCTTCTTTCCCCGGCCAGCGTAGACTTCTGGTACTGGGTCAGGATCCTCGTCCCCCTCCTTTTATCCGCCCTCCGTTCCCTCCGAGTCTTCCTGGGCTTCCCCGGTGGGGAGAACAAATCCTGGCTAAACTCATGGAAGGTTTGGAAAGGGTCATCTATCTGGACCACACCTTGGGTCCTAGGGTCATTATTTTCTTCTACATCGTCCCCGGGGAGTAGGCCATCAAACCCCAGGAAATCTCGTCCGATAAGGACAGGGTAAGGGAGTTTCGGAACTACTCCCACCGTCAACTTAGTGGGGTTTCCGAGAACTTCTATGCTTACGGGGATGGTTGGATAATAGTTGACATCCCCATGCACACAGGATATTCCCGAGCGTTTGGCCCGGGATAGTTGGTCCTGCCTGACCAGCTTCCCCGAGACTAATGTGACTGCACTTCCCGAGTCAATTAATGCGGTGGTCTCTATACCGTTCATCTTAACGGGTCTAGTGTATCTATGCGGAACCATCGCAACCCCAACCAGACTTATTAGATCACATAGTCCCCCTATATCTCCCAGTTCACATTGCATAGGCTCTCCTAGATTTGGGCATTGGGCAGCAATATGCCCCAATTCGCCACAGGCATAGCATCGGTACCCCGCTTGGGGCAGCCCCCTATTTTTCGGGCTGCTGGGATTTATCCCCCGAGTCTTTCTCCCCCAGTCCTCCAGCCCCTCCGGGACTGCCGGCTGCTCTCCCGCCTCCTTCCTCCTCTCCATTGTCCGGCCTGGCGTTAGGGCAAACCGGGGCCTCGGCGCAGAGACTGGTCTCCGGTTCTGGCGCCTCCCTTCCTCGGTGGTCCGAGAAAGTTCTTGGGCTGCCAAGTGTCTCTCTACGAGAGCAACTAGTTCATCACAAGAGGAGGGATCATTTTGGCAGACCCACCCTCGTATGTCTGGCGGCAACCCCCTCATGTACCTGTCCAATACCAGGATTTCCACTACCTTCTCCGGCCCATGGGTCTCAGGGCGAAGCCACTTCTGGGCGAGGTGTATCAAGTCAAATAACTGGGACCTTGGTGCTTTGTCATCCTGGTATTTCCACTCATGGAAGCGCTGGGCCCTTATGGCCGGCGTCACGCCTGTCCTCACCAGGATTTCCGCCTTCAGCTGGGGGTAATCCATAGCTGCGTCTGCGGTCAAGTCAAAGTAGGCCTTCTGGGCCTCCCCACACAGGAATGGGGCCAGGAGTCCTGCCAACTGGTCTTGGGGCCAGGCCTCCCGCAGTGCCGTCCTCTCGAATGCGAGGAGATATGCCTCTATATCGTCATCTGTAGTCATCTTCTGTAAATAGTTGCTAGCCCGTAGCAGCCGGGTCCCCTGGGCCCCGTGCATCAGCGTGGCCACGGCTTTCAGCTGGTTCACTACTAAATTCAGGGTGGCTCGATCTTGGGCCGCCTGATTCATCAGCAGCTGGTTGGTCTCCTGTTGGACACGTACTGACTCTTGCTGGGCCGCCGCCTGTACCCTGGTAGCCTCTTGCTGGGCCGCAGTGGCCTGTAACAGCGCCTTCACTACATCCTCCATTTTTTATTTATTTATTTTTTTGTGATTTACCTTGCCCTGAGGTGGCTTGCCACAGAGCCACACTCGCTATCACATCCCACCCCTGACACCACGTGTGGCAAAGTACCTGCTTCTTCTCAGCTGGCTCAGTCCCTTTTTGCCTTGGAGACACAGGCTTGGGCAAAGTAAAAGCCTTCCCAGTCACCCAGGGTCTGGCTGATCCTCCTCTCAGTCAGTCCCTTGCTGTTTTACTCCCCTTCTGAGGACAGAGTGCAGTCTTCCTTGCTGGAAGAGGGCAGAGCCTTGCTGCACCTATTTGCTGGCTGCTTCTCTCACTCCCCCCCGTTTCCTTGCCAGGGAGGGTTTAAAAAGCTCACCAGCAATTGGGGCCACCTGAACCAAATTAGTTCCCTGATAACCCCTGTTCCAGCTGAACCTAATTTCTCACAGCTGTCTCTCCTCAATGGACAGGGAGAAGCCTTTTAATCCCCCTGGGACTAATTCCTACCCCCCTTTTGTAGCCATTTGGCCTGGGTTTGCCACACCATCTGAAATGGAATCTGCCATATAAAATACTTGAGCTCACTAATTCAGAGAGTCTCACAAAGGGGTTTAAAGATCTGTGAAGCATTCACTTACATCCTATAACTCCATGGGGTTTTGATGGTTTTAAGACCATTGTATCCTTGATATATCAACTACTAGATACCAGAGGCTGGTCTGTAATTGGTTTATCTTCTACAGAGTAATGAAAAGTTGAAATTGAAGCTAAGGTAGGTGAAGTCCAGATTCTGACAAACACAGGAAGTATAGGTCATAAATCCCCCCAAAAAACTTCTTGTGTAAAAATTATGCTGTAATTGTTTGACCTACTATCAGACAGCAAACCTTTTTCACTTAAAGTTATAAGCTTTCTAGTGAAAGAAAGAATTCATGGCGAATAGTAATAACCGCACTTTGGACTTACATAGTGCTTTTCATCCACAGATCTCAAAGTGCTTCACAAAAGTGACCTGTTTTATAAAGAAGATTGACCTGCTTCTGGTGTTCAGATTGGATGTTAAGAAATTTGGGAATTCTAGTCAGACTAGTCAGAACTGTAAGATTGACTTGAACTTCCACGAAGCTATTGACTCAAATGAGGTCTTGTTAAACAAATACATTGAGACTTAGTGTAGCTTAAGATCACTGAGACCTCAATGTTCTTTGAAGATTCTCCCACACTGAGGTAAATCATGGCCACAGGGGAGGCTGGCCAGCCACTTAAAGGCCTGATCAGTGCCCATTGAAGTCCATGGGAATATTCTCACTGACTTCAACAGACTTTGCATCAGAACCTAGAAGTAGTGACTGCCAGTATCTGCTGAATCTATTTTAGTCTATCCAGTAAAACCACAGCATCTTGAGTTCCTTCAATCACAAAAAAGATTTTCATTTGAGTTACGGGTAATAAAAAATATAGATTCTGCAGTTGCTTAGAGAGAGTATGCTGGGGTTTAGATAATTAGAGAATTAAAGAGATTCTAGCATCAATATAAATTGGAGTAGTAATTAACAAACAGAAACAATTATTCTGTAACAGTAAAAGAGGAACAGTGTTCAAGTGGCTAGGGTACTACAGTTGGACTCAGGAGACCCAAGCTCAAATACCACTTCCATCACAGACTCTCTGTGTCACCTTGGGCACTTCATCCTATTCTACACTTAAAATTTAGAGCAACCTAGCTATGCTGCTGAGGGGTGTGAAAAACACTGCAGTTAAGCTGACCTATCGCTCCACATGGACGTGCAAGGTCAATGAAATTCCTCTTCTGTTGGCCTAGCTACCATCACTGAGGGAGGCAGATTACCTACATCAGTGGAAAACACCTTCCTGTTGATGTAGAAAGCATCTACACTATAGCGGCATAGCTGCAGCTGTGCCACTGTAGCCCCCATTGCATAGACATGTCCTGAATCTCTCTGTGCCTCTTCCCCCTTTGTAAAATGAGGAAAATAATACTTCACGACCAGTACTCAGATGTGTCTGATGGGGCCATAGATTTACATAGGCTTGGAAGGATTCGATTTTTATCAGTAAATGTTGGAAAATGTCAATTTCACCTACATACACAAACCGATGAAAAGCCATTTCCACCAATGATCATCTAAATTTACAATTAGGCAAAGTAAGAAAAATGCTGCTTGAGAATTTAGAGTGTGATTTAAGGATATTTACTTTGTACATTTTGACTTGTGATGCTGATAGTTTGTGTTTTAATGATTTTAAAGCTTTAACTTTAGAATCTCAACATCTATTATCATTAAATATTTATTCTCTGTCCCCCCTTAACTTCTCACAAATGTGAAAATTTTAAATCAATAAAAATAGAAAAAATGCTTAAAACCCATAATTTTACCCAACTATGACAATTTAAAATTGATTAAAAAAATTAAAAATGAACATTGATATTATCCATCAAAATTATAAAAAAATAAAATTGAATTCTGCTTAGTTTAGACAGATAGATGTGTTATTTAAAAAAAACCGTAATTCTTTCAGTTTTGGGTTGTTAATACAATCTAACACACACGGCCAAATACTACTTTCAACAGCATTGGCATAAATATTGAGTACTTTCATTCAAATAATCTGAGTTGCTTTGGATTTAAAAAACTGGTATTGCAGAGAATACAATTTCTCCTTTTAATATTTAGCAAAAGTTAATGATAAGTGTTTGCTTTTTATTTACCTTATAGAATAAGAAACTGAACTGATTTGAATTTTGCTGAATTGTACTAATAAAATGCTTCATAAAAAATGTACCAGTAATATTAATTTAAAATGCATTTTGTAAAGTATAGCGAAGTGAAAAACGTTTTAAATATATGTAGACATTACTTCATTTTAGGTTGGTGTGACAGGGTGTACTCACCCTGAACTGGACAGGAAGGGATTAACTCTTCCTTGGTGGCTAAGGAAGCCATGCCCCCACGACCCTACTGGGCATGCTCCAGGTGCAGTGGCTGTATAAAGGCAGGCAACCCAGCTCACTCAGGGCTGAACACCAGAGGGGAAGGACGCAGCATACAGGATCTCGACAGGGAGCAGCTATCAACCCACCCCACGGAAGCTCAAAGTGCTGAGGCCCCAGCTGACACCCAGGTGCCTGCTGATACCCAGGAGGGGGCGGAGACAACCAACCCAAAGACACCTCAACTACTGCCACCAGACCCACGGCAAAAAGTAGCCATGGGGATCTAACCAAAGTCCCAGACATAGGCAGCATGTTCCGGTTGGATCCCTGCTGACCTCGGTGGTGAAATCCTCTGCCACTACTAGGGCCCTGGGCTGGGACCCGGTGGAATAGGGAGGACCTGGGTCCCCTACCCTAGTGTGTTAAATTGTTTACAGTGTAAATTACTGTAAGGTGAATGCACAACTGGTTGAAAGACTGTATTCAGTGGTTCCTCGTGGGAGAGCGTACCTAGAAAAGTCCCAAAGGGGTCAGTCCCGCGTCTGGTACTAGTCGATATTTTTTTTTAATGATTTGGATTATGGGGTGGAGAGTATGCTTATAAAATCTGAAGCGCACACCAAACTGGGAGGTGATTAGGATTAGAATTCTAAACAACCGTGACAAATTAGGCAATTGGTCTGAAAACAACAAGTTGAAATTCAATAAATGCGAGTCCAAGGTAGTACTCAGAAAAATCAAATGCTCGACTACAAAATGAGGAATAATTGGCCAGGTGGTAGTACTGTTGAAAAGGACCTGGGGGTTATAGCGAATCACAAATTGGATACGAGTGATGCAGTGGTTAAAAGGGCTAATATCATTCTAGGACGTATTAATAGGCATGTCAGATGTAAGATACAGGAAGTAATTGTTCCACTATTCAGCTCCAGAGGAGAGCAACAAAAATGATAAAAGGTTTAGGAAACCTGATCTAAGAGGCAAGATTTAAAAAACGCTGCATGTTTAATCTTGAGAAAGGAAGACAGAGGACCTGATAACAGTATTCAAAATATGGTAAGGGCTGTTATAAAGAGGACTGTGATCAATTGTTCTTGTCCACCGAAGGTAGAACAAGTAGTAATGGGCTTAATCTGCAGCAAGGAAGATTTAGGTTAGACATTAGGAAAAAATTTCTAACTATAAAGGTAGTTAAGCTCTGGAATAGGCTTTTAAGAGAGATTGTGGAATCCCCAACATTGGAGGTTTTTAAGAATAGGTGGGACAAACATCTGTCAGGGATGGTCTAAGTTTACTTGATCCTGGCTCAGTACAGGGGACTGAAATGGATGACCTCTCAAGGTCCATTCCAGCCCTGCATTTCTATGAAGCCAACATATTTGGGACTATTTGCCTGTTTGGGGCTATTCTCAGTGCTGGTATTTTATCTTCACATGTTTTCAGTAATTTTTGAGAATGAAAACTGCCTTTTCTACCAGTTAATTATGCTTTCCACTTGCTGAATAAGTTGCAAACCTAAAGTTTAGTGAGGCTGCAGCATTAGCATTGTGTGCTTGTAGCACACAATTGTGTACCAGACTGACTATAGCGGTTGATGCTTTGAGACCCGGCCCCTCCCCACCCCTTAAAAGCCCAACATTCAAAAACCTACAGAATAGTCAAGGACAGACTTGTTGGATATTGTGAAAACTATTACTCATTGCAGAAAGTTAAAAAAGTTGAGGGTAGCATAGTTTTCAGCAGAAACGTTTGTAATTTTTGTTTTCACAAAATTTTCAGCTCTACTCCACCTCACAAAAACACCATATAATTTGGCATAATCAGCAATCTTCAACGTTTCATCTATACTAGAAGGAAGAGTTGTGTTAGCTAATATATTTTAATTATCACACTGTTAAACACCACTTAACATCTAGGACAAGCAGTGTGTTAATTAAAACATGTGAGTTTATGTGTTTTCTAATACAACTCATTTTCCAAGTATAGATAAAAGCCCGAGAAGTCCATGACTGGAATAAGAATGGTATTTTTACATTTGAACAGTTGTCTGGGGAAATCTATGCAGCATATGTCCAACCTTCTGCCTTGCTCTGGACAGTACAATTAGTGTCACATTTGCTAGGAGATACTCTGAAGTCTGAAATGACTGACACAAAAATATTCTGTGATTCAAAAGTACTTTCTGACTCTCAAGTCAGCTGCTTGCTTAACATATTTGTTTATAGAAGTTCTGTGTCACTGTTCTGTTCTATGAATGCAGATAGATAGCAGTCAAACTGTTAAGAAAGAAACTGCACACTTTTTCAGAGCTGAATGAATACTTACTTCTGCTTTTTTACGTGCTTCAATGGCTTTCATAAGCATCATATGCTGTCTTCTCCTCTCTCGTTCCTGTTAAAGCAGATAAAATTAGAACAAGACTCAACCACAGTTACAAAAGTGTCTTTTTTATTTTACAAACTCAGTACAACAAGCTTAGCATTAATAGACAAGTCACAATAAATACTATATATAGGACAAGAATGGCTAAGTCTGTGCATGTTTTAGTTCAGGTTTAGAAAGCAAATACAAGAACAATCAAAAGCAAAAAGGTAAAGCAATGAACATGGAGACAGTGTAAAACAGAAAGCATACAGCTTTACTTATGGTCAGTTGTGATGCTCCTTCATAAGCTGGCAGAACAAAAAGCATAATGGTTGGCTGGAACAGGTCAGTTACCTTACATCTGCTATTAGAAAGCTCGCAATTACTAAATGAATTGCCAATTGAACAGAAGGCTGTATTTCTAATAATTTAAAAATATAGTAAAAGGCTGAGTTTTAAAATAATTTTAACTTCATGTTTACTCTCAGAAAAATCTTGCTGGAATCCAATATGCCACCAACAAATAAGTATGCTGAATTTTTCTGTGTTGAGACCAGTTTTACTTAAACTAGCTATGGTTCATACACAAACATGAATAAAATAGGATATTCCTATTTACTGATGCCTGTTCCTCAATGCAAAGTCAAAAAAGCTGCACCATAGATTATGTTAATAAATTTAAATGGAACATGAATTATAGTACTATAGAAAAAACTAGATAAGTTCCTTCAACTTTAAAGTTCTGAGGTAAAATCCTGGCCTCACTGAAGTTAATAGGAGTTTGTTGTTTACTTCTATGAGGCCAGGATTTCATCCCTAGTTTCATTTTCAGATTAAAATATTATGCGTTTACTATTTATTGAAAGCTAGTGTGCTCGGCACCGTACAAATCTGGGGGAAGACATGGTCCCAATTCGTACAGTAATTCTAATCCAATTTGTAGTGTTCTAATCCAAAATTATATTAAAAGCTTTATACCGAATTCCAACAAATGGGATAAGACTTGCAAAATTTGTACAGTGATTTTCTATTAAAGGTAAAATGCTAATTTTGCATAAATTCATCACTGATTTTACATAATGGTCCAACTCATGTCGTGACATCAGTAATGTAGATTTCCAGTCAACAGCCTCATATATGGATCGCAGAATTCAATTTATAACACGTCTGAGACAAGTCATACTTTTTTTCTTTAATAGACAAGACAAGCAGATGTATGCAATGCACTGTGCTGTAAAGCCATGCAGCAGTATGTAATATGACAGCAGCCAGTGCTACATTTTATGCATTGCTATGACAACCATATCACAACCAAATCACAATGCGGTGTTAGATGTACAAAAATAAACATACCCATACCATATCTAGTCTATGCCTCTCCAACTCCTGGTAGAAAGAGTTGGCACAACATTATGAAACAGAAATCACAAAGTCATAAAACCACTTTATAACCCCCACAGAGACCCCAATACCAAAGCAAGTCAATAAACCATAAAATGAAAGAAAAACTTATGCAGGAATCAAAATCAGAAATTTATACCAAAAATATTTTGAAGACTTTTTTTCCCCCAAATAGCTTAAGCAGAAGTTAAAAATTAGCATTTGCTACTGTTCTGATAACTGTATGCATACTAACCTGATGTTTCAGAAGAACAGCCTGCTGCCTTCGCATCTCTTTTTCCTTAAACATAAGAACAAAAAGGTGCTTCAAATACCTGACAATTATTATTTAGCAGTAAGATGCAATTTTTTGAGCCATGCTAAAATAGGAAGAATCTGCATTCTCTCTCTCTCTTCACTCATTTATTTTCAAACACTTTACATAATATAGGAACAGTTTATGCTATAAAATCTACAGAACGGAGCATCAGGAGATGCCAATAACATTTGGCTACACTGAGAGTGCATGATTTTCAAATACAGAAAGTAAGTTTTTCAGCACTGATAGGAATAAATGGGATATTTGACCACAACGTTACACAAGTAGCAACAGAGTTTTTCATTATACTCAACATAAAACAGAAGAGACACTGTATGCAATGCTATTACGTAAGGGTTTGGTGAGTATGTCAAAAGCTGCTCAAGCCAAGCATAAGGTACAGATAACCCTAGTATTGACACTTCTATTTATTATTATTATATATATGCATGCATATGCATGTATATATGTAAATGCACACACGCACAGACACGCACACACATATGCACAGTACTTACTCTACATTTCTATTACAAATGTAATACCTTATCAAAAAAGATTCTGCCATACCTACAGTTCTCATATTAGTTCACAATTATTATGCACAATCACACAGTTTTTATTTTTGGAAAATAAAAACTCTGATGCTCATCTAAACTAACCTTTATTCGTTTCTCAGCCTCCAATAATTTGGCATTTGCCGCTTCTTCCTTCTTTTTCTTTTTAGCCTGTGCATGCAAAACAGGTCTCAAGGTCATGCAACAACACCACTAAAACTTGAAAATAATCTCAGACTAAATAAAACTACATGCCTCACAAGGTGCAAAACAATACCACATATTATGTGTACATTATAACAGATTTCTTCCCCAGTACACTTTGCATTATCAGTAAGTTCACGATTATTTTATTTTTTTTAAAGTCAAGCCAGAATTATGAAGTCACATTCAAGATTTATTTTACTTGGATATTTGTAACCAAGATACATAGCATATCAGAAAATAGTTATTTTTTAAGTGTGGTTGGAAAGAGATTAAAATTCTAATCATTATATAAAACAGTGGGTTAAAAACTTTAGCAATCAATGGTTTACCACTTTTTTCCGTTTTAAATACATATTTAATGTAATTGAAAATGTTCAGTTGAAGCCAATATACGGACTGCTCATCAACACATTTTGGGAATAATATTTCCATCCATTTAATTTGTATCAATATTAGTTCTAGTATAAGACAACTGAAACCAAAAAGAAATCTGTTGTCAGACAGATCAGAAATGGAGATCTGAAACAGAAATCTTAAATTCAAATTCCTTTAATTTAGTTGTATGTGACATGGTTACATTATATGAAGCAACCATCTGCAATATGGAAGCTTATGTCTTTTAAAAATAGATCATGCACATTTTTGAAGATCAGAATCATGCTGTTCAAATATCAACTTCACAGACAAATGTTAAATATTTTCCTTCTTTGATACTGTAATTTAACTTTTAAAACAAAGTTTTAAATCCATTCCACAGTCAGGAACTAAATTCCATATAAAGTAGATTGCAATACTATTTTACTCCCTGATTCTGCAAATACGTATTTGCGTAACTGTAAGCATGAGTACTCCTTTTGTCGTTGATGAGACAATTGTTGTGTTTAAAGTTAAGCATATGTGTAAGCAACTGCAGGATTCGGACCATAGTTTAAATTAAGGATCAGTATTCTTAGAATTTCTGAAATAGTGAGACAGTTAACAATTTGAATCAAGACTGTGGAATTCCTGAAGCAGACCTTACTTTAATCCAGTTGCGACAAACATGCAGTTAAGACTTTTTTCTTAATTATAATCTTGAAACGTATGAACACATTTTAAAAAGTTATACTTAGTTTATTGTTTCTACCTCTAAAATTTGCTGAGCCCGAAGTTCTTTTTCCATTCTGATTTGTTGAATTCTCTTAATTTTTTCCTGCAAGGGGGGAAAAACATCTTTTAACCCTTTTAAACAACAACAAAAAGTACATAATTTTTTTTTACATGAATGAAAAAAAAAGTGAGAAAAGAGCCATAATAATTTTTAAAGAAATGAGTACTTGTTGAATCTTACACACATTCCAGTTGATTATTTTGAACGACAATTGTCTGTGTTTGGTGTTCTACATTAACATTAGCAAATATTTCATGAAAGCACTGAAAATGGAATCTATGCCTGTGGGTTTATGTTTAGGCAGTGACAACTTTATTTCTTTTATACTAACTTAGGCCTGGTCTACACTACGCGTTTAAACCGAATTTAGCAGCGTTATACCGATTTAACCCTGCACCCGTCCACACAATGAGGCCCTTTATATCGATATAAAGGGCTCTTTAAACCGGTTTCTGTACTCCTCCCCGACGAGAGCAGTAGCGCTGAAATCGGTATTGCCATGTCGGATTAGGGTTAGTGTGGCTGCAAATCGACGGTATTGGCCTCTGGGAGCTATCCCACAGTGCACCATTGTGACCGCTCTGGAAAGCCATCTGAACTCAGATGCACTGGCCAGGTAGACAGGAAAAGCCCCGCGAACTTTTGAATTTAATTTCCTGTTTCCCCAGCGTGGAGCTCTGATCAGCACGGATGGCGATGCAGTCCCAAATCCAAAAAGAGCTCCAGCATGGACTATACGGGAGATACTGGATCTGATCGCTGTATGGGGAGAGAAATCTGTTCTATTAGAGCTCCGTTACAGAAGATGAAATGACAAAGCATTTGAAAAAATCTCCAGGCTATGATAGACAGAGGCCACAGTGCTGCGTGAGAAGCATAACGGAAAGCCAAAGAATCAAATGGACGCTCATGGAGGGAGGGAGGGAGGACTGAGGACTCCAGCTATCCCACAGTCCCCGCAGTCTCCGAAAAGCATTTGCATTCTTGGCTGGGCTCCAAGTGCCCGAAGGGTCAAAAACATTTCCCGGGTGCTTCAGGGTGTATGTCGTCAATTTACACCCTTCCCCCCCCCCCCCGAAAGAAAAGGGAAAAAAATAGTTTCTCACCTTTTTTCAATGTCACCCTATGTCTACTGCATGCTGCTGGTAGACGGGGTGCTGGAACGCTAAACAGCAGCATCCTCTTCTCTCCCCTCCCTGGTGGCAGACGGTACAGTGCAGAAGGACTGGTATCCGTCCTCGTCATCAGCCCGTGAGTGCTCCTGGCTGGCCTCGGTGAGGTCAGCCGGGGGCACCTGGGTAAAAATAGGAATGACTCCTGGTCATTCCCAGCAGATGGTACAGAATGGCTGGTAACCATCCTCATCATAGCAACTGGGGGCTGAGCTCTATCAGTCCCCCCTGTCATGTCTAAAGAAAAGATTCTGTACTGCCTGGACTATCATAGCAGCGGAAGGCTGGTCTCCTCTCCCCCACTACCCTTTAATGTCCTGCCTGGACTATCATAGCAGCTGGAGGCTTCCTCCCCCTCATTTTATCTCACTAAAAAGTCTGTGTTTCTTATTCCTGCATTCTTTATTACTTCATCACTCAAATGATGGGGACACTGTCACGGTAGCCCAGGAGGGTTGGGGGAGGAGGGAAGCAACGGGTGGGATTGTTGCAGGGGCACCCCCTAGAATGGCATGCAGCTCATCATTTCTGCGGGATCTCTGGGGCTCTGTCACAGAGCGGCTGTGCTCTCTGGTTCTCTAGTACACTTGCCCCATATTCTAGGCTGGACTGACTATTTTTAGACAAAACATAGGAAGGGAATGACCCAGGCAGTCATTCCCATTTTTGCCTATGCGCCCCTGGCCGACCTCAGCGAGGCCAGCCAGGAGCACCCATGATAGCAGCAGACGGTACAGAATGACTGATAACCGTCATCTCATTGCCAATTTACAATGGCAGACGGTGCAATATGACTGGTAACCATCTCTGCTATCTTGCAAAGGCAAATGAATGCTGCTGTGTAGCAGTGCAGTACCACGTCTGTCAGCAGAATCCAGTACACATATGGTGACAGTGACAAAAGGCAAAACGGGCTCCATGATTGCCATGCTATGGCGTCTGCCAGGGAAATCCAGGGAAAAAGGGCGCAAAATGATTGTCTGCCGTTGCTTTCCCGGAGGAAGGATTGAGTGATGACATTTACCCAGAATCACCCGCGACACTGTTTTTGCATTGGGATCTCAACCCAGAATTCCATGGGCAGGGGAGACTGCGGGAACTATGGGATAGCTACCCACAGTGCAACGCTCCGGAAATCGACACTAGCCTCGGTACATGGACGCACACCACTGAATTAATGTGCTTAGTGTGGCCGCGTGCACTCAACTTTATACAATCTGTTTTACAAAACCGGTTTATGTAAAATCGGAATAATCCCGTAGTGTAGACATACCCTTAGAGAAAGGAAGCACCCTGATGACAGTACAAAATATACAGTGTAGGCCAAATCCTGGCTTGCAATGGTAGAGAGGTGTAGGGATGGGTAGAAATAGGGGCTGGAGTGCTCTGACGCAGTCTGCTTATGCAGGGAATGCTGGGGGCTATGAAATTCTCATTGCTCCCTGCTATCTGTTGCTTAACTCTTGCAGACATCCGGGGGCTGGGAGCATAGCCATTCTTGAACCTCCACTGATCTTGCTACCTGGGACCACACAGTACCTCTGAGCATATTGCATAGCCCAAAGTACCTACCCAGCAGCAGCCAATATTTAGCCACATCATATCTGGATGAAGTATGCACAATTAAGTGCTGTATACTTTTATTTCCACTGGAAACTAAGCTATCAAGATGGATAGTCTGAGTTTGGACAACCTTACTTATTTCTCAGAGGGGTGTGTGAAGTTATGCACTATAGAGTAAAAGTAAATAAATAAGTCCAGAAAACAGCGGCCACAACACTTTCAGTCAAGGTCATTCCCAGAGACGTCAGCATGCCTGTGAGCTCCTGAGGCATGGGGGGAGCCTAATGCAGTCACTGGACAGTTTTATTCTACATGTCCCGTGTTGTATACTTTGTGATTTGTAAACAGAGATAGTATGTGCTGCAACTGAAAACCTTATAGCATCCTATTTAAGGGATTATTGTCTCAGAACAGCTGCTTGAGGCACATCAATTAAAAGAGCAGAGCATTTCTATGGATGTAGGTGTTTCCATTCTGTCATTTGGACAGACAGGAGAAAATCTGAACCACAGAACTCAGGGCATAGCAAAACCCTTAACTTATTCCAAGGGATGTCAAAGAAGCTTGCATCAGGCTGTGTCATACAGACAAGCGTTCAAATGGACATAGTATCAAGGCACCTGGAAGAGAAAAGTCTGAGTATGATATGAGCCATCAATTCTCTATTCTGTGTGTTGGAAATTACATCACCACTGTAGTTTCTGGAGTCTCCAGAGAATAAATATGTCATGAAGAGGAGTCAACTTCATCTCGTCTCAGGGGCACAGTGACGGTTCCTGCACAATACCAGAAGCAGGACCACTATGGTTGGAACAGGTTACTAAAAACAATATTCTGCCACCTCTGTGTTCTCTATTACAACTTTCTGAATTTTAAACTGTTTAAAACATGTTAAAAGTCACTACATTTTCTGTGCCGGAGGCTAAACACATGCCAAAAAAGCCTAATGTTTGTGGTGGTGGTGGGGAAATCCCCTCTTAACCATACCCTGACCTCCCAGGAAAAAGAAGTGTGAAAAGCACAAAATTAATCATCTAGAGTGACCCACAGTTTTATTACCATAAGTATATTTAATTAGATTTCTTTAAAATGTGGCTATCCAAAGTTCAAACATCTCAGCTACCTGCAAATGTCACTATACCACCCAGGGACAGAGGCAGTGAGCCCAGATCAAAGAGCTTAGTTACAGAGAACCCTGTGGATGAAACTCTGTTCTATGGCAGGTAGGTAGTTGCATTCTGCCCTAGCTGCAGTTTCCAAATAATATTTAAGGTGTAGCCCCAGTGTACAGTGCAAAATGGCAATCAACCTATCTCTTAATACTACTGACTGCACCATCTCAACTGGAAAATCATTCCACCAATTCACCAATCGCTCTAAAAAATGCCTCTTACCTGCTATATGCCAAAGTCATACTATGTCCCCTCATTGTAATCTAACAACTTTGAGTAGATCAAGTTGAATGAAATACCATATAAACTCTAGTTTAGGGACAATAGCACTTCAAATCTTAAAAATTACCATTTTGTTGCTCTCATATGCAAGCCCTCTCCATTCCATTTATTATTTTGGGATCCTACCCTTATTTTCGCCATTTTAACAAAATTTTTCTTCAACTAACGTGACCTACACTGCATATTTCACAAATGTGGTACCAATATAGTCAGTGTTTTTTATAAGTTAGCTAACATAATATCCTCTAGATACAAGCCAACATCCTCTTACCCTTTTACTGTGCTGCAGAGTGGACTAAAATTTTATATGTTGAGTTTCTCAATTCAAATCCTTTTTCTCTCCTTTCTTTACTAATTCAATTCTATTTTGACTATACTTAGCCTGGGCATTACACATAAAAACAGGACACTGTGTTGTACATGTTAGATGAAACAGTCCTTTACCATGTAAAAATTTCTAAATGCAATTATCTGAATAAACTGATTAAGTTAACTCAGACTGAAGAGGTTTACTCTCATGCACACAATTGCCAGTATCTTCAAGTGCTATTTTAATAGGCAATCTCTTTCTATTAACTTATTTTTTTGTATTCATCATGTTTACTAAGATAGTGAGGCCAAGATTCTGATACTACTACTCATAGTGATTGAGTAGCACCTTACTCTGAGAGTGGTCCCAACTGATTCCATGTATTACACAAAGAATAAAGTACTACCCAGCATTAGCAGGGATGTTAAAATCTGTTCCACGGTTCACTAAACACTACTGCCCTAATCAGACCTGCTCAACTGCATATCATAGACCATATACTGCTAAGTCAGCGGAGACTCTAGGTGACGTGGTAGAGTCCTATGTTTTTGGAGCAAGAGGCTTAAGTCCTTTTTCCTCTGTTGCCGTGACCCTTCCTGGGCCCTTAAACTATCCTCTGTCTCCCCAGTGCCCCAACTACAGCCGCTTGACAGTCTCTATTTAAACCAGGGAAGCCCCAGTCCAAACAGGGCTGCACTATGGCAAACTTTTGGAAGTCTGTTAGACAGGGACAGTATCTCCTTAGGAGTGAGCAGTACCATTTCTCAGTTAGCTATCACCTGTAAATCTTTCATTCTCCTTGACCCTTTGCCCAATTTCCTATTCACTTGGCAGCAACAGGGCAATCACTGAGGACATGTAGAAAGAAAGATACATAGATAGTTATCTGAAAAGTTCCTCCTGTGAACCTTATTAGGTCCAGGACTTACTGGAGAATCTAGCGTGGATTTGCAGAAAAAGGCAGATGGGGGTGTTGAGGGAAAGGTGGCAGCGCGTGTGGAGGAGAATGAGTGCCCAGGGAAAGGGTCTTTCTTTACGCTAAACTTTAGTTAGTAAAATGTTTCAACATGGGTAAAAGGTTTCCCTTACATTACATCCCCATAACAATATCTCACTAAGCTATCATTCCCAGCCTCCCTAATGTACAGAGACATTCAAAGGTATGAATAAGTGGAGTCCCACTGCAGTGAGCAACTTTGCTATGGTATGCTTTGTTCTGTCTGTCACAGTAGAGCTGCTTTCCCACAGTCTTTACACATCAGGTGCATTAAAAAAAAACACATGGAAATCCCTATCCAAAGCTGTGTTAAGTTATAGTTAAGGATATTCAAGAGTATATTTTCTATCTATCTAACGAAATCACTACAAATCAAGGAAATCACCACTTACGGCAATATTAACATTCACACCACAGCTTACCACCCAAAAATTACAATGTCCACAAAAATTAATTCAGATTCCTCATGTCTACATAAAACGAACTTTCACTTCCAGCATTCGAACACCAACAATGTACCCTAGCAAGATTCTCTGTAATCTCATTCAACTGCATAACCTTAACTCTGACCTCTTTTTTCCCCTTTTTTTTTAGGTAGAGAAAAAACAGGACACAGTTCTTCATTACAACTTGGTGGCATGTATTTGTTACTAAGATCAGAATTAATGCTGCTTGTAGAGAAATAACTATTAGAATTCTCAAAGTTTTGAAGTTGAAGTGTGCTTCAACAGCAGAAGGATTGTGTTGTTACTACACAGGACCCAGATCGTACCATGCGAGGACTAAAGTTGGGCAATTTTTTAATTTGTGTCAATTTTGCTAAAATGTTCATTTAGGAAAGAAAAATAGAAAACGTATAAAGATATTTCAGCATTTTCAAAATGAAACCTTTTGATTGTTTTGTTTGAATGTTATTAGTTTAAAAATTTCCTTAATTTTTTTTAAACGTCAAGTATATTTAAAAATGGTCAAAAGTTTTATTTAACCCAAATTATTATTACACTTTTTGATTCCCTCAAAATTTCAAAAATGTTGGTTTTCAGTTGAAACACTTTTTGAAATTGCCAACAAACCGAAAAATATGTTACTCAGCCAGCTCTAGTCAAGACTGACTTGTAATCATTTCTAGATGGTGAGATGATGAAAGCACACATTATTTCATCCCCATTAATGACTCCCCAAAGCAAAAAAAAAAAAAGATCTGGGTTTACTTGTTTCCTGTGGAACCACATTCCTATTACATGGAAGATTCTATAAATAATATAGATAAACCTCACTTAAATTAGGGTTGAGCTACAGGCACATTTTCAGTATGCTGAGCAATACTCTAACACAAGCGCCTTTTTTTAAATAACTCAGCTACAAAACAATTACTCGGCAATACGCTATTATAAGTAAGTTCCCTGGGGCAGGGAAAATCCTTTTGTCCTGTTTCTACAGCACATAGCACAGTTGGGTCCTGGTCCATGACTGGGGCTTCAAGGCACCACTGCAATGTAAATAATAATAAAATCCACAGCAGAAATTGACCAGAAAGGCAGACATTTATACCAGTGTTCACTCTCACGGGTTACAATCAAGAGATGGTATCAAGAATGTGATAACAAATCCCTCCTTACACAGACATCTGGTGAAGCCTGTTTAAAAAGTGCAAGGTATTTCATCTTGAATATTTTCCACTAGCTCCATGGTTGGGTTTTATTATTGGATTAAAATGGAAATCTCGAGTAAACACTGATTCTCTTTCCACACACAGATTAATTAAGGTACTTTTGTGTTTCATTTTCTTACAAGGACAGTCAAAGAAATACTCATCAGGATATCCTTACAATCTTAATAAAGTTCTCTCTAAAAAAATCAGAATGCCTAGGTTTTAACCATAAACACACACAATTTAAGCTTCTACACAAACAGTGGTTTCTATATCGATATGAATACAGAACTTAAAATAGCGCAAAACACAATTTAAATACTTTCTGCAAAAACACAATGCGCATCACACGCTATTTCAGAAGTTAATGTGTCCAGTTCACTGCAGGGAATAGAATTAATGCAAAGAAACCTAGTAAAATAATTGTTTTTAGAATGTCAGGCTTCAAAAGCATTCATTTAATACTTCATTTATTGGGATATTTGTTCAAATGATGAAAAACCTGCTTCCACAAGTAGCTTAATTTATTAATGGCTAAATATGAAAAATCTTCTTGCTGTTGAAAGTATTACATATGGTTAAGAGCCTTGATATAACAATATTTAACAATAATTTTATATTTAAAAAGCAAGCAATGTATAATTTAATTCATCACTATGCTTAGATATAATTGTTCTTAAGCAATCCAAAATCACTGGCAGTTTTCTCTCTAGCTGCTTTGGCTGAGCTATTTCAATGTTTACATAAGCAGCTATATCGCTATTTCTTTTTATAGAGCCGTAGAGTAGTTGAGCATGTAACTAACTGGAGGGCCAGCTGCGCAACCCTTAGTCACATGCGTAGTGCCATTGAAGTCAAAATGATCACACAAAGAACAGATTCACCAACATGAGTAAGGGCTGCACTATCTAGTCTTTCAAAATAAAATACAACATATGTTCTTTATAATTAGATAACTAACAACTTCAAATTTTAACAAGTACACTGTATAACCTATCAAATATATTGAAAGCATGAGTTTAAGTAAATAAATAAAATATAGAGCTTATTTAATGAACACACAACATTTACCTGCTGTTTCATTATCTTTATCTGTTCTTTTTGCTTCCGCTTTTCTTCAGCAGCCATAATAGCTACAAGTAAAACAAAAAATGTAACATCAGCAGAAAATGACTGCAGAACAGTAACCTAATATCGACAACTCTAAAGCTCATCTGCAAATATGCACAATCTTTTAGAGGTTTACTACTTACCTTGCTGTTTTTTTGCTTCTTTGGCAGCTCGAGCCTGTTCCTGCTTCTGAAGTTTTCTCAAAAGCTTTATTTGTGCTGCTTGCCTAGCTATTTCTGTAAAACAACGAGGAAATATTAACATATGACATAGTCATAGCACTGTCTCACAAAAGAGATCTAACTTATGTGTTCAGACATTTTCACATAAAGAAAGAGGAGACGAAGAAAATAGTGAGTTTATCTTGCACAAATTTATCCCGAAAATGTTTAAATATAGAATTCTTATACCAGGATCTCTTTTATAAACAAATACCTATAACAGCTTCTCAAATGAACATGGATGCTCTCTGTTATCTACACAAAAATTATGTGTAATTCTGAAAAATGAAAATGATTTACTTTCAATCAAAAAATACCGACCCACCTCTTTGTCTCTTTAGAAGTTTATATAGTTTATAATCCTTTTTGAACAATCCCATGAGAGAGTTCAGATAGCACATACTACATAGTACACTCTCATAAGGCTAGATTTTGCCACTCTTTCTCATGTTGATTAGTAAATCTTACTCTTTGAATAGTTCCATTGATTTTAGTGAGATTATTTGTGAAGTAAGGTGGTACTGAAGTGAGTTAAATTTTCAACCTGAGTCAGACACATTACTTTTTTTCATTCTTGTTATTTTCCCTTAATCTAAAAGATAAGTAATTTAGACTAGAAGTATATGGCTGCTCTCTGTATATGAAAAAATGTAATAAAATTTCAGGGTACAATATGAGGATGTAAAACAGCAGAGCTGAAAATGAGTGACATAACAGTGAAGAGGTCTACTGGTTAAAAAAAGAAAAAAGAAAAAGTTAAAATGACAGTTTATGGACAGTTTATCGTGTAACCAAAAAGAGGAATATTTTAAGTATATTTTAAGAGAATACATCACTATTTCATGTAAAAGCTATTGAAAACTGAAAAAAAAATCAGATCCTGAATTACAGAAGAGTGATATCTGAAATGCCTGAAAAACTTATGTTTTCCCACAGAAATAAGAGAGATGAAGTATAAGGATTTAAAGATGCAGTACAGACCAAAATAAATTGTTAGCGGGTACTCTATATACAGGGTGGGATTTTCAAACACATTCAGGACTGATGTAACTCTGCTTCCACCGAACTCAGTGCTTAAACTCCAGTTGACTTCAGTGGGAACAGACTTAGGCCAAAACTAAGTGCATTTTCATATAGCCATCATAGAATCATGGGGGTGAAGGACAAAACAAAACCAAATTCTAAGGAATATTTACACAACCTATAAAAAGTTACCATCTACCCATCCAGGTATTTATAACACACACTGTATAGGCATCTCTCTGCAGAATATGAATGCCTTACAAATTCTTCACGTAAGTAAATGTATTGCCAGTTCAAAGAATTAGAATGTGCTTAAGAAAAACTCTGGATGCCACCCATGAAATGAGCCTGGAGGCCCCCCCCCATTAAAAACACTTTTTTTTCTTTGAAATACATTGACATATCCAAATACATGGAGACAAAGAACAGTTGATAGGAAGAATGACAAAATGCCTCTGATTGGACTAGCAGTTCCTAGTCTATACCATTATTAATTAGTAAAAAGATTCTGAAAGACTGAGATCACAAAACATCAGGTCGAAATCAATTTTACTCTCAATGCTTGAGAACCTGAGTGGGGAAAAGGAAGCCAAGGTGGACATTAACAGGTATAATAGGTCCAATAGTACATATAAAGAACCTCCTGTAGCCATGGGCTATGAGAATCATCTGTCCTTGAAGAATGGAGAAAAGCAGACAAGAGAGTGCCTTCAAATACCTATCTGCTTACATGGCCTCTTTCAATGTAGTATCTGGACACCTCTATGAAATCTCAAACAACAGGAAAATTTGCAAACAGGGCACAGGGAGGGGTGTCTTTTAGTACTACATTAAAGTCACTAGTGAGGAAATAGTCACTACTGAGGAAATGTATGCCAATTTGCTCTCACCCTGCTACTGTAGGAAGAGGGCTGAAAAAGGAGGCATTGTGGTTTAGTGGTCGGAGTGCAAATCAGGAGATCTGGATTAATTCTGGCTTTGAATGGGCAAGACACAACCTCTCTAGCATCTGTTTTTGCATTTGTAAAATGAAGCGGATATCTACCTTCACAGGGGTGTCATGAGGCTTAAGCTGTTAATATTTGTAAATTGCTTTGAGATTATCAGATTGAAAGCAATATACAAGCAACAAGTACTATGGTGCTTAGTGGCCTCTAATGAGACAGAAAATGATCTAGCTACCTTACCTGATATCCAGCCCCAAGCCAAAAATACTACCTACAACAGGTATCTTTAAAAATGCATCCTTCCTGTTTGTTCAGGCAGAATGTTTCAATCATCTCCAATGACTGGTTCTTTGTTGTGTAATGCTCTTTGCAGGCACAGAGAAAAAAGGCACAATGAATCTCTCAAAGAGGTAGTAAAGGCTTAGATATTTTAAGTATGAATCTTGTGCAGCACCGCAACAGACAGCATATGTCCACTTTCACTATCTAGGCCAGATCAATCATGAAACTCAAGAGGAAAAATAACCCTGAACCTTAAGAAAATTTTGTAGAAATATTAACTTCTTTTAGCAAAATGTGATGCAATTTTGAAGAACAGCGCTGGGATGAAGGTTACATGCTTGATGCTTATATTTAGGATCAGATTCTCATATCCTTATGTATTTTTTAAAAAATTGTCAGTAGTACCCAGATTTCCGCTCTTATTACATTGTATAAATCTAAATAAAGTTAATATTACCCAAGCTTATTCATTTATTACATACACACATACACCCCCTCCTCACCTCTCTTTAAAGCACGTTTATATCTACTTGGCTTTAAACTGAAGGTCAAGGTCACACTTTTGACAAGATTTCTAAAAGCAACTTGCAAGGGCGTACAGTAGCAGAAATACACGGTAATACTTGCCTTCAGGAAAATCGAACATCGTTACTTTCAGATTGTAGAAACTATAACAAATTTCTTACCTTGAGCTTGCAACTTCCTTAAGAGCTTTGCATCAGTGTTGTCTAAAAATTCAGTGCTACCAACATTTGGAGGTCGGCCTTTGCGACGCCTCATTCTTGATTCTTCTCTAGCACGCTGTCTATCTGGATTTGGTGGTCGTCCTCTACGACCTTCCATAGCTCTGATACGGGGAATGACTTCCTCTTCTTTCAGGAGACACCACTGCATACCCTTTTAATTAACATATTTCATAGCCATTATAAATAAAAGTGAAAAGAAAACAAAAACACACATTCACAGATCTGGTCAGACATGCAAAAATGCATATGTCTATATATGTAAATATATTTACACAAAAACATGAAAGTCAGTATTAGAATGACCGTGGTGACACAGAGCAATTGCATAGATATTGTGGGATTTATCAAAAGCATTTCCACAATTTACCACTACAACTTACAAGATCTCAAAGCTAATTTACTCAGCAAAACACCATTTGTTATTATATATGTGCCACTACTATATTGCTTCTAGATCTCTCTTGCCTAAATAGCCCAATGCTCAAATTATTAGGTTAGGCAGAATAACAGATTTTCCATTAGCCTATAAACTTCAAATTTAACTACTACACCTGCACTTATCCATTAATCAATGTGATGTTTAAAAATCTGACAGGCTAAATGTAAAGACCATTGTTTTCCTGAAATTTATAGAATATAAGGAAAACAGTAAAAGCAGGAGAACTGATTGTGATTTTTACTTGTTACTTTTGAAGGGTTGGATAGTTCAGTTTTATAATAAATAAATTGAAAAACCACAAACTCATTTCTACCGTGCGATTTTATTTAGTACACTTTAGTTTTCACCTACTGTGAAAATTAATTTGTCAGTCAACTAAAATTAAAAAACTAATCAAAAGTTTTCAAGTAGTTATAATCTGCTCTATGACCTTAATTCAAAGCTCTGGAAATTGTAGCCTCTTGAACAAGTTAAGAAGCACTAAATTCAACCCTTTTTAATTTCTCATGGCACCTATCCTCATCCTAAATTCCTGTTGCTATAATACCAAGAGGTTAGTTTTTAGATAGCTTTCATTTCATTGACACAAGGGGGAACCTCATATTGTGTCTATTAATTAAAACAGTTGCTTGATCTATTTGATCTTGCTTGATTGATTGAGCTTGATCTATTTGGAACTGTGGTATCTCTCACTGCTTTTCCAATTTTTTTGGAATGATAGGAAGAAATGATAGCTAAGAATACTTCTGGGAGCATGTCATTATTTACTTAATGAAAGCTTGTCAAGGACTCTGAAAATGTCTGCCAAAGCAACTATGAAGCCAGTCACATCTACTTTTTAAAAAAATACAGTTGATTCGCAATACTGAATTTGTGAATTAATAAGCGCACAAACAATAAAATCAAGTATGATTAACCACAAAATGTGCTTTATTTATTTTGTCAATTATGTTTTAATTATTTATGCTAATCTTTCATAATATGTTAAGAAATGTTTCATAGAACATTCTGTAAAAGGAACATTTTAATAACATGAGAGCCTCACATCCAAAAGCAGCTACTAATAGAAGCTGCACTGATATTTTTCAAATCTCAAACCACTATGAAGTAAGATATCACAAGAATCCATACTGTACTTAGCATGCAGCTCTTCCAAGAGGCATACATTAACTGATATCCAGCACCAAGTGCAGAATCCATCTTTGTTAAAAACTGACTGAAGACTTCTCAATCCAAAATCAGTATCTGTACCACTCGAGCCAAAGAAGTACCTTAAATATCTGTCAGCAGGAGTACCATTTATAATATATATAGTATATTCTTTTTCAGGTGTCTAATATCTCAGGGATCTCCCCCTGTAGTTTATCACAGACCATTTGTCTTTTTGAGCCATGTAAACAAGACTAAATATTGTCTCTCTTTATTGTCCATACCAACCAGCAACCTAGCAGACAACTTCTCATATGCTTATTCATGAGTGAGAAAAAAAATGCACAACAAGATTCAGAAACAGAAGAAAAAAAATCAATCATGGTTCCAGGGTAGTCCAGACTGTGCTGTACTGGTGTTTCCTCTCCTTTCGTACTGTTTCCAATAAAGGACACCACAAACTGAGGGACACTACATTCAAATACATTAAGGAAAGCCATATGGATTCTGCCTTTCCATGCCACATTTGAATCTATGGACAGGATTTTTCCACTGGTGTAAATCAACATATTACCATAACAAAAGGAATGTTGATTTACATCAGATGATACTCTGCTCCTGTATCTATTTTATCCAGTTTTTTAGAATGCAGGACAGGAGATATTTGCAGGACATGACATTGTTTTAAAACAAGAGTCTAAAGGAACTCTCTCTTTCTGGTCTCCTTGAAGTATCGAAGAATGTTGGATGAGGAAACACAAACTGGGAAAAAGCCGGCTGAAATCTCATTGTAAATTACAATCATTTTAGAAGTTGTTGAATTCTGGGAACCATTGTTTATTCAAAAACAGGAATCTGACTATTCCATTTAGACTCCTATGTAGTTTAGTACCAACTTTCAGTTTCACTAAGATTTTACATTAAGATAGCTAAATCAATGTAAAAGCACACTTTTTTTTGCAGTGGAGACATAGCTATGGTCCATGTTAGAACAGCCTCAAGGCTACTCTAACTTATTTTAAGTAATCTACTCTTAGGGCTGTTATATAGCTGAAGATTGCTGAAGTGCAAATCATTCTACCCATCACTCCTACCAGCCTTGACACTACTCATATGCAAGAGTAACCCCCTATGTCTTGTGATGCTCTAACACACCTGTGTATCCGGACCAGAGTTCCTAGGACCCAGTCTTGCATTCAGATCACTAGCCAGCACATATATATCTATAGACATACTTCTCTTTTTTGTTTTTAAACAGACATACAGAAGACCTATTCCCAGGCAGTGGATAAAAGTAATCTGAATGATATCATCAAAGTACGTATTTCACAGCTATAACACAACATAAGAGGTTTTAGGAACCAGAAAATGAGGTTACTTACGTTTACAGTAACAAATGTTCTTCAAGGTGTGTAATCTGTACATGCATTCCACAGTTGGTGAGTGCATGTCCAGCGTACACACGTTGGAGAATTTTCTTATCAGCAGTACCCCTAAAGGTAGTGCATGTGCCATTCCACCAGGGCATAATGGGTAAGAATCCATGGTCTCAGAGCTCTAAAGTAGCAGCCACAGAGATAAGTAGTGGAATATGTAACTCGGAGAACACCAGTTACCATAAAGGTGTGTACCCTCGTTTTCTTCTTAAGAGTGCTAGCCTGTATGCATATTTGTGACTCCCAAGCAGTTTCCTATCACTCGAGTCACCTAAGAGACATCAGAGTATGGACTGCATCACAGATCATGTGAATCTTGCATTGTCCCTAGCAGCCTGCACCAACATACTGCGTTTTGTGAACATGTCAGTCCACCTTCATCCTGGGTCCTTTGCACTGAGGCCACTGGGTGGCCCAGGGGATGCAGCAGCGATAGGTCTAGCCTCAGGTGCGTGGGTGACAGTCTTAACCTGCAGATTCGGATAGTACGACGATCCCCATGGGGCCACCTGCTCTACATTCCAAAATGAAAACCATGAGACACACCGGTGCCTAGAACCGGCGATCCTCATACTGCATCATAGCCGTATCCGGCTCTCCCCTTAGTCATGGGGACACACCTTTTGACTCCTTGGGAGACATCAAGACTGCTGAGTCCTGGGATCAGGCTGGGGACAGCTGTTGGCTGTCTTGAGTCAGAGGACAGGACAGCAGTCCTCTGGAAAAGATTGTGCCCGTCCCTTGAGTGCAAGGGGGACATGACTGGGTGCTGGAAACATAGAGGCCACTGGGTCCAGGAATCTGGAAAGCATCAGGAATTAGTGTGACATAAGTGCAGGCCCCAGAGATGAGGCCCTGAGTGGTGGAGCCCCAGCAGGTTGGTATGGCAGTGACTGCGCAGATACCTGAAAGCATGCTGAAAGTATCAGGATGGCCAGTACCAAAATCAAACTTTTACCAGTTACTGAAGTAGCCAGTGACCACTCTGACTTCTTGGTACCAAGAAGGCTTACACAGCTGTGGCAACTCGGGGTGAAGGGTGCAGCTCTGGTGCTCACGGAATGTTTTCTAAGTTTTGAGGCACCCTTGGTGTCTGACAGGCTGTTAGTTTTATGTGGTCTTTACTTTGGATCAGGGGAGGGTGATCTCAGACTCTTCTTCCTCAAAGGCTTCCAGTCCAAGTCTGCCCTGTATCTGACGCACTCGCCTAGCAGAGTCCTAGATCCTGGGCTCCAACCCAAGCCCAGACACCTACACAGCAATGAAACAGTCATGGAGCCCAAGTCAGCTAGCAGGAGCCAGCCACTGGTGTCTAGTTGCTGTGTAGATTTATCCTGTATGTCTTCCAGACAAGGCAGCTTCAGACAGTTTTAAAGTCTACACTGGGGCTGATTTCAACAACCTTTGTTCCCCTGCGGGCCTATATGCCTGGAATCTGGAGTTGGAGACCCACCTCACTGCCTGCTCCATGAGAAAAGCCTCAGGCATGAAGTGCTGGGTCCACTTCAAGAAAGACCTGCAGATTTCACAGTACCCCCAGGTATGTCCTTCTTGAGACAAAAACAGACACCTCATGTGTCAGTCATTCAGAAACACAACTGCTTCGCACGATGGGCAGTTCTTAAAGCCCAGGGAATTGCTGTGCTTGAGCATAGTGTCCCACACCACCTGCATCCTTGGGGAAGGGCCTCTCTCTCCACGTGGCTTCCATGTGCACCTATCTGATTAAACTCACAACACTAACTAGCCAAAGCAGAGGTAAATTTGAGGAGAGTTGCTCCGACATATACTATGAGCAGTAGAAAAGGAACTGAGGCATGGCAATACATGGAAAGAAAGGTCCTATGTGTCACACACCCCCAGAGAATTGTCTGATCGGCAATATCTAACACATATACATGAGATGTGCGCTCACCAACTATGGAGTATGTATCTATACTAGCACTCGAAGAAAAAGTTCTTCCAACCCAACAAGTTTACATTTTAAAAACAAATCTTAATCCCACTTTTTTGCTACCCCTCCCTTCTTTTTCCATAGAAAAACATACAGGCATTTTTAATTCCTTAATTATGGCAAGAAGGTAGAGATTCCACAGATAAGGATGAATGATGGTTTCTATCCTTAATATTATATACTTCAGTTATTTACCTCTATAACTTATTCCATGTATCTATTAATACTTTCATGAAGTATCTTGGCTCAAGTCCCTGTTAATCTTAAACTAGAAAACTAGGAGTTATGTACCCCTTTTTTTAGAAAATTGGTACCAGTCTAAAATGTACTGTAAATGACAACTATTATCAGTTCCTTTCATAATATAGAAATCCTTCATTATGTACCTAAAATATTCTTTGTTTTCAATTAGGAAAAAAATCTCTGATTGAGCTAAAAGAAACTTTAGGAGATTACCATGCTTTCAAATTCTTTTTTTAAATTCACTGTACTGAAAAGCATTAAGAAATGCCATTGTCAATATAGTAGGAAAATATAGGTGGATTTCAACCTGGAAAATTTAGATTGGAATGTTCTACTGTCTACAGCACATCAAACCACGTTCTGAATTTTATAGTACAGTTACCTGAAGTTATCATTTATTCCAAATTTGCTATTGATATGGTGCTTCTGGATTTTATTAAAAAATGACAGAGCCTAAAAATACCTCCAAATCACCTTGTAAAACTAAAATTATTTTTCATATCAAGAAAAACTTCAGAAAAATCTATCACACTGAAGTCACTGGCAAGGATTCTGCTGATTTCAGTGAGTGCAGGATCAAAACCATAAATAGTTTTCCATGCATCTTTTTCCATCTTTCCATTTGAATTTTGCAATGCTCACAATCAGATGAGACTGATATAATAACCTGGATTATGATATGCCAGAGAACTCAAAGAAAGGCAGAGAGAAGAACATGAAAAGTAGCAGTAAAGGGCCAAAAACTGTAGAAAGTGGAGGAATCAGCAGATGAGCAAATTCCTGGAATAAAACTGATAATTTTTTATACCAATAAAGATATAGATGAAGTATTGGCACTTTCATTATTACAACAGGACAATAAATTTCAGT
This sequence comes from Mauremys reevesii, assembly GCF_016161935.1. NCBI lineage: Eukaryota > Metazoa > Chordata > Testudines > Geoemydidae > Mauremys > Mauremys reevesii. The sequence continues at coordinate 46,443,414 of NC_052633.1, read as the reverse complement.
AATCTACGTACAGATACCATTTTCATTAAGTACTAGTTTAATTTTTTGTTTGAATTACTGTAAGAGGTATGTTAGCTGTTATCAGTTTAGTTCAAATGTTTACATGATAATCTAATGAATTAAAATCTGATACATGAAGTATAAATATAATTTTAGAGCTTCTTAATCATACTAGGCCTTTAGGCAATATATTCTCTTTAATTCCATATTTTAAAAAAATATGTATGGATTAGAATAGAAAAACAAAAATATAAACACTAAAAATTACCTGATTCAAAAGCTGGACTGATGCCACATGTAATAAAAATGCTAATGAGGAATGCTAAAGTTTATTTTTGTCATTAAAAAATAGATGTAAAAACAAATCTGCTAAATCTAGTGGGTTGATATTAAGAGACAACCTAAGCCTCTAGTTAAAAAAAAAATCTAGACTTACTATTTAAAATGTTTGCAGTTTTAATAGTATTTCAGATAAAAATCAAGAAAAAACATAAATATAAGATTCACATGCCAGTTATGTCTGGAAAGTGCAAATGCTCATGACCTCAGTTTGAAATGGATCAAATTAGTCTGTGGTATCCAATGCTGATTGGCATACTTTAAAGTTAAGTAACATAACACTCACAAGTTACCTTCAACACAGATAAATTATAAGAAAAATGTTCGTAATGACACAGAATAGACATTCTGTAATCACATTGCACACCGAATATATTAGTCTCATGCTTTGTAAGTACCAATAGGTATAGAATAAAATTAAAAGTAGGATCTGGGCTTGTAAGCATAAACATATATAGACATATATAAGACAACATACATATAGTGTACACACACACACACACACACAGAGTAAGAATTTGAAAATATACAATAACTTGTATGATTATGTATGACAATTTACCTACTGTGAACAAATAACATTACTCTCACCAAAGATGTTATCCCAAGAACACCTATGTTACAATAAAAAAAGTGTCTCCCTAGTGACTAAAGGATAAAATTACTTACCTATAATTATTGTTCTCCAAAGACAAACATCCTGTTCAGATCCACTATAAGTCTAATATCTCCAGAAGGCAGATATTGCTAGGGCTTTCCAAGATTCTGAAATGGCTCCCTCCTCCATCCAAGATGAAGATAGCAGCTTTGAGTTTCAATCTGAGGAATCTGCAAATTCTTTCTGTTTGCTTGTCAGGATTTGGTCTTTGACTAAGTCAATGTGCATTATCTAGTTACATATCAAGCATCACAGTTTAGCTTCTACACTGGAAGCAAGGGGTTGAGGGGGAAGGAGCAATGCTTTAGTAGTGCACTTTAGAAAGAAATCTGGATGAACTAGCCACAACTTCTCTTGAAGTTCCTGAGGCATGCACATTGCAGAGCCTGTTCTGCCACTCTCCCATGTGGTACAGTGTGTGCTCCTTCCCAGCACCCTATCAGTTCTGCTATAAGGTATGGAGGAAAGATAAGGCCAGGTCCCAGTTCTTCTAGACCAACCAGCAGTGGAGCTAGGAGAGAGCAGTGTTTGCATACCCAATAATATTTAGCATTTTACCTGTATGGTTGCACAAGGCAGGAGGCCTCTTGTGCCCCCATCCCCTTGCCCACCTGTTATACGCTGGGGACAATCCAGCCATAAGAATGTACATGTGGAATCTGAGACCACTGGAAATCTCAATGTCTTTTAACAATGTATCATGGGGAGGTGTGATCTGGGTGTGATAATAGTGCTGAGGCCATCTATACCACCATCCTGAACAGAGTAGTGTTTGCTAATACCTACTTGTTCTGTTTTAGCCTCCCCTTTCATGATATTTTTCTCTCTCTTAGTAAAACTGCTCTGACCTGAGCAGAGTAAAAATTGGAATTCTTGAATGATATTTAGAAGAGGTTTGGGATAATTCATTACCCAGCCTTGTGACTGAACTGTGGCCCTTCCTCAGTTCCTCCTTTCTGAAGCTTTGCAGTCCCAAAGGAGGGCAGGGAGTGCAGTACATCCCACTAGATAGAAGGTAAGAGGTGTGGAAAGAAGTAACTAAGGGTGGAGACATGTGAGATGGGAAGAATATAACAGATAAAGAAAAAGAAAAAGAGGGGTTGACCTGATGTCCAGGAAACTAATAGGTACTTAAATCAAAGTACTGAGGTTCAATAGCAAGGTACATACCTACATGATTTATTGATCTTGACTTATTCAATGGTGGGTTTACAGTGGCTGATGTACAAGGGGCCTACAACATTAGCTTCCTCAATGGGCCAGAAGTTAGCCAACGCCACCCCAAAGTGAGCGATCTGGCATGGCTTCAGTTTTATTACAAACGTTTTTGCATGTTTTGTAGACGATGTATAATCCTACAGGGACTCAACTGCCTCAGCAAGGTGTTTTGAAATTCCAGGAATTGTAGAGCGCATTTTCCTGATGTCTGTCCACATTCATGTGGTGATATCCAAGGAAGAGTTATTTTTAACAATAAGTAAATATATTCACTGACATGAGATCACAAGAAAAAATGAAAGTCCCTAAACTGGACAAAATAGATGGTGGTGTCACACAGTTCAATCATAATTTATTCTTCTGTGAAGTGGCTACTTTATCCACATAAAGCAAAGCAGAGTTCTGCCACACTCAGGTAGAATGTTTGTTCATACAACTGTGCATAAAAACTGGATCCTTCAGAAAAGCTAATACTGTAGTCTCTACATAGTAAATACCAGGGTTTTAAGTATGTATTTTAGATACCCTCAATGGATAAAAATATGAAAAGAAACATGATACACACATACACAGAATTTCTACAGCTATGGAGTTTGTATAACATAAGAAAAAATTTCTACTCTAAGTACTATCTGAACGTGTCCTCTTATAAAATATTTAGCTCAAAGCTCCTTCTTACTAGACAACTATAATTTCAGAGCTGATCTTGGGATATACTGAGCACCTACAACCTCCTGCTGAAGTCAATGAGAGATATAGATTTTCAGCACCTCCCAGGATCAGACCCTCAACTCTCAACAAAAGCTACTGTAAAGTACTATGTATGACTATAAGAATGAATTCACTAACAGGCAGTGCTCCAGCGTGTAGTAAAAATTATTTCACCTAGGTTTATGTTACTATTCCTCGGATCAAAGACTTTACTTTTTAAAAAGTGGATACCTGCGGTCCATCTCTGGCTTCATAGAAGTCACCCACTCCTATTTTTGCACTGAAGCTGAAATTGTCCCTTGAGATATCCATTATTCCATTTCTGCTGAGATACTGAAAAAATCACATATTTTTCCACTTCAGGTTTTAAATAATTACAACCCAGCTTTGATGTACAGCTAACGTCAGGAGTCAAATGTTTTGCACATTCTATCAAGGGGATATGCCTCTATAGGAGGTCAATTTAGAAACAGGTTAAGGTACATTAGCCTCACATCACAAGACATTTTGTATCAAGGAACTTTATTTGAGGAAGAAGTGCATTTTTTTATTGTACACATGCTTAATGGTACCAGAATGCATACAAATTGAAAAAAAGTATGTACCTTTACCACTTCAGGATACTGTCTCAGTTTCTTTCCACATGGTGCATAATATGCTACTTCTCCTTGAAGGCGACCACCAAAATTCCTTATTCGTGTTTCTCTTTGCCAGCTGTAGTAATAGTAAATATAGGTGTGTGTTAACACTCATTTTTTGAACTAATTTATAAACATTAATTTATTAATTTTACATTAAAGTCAAGAGACAAATATACAAAGTGATTAAGGCAGAAATATGACTAGGCAAAAATGGCATTGTATTAGGATACTTTAGCAAAAAAATTATACATTTTAACATTGTAATGCACACACAATTCTGGGAAAGTGAGCAGGTTCTGGCTCATGAATCATTAACAGAACTACTACTGAATTTTCAGTTGCAAAACAATTAAGCAACACATCTTTACATTTGCAACTAAGCAAATTTGTTTTGGAAGTAATTGAGAGACAATACATATGAAGGCTGGAATTTTCAAAGGGAACAGCAAGTGTCACTGAAAGTCAAAGGAGTGCTTAAGTCCATGAGTCCCTTTGAAAATTCTATGTCAAATTCTACAATGCCATTTTTAACACAAATGACCGTTCACTTTATGAAACACTATATGCAATCACTTTCCAAATGCTCTTCAAGTAAATATAAAACATACCCATACTCTAAAGGAATACGCAACTCTCGTTCATCTGTTACTCTTCGCCTTTTTGAAGTACCTTAAATAGAGTTTAATTGATTAACATTGGAAAGCAATGAGATGACAGAGAATCAGTTTACTGAAAACATGTATTCCATCACTCAGATCCACAAACCAGAAGAGCAAATACATTTTATCAGTCATGTATACGACCACACCAACTGATTTGTACCCGCTACTTTTTCCACTAGGCTCTCTCCAGTCTTATTTACATTTATTTCGTATGTCCTTTCTCACTGAGTACCAGCTTTGGGCAAAAAAATAAATACATGGACACTGCTTTCTAAGAGTGTGCACTTTTGATGCAAGTAAACTAAAGACAGAGAAGCAGTGGAGATTGGATACAGGAAAGTAAGGCGAAACAAATCTTTTTAGGTGATTGACTAATGATATGATGGACAAAAAATAACCTTTGATTCCAGATTGGTGGATCTGAGTAGGCAGAAAGTCTTATACCATATACTAAAGAAAACATTTAACATAAAACGTACATCAGCGCCATATATAAACAAAATACAGACAAACATGGGCATGCCAATTTTTTGCACGGTGTGTAAACTTATGTTATTAAATAAAACAAGTGCCAGCCAATCAGAATGCTGAAGAGCAATATAACCTGAATTCTGAGCCTCTGAAGTTTATTGGTAAGATACAGTAAATCTTTATAAACTGTAAAACCAATGAGCTTGCATCTAACAGAAAGAGCCAGTCTGGATACTAGCAAACAACTTTTTGTTAATGGTTAAGCAAGCAACTCTTATTTCACTGCACTCTAAATATTAGGATAAACTGGTTTCTGATTCAATGTCCCTATTTAAAAAAACATTTATTTTCATGAGAAGTAGCACTTCGCTAATTAGCAGCCAAGAGACTCATTTTGATAATTACTGAATATTATGAATTAGCAAGTAAGGGTATGACCATTTACGCAAAAAAAAGTTAAAGATAATACATCACCAAGTGTACTTAAAATTTGCTTATTTAAAAGTGTGTCATAAATGTATTAATAAATGGTCTATTGTGAATGTTGCAAAAATAATGAAACTTGCAATACAACAACTCACTACGGTCAATACTCTCGTGAAGAGTGGGTGAGATGGGCAGTTTTTGGTGCAGTTTATAGTACGTAGATTGGCAAGGTTCTATTGTAACCAGAATAGAAAAATACTACTACCTAGGTCTTGTACCGTAGATCTCAAAGTACTTTAGAAAGGAGGTCAGTATCATTATTTCCATTCTACAGATGGAGAATGTGAGGCACAGGGAGATGAAGTGATTTGTCCGAAGTCCAGAACAGAACCTAGACATCCTGAGCCCCAGTCTGGTGCTCTATCCACCAGTTGTCACATTGCCTCCCAGAATGCTGAGAGAGAGTAACCATCACCCCAGATGATTTGAATATAAATGCCATATAAAGGTCATATACATTGACCTTAGCATTCAGGTCCTGGTCCTAAAAGGTGCTGAGTATCCACAACTCTGTTTGACTTCAGTGGAGTTGCAGGTGATCAGTACCTCTATGGATCAGGCAAAGGAGAGGAAGGTCAGTATCCAATTGCAACATGGTACATTACGGACACTATTATCTTGATTACACTTTTTGAAATACATTTATGAGACACATTTCTCAGACACTACACTTTGTTATATAAAAGACAATAAGATACCACAATGTGTACTTGGAGTAAGTGTGGAAGAAGGCGTCCCAAGAAAAACTGGTGACTGGGATTCAGGACATAAGGCAGCAGGAGCAGAGCTTGGAGTCTTTACTACTTGGAGACTAAGTGGTGTAGAGTGAGCTGTGAGACTGATGGAAGAGCTTTTCACAGAGGAAGTTGTTTTATTCAGTTTCAGTGGCGTTTTCTCTCCCTCAGTATCAGTATCAGATTCATCTTGATCTTTGTCATCCTCATCATCATCTTCAGACCCTTCTGTATCTGACTCTGAATTACTATCAGACTCTGTGGGAAAACAGTAACAAGTACAGGTTACAACCGGACAACGAACAGCACACTGAGAATTGTTCATTGTAGCTCTTTGTCATTCTAGCATTCCTCAAGTCTGTGGGTGCATTAATTAAGAAATCTTTTAAAAGGATGCCTTTTAGTATCATTCCAAGATCATCGTGAATTTACCCAGGCTTTGACATGACTGAAACCAATACAGAACAAAGTAACTCAAGGAGTTGTGGGATATGTGTTTCTTCATACAAAATTTAGAACAAAATCTTTAATTTTTTTTATACAGAAAAAATCAAATAATAACCTGATTGACTATCATCAGAATCCTCATCATCTTCATCTTCATCGTCGTCTTCATCATCATCATCGTCATCATCATCCTCTTCATTTGAGTCATCAGAGTCTTTACTACTAGGAATGTCTGAATCTGTTCCTCTAAATTGTTCCACTAAAGATTTTGAAGAATGAAGGCGGTGCTGTGGTTTTACTGCTGTTATTGCATTATTGCTGACTGCTTTTTCCTTTCCCAGACCAGGTAACACAGGAGAGGTAGAGGGCATAACAGGTGTCCGGTTACCAGATGTTTTTTTCCCACATGTACTTACATTTCCTAGTGAAGAAAAGGGGGCACTGCTAGAAGTAGCTATGTTTTCATTTATCTTGGGCTGGGATTTAGATTTGGTTGTAAGTGCCAGAGGTGCTTCCTGGATGACACTCTGAATAACTCCATTGGGTTGGTGATTACTTAAGAGTGCATTTGTCAAGAATGGATTAGAATGGTTGTTTTCTTGAGATGTGTGTTTTTGATGAGCTGGTAAACTACAGGTTGGTTTTGGACTTGACAAAGCTGTGATAATCTTCTTCAGGTTCTTAGATGATTCTTGTTTCTTTAATTGTGCTGGGAATGTCTGTTTATACTGTTCCTGTAGAAACAGAGAGGCAAAAAATAAAATAAAAAAAGACTGCATCTCACAGGGAAATTTATATTTGTTTAGTCCCCACCATTTGCATTCCACAAAAAGCATTTTTAGTAGGTGGTAGGGAGGGTAGGTAGCTCGAGAGCTGGATAGATGACCAGGTATCAAGACATCTAGACTCTCCCTAGATTTTTCATGATAAATCAAAGAAAGATGGTTGACCCAGGGACTCAAGATATTAAGCTGATGGGAACAATGGGGCAAGCTTTTGAAGCTTCTACTTCAGTCTGGAGAGCTATTTTCACTCTTATCACCTGCTACAGTTATAACTGGAAACTGAGAGTTTACCTCTTATGAAAACAAGTCAATAGGAAAAAAATTACATGAAACAGGACATGCCCAGTGTAGCGTTTATAAGATTTCCATAGCAATTAAAGTAAAAATTCTCGTTTTCTTACTGACAGAGTAAAAGTCATACAACTGGATGCAAATCAAATTGTTAGACAATTCATAAATCTTAATAAATATAACACAGAATACAAAATAATAATGGCTACTAAAAATAACAGGAGATTAAGGGGATGGCTGGAATAGGAAAATTTGACACAGGAATCAATGAGAATATGTTGAACCACTGGGATCATTCCAAAAACTGTTATGCTAGAACACCAGGTTGTTGTTATAGAGACCAGCAGTGGCTGAAAATGCTCAAAGGCAGCATAATTATCCCTTAATTAGGGAAACAGACACTCTTGAAGTCACTCAACAACAACCCTTTTGGAGTGCATGGAGCAGGACTGACAGGCTCCAAAGGGAATCCCATTCCATCCATTTTAACCAGAATTAAATCCTTATCAGGGTTCCTCAGAGGTTCACTGTAGACCTTACATTGTATTTATTTTCATGGCTCTGTTAAGGGCAATAAGAATACCTCACCTTCCCTAGGGGAAAATAATCAATGAACATATATAAGCAATATTCATACACTAATTAGAAGCCATGATTACACACTAGACATAGGAAGTGTTAAAACTACATTAACAATCTGACTGAAATCACGAGACACAAAGAAAAAATCCTCAGGCCTGACTGTCCCATAGGAGTACATTTTCAGTGTGGTACATTGATTTTTAGCCACTCAACTCCTTAATAGGAGCTGCATGACAAAATCCCTTTCTTTCTTTCTTTCTTTGTCAGCATGTAATGCAACAAATCGGGAAGTTTATAACCTTCATAATCCAGCAAGCTGAAGCCCTTCCAGATGCACTTACACTGTCTTTAGCATCTCCTTTTTTTTTTTTTTTAATATTATAAGATATTATAGTATTTCAGATTCGTCCGAATTCTGATGCCAAGATAGAAGATATGAAAAAAAAATTCCCTTATTTTTCTTAGGCCTGGTCTATACGACAGACCTATATTGGCATAACTACATTGCTCAGGGGCGTGAAAAATCCACATCCCTGAGTGATTTAGTTATACCAACCTAACCCTCTATGTAGACGGTTCTTTGTTGGTGGGAGAGCTTCTCCCGCCAACACAGATACTGACTCTCGGGGAGGTGGATTAACTATGCTGACAGGAGAGCTCTCTCCCGTCGGCATAGAGCATCTTCATTAAAGCGCTGCAACTGTGCCAGTGCAGCATTTTAAATGTAGACTTGCCCTTAGTGTATGTCAAACCTTAAACATCACCTTAAAACATGAGCTTCTATTGTTTTATTATTAGTATTACGGTCCTTCCCCCCCACCCCACCCCATAGGTCAGTGTTTGAAAGCCCTGCTGGAGCTTGAAGAATCTCCCAAGTTTTTGCCTTTGCTAATTTTTCATGGGTCCTCCAATGCAAAAATCCAACCCAATGATTAAGGACTGGAGACTGCTCAAGAGAGCCAAACAGTTCATGGGCTGCCTTCAGAAAATATCCATGTCATAGCCCCCATTAGTTTAGGACAATGATTTCAGGTGAGACTCACGCTCCTAATGCTAAACACACTACATTATGCTTGTATTGCTGTAGTGCTAGGTTATGGCTCCCCCCATTACACTGGTGAGCATTCACACAAATAGTCTCACTGGAGTCAATGGCTACATGTGGAACTAATGGCCAGATTTTTAAAGGTATTCAGGACCTAAACATACAGATAAGTAACTAGTGGGATTTTTAAAGTGCCGTAGCCACTAACTTCTATGGATATCAATGGGGCTTGACATTTGTTAAAGCTACTAGACATCTAACTCCCACTGATATCTATAGAAGTTAGCTGCCTTTATGCTTTAAAAATCCCACTCGGCACACATCTACATTTCTAGGCACCCAAATATCTTTAAAAATCTGGCCCTAAGAGTTTACCAGCATGAGCACTGGTTGCACAGTATGGGCCATAGTGACTTACTGTAAACCTTGTGTGGCACTTTCATTGGCATTCTACTGACATTCAATGGACTTGTAAGAGACTGGTCAGCAGAGTATGAGACTAATCAACCTTGAAACCAAGTATGTTCTGAGAAGCAACTACTGTGGATACTTCATGAACATGTTAGAATATGAGTTGATTTTTCCAAGATATTGTTTCAGAATACTAAAAGGCACTGCTAATTTACACTACACATTCAGCAAATAAATAAAATAAATAAATAAATTAATAAAACCTTTTACCTAAGGCTTAAGATAAACTGTTCTAAAAGGCAACCAGATAGCTTTAAAGGTATTGTTAGTGCTCAACCACAAACATAACCTTCACCAATTAACGTAATTCAAAAATCCATATAGATTTTTTTAAAAATATGCCAAGATTAAGTCCTGTGTAATTTAAAATAACCAATATAATTCTCCCCCAAAACCCGGATTTTAAAAGGGCTTGAGAAACATAATGCTATCATATGTTAAGAAGGACATGCTTATAGACACTATAGTTGTAGAACAAAGTCAAGTATTGCTAAGCCAGTAATTTCTACTCACCCGTTTTGATCTTACATCACTGTTTAAAGGGCTAGATTCTTCGGAGGTATTTTTATTCCCTGCTTTCAGTAGATCAGGAGAAGGGACTATAAGTTTTAAATAAGTTTCCTTTTTGGCTTGATTTACCAAAGACAAAGGTTTCACGCTGGGCACCAATCCCGTAGACTGTATTACACTTGTGTGTTTGTTCACAGATTCCTCCTTTGCCTGAGAGCTTTGGAAAATAAAGGGAAGCTGCTGTGACAAAACCTGAGGCTGCTTCTGCTGGGATTGGAATGACGAGGGAGTCTGGGAATCAGACACAAGAGGTATCTGCTGGTGTGTTCTCTTTTCCTGGGACTTTTCATGTGTTTTTTGTCCATCTGCTTTCATGTCTGTTACACTACTATGCATTAGCACCTGTAAAATATATTTTACAAAATTATATAGATTACACTAGCCCATTAAATATTTAAGATGACAAACAAAATGTTATATAATTAATCTCCATAAAGCAATTACAATTTCCTCAAAACAAGGTAACTAATTTATTTTAAAATAATCTTACAATGTATTTGATTGCTTGATCTTTTCCCCATAGGAAGTCACTGTTTAACATAAAAACAAGGCCAAAAAAAATCAATTGTTTTGAAATGTATTCTTGATTAAAAACCTAATGGAATGGTAAATTTCTTACCTGTTCATTTCCTTTCTCCTACCAACTTCCCCCCAATTCTGATATGTATGAGCTATTCTCCTTCTGTCTGCAGTTTCCCGAGGCAGTTCAAAACTGTGACAGTCTCTGTGCTAGCCATACCCCCTTCTCCGACCTGCTGCCAGATGATTTATTCCAAAAACGAGTAAAAACTTCACAGAATAAGATTAGTAAGAATAACTTCAAAGACAACCAATAAACTATGTACAGTAGGCTATGGCCTACAGGCATAACTACCAAAATTAAACATTGTCCCTTGGCTTGGAAGCCAGCCAGGGATGGTAGTACTGTGGGATACATTGTAGCAGAAAGGAAATCATCCAGTAAGAAATTTACCATTCCGCAAGCCCAGCGTATACTGATATAGATAAGAAGCAGTGAACAGCCAACAGACGTAGAGAGGGATAGGAAATACAGAATGAGATAAGGAAGAGCCCCTGGAATTAACTGGCAATGCTATTACTGAATCCTTGCATGCAAAACCTTACTGCCAAGGGAGGCTTCTGCAGAAGACATGAAGTCCACTTTGTAGTGTCTAATAAAGATGCTAACTGGTGAAGACCACTTTACTACCCTGCAGATCTCTTGTGGCAGAAGCACAAGCTCCTTCCGCCACAAAGTCACCACCGATCTTGTGGAGTGTGCCTTCATTAAGTCTGGAACAGGAGCACCTGACGCACTGTATGCCTTTATGATGCATACCTTGATCCATCTAGCTAGTAATAATTTAGATACGTGAGCCCTTGGCACTTCAGATGAAAAGTGACAAACAAGGAGCCTGATCTTCTTGTCAATTAGGTGCGCTTAATATAGCTCTTCAGTGCTCATATAGAAGAGGTAATAGTGGTAGCGCCACACTAGCCAAATAGACATGGTTTTCTAATCTGATAGCACTGCAATTGGAACCCCCACTTCAGCTACCAGTGAGACCAGGCATCGTTTACCCAGGCCCATTTCTTCATCCAGACCATTTACAACTCGCAGCATGGTTATTGAAAGGAAAGTGTTAGCTTGCACTGAGGTGATCTTCCAAAGCGATTGGAACTGTACTCTCCTCCAGTCAAGCTTCAACACTAAAGGCCTACTCCTCTGTCTGGACTAGGTTTAGCTCATTGTGTCAAGAATACAACAAAAATCCCAAGGATCCTGGTATCCCAGTTATCCTGGACTTGCTTTATGAAGATGTAGACAAGGGATTTCAGCCCACCACAAGGGTGCCAGGTGTCAACATAGTGTCATATTCACAAGATCCTCTGGTTCCCTGACAGAGAACCCTCAGATATCCAGATTTCTCAGAACAGTCACACTGGCTAAACCAGGGGCAGGCAAACTTTTTGGCCTGAGGGCCACATTGGCTTTCCAAAATTGTATGGAGGGCTGGTTAGGGGAGTATGTGCCTTCCCAAATGGCCAGGCGTGGCCCAGCCCCCTATCTGACCCCCCCTGCTTCTCACCCCCTGACGGCCCCCCTGGGACTCCTGCCCCATCCAACCCCCCCGTTCCCTGCCCCCTGATGCCCCATCTGCTCCTCCATGTCCCCTGACCGCCCCCGGATTCCCTGCCCCTGACTGCCCCACCCCATCCAACCCCTCCTCTCATTCCTGACTGCCCCCCCCGGGACCCCTGCCCCATCCAACCACCCCTTCTGCCTGTCCCCTGACCGCCCCCGGAACTCCTGCCCCTGACTGCCCCCCCGCCACCCCATCCAACCCACCCTCCTTCCTGATTGTCCCCCCAAACCCCTGCTCCCATTCAACCCCCCTGTTCCCCGCCCTCTGACCACCCTGACCCATATCCACACCCCCGCCCCCTGCCCACCACCCTGAACTCCCCTGCCCTCCATCCAACCCCGCCGCTCCCTGCCCCCTTACCGCGCTGCCTAGAGCGCCGGTGGCTGGCAGCACTACAGCTGCACTGCCCAGAGCACTAGGACAGGCAGCTGCCATGGCGCAGCACAGAACACCAAGTCAGGCCCCGTCTTTGCAGCTGCACTGCCCAGCAAGAGCTCACAGTCCGCCGCCCAGAGCACTGAGCTGAGGTGTGGGGGAGGGGGAATAGCAGGAGAGAGGCCAGGGGCTAGCCTCCCAGGCCAGGAGCTCAGGGGCCAAGCAGGACGATCCTGCGGGCCGGATGTGGCCCACGGGCCGTAGTTTGCCCACCTCTGGGCTAAACCAATATTTCTTAAGTGGAACCTACCACTGGCGTTAAATGCCGTACCCACACATTTTTTGAGCACTGACATCAATATCTCCATTTTACCTATCCATCAAAATCTGTTTTCTGGTCACTATTATATCTGCTAGATGAGTTTCTGAACCTGGCAGCTTTATCCCCACTGTGTGTTCCATGACAACAAAAAAGTGGTGCTAAGAATCTCAGAATCATTCTTGCCTAAGGTGAATCCATCTTTCCATGCCTCCATTCTGACCAAAGCCACAGCACCCAACTGAAAAGCTGTTGCACTCTTGAAATAAGACTCTCTCACCTTATCTTCTGGATCACCTTTCTTAGAAATGGAAAAAGTGGGATTGCATATTGCAGGTCTTCTGGCCATCTGTGTGAAAGAGCATTCATTGCCAGGGAGGATTTGGGATTTGTTTCCCTTGTGAAGTTCTTGGACTGCCTTGTGTTCTTGTGACTGGTGAATAGGTTAATTGCCAGAAGGCTGAACTTCTGAAAATCAGAGTGAGGATTTCCTGATTCAGGCACCATTCTGAGTTCTTGACTGCATCTCCTGTGCTGAGTCCTCTCTACTCATTTCATTATCTCCATCACTTCTGCATGTAGAGTTAACACTCCCTCTTCCCTGTTAGTTACTGATATATGCCACAGTGGTCATGTTGCCCAACTGGACCAGAACATGTTTGCCCTCTACATAGTTCAGGAACTTCCATAGAGCTAGCTTGACCGCTCTGAGGTCAAATAAATTGATTCGCTTGTTCCTTTCCTTGAAGTTTCAGGTACCTTGCACTGTCCTGTGCCCCAGATGCGTTTTCCCCCCCGCAACAAGCTGGTATTCATTGTGAGTACCTGTGGGTCTGGAAGACATATGGGAAGACCCTTGTGGATGTACCATGAGATTGTTCACTATCTGGTAGTGTTCAGCACCTAGCGTGGTACCCATACCAGATCTTGCATGCGTTCTGGTGAATGCTTCCATACTTTCAGAAGAAAAGCCTGAAGGCAGCTGATACGGGACCTTCCCCATAAGGTGGCTCATATACAAGAAATCAAGAGGCCCAGTTGCTGTGGACACTGAGCTATGGTTAGCCTTGCTTACTCTATCAACATGGATAACAGGTTTTGGATCTTGGGGAATTTGTCCAGCGATGGGTAAAGCTTTGCCACAGAAGTGTCTATTTCCATTGCCTGGTGAACGCTCTGTGTGGAACGAGTCAAGGAGCTCGTCTCACTGTTTATCACAAATCTGTGTGCTTGAAGCAGTTCCAGCATCCAAATTGTGGCACTGTGCGCTACTGTTTGGGTCACAGCCCTGATCAACATGTCGTCTAGGAAGGGATACAAGTGAGTGCCCGGAGACCTGAGTATGGCTATTACTACCTCCAACATCTTGGTAAAGACCTTAGGGGACAATAAGAGGCTGAATGGGAGCATTTGGTACTGGTAGCAGGGTATGAAAATCTCAGCAGTCTACAGTGGCATGGTCATATGGGAACATCTGCTAGATGTTACTTGCTAGGGTGGAATCTCATTTTCTTCATCCACCTGTTGAGCTGCTTGAGATCCAGAACAGCTGTGAATCCCACCCACACCCATTTCTCCCCTCCATCCCAATGCTCTTCTGGACAATGAAGAAAATGAAGTAGTCCTAAGAATCTTTCTTCTGAGAAAACCCTATTGGTCCTATGGCCAGGAGATTTGAGATTTCATTTGACACCGGCTTACATTTGACAACGTTGCTCAAAATGGGGGATTGGCTGAAGATGGGATGAGGTGGGGATCTTAAGGTTGAGGGAGTATCTTTGATTCAATACATCTTTGTTCCTACACTTGTAGTCCCATCTCAGAGCACTAAGTGGGATGGAAAAGGATTGTTTGAGTTTGGCAGTGCTTTCTGCCACTATTTTGTCTAGCTTTCCCCCAAAGAGGAGAGAACCTGTGACTTCAGATGAACCCAGAATTTGTTTAGAATGAGCACCAACCTTCCATGAGCCTCTAGCTGCTGAGCTGGATGCCATGGCTTGGCTTAAAATCTCACTGTATCCATTGTGGCATCTGCCACAAAGGCTGCTGCCAGGGAAATCTTCTTAAGTGTGCACTGGAATTCAATATTTCTCCACCCAGTGTTCTCAGAGAGGAAAGTGTGGCAAAACTCATGCTGAAATTGTGTGATATACCACATCTACCATTAATTAAAGACTTGCCTAATCCAACACCTGATCGTCTGCCCTCATGGCGCCCACTGTGGATAAGTTTACCAGGTGAGGTATTTATGGTAGAGCTTCACAGTCTGCAGAGAAATTGACAAATAATTATCTTGTCTCAGACCCCACTCAACATCAACCTAGGTATTTGATTTACTGTGACAGCAATGGAGCCTTCTGAACCAGTTTCGTACCAGACATGGAATCTGTACTGCAGCGGAATTTCAGTTGCGTTTTAGACACAGTCCACTATGTCAATGTGGGCAGTCATAAACCATGAGACACGATGAGGACTTCAAAATGACTTAATTACCTGCAAAAAAAACAGGAGTACTTGTGGCACCTTAAAGACTAACAAATTTATTTAAGCATGAGCTTTCGTGAGCTACAGCTCACTTCTTCGGATGCGGTTTTCAGATCTTGAACATCACTGATAAGGATTCTGTGGTTTGGCTTGACCGGATTGCATACACCAAATAAATAAATAAATACTGGAATTCAGGATGGTCTCTGTTCTTCATGACCTTAAGGTCCTCCAGCCAGGACACTGTGGTTCCTGTAAAGCATGTAGCTGCCACGGATGCTCTAAGTATGACCAACAAAGCTTCAAAGTACCTTTTGAGGATGGCTTCCATCTTTCTATTAGTTGGATCTTTGGGGAAGAAATCCCCTGCAGATGGGATTACTCTTATCTTTTGCTAAAGATGCCACAGCAGCATTGGCCTGTGGTATATCTGTAATGGCATTTTTTGGTTCTTGCACTTTGTAATACCTAAGTGAATGCCTGCTAGTGCATTTACCCTTATCAGGGGTTTCCCATTCCTCTTTGATCACATTCTAGAAGGATGTCTCAGGTTATGATTTAGAAGGCAGGTACTGTATTTGCCTTTAGGACTGCCCTCTAGCACCTGCTCAGGTTGGATCTGGATCATGCCTGCAACCTTTCTGCACACAGTTTCAAACATTTTATGAGGAAAAAGCCTCTCTTGTATTTTTACCATGTCCTCCTCAGAGCCTGAATCTGAGCGCTCCCCTTCCTCAGTAGAGACTGAGACGTCTGAGTCAGAGGACAAATACCTCTTAGTTTTTGGGTTTGGGTTTTTTTTAAACCCTTTCTCCTTTCTTTTTTGCTCTTTTTGAAATGTTTAGCCTTTTGGCCCTCTTTGCAGATGTTGCCATTCAGCTGTGGCTAGGGCTGACCTTCTGTGGCTTGCTTTATGCAGTGCCTTGAGCCCTCCAGATAAATCTTTCTCAATGCCCTCCCACTCAGGGTCCCACTCTCCCAGCCGGGGAAATGGGTTTTCATTGCCAGAGTTCCCTGATTCTAGCTCTGAGTACAAGCACTGCTTCTCTCCCTAGGGAGTTTAGAGGGAGACCTGGAGCCCTTTACAGGTTTTTTCTTTCTGGTCCTGTTCTGCCCCAGGACTTCCCCCCTGGACTGGCTGCTTGAAGTCCTCCTAGCCATTGGAGTCTCTCCCTGCTCTGCTTTTTGTCTACAAATTAGGCTTTTCTGTGTTGGAGCGGTGCTTTCTTGGAGTATGGGGGGCACCTGAAGTGCCTATCCAAATCACAGCCTATGCGCTTGCAGTAAAAGGGCTGGCTGGCACAGAACTGGCAGGGCACAATTCGACTTCTGAAGAGCCTGTAAAAGCTGCCTTGCAGACCACCACTTGGATTTAGCTTGGTGTTAGCATGACAGCTCTGCCATGCCAGGGGCAGAAGAATCCCACTGGGAGATGCTGAAGTGCCAGCTCTGGGTGGCTGAGACCATCCCAAGGCTCAACGCTTGATCCAGAGAAGGGAAAAGAAAGACAGGCTGCTTATTTTTGCTACTGTCTGGAAAAAAAAATAACCTGTCAAAGAAAATCTGGGAGCAAAGTGAACCTCCACTTGACTGCTGCCACAGAGGCAGAAGATCAGGCAGTAGGCTAGAGAAGGGGATCTGGCTAACATGAAGCTGTGCTACAGCTTTGAATTGCCTCTGGAACCTGCAGACAAGAGGAGAATAGCCCATATGCATCAGAATTGTGGGAACAGAATATTGAGATTCCCATCCTGCTTTACTGGGTCTGGATAGGGTAAAGGGTACACTAAGAAAAGAGCAGCTATGAACAGAATGCAGTATCCATGCTGACATACAGTTCAACTAAACTTTACAACACAAAGTACTTAATTTGTCTTTACATATATTATATATTTTCCAGTTTATAACAAAAATTACCTCCAGGTCAGGCATTTCCTAGAAGTTAACCACCAGCTGAGTTAAGGGTGCTTTTTACCCTGAGCAAGCCATTAACTGCCAGGAAATGCCCTTTCCTGCCAGGTATTACTTCTTAAACAATGCCTCAGCTATACAAATCTGAGCTTCATTTTTCAAGAGTAACTTTCAGTAACAAGATTGCTAGCCATACAATCACTATACAGCTATCATACCTTGTTCTTGTTTTTATGTTGTGCTTCATTCTCTGAATCAGAATCATCATCTTCACTTTCTTCAATGCTTTGATCTTCCTCCTCCTCCTCCTCATCTTCCTCTAGATCATCTGAGTCACTACTACTAATGCCCTCACTTGAGGTGTCTGAAGAGGAGCCTGAATCACTATCACTATTGCTGGAGCTTTCTACTGCTTTCTTTCTTGGTTTCTAGAGAGAAGATAAAAACTTTATTAATGGGTAATCTTTAATTTGTTATATCATCCATCTCTTCTTGACATGGTCTTGACTAATATTATCAGCAATTCTCTAATGCACCTTATTCTCCTGATGTTCTTCAGAAAGAAGAAAGGGGAACTAGAAAATGAATAAATTAACCACATCTGTCAAGGATACATCATTGATATTTTAGAGACCTGTATCCCACTGAATGCGAGAACACGTAATGTCATCAATTTTAAGGACGATATGAGAGATTCTTTGTGTAACAGCCAAATTCAGGCCTAGATAGTTGGGTGACCACACAGAGAACGTGTGTTCTAACAAGCCTGAAAACAATAAAACCTACAGTAAGCTCCATCAAGGTATTTCAATAATCATGCTGTGACAATTTGGTTAATCTGTTTTTGTACATCATATTAATTTTGTTTGATACTGTCGCCCCTCTAGGTTTGTCTGTGTCAGACTGCAAACTCTATTTTGAACGAGGAGCTGGTTGCCTTCTCACTTCCATGTTGGACTTAAAATGCCATGGGGTGCTGAGGGAAGGGGTGGGGGAAAGGGCATGGAATGGAGCCTACAAGTCTGTCTTTGAAAGGGACAGTAGTTAACGGCTATTAACTGGTATAGTGTTTCTATTGCTTAGTACTATAAAGTTGCATGGCATTTCCAGGAAGGAAGAGATGGCCTCTGCATCAGAGCACTTACAATCTGTAATAGGCAAGAACAGGAAACAGAAAAGAGAAGGTAGCAACAAGGTGACAAAAATACAGGAGAAGATGTGAAATATATATTGAAACTTCAAAGAACAGATTTTCAAATGTGATAGATGAGGCTTTGAAAGCTAGCCAAACAAGTGTATTTGCTTTAAGGAGGGACTCTAAGTATGAGGACTCTTGGAAAAAACGGTTACTTACCTTTGTAACTGTTGTTCTTCGAGATGTGTTGCTCATATCCATTCCAGTTAGGTGTGCGCGCGCCGCGTGCACATTCGTCGGAAGATTTTTACCCTAGCAACCCCAGTGGGTCGGCTGAGCGCCCCCTGGCATGGCGCCATAACGGCACCGGATATATACCTCAGCCGACCCACCTGACCCTCAGTTCCTTCTTGCCGGCTACTCTGACAGTGGGGAAGGAGGGTGGGTGTGGAATGGATATGAGCAACACATCTCGAAGAACAACAGTTACAAAGGTAAGTAACCGTTTTTTCTTCTTCGAGTGCTTGCTCATATCCATTCCAGTTAGGTGATTGCCAAGCCTTAACTAGGCGGTGGGGTCGGAGAGAGATGTGGCGGAATGCAGGACCGCGGAGCCAAAGGCTGCATCATCTCTAGATTGCTGGACCAGAGCATAGTGAGAGGCGAAGGTATGAACTGATGACCAGGTTGCCGCACGACATATTTCTTGTATTGGAACGTGCGCCAGAAAGGCGGCGGATGAAGCCTGGGCTCTGGTAGAGTGGGCGGTGAGATGGCCCAAGGGAACATGTGCTAAGTCATAGCAGGTGTGTATGCACGCTGTTAGCCACGAGGAGATCCGCTGTGATGAAACGGGAAGACCTCGCAACTGCAACTGCAACTGTTGGCAACTGCAACAAACAGTTGAGGGGATTTACGGAACGGTCTCGTCCGATCTATATAGAAGGCCAGCGCCCTACGAACATCGAGGGAGTGAAGCTGTTGCTCGCGTGAGGATGCATGCGGCTTTGGAAAGAAAACCGGAAGGAAGATGTCTTGATTGTTGTGGAACGCTGATACCACTTTCGGGAGGAAAGCTGGATGCGGATGCAGCTGTACCTTGTCCTTATGAAACACAGTATAGGGCGGGTCTACTGTGAGCGCACGGAGCTCAGAGACTCGCCTAGCCGATGTGATGGCTACCAAAAAGACCGTCTTCCAGGACAGGTACAGCAGCGAACAGGTAGCCAGCAGCTCAAAGGGCGGAGACATGAGCCTGTTGAGGACCAGGTTTAGGTCCCAGGTAGGAGTCGGGTGACGTACTTGAGGGTAGAGACGCTCAAGGCCCTTCCGGAATCTAGCAGTCAAAGGATGAGAGAAAACCGTATGTCCACCCTCTCCTGGGTGGAAAGCGGATATGGCCGCTAAGTGTACCTTTAGCGAGGATAATGCTAGGCCCTGCTGTTTCAGGGACCAGAGGTAGTCGAGGACAACTGGGATAGGGAGCTTCGAGGGGTCAGCATTGCGCGCCTGAGCCCAGTAAGCGAAGCACGTCCATTTGGCTAGGTAGGTAGAGCGAGTGGATGGCTTTCTGCTGCTCAACAGGACATGCTGCACCGGAGCAGAGCAGCGCAATTCCGACTCGTCTAGCCACACAGGAGCCACACCGTGAGGTGGAGGGCCGTCAAGTCTGGGTGACGGAGAGTGCCGTGATCTTGGGTTATAAGATCCAGGTGAAGTGGCAGAGGAATTGGGCTGGCTAAGGAGAGACGGAGCAGCGTGGTGTACCAGTGCTGCCTGGGCCACGCTGGCGCAATCAAGATGAGATGTGTTCTGTCTTGTCGGAGCTTCAGCAGGACCCTGTGGACTAGGGGGAATGGGGGAAATGCGTAGAGCAGATGATGAGTCCAGGGAAGGAGAAAAGCATCCGACAGGGACCCGGTGACAGGCCTTGAAAGGAGCAAAAGTCCTGGCATTTGCAGTTCGCTCGAGATGCGAACAGGTCTATGCGGGGAAACCCCCACTGTTGGAAAATTGTGTGGACGACATCCGGTCTCAGCGACCATTCGTGGCAGAGAAAAGATCTGCTGAGGCAATCTGCTAAGGAGTTGTTCACGCCTGGGAGGAAAAACGCCACTAGGTCTATTGAGTGGGCTATGCAGAACTCCCACAGTTGTGTCGTCTTGTGGCAGAGTGGGGAAGAGCGAGTTCCCCCTTGCTTGTTGATATAATACATGGCCGTTGTGTTGTCCGTAAAGACGGAGACACAACGGCCGCTGAGTTGAATTTGGAACGTCTGGCACGCGAGGCGTACTGCGCGTAGCTCCCTGACGTTGACGTGCAGGTTCAGTTCCTGCAATGACCAGAGCCCCCACGTACGAAGGTGGCCGAGGTGAGCCCCCCATCCGAGGGACGAGGCGTCCGTCGTCAGGGAAAGTGAAGGCTGAGGCGGATGGAATGGGACCCCTGCACACACTTGGGATGGGGTCAGCCACCAGTCCAGGGAGCAAAGGACGCTCGTTGGAACGGTGAGCAGGGTGTCCAGAGGGTCTCTGTGCGGGCGATACACCGAGTTGAGCCTCAGCTGAAGGGGGCGAAGGCGGAGCCTGGCATGCTTGGTTACGTAGGTGCAAGCCGCCATGTGACCCAGGAGGCGGAGGCAAGTACGGGCCGAAGTCATGCGAGAGGTCTGAAGCCCTTGAATGATCTGTGTGAGGGCCTGGAATCGAGGCTGAGGAAGGTAGGCCCTGGCTAGAGAAGAGTTCAGGGTCACTCCGATGAAGTCCAGCCTCTGGGTGGGTATTAAGATGGACTTCTCCACATTGAGTACCAGGCCCAGGCGCGTGAACAAGTCTCTGATCACTGCTACATGCTGCTGTACTTGGGTCCGCGAACTCCCCCTGATGAGCCAGTCGTCTAGGTAGGGAAAAACGCAGATGCCGTGCCGACGGAGGTAGGCGGCGACGACGGCCAAGCACTTGGTAAATACCCTTGGGGCTGTGGATAGGCCAAAGGGGAGGACCGCAAACTGGAAGTGAAGGTGATTGAGGGTAAATCGTAGAAAACGCCTGTGCGGTGGAGAGATAGCGATGTGAAAATACGCGTCCTTCATATCGAGGGTGGCATACCAGTTTCCGGGATCCGGGGTAGGATCCAAGGAGACCATGCGGAACTTCAACTTTAGCATGTATTTGTTGAGGTCTCGCAGGTCTAGGATGGGCCGGAGGCCCCCTTTGGACTTGGGGATCAAGAAATAACGGGAATAAAACCCCTTGCCTCTTTCTCTCTCTGGAACCTCCTCTATCGCTCTGGTAGCGAGGAGCGTCTGCACTTCTTGTAAGAGGAGTTGCTCGTGAGAGGGGTCCCTGAAGAGGGACCGGGAAGGAGGATGGGAAGGTGGGGGTGAAATGAATTGGAGGTGGTATCCACGTTCCACTGTGCGGAGGACCCAGGCATCGGAGGTCAGCCAGGACCACGCCGGGAGGAAGTAGGAAAGGCGGTTGGAAAAGGGAGGGAAAGGATCCTGGATAAGAGCTGGTAGGCCGTCCCCGGGCGCATCTTCAAAATGACGACTTCGGCCCCGCCGGAGGCTTAGGTGCGGCCCAACCTTGGGACGGTTGTGGGCCAGGCTGTCGTCGACGTCCCCCTCGACCGCGACGTCTACCCGAGTCTTGCCTGTACTGGGGCATAAAATAAGGCCGGTTAAGCTGGGGACGGAACGGACATCTTTGGGTTACAGGAGTGTGCATCCCCAAAGTACGGATAATAATCCTATTATCCTTCAGGCTTTGGAGCCTGGAGTCCGTCTTCTCAGAGAACAATCCCTTGCCGTCAAAGGGAAGGTCCTGGACAGTATATTGTAATTCGGGGGGAAGATTCAAACTCTGCAGCCAAGAGATGCGTCACATGGTAATGCCCGGCGGCTAGAGTCCGGGCTCCTGAATCGGCAGCATCCAAGGAGGCTTGCAACGATGTCCGAGCCACCTTTTTACCTTCCTCTACGAAGGCTGAAAATTCTTGGCACGAGTCCTGAGGAAGCAGTTCTTTATACTTTTCCACCTCAACCCATGTATCATGCCCGTAGCGGCTCAATAAGGCCTGCTGGTTAGCCACTCGTAGCTGTAGGGCCCCCGCAGAGTAGACCTTGCGGCCTAGCAAGTCCATTCTCCTTGCGTCCTTAGACTTAGGCGCTGGGGCTTGTTGACCGTGGCGCTCCCTGTCATTGACGGATTGGACCACTAACGACGAGGGTGGAGGGTGGACATACAAATACTCATATCCCTTGGAGGGAACCATATACTTGCGTTCCACCCCTTTGGCTGTGGGAGTAGTAGAGGCCGGTGTTTGCCAAAGGCTGTCAGCATTCGCTTGGATAGTCTTAATGAATGGCAGGGCCACCCTGGTTGGGGCGTCTGCCGACAAAATAGTGACCACCGGGTCGTCCACCTCCGACACCTCCTCTGCTTGGAGATCCATGCGTAACGCCACCCGTTGCAGAAGATCTTGGTGTGCCCTCAAGTCAATCGTGGGGGAGGGGGGGCCCTGAGGACGAAGACCCCGCTACCGTTTCATCCGGGGAGGCGGAAGAAGATACCCCCGGGACGATGGTGTCCTGCCCAGCCTCTGGGTCCTGGGAAAGTTCCTGGTCGAGAGGCTCCTGAGCAGGCTGGAGGGGTGGTGGTACGTCCATCTGAGTTTGGGGGCAGCTTATAGTAGCCTCTGGGATGCGCGCTTCTGATGATACTGCACGGGTGGTAGGCAGAGGAGCACCTTGGGCCTGGTGGTAAGCCCAAGGAGTCCAAAAACCCCATTGACGAGGGTCTTGGTCTGTGTATTGGGCCTCTTGGAAGATTCCCAAGGGCACCTGAGGGTCCTGCTCGACCACATAATAGCTGTCAGCCTGTGATGATGCCGACGCGTGCCTAGAGGGCCATGGAGGGGCGGAGAAGCCTTGCGCCGAGGTGCCGACTGATCGTGTTCCTCTGTGCTCTGGTGACCGGTGTCGGGAGACAGAGTAACCTCGAGAGCAAGTACGGGACCTACGACCGGCACGGTGCCAGGAGGTCGACCGTGACCTCCACTCTCGGTGACGAGAAGGGCTTCGAGAGGCACGGCGTCCGTATCGGCACCGAGATCTGGATCGGTGCCGCGAGTGACGAGTCGGAGAGCGGGAGAAAGACCGGTGCCGCGAGTCTGACAGGCGCCGCGTGGCAGAGCGGTGCCGGGACTGCGAGCAGCGTTGCGATCGATGCCGAGAATGAGATCTGCG
Source organism: Mauremys reevesii (assembly GCF_016161935.1). NCBI lineage: Eukaryota > Metazoa > Chordata > Testudines > Geoemydidae > Mauremys > Mauremys reevesii. Next base: position 46,419,684 of record NC_052633.1, on the reverse strand, counting down.
GCGGGACCGGGAATGCTTGTGAGACCTGGATCGGGAGCGGTGCCGATCCGACTCGGTGCCGGGAGGTGGTCTGAGCAGCGCCGGCTTGCCGATAGATCGGGGCACCTGCACCGTCGGCGCTGGGGGTGGAGGCGGTGCCGGGTCCGTTAGAGCAATGAGGTCCTTTGCCGCTGTGAAGGTCTCAGGAGTGGACGGCAATGTGAGCTCTACCACGGCCAGTGCCGGGGAGGACACAGGATCCGGACTCGACGGCCTCTGCGGGGCCGGAGTCGACGGTACTGGCAGAGTTGCCGGTGCCGGAGCTGTCGGTGCCGCGGCAGGCTTCGGTGCCGGGCGGTCCGGTCGCGGCGCACTCTGCAGCCTCAAAGCGGGTGGTGCCGAGGTGGCGGCGACCTTCGCTTTTTTCACCTTTGGCGAGAGAGAGCGTCTTGGGGTCGATTTCGGTGCCGATGGTGCTCTCTGTTTGGGCAGAGAAGAGTGGCCCTGTGCCGAGGAAGTAGTGCGAGAGTCTGAAGGCGGTGCCGAAGCCGGAGGGGTTAAGGCTGCCTCCATTAGGAGCTGTTTGAGTCTGATGTCTCTCTCCCTCTTGGTGCATGGCTTGAAAGCCTTGCAAATTGGGCACTTAGAAGATAAGTGCGACTCTCCCAGGCACTTTAAACAGGAGCTATGTGGATCTCCTGTAGGCATATGCCTGCGGCAGACTGAGCACGGCTTGAAGCCCGGGGAGCCGGGCATGCGCTCCGGTCCCGGGCGCGGGAAGGGGCTAATCCCCTAACCCGCTAACTAATATAACTTTAGACTGACGAAAACTATTAAAACAAGAAAAAACTAAAACTAAGATAATAACTATGTACAATTTTACAATAGAATAACTATGAGGAAGCTAGGGAAGCGGAGGTCAGGCAAGCTGCACTCCACTGTTCCAATGACCGACACGGGCGGTAAGACGGAACTGAGGGTCGGGTGGGTCGGCTGAGGTATATATCCGGTGCCGTTATGGCGCCACGCCAGGGGGCGCTCAGCTGACCCACTGGGGTTGCTAGGGTAAAAATCTTCCGACGAACGTGCACGCGGCGCGCACACACCTAACTGGAATGGATATGAGCAAGCACTCGAAGAAGAACATTAAGACAGGGATGTCATGTCAGATGTAAGGGGCAATGTGAAAAAAAAAGGCATGAAGCATAAAGGCAAATATTAGCAGAGTGCAAGATATAAAGGTAGAGGGTAGGGAGAAACAAGGTTTAAGATGTAGGCAGGGACAGAGAAGTTGAACAGCACCTTGAAAGCAAGGATGAGATGTGGGTAAACTAGATAGATACTGATACATGGAGCACTGAAGATGTCATAGAGAGAATGAGATAGTGTCAGACCAGTAGGAAAGGAAAATAATTTACACTGCAATATGCAGACATGTTGAAGAGCAGAGCATCAGGGTGTCTGGAGAGAACAAAGTGACAATACTTTTAAGTTACAGTAGTAATGGGAATATCTAAGAAAGCATCTTTAGAAAAGTTTTTTTCTTTACTTACCTTTTAAAAGGAATATATCAGAGGTTTGGTATAGTTAAGTAGCTTTTTATCATGGCTACTGAACAATAATCATATTACTGAAACAATAGGAGCCTGAAAAGAACTGAGATTTCTATGCTGAAATCTCAAAACTTGTTGTTTTAAGGGGATTTATTGGAATTAATTGTACGGACTGCTAACCATACTTGTGATACACCTGGGCTGAATTTACACGAGGGTGGAGCTATTTGCCATTTGCGATAGTTATTAAACACAGCATTTAGAACAAATGAAGTTTTAATTATTGGTCAATCACAGTGTTTGAATTTCTATTATGGGCTTGTCGAGACTGGTCTGACTGCTTCAGTAGCTGTAGGGCTTTTGCCACGTCTTTACCCTATATGCAACACTGTGACTCATGATACTTACAACACTATAAAATAGGTACTTATATCCTGTGCAACTAGTTTCAGTGGAGCTGCTTCTACTTACTCAAGGTCAGAATCTGGTCCTAGATATTTAGTGATTTAAATATGATATAAAGAGGAACAATGTTTTTATCTTCCTTTCAAATACTAGGCACAGAAGTAGGATATGTCTTCATGAAGGTTAAGGTCTTAAAATGAAACAGAATACCATGATTTGCAAGCAGTAAAATGAGCAGAACTTCCTGAGATCAGATATATAGGACAGTATTTAAAATGGGTGTTTACTGTGTTTACAATACCTCTGTCAGTAGAATAAGAATCACCCAAAAGAGTGCAATACATTTAACTATTACAAATAGTAAATACTCAGCTTTTAATGACACCCACTGGATGTATGTTTATAATATCAGCTTCTTGAGCAACCAGAGATACAGCAGGATGATGTTGACAATCAACTTGAATGCATATAGCAGTGACACTAACGTAGTCTCCCAGGCCTGGTCTACACTGGGTTGGAGGGGGAATCGATCTAAGATACGCAACTTCAGCTATGAGAATAGCGTAGCTGAAGCTGACGTATCTTAGATAGACTTAGAATCACTTACCCGTATTTTTCCGTGTATAAGACGCCCCCATGTATAAGACGACCCCCACTTTTCAAACCCAAAATTCAGAAATCAATATTTTAAACATAAAACAGAACACATTTTTTTTTATTTAGTAATTAGGCAACATTTACATACCAGTACTATGATATTATGCATCACACTTAGCTTTGAGCAAATCACTTTATTCAGCCTCTATTGCATCACTGCTTTCTTCTTCATCACTTTTAGTTTCGAACATATCAGTTTCTTCAACTTCTATTGCATCACTGCTGTCTACTGAGTCACTGTCTATATATATATATGAGATCATCCTCAGTTCTGTCCATGGCATTGCTGATTCCACATTTCTTGAAGGACTTCACAATCACCTTTTGTTTGACGCCATACCATGAGTTTAGAACCCAATTGCTAACCTAGGGCGGCATGGTCGCTTTTTTGTTTGTTTGTTTTGCTGCTCTGGCTGCCCTGTAGGGGATGGAGGAAGGGAGCGCCCTGCAGCAAACTCCGCAGGGCAGCCCACGTCCTTCCCTCCCTGCCAACTGGAGCAGCGCGGAGCCCTCCCGCAGGCGTCGCGGCGATGGGGCCGCGGGGTGAGCGCCCCGCTGAAGCGCTGGCCGCCCCCCTTCTGTCTCTCCCCCTCCGCTCCCTCCCCTTCCCCCACACTAGACCAGGCGCGCACTCTGCAGCACAGGGAATCCCCTGGCTCCTGCCGCCCTGAAGGGTTTTTTGTTTTGTTTTTTTCCTGCTTTGCCAGCCGCGCCATATCCCCACCCCCCCACTTTGCCGCTACGGCCGCGCTATGTTTTTGTTTTGTTTTGTTCTCCCCCCCTCCCCCCCGGCTTTGCTGTGCTGCAGGGTTTTTTTTTCCCCCCACCTGCTTTGCCGCTCCAGCCGTGCTGGGTTTTTTTGTCCTCTCCCCCCCACCCCCTCGCTTTACTGCTCCGGCTGTGCTGCAGGGTTTTTTTTCCCCTGCTTTGCCTTTTTTTGTTTCCCTTACCCTGCTTTGCCGCTCTGGCTGCACCGTGTTTTTTATTGTTGTTGTTGTTTCCCCCCCTCCCACTTTGCATTTCCAGCCACCGTTTTTTTGTTCCCCCACCCTGCTTTGCCGCTCTGGCCACGCTGTGTGTTGTTTGGTTTTTTTCTCTGCTTTGCCGCTCCAGCGCGCCCCCCCACTTTTTTTTTTTTTTTTTTTGCTTGGGGCGGCAAAAAAGCCGGAGCCGGCCCTGGATTGGAGGAAGCCTGTTTGCAGAGACAAGCTATCGGCAGTTTCGCTCGTGATTGGAGGTTAGTGATTGGAAGAAGCCTGTTTGCAGAGACAAGGTATGGGCAGTTTCGCAACCGCACGGTTCTCTCCTTGGCTTACTTCCGTGTATAAGATGACCCTCAATTTTTAGTCTAACGATTTTAGGAGAAAGTATGGTCTTATACACGGAAAATACGGTACTTTGCGTCCTCGCGGCGCGGGATCGACGGCTGCCACTCCCCCATCGACTTTGCTTTCGCCTCTCGCAGAGCTGGAGTTCAGCAGTCGACGGGAGAGTGATCAGGGATTGATTTATCACGTCTACATTACACATGCTAAATCGATTCCTGATATATCGATCGCTACCCGCCAATCCGGCGGGTGATGTAGACGTACCCCCCAGACCTGAAGAAGAGCTCTGTGTAAGCTCGAAATCTTGTCTCTCTCACCAACAGAAATTGGTCCAATAAAATATATTAGCTCACCCACATTGTCATGCCACAGTCAAGAGAAAAGAGTTTGTGAGTGGGTCCACCTCAACTTGCTAGGGTAAACATGTAAAAACTACAACTTGCTCTGTGTGCACCCGAGTTCTAAAACATATTAGCTACCTCATTTTTAGAAGCACACCTTTTCATACTGTAGACAAGGCGTGGCAGGGTAGGGATAAGACCCCCTTTTAAGCCCTGCCAAAATGCTGGCTGCAGCCTGGTTTTTTGGCCAGGAGGCCAGCTGTAGAGATGCAGGTACTCAGCAGGGAGCCCAGCTTCAAGCCCTAAGGAAGGCTGGCTCAGAGAAACATACTGAGCTAAGTAGTGACAGCTGGGCCGGAGCAGGAGAAGGCTATAAAAGCCCTGGGCAAACCTCAGTGAGGAGGCTAGCCTGAGAGGAGACAGGAGGGCAGTATCTCTGTCTCCTTGCCAACAAGGAAGCCTCAAGGACCAGGAGATCTTGCGGAGGGCCTATGGGGCACTAACTGTTGGGGGATCAGGGAACTGCACAAGCACTGTAAATAAAGACACTGGGGTGATTCAAAAAAAAGAGGCATGGAAGACTCTTTATAATACCAGCCTAAACACAGGGTGCAGGCCCAAAAGTGGGAGAGCCTGCATGGGACCCTGTGACACAAGGCCATAGGGAAAGTGATCACCCTAAGAAGAGGGGTCTGGCATACTCTTAGGGACAATACAACAGCAAGTTCTTGCAGACGGATGTGATAGAAGCATGACTGACAAGGGAAGATAATTAAACATGCTCAGTTCTTCTTTCTGAGGGTTTGAGTGTGATAAGCACAATAGGTGAAAGTAAAGGAGAAGCATGGAGTATATTCCATGTATAAAAAAGCAGACTCTCCAGTAAGAAAAGAGGTAGCTGCTTTTGGCATACAACTCCATATTCTGCCACCAAATGTCTAGGGACAAATTGGGAACCTCACTGCATTGTGCATTACTGTTGCAGTCATAAGAGTCTCAGCTTGTAGGCTATTCAGGCCCCTTCTGTAATAGGTAAAAGCCAATAATGGTTGGACTGGTCACATTTCTACACAAGGGGCACCAATTTAGTATAAAAAAAGAGAAACAGCATTGTATGTTTATAGGATGTGTGTGGGGAAGAGGGGGGTATAAGTGCATTTAGAGGGTCAGAAAAGGGTAGGCTTGACCAAGGAGTTTCTGCAAATGACAGCATAAAAGATAAAACAGCTAAAATATGCAGACAAGTGGACAGCGAAGAAATAAAAAAACAAACAGAAAGAGAGAGAGGAAATTGTAGGAGAAAAATAATCTGTAAAAGGGAAATTTAAAACAAACACTCATGGGGTCGTCTCTAAAATATTTGCTGACAAGAAAAGAAAAGCAAGACACTATAGAAGAAAGAAGTACATCCATACAATAGTGATTTTTGCACCATTGTCTTATCTGAAATATATAAGAGAAGACTGCAAAGAGATTTAAATTTGCCAAGATATTGGTCAGAACAGCTACTTTCTTAAGGAATATGCAGAAGAAGATTTAGAAGTAGGTAATAACAGTTTTTTTCAGGGAATACCGAAGATACAAAATAATAAGTATATGAAATTAAACAGCCAAATTCTACTCTGACTAGCAATCCCATTGAGTTCAATAAGGTTCTAAAGGGTAACCTTGGGCAGAATCTGGCCCCAAGTAAACAAGCTATGTTATTTGAATTAGCCTAGATTGGCTGTGTTAACAGAACATTTCAATTGCTCAGCAAAATACCATCTAGATTGAATGGAATGAATAAATCCAACAAGCAGCTTTTTGCCCCGCAAGATAATGCTTGGTGAGGTGATGCCAGAAAGTAGTTTCAATACTTGACATTAAGTGGTATTGAAATTTATGAATCAAATACAGCTGAAAAGCCCAAAAGTGAACATTACAGCTCTAGAGGGTAAGGGATGTAGTGGAAATGTATTAAGCCACCTTTGCAAATCCTGAATCCTTTGACCAGCAAGACACAACCTGACCTGGCACAAGGCCATAGAGTTGTTCTTTCTCACACCAGCTGCCATTGGACCCAAGGGACTTCAAACTGAAGATGAAGTAGCAACTCCCTGATTCTGCCTTCTTTTCCTCATCCACCCTTCCTATACCAGGTTGGGAAAACTGGGGTGCATGCCAGCCCTACCTTGCCCAACCCAATAAAAAAATTCCTGTACGCCCTGGGAACCCTGAAATAGATTGTTCACCAGTTTTAAATGTTGTGTGTTGCTGGAGCAGCACAGCAGGCTGATGAATCTGGTCCTGAATTTATACTATGTAGTCTATTTCTTATACTCAGTTAAAGGTGGAGGAAGTCTGAAGGGAAGCGAATTAAAGTATACTGAGCTGCCACCTTTTAATGCTTTGGAGCAGAACATTAGAGTTATGATCATACAGTAGTATGAAACTGTTTACTTACACAGTGGGAAACTAGAAAAGGAGCAATTTTAGCCTTAGTGATGAGTAATTCTGAGATCATCTGAGATAAAGATGTGGGAGGGGAGTTAGCTCGCCATCACCATTATGTTATGTTTATATTTCAGAGCCTAACAAGACCAAAACAAGAGAACAAAGAGATATACATTTTCAGTAGAGGAAATTCTATAAGAATGCACATAGGACTGTAAGAAACAAAGGGTATGTTTACAATGCAAAACCAAAAACCCTGCGGCGGCAAGTTTCAGAGCCCGGTTCCACTGATTTGGACTCACTCTATGGGACTAAAAATAGCAGCGTAGATGTTCCTGCTCAGACTAGAGTTCAGGTTTTGAGACCCTTCCCCCCCACACCAAATTTCAGAGCCAAGTCTCCAGCCCAATTGAAAACATCTACAGTGCTGCTCTTAGTCTAGTAGCGTGAGCCCCATGAGCCTGAGTCAGTTGACCCAGTCTCTGAGACTTGCTGTTGCAGGGTTTTTTTGCAGTGTAGATGTACCCAAAGCCAGAGAGCCAACAAAATAGGGAACTGAAAACTGCTCTAAAGAATGAAAATGTAATGACTTAGTGTTATCCTTGTTACCTACCAATAGAGTGACCAGATGCCCTGATTTTATAGGGACAGTCCCAATTTTTGGGTCTTTTTTTTATATAGGCTCCTATTACCCCCCACTCCCAGTACTGATTTTTCACATTTGCTGTTTGGTCACCCTACCTATCGATAACACATAAGGAGACAAAAAACCTAGTGTAGATGAACAAGAAAGTGCAAATACATTATTTAAGAACATATGCATAAATTAAAATGTCAGTTACAGAAGAAGACTATAACCAAAGAATGAAGTTTAAGAAATGGGGAAACAATATAAAAATTAAAAACAAAAAGATTTTGAAAGACAATAACAGAGATGTAGGTAAATAAGTTGTTTTAAAATAAATGAATAGGGAGTATAGTCTCTTACAGACAGTAAGAAAATTTAAAAAGCGAGGTAGACAATGTTATAAATTAAATGGCACCTTATGTTTCAAAGCATAGAAATAGGAAACAGCATTTCTAAGAGGAGCAACAAAATACTGAAGTTGACTAAATTTATGTCTGAAAAATTCATACCCTTATTATTTACCTCAACTCTTGTCCTGTTCTGACCTTACTAGAAGTGTAAGCTGTTCACAGCACAGAGCTTTAACAGGGCTATATAGAGAATCGTCACCCTTAAATCCTGACATATTTTCATTAACTTAATAGATATGTTTACCTCAGTATCTGAAGTATTATCTGAACTTCCTTACTATAGGGAATACTACATTTACAGATACACAGTTACTACAAATATAAAGGTAAAGTTATTTAGTTATCTAAGGCAACTGGCAAGTATTTAAGTGTCCAAATTCCATGGACATATTTGAAAATATCAGCCTATGTCTCTCAATGTATCTCTGCACTTCTTCTTGATTCCACTTTGCTGCTGAACTAAGAAAAAATGACCATCTTCACACTTAATCCTTTTATCTTCAGACAAGGCACCAACACCAAAAACACTGAAGTACTCCTTTGCACTGAAGGTCTGATGCTGTCTTTACTTTTGCCCATTTATTTTCCTCCAACGATCTTCCATGTCCCCAACAGATCACTCAAAATCCCACCCTAATCCCTTCCCCCTTTTTTAACTTCAGTTCAACTACGCAACCTTTGAGTTTCTATTTAAAATGCCAAACACAAAAGTGAGTAAGTGACACAAATGTAACAATGGCTCCAGGTACAGAAACAGGTGAGGAAAAGAATTTAACAGAAGAGGGGATTTCTGAGTTCTTGTTTATAGCTTTGTTTATAGCTCTGTATATCTTGACACCAGTGGCTTGAAACCCAATTGAAATCTTCTATTGATAAAGGGCTATCAGGTCCATGGTACTGACCCAAGCATGGGTCTTGTAGAGAAGAGCTCAGGATGGAGAACACTAACTGGGGCAGAATTAGAAAGTTCTGATTTAAAGAAAGTCAGTATCATTTACAAAAAGAGATGAGAACCAACAAATATAGGTTACATTATGAGGGAAATGACAATAAAAATTTTTTGACAGACAAAAGCTCTGGACATTCTGTAATTTACCCAGCTTTGGAATCAACAGTGAAAACAATCACATTTTGTAAGTTATCTGAATGGATAAAGAACTGTCTTGGTTTTAAAGCCAAGTGATACTTGGTGAACTGAAACAATAGAGGTGGAAGGTGGAAAGTAAAAGCAGTAACAGAACAAAATCTACCGATGATTCAGAACTGATAGTTAAAGGAAACAGACAATACAAAGAAGAGGGGAGGAGGGACAGTGACAATCAGAATGATTTCTACAGACTAAAATTAAAGGCTGATAATTGGCTTATCCAGCTCAGTTTGGAGACTGAGGCTTAGGTCCAAAAAATGAAATTTGAATGATTTCTACTGTTTCATGGTTATGCCACAAACTACTCTGCAGGAAGAGAAAACTGGAGGTAGAGAGAGTTAACATTCTAATACCTTCGGCACTGTGCTTAAGGTCAGTAAAAAGCAAGCAAACACCTGGAATACATAAAGAGAGATATTATTAAAGATACTGTGTCCTGGGAAATTCCCTACTTGTGTATGAGGCAGAAATGCGAACACATTTGCACGCAAATCTTATGAACTGATACAAAATTATTCTTCAACTGCTCCATTTCTAAATTTAATAAACAAATCTGGAGAATCTAAAAAGCATAATAAGATTCCGACACGCATAGCAAAACATACCAATGCATCTGAAGGTTGTTAGAGGGTGCATGTTTAAACAGTATTCTGAGGTAAAATGTACTTTATACTTTTGGTGGGACAGATTTTGTAAAAAGACTCCCTAGATAAGCTTGTCATCAAGGTAAAAGAGAGTAAGTAAGTTATCCAAGCCTGCATCTTAAAACACCTAAAAATCTTAGATCTTTAGATGTTTTGCACGTCCCAAGCCACACAAAAAATAAAATTAAAAACATATGGTGCTTGAGAATGTAGCGTGGAACAGCAACAATCAGACTATTGCAATGAGAAGGGGCAAGAAGGTTATGGTATCAAGTGACTGCCACAAAAAGTATCAGAATTAATGCACTTCTATCCTTTGACATTTAATCTAGTTATTGGCAGCTGGTACTGTCCAAGTCCCTTTCTTTCTAACCACAAGGAGACTGAATTCTAGCCTCCAGTTTCTATTGCTTGGACATAAGTAACTTGGGACTCAGTGAAGCAAAGTACTTAAACAGGTGCCTAACTAAGCATGTGAGTAATCCTACTGCAATGAAAATACTTGTGCTTAAAGTTAGGCAAATGCTTAAGTACTTTGCTGAATTGAGGCCACTAATAATACTTCCATTACCTCATAGATAGGAAATCCCACTTAGGAAGATATGTGAATCTTTTCTCAAAGTGCCAAAATGTTCTTTTTACTATGAAATTCAATGCTATCTTCCCAAGCATGCCCAAGTATGACTAATCTATTCAGGTTAGTGGAACCTACACATAAAGCTCTAATGCTGGCTTTTAGTTAATGGGCATAATCAACTGGTGCAAGGTGAGAAATCCTGCATTAGAGAAAAAGGAAATCCCAAGACATTGGCAAAGAGGATAAAACACTTTATATTATAATCTTAATTGCAGACAACTGAGTTTTAAAGGCCAATACTATAATCTTGCATCTTTAGCCATGAATCAGCAGCTTTTTTAGGTTATTTACCTTATCTTTGATTTTGTCAGCTCTGGTATCCAAAAGCTGGGTTTTGTTTTGTTCCTGGTTACATTTGCGACCTCCCCCTCCTGAGGTTATAGCCTTTGCTTGTCCTGCAGAGCTTGCAGTGGTAGTGAGCAATATGGATGTGTTGACCCCAGATACTGATGTTGTACTGTTCCCATTTACTGATCCATTCACACCTTAAAAAAATTAAAAACTGTGGTTTACAGAATTGCAGACATTAAGCAGTCACTTCCATAATGAGTTATGGTCATATTAGCCTATATTAAGGGTACCTGTAGCAAGGGGTCAGAACCATCAGATAAAGACATTTAAATCTTACAATATACTGTCCTATAAAACACAACTACCCCAAGAAAAGGAGTAATTTGGAGGGGGGGGACTGTTGTTGTTTTTAAGGAAAACATGACAATATCAATAAGGAGACATAGAAGACTGGATTGAATAATTTGTAATTTACTGTCAGAAATCAAGAATTGTCTATTTTCAACAATACACTCAAAGTTTAGTCAGTAAAGATACAATTTACTCTGTTGCAAAATAAACAGCTTAAAAACATACACTGTGCTAAGCCTCTGCTAGGAGGAATCTCTTCTTATCTTAAAGGCAAAGAGAGAAGTGTGTGTAGGAAGCTGCATCTGCAGCTTGTTATTGTACAAGGCCTGTTGGGGAGTGGAGAGATATCAATGAAGAAAAAGTGAGAAACTTGAAAGAATTTCATTTGAAATCAGACAAGTTTTAGTTTTACAAATTAGGTTTCAAAAACTAAGTTTTTCAAGAGGTAATCCTTGACACACACATAATTTCCCATTCTGGGGTTCTGGAATCTTGAGCACGTGGACTTGGGAGCATGGACGAGGATGCCAAAAATTTCCTGACTACTGCCCATCCATCAAGATCTCAGTTAAATTATATAAATTATAATTTATACTACATAGAGAGAGGATATGTGATGGCACTGGATAAAGGTTTTATTGGTGTGAATTTGGAATAATTGCAGTAAGAAATCTGAAGGCCATGTCCAATTGATGCACCGTCATTTTTTTTAAAAAGACGGCACTTAGAGGCTTGCATGACTAAGGCACAAGTCCTGAACTCAGCATCTGGCCCAAATACCTTGGCTTAATGACACACAGGGTGTGGGTGTGTGCAGGGAGAGGGGCCCTCTCTCACTACCACCCCCCAAAATCTCCTGGGGAAGTGAGCTGAAAAACAGGAACATCTGTAAAATTATGATATCCCATGGCTCTTCCCCGCCTTTCCCTGCATACTGCTACCTGGGTGTACAGTCCCCCCCAGCCCCCCCCCCCAATGGATGATGACAACTATATTATATTGCTTGGTGAGATGATATACTATATCATATCAACCTAATCCTAAAAAAACAAACAAACTGTGTGTGTGGTATGCAATGGCCTAGATATATAATCACAGAAAAACAAGAAATCAAAAATATATGTCCTAGAAGAGGTATTCAGTGATTGAAAGCCCACACTGCCAAAATAAACTCATACTAAATTGTTTAGATATGGCAATGATGATGATGATTGATGATGATTTCAAAGTAAAACTCATGCACACTACCAGAAAATAGATTATATAGGCCAGGGGTCGGCAACCTACAGCACGCGTGACACCTTTGGCACACGAGCCCATTTTGCCTGGCACGCGGCTGCCAGCCGGGGTCCCGGCCGCCGGCCCCACTCAGCCCGCTGCTGGCTGAGTGAACGGAACCTCAGGCCGGCAGGAGGCTGAGCAGGGCCGGCGGCCGGGACCCCAGACCAGCAGCAGGTGCACACCCCCAAGCTCCCTCCTCACCGCACTCGGGTTCTGCGGCTCCCGGGAGTGTGAGCTGCCGGGGCGCAGGACCCTGAGCCTGCTGCGGGAGGGGTGGCAGCAGCGGCTCACACTCCTGGGAGCTGCAGAGCCCGAGCACGGCGAGGGGGGAGCTGGGGAGAGCATGGGGACCGCCGTCCACATGTATCTGCTGCAGGAGGCCCCCCTCCGGGGGGAGCAGTGGTCCGCAGCCCGGGCCGGCGCGCCCCCTGGCTCGCCCCTCACCACGCTCGGGTTCTGCGGCTCCCGGAAGTGTGAGCCGCCACTGCCCCTCCTGCAGCTCCCCCCTTCCCGCTGCCTCAGCACACCATGTGGAGTTTTGCCTCCATGTGGAGCCAGCGTCTGACCAGCATGGGCCTGGTAAGGGGAGTCCCGGGGGACAGTTAGGGAGCAGGGGGAGGGTTGGATGGGTCAGGAGTTCTGGGGGTCCTGTCCGGGGTGGGGAGTGGTTGGATGGGGTGTGGGAGTCCCCAGGGGACTGTCTGGGGGCGGGGGTGTGGATAAGGGTTGGGGCAGTCAGGGGACAAGGAGCAGGGAGGCTTAGGTAGGGGGTGGGGTTCTGGGGGGCAGTTAGGGGCAGGGGTCCCAGGAGGAGGCAGTCAGGGGACAAGGAGCGGGGGGGCGGGGGTGGGGGTTCTGACCGGGGCAATCGGGGTGGGAAGTGGGAGCGAGTGGATGGGGGTGGGGTTAGGGCAGGGCTCTCCCCTCTTTTTTGATTGTTGAAATATGGTAACCCTAGGTGAGGGGAGAGCCGAGGGGCGTATGGGGGCTGGCGCCCACATATATCCACTGCAGCCTGCAGGAGCCCCCGGGGGGCGCTGGACTGCAGCCTGGGCAGGAGGAGTGGGGGGGCGCAGCTGCTCCCCGCTAGCAGCACCGCTGCCCTCCTGCACTGTGCCAGCTCCTCCATGGCTGGGGCTAGCTGCTGCCGTAAGCAGGATGCTCTGGCTCTCCGGTGCCTCCGGAAGGCGGCTCCTCCCTGCCGAGCTGCTGCAGAGGCCCAAGCCCGGCAAAGCCAGTGAGTGTACTTGGGGCGGAGGCCACCTGGGAGGGGAGGGGAGGGCTCACGGGGGGACTGTGCACCCTCCAGGGGAGTTCAGGGGGCGGGGAGGGGGGAACCTGGTCTGGGGAGCAGCCCTGGGCACGGCTGGCCCCTGGGGTCTATAAAGGCTCGTTGGGATTTGCCCCTTAATGAACTGATGTGCAAGGGTGGGGGCCCAAGGTGGAAGTTTTGCCTAGGGCGCAAAATATCCTTGCTCCGGCCCTGCCCCAGGGGGTACGTGCACCCCAGGTTAATAACCACTGCACTAAACTGATAAATTCTGCATTTTAATTTAATTTAAAATGAAGCTTCTTAAACATTTTAAAAAACTTGTTTACTTTACATACAACAATAGTTTATAGACTTATGGAAAGAGAGACCTTCTAAAAACGTTAAAATGTATTACCAGCACGCGAAACCTTAAATCAGAGTGAATAAATGAAGACTCAGCACACCACTTCTGAAAAGTTGCCGACCCCTGATATAGGCTCAGGCTTGTTTTATTCATGTTACAACTTCAGCTGTTACCTTTTTCTAAACCACCTCGACTATTTTTTCCTGTAGTTCTTGAATGGAATGAACTGGAATCATGATTCTGGGCAGGAGGAGCAAATAGTGGTGGAATTCCCAGAAGAGGTGGGAAAAAAGCAGCCCCTGTACGAGTGTGCACATCTGTTCGCCACCATTCTGTACCTCAAAGAAGAAGAAAAAGGAAAAAACCCAAACATTAGTTATCTCACTCAATTTATTTTTTTAAATCTTCATCTAATGAAGCTTCTGTGTGCAATTTACAGCAGATCCACAAAATAAATTCTGCCTATTTTGAAGTGACTTAGAAGTACAAGCGTCACTGACTTTCTCTGGCACTTACACTCTGAAGCTATTTAAGAGCTTGTGAAAATTACACCCTAAATTTTTATTTATTCCCATTTTGAAAACAAGCATACAAAAAAAAACCCTCATCAGTTGCAATACTGAGGTGACCACAACAAAATTACATTGGTGCTCGAGAATACCATCAGGAAACACAGGTCACTTTTGCATGCTTATCATCCGTCATGTGAAAAGTGAGAGTGAGTCCATGCTGTGCCTCTTCAAAGGTGCAGCCCAGAACTCCGAGGTCAGGGAGACCAGGTGCTAAGGTACCTTTATATCAGGTGAACCCTCCCAATTTTTATCTACTCTGGGTTCTCTATCGTAACTTGAACATCCCTGTAGACCTCTCCAAATTGAGATAGCCTGGGACTGCCCTGTGGTACACAGTGATGCCAGGAACCTGTACAGCTCTGCCCCAGACATGACCACTGTGCCCCCAGCCCTGCCTCAGTTTGTCCCCTACACCAACGCTTGAAAAAAGGGTCCTTAAAAGGCAATCTTTTAATAGTAGTAGGTTTTTTGTTTTGTTTTGTTTTACAGAGCATGGGCGGGGGGGGGAATCCTCCCACAGCCAGAAAGTGCTGTCAGGGCTCCTTTATGCCACTCCTGCACTTCTACACAACATAAAGAGGCCTGAGTAGGGGATGAGAATCTCAGTTTGAAAACGTTGAAAAAAACTGATAATGTGTTTTACTAACAAAACAGAAAACCAGTTTTAGTCTTGAATAATTCACGAAATCTCCTTTTTTCAGGCAGATCAAATATACAACCATTTGACATGGTCCCTTAAGTAATCAAAATAATTGAATTTTAAACAGAGCAGCATCTTAGAATTTTTGTGGCATCTTTCACCTGGCAAGTCCCCAAAATACTATATATTAAATATTGTACATAAAACAGAGACATGATGGGTCAGGTAATATCTTTTATTGGACCAACTTCTGTTGTGAAAGAGAGAAACTTTTGAGCTTACAGAGCACTCAAGCTAGACCAATAAGAGACATTACCCCCTCTCTAGTATACTAGGACCACCATGGCTACAACAACACTGCAATTATACTGTACATATGGCACCTCAGACACACAGACATCTCTGATGCAGAGATTAGTAGTGAGGTAGACAACCTGTGCAACATTCACTGCCCAACAGTGCTGATGCCTGAGCTTGTACGGGGATCCATGATGGCATACGAATCTGCCCAAGACAACTGTTTTGCAGTATCAGGGCCATAGTTTGTAATAGCTGCTGAAGTTACTGCAGTGGAGCCAACTTAAAAACACTTGTTAGAATGAACACATTTATTCAGCAACAAACCAAAACACACAGCATAATCCAGAAAAGAACTTTTACATCACTTCTAAAGGAATAAAAAACTGTTAAAAGAACAAGCTCCTTTGCTTAAATAAAAAAAACTGGTAAAACAACTGGTTCATGTTTTGGCAAGGGGAAGACCTTTTTGAAACTTCTTTTAAATAAAAGGGGGGCGGGGAGTGGGGGGCGCGGGTCATGATCTTATACTACCTGTAACAAGAGAGTGTCAGAAATAAGATCCGTAAATGCAAATATGACATAAGTACAAAAAAAGTTTGGACTTAATAAAACAAAGCAGTTAAGCAAGTGTGTACTGTTACATAAAATACTGTAACTTCTGAAAGAGAAAGGGAACTTACAGTTCCCTTCATGGCTTGCCACACTGTTTTTGTTTGTTTTGTTTTGTTTTTTTAAATGGTAGTAGCAGCTCTTTTGATTGTGTTGTTCAACAGTAAGGAAAGAAATTGTCATAACGTATTATACTATTTTACACAACAACAACAAAAAACCAAATAACCTCTCTCAGTGTTGCTGATCAGGCCAATGGAGCATAAGATTATGGAGTAAGCTTCCAAGGGAAAAAATGGAATTCCTATTACTAATATGATTAAAAGTATAGACTGACAGAGCACTAGAAAATACATGGTACGGAACAATCTGCACAAGTAACAGGATAGACTAGATGACAAATAGGCCTTTTATATCTAACTCATGTCATTTTTTGAATTAGTGTCCTCCTCTTGGAAATTGCTGCTTTAAGGGTTCCTCTGTGCAATTATGCTTTTAAAAAAACAAAACCAAATATACTTTAAAAAAGCAGCAAGCACATGCATCAGCTTTGAGTAAGTTCCATGTGATCAAGTTGAGAACCTGAAGAATCCATTGCTCTGCTCCACAGGAATGCTTCATTTTTAAAGAGATGGTACCAACTTCAATACAGTATGAAGATGGAAATTGTACCAACAGGAGGCAAAATTCTGCTGTTATTTACACTGATGTCAATTTCTCTAGTGAAGTTAATAAAGTTACACCTGATTTACACCAGTGTAGTTGAGAGTAGAATTTAGCCTTTTATTTTAAAACAGTCATTTAGAATTACTATTTAAGAAGAGAATTTGGAAAGGATGGTTAGATTACGTGTCATGTTTTACATTCATTGGCTGACACTATTAATGGTTATGAAAACTGGATTGTGAACAATGCCGGTGACAAATACACTGATCTTATAACCTGCTATGGTGTCACTCAATATGAAGTATGTAAACTAAACAAAGAGCAATGAATTCACAGTAAAATGTGGTGGAAGGTGATTACTGCTCAGAAAAAGGTAAAAATATTTGAGATGTATCAAGATGTGGAGACTACCTGAGAAGGAGAATACACTACCATGTGCTAAGAAGGGAACACAAAGAGAATGGTGACAGGGCAGCACAAAGGATGGAATAACACAAATACCAAGCAAGAAAATTGCTTGTCCCTGGTGTGATGTGCCACCTTCAAAGATTCAAATGACACAGAATGGCTATGTACAGTTATATAGCTATGTATAGTTATGTAAACTTTCTATATTGTCTGATATTATACCAAATGGGATGTATGAACTCAAGACAGTCTTTTAGCAGGACAGCAAAGCAAAATTCTCTGAGAAAACGTAACACTAAAACTCTCTCTATATACAATCTTAGTCATAAAAAAACTGTACCTTTATAGATAAGATGCTTCCGGGTTAACTGAAGCACCCAAGAGGTCTCTTTTCCAAGACCATCACTGAAAAGCAGATAAGTAATGATTTAGGGCCTGATCCTAAGGGATGCTGAGGAAATGCAACTCTCATTGAAGTAAAATAAACAATTTTCTTAAACACAAAGGATTGACATCTATGGTAAATGTGGATGTTCAACATCTCTCAGAATAAGGCTTAGAGTAAGTAACTGTCATTCTATTGCACCAACATCAAGTAGATAAAATGGTTACAGCTGCATGAATCATTCAGCGTAACAGAGACAAATCACTGAACTACAATATTGTCCCAGGATTAAGGTCTCCTGCTCTGAATATAATTTTAACCTTCTAGACTTCACCTCAACATGCATTTCCTCTAAATGCCTTGCCTCTGTCTAGTTGTGAACCTTTATCTAGTGACAACATTCTACTTCTGTTCTATTCACATGATCTCTAAAATATAACTAGGTCATTTTGGCAAACAAAGAAGACGGTTACTCACCGTTGTAACTGTTGTTCTTCGAGATGTGTTGCTCATATCCATTCCAGTTAGGTGTGCGTGCGCCGCGTGCACGTTCGTTGGAAGATTTTTACCCTAGCAACATTCGGTGGGTCGGCTGGGCGCCCCCTGGAGTGGCGCCGCTATGGCGCCGGATATATACCCCTGCCGACCCATCTGCTCCTCAGTTCCTTCTTGCCGGCTACTCCGACAGTGGGGAAGGAGGGCGGGTCTGGAATGGATATGAGCAACACATCTCGAAGAACAACAGTTACAACGGTAGAAGCAGCAAAGAATCCTGTGGCACCTTATAGACTAACAGAAGTTTTGCAGCATGAGCTTTCGTGGGTGAATACCACTCACTGATGTGTGCCTGCGCATCCGAGAAGTGGGTATTCACACAAACTAAAAACTCAAAAGCAAAAACTGTCTTCTATCTTCTTTGTGCTGCTGCTACTACAGAGACTAACTAGAGACCCACTGATACAGTTACAACGGTGAGTAACCATCTTTTCTTCTTCGAGTGATTGCTCATATGCATTCCAGCTAGGTGATTCCCAAGCCTTACGTAGGCAGTGGGGTCGGAGTGAGATGTTGCAGAATGCAAAACTGCTGAGCCAAAGGCTGCATCATCTCTGGACTCTTGGACCAATGAGGCAAAGGTGTGGACCGAGGACCAGGTAGTTGCATGACATATCCCCTGGAAGGGTATGTGAGCCAGGAAGGCAGCAGAGAAGCCTGAGCCCTGGTGGAATGTGCAGTAAGGTGGCTCGATGGAACATGGGCCAAATCACAGGAGGTGCGGATGCACGATGTCATCCAAGATGAAATCCTCTAGGAGGAGACAGGTATGCCCTTCGTCCGGTATGCCAGTACGACAAAGATTTGGGGGCGTTACGAAAGGGCTTTGTCCGCTCGATATAGATTGCGAGCGCCCTACGGATGTCTAGGGAGGGCAATTGTTGCTCCCTTCGCGATGAGTGTGGCTTCGGAAAGAAGACCGGAAGGAAGATATCCTGGTTGATATGAAAGGCCGACACCACCTTAGGGAGGAAGGCCGGACGTGGTCACAACTGCCCTTGTCCTTGAGAAACACAGTATACCGTGGGTCCATCGTGAGAGCCTGAAGCTCGGAGACTCGTCTGGACGATGGAAAGGCTACAAGGAAAAACTGTCTTCCAGGACAGGTATATCAGCAAGCATGTTGTCAGTGGCTCGAATGGGGCAGTCATAAAACTGGTTAAAACCAGGTTGAAGACCCAGGTTTTGGTGGGGCCAACTGCGGGGTATAAACGCTCCAAGCCCTTGAGGAACCTAGAAGCCACAAGGTGTAAGAATACGGAGCGGCCACTCTCCGCTGGGTGGAAGGTAGAGATGGCTGCCAAGTGTACCCTTAATGATGACCGCGCCAGGCGCTGCTGTTTGAGAGACCAGAGGTAGTCCAAGATGGAATGGATCGGAACCTTGGTGGGAGAAACATTGTGCGTTTTGTAGCAGCAGGAGAAATGTTTCCACTTGGCCAGATACATTAACTGAGTAGAAGGTTTCCTACCACCCAGGAGAATCCTGTAGAACCGAGGCAGAACAACGTAACTCGGATCGGTTTAGCCACGCAGCAGCCATGCTGTGAGGTGCAGGGATTGCAAGTCTGGGTGGTGAAGCTTGCCGTGATCCTGCGTTATGAGGTCTGGGCAAAGAGGCAGGGGAATAGGGTTGGCTACCGACAGGTGTAGCAACCTGGTGTACCACTGCTGCCTGGGTCACGCTGGAGCGATCACGATCAGGTGCGCTCTGTCCCTGCGGAGTTTTAGCAGGACCCTGTGAACCAGCGGGAACGGTGGAAAAGCATACAGCAGATGGCTCATCCACGGCATCAGAAAAGCATCCAAGATGGAGCCCGGGAAGAGGCCTTGGAATGAGGAGAACTTCTCTCTCTTTGTGTTCTTGCGAGAGCGAAGAGGGCTATGCGGGGAAAGCCCCACTTCCGGAAAACGGAATGGATAACGTCCGGAGGAATCGACCACTTGTGAGACAGGAAGGATCTGCTGAGGTGATCCGGCAGAATGTTCCGGACCCCTGGGAGAAAGGACGCTACCAGGTCTATCGAGTGGGCTGTGCAGGAGTCCCAGAGCTGGATAGCTCTCTGCAAAGAGGGGAGGACCGTGCTCCTCCGTACTTGTTTATGTAATACATGGCCGTTGTGTTGTCCGTGAACACCGAGACACAACGGCCTTGCAAGTGCTGCTGAAACGCCTGGTACACAAGGCAGACTGCTCTCAGCTCTCGGACATTGATGTGCAAGGCCAGCTCTTGAGTCGACCGAAGGCCGTGAGTGCGAAACTGACCCAGGTGAGCAGCCCAGCCGAGAGATGGGGTGTCCGTCATGAGGGACCCCGAGGGGTGAGGTGGATGGAACAGCATCCCTGGATACACCACGGAGGGCGTCGACTCCCAGTTGAGGGAGCCTAGGATGCTCAGGGGGAACGAGGACGACCATGAGTATGCTATCTCTGCCTGGGTGGTACACCGAGGTGAGCCACGATTGAAGTGGACGGAGGCGAAGCCTGGCATGTTTGGTTACAAACGTGCAGGCAGCCATGTGACTCAGGAAACCTAGGCAAGTGCGAGCCAAAGTTGTCGGGAAGGTCCGTAGACCTTGTATAATTGTTACCATCGCCTGAAACCGAGGCTGAGGTAAGCAGGCTCTGGCGATACTGGAGTTCAGGATGGCCCCAATGAATTCTATTCCCTGTGTGGGAATCAGAGTGGATTTTTCTATATTGATCATCAGGCCTAGACGCAAGAATAGGTCCGTGTCGATGCCCACATGACTGGTAACTTGGGCCCCGGTGGTCCCTCGAATGAGCCAATCGTCTAGATACGGAGAACATGTATCCGACGGTGGCGGAGAGAGGCGGCGACTACAGCCATGCACTTTGAATACACTTGGGCTGTATAGAGGCCAACCGGGAGGACCGTAAACTGGAAATGGCCACAAACCGGGGGTACCTTCTGTGTGGAGGAGAAATGGCGACGTGAAAATACGCGCCCTTCATATCGAGGGCGGCATACCAGTCTTCGGGATCCAAGGATGGGATGACGGTCCCCATAGATACCATACAGAACTTCAGCTGTACCATGAACTTGAGTTCCCGCAGGTCTAGGATAGGTCTGAGACCTCCCTCCGCCTAGGGGATTAGGAATTAGTGGGAGTAGAACCCTTTGCCCCTTTCGTCCTTAGGTACCTCCTCTCTAGCTCCGATGGAGAGGAGCGTCCGCAGCTCTTGCAAGAGGAATCGCTCGTGAGAGGGGTCCCTAAGAGGGACAAGGATGGGTAGGCTTTTGCCCCATTGATGGTTAGAAGGACCCTAATTTTGGCTCCTTTGGGGTCCCGATTGACGCCTACAACCGCCTAAGCCACACCCGCTGGCAAAGCCCTGTCTTTGTCTAGGCGCAGGGTAAGAGCAGTGAGGTTGGGGACGGAAAGGTCGGCGCTGAAGCACCGGCGTGTGCATGCCGAGAGAGAGCGCAAAGTGACCCTGCTGCCCTTTAGGCTTTGCAGCCTAGGGCCAGTTTTTTCAGAGAACAGGCCTTTGCCATTGAAGGGCAAGTCCTGTATAGTGTGCAGCAGCTGCAAGGGAAGGCTCGATAATTGGAGCCATGAAATGCGCCTCGTGGCAACACCCGAGGCCAGAGTCGTGGCAGCGGAGTCAGCTGCATCCAACGAGGCCTGGAGGGAAGCTCTTGCCAGCTTCTTCCTTTCTTCCAGGAGGGCATCGAACTCTTGACGGGAGTTCTGAGGAACCGACTCTGTAAATTTGCCCACCACCGTCCATAGTAGCGGCTAAGCAGGGCTTGCTGGTTTGCTACGCGAAGTTGCAGGGCCCCTGCCGAGTACATCTTACGGCCCAGTAAGACCATTCGCCTAGCCTCCTTGGATTTAGGGGCTGGCCATGGCGTTCCGTCTCATTGACGGACTGGACGACAAGGGAGCAGGGGGGACGATGTACATATAGGTACCTGTAGCCCCTAGAGGATACCATGTACATGCATTCGACTGCCCTGCCCGCGGGTGGGATAGTGGCTGGAGACTGCCAGATGGTATTCTGATTGGCCTTGACTGCGGAATGAACAGTAGGGCCACTCTAGTGGGGGCAACAGCCGACAGAATGTCTACAACCGGATCCTGTATCTCCGAGACTTCCGCCACTTGGAGATTCATATTGAGTGCCACCCGTCTCAGGAGGTCCTGATGGGCCCCCAAGTCGATTAGAGGAGGGCCCGAGGAGTACGCTCCTGCCACCGCCCCATCTGGGGAGGAGGAAGAAGAAAGGCCAGGGACAAGCGGGTCCTGTGTGGGCTCGTGGCCCTGGACGACCTCCTGATCCTTGGGGACTGGGAGTCCGGTGGCTGAACCGGGCCTTCCTCCATACCGGTCGGAGGGGGATGACTAACTATTGCCTCTGGTACCCAGTGCTCTGACGGAACAGAGTGCGATGGGATCACAGGTACGCCTTTGGCCTGATGGCACGCCCAAGATGTACAGGGTGACCACTGATGGGGGTCAGGGTCCTGGGGCTGGGGCACCTGGAAGACTCTGGTGTGCACATCCGAATCACAGTCCTGCGCGTATGCAGTCCTGCATGTTTGGATGGCCATGGAGGAGCTGAAAAGCCCTGGCAGAGTCTCCCTCTCTAGCTGACGTCGCTCGACGCGGCACTGGGTATCGGTACCGGGAGGCATACCGGTACCGGGAGCGAGAACAGGACCTGCGACCGGAGCGGTGCCGGGAGGTCGACCGAGATCTCGAGGCTCGATGTCGGGAGTGGCTACGGGAGTCTAGTGCCTGGAGCGGTGCTGGGAGCCGGATCAGTGCCGAGTGTACCGGGCCGGCGAACGGGATGCTGATCTGTGCCGCGAGTAAGACCGGTACCGAAGTGGAGAACGGTACCAGGACTGCGAGCAGCGTGGGCACCTGGATTGGCGACGGGACCGAGAACATCTGCGGGACCGCGATCGTGAACGGTGCCGCTCTGCGGTGCCAACGTGGGGTGGTCTGATCAAGGCAGGCTTGCCGATCGACTATATAATCCGCACTGGCGGAGCCGGGGATTGAGGCAGCGCAGGCGCTGTCATTGCAATCAACTCCCTCGACGTGGAAAATGTCTCTGGTGTGGAGGGAATAGTGAGCTCAACCACGGTTCGCACCGGGGAGCGTTCAGGCACCAGACTCGATGGCTCTTGCGTGGCCGGAGTCGACGGTGCCAATATTATCAGTGCCGCGGCAGGTATCAGAGCCGGGCAGTCCGACTTAGTATAGCGCTCGGACTGCGGAGCAGGCGGCTCTGACACAGCTTAATAGTGAGCTCAACCACAGCTCGTACCGGGGAGCTTTCAGGCACCGGACTCGACGGCTCTTGCATGGCCAGAGGCGACGGTGCCGATATTGCCAGTGCCGCGGCAGGTATCGGAGCTGGCGGTCCGACATAGTAAGGCGCTCGGGCTGCGGAGCGGGCGGCTCTGACGCAGCTTAATAGTGAGCTCAGCTACGGCTCGTACCGGGGAGCTTTCAGGCACCGGACTCGACGGCTCTGGCGTGGCCGGAGGCGACGGTGCCGATATTGTCGGTGCCACGGCAGGTATCAGTGCCGGGCGGTCCGACTTAGTACAGCACTCGGGCTGCGGAGCAGGCGGCTCGGACGCAGCAGGAGTCTTGTGCCTCTTCATCCTCCAGGAGAGGGATCCGTGCCGAGCGGATGTCGGTGCCGGCGACGGCCGGTGCCGAGAGGCCTTGGCGGTACCGGCGATCCGGTGCCGAGGGAGCGGTTCTTGAAGACTGACCAGCGCTCGATGCCGAGGGCGGAGGAGTAAGAGCTGCCTCTCTTAGGAGCTGCTTGAGATGAAAGTCCCGCTCCCCTTTTGTTCTCGGCTTAAAGGCCTTACAAATGCGGCACTTATCTGTTAGGTGAGATCCCTCGAGGCACTTAAGAAAGGATCTCTTGTCGGCATCGACTTATGGCCGGCCGAGCACGGTTTGAAACCCTGTGAACCGGGCATAGTACCCTGCACTGGGTGCAAGGAAGGGGATAATCCCCGAACCCCTGTGAACTATACACTAACTATACTACAAACGAATAAAGTTAACTACCACTATATAAATCTGAACTATATATACAGAATTAACGAGAGAAACTACGAGTAGCTAGGGAAGTGGAGGTCAGCTAAGCCGCACTCCACTGTTCCAACGACCGACACGGGCGGTAAGAAGGAACTGAGGAGCAGATGGGTCGGCAGGGGTATATATCCGGCGCCATAGTGGCGCCACTCCAGGGGGCGCCCAGCTGACCCACCGAGTGTTGCTAGGGTAAAAATCTTCCGACGAACGTGCACGCGGCGCGCACACACCTAACTGGAATGCATATGAGCAATCACTCGAAGAAGAATAAAAGATTACAAGGAATTACAAGGTTTGCTCAGGGTTTTTATCAAGAGAGGATGAGTAAGCCAAGTGGCATTTTGGAGGTAGAATTCTATTCTTACAAATTCTATTTAAAAATATATATATATGGTCTTTACACATAGTTCAGTTCCTAGAAAGGAAAATCCCGTTCTCGTGAAAAAATATTCTGTTGCAATCTACAGAAGACTGAGTTACGAAAACACTTCGCTTCATCAGGAGACAAATTTTGACACCCACACTTCTCTAGGATGCTCAATGTGTATTAATATATGAGGTTTTGTTTCCTCAGACAGGGGATTAAAGAGTTCTAAATACTAGCAGAATTAGGACGTGGGAAAATACTAGCAGAATATCTGACACCTTAAAATGAAGTCAGATGCTACCGGGGCACATAATTTTGTACATGCAAAAAAACCGATCTCCCACAGAATTCTGCAATTTTGTTTAGGATAGGGCTTATTAGAGCTTACTGTAAAATTTTACAAGACACCACCATGAATAAAAATTTATTACCAGTAACAACAGTTATATAAGGGTATATAATCATTACCCTAAAGCAGTGTCTATAGTATTTCCATACTTTGGGACCCTACGGAGTTGCTACAACTTGACAATTTTTAGGTACCTATTCACCTGGGGTAAAATTTTCAAAACTAGCTACAGAACCCAGGTTCTAAGTCTCATTTACAAAAGCGACAGGCACTTAGAATCCTAAGTCCCATTGACTTTCAATGAGACATGGGCACCCTAAGTCATTAAAGTGCTTTTGAAAATTTTAACCATTGTCCTTGACCCCCAAAGTGAAGAAAAAATTCATGGTTCTTATCAATCAATCACAGCTTGAGCTGACAAAGAACAACTAAAATCAACATTATCTCTTGAGCTTGATTAGAACTTTCACCATTACAGGTGTCGGACAGAAAACACAATTGAAAAAAAGTTACCCCAAAAAACAGAGAATAGATCCATTACCCTTGCATCTTTTCTCAATATTAAATAAATACCTTCCAATGTTATTGTTTGTGATGAACACATACACCTAATAGAAACAAAGGCATGTTAAGATGGAAAAAAAAAAGTGTCTGGCTGGTTAAACCTCACTATTGGCAAGAACACCTATTACTTCTGTTACACACTACAGTGGTTCTTCGAGGACCACTCCTGAGAGGCTATTAGTGATAATCTCGGCCAATCCGCAATGTTTTCCTTTCCTCACATTGTAAATTACACTCAGGAATTTCCTGGACCTTGCCCAGCCCCAGATCTTGAGGTCTTTGACACAGGAAAGTTGAACCTCTTCTACCTTGCTTGTTGATGTAAAATAAATCACTGTCTATTTGAATTAGGACAGTTCATTGTTTCTTCTTCAGAAGCTTGAATATTCTTTGTAACAGATGTTTACCTGGAAAAGGTGCTAGTTGGGGATGTGCTGCTAAGGCTGTGGGAGTACCAAGTGTTCCCAAGCCACCAAACTCTGAATGCCCTGAGCTGGCTGTATGTAGACCAAAGACTGGGTGGCTGACCATTGGGAAGGCACTCGACACTGTGGACAGGTTACACGGTTGATCCCCAGCTGTTCTGAATAAATGTCCTGAGGGGAAAAAACAACACTTGAAATTGTACTATCAAAAACAGATGCTAATCATGTGAAGCCCAACCCTCATGCTTATAGAAAGTTTATAAAAAACCTTTATCATTTTTTAAAGAACGGTTGTGTAGTTTTACATGTAGTATCCTTTGTTATTGCCATTCACTTCCTATAAAATACAGATATTATCTGGAAACATTAACAATCCTAATAAAAAGTTTGAAATATAAAAGATGGTAAAAAGATATAGTATTTATCTCTGTAATTATTTTAGTAGTCGAATGTTTTTCTATTCCCTTTAGATAGTGGTGCAGGATCAGAGATAACCCACTGGCCCTGCATGACCAAAACTGACAACAACACTACCATGTCTATCCTTTTTATATATATAAATATATTTTGCTGTATTCTGCAGTCTTGACTCAAGCAAACTCCCATTTTACTTCAATAGGAGGACGTGCAAATCGGGCACTCATTCAGGATTCTGATCATCCTTACAGTAGATTTGAGAATGAATGAAAACAGACACTGTTGAATCTCCTCATTGAAAGCTAAGATTCCAGGATAAATGAGCACTTTTATTTTCCTTTTCAGCAGTCTTCAGGCTTCCTTTTTTTGCAAGTTTTCAGACAGTAAAAATAAGTGCACAAATATTTACTAAAATACATATATTTTAAATCTGGCATATTTACCTTTTAGAACTAAATTTTTATAAACACTTTTGGTTTTTGAAATGTTTGCCAATTGTGCTCTCATTAAATGTGAAATGTCACCTTTCCTCTTCTAATAAATCTTTTCTTTGGAATCTGATTTAAATAGTTAGCTTCCTAATCATGTATTTGAACTAATATCTTAGCTCACTTTTCTCTTCAAAAAATAAACAAAATTCCTCTGTTCTCATTTTCCTAAATAAAGATTTTCTTTCTAAATCTCTTGTATGCATATAAGTGGTGGCAAGAGTAAAGGGAGTGCTTGACATTGCAGAAATATGGTATTAGTGTTGACGAGAAATAATTACAGTATACAAATTCTTTAGTATCAAAATAGTATGTATAGTATTTTAAAGATGCAAAATGTGATATTCTTCTCTGTTTGTACTGCATCCAGCACAACGGTCCAGGTCCTGGACTAGGGCTCATACGCATTATGGTAATACAAATAATAATCACTATCACCACGGTCCTATTCCACTACCAGGTCTTCTAGTTCACCTACTTCAAAGTTTTTGCTATTAAAGCTCTCATCCTTGCACCATTTCATCTCTTTCTTCTATTGGTTCTATCTTGTCATAATTTCAGATTATGAGCTCTCTGGAGCAGGGACCGTCTTTTTTTAATTGTTTATATAGTATCTAGCACAATGTGGCCCTGATTGGGTAATGTAGGTACCACTGCAATGCAATTGCATCCTCACTTCCTTTTTCACCTCCACATGGGTATATAGTTTTTCATTTTTTACCTTTGCCTATATTTATCTCCTTTATCTGACACCTTGTTATTTTTCAGGCATTTATGTCAGCCATACAGAGATTCATTTGTTTTAATGAAATACCCAGCAGATATTGTTGTCTGACTTGAGTTTTTCCTTAGTGCCTGTTGATTTCCCCCTAGTGTCTAGTTTAAATAATTCTCACAAACCTTGTCACAGCTTTCTGTGACAGACATCTGATTCCATTGCAATTAACACGGAGCCCACCCCTTCTGCCTAGGCTCTCCTTTCACCCGCAGTGCTTAACAAATGTAATGAAATGCTGCTTCTTCGCACAATGTTCTCATTCACACCTTGAGACCCTGAAGTTTCTATAGTCTGTCTGACCCTGGGAGTGCACCTGGAAACATTTCAGAAAAATGACCATAGATGCTTAAGACCCATCTTGATAATTTAAATTTAGCTGCCTAGCTATATATCAGAATGGTAATTGCATCCCCTTGATGGACCTCTTTGGTGCATGAAGAACATTCAGTCTCCTCTGTATTTATTAGGAGTGTCCCAACTAAGACAGTTTGTCCTTTTGTCCCTACATGAAAATTGTACCAATAAAAATTTTAATAAATTCAAACATTTATTCTGGTGCCCCGTAGTACAGATGCAGTTTGGGTCTGATGGGAGGGCAGCAACAAGTCTTAACACCTTTCAGCCACTAATGTTTCATTTTCCTGATGTATAATAGAGAAATGACCACAGAGAATGAAGGGTGTCTGTAGTCATCTTTGCCTTCTGCAGAACCACCTACACCTGGTTGCTCAACACAGTCAGGGCCGGTGCTTCCATTAGGCGACCCTAGGCGGTCGCCAGGATTTGGGGGGCAGCATTTTGTGCGCTCCCCATGGGGCGCGCGGGAGCTTCCAGTTCCGCTCCCATCGCACCACCGAAGAAGGACTTTGTACCGACGAGACGCAGAAAAAAGCGGCAGGCAATTGAGCAGCTCAATGACTGCTGCTGTCGCCTGCGGCATTTCAGCGGAGGGTCCTTCTTTGGCGGCGCGATGGGAGTGGAACCGGAAGCTCCTGCGCGCCCCATGGGGAGCGCACAAAATGCTGCCCCCCCGAATTCTGCCTAGGGCGCCAAAAACTCTGGCGCCACTCCTGAACACAGTACTGCTGAATGTCCCACACCATTTTCCGGCCTCCAAAGGGGAGAGAGAATCAATCTAAGATCTTGTAGCTGAAGTTGCGTATCTCAGATCGACTTAGAATCACTTACTTCACGTCCTCGCGGCGCGGGACCGACGGCCGCCACTCCCCTGTCAACTTTGCTTCCATCTCTCACCGAGCTGGAGTTCAGCAGTCGACAGGAGAGCAATCAGGGATCGATTTATCGTGTCTACACTACACGCGATAAATCGATCCCCGATATATCGATTGCTACCCGCCGATCTGGCGGGTAGTGTAGACATACCCAAAGAGACATCACACAAAAAAACCAGTACCAACATCAAAGCTGTGATCCAGGACACAATGCTGGGAATTCAGCTGGTCCTTCCGCTGACCAGAGCCACCTGAACAACCAATCTTTCACATTGGAGTGTACTGGTGGAAGACATCACTGGCACTGTCTCTGGATCAGACATACTTTTTCTCCATCTACTGCAGCAAAGAGAAAATGAGAGGTGTGGTGTCCACCATGCCTTATACACCAGTTCATTAAGAACAGAAAGCACGGCATGGCATGGCAATTCTATTTGTAAGGGGAGCCTGATCCAAGTACCTTATCAATCTTGCAGATGAACTGGAGCTCAGCAGTTTCTCTTTGAAGTCTGGTTCTAAAGTTTTTTTGCTGCAGGATGGCCACCTTAAGATCTGCTATTGTGTGGCCAGGGAGGTTGAAGTGTTCTCCTACAGGTTTTTGTATATTGCCATTCCTAATGTCTGATTTGTGTCCATTTATCCTTTTCCTTAGAGACTGTCCAGTTTGGCCGATGTACATAGCAGAGGGGCATTGCTGGCATATGATGGCGTATATTACATTGGTGGACGTGCAGGTGAATGAACCGGTGATGGTGTGGCTGATCTGGTTAGGTCCTGTGATGGTGTTGCTGGTGTATATATGTGGGCAGAGTTGGCATCGAGGTTTGTTGCATGGGTTGGTTCCTGAGATAGAGTTACTATGGTGCGGTGTGCAGTTGCTGGTGAGAATATGCTTCAGGTTGGCAGGTTGTCTGTGGGCGAGGACTGGCCTGCCACCCAAGGCCTGTGAAAGTGTGGGATCATTGTCCAGGATGGGTTGTAGATCCCTGATGATGCGTTGGAGGGGTTTGAGCTGGGGACTGTGTGTGATGGCCAGTGGAGTCTGTTGGTTTCTTTCTTGGGTTTGTCTTGCAGTAGGAGGCTTCTGGGTACACATCTGGCTCTGTTGATCTGTTTCCTTATTTCCTCGTGTGGGTACTGTAGTCTTGAGAATGCTTGGTGGAGATTTTCTAGGTTTTGGTCTCTGTCTGCGGGGTTAGAGCAGATACGGTTGTACCTCAGTGCTTGGCTGTAGACAATGGATCTTGTGGTGTGTCCGGGATGAAAGCTGGAGGCATGAAGGTAGGCATAGCGGTCGGTAGGTTTTCGGTATAGGGTGGTGTTAATGTAACAATCACTTATTTGCACCGTGGTGTCTAGGAAGTGGACCTCCCGTGTAGACTGGTCCATGCCTACCTTCATGCCTCCACACAGTCACTGTATTATTCTCCCCTCTGTGGATATGTAGTTAGCAGCTCACTAATCTGCTAAAATCCAAACAGCACTCATCTCTAGGCCCATCTCACAATAGTAGCACAAAAAGAGCCAGTGGTGCCAAAATGGGTATAAACATTGGCTTCAGTGCAGGTAAGCATTACCAAGAAAATGTCTCTGCCAGTATATCCAAGCTCCAGAGCACAAACATCTATTTCAGTGCAGAAAGGGCTTCCCCAGAACCTCTTCCAGATTCTCTGTTTGATGCAAAGACTAGTGGTACTGTCATTCACATATATGATCATGTTATCCATGTGATAAATTGCAAAGGCAGGTGATCATGAATGTTCTTCACACAAAAGGGTGGAAGGATCAGGAATAGTGTGACAAAAAAACCTG
This sequence comes from Mauremys reevesii, assembly GCF_016161935.1. Taxonomy (NCBI): domain Eukaryota; kingdom Metazoa; phylum Chordata; order Testudines; family Geoemydidae; genus Mauremys; species Mauremys reevesii. The sequence goes on along the minus strand of NC_052633.1, from coordinate 46,389,319 downwards.
TTTCCTCTATCTTTTTCAATACTCAATTATATACTTTAAAATACTACAGAAAACAAGGGCTCATTTGAATTAATTTTTTTAAACAAAAAAAAAGTTGCATGGGGACTTCTTACTAGAAAACAGGTATATATGAAATAATATATGTTTTACATAAAAATTTAGTAGGGCATAACCCTGTAGAAATATATGAAATAAGAATGACACTGTGCAATAGGGTAAAGAAATCACAATTTTTTAAGGTTACTGAATTGGAAAAGATGAAGAACACAATGAGAATAAGACTTCTGAGATAATTAAACCTTTACTCAATACTTACTCCTGTGAGTAATTCCATTCGTTTCAATGGAACTAGATCATTCTAGTGAGTAAGTTATGTAGGATCAATCTTATTTTTTTAAAAACCTTTTGAATATGATAGATTTCATCCTATAAGCAAAACACAATTTACAAATATTAATTAAACCTCACTAGCTTTTGAGCTTACTTTACCAATGGCTAAAGAGAACTAACTGTTCAGAAAGGTTAAGTGACTTACCCACAGTTACATACACACACAGTTAGTGACAGAGTTAGGCATAAAACAGAGTCCCAATTTCCAGTTCCCTACTCTAACCATTAGGCAGCATTCCAATGCAATTAAATGTTAATCAGAAACAAAAGTAAGTGTTGAGGTGCTATGAAATTCTGAACAACACAGAAACGTTGGATGTCAAACTACTTGAAAGGTAAGAAATCGACAAAAAAAGGATGCAGACTTAAGATGAGTGTGCATTCTGGACAAATTTCTTCACAAGGGGATAATTAATGCATTGAATAGTGTACCAATAGAAGTAATAGAAGCTGAAGCCTTACCTATCAGTGTATGTAAACATATGTTTTTGTATGTGCGTTTTTTATTTCTTCATTTTTAAAGAAAGCCAGACAAGCAGTAAAGGAATGGAGGAAAGCCTCAAGTAGGGAGGCAGACTGATGTAAAACAGAAGCACAGTTGACTAAAAAATGTTTAGTTTTACAGTGCTACAGTTGCAACTGGTACATGTTTTTTCTGAATATGAGGGGGGAGAAACAATAGGAGTCATGAGTTTACCTGAGGATTAAAAACACCGCTGAAGATCATGAGCTCAGCAGGTAAAATTAAAGAGTTTATGAAGGTCATAGAAACTACTGGCAATTCAATAAATTATGAATAAAAAGAAAACTAATTGCAACATATCTACATGCACAAACATATTCACATTAAACTCCTTGTACGTCTTGTCAGCACTAAATGTTGCGTCAGGGAAATCCATCGCTAAGCATTAGACAGTTTACAGATATTATCTGCTGTGCCTTCTGGCTCCACCATAGCAGGCTCCTATTCTTGCTGGAGGAGCCTCCTCCTTCTCCTACTGTTACAGAAGAATTTTCATTAATACAGCATCTTCACCTGACACCCTAGAAGAACCTGATTTAATACTATTCTTTCTTATTTGTCATTTTCCTTTAAGACATTTTCTTCTTTTCTTATTCTTGTTTTTTCAGTTTCCCCACAGTCCTCTCTCTCCCTCTCTTTATAATAATTAAGAGTTATAGAGTAACAAATTTGCATGGGGGTTTTCCAAAAAGAGAGAATCCCTGCCATGAAAAGATTGCAGTCTAGAAGCCAGATACTGACACCCTTTCTCATGCTGGGTAGTTCCTTACTCTGCAAGCAGTCCTACTTAGGTACAGAGCTCAGCCAGGTGAAAGTAGAGTAGCAGTATCTGGCCTTGTATCAGAAAAATAAAGGAAATGAAGACAAAATAAGAGGGGGCAGGGAAGGGAGAGATGAGGGTTAAAACAAAGTTAATGTGAACTGTAATCTATTCATAGATTCCAAGGCCAGAAGAGTTCATTGGGATCATCTAGGCTGATTCCTGTATAACACAAGCAATAAAACTTCCCCCAAAGAATTACTAGAGCTTTTTAAAATTTTAAAATTGGCTGTGATAGAGAATCCACCAGGAATTGGTTAATTACTCTCACTGTTAAACATTTAAGCCTTATTTCCAGTCTGAATTTGTCTAGATTCAACTTCCAGCCACTGGATCATGTTACACCTTTCTCTGCTAGATTGAAGAGCCTATTATTAAATAGTTGTTCCCCATGTAGATACTTAGACTAATCAAGTCACTCCTTAAGCTTTTCTTTGTTAAAAGAAACAGATTGAGATTGAGGATGAAGCTGGTAAATCCATTTATTTAGTTTAAATTGTGAATAAGGTGGGGAAAGAGGGAAGGAACAGACAGAGCAGGAGCAGAGATCTGCAGTGGAAGACAAGGTTCAAGTGTTTTTTAAGCAAGACTTCAAAGATCAACAAAGAGATGATTGGAACACTGGAAGTGAGCAAAGGGGCAAGTGTAGCTGCCAGCCTTGAATGCCCATTTGTCTGCTTCTCCCACATATGTATTTGAGCTTTCTTAACAACTGCCTATTATAACTGGAACTTCCTCCCTGAATTTACCCATAAGGCAGCTACCCTCTCCTACTTCATGACCCACTTCTGCTGTGATGCGTACAAGAATTCTGTCATGATGAGGTTAGGCAGTAGTCAGGCTGGTTGGATTTCTCCCTCTCAAAATTTTTCAAATGATCTAGAACCTCAAGTTGTACAACAGCCAACCTGCATACCCATGTGATCATACCAAGGGAAACCACTAGAGCACTTTGCAAATTACAAAAGGAGGAAGGTGTTCCAGCCACCATTACGGGCAGTAAGAAGGAACTGAGAGGGCACAGGGCTGGCGGCGCCTCATATACCGGAGCATGAGCTCTGCGGGAACAGGATTCCGGATACCACTAAGAGAAAAATCTCTGGCAGCCATGCACATGGGCATGCACACACCTAACATAGAATTGACATGAGCAAGCACTCAAAGGAGAATGTTTTTATAATATAACTCACTTAACATAAACAAAGGCAAAACATGTGAGAGTTTCAAATAGGGCCTTTTGAAAAAAAATTACTATGTGGTAACTGAGCCATTCTTTAATGTGCCTAGAAAACAGAAGCTATCAATTTTTAAATATGTATTTAAAAAATATGTTCAAATTGGAACTGTCCTTCCATTTGTCCTCAAAGCAAAGTTCTCTTACAACAAACTGTATTATAACAACATTTTCCTTCCAAAATAATCATTATCTTTCTTTTCTAAGATACTTTAAGATTCTGATTGTAGATGAATAGTTTTTTTTATTTTTGTCCCTATTTAAGTTGCTGGCTTACTGTGTGCAGGTTTTGCATAATGAAATTTAATACAAAACTGTATTGCTTAAGACTCTTGACTTACATTTTAATAGGTTGAATATTTTTGAGCAGAGCTTTTGAAATTCTACTAGCCAGTACACAGATAAATGATTGAAAGCATTACCCCAAAGGCCAGCATCCGTTTCTACAATGCTGGTGTCTTAGTAACAAGGAATGATAACTGCAAATGCCTTTATTAATATTAATGAACTTCATGCTGGAATAGAACAATGCTTTTCAAAAGAATTAAAAAGGGATAAATACTTAACTAATGCCTTAAATATAAAGCATCAGTGAACAAAATCATTCACCTATCAGTAGAAGTACAAAAATGATTAGCTAGACATTTTTGGAAACAAAATTTAAAATACTAGCGATGCCAAGACATTCTATCTTATGGAGAATCCAGGAGACCACTTACTGTGACAGAAATGAATGTATGTTATTTTCTCTGTTTTTCAAAGTTCTTTAATCTTTACACTGCAATAAAATCTTGTTGCAACATGTCTTCCAACATTAGGCTCTAGCTCTTTCAAATTGTATGCATAATTTCACAGCATTGGTGATTGTGCCTGCAGTGTAACAAGCTGAAAACTGTGGCTAATCAACAGAAAAGGTTGTATTCCCAAGTAAAGGTCACATACTTTAATTAACATTTGTAAAAATGGAGTGAAACAAACAAAGTGAACTGCATCTAAAATGTTTGTAAATTAAACTGAGCCTTAAAATGCAGCTCAAAAAACTGGCTAAAGTATTAAAATATTTACACACAAAATATTTACATACAAAAGCTTGCATAGTATTATAGTTAAGAATCAAAATTTAAATTTTCACACACACTCTCATTATGGAATCACAGAAGATCATGATTAAGTTACAAAGATAAAATCCATTTCTAAATCTCAATTTTTAACTACCCCTTATAATTGGGGGGGGGGAAAAGGGGGTCTTAAATTTTTGGCTTAATTGGCAAAATTGAGTGCCTAAAGTTAAGCTCCTACCGCCAGATCCTATATCAAGTGAAGTTAGTGGAAAGGCTATCATGTTTCAGCAGATAATTAAGGCCCAAATCCTTATGCACATGCTTAACTTCAAGTGCAATGGGTAGCAAATGGAACTCCTCGTGAATAAAGTTAAGCACGTTCATAAGCGTATATAGAACTGTAGCCTAAATGGCCAGATTTTTAAGAGTGCTGAGTATACAGCCGTTCCTAATAAAGTCCATGGGAACTGCTGAGTGCTCAACACTTATGAAAAAAAATTGACTTATTATTTAGGAATATGAATATGAATTTAGGAACCTACCTATAGGGTCCTGAAAATCCTGATATTTATTTTCTTTAAATATAGATTTTATTGAAGACATATCTATATAAAATCAGACTAAAATTACACATTTCCAGAATACACTCAAACCCATGCAGTAATTTTTATACTTTGCATGTTTAATCTTAGTCTACAGACGTTTTTTTTTCTTTTTTATCAGAGGGGTAGCCGTGTTAGTCTGGATCTGTAAAAGCAGCAGAGTCCTGTGGCACCTTATAGACTAACAGACGTTTTGGAGCATGAGCTTTCGTGGGTGAATACCCACTTCGTCGGATGCATGTAGTTGCATCCGACGAAGTGGGTATTCACCCATGAAAGCTCATGCTCCAAAACGTCTGTTAGTCTATAAGGTGCCACAGGACTCTTTGCTGCTTTTACAGACTTTTTTTTTAAAGTCTGAAGAATGTAAGTCAAATATTTTAAGTTATATGACTCTGATTTTTTGCTATATTTGCTTTCATGTTACTCAAAAATTACCTTTAAAAGTTAGAACCTGTTGTGAACATAGTATATGTAACATGTTTATTACGATTACTAATTATGTATATTTCTGTAGCATGCTGTACTGGCACTGTAGGCACATAGATTTGAACAGTCCTGTTCCAAAAAAATTTACAGTTTAAAAGACAAGACTGAAGCCTGAATGAGGTAGGGGCCCTGTGGGGAAAAAAATAGCATGTGATCATGTAACTGAAGACTATCATACAGGCTATGCACAAACAGGGCAAATTAAGATTGCACAAGCAACCTTAATTCTGGCATTTCCTAACTTCTAAACACCTAACTTTGCAATGTTAACCTTTTTAATGCATTTTTTGGATGTACTACATTACTCTCCTCTAGTATTATGCAAAACATTTAAAGTATCAAGTCTTGTCAGTGTCACAGGTGGAAAAAACATTCAGGGCCTCTAACTCACAGCTGTGCTTTTATGAGATTACTACCACAAACTCCACCCACCTCTCTCAAAATTCACATTTAATGGGGGGGAAAAAGGCTTTTCAATGTTTTTAAAACACCTAAAGAGTGGTGTTTCGCACAAAATGTAGATCCTGTAGCCACTCAGCATATAGAACTATTAATAAATTCATGGGAGTCTGTGCAAAGGACCGCAGGCTGAAGCCCAAATGTTTGGTAAAAATGAGTTGACAAAAGCACTGAAGTCAAAGGCAATGGAGTTACACAGTTTACATTTTATTTACCAAATCTGCTCTTACTCAACATTGCAGCTGCTAAAGGATAATTTGGAATTGAGGTGGAGGGACATGAAAATAGTTGGAACTTAACTTCACAAATTCTTTGTTGCTATAATTTTAGCTATGTAAATTGGAAATCATCTAACTCTTCAATTAAAGCTATCCTCTTAGTTTGGGAATCTATATTCACCGTCCCATGATTCAATTTGGGAGAAATCCTGAACTCCGAGAAGATTAATGAATCTGACCTTGGCAGAAGCTCTTGGTTTAATAAAGAATTATTTACATTGATGTTTTATAAGAAGTTAATGAACTTCCTTTATTTAATTCCTCAAAGAGGTCAGACTGTTTAACCAGGATTTTTCTGAAGTTTCTTTACTACCGATATCACCAAAATATTAAGGGAATTGCTCATCTTTCATTAGTTTTGCTTTGGGTCCAGTCCTGCAACATTCACAAAAGTTTAACCACTGAATTACAGAAAGGATTATTCATGTAAGTAAGCACTTGCAAAAGTGCTGACATCTCACCAAGGTGCAAAAATTTATTTTCCTTTACAGTGTTCTTTATTATTTTTCACCAATAGATGATGAGATAAAAAGGCATCAAACAATCTACTCCATTGCTTTTTTTCATATTCAGTGATTAAAAACATAGTAGCAAATAAAACCACCATAAACTTTTGCATCACTATTATTGTACTCCACCTAAATTGCATACATAGGACTGTTGTATTTTTCTCTATATAGTCTCACACATACTTTTCCCATTTGAACTGGGAGAACCCAAAAATAACTTATTTGTCATATAATTTTTTAGCACTGCATATAGAATTCCAGTCTTGTATTTTAGGGATTTGTATGATATGGGTACTGAAGTTTATTACACAGACTGCAGTAGTCAATAGTCTGGTAAGTAAAGGAAATAATTATACTGAACTGGAGGAAATGTGAACCTCCCTAATTGTGCCTCTCAAATTGTATGCACAGATTAAAGTGTTTTTGACTTCATGCCCTTGAAAACAATAATTGCTTATGCTGAAGAAACCTGAGCAATTATTAGACCTGGGAGAACTATATTGGTAAAAGATGTAATATAATTAACACAATGGAACTGATGAACCCACAATCGGTGCTTTTTAAGAAGTTATATGTATGAATGAGATCTGAGGTTGGAAACTGAAACAAAAGGTGAATATTTTATTTCATCTTCTCCACTTAGAATTTGTTGCAAATTAAATGTAGGAGTGATTTAATGAAACCATGATACTAACTGTATGTGTATTGTGGCAAAAAAATAAAATAATGAATAAAATAAGTACAAGCTTTGTTGCTTTGGCTGCAGTTTAGAAACAGAGCTAAATATTTTTGGGGAAATTTCTCTAGAACACAGCAACTCTTAAGTAAAAACTTGAGGTACCCTTCCAAATGTAAACTGTAATATATGTTATGCCACTGAGACTGAAGGATGAATCACCTATAAAGTTTATGGGGGAGAAAAAGGTTACAGCAAATCAGATTCCAGGCTGTTTGTAAGATTACAACATGCCTATAGGAAAAAATACACTTTTATGACTGGGGGTAAACAAAAAGTCTGCACTCAAACCAAACAGAATGAACTATTCATGGTATACTGGAGTTTCTGACGCTCTCCACTACCATGATCTGTGAGACAGGAGGATAAAAACTGATGATTTAAAAAAAGAAAAAAAAAAGTATTTTATTTAAATTGGATTTTTATTTAAAACTAAACAAGTTTATAAACCCAATTAAAATTAAATTTGAAATTGACAACCTGTGTTAAAGCCAAAGCATCTTATAATTTATTAAAATCATTTAAATTAAATATAAAAAATATTATTAAGCAGTACATGTTTGCTGCTAGGCTTTAAAGGAAGTCAAACCACTGAACTGGTGAAAGTGATTGCCAAAGCACCTTGAATCCAAGTGCTAAACAAGCTTTTGACAGCACTAGCCTCTTCTGCTGAAGCAGAGAGAATATTTTCTTCATTTCAGTTTATTCAACTATATCAGTTCAATGACTAGTTAATTTCAAAGTTTAGTTCATTCAGAGTTGAGTAACCAGTTGGGAGCTGAAAAGACAGGAAAGCTTGTTTTCCTCTCCCAATCTATGAACAAAAACCAGATGAGAGACAATTCTCTACTAGTTCTAAAATCTTGAAGGAGACAGTGGCCAGAAACAATCTGTTCAATTCCCTACCTATAGATTATATTTCCTCTGTTCAATAAAATCAATTTTAAATGCAAAACATATTTTGATGAACTTTTTTTTTTAATTTATCCAGCACATTAAAGGTAGTTTTACTTAACAGAAAAATTAAATTAAGTTTTTGCACATTTTTTAATTATTTAAATTTCCATTCAAATAGAGTTTGACACAAATCACAAATAAAAATCATCTAGTAAATAAGAACTGCATTATTCACCACTTCCTATTTAAAAAAAAGTTAAAAAAATCAAGAATCTGAATAACTAAACTACCTAATCACTTAAATAAATGTAAATAGATATAGTGTGTCTTTGTTAGCAAAAAGAAACACCAATTTAGGCTAACCTTAGTTGCAAATCAACATGTTTTAATGGTTACCAACCAATGTGAAGTAAAAAAAAAATGGTTACTAACCTGTTCTATAACTGTTTTTCTTTGAGACACGATGCACATGTCCATTTCACTTCAGGTGTGTGCGTGCACAGTGCACAGAAACCAGAAATGTTTTTCCCATAGCAATACTCGTTGGGGTGGCATATGCGTCCTGTGCACGCTCATGCTGCTAGCCAATGGTATAAAGTGATCAGAGCCACCCCAAACCTCCATCAGTTCCTTCGTACTGGATATTAGGAAGTTAGATGGTGATACAGAGGGAAAGAAGGTGGGACATGGAATGGACACGTACAACACATCTTGAAGAACAACAGTTACACAATTTGTTAGTAACTATTTTTCCTTCTTTGAGTGATTCCACATGTCCATTCCACTCCAGGTGATTCACAAGTTGTTCAGCCAGGAGGTGAGGTTCGGAATCTACTTTAACAGAGACTAACACTGCTCGTCCAAATTTGGCATCATCTCTTGACTTTTGAGATATAGTGAAAAGTTTATGAAGTTAGGCACCAACAACCAGGTTACTGCTTTGCAAATGTCCCCTATAGATACATGACCCAGAAATGTAGCTGAAGCCCCATGAGCTCTTGGAGAGTAGCATGGGGCCTCTGAAAATGACATCAGGATACGTATGATCTCACCTCTGACTCCAAAGAAGAGCCAAATAACCCGACAGCCATGGTGGTACAATACCATGCAGTGCAGGTGATTCAGATCTGACCCGACCTGGTTAGTACCAGGGAAAGCATTCTTGGTTTACGCTAAGAGGATACCAGATAGCTAGGCCGCAACTCTGTAGAAGACTTGCTTGCCATCAGTACCAAGGTCTGTTGCACCAAAACTGAAGTGGAGTGGAACAACACTGCTGATGAAGTAGGTACTAGAGCTTGTGAAGTAGATGGTGCCAATAACTACATCCAACACAATCAGAGAATCCAGTACCAAGAGGCTGCATCTGCCTCTTGCATTGTCAGTACCAAGAGACCAGTATAAGCAGATGTCTGCTGCATAGATAAAGTAGAAAGTGTAGTCAATAGAATCAATCTCAATGGTCCTCAGGTTGGAGTTGAAGTCATCACCTCTGCCTGATGGGTCAAGGAAGCATGAAATACTGGGGAGCGCCTAGCCAGAGCTGGTGCTCTACCTCTGGTATCCACACTCCTGCTTGAGAGTCCCACCAGAAACCTTGGGCTTGTCTACATGGTACTACAGCCCAGACTTCTGGGGTGTGATCTGTACAGTGTTCTAATGCATTGCACTCCAACTGCCCTGTGTAGACCCTGCTGGAGCAAACTCCTGGTTCCCATGAATGCGGTCCTCTTTTAAACAGGGTTAATGCAAACTAGGTACCTTTTAGTTTGTGCCAGTAGGATCTACACAGCTAGAGCACTCTACAAATCACACACTCCCAGTCTGGACTGTGGCACTGAGCAGACAAGCCCTTAGATCCCCTAGAAGAAAAAGTGGCCTTCTAGCTCTATAGGCACATAAGTCATCCATCTTCATCTCCTTACACAGTACCAGGGAAGGAAAAAAATGGCTTTTCTCCCTTCTGAAAATCTCTGGTGAGGAGACACTGCAATGTCCAGAGGAGAGCTCTCAGGTGGAATGGAGCCTCTCAATGCATGTATCAAGCAACTTGGTTCTGAAAGAGGATGCTGGCAGCTTACATTAGATTAGAATGTGAGAAAGCCTCACCTTCCTATCTTTCTTAGTCCGAGGCTTAAGCCTGCTGCAAAAAAGGCATCCATTCTGAACATGACCCTCAAGTACACACTTAGGCACCGAGAGTAAGGGTTAACAACTACCATGAACTTCTTACAGCTATCATAGGGTTTTTGAGGCCAGAGACCTAGGCATGCCCTGATACCAAGTGTCCATGCAGAGAAAAACGTCTGATGCTCTTCAGTCAAAACACACTCCACCCCAGCTTCCGGAAAACTAAACTAAATTAATGAGTACCACAATAAAACTAACTATGGAACTAACTACTGACCCTGTTTACTAAGTTTAATAAACTTTCTCTAGAGGAGAGAGAGAGAGAGAGAGATTGTATAGATAAGCATAGACACTCAGAATTCTGGCCACAGGCAGTGAAAAGCAACTGAGGGAGAGTCAGGGTAGCTCCTTTACCAGTATGAGTGTTAGGAGGGCAAACACATTGCCCTGATGGGTACTGCTATGAGAAGACATCTCCAACTTCGGTGCACTGGACACACACACACACACACGACATTTGCAATCACTCAAAGAACTTTTCTTCAGACAAATAACTAAAATGTACAAATGCAAAACATTATTAAAATAGATTTAAATCAAATGTTTCCTGCTTGCTTATTTGAATCATAATCAAAAATGCGGATTTAAATTGCTTTGATTTAAATCAATCTACACTGCTCTCGGACAAAAAGGAAACAATGGTCTCATATAAAGTATAAAGTCAACAGTCAGAAGAAAAGCTAGTGAAACATCTACATGCTGACTCAAAAGTTATGCAAAGGACTATTGAATTTTCTAATGAAGACAAAATAAACTTAGATATTGTACTATCCTAAACGTAAAAACTACCACTTTATTCTCGCCTTAAAAAGATCTTTATTGTACTTATTAAATTGTGAGCAAGTTACCAAAATACTTCTAAAAATATACTATACTACAGGAGACACACACAGAAAACATAAATAGGGTAAACAGAGAAGAAAACTCTGGTAAATCCTCAATGTGGCCTAAGAGATTTTAGTCACATGCAAATTAACTCCTACTGTATGTTAGGAAACCACCATATAACCAAAACCTTACAATTGCAAGTGGCGGAGGCCAATGAGGATGGACACACACATCTGGATTTTTTGGAACAGTGTGGAAAAAGAAGAGACCCTCATCAGCTTAGCTGGTCCATTTAAAGTGAGACGCTCCTCTAGTGGCTTCTTTTCGAGCAATTTCAAAGAAATATTGTTGAGATACTGCCTCAGATACAGCAGACTACTTTATTTTTTATATTCTCCAGCGCAAAGCTGAGAGTGAGTGGTACTAGGCTGGGACAGAAAGAACACACTGGTTTTAAGTGATCAGGACAGGAGAGTTCTTCAGTTTGATGGAATAGGTTTCAGCCAATTCCACTAGAAGGAACTACATTTGCTTTGGACTATGGTCAGCTACTTGCATCATAAGGTCCTATCTACAGACGTTTTCATTTGCTGTGCTTTATTAGGACCTTCAATATTAATAAAGCTAACAGACTTTACATGAACTTTCCCTAGAAAGAAAGGAGAAAGCATTGCAAGTTTCTATTATACAGCTGACTGACATCTTCATATTCTAGATCAGAGGTCAGCAACCTTTCAGAAGTGGTGTGCCGAGTCTTCATTTATTCACTCTAATTTAAGGTTTTGAGTGCCAGTAATACATTTTAATGTTTTTAGAAGGTCTCTTTCTATAAGTCTATAATATATAACTAAGCTATTGTTGTATGTAAGTAAATAAGGTTTTAAAAATGTTTAAGAAGCTTAATTTAAAATTAAATTAAAATGAAGAGCCCCCCGGACTAGTGGCCAGGACCTGGGCAGTGTGAGTGCCACTGAAAATCAGCTTGCATGCCGCCTTCGGCACGTGTGCCATAGGTTGCCTACCCATGTTCTAGATCTTCCCTGGGTAGGGAGATCCTGAAAGGTTGGTTTATTCATGAGTTGTTATTCCAGAGATAGAGATAAAATGACACTTGCACTCCTACGTCCAGTTGAGATCTCCCCCATATGGCTTTCCCAGCTGAGTCTGGATGGCCAGAACACAGTAATTTCAGACAGTGATGTTTGAAAATCCAAAAACTTGACCAGGAGGTCCATAAGAGAAAGCCTTTCTCCTGCCTCATCAGAGGACACAGAATTAGGGTAGTGACTGGGCTTAACTCTAAGAGATGTACATTCAGGAACCTGAACTTTAGTTTTATCAGGTCTATCCCTAAAAATTCTATCCCTGTGTACAATATATGTACACTTGGGATCGGCTGCACTGATTTTTCATGTTCATCTTTTCTGCGATACTAGTGAGGTTGCTTTATAAATTAAACAGTCTTTTAGAGTTAGCAAAGCATCATTTTCAATCTTTTGGAGGTAATGGTTTCTTCTTGAGGGTCATGTTCAGAATGGATGCCTTTTTTGCAGGGGGCTAAAACACAAACAACTTCAGCCTGATATGCAGTTTACTCTGTATCTTTGTCTTAAAAGATTTGCATTTGATGTACCAGTTTTACCTTATTATTATGCTTAATCCTGTAATACATGCAGCATTCTGAAATTGCCTAAAATATGCTACATACATGTAAATCATACTGCAAATTAATAAAGTATAATTAATTAAGAATATTTACCGCATGTGTTGATTGTGGAGCTAAGTGATGCAGCTCCAGTGGAAAGGCCACCTTTTGAAACCGCTGATGCTACAGAAGGTGTAGAAGATGCAGGAGAGGAAGTAGCTGTAGTAGAGGAGGCTGATGATGATGTTAGTCGCTCTCCTGACTCCATATCTGTAAGAAACAGAACATAAGAAAGAGAACAAATATTTTTCTACTCATTAAGGAAATGAATGACAGGTGAATTGTAGGGAAACCACCCACCAAAATACAAATATACATGGAACTACACCTAAGATGTTTAAAGACAGTTAGCGAAGGAATAAATTAAAAGAACAAATTTATAATCCATCAAAAAGTTAAACAAAAAAACCCAGGAAATTATCTTCTGCAAAGATTAAAAGGACAGTGCAAAGTTTTTAGATAATTCCGTTATACGAGAATGATTTATTTAAATTCTGCTTTTTCTGGGTCTTATTTTATTTAATGACTTTCTTCTGTATTTGTAACTGCACAGGCATTAGCTGTTCCCAGTACATTTTAAGAAAAAGTAACTGAAGTTAATATAATTTGTACATTGTAAAATGTTTAATATTAAAAAAAAGTTTACTAAAATGAGAATTGTAGCTGCTTTAAAGAAGCTAGTTATTTCCTTTCCACATAAGATCCTTATCCAGCATCTTCCCTGATAGCTAGAGCAGGTGTAATGCACTATATATGTGCACTAAATGGTCTGGCACCTACTTATCCAAAAGATAGCTTCTTTTCCTGTGTCATACCGGGGGCATGGCTCAGCCTTCACGTCGCACTCCCTCTCAGTACCCAGCCCACGCCAGGAAAGCTAATAATCCAATCAGTGGACAAAATTTGGTGATGAATCCTGGTCACATGCCACCTGAGGCATGCTGCCCATATGCTAAGATGACGACTGCGACATTTGCAATTAGCAGAAACACCCCAATTCGGTGAGAAAGCGTTGGGTCAGCCAGCAGTGTGTTCTCTAGGACAGCCCCTAAGCTTTGGAACTTGCTCCCTCCTAGATTTGAAACAATGTCCAGGGCACGCTGCAAGGATCATCTGTTCTCCCAAGAGGTGAGAGATTGTGAGGGTTCTGGTGGGAAACTAACTGTAAAGATCTTTAAAAGTTTCTTGTGCTGAGTTTTTATATGTTTATATATTATATACAGCATTTTAAATGTGTTGTGGAGAGTCTAGAGCAAAGGGTAAGGGCCCCCTTTTTAATTAGTGTACAGATGAAAATAAATAAAATGTATTATCAAAAATAATACCAACAAAATATTAAAACCTGTTGGAAAATTAATTTCTCAGATATATTTATAACAGTTACATTCAGACAAATGAAAGAATAAACATAATGACAAACACATGGAAAACTGCACCAAATGGCCATTTGAGCCAGTCTGTCAAGTCTGCAGGAGATTCAGGATAGAGTTGAAGTGGGGATCACAGTGTCCCCAAACCCATGATGTTGATCTATTATTACAACTACAGGGAGACCCCAGAGTCCATTTCAATAGTTCTGGGGTCTCCTGTAAATCTGCATTAAGAATGTTGATACCTTTTAGTTTTAAAAACAGTTAGACCTATCCCTTTGTGCAACAACCCCATCATCATGGAAACCCCTCCAGCCTCAGAGTTGATAGCCTGGTTCAACCAGCCCTGGGCTGGGCTGACAACTGGATGGGGATCCCAGGTCTCCAAGTACAGGAATTCTGACCTCAACAACAGCTCAGACACACACTCTCACCCTTAAGCTTTTTAGAACAAGGATTTCCTTTACTGTGCATATTGTACAGGGCAGACACATTGTCAGTTCCAAACAACCAATTAAGTGAACAGTAATAATTTCTTAACTGTAAAAGTACAGTTACTCCCGATCTGGTGGTGGAGTGAGTAACTGATGAATTCCCAAATGACTATTTGGAAGGCCAGCATACAGAGCACCTCCACTTGGACCTCGACTCACTCCCCCTCCTCCACAAATACACAATTTCTTGTGCTATTCGGGCAGTAGAAGGTAAGGATTAAGGAGAAAACAAAACAGGTAAGTGACCTACTACCAGCTGTGGAGTGTTCACTGCTGGAAATTATGCTACAGGGAATACACAGGACCCAGGCGATATACAGACAGTACGTCCTGCATAATATTTTGCAGGATTTGGCCCAGAAGTATGGCTCTTAGACTAGTTGGGTTTAATTAAATGCTAACTATATTTAACACATTTTAAAATTATAAAGTGTCAGTGTAAATAATTGAAGTTCAACTATAAGTATTTCTGTGTCCAAGACTAGATCCTACTTTTTCAAAGTCCATAGAATTCTTTTTATTCTTTCTTGACTTTTTTGAATAAAGATAAATGATTCAGTGCTGTTTTTCATTAAAAAAATAAAGCACAACACTTGCAGCCCAGCATTCATAAGTAAATGCTATATTAACAAGCTCACATGTGTGCACCAGTGCATAACGTTCAGACGAGTGCTAAAGAAGCCTGCTTGAGTTCCTAATGGCTTAAATACACACAAAGAGGCAAAAACTGCTTAATTCAAAGGGAAAGGAAGATGGACTTGTGTGTAACCAGAATTCTCCAGATATGGGTCTCTCTAAGAGTTATGTGCTATTCAACTCAATCAGCAGTTCTTAAGGCAGTTTCATCATTAGTGGGCTCATACACACTGACTTATGAATGTGATGTCCCAGAGTTATAAAAATGCCATCTTTCCCTGACCCTGCTCAGTTCCTCTGTTTCTTGTAAACAGAATACTCCAAAGACGCATGGGAAAAGAGAGAATCAACATGGGTCTGTATATACAATGTACTTGGAACATATTGGTACCAAGTAAGTAATCCACGTTTCTCCTTCATGAAATTGCCTCTGAACAAGTTGCAGCCTTACAACCTTATTAATTTCAGTGAAAGTAGTGTGACTAAACCAGGGTTGGCAACCTTTGGTACGCGGCCTGGCAGGGTAAGCCCCCTAGCGGGCCGGGCCAGTTTGTTTACCTACCACGTCTGCAGGTTCGGCCGATCGCAGCTCCCACTGGCCGTGGTTCGCCACTCCAGGCCCATGGGGGCTGCGGGATGTGTGGGCTGAGGCTGAGCAGCCAGCACATCCCTCAGCCCGCACTACTTCCCGCAGACCCCATTGGCCTGGAGCGGCGAACTGCGGCCATGGGAGCTGCAATCGGTCAAACCTGCGGATGCGGCAGGTAAACAAACCAACCTGGCCTGCCAGGGGCCTTACCCTGGCAGGCTGTGTGCCAAAGGTTGCTGATCCCTGGACTAAACCCAGTAGTTGGCTTTGAAAACCTCCCCAAAGTCTTTCTGTTGTTAAAACTCTTCACTGCTTAATAAGCCATCTGGATAATCTCTAGGCAAAGAGAGTTCAATGTTTAGAGTTTCTCTCAAGGCTACAAACAAATGGGATGATCTCAAAAAGAGTTTGGTCCTTTGTAAGTAATACAAGGGTCCACTGGCAGATAATTTAGGCTACCAAGCTCCTCATGCATGCTATCAGGCATTGAGGAAAACACTGAAACAAAACAGGATTTGATTTAATTGAAACTTTGCTTTCACCTTAGGCAGAAACTCTAGATGGGGACACAGCACTATTTTATCTTTGCAATCACTTCTTAAGAAGAGTCCACCATTAAAGTTTGAATTTCGTACACCTTTTAGGCACACCTGATAGCCTCCAAAAAGGAAATTTTAATGAACAAACTATAATGGCCAATACCCCCAATGGCTCAAAGGGAACAGGGCAGGAACCTACTAAAAACCAAGTTCATCTCCTGAGAACTATCATGCTGATAAATTTGAAGGAAGGCATTAGAGGTGTAAAATACCTGGCAAAAATACTTCAGATCCCTAAGGGGTAAAAACTGCACTCTTTTAAACTACACTAATAATGATAAATCTGTAACCTCTTGTATACAAATTAAACCAAGACCTTCAAAACCAAGATGATATTATTAACTATTACCTATTTTTTACGGAGTCAACCTGATATGAGTGACCTTCCTTATTGCCTTCCCTGAGTGTTGTACCTCCTACAAGTCATCCCAATAGTTCTACCCATAAAGAACAAAAAGGAATTACACAGAATATATAGCAATTTTATAGGGCATGGAAACAGAATTTATGGATCCATGGTTAGCTGATAGAAAACAAAACAAGACATTAACTTTCCCAAATGGAAATTCTGTAACTGAGAAACTAATTTAATATAGTGGGAACTAGTTTCATTTTATAGAAACTCAAAACAGCAGCCCCACACAGCCAACCACTGAACCAGCTTATTGGTTTTATTCTTTACAACCTAATTTATTACATAGAAACTTTGCTCCCTCAGGAGATCAGACAACATTGAATCTGCAAATATAGAAACATGCTATCAGATAGCTCAATATAGCGCCAAAATTCTCAATAACCTCTTGGCTACATAGGCTACAAAAGCTCTTCCTACAGGACAGGAGCAAGCTAACTTTACACGATGCAGGAGATGAAAATGCCAGATAACTCCTGACCTTAGACATTTCACCCAGGCATGACATGATTAAAGTAAGAAGCTCAGATTTTAAACTCAATCTATCTGCTCAGGATTTCTAATAATTAGACATTTCCTACAGTTACTAAAGGAGACACTCCACAATTGAGAAATAAGTGTCTGGTTTTTGACCAGAACACCTGGTTGAAAAAGTACCCTGGCGGCTCCTATCAGCAGTGCTGACTGGGCTGTTAAAAGTCTGGTAGGCAGCGCAGTGACTGGCAGGTTTCGTGCCTAGGCAGGGGCAGCAGGAGGCTTTGCGCACTGCCACTGCCCATAGGCTCCGCCCCGAGCACCGCCTTCACAGCTCCCATTGGCTGGGAACAACACCCAATGGGAGCTGCGAAGGTGGCACCTGTGGGCAGGGGACAGCACATAGAGCCCCCTGGCTGCGCCTCCGCCTAGAAGCCAGAGGACCACGTCACTGCTTCCTGGGAGCCACCTGAAGTCAATGCTGCCCACAGACCACATCCCAATCCCCTGTCCCTGCCCAGAGCCCTCTCCCACATCCTGAACCCCTCATTTCTGGCCCCACCCCCAAACCCGCATCCACAGCCCATACCCCCTCCGATACCCCAACTCCCTGCCTCAGCCTGGAGTTCCCTCCAACACTCTGAACCCCTTGGCCCCACACCCCAGCCCAGAGCCCCCTCCTGCACCACAAACCCCTCATCCTCAGCCCCACCCTAGAGCCCACACCCCCAGTTAGAGCCCTCACCCCCTCCCACACCCCAACTCCCCAGCCCAGCCTGGAAACCCCTCCTACACTCCAAACCCCTCAGCCCCTCACCCCCAGCCTGCTCCTGCCCTCCAAACCCCTCATCCCTGGCCCCAACCCAAAGTCTGCACCCCAGCTGGAGCCCTCACCTCCTCCTGCACCTCAACAGGCTGCCCCAGCCCCGTGAAAATGAGTGAATGAGCAAGGATGGGGGAGAGCGAGCGAGTGACAGAGGGAGGGAATGAGCAGGGGCAGGGTGTCAGAGAAGGGGCATGGCAGGGGTGGGGTCTCGGAGAAGGGAGTGGGGCAGTGCAAGGGTGTCTAGTTTTCTACAATTAGAAAGTTGGCAACCCTAGAACTTAGGGATGGATGTTCTTAACTCTATTGTAAATCATCATCGGGAAACACTTGCAAATGTATACCACAAGTTCTTTACCCTGGACTTGAAATACTTGAATATCCCTTTAAAGTTTCCATCTGCCACACATGCGATCAAACGCAGTATTCCATGTTGCAAATAATTTAGTATTTTCATTTGATTTTGAACAAATCCAGAATATATATTGGATGCTTTAAATATGATTCCAATCATGCTCACTCTTCCTTCCTGCATGGTGGGGTAATTCACTCTAAAGGGATGTGATTTCTAAAGCATACTAATGTGTTGCACATTATTTGGTTCATGTAGAACCTAATAGTGTCCTTTAACATAGTATTGTTTCAAACAGCACTACATTGTAGACCTTGCTGGTGTGCTTTAATGTAGTGCTGTTTGAAACAGTACTAAGTCAAAGGACACCAGCAGGTTCTACACGAACCAAATACCTGCAACACAGTAAGTTTTACAAATCATGCCCTCTTAGCGCACATTACCCCACTGCCTTTAGTGTTTAATCCTTTATGATATCCTCTGGGAACTGCCCCATGGGACTAGCTCGCTGGTATGGATTTAAATATACAGTACACAGATATCTATACCGGGAAAAAAGTTTATACAAGGTCTACTGTCTTCCAACAAAGCCCACATTACAGATAGGGTAACGTGAATCTTAACATACACAAATATCACATCAATTCAATAACAGCTAAAGAAAGATTCTATAAACTACTGGAGCAGATATGTAAAGATATTTATTAAATGATAAAAAAAATTGCCTCTCTAGATAAATTCAAGTTATAGTCAAACAAATGCATTGCCAAGATATTAGCACATTTGATTTTTAGATGTCTAATTACTATTAGATGTATGTAAGGGAAATTGTATTTAGAATTTTCATTACTATATTAATATTAACTTGCAAAAGGAAAGAAAACTAAGCATTCATGTCTACATCATGTTTTAATACAGTTTCCCTTTTATTTCTATCTGATAAAACATTCATACTCTTTCTTTACAAAATTGTTCCTCTTTCTGTTTATATTGAATGCAATAAAAACAACATTAAAATACTGCTTCCTCAAACTAACCAATTGTACAAGTAGTGCTTTTTTAAAAAAACTACCGGTAAGCCATCCAAAGTTTATGATACATTACATTATACACTGTACTGGAGAAGATATCCTCAATAAAATACTGTAAGGTTTGAAATGCTACTTACAGAATTGTTTTCCATATCTATTTTTATTAAGATTTTTACTAAAACAAATTCTCTGATAGTATCAGTAATTTAGCACAATATGTCATGTATATTCTTATAGATATTGCTGTTTTAATAACTAACAAATAACATTGAAACAATAATCTGACTTACAAAAATTGCCCTTTAAAAGCAACAACAAAATTAATGTAATGTGGCATTTCATTCAGGTTTTTTTAAACTCGGAGCAGTACAACATTGACATTTCTGACAGGATTTAGAACCTAGAAAATATTGCTCTGGTTCCTAGAGACATAGCTTTGCTTTTAAGGCAAAACCTTAATTGTGTTTAGTTAGTGTATTATTCTAAACCACAACAGATGGTTGACACTGTAAAAGATAATCCCTGAAAGACTCATTAATGAGGATCTGCAATAATTAGATGATAGACTTCATGTCTTCTGTAACTAACAAGTCTATGGACAACAACAAAACATTTACAGAAAGCCACTGCTCTCTTTGAAAAGTTCAGCAAGTATATATTAATCCTTTGTTGATCTACAATATATGTTGCCAACTAATATTTAGATCTGTTACAACTTATTAAAAATTACACATTTTATACAATATAACTTCAACCAAAGAAGTTAAATCGAGAACACAATTACTTCTGTTTCCCAAGTGTACGCTAGCAGTTTGTGCCAGTTTCCCTAAACTCTTTGCCATAAGTGCAAATTTATCTTCCTGGCTGCTTACTAATTAACTATATTTTCTGAAGTAGATGAATAACAATTTGTGAATGCACACTGAATCAAATGTAGAGGAAAACAAACTGAACTAGGTGCATCTTTTTATAAGCAAGCATTAGTCTTTTCCTTTTACATGCAAAAAACTGTTTAAATGCTGCCTAGCAACCATGAGCAATAATAGAAAATACAAAAATATTCCAAGTCCAATTGAAAAGAAATATATTCACATCAGTAAATGAACAACCAATTTTATAAGGTAAATGTTCCAGTAATTAAAACTCCATATAATTTAGTTAAAACTATACTGAAGATCGATGGTCAAATCGCCAATCAAATTAAGACTTCATAATATACACATTTACACTTCATAAACACTTGTTTGTATTTAATAACTATATTTTTCTTTCATGTATTTAAATAAAAAGCTTAGTTGTGATCAGATACTGACAAATGATTCTTTTTCAAGGAGGAATCAATATGTATAGCAACCAGAAGATCAGTATATGGTAGGATGTTTGAATACCATGCAGCTATGCAGAAACAAAATTAACATTAACCCAACAGAGACAAGAAGTCCAGAATGCAAAAATTAATACTGATACACAATACACTTTTTGGGGGGGCCAAAATTTATCAAATTTCTAACAAGCAGCTACTGGGCTTTGATCCTGCAAGGTGCTGAGCCTCTCGCCCCATCCAGCAAAACATTTAAGCATATTGTGTAAATATAAGAAATTGATTATTCCACTGAAGTCAATGAAACTGTTCACATACTTAAAGTTACACACTTAAGTGCTTTGCTAGATTAGGCCAGAGTGCCCAGTCCCTCATAGGATGGTGCCTCGAAGGTACAGTGCTACCCTCAATACATTTGGTAGCAATAAATATCTGGGAAGGTTTAATGATAACGTTTGATATAAATACTGAATGAATCATGTCAAACACTTGGAGCTTAGGCTCATTTTACAAAATACAATCCACATTTTGCTCCCGCTCTCTCCATGGGGTGTATGCCCGAAAAGACAGGGGGGCACATGTGAGTGGCTGCAGAGGGTCAGCCGCAAATAGGGACTCCAGTCTGATGTGGTATACAGAGGTTTGGCAGATGAAGTAGGGAAAGAACAGCGACGCTGCCAGTGGATCCATTACAATATGCACTGGCCAACTTCCACACAGTCACAGAACCATTTCCACTGATGCTCCACAGCCCTGGGCATGAGGCAGAATACCATTTTACCAACTCTGGCTGAGTACCACTGTGCAAATCCTGTTTCTAGACCTTCATACCAATGAGAGATTTTCTTTTTCTGCATAAAGAGATTTTTTTTAAACTCAGTAGGAGTGTTGCCGTTGTTAATAAGCCTTAATGATTAATGTTGGTATAGTGCTTCAAAAATATAAGTACCATATAAGCGCTACATATTATTACTGTTAAAGGCAATATTTGTAGTAATATCACCTTTCAGAACTTACGTAGCATCAGCACTTCCTTTAAAAACTCCTCTTTAGGACAAACACATATCACACCTTGGCAAGCTTGAAAGATGAAATGGTTTAGCAAAACTCAATTAAATAATTCCTGTTGATTTTCTGCATTTCCTTTCCCATTATGCCAATTACCAAGGTACTTGGGTCAAGGAATAAAATTAATTACCTATAATTCTTGTTCTCAAAAGGCAGCAGCATGAACCCGAGAGTCAGGATCTATTGTGCAAGAGCAAAGGTGTACTGTGACACTTAGCTCATATTTCTCTAGAGGTTTCACCTTTCTAACCATTCTGCCTGATTCATTCAGTGATGAAACAATTCACTGTTTGTTGCATCACAATTCATAACCATGGAAGCAGCCATGATATCACAAACACTAAGGTCTGATTCAGCAAACCCTTAAATGAGTAGTCTTTACCCACATTAACAGACCCACTCAAGTCACATGAGAACTGTAGAATGAGTTCCTAAATTTGGCATCGCTAAATAAGCCTGGCAGAGGGAGAAGGCTACTTAAAAAGATATCACTTTGCTAAAAGATAATGATGGGAGCCATTTCAATGGAATCAGGATAAAATATGGAATTTTTAGAAGGCTCTCAGTAAAAATGTGTCTCTTTTAGGGGGTCAGAATATGGTCATAGAAATTTACCATGGGATATTTGGCAAATGAAATCAACTCAAAACATTTGTTTTATATGGACAAAAAAACCCTGATTTTCCTCTTTGTATATCTGGCTGAGCTATTTTAATATCTTTCAGTATCTAACTAGAAATCAACCTACGTTTCAGATATTTGTGCATCCATTTTTTTAAAATAATTTATGCTTACATGTTATGCTCTTAAGTGATGGAAGCCAAGTATAAGCCAGTTTGGACAGCTGTTGAGAAAGTTTCTCCACAATCTTCTTCCAGCAAATCTCATTCAGAGCCTACAAACCATCCCTAGTGCTAGTCTTAGATTTTATCTGAGACTTTCTTGCTACATAAAATTATGCCAAATTGTGAAATGGCCTTGTAATTAATTGAAATATTCACTAAGGACTAGGGCCCTGGTCCTGCTCTCATAGAAGTCAATGGTAGAATTCCTATTGACCTCAGTGATCCAGAACTAGATTCCAGATTTAGACATCCAAACTCTATATACTAGTGACCGACACAAAAAAATAACTCTAAAGGTTCCAGATGTGAAAGACCAGTGTTTTTGAGATGCGCCCATTATTCTACCTAATCCTTGTAATTCCAAATAATGATTAAAAGTCCACAAGCTAAGTCATCTTTCCTTCTTTGAGTTGTGTCCTTATGAGTGCTCCACTTCAGGGGATATTGCTCATGAGTCACCTGAAGAAGGATAGAGCTTAGGAGCTGGATCCAATAATAAAGAAAGGACTGCCATGACAACAATAGGGTCTGATCTAGAGGCATGTACCAAGGCATACCATTTGGAAAAAGCACTGATGCCGAGGTTTTGGAAATTTCGGTATGTCGGTATATTTTTTAATACTGCAATGGAGTTAGCTTAGGATCTTGTAGAATGGGAAATTATTCTCGAAGGAGGCTAAACATTAGAAGCCTGGTAACAAACAAGAGTACAACTAGAAACCCACTCTGAAAGTCTTTTGGTGAAGATTGTGGATCCTTTAGATCTGTCTACAACTGAAATAAACAGTTTAGGAAGCTTTCAGAGTGGTTTGGTTCTTTCCAAATAGACAGCTAACACCCTTCTAATATCCAAGGTATGGAGGACAGTTTCCTCTCTCATTTGCTGTGGCTTTGGGAAAAGCACAGGAAGGGATAACTTAACTAATGTGGAAATCAGAGGATATTTTAGGTACAAACTAGAGATATGAGCATAACAATACCTTATCCTGAAAGAAAACAGTGAAAGGGGAAAGTGGAGGAATCAGCCATCAATGCTCATAATTCCTCAACTCTGCGAACAGAAGTGATACCTGCTAAGAACACTTTCATGGACTAATGCAGCAGAGAACACTTAGCTAGCGAATCAAAGGGAGGTTTCAAAAGACAATTAGGATACGTCGACACAGCCCTCAGCAGTAAGTCTTCCTGCCCAGGTTGACAGACTCAAGTTTGCGGGACTCACACTAGTGCTCTAAAAATAGCTATATAGACAGTGCTTTGAAGTCATGGCATGGGCTGCAGCTCTACCTCTGAAATCCACCCCCGCCCTTGTCTTCAGAGCCTGAGCTCCAGCCCAAGCTGCAACATCTACACTGTTATTTTTAGCATGATAGTGCAAGCCTGAGTCTGGCTAGGAGGCTCGTTGCCATGGGCTTTGTATATGTACTCTTAAGAACCAAGTTTCGATCCCATATAGAAGCAGGCTCTCTGATTTGTGGGAAAAAGTCAACCAACTCCTTTATGAATCTTGCCATTTGTGGGATGAGGAAAGATTGAGGCTATGTCTACACTACAATTTATGTCAGCATAATTTATGTAGTTCAGGAGGGTGAATAAATCATCCCCCAAGCAACATAAATTACACTGACATAAGCACCGGTATGGACAGTACTATGCTGGCAGGAGAGCATCTCCCACCGACATAGCTACTGCCACTCATGGGGGCTGGAGTAGTTAAGCAGATGAGAGAGTTCTCTCCCATCAGCTTAGAGTGGCTACATTAGAGAGCTTATGACGGAGCAGCTGTGTTGGGGCAGCTGGGCAGCTGTAAACTCTCTAGTGTAGCTATGCCCTTACAATCCCTCCGCAAAGGAATGAAAGGCTGTAATAGCTGTCAAATGAACTCTGATGGAACTAATGGAAAAACCTCAGACTTTAAGGTCAAAAGGGATCACAGGAATCATCTAATCTGACCTCCTGCACATTGCAGGCCACAGAACCTCACTTACCCATCCCTGTAATAGACCTCTAACCTCTGGCTGAGTTACTGAAGACCTTAAATCATGGTTTAAAGACTTCAAGGTACAGAGAATTCACCATTTACACTAGTTTAAACCAGCAAGTGACCCATGCCTCTTGTCATAAGTCATAAGCGAGAACTCCGAAGTAGAGGGGAGGAGAGCAGCTAGTGGATCACCAATAGGGACACACATCTTGAAGAACCCAATGTTATAACCTCCATGACCCATTTGAGAAATGTAATTTGCTCCCATGAAGGTCAAAAATGGGAAACACTGTCTCCAAAAGGAGGGGAGATGGGTAGTATGATGCAGCTAAAGATATCCAAGGAGGGGATGGTCCGGAGCCTCGACCAAGCCCTCAAAATTGATGTTTTGATGAGGAGGGCTGGAGTGGTGGTAGTGGTCACCATGGGAGGCCTCCTCTTTTGATATCATGGTTTCCTCTTAGGTGGTTCAGCTAGTCTATGAAAGCCAGAAAATAGGACCAGATGGGATCTCTCACCATTTGGGATCTGTTAAATTTTCTTTTATTTGCATGTGTATATATATCTCAACAGACTTGAATCCTTCCAGATGCACAAGGATTCATTGATGGACTCACTGAGAAGTTTCAGTCCGTCAAAAAGAAGGCTTCTATGGTACTCTGAACCTCCCTAGAAAATCGCAATAGATGCAACCAAGATGTTCGATACATGATGACAGCAGTAGAGATGGAACGAGTTGCAGTGCTGGCTGCATCTAGGGGGACTTGCAACATTGCGGTTGCCTAGATCTGACCCTCTGCTATGATGACCTATGATGTTCCTGATGTTCCGGTGGAAAATAATCAATAAAAAAAGTGTTGAGTTTACTGCAACTAGCGTGATCATACTTTGCCAACAGACCCTCATAATTCACTATTCTATACTGGAGGGTTACAGAAGAGTAGATTTTACACTGGAAGCCTGAGAAAACACCTGGGCACTATTGTGAACAGTTAATGTAGACATCTGCTTAATGTGCAGCTGCAGTCAGAAAAAAAAACCAACCAACAACAAAATGTTAGGAGATGAATGGGATGGAAAACATTACAATGCCATTCTATAAATCAATGGCATGCTTTCACCTGGAATACTGTGTTCAGTTCAGGTCACCCCATCTCAAAGGACATAGCAGAAATGAAGAACATTCAGGGTTGGGCAATGAAAATAATTAAGTAACCCCATCATTGGAAGTTTTTAAGAACAGGTTGGACAAACACCTGGCAGGAATGGTCTAAGTTTACTTGGTCCTGACTCAGTGCAGAGGGCTGTACCTGATGACCTCTCAAGATCCCATCCAGACCAACACTTCCACGAGTCTATGAAAGTCATTTCACGAATGCGTAAAGAATAATCAAAACAAAATATAGTCCTTATAAAGAGAATCAAATGAAGACTTCTCAAAGTCTTCTGCATTTACTTGATACGGTTACTTTATCAATATATTTGATTTATCTAGCACAATAAAGTTAACCTGACTAAGCAGTTTTAATTTCTTGAAGTTCCATATGTTCTCCTGAGAAAGATTACTAGCATTCATTCTCCATTAATGCACAAAGGGGTGCACTTTTGACCCTACTTGGTGCCACCTGCAAGGCTGCCCCACAGATCTGTGGATTTGCAGGATCGAACCAGATCTGGGAGCTTCACTACACAATGCCTGCTGCAATTACATCAACCATGATTACTCTGGAGGGTGCAACGGTCCTAAGTGGACTACACATTTTTGATGATGATTTTATATTTGACTTCTTAAGACAAATAACTTAGTAAAAATTGTCAATATTTTATTTCACAACCACACAAAATAATTTTCATCTGACAGTCCTCATGCATGAACACAGCAGCTGTCAAAGGACTCAGACATTAAAGCAATTGTATTGCCCTTCAGAGTGAAGCACTTTCATTAAGTCTTGACATTTTGGCAGAATAAACTATTTTTTAAATAAATATAGCATTGTGTGCTAGAGGCCATACACATAATCCTGAAGGTTATTTAAATTCGTAAGACTGAAGGAGAAATACAAATTTTCTTGCTTAATGAACACGTGAGTATTTAAGGTAGCAATGCTCACATTACACAGTTGATCTGTTCTGTTAGTCTGGTGTTCTGGTTTTTCATGTATTAATTGTGATTTTGGCATGGCAAAAGTTTAAAACCCTGTTTCTCTGTGTTTATAATAAGCATATTCATTGAAACCAGCAGACTAAATTATTATTGGTTAATCCAGAAAATTTAACTTAATGCACAATAGAAACTAAATACTAAATATTTAGCTACTAAGGTCAATAGAGTAGATATAAGACAATGCACAATTTAATCATTTTAGGGAAGTTAAGGTCGATTTCTTAAATTAAGCAAGTTTAGAGTAATTACAACTGCAATAATTTGGAAAGTCCATTACACTAATTAAAGTAGTTACACTAACGATATTTTATCTTTATACCATAGTGAAGAATTAGTTGATTTCCCCACAACTAATATTTTTAAAACATTCTGTCTTTACTAGCACCAAGTTTGGCAACAAGAACAGAAAACTCACTATCACCTTAAAAAAGAAAAGTACATGACAATCTTTCACTTTCTCTGCAGAGTCAAAGTCCTCAAATCTGAAAACAATCAGATGCCTAAAATCTTCAAAATATTTGAACCTTTGTCCCAGTCCACATAATGAAATTCTAAAAACATTGAATTACCAATCCATCTCCATCCCTCCAACTATATTAACACATAACAGTCACCAAGGAAGTTCAATATATCTACAAACATCTCAATACCAACACATTCAATTCGCATCAATATAGTTCATGTTCCACCTTATTCAACCAGTACTATCATGATTCATTTTACATATTATACTCATTCAACTCTGGACAAGAAGTTATTATATACCATCTTTCTTGATTTGTAAAAAGCATTTGATACAGTTCGCAACATTGGCACACAGCACAGTAAATTATCTGTAGTATTCACCTGTCACCAGTGGATTCCAAGAGCATCAAGATGTGGGAGTAAAGAAATGTAAATCACACTTGGAAAAAATGCTTCAATACTAAGGAGCTGGGGCTGTTCAAAAAGTAGAACAGTACGAGACAAAACATGTCTGTTTTCATACTATCAAACAAACTAAAGTTTGGGCCAGTAACCTTTTAGACTCTGACTCCAAAGAGGATTCTAGATGTCAAAGTGTATGTACAGAATGTTTCAAGATCAATATATTTTCTTAAATATATCATACAAAATCAACATTCTGAATAAACTTGAAGCAGAGTAAAGTTCACGTACAAATAAAAAATTGACACCACTAGTTCTAACAAGAAATGAAAAAAACTTGGGATTTTCAGTTACGTAGAATTATATGGTTCTAAGAAGTGCTCCTTAGCAACGGATCAATAGAAAAAAACAAAACGACAACTTTGTCTCAGTAATGTAACGTTCATGTGCAAAAGCAAGACAGGTAAAGCAGTTTACAGAGCCTAGAGTTCAATCTGGCCACTAAATCAAGACAATAATTAATTTCCTGTGTCTTGTGAATGTAAATCTGACCTTTAACTTCATTTTGTGTTACATTTTAGAATCGTAGAATCATAGGACTGGAAGGGACCTTGAGAGGTCATCTAGTCCAATCTCCCTGCACTCATGGCAGGACTAAGGCCTTGGCTACACTTGAGAGTTACAGCGCTGTTGGTGGCTTTATAGAGCTGTAACTCAGGCCTGGTCTACACTACGCGTTTAAACCGGTTTTAGGAGCGTAAAACCGATTTAACGCCACAACCGTCCACACTAAGAGGCCCTGTATATCTGTATAAAGGGCTCTTTAAACTTTCTGTACTCCTCCCTAACGAGAGAGTAGGGCTGTATTACCATATCGGATTGGGGTTAGTGTGGCCGCAGATCGACGGTATTGGCCTCCGGGCGGTATCCCACAGTGCACCACTGACCGCTCTGGACAGCAATCTGAACTCGGATGCAGTGGCCAGGTAGACAGGAAAAGCCCTGCGAACTTTTGAATATTTCCTGTTTGCCCAGCGTGGAGCTCTGATCAGCACGGGTGGTGATGCAGTTAAAAATCAAAATAAAGAAAGAGCTCCCACATGGACGATGCGGACGTGATCGCTGTAAGGGCAGGTAAATCTGTTCTATCAGCGCTCCGTTACAGAAGACGAAATTCAAAATCATTTTTTAAATATCTCCAGACAGATGCCATAGCAGGGACTCAGCGCACTGCTGCGTGACAAGCGTAACGGAAAGCCAAAGAATCAAATGGACGCTCATGGACTGGAGGACTCAAGCTATCCCACAGTTCCTGCAGTCTCTGAAAAGCATTTGCATTCTTGGCTGAGCTCCAAATGCTTCTAGGGTCAAAAACAGTGTCCGCGGTGGGTCAGGGCATAGCTCAGCAATTTACGCACCCCCCCCCACCCACCCCCAGAAGTGAAAGGGAAAACAATCCTCTCTTGACTCTTTTACATGTCACCCTATCTTTACTGAATGCTGCAGATAGACCCGATGCTGCAGCACTGAACCCCAACATCCTTGCTTCCCCCCGCCATGGGTGGCTGATGGTGCAATACGACTGGTATCCGTCCTCGTCATCAGCCTATTGGCACATGGGGCAGTGCAAAAGGACTGGTAACCATGAAGACGAGCATCGGTGAGGTCTATCAAGGGTGCCTGACCCTAATTTTTCCTGGTAGATGGTGCAGTACGGCTGATAACCATCATCGTCATAGCAACAGGGGGCTGAGCTTCATCAGCACCCACCCTTCATGTGTAAAAAAAAGATTCAATTGCCCCTGGACTAGCAGAGGGATGCTGGGCTCCTCTGCTCCACACTACTTAATGTCCTGTCTGGACTATCATAGCAGCTGGAGGCTGCCTTCCACTCATTTCTCACTAACAAGTCAGTGTGTCTTATTCCTGCTTTCTTTATTACTTCATCACACAAGTGGGGGGACAAAGTATCCCAGGAAGGCTGGGGGAAGAACGGAATCAACAGGTGGGGTTGTTGCAGGAGTACCCCCTGTGAATAGCCTACAGCTCATAATTTCTGCAGGATCTGACACAGAGCAGCTGTGCTCTCTGATACAGTGGTTCTCTAGTACACTTGCCCATATTCTAGGCAGGACTGATTCTATTTTTAGATACCAAAAAGGAGGGATTGACTCTGGGAGTCATTCCCAATTTTGGCTAAGAGCAGCCAGGTGCACTTATGACAGCAGCAAATGGTGCAATACGACTGGTAGCCATGCTCATCTTTTTACCAATGTATGGATTGGTAGATGGTGCAGTATGGCTGGTAACCATCTCTGCTGTCATGCAAAAGCAAAAGCATGCTGCTGTGTAGCGCTGCTGAATCGCCTCTGTCAGCGGCATCTAGTACACATACGGTGACAGTCACAAAAGGCAAAACAGGCTCCATGATTGCCATGCTATGGCATCTGCCAGGGCAATCCAGGGAAAAAAGGCGCGAAATGCTTGTCTGCCGTTGCTTTCCCAGAGGAAGGAGTGACTGACGACATTTACCCAGAACCACCCGCGACAATGATTTTTGCCCCATCAGGCACTGAGATCTCAACCCGGAAATTCCAAGGGGCGGGGGAGGCTGCGGGAACTATGGGATAGCTACGGAATAGCTACCCACAGTGCAACGCTCCAGAAGTCGATGCTAGCCTCGGACCGTGGACGCACACCACCGATTTAATGTGTTTAGTGTGGCCGCGTGCACTCGATTTTATACAATCTGTTTAACAAAACCGGTTTATGCAAATTCGGAATAGTCCCGTAGTGTAGACGTACCCTTACTCCCCATCCACACTGGCAAGGCACATACTGCGCTGTATCTCCGTGGCTACAGGACTGTTTGTACTCCACGTCCCCAAGAGGAATAAAGAGTATAGCGCTGCTGCTGCTGCGCCACCAGCGTAAACAGGGAATAATCTTAGTACGCTGTGACTTACCTCCGGAACCTTCCCATAATCCTTTTAAGTGAAGGTCCCGCTCTTTGTTTTGTTGTGATGCCTTTCTTTGTTTTGTTGTCAACTCCGGGCTCCCGGAGATGCTTATCAAAAAAACAAACACAGCTACTGTTTGCTGTGAATGCGCAGAGGCAGGGGGCTCCCTTTGGAACGCCCACAGCTAGTGTTTGCTTGAAGAGAGGGGGAGGGAGGGGGCTTGAGGAGAGAAGCAGTGCAGCGGGCGGGAGGGTGGAGGGGGGTCCATTTCAGTGAGGCTACTTATCTGGTCTGTGAGGAACCGAACAGCTGCTGTTTGCTTTCAGTGAGTGAGAGAGGGGTCGGGGAGGGGGTCAGAACTCGCAAGGCAGGGAGTTGACACAGTGTCAGCTCCAAAAATCCACTCTCTCTCTCCCCCACGCTCCCTGTCACACTCCACCCCACCCCACCCCTTTTGAAAAGCACGTTGCAGCCACTTGAACGCTGGGATAGCTGCCCATAATGCACCACTCCCAATGCTGCTGCAGATGCTGCAAATGTGGCCACGACAGTGCGCTGGTAGCTGTCAGTGTGGACAGACTGCAGAGCTTTCCCTGCTTGGCTGTACGAAGACAGGTTTAACTCCCAGCGCTGTACAGCTGCAAGTGTAGCCATACCCTAAGTATTATCTAGACCATTCCTGACAGGTTTTTGTCTAACCTGCTCTTAAAAATCTCTAATGATGGAGATTCTTCAACCTCCCAACCTTACTTTTGTAAGCATATGGGATAATATGAATGTTACAGTACTTAGTTACTTTCACTGTCATGCGTTTTCCATGTTTTCTTTAACCATTTCTATAGTCCTCTCTTCATGAGCCTACAACCCCCAAGGGCAACAGCTATCATATGGAGCTTTTACTACAAAGTTTTCTTGTGAATACTCAGATATGACTGTTTTGAACTTTTTGAAATGTATCTTCATTTTCAAAAACTTCTATTAAGATATAAAAATCTCTTTTCCATTAAATATGTATATTTATTTTAGTAAAAGTAGGAACTCAAACAGCTGCTGTATTCCTAAATAAATACTATGTTAATCTTTCTCAATGGCTTCAGAAGTAAGCTAGCCACTGACGGAAAACAAAATTCTATGATGTGTAGCTGCTGGTAGAAAGGCATGTAATTCCCACAGTGATTTAAAAATCTCTGAAATGCCTCAGGAACTAGTTGAAAAGTATTTCTTGTGAATTTTTTTAATGTACTTAACTCATTAGCAGTCACTACAGGGCAAAATCTTGTCATTAAAAGAGGTTACATTTTGTCTCTTTACCATACTTACAAGTAAATTTAGTTCTTACAATATTGCTCCTCAAGTTATAACAACATTCAGGATCTTGCTTCTTAAAATTCCAAGAAACACTGAATACTTGCTTCAGCAAGAAACTATTTTCAGAACTACTAAAATACACTACCTCCAAGGTACTTTAAGCGTACGTAAAGAAAATAGATGGTCCTAGAATGAATACAAGATTTATTTGGGGCACTCTGCTGATGTTAAAAGACAGACAAATGCCGATTCAGGTCCATCATTGGCAAGAATGGCAACCGATTTTGGTTGCTATAGTTTTTGGCACCTATCTCAAAACACTTTGGGTTTGGTTTTCAGAGCACAGATCACTTGCAGCTTCTACTGACTTATCTAACTGGGCACTAATCTGGTTATGAAAGTCGCAGAATTAATTGCAAGAATCAATTTAGCCAGTTACTCTTGGATTATTTTTATGTATGAAATATACTTATACAACCATCAAAAATTTAGCAGTTCAAGCTTAATGATTTATCTTTTTAATGATTAACAATTAAGCTTTCCCTGTGAGTAAACAGAAAGGGAAAGGTAGAGTTCCATCATTTCCCTCTGATGACTCCTCTCCAAAAGGCAATAATTCACAGGTTTCTGCACTTTTGCCTCTGGCAGGCAGACTCCAATATGTATACTATTTTCTCCAGAAATCTTTGAATCTATTCACATAGGAGACTATACTATTCCAAGTCTTAAGAATGCAGTATTAATTCTATATCAGACTATGGGCCTAATCCTACAAACATGCACCATACTTTCATGAATAAAGTGCATATTTAAGCATTTGTAGGATCAGACTCCATGGACATTTTCTTAATACTTTTAGGGTGAAATCCTGGAATTTTACCATTAATTTCCATGAGTTCAGGATTTCACCCTTAGACTCTAGCGCTTATAATAAAGTCAAAATATATAATGGGAACAGGGCCAGTCTCCAGGATGACCCACTTGGCATGAGCAAGAAGGTGTTCTATGGCAGCGTAGAGTTGCATGCTGCTGGTGTGGGGTCAAAAGCTGCTCCTGGAGAGTGCTGCGTGGGGGGGCGCCCAGCTTTCTCCTTGTTTTCTCCCAGCAGAGGAACATGAGAAGAGGGGCGAGTGGTGAAACACAGATAGAGCTCACCCGCCCCGCCCCCCCGCCAACATTCCTCAGTGCCCCTCCTAGGGAGTTGCGAGAGGGGAGGGAGGAGTGAGGAGCAACACCAAGTGCTCGGTCATGCAGGTCACTTTCCCCATCTGGATTGTGCTGTGAGGTGAGCATGAGAAGCTGCTGCTGTCTGCCCTCCCCTTACGCAGCCCAGTTGGGAAAAGTGACCTGGATGCAGGGAGCCCTGATGTAATTCCTCGCCTCCCCTCTCACAGACCCCTAGGGGTGCATGGAGGGGCAACGTTGCAGGGGGAAGTGAGCAGCAATGCAGCTGCTCCATACATCCAAGTCAGTTTCCCCACATGGGCTCAGGAAGGGAGTGCAGGGGTTAAATGTGAAGGGGCACAGTGAAGGGGTTAGGGTGCAGGAGGGGAATGCAGGGGTTAGGGCACAGGGGGGCAGGAGTTAGGGGTGAAGGGGGAGTGCAGGGACTGGGATGAAGAGTGCACAGAGCAGGGTTTGCGCATGGGGGCCAGGGGCACCAAAGTACAAGTTTGCCCAGGGCACCATTTTCCCTAAAGCCAGCCCTGGAGAAAAACAGTGAGTGCTGAGATGGCAAAAGAAAAAAAATAAGACAATTATACACTGCATTCTAGCTGCTTTTTAATTCTTATACCATTCTGTTTACTGAATGGTTTATAACACAAATCATATTTTTTAAAAGTACTTTACACAAAAGTAATAAACATCATAACAAAATATTCATTAGCACCATTCACACATGCAAGTGCATCCCACAAGCTATGTGGCCTACAATGTTGACATGTTTTAAGATATTCTAAACAACTAGTATTGTATGAAAGAGAATTTACAAGAAGGATTTCTCAGAGAAAATATGATGGCAGCATGAAGCATCTATAACATGCAAAAGACATTAAATGAACATTATTACGGTTTCAAAGTCAGGCACTCACGAGTTAGGAAATGCCAAAATTAAAGTTGCCTGGGCAGCCGTAATTTGCCCCCCCCTGCATTATAATACAATCTTTAATTTAGGGATGTAAAGTGTTAACCAGTTAACCAGTAAAGCATTAGTCTTACCAGTTAACCCGCCTTATCCGTTAGCCCCAGGGCCACCTGGCCAGCCCCAATGGCCCCGCACCGGCCGGAGTGGCCCCAGCTGCAGCAGCCCCAGCCCGTAGCTGGCACTTTAATTGATTAACCATTAAATTAAATATTTTAATCATTTAAATGGTTAACTTTTAAAACTTTATTTACATCCCTACTTTAATTACTAGGGCTGTCGATTAATCGCAGTTAACTCACACAAACAACAAAAAAATGAATCGTATTTAAAAAATTAATCACAATGAATCAGTTTTAAATCGCACTGTTACACAATACCAACTGAAATTTATTAAATATTTTGGATGTTTTTCTACATTTTCAAATATATTTATTTCAATTACAATACAAAATATGAAGTGTACAGTGCTCACTTTATATTATTTTTATTACAAATATTTGCACTGTAAAAATGATGATAGAAATATTTTTCAATTCACCTCATACAAGTACTGTGACTAAACTCCTTGGGGGAGAATTTTATGTCTCCTGCTCTGTTTTGCCTGCATTCTCCCATGGATTTCATGTTATAGCAGTCTTGGATGATGATCCAGCACATTTTGTTTGTTTTAAGAACACTCACTGCAAATTTGACAAAATGCAAAGAAAGTACCAATTGGAGATTTCTAAAGCTAGCTACAGCACTCAAGGTTTAAGAATCTGAAGTGCCTTTCAAAATCTGAGGGACATGCTTTCAGAAGCATGCTTTCTTAAAAGAGCAACACTCTGATGCGGAAACTACAGAACCCAAACCAACTTCTGCTGGTGGCATCTGACTCAGATGATGAAAATGAACATGCATTGGTCCCCACTGCTTTGGATCATTATCGAGCAGAACCCATCATCAGCATGGACACATGTCCTCTGGAATGTTGGTTGAAGCATGAAGGGACATGTGAATCTTTAGCACATCTGGCACATAAATATCTTGCGACGCCAGCTACAACAGTTACATGCAAATGCCTGTTCTTACTTTCAGGTGACATTTTAAACAAGAAGCGGGCAAATTCTCCTGCAAATTCTAACCATACTTGTTTGTCTGAGTGATTGGCTGAAGTAGGACTTAGTGGACTTGTAGGTTCCAAAGTTTTCCATTGTTTTATTTTTGAATGCAGGTTTTTTTGTTGTTTTTTTAAACACAATTCTACATCTGTAAGTTCAACTTTCACATAAAGAGATTACACTACAGTACTTGTATTAGGTGAATTGAAAAACACTTTCTTTTGGTTTTTACAGTGCAAATATTTGTAATAAAAAATATAAAATGAGCACTGTACACTTTGTATTCTGTGTTGCAACTGAAATCAATATATTTGAAAATGTAGAAAACATCCAATAAATGTTATTCTATTATTAAGAGCGTGATTAATCACGCGATTAAAAAAATTAATCGCTTGACAGCCCTATTAATTACATGATCATACATTATTTATCCCCCAGACCCTCTGCCTCAGTCAGTGCACAGGATGGACCTACACTGGGTTGTGTAGTGAAGACAACTTGTCAGTAAAACTCCTGCTTCATTTGTTACCCAAGGTGTGTAGTGAATGAGGCAGAGGACTGCAGGAAGAGAAAGTAAGGTCTCCAGATTAAGGCATTTGAATGTTGTGCTCAGCTCCATGCCTGGTACAGATGGATTCCTCAGGAAATTTAGTTGCTAAAATCCAAGAAGTCTCTACTGAGTACCTACAAACTGCAATTTTTCAAAGGCGCAGATCTTGGCCGGATTTTGACAAGGATGGCAAGAGGTACACATTGCTGACACAGAGGTCAACTCGAGACAATTTCAAGTCCCTGCTCCAGAGCATGGGGGCCCTAGAGCTTATCAAAGAAATGGTCACCAGAATGTTTGGTTTTTTTTTACTATGTGCAAAATGACTTATTTTCCCTAACCTCTGAACTGCTTTAACTGACATTTTCCAAAAAATATTCAGCATGAGGGATATAGCCAGCATAGAAAGTTACAAACTAAACAAAAACAGTTGGGCCAAGTTATAAGCAACTGAAAACACAGTCTTAAAATGAGACGTGTTGGGTAACCTTAACAATAGGAAGCATACTAGCTCAATTTATGAGAGAGAGAGAGAGAGAGAGAGAGAGGCAGACAGAAAGAAGACAGTCACAGTATGTCCAGGCCTTCTTGAACTAGTAGAAGTTTTAAAGAACAAAAGACACTAGCAGAGCCTCATTACATGTAGCATGCTAGCTGTAGTATACCACAATGCTTGCCATAACAGCAGTTTGATTCTCAGCGTTGACAGTCAGAACAAAAATTGACAAGCTTGTCGTTTCATATATTGTCTAGAGCCTCACTACATTAGACAGGGTGGGAGAAGTCACTTCCCTTGATGTTGGGGAAAAAATGCTCTTATACCAAGTAGTGCACATAAATCTACAAGGTATGCTTGCTGGTGCATACCAAATTTTGGTTTCATAACACGAAGATGCCAAATTTAAAGGAATATCTGCAGCTGTATTCATTCTTGTCATAGAATAATTATTGAACCAAGAGTACTTTCCTTCATTGTTAGACATTTATATATAAGGAAATATCCAGCTGAATGGCAAGGTAATAATATAGGTAACAAGGTAATAATATCTTTACTATGCCCAATTTACTTCTGTTTTTCTTTTTTAGTGGGCTTCAGACTAAAGTTAATTATTTTGTACTTTGAGGCATCTCAGATATAACAGAAAAGGGTCTGTGTTCAAAGAATGTGAATATGTATACAGGGATGTTCTAACACTCTTAATTAGATAAACAAACAATGTGTTTCTTTCATGAAGGAATATTGTTTTCGGTAAGTATGTTTAGTAAAAAAAAAAATTCCAATAAAAAGTCAACACATTCTAGGTCAGTTTAACTGTAACTGAAATTGCGAAATATATTAACAAAATATGATGTGCCAACACCTCAGTTCTGTTTTCCTTTTCCTTCCAATTTAGCTTCCTGTGGTAAAAAGAAAGATATCAAACCACTCATACTACAAGTTTCAGCTACTTTCCCCAAGACAGAAAATATGCAGCCAACATGCTTGATGTCTCCCATATATTGCAAGTATAAAACGTTTTTAAATAGATGCACCTTAAAAAAGAACGATCATTTGTATTTCTATCATATTAGGCCCAAGATCAGGTCGTCTGCTGGAACAACTCATAAGAGAGCTAAAAGTTAGACAGAAGACTCCACACCCCCTAAAATCAAGGGAATGCTACTGCACAATGTGGTGAATGTGTGCAGATTTTTGAAACACACAGACAGCAGGGGGTGCAGCCTATAGGTCTTAGATACAGAGGACATGAGGAAGGTTGTAGATAATCTGAGCAAACCCAGCAGCACAATTCCATCTAGAACAGTGCTGACGGCTGAAATCTAGCCCTCTGATGTAAGAGGGTTTGAATGTGCAGAGGGGCAACCCATATGAAATAAGACAACTTGGGTCAGTATTAATCCAGGAGCTATTTTTTGTGACTTTGACAGGGTGTGACGCTGCAGAGAGTGTCTCCCTAAACTCATGGAGAACCAAAACACATGGCAAATCTTCCACGGGGTTAGAGGTAAGGATGATCCTAGATTTGACTCCCTTCAACAGGTCTTGGTCTGTGTAATCTAATTTTCTAATATAGTCATGCCTTCCATCCCAAAATTCACAAAGGATGATTCTTCCCCAAAACAATTAACAGAGAAATATCAATCCATGTACCCTGACCGGAAACAGCAAGTCACTCAGACCTTTCAACTAAAAGTCTTAGCAGGGTACTTTAGGAGAGGTTGATAGGCAAAGGTTCTACATTTACACTTAAAGCGGCCATTACTACCCCAGCTTTTAGAGTAGGTTCTGTTTTGAGAAGCACAGAGTAGTTCGAGTAATGGCATTGAAAATTTTAACATCAGTCCAATTTACACTATAACAAAAGAACAAAGTAAAATTTCTTAGTAATTTATTCAGTTCTCCTATACAAGTCAAGAAAATGAATTTTCTCTCTTCTTGTCCATCAGGTGAAGACAAAATTAATTGGTCCATTAGCATCAGCTTGTCTAGTAGGTCGTTCCACCTCCTAGATATTGGCACCCTGTTTAATTTAGTTCAACATTCAGAAATAAATTTTGGACTTTGCAAGCACCTCTTGCTAGCAGGTAGCAGGAATCTCCAGGTTTCTACACAAACACCTTAATTCAGCTACACTTCTCCAGTTGCCTTGTGAGACATCAAAGCCCTAGGCAATTTTATTCTGTTTCCCCCCTGTGGCCAACTGAAGGATTTAGGTAAATGGATGCTTAGCTTTTTCAAAAGTGCCCTCGTCAGGTGGCTGTATGGAAATCTACGACCAGTGCCAGAGGTGAGCACTCTGCCCCATCACGATTTCAGCACTTCATGCTTCCAGATGAAGCACCCAAACACCCAACCCCACACCTCAGTAACAGGTTTCCCAATTTTGTACCTTAAAAACCTGGTCACCATACACAGAAGTAGCAGTAATATCTACTGCAGGGTCACTGGAGTGTGGAGGAGAAAAATCAACTGTCCCCAGCTGAAGTGGAAGATATCTCCTGTTCTACCCCCTGCACAGTGTTTCCTCCATGGCACAGCAAGAATAAGGAATTAAACTCACCATGATCACATCAGTTTCATTCTGATGTTCCTGCATAAGAAGAAGAGGTTAGAAAGGAAACAGAAAACTAAAAGATCTTACAGGGGAAGTTTGTCTCCACCTGCTGGATGGAACAAAAGCAGTAAACTGGGGGGAGGGATAGCTCAGTGGTTTGAGCATTGGCCCACTAAACCCAGGGTTATGAGTTCAATCCTTGAGGAGGCCACTTAGGGATCTGGGGCAAAAATTGGTCCTGCTAGTGAAGGCAGGGGGCTGGACTCAATGACCTTTCAAGGTCCCTTCCAGTTCTAGGAGATTGGTATATCTCCAATTATTACCTTATTACCTAAACTATCCATTTGTAGAAGGTACAAGAACAAATTGACTTCAGAACTTGCAACTACATTTCAAACACTGTACAGCCATGTAATGTTCAATATAAATTTCTCTAGAATCTAGACTACTGAAATATGACTATATAGAATACGACAGATTTTGTTTAAAAATTAGTGGTTATTTTCTTGGTGCCAGAGTTTAATAATGAAAACAGTAAATAATGCCACCAAGCACTTACATAATGCCTTTCCTTAGAGGATCTCACAGCACTTTGCAAAACTGGGTGATCACCATTAACCTCATTTTATAATGGGTTACATGACTCCTCTCCCCAAGAGGCAGACATTGCACAGGCACTAGAAGATAAAGCTTACTCACTCTGCCACACTGTTTTTCACCAAAAGGAGACCACTTAATGGTCAAATGGCAATCTAGTTTATCCTAAGGATTACTGTGGAATGAGTGCCAGCAAATGTTCCCATTTAATCCCAACACAATTAGGCCAAGAAGTGCTAAATGCAAAAGAGGAGTTTTCTTATGTTGGCAACCTCAGGTTGGTCAGACATGCCATCTACTTTACATGTTCCTTAATATAAACAATTTAACCCTAACTAATGTTTATGCACACACTCTCCAGAAACTATTAATCATGTTTACTAAGGAGAATTCCATTAATTAGTTGTCAACCTATCTTGCACCGATTACTTCTTTTTCTGGCATTTTTAAATGGAATTCTTTATAATTTTTTATTCCAAATAACTTAGTATCATATTTAATACCAGCACTTTAAGACATCCATATTGATTTTACTTAAAAAGTCCGCTCCAGCATGTTCTTATAATATACTTAACTGCCTACTGTAGAGGAATTGATGCCAAATATTCATTATGGCAGCAAAGAACACTGGTGCAATCCCATTCTAATATCCTCACCTATTTTTGGACCCTGATTTGTCAACTTTCCTGCCCACTGTGAAACAACTGAGAAAAATGGTCCATTGTATATGGTATACAGCCTCAGTAATGTTATCAGAGTATATAGCACCCTCCTTGCACAAATTATACTTCCAGTTACAAGTGTGTAACGATCAACTTCAGAGAATTCTTCTGTATTTATGTAGTGAGTAGAATTTGACCCTCAGTCGCCTGGAACCCCATCTTCTTGTGGTATTAAATCTCAAAATGAAGTTTTTAGGGTAATATAAAAATGGGTCCAGGCACAGAACAGCAGGAGTTACACCTGCTGCTCTCTACCATAAGACTGCCAATTGTGCAGTTATCTGGCAGAAAAATAGCTAAGTTAAACTATCATGAGTACGGAAATAGAGATCTAAATAAATAAAATCTAATGAAGAAATTCCAGATAGTACTTTATTCCAAAACTGATAGACCTATGCTAGATGTAAAATAGATGATACAGGATAAATAGACTACAAATTATCAGTGTTTATTCAACAGTATTGAAAAATACTTTAGCTATATTGTTTGTAATATCAGAGTTATTCCTTTGAACATTTACCAGAATCGTAATTAAGAATAGTTGAGAGATTTGCAGCTAAATAGATTTCAAATGTTAAAAACTCAGCATCTAAATGTATTTCAGACAAGTTTGTATTAAAACATTTTTCAAAGGAGTATTAAAAAACGCTAAGTAACTTTCTTAGTTCAAAAAACAAAACAAAAAAGATAATCCTGGAAATTAAAATAATTGAAAAGTCCCTCTAACTGTAGGCTCTCACTTCAACCCATATTTATAAACATTTTAAACTGAGACTTCTCTGGAAAAAAGCAGAAAACAAAAAAGAACACTTGTCTTTAGAGGAGAATAGATATATAACATTAACAGCTTACTGTGGATAGTGGTTTAATCAGGAAGTAGCCATTATCCTTTCGCTACAGAGCAGTGACAGCACTCCAAAACAACAAGCCGTGATATCTTTTTCTCAGTTAAGAGGACTGAAAGAACACATACTATTTTGCTCCAGCTTTGCTGACCCCAAAGGTCACCAGATGTCTGTTATCAAAAGCTATCATGAAAACATAATCCAAGCAAGTATTTACAATGCTAGATTTGTGGAAACATCTA
This sequence comes from Mauremys reevesii, assembly GCF_016161935.1. Taxonomy (NCBI): domain Eukaryota; kingdom Metazoa; phylum Chordata; order Testudines; family Geoemydidae; genus Mauremys; species Mauremys reevesii. Next base: position 46,348,043 of record NC_052633.1, on the reverse strand, counting down.
AAATCTGTCTAACACAACCTCTCTCTGTGTGTATTACTCACAAAACATGGCTGTCTTATTCAGAGATTAGCAATTATTGTAATGAGATACTGTCGGAGAGGGTCAAATAGTACTTCCTGCAGTTTACACATCTTGATTTCCTGGTAAACAAACTGAAAGGCAGGTGGAGCACTTAGATCACTGGTAAACAAGTATGCTCACATGACCAAAACCAACCCAGGTGAACTAATTAGTTGCAAATACAATGTATAATTGTTCCAACTTAACTGCATCAGAAATAAAAATAACTAAGCAAAATGCAGATTTTTTTCTCTAACATTGGATAAATGGCAATTCTGTACTGCATGATGTTTTTTAAGCATGGCTAAATATAAAAGAATCTTAAGTTAACTGAAGTTCATATATACACATGCAATAAACTGCTGCTGAAGTTCTATTAGAATGAGGAATCAGTACACGTCTTATGATAAAAACTCAATCACAAAAGTTATTCTTGGAAAAATCTGAAATCTGAGAAACAATAGCTAACAGCTGTATTTGAAGGTTTATAATTTTCACCCTCTTTTCAGAAGAGAAAGGAAATAAACAATAGAACTTTCTAAAAAGATATTATATATTATTTAAAAGCAACCAAAATAACTCTAAAGTGCAATTTAAAAGAAAAATAAAACAATGGTTGGATAAAGATGTCAGTTGCAGGCTCCTTCACAGCACAGAGCAAGAGGCTACTTGGTTTGATAGCTTGACACAAATCAAAATTGTCACAGATATTAGCTTGGAAGGCTGTGATGTTATTTAAGTGTCTAGAATCCCCCCTCCCTCCGCTGCCTGCTGAAAAGGGGGTGCGAGATCCTCTGGTAGAGAAGAATTTGATCAATAAAAATAATCCTCTACTCCAGATATTCAAAAAAAATCTAATGTGCAAGAAGCAAGAGAATCTACACTTAATTTCTCTAAAATACTTTTTTGTTGTAACTGAAAGCAATAGACTAATGTCCAACCCAAAACTATCTCAACTCCTTCATACTTCAACTGGATACACTTCCCTCCCCCTCTCCAACGGATACAGTGGTCATGCCTTTGACTGCCTAAGACTGTTTTCCTCCCAAAAATCTTAAGTCACAGAGGGGACTGACATCAGCAGGAGAAGGCTATTGCTTCCCTATTTAACTGACAGAATCCACGAACGAAGAAGAGTTAAGCAGGTCCAGTTTACATTCAGGCTCTCCCTGATGGACCTTCTTCAGGAGTTGACGGGGGCCATGACACTATAAAGAGTAAAACTCCATGAAAACAGTAACCAATGGGAAAGGAAGCCTCTTACCCTCAAGAGTAACATGGGGAGCAAACAAAAGGGGCATCAACTTTCCTCTCTGAGAAACAGTTCAGCATGCAGCCACAGGAAAGCAGCGAACTGACAAATCTGGAGAATGAAATCCAGGTACAGAATGCGCATTGGCAATGCAAAGTTCCACTAACTATACCGTCAATGTACCCTGACCCTATCTCAAAATCACCTCTAGGAACAAGGACCTGATCCAAAACCTACAGAAGTAAATGGAAAGAATCCTATTCACTTCAGGGAGGGTTGGATCAAGCCTAGAGAGCATATCCTAGGATGAGGCCTTGTCTACACTAGAAAGGTTTTCTGGTACAGCTGTATTGGCAAACCTTTCTAGTGGAGAGACAGCTTATACTGGAAAAAGAGTTCTTTTGCTAATACAGCTAATACCAGTTCCATAAATAAATAAGTAGTATCGTCAAAAGGACATTTTTGCCAGCACAACTGCGTCTACACTACAGCTTTTATCAGCCTAGCTATGTCTGTTAGAGAGAGTGGTTTTTTCGCATTCCTAGCTGACATAGCTATGCTAGCAAAGCTTTAAAGTATAGACCAGGCTTGAGTGCACATTTAGTTATTGGTGTTTCTACAAAGACTGTCCACAATGGTACCATCTCACTGCTAAAAGTATGATGGTGGTTTGAGTAGGACACCTGTCCACCAATAAACCAGGCCCCATGATTAAATGTAGTTTGTAAATTAAAAACATTCCAAAAACTATGCTGATAATATCAGCAAAAATAGTAATGAGGATTCTTCTTATATAAATATTTTATTTTATACTGTTGATTTAAAACATTATCTTGAGATTGTTAAATGTAATAAAAGATTATTTCATGAATTAGCATGGCCATAATTGTCGTAACAAAATGCAGAGAAACATCTCATTCCCTTTAAAAAAAAATTCAAAACATCAAAATTGTATAGCTAGAATCTGTTGGGTTGTTTGTTTTTTTTTCCCTTTCTTACGAAAAGTGATTCTTGTAAAAAGAGATGGTTAAAAAATACAAATCTTCAAGCAGAAATAGAGCCTTGTGCTTACAGAAAAATCTCAGCGAAGCTCTCTTTACAATAGTTGAAAAAATACCTTTCCATAAACAGTACACAGTTCATAGTGAAATCAATGGGAATTTGCCTCTGACTTCACGAGAAGAGATAGTGAGTTAGGGGCTGACGTTAGAAACTTTTCATCCAAAAAATCCTTACTCACAAAAATAGTCCCAATGAATTTAATAAGTCATACACGATTTAGGGTTTTTATGGGATGGGACATGTGTACTAGAGTCATTATTCAGATATTAGCTATTGAGGTGAACAATTCTTCTCAGATCATTTCAATACACATTACCTAATAATTACGTTTTGAAGTGTGGGTAAAGTATCTTTGCTACAGTATATGAAATGAAGGAGGACACACACACACACACGATATTGGCAACAACAAAATAGGATACTTCTTTAGTAAATGTTCCCAGATAACCCACAATTCCAAGCCAGATACCAGCGTTAACAAGATTACATGCAATAAGGGTTATTTTCTGCCCCTTCCAACCACCAGAGGCTCTCCAGGGACTCATCTCACCTCACACTTGTCAGTCACTAGCTTAATCGTATAATGCCCAAGTCTCATGAGGCCCCAAAACTGCTAAAATATTGGAAAGTTTAAAAAGAGATCTGACAAGGTAAGGAAACTGTTTCTGTGCTTGCTTCATTTAAATTAAGATGATTAAAAGCAGCATTTTTCTTCTGCATAGTAAAGTTTCAAAACTGTATTAAGTCAATTTCCAGCTGTAAACTTTTGAAAGAACAACCATAATGTTTTGTTCAGAGTTACAAACAACCTCCATTTCCGAGGTGTTTGTAACTTTGAGGTTCTACTGTAGGCATATTTTTACTCTTATCTGTACTTTCAGAAGGCAAGCAGTTCTGCGCTAACAAGAACATTCAGGTTGATCTTCAGAGGCGGCTCTGAGTAGAGTACATTGCAGTAGAGAAGGGTAGAAGTGGACTGTTGGATTTCTGTTGTGCAGTCCACATTAGAGAGGAAGGGCTACAGTCTCCAAGTAAACGGCAAATAGTGAAAGGCACTATGGCCAGGGCTTTGCATTTTACATTATTCCTTAGCCACCAAATTTGCTGCAGAATCCACGTGTCACTCCAGAATATAAAACTTTCCTTTAAAACAAAACAAATAACTGTGAACATAACCTCCTGAATATGAACTGAATGAAACTGAAAAAGCAGCAAAGAGTCCTGTGGCATAGACTACAGACGTATTGAAGCATGAGCTTTCGTGGGTGAATATCCACTTCGTCGGATGCATGTGAATGAAACTTATGCAGTCATCTAAGTATACAAACAGAAAACACAAAAAATGGCTCTGAACAGTGTGAACTTCCCCCATTCATCTCCATGATGTGTTAAATCTGAAACTTAATGCTGATGGTTTCACATCAGTGTGGTTAAATCTTTCACTGCTAATGATCTGAGCAAGAATACCCAGCTAACATGTATATCCATTTATGTTAGCTACACAGACAGATATTCATGGGCAAGGAGAGACAAGTAGGCCAGCTGAATACTATCAGAATTTGCTGGGGTGAAACACCAGCAATTCAAACCATTCCTACGTTCCCTGACCCCTAAAATCTCAAGTTACTTCCAACTCTGCCCACCAGAAGAAGAGAAACTAGAGATGCAGATTCTTCTCCTCTACCAAAAGTCTCAACCACCTCTTCCAAAAAACCCAAATGCATCTCACTTCTTTGTAAGTGACAAATCTTTCAGCTATTCCCTTTCCGATGAAGTGCAATTCCCACCTCCCAAGCAATCTGGAACGAGTGAGAAGTCTTACTCATTGGGCCAGATTCTAACACGCTTAACACATCTGAGTACTACTTTATTTCATGAGTGGTCCCACCACGAAGCCATTCATAGAGTACGCTAATATTTAATATTCAATATGGGGGGGAGGGATAGCTCAGTGGTTTGAGCATTGGCCTGCTAAACCCAGGGTTGTGAGCTCAATCCTTGAGAGGGCCATCTGGGGCAAAAATCAATACTTGGTCCTGCTAGTGAAGGCAGGGGGCTGGACTCAATGACCTTTCAAGGTCCCTTCCAGTTCTAGGAGATTGGTATATCTCCAATTATTATTTTATTTATATTTATTTAACTTGAGTAAAGAGTATCAGAACCTGGCCCTATATTTGGAAAAGACATTGCTTTAAAAACATGAAGCAAACAAATCTCCTTTCTCCATAGTGTTTCAAACAGCTCATGCCAGTTCAGAAGGAGCCTCTTAAGGCTGCTCAGAAATTGTGCAGCAGCTGAATTCCCCCTACCTGTCTTAGTCCTAGCCCTACCAGGGCATAGGGTGGAGCAGGGGTTCCTGCAAGGGCAGGAAGGAGATACAGCATCCTCCTCTGAAGCAGCATAGGCAGTGTATTGTGGCCACAGGGCCTGGTGCTATTACTCTGATTTCTTTGGTTTTAGTTTACAGATTCCTTCCCCATCACCAACCCCAATTTTAAACTGAATGCTTCAACATGTGACATATTAATTAGATCCTAAGGTAATATCTTGAATCAAAAAATTCAAGTGAAATATTGCAAGTACTGATTAGCAAGAGCCACTAAAAATTATATACTTATTGCCCACTATGTCTACAAATTGTCCTCAAAGTCTTTTCTTTGTAAATTGAATTAATTCTGCGCTTACTAAAAGGTACCAGAATGAGTGTTCAGGAGGCTGAATTTCTTTGTTTTTTTCCATCAGGTAGTAACAGTGCAAACTCCTGTGTACGCCAAGCAGGCGTGTGCACACTAGAACCAGACACTTTTGCCTAGCAGTACCTGTAGACGGGTGGCACTCAGGCCTCATGCCTGTAGCCCTACCTCAGGCTACATGAGGTGGTGCCGGCCAAATTCCCCTCAGTTCTTTTGCACCAAACGTCCATGGGAAGACTCTGATGCAGAGGAGACAGGGTGGGTCGTGGAATACACATCTGCATCACATCTTGAAGAACCACAGTTACAGTAAGTAACTGTTCTTTCTTCAAGTATACGCAAATGTGTGTATTCCAAACATGTGACTAGTGAGCAGTAGCCCATATCTGGTGAGGAGGCACAGCCAATGTTATATCATACTCAGTCTTGATGCAAGACGTTATCCATCTAGAGATGGTCTGCGCAGAGACCACCTATCCTTCATGAGGTCTGCATATGATATGAACAGGCAAGGCGAAGCACAAAACTGTTCAGTTCTGTTCAGATAAAAGGTTAGACAGCATCTAATATAAGGAGGCATTGTTCTTATGGGGAGGAATGCAGATAAGGGAAAAATATTGGCAAATACACTGCCTGGTTCAAATCAAACTGAGAGACCATTTTGGATACAAGGTGTGGCCGGAGCATAATCTTGTCCCTGGAGTACTGGTGTAAGGAGGCCCAGTTATCAGGGCCTGCAACTCACACACCCTCCTAGCAGAAATAAAGGCCTACAAAAAATACAGTCTTTTGAGATGGAAGGGTGTGACAGGACCCCAGAGCATAACCTGGAACCTTGGGATTGCTGTGCCCCCTTAACTTTCCAGCCTGGACAATCTCTCACAATGCTTTGCTAGTGACAAGCAGCAAACCCCTCCAGGCGCTGTTATCACAGCCACCAACCCAGCTAAGTTGCATAAGTTGGACTCAATGGATGCCTAGAGACCGGGACCGGAGTCGATGGTATATGATGCCTAGAGACCGGGACCGGAGTCAGGCTATATGAGGTGGTGCCGGCCAAATTCCCCTCAGTTCTTTTGCACCAAACATCCATGGGAAGACTCTGATGCAGAGGAGACAGGGTGGGTCATGGAATACACATCTGCATTACATCTTGAAGTACCACAGTTACAGTAAGTAACTCTCTCTATCCTGTACTGAGAGAGGGTCAGAGGCACCTGCACCATCCCGCATGCCAGAGCCAGCCTAGTGCTGGTCTCCATTCTTCTTAGGGGAGGCAGAAGAGTCGCCTCAGGACCTGGAGCACTCGCAATTGGTCTTCTGAGACCTCATTTTTGGCGCCGAAGATGGAGAACTACTCCTGCATCTCTTTGGAGAAGCCCCTGCCCCAGAATGGGAGGCAGTAGCATTTTCCAAGCTGGAGGGGCATCTGTGGCCCGAGGAAGGCCTCAGTACCAGGTCAGGCCTGATGGCCTGTTCAAGCAGGTGCTGCTTGAGGCAAAGGGCCCGTGCCACTGGAGTCCTCTTCTTGAACAATCTTTAGATGGAATAGCTCTCTTTAAGGGGGGCTTCGCCAAGACAGAGCAAGAACCTCATGTGGGGGTTACTATTGGGAATCGCCACTCCACACAAAGGACAATGCTTGAACCCTGGTGAGGGCATCACTGGGGAGCACTACCACTATACTATTACTCTAATACTAACTAAACTATTAACTATGCACACTAAAACTAGGCTAAGATGATGAACTGAGAGATTATGAAATGACAACCACACAGAGCTCCGACTTCAGCTGATGGGCAGTGAGAACGAACTGACGTGGAGTCAGGGCAGTGTTGCCTCATATAGCCAGGGAAGGAGTTACAGACATGAGGTGTGAGCGCCGCCTCTCTATGGGTACAGCTAGGCAAAAGTCTCTGGTTCCAACACACACACCCCTGCTTGGAATATACATCTGCATCTACTCAAAGAAAAAATAATATTACATTAAAGGAATAAATCCCATAGCATTTTAACTTTCTTACATGAATAATTTGTGTCCTCCTCATTTGGGGTCTTTGCCCATCAAAACTTTCCATCACTACCAGACATGGGCTGGATTTGAAATGGCGATATAGAGACAACAGAAACTATACACATCAGTCCCTTAAGCCACTGAGCCTCCAACTGTCTTACATTTCTGAATTTAGCATTTTATGAATAAACTCAAGTCACATTAGAAAAAACTATTTACTATCTGGATTTTCAATTAAACATTTTCCAGTATTTTCTCACTTATTAGAGCTTGAAAACGATTCAAACATGTCTATGTACACACTTATTTTGGGATTTTTTTTTTTTATTTTTTTTTTACTAGCTAGTGGGAAACAACACTACTGAACCAGCTATATAAAGTATTTTTTTTTGTAGATACTTTAACAGCCTAGCATTCGCTTTTTATAATATAGTTTAACAATAAACATGATTTATTTTCTCAAACTGATGGCCTTCAGAAGGTTTGCAATCTACATTTTCTTTCCAGAACACAGGAAAGGGGTTTATTTAATAAATTAGATCTCTCACTATAAAAACTAGGAGAACATTTTATAGATATTTTGTATAAACAAGATACCTTTAATATACAACTCTAGATATACCTTGAAAGGCTTAAGAACAAAAAAGAAACGTTGAAGGCCGTGCGTATTTTTTAGAAAAGATACAAAAGACTGAAAAAAGCTATAAATGTATATCCTTTCATTTATCTATCAACATAAAATAGACACACACACACACACACACAGAGCCTGTGAGAATACAATATTCATTTTGCTGCAGAAGGACAGACATTGCATAACAATGAGATTTGCTAATGAAATCAGCCATCAACCTGGAATACATATGTATTAAACCAAGACCTCAGTGTCATTTTCTTTTTGCATCGTTTGTTCTCTCTCTCATTTTTCTCGACCTTTCAATATTTTGTCCTCCTTCAGGTTTCATTGCTTCAAGTACAGCAATATTGTACAATATTGTATTAACACTATAGATGCAGCACTTTTCATTTTATCACATTTATTTTTGTTAAATGTAGAAGCTAATTGCACCGGTTCCATCAGCATTGTTAATGTATCTTTGAAAGAAAAATCAGTGGTGCTAAGGAGACAAAGGAGGTTGTTTCTATTGAAAATTGAAGTAACATCTAATAAAAATTGAATATTACTTGGTACATAAACCATGTAGAAACTTTTACAACTAGACCACTGTTTACCTACCTGTTAATGCAGAGATTTTATATATAAAATATATATTACCCTTGTATTTAATAGTTAAATGTGGCCATCGTTTAAAACTATGACGTGAATGAAATAATTGCTTTACTAACTCCCCAAATCACCATAATTTTAATATATTTAAATAAGCCATCACATTTAGTAACAACATAGATAACATATATTCTACACATTGATTTGAAATACACACACTTTTACCTGAGAAGTAGAATTCTTAAAAAAAATAATCAAGATTATTTACGGTTTATGCATGGAATGATGCACTTTGCAGCTGTTCACTACACAAGATCAATGAATTACAAAAGTCTGTAAGATGCTATTCAGCTCACCGAACACAATGATCCATATTTTACTTTTCTGAGATATATTTGGCTCCATATTGTTTTGTGAAGATGCCATATTTAAATGTTAAAAGCTTTCTACCTACACCATTTGCTGCCAGACCAGATTACTCAAACTGGGTTTTGAGCAACTATAAAAATTAATGGCATAATCTACTGTGGAATGTAATTGTTCTTAATCTATGGTACTCATAATTTTAAGATAGTTGGTAGTACTTCAGCTAATATTCCACTGTTAACATAATATCTGTATCAAGTTAGCATGCTTTATTTTCAATGCACCCTATTGCCTAGCTCCAAGTAGTGCACTGCATACTAACAAAAGCAGCAGAAATCACAAAGACACTTAAAAAGTAAACAAACATTCTCTAGAACACCTGAAATCTTTGTAGACTGTCGCTTATAAAAATCAGCTTTTCACTACAGTGGAGTTATAGACCTAATTGTATTGGTTTTGGGGCATAAGGAAGAATCTATGTAATTCATAAAGTAATTTCTGTTTTCAAAGAAAAAGCTATTCATCCTGCCACCTGACACTTCCCTGTCCACTCAGAATTGGCTCTTCAGAGACAAGAGAAAAATCAGAAGGTAATTGTACCATAAATTAAGGTGAATGTTTGGGAAGGTCTGGAAAAATATTAAGAAAATTTCAGAATCTGATTACCTTAATCAAAGGAGGATAGGATGAATGGACTATAAGGTGGATAGAAAGCTGGCTAGATTGCCAGGCTCAACGGGAGTGATCAACGGCTCGATGTCTAGTTGGCAGCCAGTATCAAGTGGAGTGCCCCAGGGGTCGGTCCTGGGGCCGGTTTTGTTCCAACATCTTTATTAATGATCTTGATGATGGGATTAATTGCACCCTCAGCAAGTCTGCAGATGACACTAAGCTGGGAGGAGAGGCAGATACACTGGAGGGGAGGGATAGGGTCCAGAGTGACCTAGACAAATTGGAGGATTTGGCCAAAAGAAATCTGATGAGATTCAACAAGGACAAGTGCAGAGTCCTGCATTTAGGAAGGAAGAATCCTATGCACCGCTACAGGCTGGGGACTGACTGGCTAAGCAGCAGTTCTGCAGAAAAGGACCTGGGGATTACAGTGGAAGAGAAGCTGGATATGAGTCAGCAGTGTGCCCTCGTTGCCAAGAAGGCCAACGGCATATTGGGCCGTATTAGTAGGAGCATTGCCAGCAGATCGAGGGAAGTGATTATTCCCCTCTATTCAACACTGGTGAGGCCACACCTGGAGTACTGCGTCCAGTTTTGGTCCCCCCATTACAGAAGGGATGTGGACAAATTGGAGAGAGTCCAGCGGAGAACAACGAAAATTATAAGGGGGCTGGGGCACATGACTTACGAGGAGAGGCTGATGGAACTAAGGTTATTTAGTCTGCAGAAGACTAGAGTGAGGGGGGATTTGATAACAGCTTTCAATTTCCTGAGGGGGTTGCCAAAGAGGATGGAGCTAGGCTGTTCTCAGTGGTGGCAAATGACAGAACAAGAAGCAATAGTCACAAGCTGAAGTGGGGGAGGTGTAGGTTGGATATTAGGAAACACTATTTCACTAGGAGGGTGGAGAAGCACTGGAATGGGTTACCTAGCGAGGTGGTGGAATCTCCATCCTTAGAGGTTTTTAAGGCCCGGCTTGACAAAGCCCTGCCTGGGATGATTTAGTTGGTGTTGGTCCTTCTTTGAGCAGGGGATTGGACTAGATGACCTCCTGAGGTCTCTTCTAACCCTAATATTCTATGATTCTATACCTTCACCAGGGCCATCAAATGTACTACTGTATTTGCCAAGGAAGAACCCCATCAAAATATCAGACAAAAGAACAACCAAGATACCACAGTGAAATAAAGTATAATAAAAAAAATATTCTTCACGCATACACAAGCGCATGACACAGCCAATCTTGCATTTTTATGCAACCAATGCTTCCACTGGAGTCACTGAAAGTTTTGGGTGTTCACAGGATATATCATTTAGGCTCCATTCTATCCTTCCCCTCTTCCTTTTACACACCCAAAGTATGCAGCAACTTATAAGAAACTTCCAAGCGTCTCTATTTCAAAGGCTTAGTGTTAATTTTAAAATTCAAGAGATTTTGAATATAAAAGATGTAGAAGATTGTTCAGAGTCACAATCTCGCAAAAATATTTTAAAACTCACTTCTAAGTATTTGTCTTTCTCCAGAAATCAGTATACATTACATTTTCAAGATGAATGCAATTGAACTGGTACAGGCACAGTTAATTCCACTGGGCGCACCTTCTGGAGCAAAGACTACAACAACCTTGTGATGAACAGTGATTGCTTTCTGTAATTTTAACAATTGTCAAGTGGTTTAAAGAGTAGCACTGGCAGGTTATAGTTGTGAAATGCTTATACTTTTAATTTTAACAGTGACAGCAATATAGGTCAACTGTCCAATTCAACATCCTGTACATGAGGTTATACACTCTTGGAGCCATATATTGCTCTCACTGACATCAACAGTTCCACCAGGGAGCACAGGTAAAGTATGGCCCATTGTAGACGGGCCGGACTCACCCCTGCGGCACCTCCTACTGGTCTCTCAGGGAATTAACTCATTCCGGCATCCGGAGCACCCTCTGCAGGCCGGTGATCCGCCTTCCAGGTACTGGCCCCCGTGTCCCTCCCAGGACCCCAGTGCCCCTTTAACTGGGTCTCCCCCTCCCAGGGGAACCCCCACCCTACTATCCCCACTTTGCCTCAGTATTGGCTACTGCCCAGTCTCCATCTAGCCCCTGTTCACTGGGGCAGACTGCAGTATCAGCCACTCATCAGCAGCGAAGGGGTTTGGACCTGCTGCCTCGGCCTACCCCTGGGCTGCCCCCTGCAACCCCCAGTACCGCTTGGCCTAATGCTAGGCCGCAGCCTGGGGCTTTCTAGGCAGGAGCTCCCCAGCTCCTCTGCCTTTCCCCAGCCCTGCTCCACTCTGGGTACCTTGTCTAGCTCCCTGCAGCCAGGCCCTTCTCCCTCTACAGGCAGAGGGAGAGTCTGGGCTCCTGGCTCACTGCCTCTTATAGGGGCCAGCTGGGCCTGATTGGGACTTGGCCACAGCTGAACCTGCTTTCTCCCAATCAGCCCAGGCTTCTTGCCCCAGCTACAGCCCTCTCCTGGGCTGTTTTAAGCCCCAGAGGGCAGGAGCGGGTAACCACCCCGCTACACCCTTAAAATATACAATACTAATTCAAGAGATTAACTGAAGAAAGGATGTTTCTGTATTGTCCAGTTATACAGTACATATAACTTCTCCGGCTCTAGTTTACACAAATATCCGAAGGATTAAGCAGCCATGGACATACCTTAAATATACTATACCGACCTTTAACAAATCCATGAGATAGTCTTATGGTGATGTGAAAAAATATTAAATGGGGTGAGAATATAAAACAGTTTCTTTCCAGCTACAATAAATGTGAACCCTACTTTTATGAATAAGGACTCAGTCCTACAAACTGAAGTTAATAGGAGTTGAAAGGCGCTTAGTGCCCCCATAGCAGGTGCTCAGGACCGGATGCCACCAGATGCTAACTGCTCTGTACAATTTTATCAACACAACAGAGCATGTTACAGTATTTTTGGGTCACAAACCACTGCCAGTAAGAAAAAAAAATGCAAAAATACAAATAACTGAATTTATATTATGTATTCTTGTTTTCCAGATTAGTGAGAAAAAGTTTCAGAAATATACAATATATCTTGGCATTCTATCCTTTTACTTGGATTAATTAGCCAGCTACAGTACAAACAATTTAAAAATTAACACACTGTCCAAAAATATATTGTATCCTTTTATTTCTGTAGTTTCGTGTAGTTTAGAAGTGACACTAGTTCTAGGGAACTAGAAAAGAATATAAAAAGTTCAGGGTGAAGGGCGGGTGCCTTTTAATTTTAGTAACAAGCATATCAAGTTAAAAATACTTCTGGTACTTACCTTGCTCAGAAATACAAGCTTACTTAAAAGCTTACTTCTTACAAATCTGGATAATAAAACATGTTTACTTTCTTTATAATGAAACACCTCAATTTGTACTGAAGTATGATGACTACTATTTATCTACTTTAGGGAATAAAAGCAGAGGACAATTTATTAAAGCACAAGAGAAACTCCTGAACACTACAAGGTCACAGCCTGTGAGCTGAGCTGCTAGCAAAAACATCTATGATGCTCCAAAGCTGCCATTTTTCTTCCTTGACAAAGACTCCATCTGCCACAGAGCCATTTACAGCCTCAGAGTCAGAATATCAATGATTTCCAACCATTTTGCAAGTCTGCTTTCACCTTGACATCACCTCTGTAATACATCTAAAACAGATGAAACATATATTCCCTCTACAAGCTCTGAGCCCATGCTTTATTCAGCTGATAGGCATTTAAGTTGTCCTCTAAAGTACCATTTTTTATTCTCACTGAATTGTGTAAGAAGAATTTTAAAACTGCAAATTCCCTGTAATTTCTGCTGTTTTGCCTATCTTAAAATAAGGTTCATTTGTACAACTTCAAAATAAGGGAAAAATATATTATGTACTTTCAAATACTGACTAAATTAAAAAAATTACAAAATTATATGTATACATTTTAAAGTGTGTTATATTAAAACGGTTAACTACACACATGCACACAAACTTGAAATAAATACTGTTTTTATTTTTCAATTTTTTTTTAAAGTTCCTCACTATGGCCAGATCTTCAGACTGAGTAAACTGGTATAACTTCACTGAAACCAACAGAGCTACATCTGTCTACACCAGCTGAGGATCAGCTCTACATCTCTGGACCCACATAGAAATTCAAAAGCTTATCCTCAAATTCTTATTTAGACTAAAAACGCTCACTCATATGAAAGGGAGTTCTGATTGCTGAAGTAAGGCTTCCAAGAACTGTCCACAGATAAACAGCAATATAATAAAAAACTAAATAGAAATAGACTTCCCATCTCTTTAGACATAAGAACAAACATACCCTTACCATACCCTTCTGGCAAAGGCCTGAGTGAACATATTCCTTGCAAGCATTACACTATGAAACCCAATATTCAGCCAGGTGTCAACCTTGCCTCTAGTTTTGCAGGTGCAATTTTTTTATCCTGTAAATAGTCACGATTTTGGACTTCCAATGACTTATAGATGCAAGAGCAGCAATTATATGTCTGAGTGCATGAATCTAGTAGTTAGATGTCCAGCTGTTGCCATTTGAACCCTCAGTTTGTTACTCATGCTGGTGCAAGTATTTGAGGATAGCTACAGAATGACACACAAATTCTGACAATTCAGGTCTTTATCTCTACAAAACACACATACCTCATTTTACAGGCACAATTCTGTGGGTACTAATACACGCCCATCCAAAAGGCAAATGAGATGCAATGATAGCCATTTGATAAACAGCAACTATCCTAACTAGCATTGCCAGGCATCCAGTTTTCAACTGAAACACCTGCTCAAAAAGGGACCTTGATGGCTCTGGTCAGCAACACTGATTGGGCTGTTAAAAGTCTGGTCGGCAGCACAGCGGAGCTAAGACAGGGTCCCTGCATGCTCTGACTCCACACAGTTCCTGGAAGCACCCAGAATGTCCCTGCAGGCCCTAGGTGCAGGGATGGCCAGGGAGGCTCCACGTGCTGTCCCTGCCCCGAGTGCCAGGTCCGCAGCTCCCATTAACTGGGAACTGCAGCCAATGGGAGCTGCGGGGGTGGCGCCAATGGGTGAGGGCAATGCACCGAGCCCCCTGTCTGCCCCTGTGCCTAGGGGCTATAGGGGCATACCAGCCACTTCTGGGAGCTGCCTAAGGTAAGTGCTGCCTGGAGCCCACACAGGTTAATATTCCAAACCTGTGTGTGATTTCAAACAGCTTCAGATTTTTCTTTTTTAAAGCCATCAGGAGAGGTTTCCTTCTTCCCCACTCAAATGTAGAGTTTTCCCTGAAAAATGCCTAAACTAAACTGGCAGGCTGAAGCATCCCATTCAATATCTTTCTAAATGCCTTCATGACACTGAGCAAGAGATACACACAAACACAGTATATTTTCAGGTGTAGAAGAATGTCATATATTCAACACATCTCTTATTCTACAAAAATATCGTATTCCTTTCTCCAACCCCAAATAATCCCAATATCTATTCCATTTGTCTCTCTTCTTTCACGCCCAATACCAATGCCACCCCTCCTCCCCCCAGCCATTTCATCATTGCTGTCCAGTCATATGCTTGTCCTGGTGGTAGGGAAGAGGGGCATGCAGGCGACACAAGATCAGAAGGCTCACCGGTATGGGTAGTGGTTTATAAATTGATGCCAAGCTGGTAGTAAATTGAGCAGCTATCATCCAGCACTATGTTGCTTACTCCCCCTTGCTGGGCCACAGGGTGCATGCTGAGGCTCCATGCTCTGCCCTGTTTCTAAGAAGGCTCATGAAGACGTTATTGCACTAGTTTAAATTTGGAAGTTTACCTTCACAACCAGAGGGCTAGAATTATATTTTTAATCTAAAAACTTAAATTATGGAGGAGAAAGTTGCTTATTTACCAAAACGTAACCAAAAAGCTTCTCACTCCACTAACTGGGAAAAATAATTTTAAAGATCAGTTATAATATATCTATAAATATAGTTACACCCATTTCCTTAAAAAAACCCACTGATTACAGACACAGTTGTGTTTTGAAAGATCTTTGAACTTTAGACTTTGCAAGTAAACATAACTAATATGAATTCTCCTTTTTTTTCTTCTTTTTTTGCAAACCTATTACTGCTATTAAACAGATAAAACCAGCTGGTCTTAACAATAAAGTGATATTACAGAAAATTCAATTTACATCTGAACCCTTCCAGTTGCCATCTGTACAGTAAAGCTTAATAAACCACTTATTCCTCCTAACAGATGCTAATCATGGACTGACAATACACAATCAAAATCTGTTCTTTAACTCTTTTAGGCAAATGGCCATTATTAAGTCTGGTTATCAACAGCAATATCAACATAGTTGGGAATAATTATTCTTGTTCATCTAAAGCAATATTTATGTTACTACTGCTTTAAAATAGTTTGCCCACCTATCTTGAACACAAGACAAAAATGATGTACCTAACTGTAAAAGTAGATCAGAGCAGAGCTAAGCAAGTAGCTTTTAAAAGCCATTTAGACTTTATATTTTCCTTGAAAGAAACCATAAGAAACATGAAAATATTTCTGCAGCTTCTTTCCACGCTGCTATTTTCCCTATCAAGCAAATTTGCATTCATCAGTAACAAAATATATATATTATTTATTTTTATTGCTGTAATTCAAAAACATTTGCTGACAAATCAACACAAAGAAACATTGTATTCACTGGCAATAAACTACTTTTATTTTAAAGTAAAGCAGTTTTACTACACACAATTGTGTAAATAAGGGGGAGAAATCTTAATTTTTAAAAGGTGTAATTTCCTCTGCCTTCTATTTAAAACAGGTATGCTTATTACAAACACTTAAAACTGTGTTAAAAGAGCTTATTATTCTTAGTTTCTCAGTAAATTATAATTATTGTTATTATGCTTAAGTAAAGATGTAATTAAATCTGCAGGTGCTGCACCATGTACGAAGCGGTTAATTCTTATGCACCTTTTGGGATGTGTTATTTTGGAACATCTAATTTTTTGTCTCCAGCGTTTCTTGTTTTTAAAGCAAAATGCATGTTTTCTTGCTGCAAAAACAGCTTGATATAACTTTACAGAAGAATCAATGCCACTCCTTTCAGCAGTGGGAGGGGAAGTGCATGATTTGAGGAGCTTACAAAGATTACTAAGGATATTTGGGGGGAGGGATAGCTCAGTGGTTTGAGCATTGGCTTGCTAAACCCAGGGTTGTGAGTTCAATCCTTGAGGAGGCTACTTAGGGATCTGGGGCAAAAATTGGTCCTGCTAGTGAAGGCAGGGGGCTGGACTAGATGACCTTTCAAGGTCCCTTCCAGTTCTAGGAGATTGGTATATCTCCCTTTTATTACCCTTATGTCTACATTGCAATTAAACACCTGCAGCTGGCCCGTGTCACAGCTAACTCAAGCTCACAGGGCTGTTTCATTGTGGTATAGACGCTCTAGCAGGAGCCTGCCTTCCCCACTCTCCCCTCCCAGAGCCCAGGCTATAGCCTGAACATCTACACTGCAATGAAACCCTGTGAGCCTGAGAAGCTGAGATGGGCCAGCCATGAGTGTTAACTGCAGTGTAGACATATCCTTACACAACACTAAGCACAACTCTGTGAGATCCCCTGTGAGTAAGGTGTTTAGATCAGTGGCTCTCAACCTTTCCAAACTACTGCACCCCTTTCAAGAGTCTGATTTGTCTTGCATACCCCCAAATTTCACCTCACTTAAAAACTTGCTTACAAAATCAGACCTAACAATACAAAAGTGCCACAGCAGACTATTACTGAAAAATTGCTTACTTTCTCATTTTTACCATATAATTATAAAATAAATCAACTGGAATATAAATATTGTACCTACATTTCAATGTACAGTATATAGAGAGCAGTATAAACAAATCATTGTCTGTATGAAATTTTAGTTTGTACTGACTTCGCTAATGTCACCTGTTGTAAAACTAGGCAAATATCAAGATGAATTGATGTATGTCCTGGAAGACCTGTACATACCCCTCATGGAGACTCACTTGTTTAGAGGATGAACAGGGCCGGTGAAGCAGCATAATTGCAGATATATTGGCTATTCTCCAAGAAGGAAGAGCGTGCAGTAGGCAGGAAGCCCGACATTACACTGAAGCTGCAGAAGCAGCAACAGGACATCCTGGCAACCTGAGAGTGGCAACATACAGTTCATTTACTCCCCCCTTTATCAATAATTTCTCCTTAAAAGTTTCTGGTTCTCAGCCTGTATTCTAATCCAACTGCTAAATTCAGATTTAATCTGTACTTAGACCACCATATTTATTTTGTTCAGATTAGCGGATGGAATGCTGACAAGCCATACTAACTGGTTGTAGAATAATACTGAGATGTTCACGTAACTCCCTTAAATGTAAACCTGATGCTCTTCAGCTCACTAATTTACTAGCTTACAAATTCACACAAAGCAATACCTTCCCTGTAAATAAATAAATTAGTTTCCTTGGTAATTCACTTCTGGCTTTCAGAGCCATCAATCCAAACATTGGGGACCTCTCCAAACATGACATTCAGAGCTACCAATGGCTACAGAGCTTTGTTTTTAAAAACAGTCCCAGTCTCTTCTCTCCAGAGAGAAGTCTTTCATATGTCTAGGCATTAATACATGTGCCCAACTCTCCCTTAACTTTTTTTTGATCTATGACTCTGATTTGCAAGAAAAGTTCTTGAATGGTGGCTCTGAAAACTAGAAAGAAAACTATGTAACTTTCACCTCTAATTACTCTAAGACAGTGGTCCCCAACCGTGGCGTAAACTCTGGGAAAAGGTATAAATGGGACTCCAATTTGGGGTCAAATTCTAAAGTTAAAGCCTCTTCTCACTCACCCCAATTAGCCACTATCTCTTTGGTAAAACATTCGCCAAATATTATACCACCTTCTGCTTGGTTGGTCTTTCAAATTTAGGCTGCTATTTGTTTAGCTAAAACCTTATAGGAAGCTTGTTAGAGCAGAGGATGATCTAGCCCAGTATCTGTCTACCGACAGTGGCCAATGCCAGGTGCCCCAGAGGGAGTGAACCTAACAGGCAATGATCAAGTGAGCTCTCTCCTGCCATCCATCTCCATCCTCTGACGAACAGAGGCTAGTTCTCAATAAAGCAGCCTAAATTTTAAGTAGCTGAGCTAGCACACATACTCAACTGCCTTTGGAATGTTAAGACTTCCCCGGTTTCTAACATTTTTTTTTTTTTGTTATGCCATTTGAATTTTGCATGTATTTGTATTTTGTATGTGCTCTTCAGTTTATCTAGCTCACCTGTTCCTGACTGCCCCTCTGGGACTCCTGGCACTGGTGGCTGGCAGTGCTCCAGGAGCTATGGGGCAGGGCAGGAGGGTCCTGCGGGTCAGATATGGCCCATGGGCCATAGTTTACCCACCTCTGATCTAGCTGAATTCTGGTAAGGATTCTGGCAAGGCAATCACAAAGGGTTCCTTCTTTTCAAAGAGCTTGTACACTGGTGGTGCCTGAAGACGGAATTAAGGAAATGTTTTCTTTTGCATTTGGGTGCTACAAAATATCCTGAGTAGGTTACCTACTTTTCAGGCATTGGACTAATTGGATCTGCATTTTGGAAGTGGGCAACAGTTTACACTGCCTTTCTGAGGGCTCTTTAAGTAGATTTTGAGGTTGTATGGTTCTCAGTATAATATCCTGAGAATATTACAGTAAGTAATAAAAAAAGAGACCTGTACAGGCATTCAGGAACCGTGTCAATTCTTATTATTTCTGATCCGTGTCAATTCTTATTATTTCTAGTACGCATAATTAGAAGCTCTCAAGTGGCCTTTCCTCTGCAGCTTGAGTACACGAGAATGAGTCCTGGGTGAAGATGGTAAGAGATGATGAACCTTGTTATGTAAAGCCTCCGCTCAAATGCAATTGTAAGATCTGTAACTTGTATCATTAAGTTCTGCAACCTTTTTGCAGACTTTGTAACTTCAGTTAACTGGGCGGAGGAACTGCAAGGAGACAAGAGCCAGGTGTGTCTGATATAATCTGAAGTGCTGAAAAGAAAAGAAGAACCTGGTATGCATGAAAGGAACTGGTCTGGGAATGCTTCTCAGTGATGGACACAGCAGTTCCAAAATAAGAGGAAGAAGGCATGCACACAAGCCCCTGCTTCTTGACCCTCTCAGCAGTCTGGATACGTGACCGCAGATAGACACACCAGATCTACCATGCTTCGGCTTCTCGGCCTCCATGCTGTCTCCGGTAACTCTCTGCCTGTGTAAGTGTGTGGGTGCATAAGGATATGAATGCAGTGAATGTGTGCGTGTATGAATAAGCTCCATCTCTTTTCTATCTGACCTAACAGCGGCATTGTAATAAAACTAATATAAGTGTGACCCTGGGTTGGTTTTTAGGGGAACCTAGGTAACAAACCTAAATTCCCTTTTACTCCAAAAGTGTCCTGATTTGGCAGGACTAAGATGGGAGTAAGATTTTATTGTCTGCCATTTTTCTTGGGTGGTGTTCTTCTTACTACATTGCTTTCCAGCAGAGCACATGTGAGTTTCATAAGAATAGGTTGTGCCTACAAGAATGCAACTCCTGACTTAGAGTATGGTTTTCCCTAGATTTAATTCTTTTCTTTCTTTACCAAGGTATCCAGGAATCCCATGGTGACCATAACTATATATGCAGAATAAACAGGTAAACTGAGTTAGCACATGACCAGCATGCAAAATAACCTTGTAGCTAAAGACCCGCACTGAGCACAAGCAAGCCTCCTCTGGCTATTTTCTCACAGATTTCTTTTAAATGCTTAAGAGAAAATTGCTCAAAGCCACAAACCTATAAAAAATGGTTACTACCTTTCCGTAACTGTTATTCGAGATACGTTGCACATATCAATTCCAATCTAGGTGTGTGCGCTCACCCTGAGCACAACTACCGGAAAATTTTCCCTCAGTGGTATCCATCAAGTTGACTCTCATGCCCCCTGGAGTCGCATGCTCACAGTTCTGGTATAAAGGGTCCTGCTGACCCCCAGTCCCCGCAGTTCCTTTTTGCCAGCTAATTCAGACAGATAGGTAGGAGGGAGAGTCTTGGAATGGTCACGTGCAACACATCTCAAACAACAGTAATGGAAAGGTTAGTAACTGTTTTTTCTTCTTCGAGTGCTTGCACACATCTATTCCAATGTAGGTGACTCCCAAGCAGTTGTGCAGGCAGAGGGTTCGGAGTTCATCAATATGCTGATTGCAACACCACTCTGCCAAATCCAGCATCAACTGTAGCCTGTTGGGTGGTGGTATAATGAGACGCGAAAGTGTGAACTAAGGACCACACACACTGCTGCTCTACAAATGTCCTGGACAGGAACTTGTGCTACGAATGCTGTCGAAGATGCTTGGGCCCTCATGGTATGTGCTGTCAGGGCAGGTGGGGCAGGAACCTTTGCCAGGTCATAGCATGTGCGGATGCAGGATGTGATCCATGACGAAAATTCTCTGGGCTAAGACAGGAAGACCTTTTATGCTGGCTGCAACACCTATGAATAGTTGAGTAATTTTCCAAACCGTCTTAGTCCTTTCTATGTAGAAGGCCAGTGCATGTCTGATGTCTAGTGAACGGAACCTCTACTCTTCCCCGTTGACATGTTGTGGTTAGAAAAAAAAAACAGGAAGATATGGTTACTACTATGGAAAAAAAACCACCTTTTTGGAAGGAAAGATGGGGGATGATGCTGATCTTTGTCCTTGAAGAAGAAAACTGTGTGTATGGTAGTTCTGAAGTGAGGGCCCAGATCTCTGAGATCCTTCTGGCAGAAGTAATGGTCACTTCCAGGGCAGGTAGAGCAGAGAGCACATTGCCAGCGGCTCAAATAGGGGTCCTGTCAGTTTTGATAATACCGGGTTGAGGTTCCAATGAGAGATTGGGTGACATACCTGGGGGTATAATCTCTCAAACCCCTTAAGAAACTGATTAAAGATGCTGTTTGTTTCACCCATGGATGAAAATAATTGGAGATATACCAATCTCCTAGAACTGGAAGGGACCTTGAAAGGTCATTGAGTCCAGACCCCTGCCTTCACTAGCAGGACCAATTTTCCCCCCGGATCCCTAAGTGGCCCCCTCAAGGATTGAACTCATAACCCTGGGTTTAGCAGGCCAATGCTCAAACCACCAAGCTATCCCTCCCCCTAAAGCTGAGCTTGAGGCCAGATGGACCGTAACAGATGACAGGGTTAGACCTTGTTGCTTCAGGTATAGTAAGTTGTCCAGAATGAATGGTATTGATGATTGCATAGGTGAGACACCCTTCTGCGTGAACCACTGGTTCCCAAACTTCAACAACCTGTGAACACCTTTCACTAAAGTGTCCAGTCTCGCGAACCCCCTTCTAAAAATGAATATGTGCAGGGATTTTATCCTTTATCTGAGTATAAATTATAAAAGCAGTGATCTGGGAAATATAAAATTTGTTTTTATGACATGCATATTACACACTATTTATTATTATTTATTATTACAGTATTATTACATTATGAAAATGGCAAACACCGTCTGTTATAAGACAAGGCTCCTATGTTTCATCAAGGAGTATCAGAAGTGAAACACCATGAAGGTATTTAAGAAGCCAACTCAAAGAGTTCTTCCTACACAAGCATTCAGGTCATGAGCAGTCCAGGCAAACAATGTGCATTACAACAAAGCTTAAACTTGTTCTTCATAATAATTTTAAAAAACAATACTAGCTGCCTATTTAATTTTAAAAACAACAAAAAATATCCACCTCCCTTTCCATTTCTTATAAGGAGTCTTGAAGTGTAAACCTCCTCAGTGTGATAGATATGCTTGCTTTGATCTGCTTAGCTCTTGGAAGTCCAGGGGCTCCAGGCTGCTGGCCCCGTGCTGCCTAGGATCTCTAGGGACAGCTCTCTCCGCCATAATGGAATTTTTTCCCAAGAACCCCCTGTAACATTTCACGAACCCCAGTTTGGGAACCACTGGCATAAACCAAATCAAGAACCTCTTCCACTTTTCCAGGTACATAGCTCTAGTGGACAGCTTCCTCGCAGACCTGCTCCGAGCATGCTAGTTTCCAGGCTGTCAGATGAAGGGATTCGAAATTCGAGTGACGCAGGCAGCCATTGCCCTGAGAGATCAGGTCTGGATACAAAAGGTAGAAGGACTGGCGTCCGAGATATCTAGGAAAGTGGCGAATCACTGCTGGCATGGCTAGGCAGAGGCTATCAGGATGACTCACAATCCGCCCCTTCTGATCCTCAACAAGTATCAGAGGAATGGGAGGAAATGCGTAGACGATATGACCCACCCAAGGGAGGAGAAAGGCTTCTGTGAGAGATCCAGAGCTGTGACCCAGGAGGGAGCAGAATTAGAGACACTTCTTCTTGTGCATCGTCATGAACAGATCTATCTGGGGAGATCCCCACCTCTGGAAAATGGTGTTCAAGACATCTGGATGAATGGATCACTTCTGGTTGACTGGAAAAGAATCTTCTGAGGTGATCCGCTAGCTCATTCTGTGATCCCTGCAGATAGGAGGCCTCAAGATAGATCGAGTGAGCTATGCAAAACTCCCATAAGCGAAGTGCTTCCTGGCACAGGTGACACTCCTCCTGGCCTGTTGAAATAAAACTCTGTGGTCATGTTGTCTGTGACAACAGACATGTTCTTGTCCACGTCATGAGGTCCCTGAAGTTGATGTGCAGCAAGAGCTCTTCCAGAGACCAGAGACCCTGGGTTTTAAGGGAACCCAAGTGAGCACCCCAAGCTATCTCTGAAGTGTCCGTAACGAGATACAAGGATGGCTGGAATCCTGAGGATAGGATTCCTATGCACACCACCAATGGGTCTAATCACCAGTTGAGAGAGGCGATCGCCAGTGGAGGACCTGTGATAACTATGTCCAAATGATGTTGGTTTGGTAAGTATACAGACACCAGCCATGCCTGGAGATGTCTGAGTTCAAGTCTCACATGCTGCAACAAATAGGTGCATGAGGCCATGTGGCCCCGGAGCTTCAAGCAGTTCCTTGCTGTCGTGATGGGGTGATCTCTGAGGCTCTCTATAAGCATCACTATTGCTTGGAACCATGCTTTGGGGAGCAAGGCTCTGGCTTGGACAGAATTGAGGATCACCCTGATAAAACTGTATCCTTTGAACTGGGGAGAAGGTAGACTTCTGCGCATTTATCAGTAGACCTAAGTCCTGGAATTTTGACTGGATTAACTTTATATCTGACTTCACCTGGACCTCGGTCCAACCTCTGACCAGCCAGTTGCCGAGGTAAGGATAGACCTGAACCTCTTGTCTCCTCAGGAAGGTTGCAACGATTGCCATGCAATTTATGAACACTAAAAGGGCCGCAGACAGGCCAAAAGGGAGAACCTCAGCCCCTGAACCCCAGTGGAATCTCTTCCACAGCTCCCACCCTTAGGAGCAACTGCACCTCTTGGGCTAGAAGTTGCTCATGAGAAGGGTCCCTGAAGAGAAACGAGGAGGGAGGTGGGAAGAACTGAACTGAAGGATATACCCAACTGCTATCATGCTTAGTACCCAGTGATCTGTTATAATACGGGCCCACATCTGATAGAAATGCGATAAATGGTCCGCAAATACTGGGGAGGTTGGATCCACGTTCTATCTTGGTACATTATTCCCGAGTGCCCCATCAAAAGGCCTACTTGGACTCACCAGAATGTCTGGGGGGAGCAGGCATGGATGCGGACAAGGACTGGGGAGGAGGTATTCTCCTAAAGCCCAAGCTCCTCCCCCTGTGAGAGTCCTGCCAGGCAGGTGATGGGAAGAATGAAGAGGCCGGCTGAGGCTTATGTTTTCTCATGTGTGCCGGTGTATAAAGTCCTAAGGACTTCCAGATAGCCCTGGAGTCCTTCAGGCTGCGCAGCTTGTAGTCCATCTGCTCAGAAAAGAGCAACATGCCCTCAAAAGGAAGTTCCTGCAAAGTCTGTTGGACCTCATGCGTCAGGCCTGAGGATTGAAGCCATGAGCTTCTGGCATCGCCACCAATCAGGCCATCGAGCAGGCTGCAGAGTCAGCCACATCCAAGGCTATTTGAAGGGACGCCTTCACCACAGACTTACTTTCTTCCACGAGAGATGGAAACTCACATCTGGACTCCTGGAGTAACAACTCCTTAAATTTCAGCACGGAGCCCCAGGAATTAAAGTTGTATCTGCTCAAGAGCACTTGCTGGTTCATGATCCTGAGCTGAAGGCCCTCTGTTGAATAGACCTTTCTGCCAAAATGGTCTAATTTTTTGTCATCCTTGGTCTTAGGGGTTGGTCCTTGTTAGCCCCTGTCACTCCCACTCATCAGCTGCTGACACAACCAAACAGTCTGGTGGGGGGCATGTATGTAAGAATTCATAACCCTTAGCCGGGCCAAAGTATTTCTTTTCAGTCTTCTTTGCCATCAGATGAAGGTACACTGCGGTCTGCCATAATGCCTTAATGGGGTCCATAATGGCCTCCTTAAGGGGCAATACCACTCTTGATGTCGCCGGTGACGTTAGAATGTCCACCAAGGCTTGGGAAGACTCCCTGACCTCCTCTACCTGAATACCCAGGTTTTGGGCCAATCTCTTAAGGAGCTGATGATGAGTCCTACAGTCACCCTGAGAGGGCACTATATCTGTTCCTGTCACACCTCATCAGGAGAAGAGGAGAAGGAAGCCTGCACCGGTAGGGAGCACTGTTCTTCACCCTCAGCACCGGATAGGTCTGGAGGTGCTGATTCTTGGTATCAGAGCTTGGATCTGGCTCTGAGCAAAGCAGTGATACAGCTCTGGGCTGAGATGCCACCGAGTAGGACCTTCTGGATTGGGGACGCTGCATTGATGGGAAAGCCCAGGGATTCCAGAAGGGCCATTGTTCTGGGATCTGCCACCGCCCCGGGGGCCACACCATGGATGGGATGCGTTGGCCCGGGACCATGGCAGGATAGTGCCCACTGGGTTGACTGTGCTGGTTCTTGCAAGAGGTGTATGACTCTGACTCCAAGTCCGACTCCAAAGACTCCATTCCTGGAGACCTGGGAGGAGCGGTGCTGACCAGTGCTGGCGACCAGTGCAGAGAGGAAGGAAATCAGGGTTCAGCCATCATGGCTGGTTTCCCTTTGGAAGGCAACTGGGGCCTCAGTGCCGCAGACGTCCTTCCTGTCAGTGCCACTAGTGTCTGCTCCTGCATAGCCGGGGATGTCAGTACCAGCAGTGAGAGTAAGTCTCTCGCTGCAGCAAATGCCTCTGGCATAGATGGTACCACCAAGACACTGGAACTCTAGTGGTTCTCCTGTGTTGGCGAGCCCATCAGTGTCGGACTCAATGGTACCCACTTGGGGGCTGGAGTCAGCAATGCCACAGGGGTTGTTGGAGCTACGGAGTGGACCATCCTCTATCAGTCTTCTTGTGTTTCTTCCTCGGCACCAGGGATAGTGAATGATGCTGAGGTTCTCTCACTGGAGCGTTTTTCTTTGGCACCGTCCACCCTCTCCAGTGCCAAGGCTCTTGAGAGGTGGAACAAGCGTCTCTTTTCATCACCGGTGCTGAGGAATGGCATCAAAGGTCTGAAACAGCAGCCAGAGCAGTCCTTACTGAGGCTGAAGTGCTCTGTGTCAAATCTGAGTGACCTGGTTCCAAAGGACATCTTAGTGCTGCCTCCAGGAGGCTAGATTTCAGTCTGGTGTCCTTACAGTGCTCCCATACGTGAGTTTCCCTCTAGGCACTTAAGGTAGCTGGAATGGGGATTGCTCACAGCCATAGGTTTGTGGCACCAGGCACTGGCTTAAAGCCTGGAGACCAAGGCATGCCCCAGAACCAGACAGACCCTAACTCCGCTAAACAGAGTTCCGCTGACCTATCTATCTATTAACAAAAACGTAACTACTATGAACAAGAGATAACTATATATCATAAAAAGTTCACTGAGAATGTACTTCCATATTGTAAGGACGAAGTAGTTCCAGCAACCGTCATGGGCAGTAAGAAAGAACTGAGAGGGCTGCAGGTCAGCAGGACCCTTTATACCCGCATTATGAGCGGATGACTCCAGAGTCAACCCAATGGATACCACCGAGGGAACATTTTCTGGTGGCTGTGCTCATGGTGCGCATGCACACCAACAATAAAATGGACATGTGCAAACACTTAAAGAACACTTCTCTGTTCTCATCCAAGTGTATGCTTAATAGGAGACAGATTTATGTCTGTCATCTTAACCATTTATTTATATTTGAGTCTCATCCTATTGTGGCCAGCGATCAAACTGGGTGCCCAACATAGCAACAGCTCAGCAGCAGACAGTCTGCTGCAAAGGCGTTAGCAGTAGCTCAAATACCATGAGCAGAAAGCTTGGGTGACACGGTTCCTCATAGCCACAAACTGGTCTAGGGGTAAGTGACCCCCAAGCTGGAGAGGCACAGGATCACAAATAACCCTTGAGTCGTAGAAGTCAGAGACAAATTTTCAACCCTAGTAATGATTTTATTATTTTCAAGGCTATCTTTGCAAGGAAAAAGAGTCTAGAAAACTTTTTTCTTCAAATGAAAGCTGAGCTTAGCTCTGGCATTTATAGGCCCCACAAATCAGGAGGCCCAGCAGCTGTGGGCTTCGAGCAGCCAGCTTTGAGCATCTGAAAGACACAAGCAATTTTGTGAGGGTCCATAACTGAAGTTCCCTCTACCTGAAGAAAGCAAGCATAGGAAGGGGGGAGAGGGGGAGTTATGGCCTTTCACTTGAGATTCTTCATCTTGAGTTTCTAGCAGTTCCAAACATTTCCTAGGGAAAAAGTTGTAAGCTTTAATTGAAAGCCTGTTCAAGAAAGGAGTTCTTTTGTCAAAACCATTAAACCTCTAAGTAGCAGGGGCATTGCCCTCCTATAGTCTAGTAAGTTTCATAATGTCTGCTGCCTGCCGTAAAACTACCAGTATATTTTCTTACTGGAAACTAGACACAATCTTCCTCCTTCCTTATGTCTGAATTTATTATTGCAATCCTGCTTGCTGACTTGCCCAGTTTTATGTTTTGCAATTGCTTTAGATTGCTGCTTCCCACTTACTTTCATGTAGTAGGTTACCTTATCTCCCTCCCTACTGGTGGTCTTACCAGTCCTAAATATGGTTTGAAATCACATGTATAGTCTTTCATAGCTTCATTTTCTGCTTTGGAACACATTGCCAGTTTAATGAAGAAAATGCTTTCAACTACTGGGACTTTAAATTCTAAGATTTCTATTAGTCAGCATTCTTAAAATGATTGTTTTAGCAATTTTTTGTCCTACCAGAGCTAATTTTAACATTACTGATTGTAGAGCACCTCTGGGACGTAGGCATGAAGGTCACTAGTGAATTACAAGATTGCTTTGTATTGTAAAATATTCAGTCTGGGCACTAAGAGAGGCTCTTGTTAGTCAACATAATATCGTCTGACACACACAGAGTTAAAATATTTCTGTACAGAATAAATGTCTGTCTTTATCTTCACATACTGGAGACAGAAAATGAACTGATGGCTAATCTGAAGGGTACTAAAATTAAATTATAAAGTCATTTCAAATCTCTGTCTGAAAGTAATTCTCTACTCCTGACAGGTAGGAAGTGAAGATAAAAAACTGTTTGAAACTATCTATAGACAAACTGACTTTGCTTATTCTCCCATTCTATTTCAATGCACAATAATTATTTAGTCTAGTAGTAAACTATTAAAGTAAGATGTAAGCAGTTTTTAAAAGTATGGTCAGGCTATCCTTGAAATAGATGGCGCTCAACTGAGTGCAAAATACTTGACTTCCTATTAGGAATATTACAATAAACTGCCTATATTAATACAGGAAAACATATGACCAGTAAGCTACAAAATATCACAACTTGTGTAATCACACCATTGTTCTATCAGTATTCATTATTCAAATATAAATTTCAAAGTGATTAAAATTGATTTAGCAGTTAACATATTACTTGGATATCTTACTATATTTGAAAATAGCCTCTGTCTGTACTGAATAACACATCAAAACCACCGTAAGACAATTGAAAAATCATAAAATACTGTAATACGATATAAATGTACATTATAATTCAGACTTATGTATGGTAAGGCCACCATTCACTGGGATGTTGCTAGTACAGGCTAACTGTTTTAGTCTCTATTTTTAAAAAATGTGTAAAAAGTTAGAACCACATCCTCCAAGTTAACAATATGAGTAGTTCTTACTAATGTGTGTATTCCCACTGAAGTAAATGAAATTACTTGCATTAGTGAGGACTACTAAGGCCTAGGGTGACCAGACGTCCTGTTTTTAAAGGGACAGTCCTGTATTTAAGCCCTCCTGCAGGTGTCCCGACTTTTTCTTAAAAACGGGCAAATTGTCCTGTATTTTCTGTCCCCACCCCATCAGTACTGGCAGGTCCTGCTGCTGGCCGGATCCCTGCTCATGTGCTGCCCGCCCACTATCGATGAGTGGGGAGGGGGTTCCAGTGGCCAAGATGGAGGTGGGTGTGCAGGGCTGGTGGCGGGGCAATGATACAGCATGCAAGGCAGGCTGCTCCCCCTGCTGGTCCGTTAGCGCAGCCCCAATTGTGTGCCGGCTCTTGGCCAGAAGCGCCCTGCCCCCCATCCCATTTCCAGCCAGTGCTGGCTATGCGCTGCGAGCTGCAGTGGTTAGTGAGTACAGGCAGGTGCCAGGCGGCAGCCAGTTATGTGTCACCTCTGCTGCCCATCCATTGGCACTTTACGTGCTCCCTCTCCCTGCTTTGCCTGCTCTCCCCCCGCAACCCCGCTGCTCCACCATATTCCCCTGGGCAGGGCGCATCCCCCTCCCAGTGCTATGGGGAGAACCGGCCCCCGATCGGAGTGCTCAGCTCACCAACAGCCTGGCCACCAGGCTCTTTCCTTTCCGCACTGCCTCTGGCTGGGCTGGCACCCTGGGAAAGCCCAAGACCCTCCAGCCCAGGGCGGTGGCCAAGAGGAGCTGAGCCCCACATGTGCCAAAGCCCAGCACACGGAATCCTCTCCACCCCTCAGCTAAGTTCTAGAGTGGGGGGGTGGGGGTGGGAAAGTGATTGCCAGCCTGTTCACACTCCGAACCTGCAGGCTCCACAGCAGCCCCATCACCCCCCAGGTCCACCCCCAGGGCACCCTGCTCTGCTGAGCCACCTCT
Source organism: Mauremys reevesii (assembly GCF_016161935.1). Lineage (NCBI taxonomy): Eukaryota > Metazoa > Chordata > Testudines > Geoemydidae > Mauremys > Mauremys reevesii. The sequence goes on along the minus strand of NC_052633.1, from coordinate 46,318,532 downwards.
CTGGCTGGGTCACTGAAGCCCCTGCAGTCAGCTTCCCTGGGGCCTGGTGCACAATGCATCCTTAGTGCTTAACCCCTTCATGCCCATGCTGTAGCCAGAGGTGCCTGGATTATGCAGGTGATGAAGGTCATCACTACATCATCTCTCTCCCTCCCCCATCCTTCCCTCCCACAAAGTGCTGAAAGGCTGCTGCTGGCCATATTCTGGTGTGAATCCTGGCAGAAATCTGGGGAACAGGGCATGTGACTCTGCATGCCCCTCCCCATGTTTTGCCTCGGGAAGACACGGCACCAGGTACCAGGAGAGACAGGTCTGTCTTGGGGGCCCAGCCAGATATGGAGGGCGGAGAGGGTCAGTTCAGTCGGTCACCCTCCCACCACGTGTATGTCACATCTCCCCATGTGTGGGGAGGAGGGTAAGGGGGTGTGTGTCTCCCCTCCCAGTGTGAACCCTAAAGCCTTAAAGATGAGAAGGTAAATAAAAAGAAATACTATGTAGTTGGATTCTTTTTAACAGGTGCTCAGTCAACCTCATGTTAATTTGAATGTTTGTACTGCATAGTTCTGATTGATTGCCATTGAACTCACTTGAATACGAGTAATTTTACCAGGTGTCCCATATTTAGCATAGGGAAATATGGTCATCTTATTAAGGCCCAGATTTGTAGAGGTATTTAGGCAGTGCTGTGCTCAACACTGCAACTCCTGGCTGATATAGGAGCCTAAGTCTCATTTTCAAAAAAGAATTTGGGCAATTAGGAGTCAAAGGCTTAGGGCACTGCTACTCTGACCACAGTAATGCTTAAGTACCTTTAAAAATCTAGATCTAAGTCACAGAAGTAATGATTAGCAAGACTGGACCCTTGAGTTTTAGGCACATCCTCTAGCTCAATAAATAAGAAGTCTTTAGCAAAAACAAATACAGTCAGTCATTTGAATTAAATAATAATGAAAGTATATTGCTAATTTATACTACTGACTATGAGACCCAATGTGATTTAATGAATTTTGTGAACAGCAAATACAGCAAGTGAACCATAATAATACAAAATCTGAAAATAGCTTTCAGTGTACAGCTTTGCTGGGAAATAACAGGAGGCCATAATTTTTATATGCAAAGGAAGAGGCGTGAGAAATAGTTGCAGTGAGTTCTACTGTGCAGTTCAGATTTTATTGTAGGCTTGAATGATAATGGAAAATTATCTTAGCCAAATTCTTTCAGTTTCAGTGTAATGGAGTTACTCAACATTTAGGACTCTGTTCAGCAAAGTACCACATGCCTACCCTTAAGCCCTTTAGACTTTTAGCCCTATTGATATGTTCAAGTACCTTGCTGATGCGGGGCTTATGAGCAGAATTTAGCCCTATGTTCAGATGATTATACAACCATCAGCTCTAAAGTAGATAAACTGTAAACAATATTATCCCAGTTCTCTGTATGATTCATGTTTCTCAGAACATTATAAGAAAGATAATTGCTGTTGCACACTTACTGTGATGAATGTGGTCAGTTCTGGGACATCACTGATTAACAAGCTGCAACAGAAAATATCGTTAATGAATCATCCTCTCATATCAAATAATTTTATAAAAACTAAATAAAACATTTAAATAGAACAAGAACAACGAGGAGTCCTTGTGAAATATTTTAAAATTCTCAAAAACAATCTTAGGGAATATTTACAATGAACTGAAAATACAGATAATCTCTCAAAGAACCTGATATGCAACAACAGTCATTTAAATAAAAATGTTACACAACTGCAGTTTAAATTCATTTTGTTTGCAGTCAAACACACCTAAGGTTCACCTGTGCTCAATTCTAAAGCACATAGAGCAATCATTTTATTTTTGATGTAGTCTCATTAAAGGGAAGACTTCTGTTAAAAACCATGGGTGAAATTCTTGCCCCACTTAAGTCACTGGGCCAGGATTTCACCCCATATTTTCAAACATCTTTATCTTTGGTACTAACATCTTAGGGTTCTGCTCATACAATGAGAAGTCAGTGCAGCTCCCTATGGGCACAAGTGTCCATCCACATGGATCTCATTGTAGGATCAGGACCTAAAATTATAAAACGGTGGAGAGGGGGAGGAATTAAAACATAACTGAATTTTCACTATTCATGCTGTTTACTTTCTGCATTTTTACAACGTGGATAACGAAAATAGACTAGATCACGTTTTCTTTAGCTAATGTTCAAATTCTAGTCAATTTCACTTTCAAATTCTCATAGGCTGGCACAACAGATACATTTGGGTTGCAAACATTACATGGAGATACTTGTTAAAGCAGCACAACTTTCCACTTACCTTTTTATTCAATGGAAACAATTTTATTGGTTTCAGGTTTTATTAATTTTTACATTTATAAAATCTAAATGTGGAGCCAAATTTAACCTAACTGCATCCTTTTAACATGGCAAAAACATTATACATTTAATACTGACTGCAGAAAGATAAAAGAATGCCTTTCAAAAGACATCCATGGATAATTTTAATTCACAAAATGTACATAATTACATTATATAGGTGTCACAACTGCTCCTCTGAGCATGAGTAACAGAAAGAAGACCGAACAGGGAACAAGGAAGAGAAACAGAAAAGTGGGGAAATGAAGTGTGCAGAAAAAAAACAGACTACATTGGAGAATACAACCCTGGCCCAGTGACTTAAGGATTTCTCCTTTGTAGCCTGCTTTGATTCTCTAGTCTACTCAATTTTATCTTCACAGTCTTGGCACTTATGCTCATAGTATCTGTTCCTGTGGCACCATTAAATGTCATCTGAATTTGGTAGAGACAAGGTGGGTGAGGTAATATATTTTATTGGACTAACTTCTGTTGGTGGAAGACACAATCTTTCAAGCTTCACAGAGCTCTTCTTCAAATCTGGAAAAAGGTAACTGGCATATCATTGCTAAACATTACAGTCTGCTCCTACCTTATAAGGGGTTGGCAGCAGTCTTGAGGGCCTAAGATATCCCACAGAAGTCTGGATCTCAGGCCAAACGTTTGAGGCTAGACAGATATAGGGGGTGGCAAGAGGAGAATAGCCCTGCAATCCCACTGTTTAAAACAAACAAGAACAAGCCCCATCTTGCCATGTGCTAGAGACAACATCTATATATATCAACTATTAACAAAGCACTACAGTGCGCTGCATTGTACTAGCCTCACCCTGACACACTGCAGAGAGGGAGAATCAGTTTCCATGCACAGAGATTATCCAGAGGTCGAAAGACCCAAACTGAACTGAGGAGTAACCTAACAAGTCCCCCAGGGCAACAGGGACTGCAAAGGGAACCAACAGCTTAAGGAGACAAAGGCTGACGGGAAGACAAAATGGCTGCCTCAGCCTGATCTTGCTGGAGACCCTGCCCCCCCATGCCAACTCAGCCAGCTACAGCTTCCTCCTGCATACTTTCCCCTGCCCTGGCTGGGCACTGGGATGGGGAGCAGAAATGTAAAGGAGAAGAGAGACTCCCTGCTATCAGTACCAAGACCACAACAGCCTCTGGTAGTTGGGAGGAGTAGCTGTAAGGGTACCCCTGTTAAATCCATACTGCCCTGCTGGATGCATAGGACAAAGTGAGCTGGAGCAGGCACTCTGAAAATCCCATTCAGAGATTAATATTTTCTTCTTTTCAAGATTACAAATAAAGGCAGACAATAGTTTCATGCCCAACCCAGATCAGCCGGCTCTACAGCCTGCTTATAACATACTGGTTTGCATAACCAAACCTTATTATCAGAGCCAAAAACTTCAACTGAAGGCACGCACATACAACTGAGTACTGATTTTGCTGAAGACTAGAGATACTGCTAACATTCCCGCAAAGAACTTTGGAGTAGACGTTGATTTGCTAGCCTCACACTGCACTGATAAATGTAAAAAACAAAAAGTCTGCAAAAGAGTAACAAGTCTCAAATGTTAAGGCAAACATTTTTGGTCATATTCAGTCCTGGATAAGCAGGCACAAGTCCACTGACTTCAATCTTGTCAGATACTTTGTGTAGACCTAGTGAACAGGTTCCAAACAGTGGGGAAATGATACTATCAAGCCAGGCAGCTCAAAGCAGTAGTGAATTGCAGGTGATCTAAGCCAGCCAATATTGAACAAGAAAATTGTGATGGTATATATATTGCTAGGTTACTATGGATTCATTTAAAAAAAAAAAAAGCCCTCCAGAAATTTATATACAATTTTTGACAAAGGGTATTTTGTGGGTCTGGGATAAAACTAGAGTTTAAATTATTTTCCCTTTATAACAATACCCATTGCAAATCATCCAGATTTTAAGCAAAACCACTAACAGAGTTTTGAAGACTGGGAAACCCATATAACACATACAGTTAGCCAGCTGGTCAAAGAAACTTTTCTAACTTGTTTAGAAATCATAACTAATTTTAACCAGCCCACTCTATCATGGTACCAGTATCTTCAAGGTCAGCATTATGTTTATCAACTTTCTCAGAATGTTGTATATAGAAAGCTAACTTTAATGGCAGAGATTGCTTCTGGTTGATTAGAAAACAAACAAACAAAACACAAACAAACAAAACCCTACATTTATATCAATCTTTGCAGCCAACTTTCTTAACACAGAATGTACATGTATGACATGGTGTAAAAAGGATTTGGACAATAAGTTACTCCAAAGCAATAGGCTTTGATCTGAGGGGCGGGGGGGGGGGGGGGAAAGAAGACCAGCAACCTCAATTTGCAGTGTGATACAACAACATTTCTTTAAGACACTTTTTAAGTGGCACTTCACACAAGTCAGGTTAAAAAAAATATACACAGACTGACTAGGAGCAAGCACTGCAGAAACTGTGCAGAGAGAAGATTTTATACATATATGGTGGATATTTCCACTCAGACAATATTGGGATCCAATTCATAACAAATATCACAACTTTTTTATATTTATTACCATATAATTCTTTGGTAATCCTTCTGAGAATTCCTAGCACAAATGATCATACTCAAAGAAATGAACAATTAATCTCATCTGCTGGTAGTCGCTAAACTACTGATAATCTTAGTGGATAAAGAAAAATATTCCAAATCTTGAGGAATGGTTCCAAAAATACACCTCCACCTCGATATAACGCTGTCCTCGGGAGCCAAAAAAATCTTACCGCGTTATAAGCGAAACCGCGTTATATCGAACTTGATTTGATCTGCCAGAGTGTGCAGCCCCACCCCACCCCTGGAGCGCTGCTTTACCGCGTTATATCCAAATTTGTGTTATATCGGGTGGCGTTATTATGGGGTAGAGGTGTATGGGCATTTGTTATTAATGAAAAATTAATATATCAGTCATGTACCTTGAAAAACAGACACTGTACTTACATATTTGGTTACCATTAATTCACTTTTCAAACAAAGTACATTCATCTGTAAAAACAAAGTACATCTCTCTAATTTTTTTTAATGTTGATCCTTTTTATAGATACACCTGGTTTGATAAATATGAGTAGAGTCAGCAGTTTCACTCATTTAATAAAACCATGTTCTGAATGGTGTAATGAGACTAATTCTATAGTATGGTAACACCCTGTTAAATAGTGAGATTTGATTATTATTACTATATAATGTTACTCTGAACAAATAAATAAGCTCACCGTTATAATAATTATTGTCTTGTTTCTAATATTTATATGGATTGACTTGTAAACTTATTTAAGATTTCCTAAATAGCTACAAAACACCACAAAAACTCCTGATTTCCTTTAATGGTGGTAAACTTATAGCGGTAAGTTTGTATCTATGATTTACTTCACTACAAGTGTAGTACAACACTCCTCTCATCACAACGGTATGAAGCATCATCTCTGTACTTTACAGGTTAGGAATGTTAAGCTATTTGAATTAGAAACTGAAAACAAATAAGATCACTGAAGCAGTTTTATACATCTTCTTTTGATATCCAGACTCCACCACAAAACTGCCTGAGAAGCATCCTATGCTCCAGATGACATTCTTAAGAGAGGAGAAGCAACCATATTTAACTACTGTAAACATGACTAAGTTAAGATTAGGTGACGGGGTATACGTGTAAGTGTGCAGGCCAAATCCTGAGGTCCTTAATCGTGTGAACTCACATTCATATCCTTTGAGTAAGGACCACAGAACATTATACACTCCTTAGGCACTCTCTTTAATATGCCAAACATATCTGCAATAACATGTTATCAAGTCAGTCTAAATCGTTGTCCATTCTTCATCTACAAAGGAGAGCAGATCTAATTAACAGTCTCTCATTACTGGGATTTGTTATTCTCTTTCCAGAGACTATATGTTTTGTTGTTCACAGGTCTATTTTGTTGCTGCAGAGTTTTCCCTCAATATATTGTTAATCCTAGCCAAGGGCATTTAATACATGGCCCCCCACCTCTAAAGAGACACATGTCTATATTTTCCTTTTTGAAGAAACTATTCAACTATGTGAGATAGAAAATGTTGAAAAATTACTCTTGAAAATGTTTTCTAAAGAAGTTAAGACATACATTTCTTCCTGCAATTAGCTGAAAGCTCATGCTTTCACATTATTCCAAAAATATATTTAAAAAAAAAAAAGAGGAAATTCAACATTTTTAGACAAGAAATGATGGCAGGGAAGGAACTGAAACAAGCTAAGATTCCAAATGACTGAAAAAGGATTAGTTATATATATTTTGACATCGCTTATGAAAAGTAAAGAAATTTAACTATTTCAGCTTATTGCTACTTGCAGACCCCTTATATATTCGCTACATTTCATTTTTGCTTCAACAACAATTATTTATTTAAACAATGTAAACTGAGAATTTTAGGAGGTGGATAATGGAATTAAGTATCTAATTTATATTAAATTTCAATGGGATTTGGATGCCTTAGTCTCCTTTGAGGAACCAAACCATGTTCTGTACAACTGAGCGTGTCAAATTTCACCTCTTTGCAATATCAACATTTTAATACAAAAATAAATCAAGATTTACCCCCACTACTAGACTGTATAAGGTACATCTCAATGGAGATGCACAGCTATATAGTATGTATCATCTGCATTAGCTAGACTTTACACTAGAAATGGCATGTAGATTACACAGGTAGAAGTGATATCGCATCCATAATTACCCATACTTTCAATACACCAGAGTGTCTATGGGCTGCCAGAAGAGCAAAAAGATATCAGAGGTGGATGTCAGTGGCAAAACCCAGTATTATACATTTCATTGGAAAAACGTGATGCAATTTACCCATTTTTCTTTAAGAAAATTATTGTAGCCTCAGAACAGGAATGAATGCAGCTCTGCATTTCCCTGTGATGGGGAACAGGAGATATAAAGTCATATTTACAATTACTAGGTTAGCATTCCAAATGCTCACAAGTCAAGGAAATATAACTAGAAATCAGATTTGGGGGGAGAAGGGGAAGGAATCTAAATACTGAACACGCTATAAGTAGTTGCATGTTAGCATTTGGAATACTATATAGCTAATGTACATGTACTACTCTTAGATGATGGCAAAATTGAGCAGGCATAAAACACACCCAGAGACTCGGTTGACAGCTTTTTTCATAAAGGCATTTTACCTATATTACTACAGAAATTAAAGATGGGAAAGATCTATGTCTAACCCATTCTCTCTGCTAGCATATGATTCTCCCACATGGTCCATTTTATGGTGCTTTGTCCATGTCTCCAGGGAATGGAGATTTTCTTTTAGAAGATTATCCCTTGGCCTAATAAAATGTAAATTATTGGGAATAAATATTGGACATTCAGCCCAAATTTTCCATTTCATCCCATTACTTCTGCTAATATCCCTTTGTACTGTGCTAAAGAATTCCCTTCCTTGCTCTTAACTATAAAAGCCAAAGGGCAATAAAATCCACTTGCTTTTTCAGTGCCTTTGAATATACAGACTTCATTCTCAAAAGGGGTTGTACACACAGCTGCAGAAGATGCATGACAGCAAAGCCAGCTGTAACCATGAAAGGTCAGCCCATTCAATTAGGACCCACAAAAGGAAAATTATATGCTATTGCAGCATCTCTGCCACAATTCTCTCAGCAAGGAGGTGAGTAGAGACAAGTAATAAAGAATACAAGTTTACTTTGCACTACAATTAGGGTAAAAGAGAAAGAACTCTGAAGGTCAGAAACTAGAGGGAGGATGTGTGTCACTCTTTAGGTAGGTGATCTGAATGAGACAAAATATTATACTATAAGAAAGCATCTGGCTATTTTTACACTTAGAATGCTATAGCAGCACAGCTGCAGCTATGCTGCTGTAGTGCTTCAGTATAGACACTCACTACAGTGACAAGAGGACTTCTCCTATCGCTGTAAGTGATCCACTTCCCCAAGACGCGGTAGCTAGGTCAACAGAAGAGTTCGTCCATCGACCTAGCGCCATATGCCAGGGATTAGATTGGCTTACCTCCATCTCTCAGGGATTTGGATGTTTCGCACCTCTGCGAGAGCAGCTATGCCAGTGTAACTTTTCAGTGCAGATCAGATCTCAGGGTATACTACACATGTCTTCCTGACAGTTTTGCCCTACCTTTATAACTTCTTACCCTTCCATTTTGCCAGTCTGCCTGTTGCCTATGCTGATACTTTTATAACTCCTGTACAATTCCACTGACAACATGCATCAGTTAATAACTGAAATAGCCACCACCTATGGTTCCAAATGCAACTGCTATTTCCTTCAGAGTCCATCTGTTCACTCTTGATATTACTCTTCTCAAGGTGTCTCATCTTGATGGTACCCCTTCTAGATAAAGTTGTAATTTTTATGGGTTGGCTTATTATGGTTCACACAACTGCTATAACCAATAAAAGCCAGGATTTTTATGCAAAGGAAGGTGACTATATTTACTGAGGGTTGTGATTACAAAATAAACCATAAGAGCAAAGGCATGAGTAGCTGGTACATGCCATGAAGAACAAAGACACACAGCCTTATGTTTATGTCATGAACTGCAGAAAATGACAAAAAAATGTAACCAAATTGTTTCACACTTTACAAAGCACACATTCCTTGTTGAGTATATTTATGTGTCAAGTCTGAAGTTTTAGATTCACTACATGTTTTTTAAAAGAATGAAATACACCCCTCATACACTTCTATTCTCAATAATACAAAAATGGCCAAATTGGATTGAATTCACACAATCACCTTTGCTGTAAGAACAAGCATACCACTGTTTTAACTCCTAAAACTTTATGAAGAGATCTCAAGTCTGAGGAAACTCTTGTGCACAAGCTAGTTTTTAAGAAAGATAAAATGAACTTAGTTGCAAGTATTATTGATCATTACTGTTTCTTTTTACTCCATGGAAGCAGACAGATAAGAAAAATATATATCAAAAGCCAATGTCTACAGTTTTACACACCAAAACAGTGACACTTAATATTGGATGTCAGCTCTTTTGAGGAAGTCAAAAAAGTGCATGGCTAGAACAATCAAGGAGCCAGCTTACTCAAGTTTTATATAAAAGCCACACATGAGCAATGTATATTGAAAGAGTCTATAATATTCCTGGGGGAATTCTGCGCCACTGCACATGTGCAGAATTCACATCCCCCACTGATTTCTTTGCTTCCCCACAGAAAAATGACTGACAAGGAAGTAAAGGGAAGCTACAAGAGCAGTCACACCCCACTCCCTAGCTGCACAGGTACATTGTTTCAGGCACCTGGAGCAGCCAGCAGAGAGAAATCACCACAGGGCTGGGAACACCCCAGCCAGTGGCTCCTGCCCTGAGCTGGGATCAGCTGCTAGTCCCAGATGGGCTGGAGGCAGGAGAGGACAGGACTTCCTCTTCCTCTGTTAAGGAGTGACTGCGGCTCTGTCAGACCCACCTCTAGAAACCTCCCCCAGCTGCAGGAAGCTCAGCATCCTCCCCTGCTTCCTTCCCCCATCGCTCCTCAGCTGCAGTGGAAGGGGTCACTGTATGGGGAGCTGCTCCCTCATCTGCCCAACTCCCATGCATCTGGATCTCCCATACCCAGACACCCCTACAAAGCCTGACCCTCACCCAGAACCTCCTAGCCCTCCATACCCAAACCCCATCCCATTGAACCTCAACTCCTTCATCTGGAGGCCCCCTGCACCCAGATCCCCTGCCTCTAGACCCCCACCCCTGCACCTAGAGCACCTCCCACCTGAGCTCCCTGCACTCAAACCCCCACCCTGATGAGCCTGAGCCCCCACATCCAGCCCCCCAACTAGCTGCACCAGACCCCCGCCCCACCAACCCCCCCTCCCAGCACCCAGCCCCCCCTTGCTGAGACCCCCACACCCAGACCCCTCCATTGAGCCCCAACCACTTTCACCTGGAAGCCCCCGCAGAGTCCCATTGCCCCTGCACATGGAACCCCTCCAACAAACCTCTGTGCATCCAGATCCCCTCACACTGAGACTCCTCACTAAGCTACCTGCATCCAGATTGTCCCACACAGAATCCTCTCACCCCACACCTGGTTCCCCCCCACAATGAGCCCCTCCACACTTGGATCCTGCCTGGTATAGCGTGCCTGCCCCACACCTGGTGCAGAGCCCCAGGGTGTTTCTGGGGCAGGCCCAGGCCTTGTGCTGTGTCAGGGTCAGTTGCAGCCTCACCACTGAGTCCGTGCCCCAGGGGTGGGGAGGCTACAGGGTGATCTCCCATCTTCATACAGCCAGTGGCCTATGCTCCTCACTGCTATGCTGAAGCCTCTGCATTTATTTATTGACAAATAAAACTTGCAGAATTTTAAAATATTGTGTGCAGAATTTTTAATTTTTTGGTGCAGAATGCCCTCAGGAGTGCTATAATATGGTTTAAAGGTCAGAGTAAAAGTTGTATGGAAATGGGTAAGGTGAAATTTTACATAAGTATTGTGTGAACTGTAAGGGTAACAGAAAATTTTAAGTTATCTTAATTTGCCATGTTATTTTCATACTTTAAAATATATTTTAAATAAAATATGATATAAGGTTAGATTATTTTCGCAACCTTCACTTTTAAACTAAGGTAAGCTTTTTGCATCAGAGTACTAATAAAAGTGAGGTAACAGGATCCAAAATTCTGCTCATTTAACTAAGTAGTCCCAACAATATTGATAAATTTTGGTCTACAATAGAAAATATTTCTCTTTTTTAAAAAATAGACAATTGAGAGATACACATGAACACAATGGAAGAAGAAAGGCTAGCAGGTGGTATGGAATACTTCTGTTTGAAACTCCAAGGGACTGTCATCAGTAATCAAATAAAAACATTAAATATTAAATATATTGAACTTTAAAAGTGTCTTTTTAATGTCAAAGCTGACCACATCCTTAGTCCCTAAAACAAAACACTGATGAAATGATAATTTAAAACACACAGTAAACTACATTTAAGAATCTCCCTTGAACAAGCTTAGCAACAAGAATAATGCTCAACCTTGCTTTTTCTTAATCATTGTGAAGGAAAATTACATGAGCCTAGATTGATTCTGGTCCAAATATTCAACGCACAGATTAAAACAGTGCCTTCAGTAGGCAGATTTTAGAGCAAGTGGAGACTATTGAAACTCAACAATGAATATGTGATCTGGCATGCACTTGAGGAAGTTACACAATGCCAACATGTTTATGCAATGAAAATATTAGTAAGAGGCAAAGAAAGCCTTTTCAGATTAAATACGGTTTTCCCTCAAAATGACTATTACACATACACATTTAAATGGGAAAAGCAGTCATTATTTATAAATCAGTCATGCAATAATATGCATCCCTGTAACAAGTTTCCCCGCAACCTGCATTTTTGTTATGGCTCCTCATTTAAAGGATGTCTTGCTATTTATTTTAGGTCTCACTAATATGAAGTATAAAGTACATATACTGTTAAATGCAAAAAAATTCATTAATGCAAGATAACACTGCACTGTTAAAAGTCACAAGGAGTCAGAAAGTGAAATAATTGAACTTCCACACATTTTAGAAGTGGGAAAGGAGAGTTAATTTTAAGACAGACCAAAAATATTATTTAATCTTTTTTAAAAAAATCTGGTGACTCATGAATTTTTTTTAGGGGTTGGCAATACTGAGAATCTAAATATTGCATTGCAGGCTCAGCTATACTTAAGCCACATATTTAATAAGAAAAACAAACAAGAATTACAATGCATGTTAAGAAACAGACTTTAACCCTGATTTTATATTCAGATTCTTAGTATAGGTACTGTGATCTGTGCTAGAGTCCCATTAATTTCAATGGGGTTCTGCAGTTAGAAGGCTATGCAAATAACTGATTTAATTGCAGAACTTATGCAGTTAACAGGGTGGTTAGAATCTTCATTTTTGCATTTCCTGATTTTATAATTAACTGTGCAACCTTAAAGTTGCACAAACAGGCTTTAAAAAACAACAAAAAACCCCACATTTGATTTCCTTGTTTTCTCCCTAAAGTACAGAATGAAAAAAAGAAATTTCCTGTGCTTAATATTACCATTTAAATAGTCCTAGTTAAGCTTTGAAGTTGAATAGAAAGATAGGATGAGGTTGTTTCCCACCTTTGTTGCTGCTATCATTTGGCTTGATGTTTTTTGTTTTGGTTTCATGTTTTTTTGTGAAAACCTGGGTTAACTGGTTTACACTGACCGCTGCATCATCTATATTAAATAAAAAGTTAGACACTGTAGAACCCCGGAAAAACTGTAGTTTCCGAAAGTTGTGAGGTCAGCAATTTTCTTTTCATGATTGAGGTTTGCTCAAGTCAAGGATGCATACAATGACCTGAAAAGGATTTGTTTTTCTAAACAATTGGGTTTATGCTCTTTATTGTTTGTTAATTATGTATAAATAATCTACTTGCATCCCACGAAGTGGGTATTCACCCACGAAAGCTCATGCTGCAAAACGCCTGTTAGTCTATAAGGTGCCACAGGATTCTTTGCTGCTTTTATAAATAATCTGTTTTTTTTAAAGTTATGTTCTTGGTTTTCACATTAGTAATTCAGGACTTGTATACCTTGGAAGATTATGGTGACAGGAGAACTAGTGAAGTTATGAAAGATTAAAAACTGAGCAACTGAGAAGAGTAATTATTAGCCAGACAGTTTAAAACATTTTTTGTTAACATCGGTAACTCTAGTGTCTATTCAACACTTGGTATAAAGGACATTTTGGTTAACATTTCAATGCCCTTGTCCCATAAAATATGAGAACTCACAAACATTTCTTAGACCATAAATAAGTCATCCAAGCAAAACCAGACTTGTTGACATTATTGATAATTATGAAAAAAGGAGAATAATTAAATTAATAAACAATTAGTTAACCCTCATTCTGGATTACTTACATGCCAGATCTGAGGTTTTCAAAGTAAGCCATGTAGGGTACATCTACAAAGCAGCTAGGAAGTGAGAGTCCCAGCTTGGGTAGATGTATATGCACTAGCTGTGCTTGCTATTGCCTAAAAATAGCAGTGTAACCTCAGTGGCATAGGTGGCAGCTCAGGCTAGCCACCTAAATACATACCTGGGGATCAGGGCAGGATTGCACTCAGGTGATTAGTTCCAAGCTGTTCCCCATGCCACCACAGCCATGTGGCTACTTTTAGGGGCTAGCTCGAGTATCTCTACCCAAGCTGGGAACTGCATCTCCCAACTGCTGTATAGCCTGCTCTTGGGACTTGTTTGAGGGAGAGAAGGGAAAGCTACCACTGCCAAACACACAACTTTAAAAAAAAAAATCAAACAACTGAATAACTAAACAAACAAAACAAAAAACCCCACTCTTTTGGGCTGACCCAACATTTCAGAAATTTTAGCCTAAGAAGTAATTTGAGATAAGTTATTAAAAGTTACAGTTTAACATAGAAGAGTGAGCCAGGAAATTGCTGCTGTGATGCCAGAAACAACAACAATAAAAGCCAACCACTTTATGATAGTTTACAAGAGAAGAGTTCCATAATAGGTTATTAAAACTGTATCTCCCAGTTCATCTTTTGCCGGCATCTGGAAACCACAAGGGACTTTTTAGTAGGTAGACAAAAGACTGGCCCAGGCTACTGAAGATAATGGTCTCTCTTGAACTGTTAATATAATACAAGAAAACTACAGTATGATATGAAGGGCAACAGAGAATAGTAAACTGTGAAGGAGAAATTAGTATGGATGATGAAGAGGAACGTGGGTATGGTAAGATGTTAAGTGCAATTTAGCAGATGTAAATGAATTCAGCTCAGCACGGAACAAAAGAGCCTTGCATGATAGACTACCAGGGGCGGCGACACGCCTGCAGGCGGTCCGCTGGTCACACGGATTCAGCAGCGCGCCTGCGGGAAGTCCAACGGTGCCGTGCCATCGGCATCCCCACCTGAAGTCGCGGGACCGGCGGGCCTCCTGCAGGCGCACTGACGAAAGCCGCCTGCCTGCCGCCCTCACAGCGACAGGCAAGCTGCCCCCCGCGGCTTGCCACCCCAGGCATGCGCTTGCTGTGCTGGTGCCTGGAGCTGCCCCTGTAGACTACCATAACAGCTCTTGGATCCCTTTTTTCTTAACAGTGAATGCAGGTATACAAATAGAGGACACCAACACCAAAAATCCCACCATCTCCTCTGCCCCTGAAAACAGATTACTAAACAGGAGTTCAACAGCATATTTTAGACTCACAACTGAAGACTTCACCAAGAAGCATAACATGGGCAGGTGCAGAATTCCACAGGTCTGAACAATCTTGAAATTCTGCAGAGTATCAGTCTTTAAAATTTAGATTTTTGTTTCGGTTGCTAATAAATCCTTCATTCTATAAATCAGTGCATTACTGTCTTGTGCATTTATTAATAATGTAGCTCAAGAGGGGTAAACATCCCCCATTCATCTCAGTTAAGTGTTCAGTTCTAAGATTAGTTCCCCTAAAGAATATGAAAAACACACACACACACCCCTCTTCACCTCTAGACTCCCAAGTAGATGCTGCATCAGCAAAGCAGAGATGTAGCACTGATAGGCACATTGTGCTGGCATGTAGTGTCACCTATCATCAGTAAGTCCTTAAAGATTCTGCCATACCTTCCAAGAAGGTGTCACTACTGGAAGTGAACAAATGCTAAAATGCCAAGGTCATCCCCACTAACAGATTTAAAGGAGTTTCTCATTTTTAAATCAGGACCAAAAGTTTCGTGATTACCATCACCACTTCCATTTCCTTTGCTTTTCTGGAATTTCACATCTCAGAGGCCATCAGGTGACAGGCACAAACTTTTTTCCCCCCACCAAATACTGACTTACTTCAGACAATAGGTTAATTCTTCTCTTGTTGTAAGAACCAAGGGTTACTTGGCTATATGAGATAAAAGCTAGAGATGGGTAGCCAGTCAGCTTTGGGATTTACAAAACCATTAGCAGCTCAGATCAGTGTTCCACTTCAGCTGAATCCCAGAAATTCAGAAGGAGGGGGAGGATACATTAGATAATTACACACACAATTTCAAAATATCTTTATATGTTAATTGAAATTAGCATAGATTGGTTTGTATTACTTTCCAGTTTAGTAAGAGAAAAAACAGAATAATGAAATCTAGGTTATCTCTGGAACTGGGCTTGAAAAGGAAAGATGGAAGGAGATCATTCAGGAGAGAGAGTTAGAGGGATTATTCTGGTTAATGTAACTACTGTAATCTGGATTTTTTAAAACACAGGCAATGCTGCTTTTAAGAAAAAGTACTGAAGGGGGAAGCTGCACTACATGTTATTTAATGTGGTGTACGTGTTATAAAAACAAAATGAAAAAGCATAACTTTTTTAATTACATACCTACAAAAGTCACTGATGTTCATCAGCAGGCTTTGTGACAAAGCACCAGAAGAAAGCTTTTTTTTTTCTTTTTGAATTAACTATGGAGCCACTGACTGATGTAAAACTTATCGTATTTTAATTTCGATAAATCTGGGTTTGAAATGCTTATTGGGCTAGTATCAGAGAGGTAGCCGTGTTAGTCTGGATCTGTAAAAGCAGCAAAGAGTCCTGTGGCACCTTGTAGACTAACAGAGGTATTGGAGCATGAGCTTTCATGGGTGAATACCCACTTCGTCGGACAGCCGACAAAGTGGGTATTCACCCACGAAAGCTCATGCTCCAATATATCTGTTAGTCTATAAGGTGCCACAGGACTTATTGGGCTAGGTTCTTCAGGACAGATACTATTTGAGCAAAACACCCATATCCCACTGCACCCCCAAGCACTTGTTTTATAGGGGGTCCTAACTCAGTAGGTAATCTGCTATTTTCAGACCACCAAACAAAAAAGGGGGGGAGCAAGAGACAGAATATCAAAAGAAGAAAAAAAACAGCAAGAAACAAGGAAACAGAGGACAGAAACCAAGAAGAAAAACAAAAAAGGTATAGCGAAAGCGAGCAAAGGCAAATCAAGGAAAGACATGACAAAGGTTGGGCCGGTTTTGTGGCTGGCTGCTCTGCACAGCCGATAATCTTCAGCCAAAAGTGGGAGTTAGGGCATGTCTTCACTAGCTTTCTAATGCTTGCAAGTTACTCATGACACAAATTAGGATAACAATTTCATTCTACTAGCTAAACCTCCAATAATTTTAATACTTCAGTCCTTTAAACAATCACATTCTGGTACTTTTTTAACATATAAGATTTATAATTAGGGCTGTCAAGCTATTAAAAAAATAATCTCGATTAATCACAATTGGGGCAGATTCTCCCAGCCTCACTTATGATTAGGGCTGTCAAGCGATTAAAAAAATTAATCATGATTAATCACGCTGGTAAACAACAATAGAATACCATTTATTTATATATTTGTGGATGTTTTCTACATTTTCAAATATATTAATTTCAATTACATCACAGAATACAAAGTGTACAATGCTCACTTTATACTTATTTTTTATTACAAATATTTGCACTGTAAAAAACAAAAGAAATAGTATTTTCAATTCACCTAATACAAGTACTGTGGTGCAATCTCTATCATCAAAGTTGAACTTACAAATGTAAAATTATGTACAAAAAAATAACTGCATTCAAAAATAAAACAATGTAAAACTTTAGAGCCTACAAGTCCACTCAGTCCTACTTCTTGTTCAGCCAATCACTCAGACAAACAATTTTGGTGACAATTTGCAGGAGATAATGCTGCCTGCTTCTTGTTTACAATGTCACCTGAAAGTGAGAACAGGCGTTCGCATGACACTTTTGTAGCTGGCATTGCAAGGTATTTGTGTGCCAGATGTGCTAAAGAATGGGTAGGCAACCTATTGCACGCGTGCCGAAGGCAGCACGCAAGCTGATTTTCAGTGACACTCACACTGCCTGGGTCCTGGCCACCAGTCCAGGGGGCTCTGCATTTTAATTTAATTTTAAATGAAGCTTCTTAAATGTTTTAAAAACCTTAAAAAGAACAGGAGTACTTGTGGCACCTTAGAGACTAACAAATTTATTTGAGCATAAAGCTTTCTTGGGCTACAGCCCACTTCATCAGATGCATGTAGTGGAAAATACAGTAGGAAGATATATACACAGAGAACATGAAACTATGGGTGTTACCATACACACTATAAGTAGAGTGATCAGTTAAGGTGAGCTATTATCAACAGGAGAGAAAAAGAACTGTTTGTAGTGGTAATGAAAATATCCCATTTCCAGCAATTGACAAGGAGATGTGAGGAACTGTGGGGGGGGGAGGGGAAGCATGGGGAAATACTTTTACTTTGTGTAATGGGCCATCCAATCCCAGTCTTTATTCAAGCCTAATTTGATGGTGTCCAATTTGCAATTTTATTCCAATTCAGCAGACTCTCGTTGGAGTCTCGTTTTGAAGTTTTTTTGTTGTAATATTGCAACTTTTAGGTCTGTAATCGAGTGGCCAGGGAGATTGAAGTGTTCTCCAACTGGTTTTTGAATATTATAATTCTTGAGGTCTGATTTGTGTCCATTTATTCTTTTATGTAGAGACTGTCCGGTTTGGCCAATGTACATGGCAGAGGGGCATTGCTGGCACATGATGGCATATATTACATTGCAGGTGTACAGGTGAATAAGCCCCTGATGGCGTGGCTGACGTGATTAGGTCCTATGATGGTATCCCCTGAATAGATATGTGGACAGAGTTGGCAATGGGCTTTGTTGCAAGGATAGGTTCCTGGGTTAGTGGTTTTTGTTGTGTGGTGCATGGTTGCTGGTGAGTATTTCCTTCAGGTTTGGGGGCTGTCTGTAAGCGTGGACTGGCCTGTCTCCCAAGATCTGTGAGAGTGATGGATCGTCCTTCAGGCTAGGTTGTAGATCCTTGATGATGCGCTGGAGAGGTTTTAGCTGTGGGCTGAAGTGATGGCTAGTGGCGTTCTGTTACTTTCTTTGTTGGGCCTGTCCTGTAGTAGGTGACTTCTGGGTATTCTTCTGGCTCTGCCAATCTGTTTCTTCACTTCAGCAGGTGGCTACTGTAGTTGTAAGAACGCTTGATAGAGATCTTGTAGGTGTTTGTCTCTGTCTGAGGGGTTGGAGCGATTGTATGTAGGTAAGTATAGTGATCAGTAGGTTTCCGGTATAGGGTGGTGTTTATGTGGCCATCATTTATTAGTACTGTAGTGTCCAGGAAGTGGATCTCTTGTGTGAACTGGTCCAGGCTGAGGTTGATGGTGCGGTGGAAATTGTTGAAATCATGATGCAATTCCTCAAGGGCTTCTTTTCCATGGGTCCAGGAGATGAAGATGTCATCAATGTAGCGCAAGTAGAGTAGAGGTATTAGGGGACGAGAGCTGAGGAAGCGTTGTTCTAAGTCAGCCATAAAAATGTTGGCATACTGTGGGGCCATGTGGGTACCCATAGCAATGCCACTGACTTGAAGGTACGCATTGTCCCCAAATGTGAAATAGTTATAGGTGAGGACAAAGTTACAAAGTTCAGCCACCAGGTTTGCCGTGACATTATCGGGGATACTGTTCCTGACGGCTCGTAGTCCATCTTTGTGTGGAATGTTGGTATAGAGGGCTTCTACATCCATAGTGGCTAGGATGGTGTTTTCAGGAAAATCACTAATGGATTGTAGTTTCTTCAGGAAGTCAGTGGTGTCTCGAAGATAGCTAGGAGTGCTGGTAGCATAGGGCCTGACGCTATGTAGACTATGTAGCCAGGCTATGTAGACTTCCTTCTCAGGCTCTACGTTACCAGCATTCCTAGCTATCTTCGAGACACCACTGACTTCCTTTTTGCAGATACAGACTAACATGGCTGCTACTCTGAAACCTACTTAAAAACCTTATTTACTTTATATACCACAATAGTTTAGTTATATATTATAGACTTATAAAAAGAGACCTTCTAAAAACGTTAAAATGTATTACTGACACGCAAAACCTTAAACGAGAGTGAATAAATGAAGACTCAGCACCCCACTTCTGAAAGGTTGCCGACCCCTGCACTAAAGATTCATATGTCCCTTCATGTTTCAACCACCATTCCAGAGGACATGCGTCCATGATGATGATGGGTTCTGCTCAATAATAATCCAAAGCAGAGCGGACCGATGCATGTTCATTTTCATCATCTGTGTCAGATGCCACCTTTTTTGGTGGCTCGGGTTCTGTGGTTTCCACATCTGAGTGTTGCTCTTTTAAGACTTCTGAAAGCATGCTCCATACCTCGTCCCTCTCAGATTCTGGACGGCGCTTCAGATTCTTAAACCTTGGGTCAAGTGCCGTAGCTATTTTTAGAAATCTCACATTGGTACCTTTGTGTTTTGTCAAATCTGCTGTGAAACTGTTCTTAAAACGAACATGTGCTGGGTCATCATCCAAGACTGCTATAATGTGAAATATATGGCAGAATATGGGTAAAACAGAGCTGGAGACACATAATTCTCCTCCAAGAAATTAGGCCACAAATTAATTAACACATTTTTTTAATGAGCATCATCAGCACGGAAGCATGTCCTCTGGAATGGTGGACGAAGCATGAAGGTACATACGAACGTTTAGCCTTATCAGGCATGTAAATACCTTGCAATACAGGCTACAAAAGTGCCATGCGAATGCCTGTTCTCACTTTCAGGTGACCTTGCAAATAACAAGCAGGCAGCCGTATCTTTCGTAAATGTAAACAAACTTGTTTGTCTTAACGACTGACTGAACAAGTAGTAAGATTGAGTGGACTTGTAGGCTCTAAAGTTTTACTTTTTTTGTTTTTGAGTGCAGTTATGTAAAAAAAAAATCTACATTTGTAAGTTACACTTTTCTGATAAAGAGATTGCACTACAGTACTGGTATGAGGTGAATTGAAAAATACTATTTCTTTTATTTATAATTTTTACAGTGCAAATATTTGTAATAAAAATAATATAAAGTGAGCACTGTATACTTTGTATTCTGTGTTGTAACAGAAATCAATATATGTGAAAATGCAGAAAACCATCCAAAAATATTTAATACATTTCAATTGGTATTCTATTGTTTAACAGTGCAATTAATCATGATTCATTTTTTTGAATTAATCGTCTGCGTTAACTGCAATGGACAGCTCTATTTATAATATATATTTTAAACATTCTTTGAAAAATATATTCATATTAATAGACTTTATGGTCAGAAGGGACCATTATGATCATCTAGTCTGACCTCCTGCACAACGCAGGCTACAGAATCTCACCCACCCACTTCTGTATCAAACCTGTTTCTGAGCCATTGAAGTCCTCAAATCATGAACTAAGTGAGGCAAGAACTGTGTCTTGCTGTGTGCTTGTACAGTTTACAGCATAATGGGGCCAATAACTTCATTGGCTCTTGTGCACTACTGCAATACAAATAATAAGTAAAGGGAAACCCTCGTAATACATGGGAAAAATTTGACCCCAAGTCCTAAAAGCTGTTGTCTGTATAGCTCAAAATTTCTTCCAGAATGAGGTGAAATATTTTCAGTTAAAACACACACATACACAAAAGTGTCTAATGTGTCGTGTTCAATACTACAAAATATCTACACTGGCAGTTCTGGAATCAACAACCTGAAGAAACATCTAGTGTCGCTGCAAAATATGTCAGTGGTGTAGTATCATTACCTTTCCAGTGAAACAGAAATGCTTTTTAAAATCCAGCTCAACAATCATTCAGTGAAAAAGTTACAAATGCCGAAGTGTTGCTACTATTCACTTTGCTGACCATTTCACAAAGCTTGACAAGACAACATTCTCAGACTCAGCTACCAGAAAAGAATTTCCCTGTGGAAGAACAAAAAGCTGTGTGCATCATCAAAGTTCTGTCAGCACATCTGACACAGTCAAGCCATGAACCTTGCAAAATCAGGACCTTTCACTGTTATGATGGATGAAAGTAATGATGTCAGCAATGAAAAGAAGGTCTACATCATGATTAGCTATTTTGATTAGGATTCAAGACTTGTGAAAAATGATCTTTTGGGAAAGCTTGTCTGCAAATGCTGAAAGCTTTTTTGCATCAATGAATTCAGTTTTCACTGACTTCAACATTCCAGGGACATGATAGAATTTCTATCTGACTCAGCATGTGGGGACTTGGCAAGCACAGTCTGTACAGAGTAAAAGAAATGTCATCCTCTCTGTGCAGCCTTCCATACATGTCACTTGTGTACACTTGATAGATAAGAAGCATACTGTCACAGCCATCTCCAAAACAGTGAAAGACATGTTGATTAACTATTACTGCAATTGCTATACAAAATGAAAGGAAGAATACTATCAATACCAATAATGCTGCAGTACAGATGACCTAGCTAGCCTCCTACCACCACCATGTTTAATGCAGGATAAGACTTCAACAAGCTTTTACTTTAGGTGTCCCTAAACCACTGTCTGTCAGAAGCTGGGACTGAGCAATGGGCTGGATCACTCAATAACTGCCCTGTTCTACTGATTCCCTCTGAAGCATCTGGCACCAGTCACGGACAGACAACAGAATACTGGGCTAGATGGACCACTATTGCCATTCTTAATATGCCACTTCATCGTTATTGTAAAATCTAATCTGGGATCAAAAAGCAAAGCAAAGTGTTCCATGTGTTACTGCTTAAGAGACTACTTAGTGGTCCAATTATTTTTAATTACTTTTTTTTTTTTTTTTTTTTTAAGATAAAGGGGATCTAGGGCTACCAGGAGATCACAAACACATCTGTACGATTTCTGGCTCATCTGATCTAGAAGTTGGAAGGTGCGTAAAGAATGAGGCAGGGAATTACAAGAAGAGAAAGGCTACTCTTTTGGTGAAGGCAGGTGAATGCTACCCAGAAAAGCTCTGTTCTATTCCTGGCTCTGCAACAGACATATTATATGACACTGAACAAGTCAGTTAAACCAAAATTTTCAGTTAGGCTTTGTCTCTTCACTAGCCTACCAGGTTAGTGAATACATGGTAGGTAACACAAGGTAAAAGCCTAACGTGCCACTTCACCTGGGTAGAATATTCACACCCCTGAACGAAGCAAGTTATACCAAAGTAATATGTAGTACAGACATAGCCCGAGTATGTTTCCCAGACCTGAAGAATTGCTTTGTGTAAGCGCAAAAGCTTGTCTCTCACCAACAGAAATTGGTCCAATAAAAGACATCACCCTGTCTCTGTAATGAAGACACAGCAATTTGTAGTTTTCACATGTTAGCAGGTCAAAATTAATCCTAAATTCCCCGCCCCTATTCAAGCTTATATTACAAGAGGTGTGGAGAACACAACTTTTGCTCCAATCATATTCTTGTTTGGGTAATGGAAGTTGGACCTTTGTACAGGCCAGCATGAAGACCCTATGAACAGTGTGAAATTCTGACATAAAGAGGTCTGATCACCTCATTCAGTCACACTGGCAGAGAGAAGTAACGTTGAGGGCTGATCTACACTACCATTTAAGTTTGGTTTTAAAGGTACCGGTAAGTCAAAATAAAGGCTTAGCCCCCGAATCCATACAGAGTACGACCCTGGCATTTTAGAGCGTAAACCACATCCATGGCTGTCACAGTCTTCCGCTTCGCATGTTCAGTGTAAGTAACAGCATCGCGGATCACGTTTTCAAGAAAAACTTTGAACACGGCACAGGTCTCTTCATAGATCAACCCAGAAATATGCTTGACACCACCACCACGAGCCAAACGACGAATAGCCGGTTTGGTAATACCTTGAATGTCATCTAGAAGTACCTTCCGACGGCGCTTAGCAGTCCCATTTCCAAGTCCTTTGCCACCTTTGCCCTGACCAGACATGTTGCTACCATCAAGTTGATGTAACTCATGTTGCTCAGAGGCATGAAAACAACACCCCCTGAGCAACGTAAGTTACATCAAAACACTCTCCTGCCGACACAGCTTCTGTCTCCTGCGTAGCTGGAGTAATAATGCCAACAGGAGAGCGCTTTCCCATCTGTGGAGCACGTCTTCACCAGACGCGCTGCAGCAGTACAGCTGCATCTGTACCAATGTAGCGCAGTAGTGTAGTCTTGCTCTAAGGCCAAGCAGGATAAAGGGAAAATGTGGGCGTGCAGGGGTGGAGGGTAGGGGGGAGAACAAGCAGAAAAAGCCAGGTAATAAACAGACAAGCCATCTCTTTGGTGGACCTGTGTGAGGAATTTGCACTGCTGTGGCCTGTGTTGTGGGTAGATGGAGAGCAAAGTCCTCTAGTACTTTTTTGCAAGTGCTACAATTCACTTTTGCATCTTAAAAAAAAAGTAAAGTGTCCAGGAAGAAAGAGATGGATGGACTGGAATGAGTTATATTTTGGTGAAGGAACTTAAATGTTTTCTAAGGCAGAAACACCCTTCAATTTCAACAATCTCCAGTGGTATAAATCTTCGTGAGATAACTTTCTTTTCCTTATATACAGCCTTTGAAATGTATTTTCAGTGTTTCTGATGTGACCATCACCATAGTATTTGTGTACCAATGTGTAGTGGATATCATGGCTTATAACTATATAAAGACAAATGTATGCTATTGTACTGTACCATAACAGTATTTTTCTGAGGGCTATTCCGAAAGCCTGTTCTCTTGGGTTCTCATACACTTTTGGCAAGGCTGCAAAATCCTTTTCCCCCCTCCCTCGGACCTGTTATTTAAGTCTCTGCTTCTTAGCTTTGTTTGTACTATGTACTTCGTAATGCAGTTCATATCCTTGAACTAGCAAACAATATTTTATGGGGAGTATGGTTAGATCTACTTATGTAAAATACCACTAGTACAAGTCACTTTTTTAGTTCTGGCATTATAGAACAGCCCTGGCAGGAGGACTGTCTACATGGACTCTTCAGGCATTCAACAGTCCATAGTATGTGATGACATTTTTTTTACAGAACATCTCAAACTCTTAGTGACTGGTGGCTGTGTAAACAGTGTCTGGGACACTTCTTTGGAACACCAGGCAGTTTTACAGAAAGGCCAAGCAAGAGTACATGTGTTTCTGCTGTCTTTCACTTTGACTGGTTAACTTTTAAGAAACCAGAGATGTAATTTCACAAGCACTTTTAAATAGTTTGTTTACCAACAGAGAGTAAACAAATTTGTTTTTGTACTTCGTCGGTGATGTGGGTATGGGTAGAAATATGGTCAGACATAAAGCGGATTTAAACGTACTTATATTTCTATTAACACTTATTACATTTATTAACCAATTCACTTACAATATCACTATGGTTAAGTAGGTGCCCTCCCTGACAATTTGTAGGTGTGGTTAGTTGAGATACAGGTGATTACTCCAAATTTTTTTGAGAGTTGCAGCTAGATTTATAACTTTTAGTGGACTAGGGACTGAAGTAATTTGTCTTTGGAACAGACCTGAAAGTGGTGCCTCTGTGGAGATAGATAACTGTTCACTAGTAAGGCTATTAATCTAGCTGAAATCTAACTTAACTTAAAGATACATGGTAGAAGTCTATGATAGAAGGGTAGAGGTACACTAACTGTTTCCCCAATAAGAGGAAAATATCCTTTTTGTGGCAGAAGACAACTGTGCTGTTTCTGCAGCACTTAGGACACTGTCATTTACAGTTATGATTGGCTGAAGTCATGGGAAACATCTAATGGTTAAGAGACTGAAGAGGGATATAGAGATGATTCATAAAATGCTTCCATCTCCATTTCAGTTTGACTTGGTTATATGGAAGCTTTGACCATTATGTTCAGTGAAGTCTTGTGTACATCTGAAGAAGCTTTGGCCATTGTGTTCAGTGAAATTCAGAACCAGTATCCTGAAGAGCATAGGCTGAAAGATTTTTTTTTAAAAATTAAAACAAAAAAATTCACTAACTCTCTTCTCACTTGCACCAGTTTTGCATTATTGGCTTCAATGGAGTCACTTCTGAAGAGAATACATGCTCTTCTTGCCTTTAGCTGCATCATGTCAGGGAACAACACTTTTGCTCTCAGACCAGGCAACAGGATTAGCTTGTCATATGTTGAAGGCCTAGTTTCCCTTATGATGTAGGAAGCACTCAAAAAGATTTGTCTGCAAGTTACTAAGACTCTCTGTCTTGGAATTCTCCCACAACAGAAGATAAACTGCGGTAGAGGAAGTCTTTCCACACCTGCAAATTTTCTTAATTCAAAGGTTTATTCTGTCCCTATCTTCTTGTGATACAGTGCATTACAACAGGGTTGCCTGTAGGAACTAACACAAATTAACTGGATTACAGATTTCTGAACAACTTTCTGAAGTTCTCTATATTAGTCATCTCTCGGACACTGTATAGCACAGACTTTTGGACAGAACAAGTTTACCAGTGGTAAAATGACTCTGGATGATTTCCAACATCCAATCTGGAAGCATATTTGATCAAAATAATTTTAGCTGTGGATGGATCACCCTTTGGTTGTATTGGAGTTTAATTTTCATCTGTTCCAGTGCATAAGGAAGTTAGAAAAATCCAGCTCTATACAATATGTAATTTCAAACTCTTTCCAAGTTGTATTTAATTCACCAATATCATAGGTAAAAATTGCACATCTGCAGGCAAGTGCAAGTCAGTGTTAGTATGATACAGTAAGAGAGTCAAAACCTTCATTAAAACAATATGAGATAAAGCACTCCAAAAACAAACTAGTCTGAACAAAAAGCATTATGTGTCTCAGACAGATTTCACTTTTCCCCTGTAAAACAGATGCCTGTTTATATTTATTTCTAATATAGTGTTGTTTAATTTTGCTAATGGGTGAAGGGTTATGCTAGTAACTAATTCAAAACAATATGAGCAGCACACACAAATTTTTCACATGGTATTGGGAGAACTGACTCTACAATATTATTACCAAACAAAATTATTGGCAATATCATGGCAGCCAGGTAACAGAGTATAAAACGTCTCTGGAAATTGAAGTTAGAAAATAAATAAGGGACTTCAGCTCCTCTAGCCAGCAGACAGAGAATTTGGCAGAAACAATGCTCTCAGATGCCAGGTTAGACATTGTTTTTGTATCCCCTCCTCTTTCCCTAGGAGCTAATTCTTGAAGCACTGATGATGTAAGTCTTGGCCATAAACTATATAGCTATATTGTCTGCCTAGTAAATGGGAGGAGAAAAAGGGGTAAATTACATGAACAAAAGTATAAAAACAAAGGACTAAAATGAAGCAAATAGTGATAACCATGAAATTTTACCTCAGACTGCTCACATTTTTAACCTATTGCCTGAGCAAGATGACAAAGGCCCTACCATATGCCTTTGATTATGGTTGTGAGTGAATAGGAATTTGTGTTACAGTGAGCCTGCAGATTTTATTAGTGGCTATTTATTAAAAGAAACTTCTACTCTGTTTTTTGGGAGGTTGTAACGTTTATTTTGTGATGCACTCCTCCCCCGGTGGCTGTCCAGGTTCAGGATGCAAGCACAGGCTTGACCCAAGCATTTGCTAAGACAAAGGCTGACTGGTGAACCTGTAACTGTCAAAAATGAATTTGCTCTGGGTTTAAGAGGAAAAAAATTTCTTGAGAGAAGAGAGAGCACATTGAAAAAACAGATGGGAGGTAATACAGAACTCACAGGGGGATGGAGAGGGAATCAGGGCCAAAACCTAGAGTTTGCACCTAGCCTGAACCTAGAATCTGTGTTTAGTGTTTCTTGCTAAAATCCTTTCCCCTGCATTTCTCAAACTGGTGACTGAGATAAAAAATGGAATTTTCTAAAGTGCTTGGTGATGAACTAGCTCTTCTCTCAATGAAGTCAAGGGGAGTTTTACCATTGCCTTCAATGGGAATAGATTTAGCTCAATATTAAGCACTTCTGAAAGTTTAACCTTAAATGTCTATTCAAACCTGAAAACTTCATGCAGGAAAGCTGTAACCGCAGAAAGATCTGCTAAGGTACAATATACCATTTATTTTGTAAACAAATGAAGAGGAAGCTACAATCTTTTGGTTTCCTAAAAATAGAGTTCCATCAACAACTTAACTTCTATTCAGGGAGAAAAGCAGGTGGGGACTTAATGACTGACACCTACTCCGAAAGGCAGGGGGAAAAAAAAAACTCGGAAGCAAACAGGATCATGGATGTCACATACATCTGTTCTGAAACCAGCTAACAGAGAAATGATAGCAATGCCAGAAGCTTCTGTAAGATGAAACCACATCTCTGGAAGTTTTCCCTAACGTGACTATGGATGTAGTCTGTGAAGGAGAACATAGGAGCAGGAATTCAAGGAAAGGATAAGCCCATAGGCCAGTAACTAGAAAGGCATACAGTGTGGAACTCAAGGACTTGGTAGAAAAAAACAGGAGTACTTGTGGCACCTTAAAGACTAACAAATGTATTTTTTAGCATGAGCTTTTGTGAGCTGCAGCTCACTTCTTCGGATGCATAGAATGGAACACACAGACAGGGGATATTCATACATACAGAGAACATGAAAAGGTGGAAGTATGCATACCAACAGGCAGAGTCTAATCAATTGAGATGAGCTATCGTTAGCAGGAGGAAAAAAAACTTTTTGAAGTGATAATTAAGATGGCCCATAGAAGGTGTGAGGACTTGGTAGGCATCCCCACAGAGTTTGAAGCCCCTTTAAAACTATTTCTTGTGAGGAGATTAAAATAGTTTTTATTTGCCAATTTCATGAATTTTGTAAATTTCAATACACACTATTATGAACGTCCTATTTACTCAAATATAGTATCCTGACATTTGTATTCACAGTATTTTACATTTCTACAGCACTTTCCACATGAGGTCCCCCAGGACACTTTAGAAACACTAGTGAATTAACCCACAGGACATGCCTATAGAGATATATCTATTAAAATAATATCTATTTTACATAAGCGTGCATACCATGTTTAAATGAAAATTGCACACATTAGTTGTCTTGATCTAACTACTTAGGGAAAATACTAATCGTATCTTAAATTGATTAAATACAACATGTTGGATAAAACATATTGGATACATACAAAGTGCTGCTTTAGAACAAGTTGTTACCATTATCTTCCTAATTTGAACCAAGATGAACTAAACAGTAGTTGAGGCTTCACGGGACTTGTCTAGACTAAGTTACACTGGAAGGTAAAGCCACATTTGCTTGTGAGTAAGGGATGTGGTTATTACATGACTTTGGAGAAGAAAAATATGGGAACTCATTATCTTAGAAAGTATTACTATTTATTTGCTATTCTGCAACTCCACATGAATAGTGAAGCAAATACTCATCAGCAACTACACACCACACAACATGAACACCAACCCAGGAACCAAACCCTGCAACAAACTCCGGTGCCAACTCTGTCCACATATCTATTCAAGAGACACCATCACAGGACCTCACCACATCAGCCACACCATCAGGGGCTCATTCACCTGCACGTCTACCAATATGACATATGACATCACATGCTAGTAATGCCCCTCTGCCATGTACATTGGCCAAACTGGACAGTCTCTATGCAAAAGAACAAACAGACACAAATCTGACATCAGGAATTATAACATTAAAAAACCAGTAGGAGAACACTTCAATCTCCCTGGTCACTCACTAACAGACCTAAAAGTGGCAATTCTTCAACAACAAAACCTCAAAAACAGACTCCAACGTGAAACTGCAGAACTGGAATTAATTTGCAAACTGGACACCATCAAATTAGGCCTGAATAAAAACTGGGAGTGGTTGGGTCATTACAAAACCTAATTTCCCCCATACTAATTTCCCCCTACTGTTACTCACACCTTCTTGTCAACTGTTTGAAATGGGCCACTCTCATTACCACTACAAACGTGATTTTTCCTCCCTTGGTATCCTACTGTTAATTGAATTGTCTCGTTAGACTGACCTCCCACTTGGTAAGGCAAATCACATCTTTTCATGTGCTGTGTATTTATACCTGCTACTGTATTTTCCACTCCATGCATCTGATGAAGTGGGTTATAGCCCACGAAAGCTTATGCTCAAATAAATTTGTTAGTCTCTACAATGCCACAAGGGCTCCTCGTTGTTTTTACTGATACAGACTAATACAGCTACCCCTCTTAAACCTGTGAATTTAGGGTTAAATATCTCATGAATGTTTTAATCAGCAATGGAGTGGTGTATGACTCCTTTCCAAATGATAGCAAAAGTTGGTTAGCTCAAGCATCTATTAATAATATGATTTAAATGACAATAAAGCATCAGTTGGTAAAGATTTGTTTAAATCTGTCAAACAAGTCTGAATTTCAGTAATCTAGTTTACAGTTTAAAAGATGAAAGTGAGTAAAGTAAAATCCATTGTATCATTGAATCCAGCCAAAAAATCACTTGTATTAAAATGAATGGCTGTTAAAGGGAAGACTTTTAAAAATATATGGTTTTAGTTTGAATTAAGAGTGACTGATTCAAATTTTAAAAAACTACTTTTATTAGTGAAATCACAATCAGCTGTGCATATGGCAACCATGCACAAAACCAGTTTTACAAGGCATACCTGAACAAACACAGATTTTTGTTCTGAAGTCTTAAACTAAAATGAAATCTCTGGAAAAGTACATACTGTGTTTGCTCATTTCATAAAGTGAGGCTGGCTCCTCACATCAATGCAAGCGTTTTATTCTTTAATGTTATCCTGGAGGAGTAGCAGTAGCAATGGCAACTTGTGATTTAGTTAGGTCTGTGCACATGCGTCTGATTATATATATATATATATATATATATATATATATATATATATATATATATATACACACACACACACACACACACACACACGTTACAGTTTGGAAATTATTCTATGATGTTTCCACTACAGGAAACTTTACCTATATATTACTTAGAGCTAAATGTGTAATTAACTTTTTACTAATAACATGTCAATTAGGTAACTTCAGTTATGGTTTCTTTTAAACCATCAAAGTTAAGTTTACTGTATTTTGAAGGGAAAGGAGGAAACAGAAACAATTTAAGCTCTAAAGATCAATCTTGAGCATCCAATACTTGCATTCTCTATTCTACATAAAAATACACATTAAAAAGGTTTTAATACACAAAATAAAGAAGAGAGGAAGATAACAGTTAAAAACAAGATTTCTGACATTTGTACTGTTTTGGAATGGCAAAGTAGTAAAGAATAGAATAAAAACAGCATATACTCATAACTTAAGGGCCAAATGCCATGATCTGAGCCATATAACCTGACATTCCGATTGGAGTATCTGATAACTACTGAATTTACTGGCTCTCTCTCAATTTCATCAGAGATGTTTTGTGTTAAATAAAAAACTGGCATTCAATTTCTGTTTTAAAAAATACAATGAATAAACGGTATTTAATATTATCAGGGAGGCTTCAGCCATCAGACAAATGCATATTTAAGGAGATTTTAAAATACATGTTATCTGGTAGAAGCAATATGACCTCTTGTGTATTTAGTTTTAAAAATAGGGCCACTCCATATGTCCAAAGTATTTTTAATGGCGATTGATTCACATCCTTAATAGGCATACTATGAATACTGGGTATACATATCTTACTCCTGAGGGCATTCTGCACACAATATTTTAAAATTCTGCAGATTTTATTTGTTAAATGTGAAGGTTCCAGCATGGCATTGGGGAGCACAGGCCACTGGCTGCACAGAGGTGGGAGATCACTGTGCAGTTCCCCCTGGTACATGGACTTGATGGTGAGGCTGCACCCAAGGCTGACACAGCGCAAGGACTGGGCCTGCCCCAGAAACACTCCAGGGCCCTGCCCCTCTGTGACAGGTTTACCAGGTGTGGGCAGGCAGGCTGAGCGAGGCAGGATCCAAGTATGGAGGGGCTTAGTGTGGGGGTATCCGGGTGTGGGTTGAGAGGGTTTTATAAGGGGCAATATGGGTGGGGCGGCTCAGTGGGGGATCCGGGTGTGGGGGGAATCTCGATGCACAGGGGCTTGTTGGGGAGTTCTGGGTGCAATGGTAATGGGACTCTGCAAGGGGGTCCAGGTGAATGTGGTTGGGGATCAGCAGGGGGGTCTGGGTGCAGGGGGGCTAGAGTCCCACAGGGGAGTCTGGGTGTGCGGGGGTCAGTGGGGGTCCAGATGCTGGGGGAGTGGGGCGGGATCCAGGTGCAACTGATTGGGGCTTAGTGGGGTATGGGTGGCTCCTCAGGGTGCTTCAGGTGCAGAGTGGGTGGGGCTCATCATGGGGGTTCTGAGTGCGGGGGAGTAAGGCTCATTGAGAGAGTCTGGGCATGAGGGGGCCTGGATGCATAAGGTTTGGGTGGATGGGGGAAACAGCTCCCTTCACAGGGATCCCTCCCCCTGCAGCTGAGGAGCGATGGATGCAGGAAGCGGGGCGAGGGGAGTTTGCACATCTTCCGGCCGCTGGGGGAAAAATCTGGGGGTGCCACGCAACGGAAGAGGAAGTCCCATCCTCCCCACCAGCCGGGTCTTCCCCAGTCCTGCCTCCTGCCCCACAGTGATTTACCTCTCTGAGGGCTGCCCTGGGTACCCAAAACATACAGCTGGGGAGGATCGCGTGACCACTCTTGTGGCTTCCCTTTGCTTCCCCATGAGAAAGTCATTTTTCAGTGGGGAAGCAAGTAAATCCACAGGGGACATAAATTCTATGTATGCACAGTGGCACAGAATTCCCCCAGGAGTAAAGCAGTAAGTATCACACAGTCCAGTCACAATTGGCTTAGTATCAAGTGATGGTGGCTGCCCATTTTCATCACCTGATAACTTTCTGGAAAAAATATTTTTTGTGTTGAAATGTTCATGCTTTGACTCTAGCCAGAGATGAATCTTTGTGGAAAGTCTGAACAAAATGCCTTCACACTGCTTTAGTTCTGTGAGGGCAAGGAAAGACACACTTTTTCCATATTTAACAAAACAAAAACTACACACACCTCAATCTTTTCTCCTGCAACACATCATTAAAACATGGCTGAAATCTGTTCGTAAGTAGTTTTCACTGAGGTACACAACCACATTTGAAAACCAAAATTGTGTGACTAGTACTGAAGTGATCAATGACTGAAAATAGGCTACTGCACATGCACAACAGAAAATGTCATTAAGTCTGAAGCTTCACATGCACAGTTCATTTTTCCAATGGACAATGAGACTGCACCTACACTGGAAGCTAGGCGTGTGATTCCCAGCTCATCTCATAAGAACGGCCACAGTGGGTCAGACCAAAGGTCTATCCAGCCCAGTATCCTGTCTACCAAAAGTGGTCAATACCAGGTGCCTCAGAGGGAGTGAACCTAACAGGTAATGATCAAGTGATCTCTCTCCTGCCATCCATCTCCACCCTCTGACAAACAGAGGCTAGGGACACCATTCCTTACCCATCCTGGCTAAGAGCCATCAATGGACTTGACCTCCATGAACCTCCTCTCGCTTAACCTCCTCTCACTAAAAATAGTAGCACAGCCACTGTAGCGCAAGCAGCAGCAGCAATGGCACAGGCTAGCCATCTCAAGTACATACCTGCAGGGTTGTCTATGGCAGTGGCTATCAACCTTTCCAGATTACTGCATCTCTTTCAAGAGTCTCATTTGTCTTGAATGCCCCATGTTTCACCTCACTTAAAAAAATGTGCTTACAAAATAAGACAAAGATACAAAAGTGTCACAGCACAATCTTACTGAAAAATTTCTCACTTTCGCCATATAATTACAAAATAAATGAATCTGAATAAAAATATTGTACTTAAGTGTATAGTGGAGTGGCCAAACCTACTGACCCTCTGAGACACATAATCTTCAGAAGTTCGAGAGCTGGGGCACACCTGACAGGGCTCAGGGCTTCACCCCCACAGGAGGTTTCTGCCAGGGCTCAGGACTTCAGCCCCGCTCCTGCTGAAGCCCCTAGGCCCTGCAGGTGTGCCCCGCAGGGCTGAAGCCCCAAGGTCCCCTGCCCCACTGGGCAGAAGCACCTACCCCACCACCCCACTGCAAGGCAGAGATCCCGAGCTCCCCCCACCACAGGTCTAGTAGGTGGAGAATGGGGAGGGCTGGCTCCATGAGCTGCACTTTAATGGAAAAAGAACTGCATGTGGCTAATGAGCCATAGTCTGGCCACCCACGCTGTATAGTACACAGATCAGTGTAAACAAGTTGTCTGTATGGAATTTTAGTTTGTACAGACTTCGCTAGGGCTTTTTATGAAGTCTGTTGTAAAAGTAGGCAAATATCTAGATAAGTTGATGTACCCCCTGGAAGACCTCTGAGTACTCCCACGGGTATATGTACCCCTGGTTGAGAACAACTGGTCTATGGCACTATAGGTATGCATTTTCCTTCAAAAGTGTACATTTAATCTGTTAATAACATGATAACCCATCTTCACCTAAGTCATTTCTACTAATATGACTAATCCAATGTAAAGCCCTGATCCTGCCAATATTTCCACACACTTAGCTCCTTTGGAGTCAATGGCACTTCTCCTGTACATGAAATTAAGCATGTGTGTGAGTCTTTGCAGAATCATGGCTTAAGATATTGGACATACTTATGTTAGGGCTACACTACTTAGCTTATTCGCCTCTTGCAGTGGTATCACATAAGGCTTACGCACTGCTTTAAATTCCACTTCAGCAGAAACAGGCCCCAATTCAGCCCACACACAAGTATGTGCTTAACTTTAACCAACTGCTTAAATCCAACGGACTTCAGTAGGATTTAAGCATAGGTTTAAATGCTCTGTTGAATAGTGGCTTTAAGCGATACTTACATGATGCATAGGTCTTATGTGGTCACTCTGTTCAAGGGTCAGTTTCACTTTATTTGTATTGGTGGCTTTCAGATTTTAAAGAACCCTAATGAGGGCTTTCCACTTTTTTAGATTTATGTAAAGAACTGGGAAAGTTAAGGCCCCCGCAGATCAATATAATCAAGCATGAGCAATCTGTATTGAAGTCTTTGGGATTACTCAGGTGCCTAGAATTAGACACATGCTTTAGTAATTCAGGCCTAATATGTTCTTTACAGTAACTCCTCACTTAAAGTCGTCTCGGTTAATGTTGTTTTGTTGTTATGTTGCTGATCAATTAGGGAACACGCTCGTTTAAAGTTGTGCAATGCTCCCTTCTAACGTTGTTTGGCAGCTGCCTGCTTTGTCCACTGCTTGCAGGAAGAGCAGCCCGTTGCAGCTAGCTGGTGGGGGCTTGGAACCAGGGTGGACCAGCAGCCCCCCTATCAGCTCCCCACTCCCCTAAGTTCCCTGTGCTGCAGCCGCCCAGCAGGCTATCAAGGCAGTTCAGCTGTCCCTCCCTCACTGCCAAGTGCTGCTCCTGCCCTATGCCTTGGAGCTGCTCCCAAAGACTCCTGCTTGCTGTGCGGGGAGGGGGCTGTAAGGGTGTCCCCCTCCCCCCTGCATCCTGCTTACCCCTTCTCCATATAGAGCAGGGAGGGAACATGGATGGAGAGAGACAGAGAAATCTTGGGGCACCAGCTGCTGTCTCAACTTTCTGATCCACTTAAAAAGACAATGCACTTAAGAGTGGGTCAGCTTACTTAAAGGGGCAGTGTGCATCTATAGCTCTCTCTCTCACACACGCAAAGTGTGTGTGTGTCTGTCTCCGTCTGCTATGCTGTCTCCCCTCCCTCCTGTTCGTGCTGCCTTGTGTGAGAGGCTACATTAACAACAATGTGTTAATCCTTGAGGGCTCAGCCAAGTGCTAGCTCTTCATTTAGCAGCAATGCATTCCCTGGGAAATATCCCTCCCTCTTCCACCCTCTCTAACTTCACCACCTCAACCAAGCTTCACAATCATCATAGCTGTGAACAATATTAAATTGTTTGTTTAAAACATATACTGTGTGTATATCGATATAATATATAGTTTTTTGTCTGGTGAAAAAAATTTCCCTGGAACCTAATCCCCCTATTTACATTAATTCTTATGGGGAAATTGGATTCGCTTAACATCGTTTTGCTTAAAGTCGCATTTTTCAGGAACATAACTACAACGTTAACCGAGGAGTTACTGTATTTTATATATGTTAAATGCATTATTGAAGTTGAAATATTTTTAAAAGTCATGCAATGCAAAAAAGAAAAAAAGTCATGCTATGACCCTGATTCTGAGTGTATTGTGACAGGAAAGCACAAAATGTGTTAAAACACTAGTGGGAGACGGACAGACAGATCCACAGACTTTCATATATGTAACATTCTCTGTTCCCAGTATTCTTGTAATAAACATATGGCAACAAATACTAGAGATATAAAACATGACCAAAATTAACTATTCTATAGAAGCAATACCATTTTCCATTTCCTGAGCAATCTAGTGTCTTTTCAGACAACTTTTAAAATTAAAATTGTTTTTTAAGAGTACAACTCAGTATAGAAGTGGCTCCATCATTGTACTGTATCTGTTTCAACTCGAGTGTATTTTGTTTTAGGCAAGATCTACCCTATAAACTTACAGCAGTATAACTACCCCTGAGCAATGTAGTTGTACTGATCTAGCCCCCGATGTAGACAATACTGTCGACAGGAATAGGAGCCTCTTCACTGAAACGCAGCAGCTGTGCCGATGCAGCA
The DNA here is from genome assembly GCF_016161935.1 of Mauremys reevesii. Lineage (NCBI taxonomy): Eukaryota > Metazoa > Chordata > Testudines > Geoemydidae > Mauremys > Mauremys reevesii. The sequence goes on along the minus strand of NC_052633.1, from coordinate 46,282,599 downwards.
TTTTAAGTGTAGACCAGTGGTTCTCAACCTATTTATAATTGTGAGGCACAGATTGAGAACCACAGGCCCTTATGCCCAGCGCCCCCTGCCCAGAGACCCCTCCTCAGAGCGGGGCCAAGAGCGGAGCCCCAGGTCCAGGCAGCCGGAACCCAGACCCAACCACATGCGGGGCTGGGCAGCCAGAGCCGGGACCCGGGACCCTGCCGGACACTGGGCCGGCAGCCAGGATCTGGGGTTTTTTTAGCACATAACTGGGCCACAGCTGTGTACTAACTGGGCCACATGCAGGCTGCAGATTGAAAACTACTGGTATAGTCGTACCCTTAACCAATCAACTAAAAAAAAGTAACATTTTTATATTAAGTATCATGATTTTTCTTCTGGTGAAGTTCTACACTATTAATCCAAGTTCTGTTTCATCTCCATTCACATAGTATCCAATACAAGAGTCAAGACAGACCCCTGCATATGTCAGGTGGTCCTTTTTAACCCTCCTTTTAAGTGATCATGACCACAGGCCTTTCTTCAATCCAGATTTCAATATTACTCTATGACGTGGCCATCAGAAGGCACACAGGTAATAAACAGCTGCAGCATTATTATGTAATGACTTGACCAAATATGTTTCCACCCTCAGTTTTAATTATTACTAATTTCTAGCATCCTGTAAGCAATTTAGGGCAAGAACTATCTTAAAAAAAAAAAACCACAAGCCACACCTGTGCTTATCACAATGAGGTCTTGGTCCATGACAGAGGTTTCTCGGCGCAACCACAATACAAACAGCAAGATAACCAGTACCTTTCAGTAACAAACTTGTTTTTCTGAAGAACTACTAGAATTATTTTCCAGTGAAATCAAATATTAGTCCATCTAGTTAACTATTGCCGGCACAACTCTATCAGGTTTTTTTTTCTTTGTTTGTTTTTAGGTGTGTTATGTAATGTAAGACACTTTTTTTTTTTTAAAGCTAGATGCCTTTTCTAAACTAAACTAAATCTAAACTTTATAACAAAATAACCCGAACTCCTACACCAGTAAAAGAATATATCTTTAGATTTAAAAAATGTAAATGCATTTTTGTAACAAAGGCAGAACAAGGTCCTGCCAAGTTGTGAGTTCAGAATTCTTTTCTCCTTGCAACATTTCATTCCTGCATCCCTTGCATTGTTTTCAGATGGTTGTGACTTCAAGTGTTGCAAAGCAAACACAGAATCCTAAATTCAGGATGTGTCAAGGAAGTATAGAAGTATATTAGTTATTGCTAAGTCTAAACAGACTAACTTTTTTAGGATTGCAAACAGATTAAATTTTTTACCTTTATGATTCAACTTTGCTTTCTGAGTTTGTTTTAAATAGCCCTAAAGAAAAAAAATTAAAAAAAAGATCAGCTCCTGCTGTGAAAGGAAAACATTTAAATACTACGATAACCATTTAGATACAGCTTCCATCATAAAAAAAAGTCTAGAATTACAATATTCTGGTTTTTTAACCTACTAAAATATGTTTTTAAGTGGTGCCTTAGATTTAGAAAAACAAGCAGAGAGTTATGAATAATAAATAACTTTCCAAGTTAAAGGAAATTTCTTCAGGCAAATATTTTTCCATTTCAACCCACAGCTGTAAAACATTACCATGCTTCTGCATTTCCTCATCTACAAAAAGAAACATTTAAGTCTGCCAACTTCATTGTGAAATGAATCACAAATATGTCCAAGAGTGTGCAATATTTTACATTATTCACACACAAAAAGCAAAGCTATTTGTCTGAAGAATGGATATATATTTAGTGGAAATAAGTTAATTTTAGAAACAGAGCTCAGCTGATAAAATTTTATTAATTTACCTTTCAAAGGTAAACTATAAGTTATACTTTTCCCTGTACATAACCTGCAGTGGAGCTCATCTATACCAGTGGTTTTCAAACTGCAGGTCGCTACCCAGTACTGGGCCGTGGAACGTAAGGCACCGGGTCATGGCAGCTCTGGTCAGCACCGCCAACCGGGCTGTTAAAAGTCCCATCAACAGTGCTGCCCAGTTAAGGCAGGCTAGACCCTACCTGTTCTGACACCATTCTGTGCTCTGGAAGTGGCCAGCAGCAGGTCCGGCTTCCAGGTGGGGGAACACAGGGCTCCACGCGCTGCCCCTGCCCTGAACACCGGCTCCGCACTCCCATTGGCCAGGAACCGCCCAACAGGAGCTGGGGGGGGGTGCCTGCGGGTGAGATCATCCTCCACCTAGGAGCCGGACCTGCTGCTGGCCGCTTCCAGGGTGCGGCACAGTCCGCGGTGCCAGGACAGGCAGAAAGCCTGTCTTAGCATCCCTGCTGCACCGCTGACCGAGATAAGCCCGTGCCCCAAATCCCTGCCCCAGCCCTGAGGTCCCCCATACCTAGAGCCCCCTCCTGCACCTCAAACCCCTCATCCCTAGCCCCACCCCAGAGCCTGTACCCCCAGCCCAGAGCCCTGACACCCTCTTGCACCCCAACTCCTGCCCCAGCCAAGAGCCCCCTCCCACACTCTGAATCCCTCCTTCCTGGCCCCACTCGGCAGCCCTCAAAAAACAGTTTGAAAACTATACCATTTGTCAGTGAAGTGACATGGCAAGTCCAAATCAGAAAAATAACATTGTGTAAAGAATGGAGGAAGTTCAGGTCAACTATCTGTACATTCAGATGGAGACTCAATGCAAAATAATTATGCAAATGTGATGGTTACAAATTAAACATGCTGAAGTCAGGAAATTCACAAAAATCTGTACTAGTGCTTAAAGCAGGGGTTCTCAAACTGGGGGTCAGGACCCCTCAGGGGGTTGCGAGGTGATTACATGGGGGGTTGCGAGCTGTCAACCTTCACTCCAAACCCCGCTTTGCCTCCAGCATTTATAATGGTATTAAATATATAGAAAAGTGTTTTTAATTTATACGGGGAGGCGGGGTCGCACTCAGAGGCTTGCTATGTGAAAGGGGTCACCAGTAAAAAAGTTTGAGAGCCACTGGCTTAAAGTAACTGTGGACTAGTACTGTTGTTATAAGAGCCACAGTTGTGTGTCCAGCTGAAGAGTCCACCCCTCAATGCATGCATTTCACAGAGCTGCACAAGTACGGTAGTATGAAATATGCATTTCTCAGAGTACATTTCATCTGGAAGTTTAAGCCCACCGATTCACCTTTTGAACCCACCCTACGGGACAAACTAATCAGGACAATTAACTTGCATCAACTGTGAGGTGAGAACTAATCCTCTCAATGTTCGAGATTAAGCTATTGTCATTTGTGAGGGAGCTTGTATTGCCTAGGCTAGTCTGGTTTCTTGTGCTAGACTCAGGTTAGGATGACACTAGAAACTTTTGCTAGTATAAAACATCGAGTAGGGTGTGGGTTTTTTTTTTAACATTATATACATTTCTATATTGGCAAATGCCCTAGTGAAGACACAGTTATACCAGCAAAAGGTGTGTTTGCCAATGTAATTTGTTTTAGGAATCTTAAGTTATATCCACAAAAACACTCTTGTACCAACAGAAGTTGTGTCGGTATTAGGAGGATTTACCAAAACCAGAAAATGTTTTTTAAATGTAGATGATTAGGCCTCAGAGTAGCTTAACCAAAAAGCAACTGAGCCAGCAGCTGAACCAGGGGTAGGCAACCTATGGCACGTGAGCTGATTTTCAGTGGCACTCACACTGCCCAGGTCCTGGCCACCGGTCTGGGGGCTCTGCATTTTAATTTAATTTTAAATGAAGCTTCTTAAACATTTTAAAAACCTTATTTACTTTACATACAACAATAGTTTCGTTATATAGTATAGACTTATAGAAAGAGACCTTCTAAAAATGTTAAAATTTATTACTGGCACGCAAAACCTTAAATTACAGTGAATAAATGAAGACTCGGCACAGCACTTCTGAAAGATTGCCGACCCCTGAGCTGAACACAGGGAGGAGGAAACAGTCAGGAAACCACAGTGGGACCAACTGCACTTGGGAGCCAACTCTACAAAACAGCAAGAGAGAAACCCAGGACAAGAAACAGCTTTGTTCAGGTAATAGAGGCAAAGAAGGAAGTCAGAGTTTGTTCTTTTCATGCCAGGAATGTGGCATTCAGCTAGCCCTGGTGGTAGGTATGTTGCGGTGGGATCTTGAAGGGCACCGTATGGTATAAGAACCTATACAGAATAGAATGGTCAGTGCCATTAGATAGTTAAAATGAGACCTAGGGATTACCCAGTGGTCCAGGACCAGAGAGATCCAGCCACATTGCCCCAATATTTGCTTATATTAAGCTTTAACAAGAATTCTTTCATTGGTGTGTCATCTGTTTTAATAAACTTTTTATGCAGCTAAAACTAGTACCACTATTTCTTGTTTGCCAGAGACCCATGTTTGTTGGACATGCCATCTCTAGTTTGGATGAAGAAACCTGCCTCTAACTGGACTTCACATGCAGTCTAATGAAGAGTTTATAATATTACACACTGCTCAACTATCATCCATGTGGTTACCAACACTTCATGAGAACCGACAAATCCATGTGTTGTGATTCAAATTAATTTAAAATGCCAATTTTTAGTCTTTAATGGGAAGTACACAGTGTTTTTTAAAACAATAGCTATTTTTATATATCACATCACACAACTTTCTCTCTAGATTTTAACGTACTATGTAGATTTCAGGAGCCTTTTGATTCCTGAAGAGCATAGGAGGTTTTCGGCCAACTGGCACTTGCAAACTCTCTATTCACAGCCAGTTGCTGAAATCCATACCAAAAGACTCCCAAAACCACCACACACATTCAGCTGCTTTTTGGAGGTCAGAACAGCATGATGCAGGGAAGTGAAAGTTTTCAAAATTGTTTTTTAAATCTTTACCTTATTTTCCCTGATAAGTCATCCGTTTCCATGGGAAGAGAGGCAGAAACAGGTTGAACAGCCAGAAGTGTGTCAATTTCAGTTGCTGGCTGCTGGTTCCCCAGTTCCGCTCCTGTTTCCATGGCAACTTATGTAGCAACAGGGAAAACAAACGTAAAGGATATACAGCAACTAGAGGCAGAAAACACCATTTGCAAAAAAAAAAAAAAAATTAGCTGAATACTTAAAAATGTTAATAAACTTAAGTTACAAGATTAGAGACCTGGTCCTAGAAATCAAACAAGCTGTCCTTGACTTCACTGGGAATACTCCCATAAGTATGGCTTGATAAATTAAGGTCCCAATTTACAGGAAAAACAGCTGAGATCTTCAAAGCACGAAGAACTGTCATCAGCCATTAAGATGCTTTTTTCATAATTTCTTACACACACACTTCAAAGGTATACATGTGTTTCTGCACACATGCACTTATCTATGTACTCAAGTGACTCCTACCACCACAATAGTTGAGTACTTCCCAGACATTTAAAGATAGAAACAACAAAAACAACTTCTCCCTCTCTGTTTCTTCCCAGCACATTTGCAATTGGGTTTCCAAATGCAATCTGTTGAGATGAAATGTAAGAGTTCTGCACTATGTGCTACTCAGTCATAGTTAAATACAAACTATTGAGCAGCTAGCCATTAGCTCAAGACAAATCAACAACAGGCTGCTGGCTGGTTGAAACAAGGTCACTTTAATCATGTCTTTGCCAGTAGAGTATTCTAAGACATGGGGCATATCCCCTGCCCATGCACTATTCTTTACCATTCCCTTCTCTGTGAAGTTCTTGCTCCTCGACTCTCTGGAAGTCTTCCAGCAAGTTTGTCTGTCTACACTCAGAATAGGCAGCAGGTGCCTTTACTGTTCAGGTGCACAACAGCATCCTTTCTGCTGCATGTCACAGCTGCTCAAGGCCATACTGCACTGGATTCTGTGAAGCATCTGAGCAGTGAAGGCATTATCTGCTACTATCTCACTAGGACTCTCTCTGTCAGCTGTCCTATAATTCCTTGTTCTTGGAAAGTATCTTGAGCTCAGCCATGACAGCTGGCACCGTTGGGTCTCAGGATCCTGGGGATTCTCTTTCTGACAGCTGCTTTCTGTGCTCTCTAGAAAGAGAGAATAAAGGATACTGGTACATTCAAGACTAAATGGTCTTTGGTTACATTCAGCTCACTATTACGTGTGCGGAGAAATCAGATCAGTTTCCCAAGACAACCAAGAATCTCTTACAGGTATTGAAACATCAAGTGCAAAAATCTCAGGACTCAATAACAGAAGGAAGACAATTAAGTTGATGACAGTGAGCAAGAAATTGTTCAGAAGAAGAAGGAGCTTGGGGAAGAAGTGTTACTGCTTTATTACTTCCTAAATAGTAAATTTGGAAGCAAACTCCAGTTTATATTGAAAGTGACTGACAATGGGGGGGTTAGAGCATCCCAAATCCAGGCTCTGAAAGGAACTCATCACCATGAGACATGATTTTTTCCCCCAGCCTGACACGTGATTTAGACAAACTACATTTAACAGTAACACTAACATTCAATTAATTGAAGACCACTAATTACAAATAGAACATTACTTTACTTAAGGAATTAAGTTTACATTCATACCAGGCCTGTTGTCCCCTTCAAAAAATAAAAACACTGCAGTGTAAAACAAAGCAAGATTTTGCTTGAGGATACTAGGACTTATTTGGTCTGCTAATTTCAGCAGCACCGTTTTGAGCAAATCAGTCAAAACAGAGATTTAAAAGAGCCTCAGAATTTTTTCTCTAGACTTGGACAGGATGAGGAAGTTGTAGAAACAATATTCAACTCTAGGAAAGATACAATACACATATTACCTAACGGTTTCAGGCACAATATACCTGTGACTTACATACTATCATATGAGGGAAACAGAATTTAAATTTGGAGTTTGGTATTTTGGACTACCATTTTGTAGAGAAAAACTGAATACTAACATCGTATCAGTAGGGAAAAAGTGTAGTAAGGACCACTAATGAAACAGAGACAGAAGAATGACCATCTGGGTATGACTGCAAACCAAAGATGATTGTTCTTCTATCTCTTATGGAAGATGATGCAAATACATCTTCCCATACTTGGTGTCCAGCTTTTAATTTCTGCTCCACTTCACTGGAGTGATGTATTACTTTTACACCCTGATAGACAGATAGTATTCATTCTGTGATGTGAGACATTTATACTAACATAAATATTGTGCTGTATCTGCCCCTTTTATTAAAATGCTTATAAAACAGTAGGGCAAAACTTTCATCCTATGGTTAACAGAAAGCATGCTGATGATATCCTTTAAAGCAGAGGTTCTCAACAATGGGTCTGGGGGCCCCTGCGGGGGGGCACAAGTAGGTTTCAGGGGGCCTCCAAAATAAACCAGCATTAGACTCACAGGAGCCCAGGGCAGAAAGCCGAAGCCTGCATCTCGCCATGCGAGGCTGAAGCCAAAGCCCGAGCAACTTCACTTTGCAGGGCCCCCTGTGGTTTGGGGCCCTGGGCAATTGCCCTGTTTGCTACTCCCTAATGCCGGCCCTGGCTTTTAATCTACTGGATGTGTAGAAAAATAGTTGCTGTGGCATAGGAGGGCTGTGGAGTTTTTATTCCATTGGGGATGGGGGGGCGGGGAATGGCCTGAGAAAGAAAAAGGTTGATAACCCCAGCTTTAAAGTACATGAAGCCTACCTTAGTATGCAGATGGACATAAAAAATAAAACCCACCAAAATTCAGACCCCATCAGTCATACAAACAGCCAACTCAAATCTGAAGGAATTTTTCAAAAAAAACACCTTGAGACCTGTGAATTCTGAAAAACTGTAAACACTTTCCAAAAAGGCCTAACTATTTTTGGATTCCTTGATAATTTCCCAGCCCACATTTGACTGCTGTTTTGTAACATCAACTGAAGAGCCACATGACAGTGTCATAAACAAATCCTTTATCAGAAGGCTATTAAATCAAACTCTATAATGTATTCAGTAAATTCATGTTGAAAATGTAATTTCCTTTCTTATATAAGTGGACATATGGGTGAAATAACCTCAGACACTGTTACAATGGTGTCATGCGTAATATCAAATCTCCTTCCTATTCATGAGGCTACCAGTTTTTGAGTCAACTTTGTACCTTTTGTCCTCAGTGGCTTTCATGCTTACTGGTATTTAGCTTGCAAAACAAATGTTCAAGAGCCAAAGAATATATTTATTTTAATTATAATAGGAGTTTTGTTGTTGTCAGATAATTTCTCTCCAAGTCCAATACCACCATGTTTGGCACTAGAAGATATCATACATGAACCAATCTGAGTTCTAGGTCAAACCCTATATCCTTTCTTACCAAACCAGTGTAGCCTGGCTCCTTCCAGAATAATCCCCAAAATGAAAACATCCACAGATATGCACACGCTTCATGAGCATCTGATCTCAGGAAAACAAAAGAAAGCATGAATGACTTTACCTATTCTTCCTTATTCTGATTAAAGGAAGACTATATACAATTTATCAGACTGCTACCTGGCAGTCTGTCTAACCTTATAATTCAGCAAGCCCAACTGTGCCTCTGTAGGCTGATCAAATCCCAGTAAAATAATCTATAACCTGTTTCTATATATCAAAAATGCTGCTACTTAAAAAATTATTCATATTCAATTTTGAAAACCTGAATTTAGTCTTCATCCATTAGGGCAAGATGCTTTTTATGACCACTACAGTTAATGCTAAAAATTACTGGATTGCAACCTACTGGCTCTTTTTTTAGCAAGTCATATAATTTACTACAACTTCTGGCGTTACATTTTCCACGATTGGTCTATCAAAAATTTGAGAAAATGGCTCATCCAGTTTTGAGTGAGAAGAAAATGTGGATGGGGAAGGCAATGGGGTTTCTCTCCATCACATATATAAAAAAAAGTTATTGTGGCTTTTAAACAAAAAAACATGAAACTTGAAATCCGGAACTGAAATAGCCCTCTTTAAAGAGTAGTGCAAGACTTTTACTAGAGACAACTAGGCATTAACCAAGTTATGACCATCTGGGAGAAAAAAAAAATCGCATACCAAGTATATGCACAGGTTGGCTTTGTTTTTTGGTTGTTGTTTTGGGTTTTTTTGTTTTGGTTATTTCCACTCTGCTTCTTTGGGTGTGCACATGCAAGAACATGAAGCTGCATATGCACAGCTAAATTAAATTAGCAGTCTTTTCATCTATGTTGCTGAAGGTGACCATAAGAGACCAGTGTTCTTCTCTCAGCCTCTCGGGGGAGGGGGGAAAAGGGGTTTGTAAGATGCCCATGATAGCACAGTGGTTTCAGCGTTGGCCTCCTAAACTGAAGGTTGTGAGTTCAATCCTTGAGGGGGCCACTTAGGGATCTGGGGTACTTGGTCCTGCTAGCGAAGGCAGGGCTCCATGACTCTCCCAGCTCTATGAGATAGGTATATCTCCATATATTATCCATTCCTGCATGCATTGAGTGTAGGACTCCCACAGCCTAACAAAGACTTTTAGGAGGAAATCCCCCTCAAATGCATTTTATAAACTCAAACAACTGCACCCCAGGCTGCAGACCTCCTATGATGTGCAGGAAAGGTGCTCCTTCCTAGCTGTCTGCCTCCTAAAATAATTGTGTGGGACATTCTGGTGTCACTCCAGAATATGGATTTCTCATGCCTTGTTAAAAATTATTTTACAAGTTACCAAACTACAACTACATAAATAGAACATTACACTTGAGCACTCAGGAGGTCAGAAAGTACCAAAAGATATGGTTGTACAAACAACCATACATCTGTCCCCTTCTATGCATGCATTACAATACAGTCTTTATATGATCACATACCATTTCCCCAAATACGTCATATTATCTTCTGTGACCTAAGACAGATAGTACCACAAGGCTACACTTCAATGCCAGGTCTATAAAAATCATTTATGAGAAGTACACAGTAAACTGTACTTACATTACATATTAAGTGCAACACTGAGTAATAGTGAACATATATTGGCATCTATAGGCTACCTATATTTGCAGCTAACTTTGTTGCATATTTAACAGCCTCATCTTCTGAATTGTGCCTTATAAAGTCTGTACAGCTGGTTGAACAGTGATGATAGTAGAAGTGCTGACTATATATATATATATATATATATATATAATTTCTTGCTCATGTAAATAAAAAAAAATCTGTCGCTAAAAACTACTACTATGCCAATGAAGTAAAAGGAAAAAAAATATTCCAAGATGCTACAAGAATAGCTAACGTCACAGGAAGACATTGATGATGTAGTGCTTTCCTTAGAGCCAGGCTAAAAGGTTATGTTTCCGCAAGTGCATTTTGGATGCTGCTAAGCATTAGCTATAACAAAAAGCTCACATCAATCTGTGACATGATTCCTTTCTCCCATCCCAGGCCTACGTTTAATCTACTGTATGAATACATATGTTCACCTGTCTAAAGTATTACATCAAAGATTATACTCCAAAACTAAAGGCCTAGACTTATCAAAATTGTGGGAGTTACCATATATACTCGATCATAAGCCAGTTCGTTTATAAGCTGACCCCCCCGAAGATGGATATGTAAAAATGGAAAAATTTTATGACCCGTTCATAAGCTGACTCTATAATTCAGAGGTCAGCAAACTTTGGCTCCTGGGCCATCAGGAGAAGCCGCTGGTGGGCTGAGATGGTTTGTTTACCTCAAGCGTCCGCAGGCATGGAGGTAAACCTAAGTAAACAAAGTGTCCCGGCGTGCCAGCTGCTTACCCTGACGGGCCGGGACAGCAACTGGTGGGGAAAATTTTTTGTGAGGAGAAGCTGGGAGTCAGGGGAGTAACCCTTGTGACCACCCCTGACATGACCCTACCCCTAGCCCGGGACCCTTACACTCTCCCCATCCCAGCCCTTCCCATCTTATCTGGGGAGGGCCAGGGGAGAATGTCTCTGGCCTGGCTGGAGCTGCTCCGGCAGGCTGGGCAGCGCGGCCACAGCCTGTTCAGGCAGGCCAGACCAGGTGGCGAGGCTGTAGCATGTTCCAGCGGGTTGGGCTGGGCGGCATGGCTGAAGATTGCTCCGGCAGGCCAGGCAGCGCAGCCACAGCCTGCTCTGGGGGGCAGGGCCGAGTGCCACGGCTACAGCCTGCCAGCCCCGGAGCTGCAGCTGCTTCGGAGGCTGGGGGGAGAGCAGCGTGGCCAGAAGCGGAGAGACTCTGGTCCCGCCTCTTCCCTTCTGGCTCTGCTGGCTGTGCTGTCTCTCCTTGCCCCCTCTGTTGTGTCCCACCTCTCCCTCTCTATACCCGTTCATAAGCCGACCCCCAGCTCTGATGTTTCCCTTTTTTACTAAAAAAATCTGGCTTATGAACGAGTATATACGGGGTGTGTGTGTGTGTGTGTATATATATATATATATATTTTTCAAATTAGTAAATGTAACAACTCCCTGATGCATCTTCTTCACTCTACCCAACACATCCTGCAATTTTTTTCCATTAAGGGTGGGGAAAACCATGAGATAAAGAGACAAATGCCACCTGACTACTACAAAAACTACTGAAGACTACGCCAATAAACAAATGAAAGACATAGAATTTGACTGCCAACATCACATATGGCAAAGTGCAATAGTCTACTTTGGTTTAGGAAGGCATTCCCTTTTTGTACCTTTTCTTGTTTTCATAAGTTTACTCGCCAGTACTCTCCTATTTTCAATGAAGCAGCACAAAATTGTATATATTTTCCAAAACTAAATCTTTTCTTTAGTAATTTTTGGCAAGCGTATGTAAAGCTCTAGCCAAGCACAAGACAGCTCTTGACCCCTTCTAATATGCCAACCAAGGGCTTTACTGATCATGGCACCTCTAGTTCATGGGTCAACTATCTACTGCCCATCCCTACATTTTACACTCCTGTTCTCTGACACACTCCAGGTAAGGTTGTAGGGAAGGGTACTTTCTGCACCAGTGCTAGGCAATTACTATATCGTTCCAACAATGTAAAGTAGTCATTATACCAGTAGTTATATGGTAGTCATACCACTTAATCCCTTTCAATGCTATCAATAAAATCATTACACCAGGCAACAGAACTAGAATCTACTGCTGTTAATCATGCCTTTTAAAAAAAAAAATCTAAAATAGGCCTGTTTCTGCTTTATTCCTGATACAGTCCTGTTTCAATGATGACATAATCCTCAACCACACAGTAGCCCTTCAGCATGATCTGTCTTGAAAAGAAGGTAACAAGGTTTGACTCACTGTCTGATGAAGCATCAACAATTCAATTGCTACAGCTGAACATTCTATTCCAATTTAACTAAACACAAAAAGAGAAGGAAACACCCATTTACTTCCTTCCAGTCCCACTTAGGGTAGCTTCCTTGAGGGAGCCAAGATGACTTCCTATTGTTTCTAACATCCACCAAGAGAGTTTAGAAAATAAAACAATTCTCTTTGCATTGAAGGCGCTAGGGCTGTGCTAGTATGGTTTCTTATGGATACTGTAGAAAAATAATCTACAAACTATTTTACCACACAGCACTTTTCCCTCTTGCATCCTTAACCTCCTGAGCCAAACAGGTTTGTACCAAACTGCTACTTCCCCTCACCATGTCTCCTAGTTGCTCCTTCATCACCTCAAAATGAAGCACTTGGAAGCTCAGTGGTAACATAAGAAGTTATCAGAACTCCCACAGGAAAAATACTACTTAGCACTTCTTATAGGCTTAACCTTTTAAAAAGTGCTGTAACTAATTAACACATTAAACTATCTTCATGTGCAAGACATGCCAGCTTTCACAATCTCCATGCATTGGGCAAGAATTTATGTGACATGTCTTTTCAAAAATCTCATCTGCCTGCGACACCAGATCATGAGCTTTTAACTAATTTCATAATGGACCTAAACCTGTAAGATATTGAGCACCCTCTGCTCCCTTTTATTTCAATAGGAGCTGAGAATGCTCAATACCTCAAAGAACTGGGCTCTTCATTTCCCTCAAAAAAATAATCATTTCTCTAGGCGTTCCAGCCACTAGCCATTAAGGCAAGGAAAGATGAGAAAAAGTTGCCAATAGCAATAAAATCCAATAATAGCAGCCACTTTATTCCTGTGCATGGAAAAAAAAAATCAAGGTCTTTTACATTTCTTAAAACAGAACTTCACATTTACTAACACAGCCCATATATACCACTGGCGGCTGTTATTAACAAGCATATGTTCTGTGATGTTACAAAAAACATACCTATCCATTTTAGAGCCATGAAAAGATTAAAGCAATTTCTAACCTATTAAATTTTGCTTTGTGATACTTGTCAAGACTGTTATAGATCCAAGGTATTAAATAATATTCTAACAAAACTATTTCTTTAATACATTTTATATTTTTGGAGTTTCCCCCCTCCAAAGCCATGCATGGACAAAGCATGAAAATCATGCATTTTAATAACTTTGGTTTTGAAAACTTAACCTTGGCTAAATTTAGCAAAGATTTCTTATTCAAAAGAACACAACAATCAAAGGACTACAAAGGTTGCATGATGTATTTTTTAGGCTGCTTTACAAAAACAAGATTTTGCATTTAAGATTTGTGTCACTGCTGATCCTTGCAGTTTATTTCTTCAAACCCCATACTTTATCATTTTATTCAGTATTTAGTTAAAATTAAATATTTAAAATTGAAGTTGTTCTATGCTGCAAGCGCAGCTAAAATGAAAATCCTCTCTGGCAGCAGTGACTAGATTTTAAATGCAGGTAGATCAATAAAAAGAAAGGAGCACAAGCTCCATGTGTGAGTGGAATGGTTTATAATAGCTTGCAAATGACTATGTGCTTGCTGTAACCAGCTGTTCTTAAATTATGAATATGCAACCAATTCATGTTAAAGCCAAATCCCACCACTATTTCTACAGAGAAATCCCAGTAGTTTTTGCTTGTTCTACATGTGAGCTCTGTTAAGGATACAAATAGCAGTAAGCTTCAGGACAAATAGGACCAAACTATTGGCATTTCATGCACTAGGTCCATTATCACAGCAGGGGATGTCAATCACTGGAACATTCCTATAACAGCTCAGGCAATATGACAATGATCTCCCAGAAAAAAAAAATCAAAATCTCTACTGCACACTCAAAGTCCCTCTGCCAACCTAATGCTTTTTTGCTTCAGCCAATCAGATTGTCAGCCCTGACCTAGAAGACTTGCATCAAGCTTCAAACATTTAAAAACATCAATCATAAAAACAAAGACAGGACATTGAATTATACAGTATTAACCTCCAGGGTTTGCATACAAAGACCTTAGATTTATTTATGTCCCAGCGCGTTAAGAGCTTCAGTACACCGTTCTTTACACCAAACCGGCTGCCAATTTGATGAACCTCTCTGCCCTCAGCAGGAGTGCAGCATCTTTGATTAATGAGTGCATGCTTGTGGAAAAGTGTAAGAACAGAAAACAGGGTTTAAAAAAACAAAAAACACACAATTGTGTCTCTATACATCCGATGGACCAATGCAATAATTATCTTCAAGATGGATTTCTTTTACAGAGAAAGAATGAGACACTTTTAATACTGCGTATGTTCACTTAAAACTCACACTGCAGTTATTTTAATCTCTTAAAATACTTTATAAAATGCAAATGTTATCTTTCACAAAGCACATTCATCTACTGCAAAAACTTAAAATTCATCAGATCAACAAAGCCACTACTAAATAAGGTCACTACTTCTGACTGAATGTGTGCTTAAGAAAGTGCTTTAAATCATCAAAGCAGTAATTATTTTTTTAACATTTTTTTTTAAACTTTTAAATTCCCATCTAACAGTCTAACAATTCAAAAGCTCAAACCAACTGAACTGGTGTATTTGTCCTCTTTCTAAACATTAATATATAAGTACAGTATTGATTTAAAAAGTTCCAAATCAAATCAGATACAAAATATAATTCCTTATTTAATTTTAATAAAGGCACATTTTACAGAGAACATTCCATTTTTCCAATGTTTTAAAATGTTTTATTGTGACTTGCAACAAATTAGATAACAATAAGGACAGAAATAAGTTCTGCCTATACAGACCCAGGGAAAAAAAAAACAGATATGTCTGTCTGATGGAGAGGTGACCACATTATTTTTGACCACCACTTCATTTTAGAAGAATTAGTTTAACTCCTTTTAGACCAAATACATTTTATTAAAAACACACCAAGAATTTGATCCTGCAAATGATAACAGGCATATTGCCTAGTAATACTAAAAGCAGTCTCACAATGAAACTATTTACAATGGTAAGCACTACTGCACCTGATAGTATTTGCAGGATTGAGCCCAAGCATTCTGAAGGTGTCATCACCTTTTTTTCTGCATACGCCCATCACAGAGGTTAGAAACATCTTTACCTATGGCTCTAAACTACCAAGGTTTAACTCATTCAACTCCTTACCTACATCAAATGCAAAGATAGTCATATGGTCCCCTCCACATATAGGAAATCATAACACCTGAAGTGTGCAAGGAAGCAGGTGACAGTATGGGTTACACATTAAGAGACTAGAATCTCCTTTCTATGAAAATTGGAGGGACACTGTCAATTTCAGATCTAGAATTGTGGGGTGGAGGGGGATTAAGTGTTAGAAGTAGTTTCAGAAACGACATCTTCCTGGGAGTCCCTTGGCCAATTTCTAAGAGTTAAATACATACAAAACTGTTTTCTATTTTTTAAAAATATTTATTCTTTTTTCTATTGCTGTTTGAAAAAACCCACACAAACAAAAGGATAAACTAACAAAAGTGCTGTCAAATGCACAAAATAAACAATCTGAATTCAAAAGAGAAAAAACATTCCTTCCTCTAATCTCTATTACTTGCAGCAACATTAGCGAAAACCTACAGACAGATGTGGGATTTTTACATTGACAGGGTTGCTTTAAACTGTCAGTCTTGTTACTTACTAATATGATCAGAAAACGTCACAATTTAAAAATTTTGCTCATAAAATTAAAATAAAACCAAAGATACGACAGTAGCAGCGAAAGCTATTCTTTGCTTTCTCTACAATAAAGTTTCAGAGGAAACTGTTGTACATGACTTAAAGACTATGTTAAAGAAGTGTTTTCATACTACTCGAAGGAATTCCTTTGGGTAGATCAAAGGCAGTATATAACCCTAAACAAGAAATAACAGGAGGTTTTAAAAAAATTGTCTAGTTATTTCATATCTTAGATAAAAATTAAAAAAGACTCAGATTAGTGAAAATAGTCCTCATATTTGACACTCTACAGGCTGAACATAGACTATGAGCCCAAACCGACAAAGGCTTATGCACATGCTTAACTTTACACATGAATGTAATCAGAAGTCTCTGCAGGATCAGGGTCAAAGGTTTTCATTTCTGGAGTTACAGACCTGGTAGTTACAGTACTGATTCAGTGTAGTGCCAGTGCTAGGCAAAAGCAGATGAAGCAATTGCTTAGGGCCATGAGCAGCTCAAGGGGGCCCCCTATTAACTTTTTTAGTATGTGTTGGAGGGGGGGGAGGCAAAAATATTCCTGCTTAGGGCCCACAAAGGGCTAGTACTGCCTCTGATTCAGTCAGGTGATCTTGGTTCTGTTCCCAACACTGCCATTGACTTGCTGTGTTGCCATGGGTAAGTCACTTCACTTCTCTGTACTGTATAGGGAAACTAGTAGTTAGCTACCTTTATGAAGCTCTGAAAAGCTCGGCTGAAATAAAAGTGCAACTACTAATGTTTGACGTACCATAGGATTATTTTTCTTATGCAGTGCTTTGGTGACTCATTTGTTGTTTCTGAATGTATAGCACAATTAGAAAACTTATACCTTTTTAAAGTTGATCTTATTAATATAATACTATTGTTTCCATTACTCATCCCTAAAGAGTAAACATAAAAGAACTCCAAACCCCTTAGTATGTACTCACTTAGATAATGACACTAAAGCAGTGCTTCCATTATAACTACAACTACAACAGCATTAACAATAGAACAGATCATATGTAAGGAAAAAATATTGGTGCAACTAAAACTTTACAAAAACAGAAACATCATTGCTGCTTATCTTAATGTTTCTTACTCACTTGGGCTTTTTTGGCACAGATTGAGGGGGACATAGGTACAGAAGACATTTAAAACTATTTTAGCATTCCGTATTTTCCTCCATACATTTCTTTAAAGCATACAATTTACCCGTTACATTGTTTTGTCAGTGTTCAACCAGACTGTTCCAGTCTACACAATTCTGAAATACACTGTTGTCTCTCTTCTCATTAAAATTTGTCAGTGTTTCTCTTGACTGCTCTTTAGTAGCATTTAAAAAAGGACACAGACTAGTTGATAAAAGTATTTTAATAACGTAGACCAAAACAAACAATAGTAGAGGACAAGGAAATTTGAAGGGGTTACCTTAAATTTGGGGGGGAAACCCTGATGGCCTTAGGCAAGTCATTCCCATCAATGGCCAACGCACCTGAGTGAAGCAAGCCCTATTTGGCCCTTCATCGGGTCTCTGTTATAAAAACCATCTTCCATTTTTTTTCCCTTTAAAAAAAATTGATCATACTATACTATTACCTTTTAAAGCTGAAATCTCTATTCAAATCAATTGAAGGATATGGCCCTACATTTATATTTTAAAAAAGGGGAAAAAATAAAACCTGGTTTTGAAGATTTTTAAATATAAATTACTAAAGGGAAATTTAAAAACCCTCTAAGGAATCTAGTATACTAAGAATAAATCTTGGTGAAATAATTTCAATTCTGGGGCAGCACTATCTTAGTTTCTTTGTAGTAAGATGCATTTCTAGTTGATCTAGACTTGGCAAAACCACTTGGATCTTCTAGTGCCGAATATGCCATAATAAGAATACTGTGAATCTAAAAGCAATCAAGCACTAAACACATTCTTTCATTAATTCAGAGGGATCAGACAGAAAGCATGAACTTTCTTGCAACTGTGATATTCCACATCTTGTGTAGGAACACAAAAGTAGCAACAAAGACATTAACAATTGCAGTTCAAGCTGGGAGTGACTGTTCTGTTTCAATTCAATGACACCACTAATGGCTTCTTAGCAGCTCCATGAAATCAACCAGCTGTCAAGTCGATGCATCAGAAGGAACAGTTATGCACTCCCAT
The DNA here is from genome assembly GCF_016161935.1 of Mauremys reevesii. NCBI lineage: Eukaryota > Metazoa > Chordata > Testudines > Geoemydidae > Mauremys > Mauremys reevesii. Next base: position 46,264,528 of record NC_052633.1, on the reverse strand, counting down.
AAGAAAAAGCAACACATCAGGATGTTTGGCAAAACATCTGCTCCTTTACACTTCAATTCTATAATAAACATGCAAACAAAGAAATAAGGAAAAAAAGACAATAGAAACTTAAAATTCTAAATATTTCATTTCTTTTTTATTTGTATTTTAAATAATTTTCTTGCAAAAAAATCAGTCATGGAGCATCTTATCTACAAAGTTAGTATTAATGCTTAATATATTTACAATACTCAACCAGTGTTTACTCCCTGTGTAATACAAAAAAATAATTGTTCTTGTTTCTGTTAAGCAGTATCCAAGCATCTTACCAGGAAGGGAAAATTAAAAAAACACTTATTTCCCCAAAAATTACACAACATATTTAGTAAATTTTATCATAAAACAGTGTTCCAAACTAATTTTACCATATGAACGACGACCCTTAACATGAGTTTTCAAATAAATCTTATTTTGTTGAACAGGCAAGTGTAAGTAACTCAAAATACTAGAATTATTTAAATAAATTCATAAGATGAGAATTTAGTGTGGCAATTCTACTGTTTATTATGTCAATACATAGTACTCTCAGAAAGCTTATTTACATGATTCTTTCAAAATAGCAGTAAGTCAATAATAGGAAGAAACTATTAGCTACTCCTCCAAAGATAATTTTTTCTTCTAAGACATCATTAAAATACCACAAAAATATATTCACATATAAATTTATCAATGTTTGATTTTATATGCTATAGTTTTTAAAGAATCAGTAAGCTAAAAAAAAGCTTCCGGTTTGCCAAATTGGACTTAAAATAACTTGAACACCAAAGATATCCCTCTTAAATACTTAAGGTTCCTAACTTCTCGATATATCCAATACAGAAAATTGTTTCAACTACAATTTTCTTTATGCTGTCTGGCTTATTGATTATGCAGCATTGTGTCAAAAATGTGTAGTTTACAATAGGTGCGAGAGACATCAAATATACTTAACTACCATTTTCTTAAACTGCTTTATCCTCTGTTGCTCACCATTTATAATCTGCCAAATCTTCTAGGCCTTTGTTGCATGTATAATTTAGAACCATCTGTTCTATGGGCTTTTAACTATTTAAACATTTTCATCTACCAACAATTCACATAACTGGCAGACATTCAATTAATCGAGGTTTTCTAAAGCATTTTTTAAAAGAACATAGTAAGGTAAATATCTGACTTTTGTTAACAAAAAAGCATACTTCCTATACAACCATAAAGACATGTTTAATGTATCATTCAATTTTGAGTATGTGAGAAAAAAAGAAATCTCTTGATGTACTAAGCCCTGTTCCTATTAGTTTCTAAGTTAATTGTAACCAATGTTTTTCCCAATCCTGAAGACAAAGGGAATGCAAATTAAATACAGACAGTTTCATGTTCTTGTTAGTGTGAATATAAATATGCAGAAAGTAAAATGAATGTAGGAAACAGAATGGAAAATTAGAATTCTATTTATAGTACCTATTATTTATGAAGTGTTCCCTGTTTCATTAAGTTTTGCCATGTGACCAGGAGAACTTTTATTAGATGAAAAGACTATCATTGACAAATAAATTGAAGGAACACTGTATTTTACTGTTTTCCTTTTCACAGTGGCTGATAGAAGAGTTTATAACCAGAGGTAAAGTGATTCAGAATTGTGGCTGGTTTTTTTTTTTTAATTTAGCATACTAACTACATTCTGCCAACTGCAGAATACAGCATCGGGAACATAATCCAAAATACATAATGGCTACAGGTACTTTCCAAAAGAACTGTTTTAACAGTATCATATGTATGTAATAAACTGTTTGTAATCTATCATTTTTAAAAAATAACTAAATTTCCCTAACCCCCTTCACCTTCAGCTCTACACTCCTTCAGAGAAGATTCTGGACCAAGTTGTCTCATGTAAATTCACGAAATAACTATTTGCTGTAAATACAAATAATGCTAACACACAAATGAAATAATGTTTCATATGACAACTTTGGATTTTTTAAATAAAGAGTTAAATATATATTTATATTTGAAATAGTACAAGGCCAGAACATAAAAATTAGAGTAATTCTAAAGAATATCTATTTCTCCACCTGTTACAAAAATACCAGAAAAGAAGTGCATAGTTTTTAAAATTATATGCATTCTAGCAGGATAAACTACACATCTCTCACTTTAAAGTGCAGCTTACAACACGTTAGATCAGAAATCCCAAGGGGGGAAACACACACACTTGGAAAATTTCCCCTTAAACTTTACATGACGTCACTGTCTGTCCCTGTTACATTTCCTAAACTTTGAGCCTTATCCAGCAGGACTTTCAGGATTTCCACCCACCCAACCACCCCTAAAAGAGAGAGACAGACTTGGGAATAAAAATTTGCCCAAGATGGCGAAAGCCTTGTTGTTTAGAGGGCAGAAAAATGGAGGATATTGTAATATACACAAAGGGATAAATTTCAACAACTCGGCCAAGGGCTGCAGCTGCTTCCCTCTCTTTATAAGGAAGCAACACACACAAAAGATAAAGGGCGAGAGAAAGAGAAGAAAGCAGCAAAGCTCTCAACACAGGCAGACTCCCTGGTCTCTCCCAAGCCCACTCCACTCGCCCGCCGCCCTTTTCAACGCCCAAAGCGGAGTTTGGAGCAACTCTACAATGCCACATTTTGAAATAAAAGGATATAAAAGACTCCGGGGGGGGGGGAGAAGGGGGAGGCCAAGCGGGAGGGGGGAGTTTGCCGCGGCTCAGCGGGAGACAGAGCCGCTGCTGTATCGAGCCGGGCGGGCTCCTCTTACCTTGTGCGCACTCCGAGCTCCCGGGGGCCCCCTCGCTGCACGCTGCGAACCCCACTGGGCACCGGCAGGGGAGGCAGAGGGGAAGGAGTTGCCCCTGCGGCTGCAGCTGGCTGACATGCCCAAAGCGGCGGCAGCCGGAGCGAGCCGGGAGCGCAGAGACACAAAGAGGCGCTCCCAGCCCAGGCGGCGGCGGAGCAGCCCCGGCCCCCGCAGGCAGCGGCGGAGCCGGGCCACCCGGCCCAGGGACACCCACTGGAAGCCATGAATAAAGTTTAAACTCGCTCGGGACCGGGACCCTGACCTCGCCCCCCCCTTCCCAGGACTCGCACTGTAGCAGCCTCTCTCCTCCCCACCCCCAAACCCGAGTGGACAAGGTCAGCCCCTTTCCGATGGGACACACAACCCCAAAGGCACAACCAACCCACCGCAACAAAGGGATGATACAAACCAGCGGCTGCAGAACACCGACACCTCAACTCCGGCAGCAGCTTTGCCCATCCGAGCACGATCTCCCCGTCCCTCCTTCCTTGTCCTGAAATCTAGCGAACATTTCACATTTCCACCTTAACAGAAAATCCCTCCCTCCTATCCGGGGAGAGCAGGCAGAGAGGTTTTAACTCACCTTTCTAGTTTGGAAGCGATCTCCCCTTTCTCGGGTTGCTGGAGGTTAGGATAGGTGTGTGTGTGTCAGGAACGTTTCCCTGTCCAACACCCTCAAGAAGGGTGTAAAGAAACACTAAGGAGGGGTGGGGAAATTTGGGAGAGTGTAACCCTCTCTGCGTGTATCTCTTTCTCTGTCTGTCTCTGGCTGTCTCTCCCTGGTTAGTTCCTTACAGCGGGAGCAGATTGAAGCAGATTCTCTTCTCAAGGTTTATTCAGCTTCACTTCCAGGCGAAGCCTTCATGAACCAAAAGTGACGTCAACCAACAAGGCTCTTCTCTCTCCAACAATGAAAGTTGCTGTTAACAAGGGGGAAAAGAGAGAGAATTGTTTATCTCATTTCAGCCCCAGTAATAAATGACCTATCAGCAACGAAAAGGAGCAAGGAAAAGAGTGCATTTCTGTTTCCCAAGTGCACACTCTCTCGCACACACACACTGTCCAGTATTCCCCGGACTAGGAAAAGTTATCGAAAAGTTTAGGTCTTATAAAAGGGAAAAAATAATAAATCCACATTTGGTGATTATTAAATAACTAATGAACAGATTGGGAGGGAAATGCATTAGTCCTTCATAGCTGTCTAAAGTAGTTTTTAAATTTATGTTCAGGTTAAAGATTAAAATGCATCTAATTTATAATTACAAGAATGATTTTAGGGGGAGCAAATGATGACCTGCTACAAAAAAAAAAAAAAACAACCATCACAAAATCTGACACTTTTTGAACCAGCCCAGTACATCAGCAAGTCATGCTGGATGTAATGTACAAGTCTTATGATGATGTGACAGAAACAAAGTGAAATCCAAACAAATCCAAGTAAAACAGACAAACAGGATCAGAAACTGTAAGGTGTTTTAACATGGGGGTGTTAAAATAGTTCAACTGTTACTATGGATATTTTTAAAAATACTTTCCAGAATGTCTATAAAATATGAGCATTTTATTTTGACTACTGGAGGCTCTGGTTGGCTAAAACAATTGAATTAATAGGTTATTTTGTGAAAGAAGAGCAAAAACTGGCCCCTCCCTACTCTAACCCTTTAAATTATACACGTGGTTTCTCTCTCCCTCTTTTTTTTTTTTTGGCAAATAGTCAAGCTAGGCCAGGTTTAAAGTACACTAAAAACCAAAGCACTGCTCCGTATGAACTATAAAAATAAAGATTTAAAGCTATATTAAAATATAATCAAGAACATACTTCAATAAATGTAAAGTTATTTCATTATGTATCTTACAAAACATTTTCTTGCATTCTGAAAATGTAATATTTAACTTGATCACCTTATTTAGCACTATATAGAATTTAAACATTTATTTTAAAACTACAGCTAAACAAAGCTGATCTCAACATAAAATAATATGTATATTTAGAGAGATGCCATTGTTTTGTGTTTCCCCTTCAGCCACTGGCTGTGATTTTAATTGTGCTGGAGGATCTTCATTAGTATTAACACATGGGGAGATTTCACAAAGCTGCTTCATTAGGAAAAAAAAAAAAAAAAAAAAAAGCTTGGCAGACTAGGTCTTTTTGCATGCAATGAGAATGTCAGCCTTACCTCGGTCATTTGTAACATAATAAGTGCAAGCACAGTGATTGCAATGCAGGAACACTGGGGGAAGGGCAAAAATACTGCCTGTCTAACAGGAATATGTGAAAAGAAAGCTCCTCATTACACAGTAAAATGTATGCTAAAAATTAGTGAAGATGATGTCTCAAGAGACTGATGCTAAATAAATTAATGTGCTGATATGTTTTTAATTATTATTTTTGTACTAGTTTATTTCATTCCCCGGATTCACATCCAGCAGCAAAGCTTTGCTAGCATTTATTGATTTTTTCACTGCCACATTCCCGGAATACAGATTTTAATCATTTCACTACACCACATTCAGTAATTTCATTAAAAACTGGAACCTTCCATCCCCAGAAAAGCATTTAATTTCAATGACACACAATTTCTCTTAGCAGCAAACTGTCTCAACAGTAAAAGCTGGCCTAAGGTTCAAATGCATAATTTAATCCTGAGTTCTCCATGCTCTGCATTCCTTTGAAGCTATAATTTGACTAACTACCTAATAACTGTAATAAGGACAATGATTTCCTTATAATATGTTATTAACCCATATTTAATTAACTCAGAGGCCAAGATCTGTACATGTTTGATTGGGTCAGTACTTCTCTAACCTCAAAATTTACAAATAATGTTCTTGTAGAAAAATGTGGGATAAGAGTATAAGTATGGAAATAATAAAATAGATATTTTTCTCAGAATGTTATGCATCAAAAGCTCATACATTTTCTAACACAACAGTATTGTGCTCAAGAGATAATAGGATTTTAAAATACGTGGACAAACAATGGATTTAGATAATTCACTATACAATGCATTGGCTGTTATGCAGATATATTAAATATCTCTGCCATTAATATTTGAAAGAAATCCTAATATTAATTATTACTAGCACTATTGTAAAGAACAGACAATTTTTTAAAATAGTTAGTAAGCCAAACCAACCCATGTTCTCAAGATAAATAACAAAGTTACTGTTATATAATCTATTTAGTTTTCTATAGTGCCCATCATCACTATAGAATTGAAGCACTTAAAATACAAAATCAAAATAAAGTTTAGAGAAGTATTCTAATTTAAGCCACTAGGAATGCATTTTGTTGTTGAAAATTTAAACGCTACACTTCTCACTGGAAAGCTAAATATTGATTTTGGCTTCATTTGGCAATTGAAAATATTATTGAATTTGTAGATAGCACTTTGTATTCTACAGTAAAATGTGTTTAATAAAGAAATGATGACTCTGGCACCTGATTGTAAGAATAGCCACAAACAAACCAGTTTTACTAGTGCAAACTTAACAAGGTTCATAAATGTATTAAAAAAATTTTTGTTTTAATATGCTTATTCAACAGAAGCTGTTGTTACAGGATCCTATTGATGCATTTAAAGTGATTAACTATTACATCAAAAAGGTTCACAGCTTCAAATTTTGGCTGGCTTCTCTTAGGCAGTATTAAAGTTGTAGTCCTTGATAAAAAATATGCAAATTAAAACTGCAGCATGTATACAATAAAAATAGGACTCTTGTTTCTTCGTATGTTTGAGTAATTAATTTAAAAAATGCAGGAGCCTGGACACTCTAGGTTTCCAATGTAAGTGCTCTTTAAATAAAACCAGCACAACATCTCACCCTTTGCCTCTTCTACTACTCATTATTTTGATCATAAAGAATTCATTAGATGGTTCCACCCCCAAATTTAGGCAATATTCAGAAGTGTCACAAACTGCATGGAAGACGACCTGGGGAAAAAAAGAAATAGAGCAAAGTAAGACGCCAGGCCTGTGAACACTTACACACATGTACTTTACACATGTGAGTAATCCTATTGAAGTCAATAGGTCTATTAACATGCTTAAAGTTAAGTGCATGGATAAATATTTGAAGGATGAGAGTTATACACTTCAGTAGGGGCTACTCACATGAGTAGACTTATAACCATACTTAAGCATCTGCTGGATTGGGACTTCAGACCTTGATCCTACAATGAACTCTGCATGGGCAGACCCTTGTGTCCCCATAGAGCTGCACTAAACTCAATGGTTTCAATGAGACTCTGTGTCGGTGTAATGGTCTGTCCACACAGAATTTATTACATAGGTCAGGGTCTAATATTGTACATTTTTAATAGCAGTTGGCTTACTTGTAATGTTAACAGTGGTGTTTGCAAAGCACATATGTTTATTACCATAAAGAGAGAGTCAAACATATTTGAGACACAAGAAACAATAAACTTTCAGCAGGATTGATATTATTGTTCATGCCACTGATAAGGGATAGACGCATAAGCATGGAGGTTGATTTAATAAAAAACTAAATATTTCATTCAACTATGATGTGCAGTCTATGCTTTAAAACATCATGTTTAAAAGTAATAGCACAGTAGAAACCAGTTAAAAGCATAACCTTCCTGCTCAGAAAATTTACTCTGGGTTTAAGAGGTTTATTCTTATCATAGATACTTGTTGGCAGAGCACAGCTTATGCTATCACTCTCTAAGGGCTATTTATACAGTTTAATGTGTCTAAAGTACTACTGGCTTTATGCTGTTACACCCCTATTTTATGATGTCATCCTAGAGTAGTCCGATGAATGAAGATCTACTTCATCCCACTATAATCAAAAAGTTTAGAAGAACACAGAGCCAGGGAATTTTTAAAAAATACAATGCAATATATATATGGTATAAAACAACTTTAATGGCTTTGCAGCTGGACTAATCTGTTGATCATTATTTGTGAGTTGCTTGCTTTGAGGAATTCTGATTTCACTGACAGGGTTCAATCTGTTGTAGACTCTCTTCTGAAGCAAGTGATGTAGGAGCGCAGAGGGTAAGAGAATCCCAGATGAATGGCCCTAATAGCTTATGGGTATCCTGAGCTGCCATGTGGAAGGATAGGACCAAGTGCCAAGACAGGAATCCCCAAAGAATCAGAAGGGATCTGGACTGAAACATCATGTATAGGGTCAAAGCCTAGAAAGATTGCCCCCAAAAATGGTATCTGCAGTGTCCTAGATTACTGGGAGCCTCATGAATTAACACACTAAGGGTATGTTTAAACTTCCAGCCCAGGTAGACATATTCTTGATAGCTTGGCTTGAGCTGGCATGCTAAAAATAGCACTGTGGATATTTAAGACTCCAGGGGAGACCCAGACTAGCCACCTGAGCTCAGATCCAGTGGGAGAGTGGACTTGAGAGATCAGGCTACCACCCCGACCAACAATGTCCATGTGGCTATTTTTAGTGCTTTAACTCAAGCTGAATTAGCAGAGTCTGTCTATTGGCACTGGGAGGCTCACTCTCAGATGCAGTATAGACATACCCTGAATGGCTTCACCATAACTTGCAATGAATAAGACTATGGTGATGGGTGCAGTTCTCAGCTGTGCTGAGATCATGAACATGACTGAGTAGGGAAGGGAGACAAAAGGTAGCTGTAAATCATATTTATGCTTCTCTGATCCTGGTCTGGCTGGGCAACCATGCCAACTCCTACTGTAAAACAGAGCAGCTCCTCCAAGCATTCTGCCAGCCATGTTACAGCGGAATGCATTGTGCTCCAGCCTTGCATTCTTGCCCTCCCCCTCCATCACAATTCCTCTCCCATCTTGAAACTCTCTGACATGACTGGGAGTTGGGGGGTCAGAAAGGGTTGGCATAAAATCCACCATGCCAGCTTCACTCTAGCCCACAATTCCACCATACTGAAAGAATCCTCATCAGACCCTTTAGGGCTCAGTTAAAGTCCCTTTGCACTGATCTAGCAATACAAAAGGACCTTAGCAGGGGCAAGGACCTGGCCCTAAGACCAGTATAGTATTACAATAACTAGCAGGTGTACTGTGTATTAATCAGCACTACACCAAACAAGCAGTAGTTAACCCCCACCTCCCACAAGTTCTGTTTCAGGTTGCTCTAGGAAACCTGGATGGATTCTTTGGGATGGTCTCTTTCTCAGCTGTTCCAGTATTCTTATCAGTAATGTGAAGATGATATCTCTGGGGCATTGAAGAGGCTACAACCGCAGGACCAAACTACTTTCTACTACAAGTAACTCTGTGGAATAGCACAACAGAGACTTTTCTCGCTGTCAGCGCATGCATGCAGGCACACACACACACACACACAAAACTTTAGTACAATTTTTATCATGAATATTTATTTTTTATTAAGCTCTTTCTGCTCCTTATTTGTTTTTTAAAAAGTCTATGTATATACTGTAATATATATAAAATGGTTTTGTGTGTCAGTACTATTGCTCTTCCAAAAATAAAATAAATAAATAAGAGCAGAAAAAAACAATCCTTTTACCAAACAATAAATATTAAAATAGGCCTGTGATGGGGTCTAGCAGGCCTTCTCTGCCTCCTGCTCGAGGCATCAGTGACCCAACACTCCCCAAGGAAAATCCACGGACACTGGGCAACCAACAAGTCAATTCTCCAGAGGCCTAAAAGGTCCAGGAGGAAATAGTGACCAAACAAGAATGATAAAGCCAGGTAAGATAGCTTGACTGCTTTTTTCTATAGTCTCAGGCAGAGCTGGGTAAGCCTGGGACAGAGGAGGAGCACCTCAGGAATAACTGAGAACCCAGGTGCAGGTCAGGGCCTTCCCCTAAGTGCTGCAACTAATTGCTAGCATTTGAAGGGGTTTTTCCCCCTCTTTCATAAAAGTGAAGACAGCTGAATCCTGAGCTGCTGGTTTGTTACTTAGTTGTGCAGAGACTGATGCCAAGCTAATGACAAAGGGTGTCCTGCCCAACACAGGCAGTCAAACCATGCGGACTAAAGTGGGAGCACCTGCAGAACCACCGGTAGCCCTGAAAGGGGCACTACAGAGTAGCACTGCCTCTCGCAACTTGTTTCCAACAGTGGAATTGACTCCCCCTTTTTCCGTAAGGTTGGGGGAGGTGTACCATGGATGAGATCATACAACAACTAACTCAGCAGCAGCAGCAGATCCAGGCAGAGGCCCAGTAGCTTTTCCTGGAAGGGCAGCAGGAGGCTTGGAGAGCCACCCAGCAGCAGCAAGCTGTGTTCTTCAAGCTATGGCAGCAGCAGTTTCAGGCAGTGATGCTTGAGCAGGTCACTCGGAAGTGACTTCTTAGGCAACAAGTATAGTCCTTTCCAAATTGGGACCCGCTTATGACCCTGAGATATATCTTGATACATTTGCATGGGTATCGCATGCTGCTCAGTGGGTGAAAACCATCTGGGTCACATGACTAGCTCTTTTTCTGACTGCAAAAGCCCATGTTGTGTGCCAGGCCTTAGATGATGAAGCTGCAAAGGATTAGGTACCCTGAAAGCCCTCTTCCTTGACCAACTAGAGGTATCACCTAAGCATACTAGCACCAATTCTAGATAGGACATTTCCCACTGGGGGCATGACCTCAGGCTGTGGCATCGCAGCTAAGGGACTGGGGTACTCACTGGCTGCAACTGGCATCCTATTGTCCAGTCAAGATTCTGGGGTCGGTGATACTCTAACAGTACCTAGATATTTTGCTGACCGCCATTCAAACCTGGCTATGCCCACAGAACCCCAGCATGTTGACAGATACTGTTAAACTCACTGAGAATTTTATGGCATGTTGGTTGAACGGCCTGGATCTGGTGAATCCCAGCCCCTATCTCCTGAGGAGTCAACTCAGGGTACCAGAAAATAGCTGTCTCCCTGAGAAATCCCAGAATGAGGGGTACCCCCTCAGTGGAACTCCAACGTTGCCTTGCAACACCACCTCAAGAACCATCAGAGAGATAGCGTATGGAGTCCCACCCAGGAGCAGGCCAAGGAGCCTCCCCTAACTGGCCAGTCATTTGATTCCCGCTGTGGGAAGCCGGGACATGTCAGCTGCTCATGCCCCCTCATGGGTTGTGACTTCATGGAGTGTGGCTTTGTAGAAATGCTGTTGCCAGGAATTTGTAGCTCCAGTCGCACTCAGGAGGGAAAGGGGGGCGAATGGTGACAGGACTAATAGATTCCCAGTGCTCCCAGATTCTATTCCAGGAGAACCTGCTGGATCTGGAAGAGTTGTGAGAGGATGAGCCAGTGCACGTGATGTGTGTCCATGGGTACATTCATACCTATTCCATGACCTGGGTGCATTTGAACATTTCGATTTGGGATAATTACTTCCCATGGCAAGTTAAAAGTTATCGGAAAGGACTGCCAACACTTCTCACTGCTACCGCATGGTTTGGAGAACCCAGATGTGATCCCAGTCTGATTGTCTGACATCTTTCCAATTGCTATATCTGACTTTTGGGATGGCCCATCACCACCTAGGAAGACTCAGAACAGCAACAACTAGCCAGGAAGGCTTGGTTGTGAATAGTCTTGGCAATTCAACAGAATTAGGTCGGGACAGCCCTCTTCCCAGCACTGACTCAACTGGCAAGGATTTGGTTCAGGAACAGGAGAAGACATCCTTAGAGAGGTATACACTTGGCTTGTGGTGGTTAATGGAACCAGCGTGCAGAAGGCTCAGGCCTCCCAATTTCGCCACTTTGAACTACAAAATTATATACTTTTACCATGTGGAGAACTCTTGGACAGATGAGATACATCACCAGCTCCTGGTGCCCTAAAGCGTTTTAAAAGAAGTATTACAACTAGCACACCCCATCCCCTTTGCTGGTCACTTTGGCAGAGATAAAACCCTAGAAAGGATGCTAGCCAGATTCTTTTGGCCATGGGTCCACAAGAAAGTGGTGAACTCTTGTGCATCCTGCCCAGAATGCCAACAAGTAGTGCCTAAGGGACACCTCTGGGCTCCCTTGGTCCTCTTACCACTCATGAAAACACCCTTTGAACAGATAGAGATGGACATAGTGGGGCCATTAGAAAAAAGAGCAAGGGGCAGCAGTGTAGTGGGTTCTGTAATCCACTACCTGGAGACAGTTCCCTTCTGCCTAATAACAGCCAAGGCCATAGCGAGGAAATTAATCCTGCTTTTTGCACAAGTAGGATTACCTACCAAAGTCCTCACAGTTATGGGAGTAATTTTTGCCTCCTGCCTAATGCAGGAGGTATGGCAGCCTCTTAAGATTAGACCCCTCCAAATTTCAGTGTACCATCCCAGACCAATGGCCTGGTGGAAAGGTTTAATCAGATTCTTAAATGCTGAAGAAATTTGTGATGATGGACCCCATGGGATCAGTGACTTCCCTATCTCTTCTTTGCCATATAAGATGTGTCTCAAGGCTCAACAGACTTCTTACCTGGTGAACTGTGATATGGCCAAAAGCCTCGAGGACTTCTGGACCTCCTTAAAGGGGCCTTGGAAGAGCAGCAATTGCACTCAAAACATGTTACAGAACATCCTACAGATGCACAAGTGGTTCAAACAGGTAGGACAATTTGTAAAGAAGACTCTTGCAAGCCCAGCAAACCCAGGCTCAACATTATAATAAAGGAGCTTGGGAAAAGGTATGATGCCATTTCTCCCCAACTAGGAAATCAAGCTCCTGGCCAAACAGCAAGGACTCTATGAGGTTCTCCAGCAAGCTGGAAAAGTTCATTATGAAATTCACTGTCTAGACCAGGGGTCGGCAACCTTTCAGAAGTGGTGTGCCCAGTCTTCATTTATTCACTCTAATTTAAGGTTTTGCATGCCAGTAATACATTTTAACGTTCTTAGAAGGTCTCTTTCTATAAGTCTATAATATATAACTAAACTATTGTTGTATGTAAAGTAAATAAGGTTTTTAAAATGTTTAAGAAGCTTAATTTAAAATTAAATTAAAATGCAGAGCCCCCTGGACCGGTGGCCAGGAGCCGGGCAGTGTGAGTGCCACTGAAAATCAGCTCGCATGCTGCCTTCAGCACGCATGCCATAGGTTGCCTACCCCTGGTCTAGACAAAATGATGAAACACCAGATCTTCCACATAAATGTGTTAAAACATGGATGGGCTCAGGAAATCTTGTTCATAGATCCCAGGGATCTCCCTGTGAATCTGACCCCCAGATACAAGAGCTGGCAGGTGTTGAAGATGTGCTGATAGCAGAAAAATCTTACTCCTTGCTTACACTGGCAAGCTACTCATTACAGCACCATGTTCTCACCCAGCCAGTGCAAACACATTTTATGGAATACCAAATCCAAATCAGCCCAGAGGTAAACATGAGACTTATTGCATTCCTGAGCAGCTCCACAAACCATGGAGCAAGAGGTCAGGCCACGTTAGACCTTCGTGTCATTAAGGAGTCCAAGAGCCCGTGGTGTAACCTGGTGGTTTTGGTTCTCAAACCCAATGGGACCACTTGATTTTGTGTGGACTTCAGGAGGAATTCAGTATCACAATTTGATGCCTCCTGATGCCTCATGTCAATGGACTCCTTGACCACCTTGGGGAAGGCTAAATATATGATGACACTTGATTTACAAAAAGAGTACTGGCAAATAACCTGGGCCCCATATTCCAAAGAAAAGATGGCATTTGCCACACATCTTGGGATTTTTCAGTTTATTTTGACAATGCCCTTTGGACTGCATGGGGCCCTGGCCACATTCCAGAGGCTTATGGACCAAGTCCTATGTCACCGCATCCAGTTAGTACCAGCCTATTTGGACAATGTAGTTATATTTAGTACAACTTGGCATTCACATCTGGTATATGTGGCTTCTGCATTACATTAACTGAAGAAGGTGGTCCCATCAGTAATCTGAACAAAGTAAGTGTGGGATGCAGGAAACCGTCTATCTCGGGTATTTTTTAGGGAAGGGCTGGGTTCAAACCTGGAAAGATAATGGCAAATGAAGTATAAAAATATAATTAGAAAGACCAAAAAAGAATTTGAAGAACAGCTAGCCAAAGACTCCAGAAGTAATAGCAAAAACATTTTTAAATACATCAGAAGTAGAAAGCCTGCTAAACAACCAGTGGGGCCACTGGATGATCGAGATGCTAAAGGAGCACTCAAAGACAATAAGGCCATTACGGAGAAACTAAACGAATTCTTTGCATTGGTCTTCACTGCTGATGATGTGAGGGAGATTCCCAAACCCGAGCCATTCTTTTTGGGGGACAGATCTGAGGAACTGTCCCAAATTGAGGTGTCATTAGAGGAGGTTTTGGAACAAATTGATAAAATAAACAATAATAAGTCTCCAGGCCAGTAAGCCTCACTTCAGTACTGGGCAAATTGATTGAAACTATCATAAAGAACAAAATTGTCAGACACACAGATGAACATAATTTGTTGGGAAATCATGCCTCAGCTAGAATTCTTTGAGGGGGTCAACAAGCATGTGGACAAAGGAGATCCAGTGGATATAGTGTATTTAGATTTTCAGAAAGCTTTTGACAAGGTCCCTCAACAAAGGCTCTTAAGGAAAATAAGCAGTCATGGGATAAGAGGGAAGGTTCTCTCATGGATTGGTAACTGGTTAAAAGATAGGAAACAAAGGGTAGGAATAAATGATCTGTTTTCAGAATGGAGAGAGGTAAATAGTGGTGTCCCCCAGGGATCTATACTGGGCCCAGTCCTATTTAACATATTCATAAACGATCCGGAAAAAGGTGTAAACAGTGAGGTGGCAAAATTTGCAGATGATACAAAACTACTCAAGATAGTTAAGTCCCAGGCAGACTGCGAAGAGCTACAAAAGGATCTCACAAAACTGGGAGACTGGGCAACAAAACGGCAGATGAAATTTAATGTAGATATATGCAAAGTAATGCACACTGGAAAACATAATCCTAACTATACATATCAAATGAGGGGGTCTAAATTAGCTGTTACCACTCAAGCAAGAGATCTTGGAGTCATTGTGGATAGTTCTCTGAAATCATCCACTCAATGTGCAGCAGCAGTCAAAAAAAGCAAACAGAATGTTGGGAATCATCAAAAAAGGAACAGATAATAAGACAGAAAATATCATACTGCCTCTATATAAATCCGTGGTACGCCCACACCTTGAATACTGCATGCAGATATAGTCGCCCCACCTCAAAAAAGATATATTGGAATTGGAAAAGGTTCAGAAAAGGGCAACAAAAATTATTAGGGGTATAGAACGGCTTCCGTGTGAGGCGAGATTATTAAGTCTGGGACTTTTCAGCTTTGAAAAGAGGCGCCTATGGGGGGATATGATAGAGATTTATAAAATAAGTAAGTGTTATTTACTCCTTCTCATAATACAAGAACAAAGGGGCACCAAATAAAATTAATAGGTAGCAGGTTTAAAACAAACACAAGAAAGTATTTTTTCATGCAACGCACTGTCAACCTCTGGAACTCCTTGCCAGAGGGTGTTGTGAAGGCCAATACTATAACGGGGTTTAAAAGGGAGCTAGATAGATTTATGGAAGATAGGTCCATCAATGGTTCTTAGCCAGGATGATCAGGAATGGTGTCCCTACCCTCTGTTTACCAGAAGCTGGGATTGGGTGACAGGGCATGGATCACTTGATGATAACCTGTCTGTTCATTCCCTTTGGGGCACCTGCCATTGGCCACTGTCAGAGGACAGGATACTGGGCTTGATGGACCTTTGGTATGGCCATTCTTATGTTCCTGGGACATATGAGGATAGGCCAAAGTAGGTGGTCGTCAGAGCACAGTACGCTGCAGAAATACCTAGTTGGCAGAAATACCCAGTTACTGAAACACTGCTGCTCTACCTTATGCTGGGCTCTGAACCACCCCCATCTAGTCCTGAAATCAAGGGAGCTACCTCTTTCCCTTTCCTTTGGTCTTGTGCAGAATGGAGTTTGGTCAGGTCAAGGGATTTGTCCCAAAGAATAAAGATAGTTTTTGACTAAATAGTTCCTTGTTGTGCTATGGTCAGCACTCAGGATTTTCCAAGTGGGTACAATGTCAGTCAGTAAGGAGAATATTATTCAGTAAAAACATAGAGAGGAAGTAAATATCCAGATGACTTTCGTAATCTATTCCACTGTATACCATTGGAAGAAAATCAGTTTGCAGTTCTTGCCCAGTATACTTCTTATGTGAGCACCAAAATACAAAATTATTTCATCTGAATTGTTTAGTAGACCTTGTGGAAAATATTGGTATGAGCCAAGGTAAGGTTCAAGGTCTTAGACTAGGAGCACAGCCTTTTGTACACTGTGAGTTGGAAAGTTTATACTCAGTGAGGTCAGAAATTTCAATGTTTCCTTAATAAACATGTTTCCTTAAGAAATGTCCTGTGAAGGAAGAGATGAACTCTTGAGGACTGGTTTACTGATACGCTGCAACTGTAACCACAGGAATTCCATGCTAGCAACTCTCCCTGCTGCTAGCTAGATCTCTTGATAGCAGAACTGCAGTTGCCAGCATGGTTGGCCTCTGCACTCCCATCTGTGACTTTCCTTGATCTTTTTTCCCCACTCTCAGCTACATCTAGGGTTTTCCTGGCTGCCTCCCTACTGTGTACTTGCATATGTGTATGGGGAATCAAGTCCTTTGAGCCTGATCTATAGTAGGAAAAATACCTGTTGTTGTCCTTACTTTAGAACATCGTTCAGCACTGGTTCAGCTGCACCTGCTGCTGACATTCATTGCTAACAACAGGTAATCTTTTAATGACATATATAATGTATTCTCTGTTCTCTACCATGGAAGATATTCTATTGAATCTTCACATTTGTACCATGATGGGGAGAACCCATCCTCTCCCTTTCTATCTGCCCTCCTGTGTGTATCAGAAGGGGTCGATGGAAAGTCTTCAGCCCTACTAAAAAAATACATAAAGTAGAAACTGAACCCCCAGGTCAGTAGTGTATATATTATTATTTATTTTGTGTATTGTGTTAGTGCCTAGGAGCCCCAGTCATGGACCAGAACTCTGTTGTATAGGCACTGTGCAGACAAATAACAAAAAGACAATTCCCACTCCAAAGAGCTTGCAATCTACATTGGCCTCCCAGCTTTCCCAGATACACCATCACTTCCCACACCAAAACCCCTTTAGAATGGTGAGCGGCAGGGGCAGAGTTCCTGCTAGTGACTGCAGTGCTGATATCACAAAAGTTCACTGCTAGTAGTAGGGCAATTGGGTTTTCTCCAAGAGTAGAGAGAAATGAGTTGATACGGATATAGGAAACTGTATCCTCAGTCTCGCTTATTGATAAGTCTGTACAATCTTTAACAGGCCCAATCATATGATATAACCAAAGTCCATCTTATGTCATATGTGTAGCACCGCTTTCAGGAATCCAGCAAAACTGTATTCATGTTCCCCATCCAAACTTTTTTCTCCCATCAGTCTGCTTCAACTGCTGTGTGTCTCTGTGTTTTTATCCATTCCAAACACATTCAAACCTTTATATTAAAGATGAAATTCAAGTCACCTCTGCACACTCTAGCCAACTTCTGTGTGTCACCCAAATGCATTCCTGTCTCTGATGTCTATACATGAGGTTTAGACAAAATGGTGTAAACGAGAACTTATATTAAAAAGAATCTCTGCCTATGAGTCCACAGTGAGACGATGTAACATCTATGCAATTCCCCACTCAAGTGGGCCTGGTTCTAGTCTCACTTAAATTCACTATGCACTAATATAACTCCATTGACATTGGAGTTACTTCTGAGTTACACTAGTGCAGTGGTCACCAACTGGTAGATCACGATCAACTGATCAATCATGGAGCCTCTGAAAGTCGATCTCAGTCTCAGTCACTGAGCCTGAGATCCATTGTCAGAGGCTCCACAATCAACCAATCAGTCATGATAGAGTTGCCAACCCTCCTGCAGCCAAACTGGGAGATTGGCTGCTTAACAGTCCAGCGGCGCAGCAGGGCTAAGGCAGGCTCCCTGCCTGCCCTGACCCCGCACCGCTCCCGGAAGTGGCTGGCATGTCCGGCAGCAACTCCTGGGGGGGGAAGGGGCAGGGGGTCTCTGCACGCTGCCCTCGCTGCAGGCACCCTCCCCCCCGCAGCTCCCATTGGCCGGTAACAGGGAACCATGGCCAATGGGAGCTGCAGGGGCAGTGCCTGCAGGCGAGGGCAGTGCCAGAGCCACCTGCCTCTCCCCCGCACCAGAAGCCTCTGCTGGACATGCCGGCTGCTTCTGGGAGCAGCGCGGAGCCAGGACAGGCAGGGAGCCTGCCTTAGCTCCACTGTGCCACCACCCAGGAGCTGCCTGAGATAAGCGGCGCCTGGCCAGAGCCCACACCCCGAACTCCTCCCACACCCCAACCACCTGCCGCAGCCCTGAACCCCCTCCTACACCCCAACCCGCAGCTCTGAGCCCCCTCCCGCACCCTGCACCCCATCCTGCACCCCAACTCCCTGCCCTGCCCCCTCCCAGAGCCCGCACCCTGCACCCCAACATGTTGCCTGAGCCCTGAGCTGCCTCCCAGAGCCAGCACCCCACACCTTCTCCTGCACCCCAACCTTCTGCCCCAGTCCTGAGCCCCCTCCTGCACCCAAACTCCCTCTCAGAGCCTGCACCATGAGTCCCCTCCTGCACCCCAACCCCCTGCCTCAGGCTCAGCCCAGAGCCCCTCCAACACTCAGAACCCCTCAGCCCCAGCCCAGAGCCCACACACCCCCTGCACCCCAAGTTCCTGTCCCAGCCCAATGAAAGTGAGTAAGGGCAGGGGAGAGCAAGCAATGGAGGGAGAGGGGATAGAGTGAGCAGGGCGGGGCCTCAGAGAAGTGGGGGAGCAGAGGCATAGCCTCAGGGAAGGAGCAGGGCAAGGGTGTTCGGGTTTGTGTGATTACTTGTCATTTCTACATTTTCTCAGAGGTAGATCTTGGATTGCACTTAAATTCAATAAGTGATCTTGTGCTTAAAACGCTGGAGACCACTGACCTAGTGTATCTAAGATAGGGTTGCCAACTTTCTAATTTCTGAAAACCGAATACCCTTGCCCTACCCCCGCTCCCCTGAGGACCTGCCCCTGAGACTGCCCTGCCTCTTCCCCGAGGCCCCACTCACGCTCACTCCTCTCCCCTCTCCCTCTGTCACTCACTCTCCAGCCCCAGGACTCACCTGCTGCCTGCAGAGACAGGCTGAGAGGAGCTGATACAGAGCCTGCTTGACTGCCCAATCTGGGCACAGCGGGATGGGGGTGGGTGGGTCCCTGGAGTGAGGGGGCCAGGGTGCAGTGGGACATGGCAGGGTTCAGTCCCCACAGCAAGGGGGCATGGCCAGGGCAGAAGGGGGGTGGCGGCACCTACTTCTTGGAGCCTGGTCTGGAAACCTGCCACTGCTCTCTGTCAGGTGTCAGCAGCTGAGCAGAGAGCAGCTCCTCCATGTGGCTCCAGCTACAGCTGCTGCTCTTCCCGCCTCCCAGTGGTAGAGGCTGGTTACTGCGGCCAACCAGCCACTGCCAAGTTCCCTTTTCAACTGGACGTTCCGGTTGAAAACCAGATACCTGGCACCCCTAATCTGAGATCAGAATTGGATCCAATTAGCTTTAAGCACCTGAGGCCTGATCAATCAATGGGAACAGGCTATCTGGTCAATTGGAGCAGGAGCAGGCCCTGAGTTGTTAAGCCAACTAATTAGGATATTGGGAAGGTCTCCTGTAACAGCGTTTTAAGTGTAACCCTCATCTCAAACATTTATTTAAATAAAATTATTGGTTTCACATTCCCCCACCATCCTTTCTTACAATATCTTTATTTTTTTCACAGGCTTGCTGTTCTGAATTAAAGGGGATTGGGCTGGAGGGCCAAAGTGTCCACTCTTCCTATAGTTATAGCAAAGAATTGGCCTATGTTGGGTCTGTAGTAAGGCTATTGTCTCTAGTAAGTAATTTGTACAAGTTATACCAGTTGCAAACTACGTCTTATATGCTGTTCTCACTCAGTTTCTCATCAGTGCTGCATTTTGTTTTGTTTATGTTAGTAAGGCTTCCATCTTGTAAAGCTGATTTCCCTTAAATTCTCCCCTCTCTTCCTCCACCCCACTGGGTACCTGAAGAATATATCTTATAAAGCGATTCCATAGACCAAACTATTCTTCCATTTGCAGTTTTTATATTAGCTTTTAATAGGCCAAATTTGGGCTCACGTGTATGTAGGAAAAGAAGTAGCCAGTCACGGAACAAATGCTGCTTCTTGATATGGGAGGTGCTGTTCTAGCAAGAGGACATGTAGACACTTCTTGATGGTCTACCTTTCAAGAATAATCTTAGTAGGGTCACAAGGCTTATAGTACTGCTGTTTCCCCCCGCCCCCAATGTTTATGTACACTCCTCTGCAACTAGAAACAAAATAGGGCCTGAGTTTGCTCCAAGGCCTATAAATCTGATAAAATCAGAGCAAGGTGCCAAGTGCAGAAATTATCCACAGTTAGTGCTTTCCTTTCCTTTCTTTTATTTGTGTCTAAGACTGCAATGTTTTGTATTTAAAAAAGCATTTGCATACTACAATAATGGGCATTATACAAACCTTAGTAGACAAAAAGAGGGGAGGAATCATAAAAAAATGCCTAAAAATAGTCATAATGTAAAAGTTAAAATTAATCCTCCAAATACCCCTCTTAATTTATATTTGCTATGTCAGATTCAATATTGAATTAAAAACCTAGACTTTGGAATCAATGCATGACCTTTTTCCTTTTCATAACAATTTCCTCTCATTATTTGAATGAATAATGACATCATAGACATTAAACAAATCCTAATGGGTTCCCTTCTCCCCTTTTAATTAAAATGTGATCTAAAAGTTTACTTTTTTTAGGAGCTAAAATTTGAATTGGCACACACAATTTCAGGACAATACCTATTATAGTCATAAAAAAGTTCAACCATGATATAATGTTTCCCACTTGCAAGTATTCCTATGATTTCACAGAACCACAAATTAGTTGTTATTCCATGCCAGAAAATGCTTTAGGCAAGGTTTTGTCACAAAGCCTTGCCAAAAGCTCTCTATAGGGGATAGTAATGAATTTATGCAGTTTAAAAAACAACTTGCAACCAAGGATGTTAATTAAAATAGATTTTGTTGCATGGGTGGGGAGAAAAGGCATGTGAACAGGCCAGTACTGTGAATGTTTTTTTATTGATATGTATATTTCAGTTCTTCAAGTGATTGCTCATGTCTATTCCACAATAGGTGTGCATGCTTGCCACGTGCACCGGTGCCAGAAGTTTTTCCCCTAGGAGTACCCGTAGGGGAGCACCCTAGTGACTCCTGGAGTGGTGCCTCCATGGTGCAGTATAAGGGGCGCTGCACGCTCCCCCCACCCTCAGTTCCTTCTTGTCACCAGTGAAGGTTGAAAAATATGTGCAGCTCTAAGTATTATTATTATTTTAATTAATTTTGATTCCAGTCCTCTTGTTCTCTAGATATGGCAAATCGACTGCTAGAACAAAACACAGTACATTGATTGGTTTATTCTATTATGCTGAAAGTTAGACCTATGTCCTCCTGTCTCCGTTGAGTGTAATGGTATTTCTGATTAAGAAGGAAGCACATTGTACTCAAATGGTTGAGCACTTTGACACACATGGGCCTGCTACTTTTTCTTAAGTTAACTGCCCAGTTTTATTCCTAGTTGTTGTTGCTATCACATTTAATGTAGTTTATGATGTTTGCACAGGATTGATGAAGGCATTGTGGTGCAAAGATTAAGATGTATGACTTTCTGAGATGGGCTGAGTTAATTGATATGAGTTTTGGCTGAATTATGTGAGGAGCTAATTTGGTCATACCTGATTTGTACATCAAGTTGGGTTTTTTTCTTTTAAAATCATGGGTCAGACAATTCTCCCCGATGAAGTCATCCTTCTTACTCCAAGTTGCATATTTTCTACCCCAGTAGTTCTCAACCAGGAGTCCATGTACCCTTGGGGATATATGCAGATGTCTTAAGGCAGAGGTGGCCAACCTGTGGCTCTAGAGCCACACGTGGCTCTTCAGAAGTTAATATGCAGCTCCTTGTATAGACACCGACTCCGGGGCTGGAGCTACAGGTGCCAACTTTCCAGTGTGCTGGGAGGTGCTCACTGCTCAATCCCTGGCTCTGCCCCCCCTCCACCGCTTCCCATCCCCTCCCCTGAGCCTGCCATGCCCTTGCTCCTCCCCCTTCCTCTCCCCAGAGCTTCCTGCATGCCACAAAACAGCTGATTGGGAGGTGCATGGAGGGAGGGGAAGGCGTGGATCAGCAGGGCTGCCAGTGGGCTGGAGGCACTGGGAGCGGGGGAGCTGATGTGGGGGCTGCTGATGTATTACTGTGGCTCTTTGGCAATGTACATTGGTTAATTCTGGCTCCTTCTCAGGCTCAGGTTGGCCATCCCTGTCTTAGGGAGATACATCAACTCATCTAGATATTTGCCTAGTTTTACAACAGGCTACGTAAAAAGCATTAGCAATGTCAGAGCAAACTAAAATTTCATGCAGACAATGACTTGTTTATACTGCTCTATATATTATATGCTGAAATGTAAGTTTATGTTTCATTTATGTTATTTATGTTCCAATTGATTTATTTAATAATTATGTGGTAAAAATGAGAAAGTAAGCAATCTTTCAGTACTAGTTTGCTGTGATTCTTTTGTATTTTTATGTCTGATATTTTAAGCAAGTAGTTTTTAAGTGAAGTGAAACTTTGGGGTATGCAAGACAAATGAGATACCTGAAAGGGGTACAGTAGTCTGGAAAGGTTGAGAGCCACTGTTTTACCCTAAAGAATAATCTATAATATAAAGAGAGGGGCAAGTTTTCAAAATGCAAAGTTTCATAACCTACGTTTTTGGGCATGAAAAAACTTGATCTTGTGAACACAAATTCTGCTTGCACACACAAACATAATAGCTAGAAGTTTAACTACATGAACTCCATCCAGAAATAGTTTATGATACAAATTCAAAAGTTTTGTAGACACCAAAACCTTTCATTAAAATAAGTTGGTTTCAAATAACTTAGATGCAGAAAATTAAAAGGTGCAGTTTTAGAAGCACTCTCATAAAAATGTGTCTGTAGAGACAGTCTATCTCCAGCGTACCTTAATTGGGAGTATTTAAGAAGAAAATAAAATACTTCATACTGTTTTAATATACTAGAAGATTTGCTAAAAATATATATTTTGTTTCTCCATAGCTTTAAAGGTAGCCAGCTCTACAGTATACTTATGAATAAAGCTATTCAGAGTGCATTGACACAAAATACAATAGCCCAGGTGCATCTTTAATATGTATATGCTAATAGAATGTTTTCATTTTAATGTCATTCAGTGTGTACTGCACTATACCTGCAGTAATTTTTCTTTGTGTGTTGAAACCAAGATTTCTGCCCATTGGAGGTCATCAAAGAGCCTGCTGAACTTTCTGCAAGAGTAGGTTGTTAATCCTGCTGACCTGGCCAAATTCCAATTTGGCTAAGTACTATTATTTACCCTATAGATTTAATTTCATAAAGTATTCTCTTCACTTCCTGTCCTAAATTGTTGTGTAGGCTTATTATGTGCTGTACAACAGCTGTTGCACTCCACCCCTGAAGTGGCTACATATCAGTTATAGAGGGCATTTACTACAGAGTAAGGGCCACATTAAGTTTGCAACTAGGCTTCCATTAAAAGCCTTGTATGATAAAAGAACAACAAAAACCAAACAAAACCCACTACTTTTGTTTACAAATATCTTAGTCTCAGGCCAGAAGAGAATTCTTTTGGAAAGTCTAAAGCAAGTCAGCCATGCCATTTAATAAGGCATTTTACAGAGCAGTGAAAATGTAACATGTCTAAGTAGCAAAACGTGTCTAGCCATTTTTGGGAATATAGAAATGAAAAATTACTTGGATTTATGAGTTAATACTTCCCCTATTCTTATTTCTTCTCAAGAACTGTTGCATACGTTAGATTAGGACACATTTCATCTACAAATTGAAAATGCTATTGAGGTTTTTTTGTTTTTGTTTTCCCCCTCCCCAGTTTACTAGTTCTGCGAGAGCTGCCAGGTAGTGAAAGAATTTGTCAGTGACTTAGCTGCTTACCTATTATTATTATTTAACAGAACCTAAAAGTGAGCAGGGTGCTTTACAAGCAAAATAGAATGATAAGTGGCCTAATTCACCTTTAATTTAAACCAGTTTTACTTTTGTAACTCCATTTACTTTAAATTACATTTCTACCTCGATAACACACTGTCCTCGGGAGCCAAAAAATCTTAATGCATTATAGGTGAAACCGCGTTATACTGAACTTGATTTGATCCTCTAGAGTACGCAGCCCCGCCCCTTCCCCCCCCAGAGCGCTGCTTTACCGCGTTATATCTGAATTCGTGTTATATCGGGTGGCGTTATATCAGGGTAGAGGTGTAGTTATTTCTGAATAATACCAGTGCTCAGAATCAGGCCTAAGGTCCCTAGAACCCTGATGCTGCATTGAGAACCACACAGGTATAGTGATTCTCAATGCAAGACTGAGGCCTAATATTTAGACATAATATGAGGAGTGGGAATAACAAACAGGGAAACGATAGGGTGAGGAAGGATGAAGGTCACATTTAATATTTAAAAGTTAATAGTTGAGCATGAAAATACATTACTATGCATTACTCTTTAAATAGTTCTATCAATTCAAATAATAGTGCTCAGCACAACAATAAATACATCAGTATTTCCCCAATAACT
Source organism: Mauremys reevesii (assembly GCF_016161935.1). Taxonomy (NCBI): domain Eukaryota; kingdom Metazoa; phylum Chordata; order Testudines; family Geoemydidae; genus Mauremys; species Mauremys reevesii. The sequence continues at coordinate 46,239,961 of NC_052633.1, read as the reverse complement.
TTAATATGCTTATTGACCCTGATTCTCTAGTTTGGCCAAGCTGCACTTGATACAGGATCCAAGGGTGGCTTTGTTACCTTTGCAACAACACAGTACAGTAATAGACTTGGTGTAAGTTATAGTAACACCACAACCTACACCCATCTAACTAGCACGCTAGGGGGCCATTCGGCTGTGGCAATAGCTGGAACCTTACAATCCATCCGACAGATTCTGTGTATGGGACTGTAGTGAGTCGGTGTGGCTCCCCTCCTGCCCGGCAGAGGGAGCTGCCCTGCCAACACCTCAGTGGGCGGAACTTAAGTCAAGGGCGGGGCAGGCGCATGCCCAAGCTCAGTCAACACCCAGCCGTGCCTGCGGGAGCCTCGGCCCAAGGTAACTGCCCTGCCTGGTGGGAGGAGCCCCAGGATTGCCGCCTGCTGTTACCCAGAGGAGCCGCCCGAGCAGTCCTGGCCCAACTTCCCAGAGGAGCTACCGGACCTGCCGCCTGCAGACCGACTGGCCTGAACCGGGTGCGACGGACGAGGTAGGCCTTGAGGGAGATGGAGTGTAGCCCGGGGTAGCCGACTCTTGTCGGCTGAGGGCACTGATGTGCCCATGTCAGTGTGTTGCGGCCAGGATCCCCACTGACTGCAGCGGGTCCACGCCGCTGCTAGGGCCCCGGGCTGGGACACAGTGGAGTGGGTGGGCCTGTGTCCCCCCTGCCACCCCACTCACGGGTGGCAGTCTCCCCCCTCAACCCAGCGCTCTGGCATAGCAGCTTGCACTTGGCTGTTGCTGCTCAGCCCCTGCCTGAGGGTCTGAGCTAGAGCTGCTGTTTTGCTGCCCCGCCCTGACTGAGGGCTTGGGCTTTATGGACTTGAACTGCTGCTCAGCCCTGCCAGAGGGCCTGAGCTCTGCCTCTTCCAGAGGGCCCAGGCTATACCTGCCCCAGAGGGCCAGGGCTTATTGAACTGCTGTTGCCCCGCCCTGCCCCAGAGGGCCAGGGCTTATTGAACTGCTGTTGCCCCGCCCTGCCCCAGAGGGCCAGGGCTTATTGAACTGCTATTGCCCGCCCTGCTCCAAAGGGCCAGGGCTTATTGAACTGCTATTGCCCCGCCCTGCTCCAAAGGGCCAGGGCTTATTGAACTGCTATTGCCCGCCCTGCTCCAAAGGGCCAGGGCTTATTGAACTGCTATTGCCCCGCCCTGCTCCAGAGGGCCAGGGCCTATCTGAACTATTGTTGCCCTACCCTGCTCCAAAGGGCCAGGGCTTATTGAACTGCTGTTGCCCTGCCCTACTCCAGAGGGCCTGGGCCTATTTGAACTGCTGTTGGCCGGCCCCTGCACCAGAGGGCCCGGCGATCTAACGTTGTTCCCCGTGACTCCTAATAGCTAGCAGGCGAACAGAAGTGAGTCGGTGCGGCTCCCCTCCTGCCCGCTGGAGGGTCGAGCCCCGACCGACCGATTACAGGGACAAATGCAAGAAAACATGGAGACTTCATTAATAAAAAGAATATTGGACAGATACCCCCCAACTGGTGGGGGGAAGAAGAGGAGTCATGGCCTGGTAAAGACCAGGGCTAGAGTATGGTCCCTCCACACTGTTATAGCATAGTTTGCTTCCATTCACATAAACAAGACAAGGCCAGGTCTACACTTACAAGCTTATAACAGCATAGGTGTACCGGATATACAGCTGTGCTGCTATAAGGTCACTTGTGTAGCTGTGTTATGCTGATGGGAGAGAACTCTCCTGTTGACATAATAAAACCAGCTCAACAAGAAGCAGTAGCTTTGTAGGCCTCCCACCAACATAGTGCTGTGCACACCAGTGCTTATGCTGGCAAAACTTATGTCAGTGAGGGGGGTGTTTTTTCATACCCCTGAGTGACAAAAGTTTTGCTGACTTAAGTGCAAAGACATGGCCTAAATAATGTTGCAACACAATTTTGCTATGGCTATTGTTCTCATGGTGTTCAAACAAAGTAGATCTTTGTCATGTAAATGTGGCCTAAATTTCTGATAGATAGTGGACACAGTGGTCCACAGAGCTTGGCATAACAAAACTTAGTTCGCCATGTCCTTTTTAAGAATGAGAGGGTGATTTAATGTTGAGCTTCTTGGGGTAGGGACAATATCTTGTTATAAGTTTGTACATTTCCTACCTTCTATAATATAAGTGATAATATTGATTTTATTTACAATGAAAAACCATCAAAGGTATAGAATCAATACGATTACAGTAATTTGATTGTGCTTTATGGTATGGCTCCAATACAGTAAAGCACTTAAATATGTGCTTAAAAAGCATGTGAGTAGTCCCAGTAATCACAGTTACCAACTTTTACGTGGTAAATAAGCACTCTGACTTTCACAATAAGGCAAAAATCAAGCTAATCCCATTTCAAAACAAGGCCAAAACAAGCCAATCCCTAAGAACCCCAACACTCTATGTGACTAGATCCCCTTGGCGTGCAGTCTGGGACTGTGGTGGGCCCACTGTGCACCCCTGACTCTTCTCCCTGCCTTTCTCCTGCTTGCCAGGAGCCAATAAAAAAAAAACGAAACAACAAGCTAAAAACTAAAGAAGCCCAATTTCTGCATTTTTTCTTGGGTTTGGCATGTCTGTCAGTAACTTCAGTGGAACTTCTTTTGGGCTTAAAATTAACTGTTTGCAGGATTGGGGTTTTGTGGGTGGTGAGGCTGTCACAAAGCCTTGCCAAAAGCTCTCTATAGGGGATAGTAATGAATTTATGCAGTTTAAAAAACAACTTGCAACCAAGGATGTTAATTAAAATAGATTTTGTTGCATGGGTGGGGAGAAAAGGCATGTGAACAGGCCAGTACTGTGAATGTTTTTTTATTGATATGTATATTTCAGTTCTTCAAGTGATTGCTCATGTCTATTCCACAATAGGTGTGCATGCTTGCCACGTGCACCGGTGCCAGAAGTTTTTCCCCTAGGAGTACCCGTAGGGGAGCACCCTAGTGACTCCTGGAGTGGTGCCTCCATGGTGCAGTATAAGGGGCGCTGCACGCTCCCCCCACCCTCAGTTCCTTCTTGTCACCAGTGAAGGTTGAAAAATATGTGCAGCTCTAAGTATTATTATTATTTTAATTAATTTTGATTCCAGTCCTCTTGTTCTCTAGATATGGCAAATCGACTGCTAGAACAAAACACAGTACATTGATTGGTTTATTCTATTATGCTGAAAGTTAGACCTATGTCCTCCTGTCTCCGTTGAGTGTAATGGTATTTCTGATTAAGAAGGAAGCACATTGTACTCAAATGGTTGAGCACTTTGACACACATGGGCCTGCTACTTTTTCTTAAGTTAACTGCCCAGTTTTATTCCTAGTTGTTGTTGCTATCACATTTAATGTAGTTTATGATGTTTGCACAGGATTGATGAAGGCATTGTGGTGCAAAGATTAAGATGTATGACTTTCTGAGATGGGCTGAGTTAATTGATATGAGTTTTGGCTGAATTATGTGAGGAGCTAATTTGGTCATACCTGATTTGTACATCAAGTTGGGTTTTTTTCTTTTAAAATCATGGGTCAGACAATTCTCCCCGATGAAGTCATCCTTCTTACTCCAAGTTGCATATTTTCTACCCCAGTAGTTCTCAACCAGGAGAACATGTACCCTTGGGGATATATGCAGATGTCTTAAGGCAGAGGTGGCCAACCTGTGGCTCTAGAGCCACACGTGGCTTTTCAGAAGTTAATATGCAGCTCCTTGTATAGACATCGACTCCGGGGCTGGAGCTACAGGTGCCAACTTTCCAGTGTGCTGGGAGGTGCTCACTGCTCAATCCCTGGCTCTGCCCCCCCTCCACCGCTTCCCATCCCCTCCCCTGAGCCTGCCATGCCCTTGCTCCTCCCCCTTCCTCTCCCCAGAGCTTCCTGCATGCCACAAAACAGCTGATTGGGAGGTGCATGGAGGGAGGGGAAGGCGTGGATCAGCAGGGCTGCCAGTGGGCTGGAGGCACTGGGAGCGGGGGAGCTGATGTGGGGGCTGCTGATGTATTACTGTGGCTCTTTGGCAATGTACATTGGTTAATTCTGGCTCCTTCTCAGGCTCAGGTTGGCCATCCCTGTCTTAGGGAGATACATCAACTCATCTAGATATTTGCCTAGTTTTACAACAGGCTACGTAAAAAGCATTAGCAAAGTCAGAGCAAACTAAAATTTCATGCAGACAATGACTTGTTTATACTGCTCTATATATTATATGCTGAAATGTAAGTTTATGTTTCATTTATGTTATTTATGTTCCAATTGATTTATTTAATAATTATGTGGTAAAAATGAGAAAGTAAGCAATCTTTCAGTAATAGTTTGCTGTGATACTTTTGTATTTTTATGTCTGATATTTTAAGCAAGTAGTTTTTAAGTGAAGTGAAACTTTGGGGTATGCAAGACAAATGAGATACCTGAAAGGGGTACAGTAGTCTGGAAAGGTTGAGAGCCACTGTTTTACCCTAAAGAATAATCTATAATATAAAGAGAGGGGCAAGTTTTCAAAATGCAAAGTTTCATAACCTACGTTTTTGGGCATGAAAAAACTTGATCTTGTGAACACAAATTCTGCTTGCACACACAAACATAATAGCTAGAAGTTTAACTACATGAACTCCATCCAGAAATAGTTTATGATACAAATTCAAAAGTTTTGTAGACACCAAAACCTTTCATTAAAATAAGTTGGTTTCAAATAACTTAGATGCAGAAAATTAAAAGGTGCAGTTTTAGAAGCACTCTCATAAAAATGTGTCTGTAGAGACAGTCTATCTCCAGCGTACCTTAATTGGGAGTATTTAAGAAGAAAATAAAATACTTCATACTGTTTTAATATACTAGAAGATTTGCTAAAAATATATATTTTGTTTCTCCATAGCTTTAAAGGTAGCCAGCTCTACAGTATACTTATGAATAAAGCTATTCAGAGTGCATTGACACAAAATACAATAGCCCAGGTGCATCTTTAATATGTATATGCTAATAGAATGTTTTCATTTTAATGTCATTCAGTGTGTACTGCACTATACCTGCAGTAATTTTTCTTTGTGCGTTGAAACCAAGATTTCTGCCCATTGGAGGTCATCAAAGAGCCTGCTGAACTTTCTGCAAGAGTGGGGTTGTTAATCCTGCTGACCTGGCCAAATTCCAATTTGGCTAAGTACTATTATTTACCCTATAGATTTAATTTCATAAAGTATTCTCTTCACTTCCTGTCCTAAATTGTTGTGTAGGCTTATTATGTGCTGTACAACAGCTGTTGCACTCCACCCCTGAAGTGGCTACATATCGGTTATAGAGGGCATTTACTACAGAGTAAGGGCCACATTAAGTTTGCAACTAGGCTTCCATTAAAAGCCTTGTATGATAAAAGAACAACAAAAAACAAACAAAACCCACTACTTTTGTTTACAAATATCTTAGTCTCAGGCCAGAAGAGAATTCTTTTGGAAAGTCTAAAGCAAGTCAGCCATGCCATTTAATAAGGCATTTTACAGAGCAGTGAAAATGTAACATGTCTAAGTAGCAAAACGTGTCTAGCCATTTTTGGGAATATAGAAATGAAAAATTACTTGGATTTATGAGTTAATACTTCCCCTGTTCTTATTTCTTCTCAAGAACTGTTGCATATGTTAGATTAGGACACATTTCATCTGCAAATTGAAAATGCTATTGAGGTTTTTTTGTTTTTGTTTTCCCCCTCCCCAGTTTACTAGTTCTGCGAGAGCTGCCAGGTAGTGAAAGAATTTGTCAGTGACTTAGCTGCTTACCTATTATTATTATTTAACAGAACCTAAAAGTGAGCAGGGTGCTTTACAAGCAAAATAGAATGATAAGTGGCCTAATTCACCTTTAATTTAAACCAGTTTTACTTTTGTAACTCCATTTACTTTAAATTACACCTCTACCTCGATATAACACTGTCCTCGGGAGCCAAAAAATCTTAATGCATTATAGGTGAAACCACGTTATATTGAACTTGATTTGATCCTCCAGAGTACGCAGCCCCGCCCCTTCCCCCCCAGAGCGCTGCTTTACCGCGTTATATCTGAATTCGTGTTATATCGGGTGGCGTTATATCAGGGTAGAGGTGTAGTTATTTCTGAATAATACCAGTGCTCAGAATCAGGCCTAAGGTCCCTAGAACCCTGATGCTGCATTGAGAACCACACAGGTATAGTGGTTCTCAATGCAAGACTGAGGCCTAATATTTAGACATAATATGAGGAGTGGGAATAACAAACAGGGAAACGATAGGGTGAGGAAGGATGAAGGTCACATTTAATATTTAAAAGTTAATAGTTGAGCATGAAAATACATTACTATGCATTACTCTTTAAATAGTTCTATCAATTCAAATAATAGTGCTCAGCACAACAATACATACATCAGTATTTCCCCAATAACTTTAATATGCTTATTGACCCTGATTCTCTAGTTTGGCCAAGCTGCACTTGATACAGGATCCAAGGGTGGCTTTGTTACCTTTGCAACAACACAGTACAGTAATAGACTTGGTGTAAGTTATAGTAACACCACAACCTACACCCATCTAACTAGCACGCTAGGGGGCCATTCGGCTGTGGCAATAGCTGGAACCTTACAATCCATCCGACAGATTCTGTGTATGGGACTGTAGTGAGTCGGTGTGGCTCCCCTCCTGCCCGGCAGAGGGAGCTGCCCTGCCAACACCTCAGTGGGCGGAACTTAGTCAAGGGCGGGCAGGAAGTAGAAAAGGCGCATGCCCAAGCTCAGTCAACACCCAGCCGGGAGCCCTCCTCGGCCCAAGGTAACTGCCCTGCCTGGCCGAGCTTCCTCGCCCACTACCCAGAGGAGCCCGCGGAGCCTACCCGAGCCCGGAGGAGCCCCAGGATTGCCGGAGGAGCCCCTAGGCCCTGCTGTTACCCAGAGGAGCCGCCCGAGCAGTCCTGGCCCAACTTCCCAGAGGAGCTACCGGACCTGCCGCCAAGCCCTCCACCGGAGCCGATGCAGACCGACTGGCCTGAACCGGACGAGGTAGGCCTTGAGGGGGAGATGGAGGGCTGAGGGCACTGATGTGCCCATGTCAGTGTGTTGCGGCCAGGATCCCCACTGACTGCAGCGGGTCCACGCCGCTGCTAGGGCCCCGGGCTGGGACACAGTGGAGTGGGTGGGCCTGTGTCCCCTGCCACCCCACTCACGGGTGGCAGTCTCCACCCTCAACCCAGCGCTCTGGCATAGCAGCTTGCACTTGGCTGTTGCTGCTCAGCCCCTGCCTGAGGGTCTGAGCTAGAGCTGCTGTTTTGCTGCCCCGCCCTGACTGAGGGCTTGGGCTTTATGGACTTGAACTGCTGCTCAGCCCTGCCAGAGGGCCTGAGCTCTGCCTCGTTGCCCGCCCTGCTCCAGAGGGCCAGGGCTTATTGAACTGTTGTTGCCTGCCCCAGAGGGCCAGGGCTTATTGAACTGCCTGCCCCAGAGGCCAGGGCTTATTGAACTGTTGTTGCCCTCCGCCCCTGAGTTGTTGGCCAGGGCTTATTGAACTGCTATTGCCCCGCCCTGCTCCAAAGGGCCTGGGCTTATTTAACTGCTATGGCCCGCCCTGCTCCACAGGGCCAGGGCTTATTGAACTGCTATTGCCCCGCCCTGCTCCAGAGGGCCAGGGCCTATCTGAACTATTGTTGCCCTACCCTGCTCCAAAGGGCCAGGGCTTATTGAACTGCTGTTGCCCTGCCCTACTCCAGAGGGCCTGGGCCTATTTGAACTGCTGTTGGCCGGCCCCTGCACCAGAGGGCCCGGCGATCTAACGTTGTTCCCCGTGACTCCTAATAGCTAGCAGGCGAACAGAAGTGAGTCCTCCTGCCTGGAGGTACAGGGACAAATGCAAGAAAACATGGAGACTTCATTAATAAAAAGAATATTGGACAGATACCCCCCAACTGGTGGGGGGAAGAAGAGGAGTCATGGCCTGGTAAAGACCAGGGCTAGAGTATGGTCCCTCCACACTGTTATAGCATAGTTTGCTTCCATTCACATAAACAAGACAAGGCCAGGTCTACACTTACAAGCTTATAACAGCATAGGTGTACCGGATATACAGCTGTGCTGCTATAAGGTCACTTGTGTAGCTGTGTTATGCTGATGGGAGAGAACTCTCCTGTTGACATAATAAAACCAGCTCAACAAGAAGCAGTAGCTTTGTAGGCGGGCGAGCGTCTCCCACCAACATAGTGCTGTGCACACCAGTGCTTATGCTGGCAAAACTTATGTCAGTGAGGGGGGTGTTTTTTCATACCCCTGAGTGACAAAAGTTTTGCTGACTTAAGTGCTAGTGTAGACATGGCCTAAATAATGTTGCAACACAATTTTGCTATGGCTATTGTTCTCATGGTGTTCAAACAAAGTAGATCTTTGTCATGTAAATGTGGCCTAAATTTCTGATAGATAGTGGACACAGTGGTCCACAGAGCTTGGCATAACAAAACTTAGTTCGCCATGTCCTTTTTAAGAATGAGAGGGTGATTTAATGTTGAGCTTCTTAGGGTAGGGACAATAGCTTGTTATAAGTTTGTACATTTCCTACCTTCTATAATATAAGTGATAATATTGATTTTATTTACAATGAAAAACCATCAAAGGTATAGAATCAATACGATTACAGTAATTTGATTGTGCTTTATGGTATGGCTCCAATACAGTAAAGCACTTAAATATGTGCTTAAAAAGCATGTGAGTAGTCCCAGTAATCACAGTTACCAACTTTTACGTGGTAAATAAGCACTCTGACTTTCACAATAAGGCAAAAATCAAGCTAATCCCATTTCAAAACAAGGCCAAAACAAGCCAATCCCTAAGAACCCCAACACTCTATGTGACTAGATCCCCTTGGCGTGCAGTCTGGGACTGTGGTGGGCCCACTGTGCACCCCTGACTCTTCTCCCTGCCTTTCTCCTGCTTGCCAGGAGCCAATAAAAAAAAAACGAAACAACAAGCTAAAAACTAAAGAAGCCCAATTTCTGCATTTTTTCTTGGGTTTGGCATGTCTGTCAGTAACTTCAGTGGAACTTCTTGTGGGCTTAAAATTAACTGTTTGCAGGATTGGGGTTTTGTGGGTGGTGAGGCTGCTCTGTAGTGCCCCTTCAGGGCCAAACATGGTACTGCAGGCACATCCCACCTTAGTCTGCAAGGCCACTGGCTTGGGGCAGGGTAGCCTGTGCCCTAAGCTTGTCAGTCTCTAAACAACCAAGTAACAAAATAGCAACTTAGGATTCAGCTGTCTGCTCCATTAAACAAAGACACACACACAAAAAAACCTCAACCTATAAAATGCAAGCATTTAGTTGCAGTGTTTAGGGCAAGGCCTTGATCTGGGCCTCGGTACTGGGTTAGCCGTGAGGAGCTCCTTTTCTGTCCCAGTCTCATCCACCTCTATCTCTGAGCAAAAGCAGGCAAGCCTTCTTAACTGGCCCGCTGGTTCTTGCTTGATCAGTATTTCCTCCTAGCCCGCCTAGGCCCCTGAAGGATTTTCTTGTTCGTTGCCCAGTCTGACTGATTTTCCTTGTGTGGGGAATGTCAGCTGCTGATGCCTCCAGCTGGGAGCAAAGAGGGCCTGATAAACCCCATCACACACTTCCCCATGCAACATGGGCCCCAGGACCTGATTTCCCCCGTCCATAATAACATAACCGTCTCAAAAAGAAGTCCACATTCTAGTGCTGTGAACCTGGCTGGTATTGTACACGAAAAGCATAGAGTTGCAATGGCAGATATCACTGAGTAATGCAAGAGTGAGTGTCCTACAACTATTTAAGTGGTGCATGGTCTGTTAGTAAGTCAAAGGGAGCCCCTAAAAGATAGCAGCATAGTACACCCAACAACCCATTTGATGGTGGCCTCTCTCAATGGTGGCATATCTGGTTTCCTGTGGCTGCGGTTTCCAGCTTAGGTATGGTATTGGATGTTCCACACCCTGAAATTTTTGTGACAGCACTGCATCAAATACAAACTGATGCTTCCACAGCTGAAGTATAAAACAGTAGTGAGAAATCCAGACACTGTAGCACAGGCTGTTACATTCAGTTATCCCCTGGACTGCTCGAGTGTATTGGCCTTTGTAAAGTCTGCCAGTGGTGCCACAAGTGTTGCGATGCAGGGCATGAACCTCAATAATAGCTGGCTAGACTCAGGAAAGCCTGCACTTGTTTCTTGGTAGTGGGAAATGGAGCCTCCTGTAGGGCCTCTGTCTTATAACATAAGAACGGCCATACTCGGTGAGACCAAAGGTCCATCAAGCCCAGTATCCTGTCCTCTAACAGTGGCCAGTGGCAGGTGCCCCAAAGGGAATGAACAGACAGGTTATCATCAAGTGATCCATGCCCTGTCACCCAATCCCAGCTTCTGGCAAACAGAGGGTAGGGACACCATTCCTGACCATCCTGGCTAATAGCCATTGATGGACCTATCTTCCATGAATCTATCTAGCTCCCTTTTGAACCCCATTATAGTATTGGCTTTCACAACACCCTCTGGCAAGGAGTTCCAGAAGCTGACAGTGCGTTGCATGAAAAAATACTTTCTTGTGTTTGTTTTAAACCTGCGACCTATTAATTTTATTTGGTGCCCCCTTGTTCTTGTATTATGGGAAGGAGTAAACAACACTTCCTTATTTACTTTCTCTATACCACTCATGATTTTATAGATCTCTATCATATCCCCCCATAGGCGCCTCTTTTCAAAGCTGAAAAGTCCCAGTCTTATTAATCTCTCCTCATATGGAAGCTGTTCTATAACCCTAATAATTTTTATTGCCCTTTTCTGAACCTTTTCCAATTCCAATATATCTTTTTTGAGGTGGGGTGACCATATCTGCATGCAGTATTCAAGGTGTGGGCATACCATGGATTTATATAGAGGCAGTATGATATTTTCTGTCTTATTATCTGTCCGTTTTTGATGATTCCCAACATTCTGTTTGCTTTTTTTGACTGACGCTGCACATTGAGTGGATGATTTCAGAGAACTATCCACAATGACTCCAAGATCTCTTCCTTGAGTGGTAACAGCTAATTTAGACCCCATCATTGTATATGTATAGTTAGGATTATGTTTTCCAATGTGCATTACTTTGCATTTATCTACCATTTATTCCTACCCTTTGTTTCCTATCTTTTAACCAGTTTCCAATCCATAAGAGAACCTTCCCTCTTATCCCATGACTGCTTAGTTTGCTTAAGAGCCTTTGGTGAGGGACCTTGTTAAAGGCTTTCTGAAAATCTAAATACACTATATCCACTGGATCTCCTTTGTCTGCATACTTGTTGACCCCCTCAAAGAATTCTAGTAGATTGGTGAGGCATGATTTCCCTTTACAAAAACCATGTTGACTATTTCCCAACAAATTATGTTCTTCTATGTGTCTGACAATTTTGTTCTTTACGATAGTTTCAATCAATTTGCCCAGTACTGAAGTGAGGCTTACTGGCCTGTAGTTGCCAGGGTCAACTCTGGAGCCTTTTTTAAAAATTGGCCTCATATCAGCTATCCTTCAGTCATTTGGTACAGAAACTGATTTAAATGATAGGTTACAGATGACAGTTAGTAGTCCTGCAATTTCACATTTGAGTTCCTTCAGAACACTTGGGTGAATACCATCAGGTCCTGGAGACCAAAACCTCCTCTAATGACACCTCAATTTGGGACAGTTCCTCAGATCTGTCACCCAAAAAGAATGGCTCGGGTTTGGGAATCTCCCTCACATCCTCAACAGTGAAGACCAATGCAAAGAATTAATTTAGTTTCTCCGCAATGACCTTATTGTCTTTGAGGGCTCCTTTAGCATCTTGATCGTCCAGTGGCACCACTGGTTGTTTAGGAGGCTTTCTGCTTCTGATGTATTTAAAAAAAATTTTGCTATTACTTTTGGAGTCTTTGGCTAGCTGTTCTTCTAATTATATTTTTACACTTCATTTGCCAGAGTTCATGCTCTTTAGGATTTATCTTCCACTTTTTAAAGGATGTCTTTTTGCCTCTCATTTCTTCTTTTACTTTGTTGTTTAACCACAGTGGCTCTTTTTTGGTTCTCTTACTATGTTTTTTAAATTGGGGTATACATTTAAGTTGAGCCTCTATTATGGTGTAGAACAGTTAGTGTAGAAACAGCTGAGCTGGCTCTATGCCACACAGGGAATCCCGACATCTACATTCCCCTAGCTATCTATATTTTGGATTTATACATAATAAAAAAAGCACTTAACCATCTGCTCCAAGTGCCCTTGACATAAAAAAGTACAACTATCAAAAACTCACTCCATTATGAAGCCTTGCGGTCTGCCCCAAAGGTCATTATTGGAGTGACTCAGATGCACCAACTTAGGGTGGCTGAGAGGGTGGGATAATAATGCCGTGTGCCAGGGCAGATGTGTCTGGGTTCCTCAATCCCTGCGATGGCAAGCATCAGGGGACAAGGCAAGAAGAGATTCTGTTTGCTAACTGGAATTGAGGTGTTTCATTTCTATTCCATTGATTTCACCTCTCTCACTAAGTTGGTTGCCAGGTGTCTGGTTTTCGACCGGAATGCCCAGTCAAAAAGGGATCCTGGTGGCTCCAGTCAGCACCACCGACCTGACCGTTAAAAGTCCGGTTGGCGGTGCTATGGGGCTAAGGCAGGCTAGTTCCTACCTGACCTGGCACCGCGCTGCGCCCTGGAAGCAGGCAGCAGGTCCGGCTCCTAAGTGGGGGGCGGCCACAGAGCGCCACACGCTTTTCCCGCCCAGAGCACCAGCTCCACACTCCCATATGCCAGGAACCACAGCCAATAGGAGCTCGAGGGCAGTGCCTGCGGGTGAGAGCAGTGTGCGGAGCCTCCTGGCCTCCCTGCCTAGGAGCCAGACCTGCTGGCTGCTTCCGGGGAGCAGTGCAGTGCCAGGACAGGTAAGGAGTTTGCCTTAGCCCTGCTGCACTGCTGACCCAGAGCTGCCCGAGGTAACCTCACGCCCCAACCCCCAACCCCAGCCTTGAGCCCCTCCCAAACCTAGGTCCCCTCCTGCATCCCAAACCCTTCATCCCCAGCCCCACCCCAGAGCCTGCACCCCCAGCCCAGAGCCCGTACCACCTCCTGCACTCCAACCCCTTGCCTCAACCCGCAGCCTCCTCTCGCACTCTGAATCCCTAGGCTTCACCCCCCAGCCTGGAGCCACCTCCTGCACCCCAAGCCCATCATCCCCAGCCCCACCCCAGAGCCCGCATCCGCAGCCAGAGCCCTCACCCACTCCTGCATCCCAACTCCCTACCCCAGCCCAGAGCCCCCTCCTGCATTCTGAATCCCTCATTTCTGGCCCCACCCTGGAGCCCACACCCCAGTTAGAGCCCTTATCCCCTTTCACACCCCAACCTCCTTCCCCAGCCCAGTGAAAGAGAGTGAGGGTAGGGGAGAGCAAGCCACTGAGGGAAGGGGAATGTAGTAAGTGGTGGGAGGGGCCTTGGGGAAGGGGTGGGGCTTGAGGAAGTGGGGAGGCTTGGTTTTGTGCATTTAGAAAGTTGGCAACTGTAGATCCTGGTCTTAGCTTCATGATAGAGAATATATCAAGGCTATTGATTCATAAAATATCAACCATATGAACTGATCAGGGATGAGGCCACAACTTTCATTTATCATATAATAAATGTAATTAGATAAACCAAGACTTTATCAACTAGGCCAGTGGTTCCCAAACTTGTTCCGCCGCTTGTGCAGGGAAGGCCCCTGGCAGGCCGGGCTGGTTTGCGTACCTGCCGCGCCCACAGTTTGGCCGATCGCGGCTCCCAGTGGCCGTGGTTCGCTGCTCCAGGCCAATGGGAGCTGCTGGAAGCGGCAGCCAGTACGTCACTCAGCCCGTGCCACTTCCAGCAGCTCCCATTGGCCTGGAGCAGTGAACCGCAGCCACTGGGAGCCTCGATCGGCCAAACATGCGGACGCAGCAGGTAAACAAACCGGCCCGGCCCGCCAGGGGCTTTCCCTGCACAAGCAGAAGAACAAGTTTGGGAGCCACTGAACTAGGCTATACGCTGCCTATATTAGGATTGGGACTCAAGAGACATGGGTTCAATTCCTGGCTTTGTCACTGGTTTGCTTGGTAACCTTGCCACATTACTTACCTAACTATGCCTTAATTTTTCCATCTGTAAAATGGGGATAATGATACTACGCTCCTTTGTAAAGTGCTTTGAGACCCATCGATGACAAGGGATATATAAGAGCTAGGTATTATTATAGGTGGAGTTGGTAGTGCTGCCAATTATTAAAGTTGTCTGACACTTCATGTTATAAGATCCTGTTTTCAGTTGCTTATAAAACTTTGCCAAACTTTAATAGTCTGACCTGAAATTTTCCATGCTGGGTGTCTCAGACAAAATTTTCTTGGAAAAAACAGTCCAGCCATTTCTGAGAACAGGGCTAGGCAATAATACATTATTTTACCCATATTAAAACATTCTTCTTTGTTTTGAACAGCTCTAAGACCCCCAGGCTATGGATCAGGGACTTGACATTTGGTGAGGGGAAGATAGCCTTTGTGTCAGAGATGTGCCCTTTGCCATCTCTGTGAAAATCTAGCATGTCAGGGTGGGAGCCGGAAGCAAGAAGAACATATGCAAGTCTATGTGCTTCCATAGCACATTAAAGTTTCTGAAGAATTTTAAGTCTAATATGCAAAATGATTTCTATGTTGGACTCAATACGTTTAACAATAGCTAACTTGACCTCTAGCTGCCTTTTAAGAACATTGTAAGCATATAAAGTATCACTTAAAATATCCCCCTGTAAACTGATGTGTACTGCCATTCCTGAAATTATAGTGTTGTAGCAGCAATTTGGGATTTATGGCTGGAGAAATACTTCTCTGCTTTTAGCTTGTTGGCATTTTTGAGTGGATGATATTTCTCATGCTTCTCAATCCCAAGGTTATTTTTGTTTTGTTTCATAAATTTAGTAAACGTCAACAAAAAATATTTTTAAATATCTCAGTATGGAAAAAGGTGGGTTTTATGTTTTAAATTTGTGTTCAGAAACTTCAAATCCTATTATTTTTTACATTCAATTAATAAACAGCATATTTAAACACTTTCAACACTTCAGTTTGCCATGAAATTAGTTCCCAATTAAGAGAAGTGCCTTTGACCTATAGATTAAGTAATAACCAAGTCTGGAAATTGTGTACTAAGTCATGCTGACTATGCACTATATGCTCTCTTCCATTAACCGTGGTGTGTGTATTGAAGAGGGAATATGTCTGCAGAAAAAGCCATGATGGGACCCTATGAAAAGGGAAGAGACTAACTAGGATACTCCCCTCACCTCTGCTTTTCCAGCTTTTTATTCTTCATATTCTTTAGTCTTCACCTCTGCTTTTCCAGATTTCCGTTCTTCATATCTGCATGGCTACTTGGCTTTACAGAAGAAGTGGTGGGACCAGGGATTGGGAGAAGGAGCCAGGGAGGTAGTGTGCTCTCACAGGCTGCAGGTGAAGTTGTGGGAAAGTTAATGTTGCCCAGCTCTGTTCTGCACACTTTGTGATTCCTTGCTACAGAGTCACAGCACACAGCAGGGAAGAGTGAGCCTTTGGCAGCACAACTCATGGTCTTACCCATTCGCTTGCCGTGGGGTTTCATACTTGAGTTCATTGGGGATATTTCAATGAAGTGGGGTTTTTTTGGAAAATCAATTTGTCAAAATGGAAATGGTTTGTGGAAATGTATCTGTTTTGGTGATATTTTTACTGGGAAGTTTTCTCAGGCCCAGGATGGAATTTCTGGTCAAAATGAGACAGCTTGCCCTCCCCAGAATAGTCGATAGCCCAGTGGTTAGGATGCTCAACCGGGCTGTGAGAGATGACCTTTGTTTGCTGTAACAAAACCATGACTTTACTTTTGTTTTATGATAACAATCAGTTTTACTAATGAGTCCTGGATTTACTGGCTCTGATGGGAAAATTCTGTTTTGTAATCTACCTCTTACCCTGTGTGCAAAGGAAGTCATAAAAGACAGCTGTTCATGTTCAACTATCAAAAAACAAGGAGCAAAAATGAATGGTCAGACAAGACTAATGTTAAAATAGTTTGGTATAAAGCTCTCCCACTTCATACTCTGAGAACCTGCAGACCAATCAATAACGTACACAACATTGGAGAAAAAAGGAACACAACAGAATAAAAAACTCCAACCTCTAGAAAGGAGGTGGACTAGAATTAGGATGGAGTAAGAAGCAGACTATCACTAACTGTGATAGTCTGTGCTGGTAACTAACTTCCTTTTTTCAGACGTGACCTCTTCCCCCATCAATCAAAGAAAATCCTGACAGTGAACATCATAAGCATTAGCTTATGGGCAATGGGCTTACCTCACTTTGCAGGCTTCTCCTTCCAAAAGCTGTTATCAGCTGGTGTTCCCAGTCTTAGTATGTAATGACAGATGAAGGTGAGCACTGAGGACCAAGCTGCAGCTTTGCAGATCTCTCTCACTAGTGTCTCAGCCCAAGAGGTAGCCATCTCTTTGGTGGAAGGACACTACAGTACAATAGCTTTTTGCAGTCCCACATTCTAGTCTTTGGACCTAGGTAACAAACAGTGTTCCCAATTATTCTGAAACTCTTGATACAGTACAAGCAAAATTAAAGAGCGTGCTTAATTTAAAACTTCAGATAAAATTTTCAAAAGCACCTAAGTCAATTTTCAAAAGGGACTTAGGCACTTAGATTCCTAAGTCTCTTTGAAAAATCAGTGGGATTTAGTCCCAGATTTGTCAAGGTATTTAAAAGCACCTAGTGCCTAACTCCCACGGAAATCAATAGGAGTTTGATGCACTTTAGCCAATTCCATTAGGTGCCTATCTGTATCTTTAGGCACCTAAATATCTTCAAAAATCTGTCCCCAAATGACTACAATGACAATAAAAATTTATTCTCTTTGACTTTTTTTAAAAGTAACTATTTCTGGATAAGGCCCAAGGCAAAGTTAATTAACCAAACATCAAATATATGTTAAGATTGTTCATGATAAAAATAAGCTTTGCACTTAACTGTTTATTTTATTGCTAAATGCAGCTAATTTTTTTTTATTTTAAAAAAGAAGCAATGCATTTATAGTCACCTCTGATTTTAGTTCACTTACAGAACATAGTGCTAGGTGAGTATCATTGAGTTCTTTCTTTTTCCCTATCTTATCTTCTTCCCAAGAAAATACCAAACAGTCATACTTGTTTATTAACATAATTCCAAGAACCCATGACTCCAGTCCCAAATAAAATGTATTAAATGATTATATCTAGTGCGGGAATGTAGCTAAAATAGTAAACACACAATATTGATCATCACATTCATACTTTAATACTGACAATAATGAAAAGAACCTATACCACACCTTCTGATCAACATGCATTTTAAATTGAAATGGAAAACATGCTAATATAATAACATGAACCTATTTTAGCATATGAATTTTATTAGTTCTTACATTAAATGGAAATACACTGAAATATGTTATATACTTAATTAAGATATAAGTTTCTGTTGTCTTAAACTATTATATTGCTCCTTCTGAGCTAGATTTGATCCATGGTCCTAAATTTTACAGATAAGCAATAATCCACAATTCAATCCAGTCATCCTCAAACACAAAATATTTGTCTCACTAGGTAACACATTATTCAAAATCCAGCCAAATATTACTTGTTCAGCAGTATGCTAAACCCTTTTATTATAGCCTGAGTCAAGAAAGACTGATGATCTTGAGGATAAAGCAGTGGACAATGGAAAAACCTGTGACGGATTTCGAAGCCAGCCAATGCTTAATTTATCGAGACCCAGAAGGCAAAAACAAAATAAATTCAACTATTATGATTGTTACTGGATAGAAAGTCTGTACTGCACTCTAAAGCGAATCTTCAACATTGATAATGACACAAACAATTAAACTGGTGTATTTGCCAGCAGCTATATGGATAGAAGTTTCATTTGCAAGACAAGCAAAGAAAAAAAAATCTAGATTTATTAAAAGATACAAGCCAGGACACTCTCAAGAACTAAGAGAGAGTATCTTAACCCCAGAATATACACTCAATCATTCCAGTGATGTAAAAAGTGACCTTGTCCTTCTCACATTACATTAAAAAAGAATACATAAATTACACAACACAGCAGTATAATGTTTTGCAACAAAGCAATTTCTTAAGAAGGTATTAAAAAGCAGCTCCAGAGTATTAAAATTGGCTTGGTGCACTTTGTCTTGCTGTGGTCTTGCCAGATCTTTGTACTGTGTGAAATACTGTAAATATGACATAAAAAACAGATATAAAATTGGTTAGCTATCTGGGTATGCAAAGCAAAGGATCACTCAGTTGACTCCTTTTCTGATAGTAGGAACTAAAAAAACAAAACAAAAACAGGAGGAGTAAATCAAAATGAATTTTAACTGCCAGATTAGGTTTCTGATTTTGCTATTCTGTATTACTGTGTGAATTGTTGCTAATAAATTACTACAACAAAGAGGAAATGCCATAACAATGAGGAAAATGGATATTGAGGGACAAAAAGAAAAAAATCTAAATGGTATTGTGTGGTTTCACAATAGGCTCATTGAGCACAGAATTCTTTATTTTTAACTGTTAACTTAAATTTTCCTATCTCTATAAAAACATCAGTATTTGAAAGTACAAAAATATTTCTGATGAAAGCCGTATTTCTGTTTTTGTGATGTACTATTGTTTTCTCTTTTCTGAGAACTACATTTTTGGCAGTATATAGTTTCAGCAAAGCATTAAGAATTACAACAGATACTATATTATTTACAACCCCACCTAGTGGTCTTGAGTTTCAAATCTTCCCACTAGATATAGTTGACAGTCTGTATTTTAGCATGAGCATCCTGATTAAGGATCTCTAATGTAACAAAAAATATTTTTCATTTATCTAGTACTTTTCATCCTGAAGGATCCCAAAGCATTTTATAAAATTAACAGGCTGATTCACAAACTGGAGCCAGGAATCCCAACATCCAACACAGAAATGTATCCACCTTTGGAGTGGAACTCAATAACTGCTTAACAATACATAGCAATGCAACATTTAGGACAGGAGATTAAGGATCTAACAGTCTGGCTGATAACATACTTGAAGATTGTTAAGAGGATGGTGATCAATTGTCCTCCATGTCCACTGAAGGTAGGACAAGAAGTAATGGGCTTAATCTGAAGCAAGGGAGATTTAGGGATATTAAGAAAAACTCTCTAACTAGAAGGGTAGTTAAGGACTGGAATAGGCTTCACAAGGAGGTTGTGGAACCATCACTGAAGGTTTTTAAGAACAAGTTAGATAAACTCCTGTCAGGTATGGTCTAGGTTTATTTGGGTCCTGCCTCAGCCCAGGGGACTGGACTATGGATGACCCAAATAAACAAATGATTCTATGAATATTTTTTCCATCTGAAATTAAGAAGGAAGATGAAACTACCCTGATGGGATATGATCAATACATTGGGATTAATACCCTCTCTCTCAAAAGGAACGACCTGGTATATTTAATCACAAGGGGTCAGGATCTTGATTTTATGATCTTGATTTTATGTCTAATCTGAAAGAAAACACTGTCCTCTAAAACAATGCCAGGCATTTGTTCAGTAGTGAGTCAGAGGAAAGAGTGCCATCTGCTGAATCATCACCATATATAAAGAATTCATTTTAGAAAATAAATAGATTAAGAGAATGTTAAGGTTACAAAGTGAAGTATTCAAAGTCAGGAAATGCCAAAGTTAAGGCTGCATGCACAACCTTGACTGCTTCCCCATGCACAGGTTTCATGATGCAGTCTTTAATTACATGGTTATATATATTATTACAGAAGCCCCGAGCCCCCATTCCTCCAGGGCAGAAGCTGCTATCTCCACAACTCTGCCACAGGGCAGAAGCCCCAAGCTCCCCTCACCAAGTCTAGTAGTTGGATAATGCTGGGGGTGCCTCTGTGAGCCACACTCTCTACATGAGGCTCGGAAGCCTTGGCTTGGCCACACCTGTATTATTATTTCCACAGGATCCTTGCCTCATTAAGGCAAATTCCAGTGACATATAAATTCTCAGAAAAAGGAGAAAACAATTAATCAACAAAAGAAAACTATGGCTTTTGCAAGAAGCATATTTACTTCAGTGGGTTTTGGGTCAGGCTCTCTGTACATGGGTTGGGTGGTACAAAGTGAACAAAGCAGGTATGGGACTGATCACTCAAACACTTAGGCATGTGAACAAATTTAGTCAGATCAGTATTCCCAACTGGCCCTTCATTTGAAAATAACTTATTATAACAGAAGAGAAAAGCTATAAATCTCATCATAATTGTCTGTTATTCCAGAATAAAGAATAATTTATTTTCTTCATGGGAATTAAATTACTGTACATATTCATTAGCCCATTTGTTTATAAGCTGACCCCCCAAAAATGGATAGGTAAAAATAGCAAAAACTGTATGACCCTTTCATAAGCCAGCCATATATTCCAGGGGTTGGAAAACTTTGGCTACCGGCCCGCCAGGATAAGCACCCTGGCTGGGAACGGTGAACTGCAGCCACAGGGAGCTGAGGGGCTCCATGCCTGCAGATGCTCGAGTTAAACAAAACTACAATGTATTAGATCAGGGATTGGCAACCTTTGGCATACAGCCCGCCAGGGTAAGCACCCTGGCGGGCCGGGCCTGTTTGTTTACCTGCCGCGTCCATCATGGGAGCTGCACCACGGGGCTGGCAATCCCACGGGCTGCACTGAAATCCCTGATGGGCCAGATCTGTCCCACAGGCTGTAGTTTGCCCTTCCCTCTGTTGGGCTCCTTATATAGTCAGGGTACCCAATGAGAATGCTGTCTTTCCAGCCAATGAAGGGGGCTGGGGCCTGGCTGCTATGGGTCTGTAGGCCTTTAGCACTAAGGCTGTTGGTCAGGGGCAGTGGCTTATGGCACAGCAGCTAAGAATGCTGTCTAGGAACCTGGTAGACCTAGGTTCAATACTAGGGTCATGACATCACTCTTCTCCCTTGGGGTACTGAAGGACCAGGCTTATCTGGATGGGCTCTGTGGAATGTTCTGACCTTTTCAGGAGCATGTACATAATGGGCTGGTTCCCAGGACCAGTCCTCCAGCCCATACACTTCCCAGTCAAGGAGGTATCATATCTTTCCTCTTCGTACATTGCAGTTTAGGATCTTGTGGACAAGACCTTGGCCTTGTACTGGTGGAGCAGGGATTATTTTCATTCAGAGAAGGGTTTAAGAAGAGAGACATGGAATCATGGAATACAGGGTGCACCTTAAGGTAGTAGGGAAGTTGAAGTTTGAAGGTTACTGGGTTACTTTGCCTGAGATTCTGTTAGGGTGCTAGGTACTGGTGGTCCAGTTTACTTATGGGTCTGCCTGTCTTGAGGTGTTTGCGGTAGGACAAAATTATGGCTATTGACCAAACATACGGCCTCTCTACCAGTGGCAATCAGCATGATGTTTGTATGCGGTTGTGGCTGCATCTAGGTTTTGTTTCAACTCCTTCTTTGTTGAAACTCTTCCTTCCGGATCTGAGGCTGCAGGAAGTGGGGTACTATGAGAAGTGCAGGGTGAAAACAGGAGTGAAAGATGTAATTTTCAAAAAACAGTCTCACCTTGGACAAGGCACAGTCTGTGTTGTATGCGGATTCCGTGTATGGCATCAGTGAGGCTCAGTCATTTTGGTGGCAGTTTGTGAAGCATCACAGGTATTGTTCTAATAACTGGTTTATTCTTTTTGATTGGTAATTGGTTTGTGGATGGTAGGCAGTTGATGCATGGAGACTCACTAGTAGGCAAAACACCTCCTGCCAAAACTGAGATATGAACTGGGACCCCCAATCTGAGGTACCCTTGATGTGGTCTGGGAGGCTGTGGAGGTGACAAATGTATGCAACGAGGGGGACAAATGGTATTCTTGGTGATGGGAAGATGTGCATAAGGAATGAAGTGCGCCATCTTTGTCAGTTGATCTACTATCATTAGTATGGTATGGCATCCCTCAGACTGTGGTAATTTGACAATGAAGTCCATTATAATATTAGCCTAAGGCCTCCAGGGGATCTCAGCGGATATTAACATCCCAAAAGATTTTATTTAGGGGACTTTTGTATAGCCAGACGTATTACAAGATCTGATTTAGACCTGAAACCTCCCCAAACAAAGTTAGCTGTCAACATAGCTGTGGCTACACTGTGGGTTTTGTTGACATAACTATGCTACTGGGGGGGTATATGATGGTATAAGTTTTAAATGTAGACCAAGCCTAAATTGGAGCAGCTCACTCCTCCCATTCCTAATCCCACTGAGGTATCATTAGTGGGGGAGTTGTTTCTCACTAACATTTTGCTACCTGTTGATGTCTCTCTTAGTGCAGCTGTATGATTCATTCATTCTCATTCCTTATCTCCACAACTCTTTTTTAAACCATACTATAGCTAATATAAAACAAGCAACAACTTGCAACTATGTTGTAACGAGCCAGCACACAATTCTGTGGTAATTGGGTCACCTTATTTGGCTGCAGTTGAGCTGTGGATGGGCCCTAATGCATGTCAGAAACAGTACAACAAACTAGATGAACCACTGGCCTGGCCTAGTATAGCATGCCTATGCTGCTAGCCATCTGCATTTGGCCTGTTCTTCATTGTCTTGTATGATATGTAGTCATTTACATCAATGCAAAGTAGGTGTAAAACTACTAGAACAGAATGGCAGCAATAATACCTACCATGCACTTACTTTACACTAGTGTAAATGAACTGTGCAAATAGCAAGGCAGTGGTGAATCAGGCCCATTGATTTTTCTGCCATAAACCCGAGGCATGTATGCTGGGAATGTATAGCAGACCCTCCAGATAAGAGTGGCAAACACCATAGGGCATGAGCTCTATTATTGAATGGACCGGAAGGAAAAGAATTAAAACTCTGGGAAACAATTTTCAGCCATGTAAACTCCTAGTCTGGGAACCAGTGACCTGGTATCAGGAGGAGGACCGAGGTTATAAAGAGCCAAAGAAAGAGGGTATCGAAGAAGTCTGAAGGTAACAAACATGCTGAACACACAGCTGCTATTAAGAGTTAGGCTCAAAAACAAGGGATTTTTCTACATTTTGGGGAAGGGTAAGGAGATATATGCATGAGAGGCGTCTGACTAGAGACTCATCAGCCGCAGAGTAGCTTGGAATTTGCTAATGGACAGATAGGCCTGTAGCATTAATTTATTTGTCCATATTGTGTTGTCTACAAGCACTGCTTTTGGGGAACAGTGACACTCAGTATACTGAGTGCTCCTTACACAACGAAGAGAAAAGATGGATATATGTTCAACAGTACTGGCTCTTAATTGTTGTCCAGAGGAAACCATCCAGTAGCAGTAGCACAACTGCCAACGTATGCCTTAGCTGTTTCTTCCTTTATACATTATCGTGCTACTGTGATAACCACAAGTGTGAGATTATCTATTACTGATTTCTTGTAAAAGAAAGAACAAGATCTCTCATTTACCCTTTGTCTTTAATCTGTCTTCTTTAATGTCAGCTACTACTTCTTCACAGGTAAGACCTTTTAACCTTAACTTGTCCTCTTTACATTCTTCCACTGTTTTACTCCATCTGGTATTGCAATCGTCTCTGTGCAGTAACCACAGGTATTACCAATTGAATTAAAATTCTTCACTGCATTACTGCAAAGACCACATGCTGTAACTTCACATCATAATTCAGAACCCTGAATATTATAGTTGTGGCTAGGTACTTGCTAGCATGGTTTCTTTAATTGATAAGGACAATGATTTTTTGTCCTTGACAATATTGCTAGCCAAATTGTGCTACAGACTATATGGTTTTATAGTAATGCTATAACAGTTTTTAGGGGGAAATATCCCTGGTCACATGAGTCTGGGAAGCCATGCTGGAACCTTGAAAGCAACAAGTGAGTTTAAACAGGATAGTGACTAGCCCCGCCATTGGCCCGGAGCAGCGATCCACGGCCAGTGGGAGCCGCGATCGGACAAACCTGCGGATGGGGCAGGTAAACACACCGGCCTGACCCCCCAGGGACTTTTCCTACACAAGCGGCGACCCCTGTTTGAGAAACCCTGCAATAGCTGGTGCCCTTTTTCTTTTGTTTGGGCATCTTGGGCTATTCAATAAAGCAGGTCTTTTCCCAACCCAATAAGGGGGTAGGTTGAAGCTTGTTGCTCTCGGAGGATCTCCCCATTTACTATAGCCAGTTGGTGATAAGGCTCTTGTCCACTCATTGCTCAACCACTACATCACATGAGTCTGACAAAACATCGGGGCCTAGGTGAGGTGGATCCTCTGTGTCCACCAGCCCATTGTGAATCAACATATTCTGACCAACAAAGGTACCTTCCTCCAGGTCCTCTTCGGGTGTAACACTCCCTTGAGTTTGATTTAACTATGCCCCAAGTCGTCCAGCCTCCCATCTCGGCTGTTGAGATTTCATGGCCTCCATGAGGTCTGAGTTTACATGGGGGAATATGCATGTGAGGTTACCTGCAGAGTTTTCTCCCTTTTCCCCAGATTGTGCTGTGGTGGAGGCACTAAGCAGGCTCTGGAAATGATTCCAGTCCTGTCCTTTTATTATAGGCCAGGGCAAATTTTTGATACCTCTATCTGGATTGGCTCCTCATGCTTCTCAACTCACGTCATGATGGCAGCAGGAGGGTAGGGTTTTACATCCCTGTGGATGAAGAAAATAACCACCGGAGTTCTGCAGCCACTTCTCCAGAACTGGGTCTCCCTGGGTCAACATCTGGGCTGAATACGAGTCAACCAGGCCAGAGGTGGTTCGTCCATTAGTGTGGACCAGGAGCAAAATTACCAGTCCAGATGGAAATTTTCTGAAGTTCTCAAGCCCTTTGCAAATCTCTCTTCTATTTGCCCAAGGAAGGACATACTTTCCCACCAGAGTAGGGATTCACTCTCTGTTGCCCCCCTTTTCTTCCCTAGTGGGTAGGGGATCAGAGCCTGCCAAATTTGCCAATTTGTAGCAGGGTTGCTATTTGACAAGCTCCCCCTTCTGGCCAGAGGTGTTTCCATGGGGCCCAGGCTCTCTTCCTTCTCTTCAGGGACCCCTTGGAGTGGTGTATAGTCTCTCTCAGGGCTATCACCAGTCCTGCCCTAAAACTGGGTCCATACCCAAAGCAATTCAAAGTCATTCTCAGGGTCCCACATGCAAGGTCCATCATAGTAGGTTCAGAGTTCATACTCATCTCCATTGCTTCTCTCACCTACAGAGACCTTATTCTGCTCAGGAGAAGTTTAGCCTTCCTCTGTCTGGCTCCCTCCATTCTCCCTACAGATTCTTGATGCCTTTTATGTTGGCCTCGCTGGATTCCTCTCAGATGAATCTCACTTGTAATCAGGGCTGGATTAGTCTCAGGCTCTCCTCTCCCTGGATAAACCACCATGTTACCCTCATGACTCCTTTAGTCCACTCCTTCAGGAGTCTCTCTAATGGCTAGATCCTCAGAGCAGTGCTTGTTTCCAGGCCTGGTAAGTCCTTGGCTGACCTGTTGTACTCTAGTGCCTGCTTTCTCTGACTGTTGGCCATTTCTCAGCATGTCCCATCCCTCTAATACTTAGTCCTGCCATGAGTGCAGGGGACTGGACTAGATGACCTCTTGAGGTCCCTTCCAGTTCTACAATTCTATGATTCTGGCTGCAACAGGTCTCATCTTATTGGTAGCTGGGTTAGGTTCTTTGTTCCATCCATGCCTGCACTGGACTGCTTTGGCACCCCTGTGATGGGGCATTCCTATATGCCAAAAATGCTAACAAGGGATCAGAACCAGAAAAAACAGCCTCATGTAACAGTCTCTTAGCTGTTCACAGCTGATTCCACCTTACTGTTACTCTGTGCATATGTTGGGAAGGAGATGTGATGGTCAAACTCCCATTTGTATCCAAATTCCTTAAATTCTTCCCAGGCAAATTGGAATCTGTTGTCTATGAGTACAGTGTCTGGAATGCCATATTTTGCAAAGTGGCCCTTCAATTTGCCAATCAGTGACTTGCATCTTGTATTAGGCAGAGCATCAACCTCCCAAATATTTCAATAGCAGTGCACTGTAATCAAGTACTGCTTTTCCTTGAAGGTGAATAAATCTGCTTCCACCTTTTCCCATGGTCAGCTCATGTGGTAACAGTGTCTCTTTGTGCTGACAATTATCACACCCTTCTATCAAGGAGTGGAGTTGTATGTTCATTCCTGACCAGTGAACACATTCATGGGCCTGTCTAAAACAGCTGTCAATGTCCAGGTATTTTTGTGCACAAGATCCTGACATAATGAGGCAGCTCTCTGTCATCAATATATAGTTCCATCCTGGACACTCAACTCATCTTTAATTTTAAAATATAGTTCTGCTCCTATCAGTACTTAGCTTTTGTCTTTTGGCCATCCTGCTAGTATCACTCTCTTGAATACCTGCAGCTGATGTTCTTTCCCATAGCCTCTTTGGTTTCCATCAACTGTTCAGATTGGGAGACAGTGCAGAGTATTAATTGATTCAATGTCCTTATCCCCTTCCCTGAGCTTGCCGATGCTGGGTATATATGCCCTGCGCAAGGTGTGAGCCAGCATCAATAACTGTCCTGGATAATACTGGATCCCTGGCTGGTGGAACTGGAGGCACTTCAATATGCAATCTCTTTGGAGCACTAAGAAGAGGCTTGACCATGATTGTCTCTAAGGGATTGTGGTATGTTTGCTCTTTACTGGGTGGCCATAGGTGTAGTGATGGAATCGCTGCACTCCAAATACAACAGCCGGAAACTAGTTTTCTATTGGGCCTACCCTGGTTCAGTCTCTGATAGGGTTCTGCTGGCATAAGTGAGAGGCTGCTTCTGCAAAAGAGTGATGCCCAATCCTTTCTCTGGTGCATCACACCAGAGTGTCAGTGGCTCTCCTCACTGGTAGTACATCAGGACAGGGGCATTCATTATGCATAGGAAAGGTAGGAAGTATGGCAAGAGACCACCCTGGCTTAACCAGGAGATCTTCAATTATCTGAAACGTAAAAAAGAGCCTTACAAAAAGTAGAAACTAGGTCAAATTACAAAGGATGAGTATAAACAAGTAACATAAGTATATATAAAAAGGGCCAAGGCACAAAAGGAGATTAAACTAGCTAGAGACATAAAGGGTAACAAGAAAACATCCTACAAATACATTAGAAGCAAGGGGAAAACCAAGGACTGGGGAGGCCTGTTACTCAATGAGGGGCTGGGGAACAATAACAGAAAATGTGGAGATGGCAGAAGTGCTAAATGACTTTTTTTTGTTTCAGTTTTCACCAAAAAGGTTATTAGCAATTGAATGTCTAACATAGTGAATGCCAGTGAAAATGAGGTAGGATCCGAGACTAAAATAGGGAAAGAACAAGTTAAAAATTACTTAGATTCTGGGTTTGGAAAGTTCTGGTGAGATATCAATTGTGGGCAGTGGATAGTGGCATCTTTCCAGTGGTCAGTTCAGTAGCTTTGGATCCATGCAGATGCATAATTTGCCTAGTGGTTTCTTACCACCAGCAGGCTGCTTACCTAAGCTGTACTGACCTCAATAGGTGGTGCGATACTCCTGCACCACAGACTTTCAAACTCCTCGTGTGCTGGGTTATGTACTACCACTGGAATTTTCCTTCATGGTAAATACACAGGGTTCCACTGTGGGGTCTACTTCAAGTTGTAGCTTTCCTTTAAAGCTCCCATCACTTTTGAAAACATCCTTATATGCTTTTTAAAATTGTCTCCATTGTCCAAGGGACTCCCCCTTTTGCTTCTTGCAGTGCATCTATAAAATTCTGATGCTGCACCATACTCAGATTCCTGGGTTGTCTGACTGTATTCCCCAAGAGGTGCTTACTGTCCACCACCACATACGTCAGTTGGTACCGTCTGTTATTTTTTGGGTTAGTCACTATGAAGTCACATTTTCCTATGGGCTGCATTATACTGTCATTGTACATTATTTGATTGTGCCTGCTTTTTGCAATGAGTGTGTTTGAGTCCAATTAAACCTGAGGAATCACATTGCAGGAGGTCCTACTATCCAGCTGAAATCACATAGGGTGTTTCCCTGTTAACATTGTTGCACACTTGGGGGGCCGGTCTTATCCCTTGTTGTTTTCTTGTCCTGACCGCTCAAACCTGATATGCTGTTGGAGTTAAGGGGAGAATCATGATGTCATCCCCGCTGTCTGATGTGCCGTCCCCCTCTTGTACAAGACTGACTGAATCTTTCTGAGATCTTCCTCTGCTCCTGCACACATCACTAAAATGGTTCAACTTGCCACATTCCTTGCACAGCTGTCCTAGTGCAAGGCACTACTCCTTTACCCACTCATGCTGTCTCCCAGAGTAAATGCATCTCATGTAGGTATGCAACTCTGTCAACCTGCTCTTCTTTGTTTATGTTTCACTGCATGTATTTTGAGGGTATTGTTCCTCCTAGGGCTTTCATCCTTTCTCTTGAAGCTTCCACTATAAACCCCATATCTAAGCATCTGTTTAATGTAAGAACACCTCCCCAGAGAAGCCACTCCTGCAGATAGTGATCCCAAATGCCACAATAGACTTCCTAATTCAGGACAGGATAGCCTAAGTCCCCACATTGCAAGTAGCAGGCAAGGTGCATAAGGCAGTAACACTAGTTTTCTCTAGTGAAAAATCTGTCTCTCTCCAGAATTTACTGGAAGAGTAGGTCCCCAGGGCTCCTAGGACTGCTGTGAGGCTTTAGGCAATGGTGAACTTCAGAGCGGTGCAGATCTCTCCACCCTGTTCCCAAAAAAAGTAAAACAACAGTTTTACATTCCAGCTATTGTCCTCCTGCATGGTCAGATCTGGTACAATTTAAACTTCCATTGGGTCTATTGCTGGGCTAGGTTTGTGTCTGCAAAATCCAGGGCTTCAATGGGCTTTAGACTGAGTTCCACGGCTCATGCTGCCAGATGCTGCACTGCAGAGAACTCACAGCTCAGAAACTGCCACCATGTTTCATTCACAGAGAGATGCTGAATGCGGGGGTGCCTGCTCCATAATGCCCACTGGCAGAAGGCCCACTGTATTGTAACTCATACCAAGCCTACCGTACTCACTACCCTCAAGACACTGTTGTCATAACATCTATCCAAAAACTATCTTGTAAACTGGTGATGCACTGGTCAGGAATATTATTGTGATATATGTATGGGTTGTGTATAAACAGCTGTGTATCTGTGCTGGAAAGATCTTCTTAAATGTGTTTGGAGGAAATGCATAAATCGAGCCTGATCCACTCCAGCCCTAGTCCCTGTGTTGGGATATACATTGCATATTGCCTGATTTTTTTTGCTTTTATTAAGGTTTTTATTGTTTTTAATGTATTTTTAAATTAAAGGACCAGTTTACATTTTTTGGTTTTTAAACAATTTTTTTTAAATAGAGGACCTTGGTAAATAATTTTATTAATAATGATCTTTGTTACATTACATTTGCATGACTTAATTGGGCCTTTTTTTGTTATGCTTTTTTAAAAATACATATTTTTTAGTGGTTAACACACAAATACACCCATTGCCTAAATTAAACACTTTTGTGCCAGAAAAGGCTAAATATTGCATGGTACACTTTTGCTTGAATGGTTTAAATTACATTTTTTTAGGGACCAAGTTAGTTGTGGGCCCACCCATTTGCTTTGTCCCCACTTTTTACAATGTTTTGTTAATTTTACTAATTTATGTATTTTTTAATTAAGAGTGTTTCACTTATTTTTATTTGCCATAACTTTTTATTAATAATTTTTGGCAACACCCAGGCCATTGCTGATTTTTTTTGCTTTCCTGTGTTGTGTAACAGCATACCTCTGAACTTCTGATTCCTGGCTCTGACTACTGTCTTACTTCCTGACCACGCCTTCAGTTATGCCCTCTGATTCTTCCCTGACCACTAGGCCAGACTTCTGCTCAGACCACTAAGTCTCACAGCCTACACCTTGGTGTGTGACGCTAGGGAACATGGACTCCAGTATCACTGATCGTGATACAGTTGTGTATGTAGTGAGCATTGGAGAAAGATGTGGGGACTCTGTTCACTGTGATATTTTAATTTCAGTTCCATATTTTTAATTCTGGTTTGGTTCCAGTTTATAGCTTGACACATGATATATGTATTGCAGCAGATAACCCTTGGAGCCATGTCATTGCTACTTTGCACCTAGATTTGGCAAACATTTCACTTGTGAACATTCACCACCATATTCAAGATTATATTTATATGCAAGTTCAAGGCCGTCCACATAAATGGCTTAATTATCCTTTCAGTTATGCTGAAACAAATTTGGAAGCAACTCCATTGAAATCAACAGGTTTGAGGATGGGATCAAGTCAAAACTGTTTAAATACATTATCACACCTGATATTCTTGCCCAATGGAAAAAAAAACTGTGAATTTCCATGGGACGAACAATAAATATACCTTCCCATGTAAACTGGTAGCAAAACTGGAGTCTGGGTTACCAAGAGATTTGCCAAGGTGATAGTGGAAGATTGAAGAAAGGTCAAATCCAGGATAAAGTCTTATCTACCTTAAATATCAGTTCTGATTGATTGCACCCATTCACAGAAAGCACTTCAGTGCACTGATTAGTTTGGCTAGTATTTGGACCACACATGTAGTGCTGAGTTTCTGATGTAGGCAGAAGTTGATTGCAGAAGCAATAGTTTGTGACTGAGAGTGGGGTTTAATGACAAGGAAAAGTTGCATAGCACTGTGGAAATGTCAAGTCAGTTAAAAATGGGAGTTGGAAGACAAGATAAACCACTTCATCTGCCATGGACTGAACTGCCCATCTGCCCTGGTGCAAAAGTATGCTAGAGACATCCATTCTTCACATACCCAAAATTAAGACTAGCCTCCAAGGTAAATTCAATACAAAGGATGTGATTTTCCACTTTGTTAAAACAGTTTTATATTGCTATAATTCAATTAAAATCAAGGGAGTTCCACAGGCATAAAACTGGTGTTATGGAAAGCGAATCTGGTCTGTGTGTGTCTATATTTTGCTTCCAACAGCCTCTGAAAGCACACTGTGCTGCAGCTGCAGAGAGTGTTTCAACTCAAGGAAAACTCAAAACTGGACTTTGGACTAGATGAGGCTAAAGAATATTATAGCTGGATTTCCAGTGTACTAAACCTCATTACAAAGCACCTATATCTATTCAACATGGGTTTAAACTGCAATTTTGTCTGCACTGGAATCCAAAATAAAGTATTATAATTTTGTTATCACTAAATGGAATTGGCTTGATATATTAAGTTATAAACTTGCTGTATGCTCTACAGTTTGGGAGAGATAAAACAGGAATCTGTTTGTGCGGGAGCATTTATGTGTGCCCATGCATAAAGTTTTCAAGTTCTTTTTATGTATCTTTATGCTTTAAAATAATGGATTTAAATTACCATTACAATCATGAGTTAATCCTATGCAGTTTACCTCTCTTCAGATAAATGCTTCTTTGAAAAGCCTCCAAGACAGCATAGTATCATTAGCTATATTTTTATATCCTACATATGTTAAAATATATGCTAATTAGAGCTAAACTTTGGCAGTTTTACACATGAACTTTGAAAAATCCGTGTGTGCGTCTATGTTAAAGAAATTAAACTATTTTCTAACATTGTACAGTTCTCCTGGGACACAAGTCATTAAAAATAGACTGTTCAATATTTTAAACATAGAAAAGAATTAGTTATGTAAAGTAACAACTCAATTATTTTTCATAATCTAATTCCTTCAAAACATTAGTGGCCTGATTTTCAGAAGTTCTGAGAACTCAAAAATCTCACTGTAGTTAGTAAGTGAAAAAATTTGCTAGATTTCCAAACTTGATATGACATAAAACAGTTTCAAAGGCATATTTTAGTTAAAAGAAATGATGAAATATACTTTCTAAATGTGACAAAATGGTGCAAGCCCATTCCTGTCCTCCTAAAGGCCATATGTTGAAGACAAATATGACCCACCCTTACATACAACTAAAACATAGTAAACAGGATTAGAGCCCCAGTATGGCTGACCAACTACAGTATACCTGTCATTCATAAACTCTTTATAGAATGCTGCAATACAAACTAGTTATGTCTGGGTTTGTGATGATGAATGTTACAGGGTGTATTGTTTACTCTTGTACATGTTTACAGAGAATATATTCGGTTGCCAATTAGTCAAGTATATAGTTTTGAGAGTTAAGATCAACAGTGAAAAGAGTGGCCTAATTGTCACTTCATATAAACTCAAGGAGAATTAGGCAAATGATAAATGTGGGTGAAAAATCTGCAACTTTCTTATTCACATGAAAGTTCTAATAGGACTAATTTCTTTCGTTAGGCTTACTCACTTGAGTGAAAGTGGCAGGATCAATCCCAATACCAGCAATCATTCCAGCCTCAAACACTGTATATAATACTAGATTTTCACTGAAAATTGAAGAGTATATGTAGGATAGCAATAGCTGCATTTGAAAACTAGAAAAAATGTAAACAGTTCTGTAATTCATGTCGGGGTATATGCAGCTATACAGTTAGCATATACATCTTACAGAAAACAATTAATATGTGCACTTTTAATATAGTCTGGTAAATATGTAATTGTATTGCCACTCACTCTGTTTTGCTGCTGATTTAGATAAGAAATGCCTACATACATTTTCTGAGACATAATAGGAGTTAATGGGACAGGTCTGTTAACATGTAGAAAGCATAGGGTCTGTAACATTACTTAGGTCTGTGTGTGGTTTTGATTAACCAGACTGTTTACACACTCTAAACATGAACTGATGAGAAAAAGCTGCAGCAGCAGCGAGAAAGAAACTTCCTAAATAAAAATGACAGATTATATCCCTTTCACTAACAGCAAGTTGACGTAAAATGAATACTATTCTGGGATTCTTTTCCAACAGTTGTCTGTGTCTGAGTTTCAAACACATTTGTATGCTGCTCTTTGTTAACAGCAGTAAATACCTCATGGTTGCCAGGAATACCTTATTTTGCATTGATTCTGCCTAGTTTTAGCACTGCACATTCCTTCTGTGGATAAAGGAAGTTAAAAATATTGCAAATGACGGTTTGTGGAGATCCTGCTCTTTGACCTTTATCTGCATTTAACAACAGCTTAAATTCCACATTTTGTTCAGCATAGTAATCACACAAAAGTCTTCTAAATAGGCCCCTAGAAGCTGCTATTGAATGTCTGAGAGTTGCTCCTATTATAGGAGCATTTTCTCCCACATTTGGTTGGTTTAGGAGTAAAGTGTTACTACGTTTTTAGGTTTAGTCTATAGATTTTTTTTTCCTTTTAAATCTTTTAATGAGGAGTAGAAATGCTAATACTCTGTTGTATATTTTCATTCTATGGCTTTCTGCCAATTATAGATAAGT
Source organism: Mauremys reevesii (assembly GCF_016161935.1). Lineage (NCBI taxonomy): Eukaryota > Metazoa > Chordata > Testudines > Geoemydidae > Mauremys > Mauremys reevesii. The sequence goes on along the minus strand of NC_052633.1, from coordinate 46,206,497 downwards.
CAACAGTCAAAACAATAACAAGTTTTTATGTTAATAATGATAATTTGAATAGTAGCTTGAAAAATGTGAGTGTTTCTGTAACATTGTAGTAAATCTCTTCTTATCTGTCCAACAAACATTTATATAGAAAGCAGCTATTTCTAGCTATGTTCATGTCTTATTTACATAGCTTGTATCCATACCCTTTCCTTGATTATATTTGGAAGTAATACATTTGTTAATAATGTTAAACACTGAACTTATGGTTTAATAAGCAGATAAAATGAGCTAAATAAGGAGACTATCAAAATTTTATTATACAATTAGTTTTGTTCCTTATTAAACTAGTGTTATGTATGAGTTATATTCACTATTTAGATTGTGTAGAAAGATTCAGAGATTCAGCTAGGAATCTTCAGCGATATGTAAATAATTTTACATTATGTAAATAGAAGTATTGTAATATGTAGTTTACTATATGAAAATATAAACAATACTGAAAATATTAGGTAATACTAGACAGCAAAACAATTTAATTAAAGATAATTTGATATTTTGAATTATTTTTTGTAATTTGGAAATCAAATTTTAAATCTAATATAAAGAAATACTTGAAACAAAAGAACCTATCAATTCTTTTTTCATAAATGAAAAGGCCTGACCCTCCATAGGAAAGGGTTCTTAGCATTATCCTGTAGACCACTGGGTAAATAACTTCAAAATGGAAGCACAATAAGGACTGGAGTGATCTCAGTAAGCACTGTTCTCAAAGAGCTGGGGTGAAAATCCAGGACAGATTTTCTTTCATCGGGCACAGCCCCCCAGTTTCCTGGTGCACCAAGACATCACAAGTACTACTGCCGCCCCTTCACTGTCTACATCTCTTCAATGTAGACAAGAGGGGGAAGGCCTGTTGTGACTATTGGGCCTACAAAGTGTACATCTATTGTGAGCTCAAATGTATAGTGTATGTATGTAAAAGTTCATAAGATGTTACAACAACCATGAAAAATAGGCCAAATAATTTACAACACTGAATGTCTAACAAGTGCAAGAGAAACAGGCAAAGAAGCTGGATTAGTCTAAATCAAAAAGGCCATGTTGATATAATCCAAGTACTGTTGGAATTATGCGTGGTGAAAACAGATTTTAAAGTTAAAAGATCAAAATTGATGTGACAGATATTAGGCCTAGTTGGTGAACAAAAGAGTGAGGGGGGTGAACTATGGCACCCACTTTTTCCCTTTTGGGGTTTCCTAAAAAGAGACTTTGAAAAAAAATCAGTTCAGTTCAGCTCTCCCTTTCATCCCATTTTACATCCCAGCTCATCCCCCAACCTACCAACACTGCAACTCATCTTGACTTACCTAAATGACTTTCTTCCTGAGAGGAAGGCTCTCTGGCCTTGCTCTTGTTTAAGGAACTTTGTTTTCACCTGTGATTGCTGAAAGTCATCACATTATCATGACATCCAGTCCTCAGTCCAGCAGCGGGGATATCTAATTAGCAGCACCTCAAAGGCATGTAAGATCTGGTACTGTATTTCCTTCCCTTGTTGTGTTATTTTCTGCCCCACTGTTTCTTTCCTCCTATCCTATCTCACTCTCATGGCTTTTCATTGACATTTCCTCAGACACCTTAAAACCATTAAAGTCAAGGTTCCTGATGTGTGGCTCCCAGTTTAGCTGTATCTTTCTCCACCAAGCATCTATACTATCTCATTGAGAGACAGCACTGCATCCTCCTAAGAAGCTATCTGATTTGGAAATTATCTAAAGTTATTACTCCTTTGGGCACTCTCTGAAAGAAAGAAACAGAACCATTAAAAGGCCAGGTGCTAGTCTGTCATCCCTTCTGATCAATATATGCCTGGGACCATTAGGGGAATGTGAAGAGATGACTTCCCCAATATATTTTAAAAGACAGTCTACATGCTGTGTGGAGTCACATCTCACTCCCATTCTGTGATCTGGTTTTATTAACAAAGAGATAACATAGTTTATCTCAAGCCATCTCCCTATGCTTGGCTGCATCTAGGATCCTTATCTCAGGACTACTGACACCAGAATCTAGAGCTTCTTTGCCTCAAATTCTAGCTCCCTCATATAAGTATCTCCCAGCAGGATCAATACCTACTTTCAAGGACAAATCTACTAGAGTATTTCCCATCCCTCTTAAAAAGGGCTAGTGAGACAACATGGGCTGCAATATGCAGATAAAATACAGCTTTATAACATCATCTTTTCTGACCAGCTGGTGTAATTGAGTGACTTAGCTAGTATCTAATAGCTTTGGAGGAGTGTATGCAGGCTAACACTGACTGAAAGGGTATACCTGCTGTTTGTTACACAGGCTCGCAACCTAAGGATTTTTGTTGGCTGTCCAAGTAGCAGTGTTTCTCAATAATGCTTTTTATTGTTTCCTCTTGGCAAAAAGGTTGTGACCTTTCATTTTAGATACAGATCTTCCTAGGGTCATCCATGCCATTTTCATCTTAAAGTTGGATTACTGCAATGTGCTGTAGAAGAGGCTACATCTTAAAACAATCCAGAAATTAGCTAATGCAGATCGTGATTACCCATTTATTAATCAGCACTGCATTACTCCTGTACGCTGGCTACTGACTGATTTACAGGTGGATTATAAGGCATTGGTTCTAACCTGTAAATCCTTAAGTGAAATTGACTCTACCTACCTGTGTCATTGCCTTTCTCCTTACATGATTCTGCAGCAGTGTGAACAGCCAAGATCCAAGCAGTAGTTGTTCTTGATGTGGGGCCCTTGACTCTGAATTTCACTTTCCCATATAGTTTGCTTGAGTCCAGATTTGATGACCTTCAGAGTATGCTGCAAGACTTTACCCAGATTTTACTGGGGAGGGGAGCAGGTGCAGAAATGTATTTTAGAACTGATGTCTAAAATTGTTCTTTGTTGGCATTGAGACAATTTGTACATTATTTACTTATTATTTTAAGTTTTGCACATGCACCGAACAATCTGTGGTTGGCAGATTTTAAAAAGCGGCCTAAATAATTTGTCTCCCCAATACTAACAAAGACCTAATATTTCAGCCCACCAGTATTTTTCCTTTCCATCAGTCACAATCCATCAGGCACTTCTCTCCAGAACAAATGGTGATGAACAAACATGGCAATACCCTTGGATAACATGAATACTCCTTGCAGAATTCTAAGTGTTTCTTTATTAGAAATAGTGTAAGACTGCCTCGTGTGTACTTTGCAGTGTGGTAGTACTGGAAAAACTGCAAGAATGGCAAGCCTCAGTTTTTACTATCCAGTTATGCTCAGCTTGCGATTTACACAGAGGCAATGATCTACATTCTTTGGCCCACTCTGCTTTCTTTGCATGGTTCTAGAGGTAGATGAACCTTCAAGATCACTCCAGGTGGAAATACTCCCAGTATAAGGGATTCCCAGCAGATATAGAGCCATTGGAGCCTTCTACATTTTCACCCTGCAGATCTTGCTATAGTGGGTGTATCGGAGGCATGGAGAGGCCTGCCAATTGAGGTGGAGTGGAAAGCACTTCATGAGATCAAAGACAGCTGGTGCAGTTTGGAACAGCCACAAGCATTCTAAATTGTGCAGAGAATAAGAGAGTTGTAACCAATTCCTCGATAATCTCTCCTTTCTCTGCTGCACTCAGTATAAAATGGATACAGAAGAGAATCTGGTCAATTGGCTAGTGAGTGCAGAGCTGGGATACAGGAATCACTGAGTTGAAGTTCCAATTTTGACACTCCTCTGTGGCCTGGGACATCTCTCTCTGGCTCAGTTTTCCATTTGTACAATGGGACAATAATGAAACCCCTACAAAGCCAAAAGGAGTTTAAGAGTGTGCAAATTAGTGCAGAATTTGGCCCTAACATGAGAAACATACTACATATAATCACAAAAGCCCAGATTTTAAAGATATTTTGGCATTGCTGAGCTCAGCATTGTCACACCTAATTGATTTAGGAGCCTAACTCTCATTTACTGTAAATGGGATTTATGCTTCTAAAAGCCTATATCCCTTTTGAAAATTAGATTTAGGAGTTACAATACTGAGCATAGCAATTATTAAAAACCTTTAAAAATTTGGGCCAAAGGGACCAGCTACAACTGTGGGAGAACAAGATACTTACATTCCTGAATTTTTAATTTAAATTAACAATTTACCTTAATATGGCCATGTCTGCACTGCACAGAGCAACATAGCAAGTGGCCCATAAACGGGTTAAATGATTTGCCCAATGACATAAAATAACTTTATGATATAGTTATGGCTAGAAGTCAAGAGTGGCTTCCGAGTCCTGTGTCCAATCTACTAGACCATGCTGCCTCCCTCAGTGTTTGATTTCTTAGGTGCTTTATGTGCAAAAAGGAAGGAAACACTTAGTTCTTTTAATTTTTAAAAACAGTTTACTTTAAAAAGTTTACTTTACCTTTTTCTTATTTGGGCTTCTAGCCAGGGACATTTATCTTTTGAATGGTAGGGGGAAAGAGGCAGGGGAAGGTAAGATTTGTATCAGTTGTTGGAAACAGCTGTTTATTGTAATTTTAGCACTGTGTGTCAAGATATCTAGATGATGGACAAACTATAACTGAAGGAAATAAAAAACAAAGCATTAATTTTCCTGCAGAACTATCAGTATTTCAATTACAGAAAAGCCACAGTAACTCTCTCTGTGCTACTTACAATTTGGGAGCCTCACTCCTCCCACTTCCTCATCTCCTTAGCACCCAAACTCTCAAGCTTTAACTACAAATACAATAACAATAATTACCCTGTCCTTGGACACTATGACAACATGCTGATGAGATTGGGGAGGGAGAATACTCCTCACCTATTTACATAATGCTGTAAATTGCAGGGCTTGAATGGACTTTGCTAAAAATCTTAGTACCTATTGAGCAAGTCCAGAAATTATTTGTTTACAAACATATAACTATATATATATATTTTTTTCATATGTAACTAAGAGACTTCCTCATGGATATCAAGTTAAAAATGTTTTTGTGCAGTTGTTTTTGTTCCATCTAACTTAGACATAACAAAGTTGAACAGATTTTCTTAGGCTTCCAACAATAGAACAATAACTTCCTGACTGAAAGCAAACAGGGACATTTTCAGTTCCAAAAGAGAACTTTTCACTGCTCTTGTGAGTATCAGATAATAGAACTTGACTGCCACATGGGCCTTTCTTCACCTGCAGCTGAGATCACTGCAACCTTATTGAGGATATTACAAGCAAAAGAGGGTTTCATAAAGGACTCTGCTGTAACAGCACTGTTCCCTGAACTGCTCTCCAAATATGTCTGGGAGCACTGTCATCCTATTGAGGCTATCAACAGGGAGAGATGCTTTAAACAAAAGACTGCTATGTGAACAAGCCTGTATTTTCTTTTTGATGCTTATAATTTTCAGTTGTTAGCTTTATTTGTATATAATGCCTATCTTATAAATCTTAACTATTTTGTCCTCTTTAATGAAATGTAAAGATGTTCCATAATTTGTAGATTTAACATTTGCTATAGTTATCTATGAAAGCTATTTTTAAGGAAGGATCGAGGTTTCCTATTTTGTAATGTGACATTATTGGAGTCCCAGTGATTTTTTGTTTTTTATGTTTGTGCATTGTGTAACTTCATCTGTGTTTTTTATATTTACTTTGTAATTGCAAGGGAGACTGGTTATCTTGGCAAAAATGAGTCAGAGAAAACATAAGTCATCTGAGAAGATAAAGCAACAGAAGCAGCTTGGTCAAAATATTAAATTGAAAATTAGCAGTGAAGATAAAGATTCCTCAGTGACTAATTTATTGTCACCATATGCAGATCTAGCCTTCGTACAGGTTTAGGCTCTGAGGCTTCTAGGAAAGTGGACATAAAATGAAGGACTTCACAACCAGCTTTTAAAAATGATGAATAAAAAAACTACCCGTTGTATTCCCAAGAATTAAAAAACCTGGAAATACTAAAAGAACCACTGAAAAGGGACCAATTATCCTATTAAAGAACAAGACCAAATTAAGATGTATTTGAATAGCTCTAAAATATTAGCAGGCACATTAAGCTAATACTTTATTACCTCAGAGGTTGAGCCTCTGGAGAATATATCAAGAGTCTCCAACCATCATGTTTTAGAATTAAAAAAAAGCAGAGGGTTATGATCCTTCTGTTCCTTTACCTGAAGATTATTGGGGGAGCAGCTTAATCCACTATTAAGTATACAACATGCTTTTGAATGACTTCCTCTTCCTTGCACGCTTGTGAAGCAAAAAGGGCTCAGGGAAGAAAAGAACACTTTCTGGTTGCTTTTAACATGTAGCAGATTGAAATAAACATTTATAATGTCTTAAAATAAGATTATTTATCAAGAAACACTGAGTTATAATGTTTTCAGATAGTGAAAAAGAAACAAGTCATAAGCAGAACACATTTATAAAATAGGCACACATATTGCAATATTTTATCCTACAAGACTGAGATACTTCTGGGACTAACCTATGTCATCTTGATTTTGACAAGATGACATAGGTTTGAAAAGTTTTTGTTTCAAAGCATCCTATATCAATTTTAGTTGAGGCAAAATCTTTGGAAGCAGTAACTTTGACCTTACTAAAAATCCTTATTTTCCTGATTCTTCAGCAGCAAAATCCTAGATATAAAATAAAGTTTGGACATATGTTTTTAATAAATAGAATTTTTTTTCCCATTGGAATTATGCAACATGCCTTACTAACCGCACCATAATAGTTTATTTAACTATTAACAGATGCACTGTAAATTATTTTGTCTTTGTGATAGTTCTAATTTTTTTAGTATTATTACTAGTGACAGTGAAGAAGACTATTTTATAGCATTTTTTTTTAAATTGATAAAATGAAGAGAGGAATACAAGAGTCACATGTAACCTTAGCATTCATATACCATGCAACAATAAAAGGGATGATTTCAGACTCCACTAATCTATGACTCAGCAAGATTTGAGGCATCCCCCCAAATCTTCAACCTACTACTTCTCTGCACCCCCTCTTCTGCTGCCACACACACAGAGCTGGCAGTGTGTGCTCTGCACCATGGCTGAATCAGTCAAATATTGAAAGACTGAAGGAATAGCACTATGGACCTAAGATGCATCCCCTTAGCCGTAAGCTACATTGTCTCCTGCTCATTAAGGTCCTGTTCCGACATGTGCTTAACTTTACACACATGAATTGTGCCACCAAAGTCAATGGGACTACTCACATATAAAGTTAAGTATGTGCATAATTGTTTTCAAGATTGGGGCCTACATTGCTAATGTTACTCACTGAAACCAGAGGTTCCAGATTGTAAGAATTAAATCCTACCTTAAATAATCTAAAATTATTTAAAATATTTAATAAGCATCTAAATTTCTTTTGGATGAACAATCCATCTATATTGCATAAAAAGGAGGGAGCTCAGTGCCCTCTACACAAAACATGGTCATAGCTTGGCCTGGAGATGTGACAGACAGAAGCACTTTGGAAATTGGCTCCACCAGATGTTTATCAGAAGTGAATTTGTATTATTACTACTGTGTTTATTGCAGTAGTGCTTACAGACCAACCAAGATGGGGACTGTGACGATGTATCCCATAATGCTTTATGAGAATATGACATAACTGGAGTATGTTTTATGCTACATGTGCCATGTAACTTATCTCTGTAAAGGTTATGGTCTACTGAATCTATTCATCTTATTTGTACACATATATCATTTTTGTACTTGAAGTTATGAATATTGACTGTATACTTGCTTGATTTCTAAGTAAGCCATTTGGTCAGCTTCTTTGGAAAGGAATTTGCAATGTTAAGAGAAGGGGTGGGGAAGAGGCGTGGCCTCAGGGCAGGGGTGGGGCAAGGGTGATTGGGTTTGTGTAATTACTATTATTTCTACATTTTCTTTGAGGTAGATCCTCAGTTGCACTTAAATTCAAAAAGTGATTTTGTGCTTAAAAAGGTTGGACACCACTGACCTAGACCATCTCTGACGGGTGTTTGTCTAATTTGTTCTTAAAAACCTCTAATGACAGGGATTTCACAACCTCCCTTGGAAGCCTAGTGCAGTACTTAACTGTCCCTATAGTTGGAAAATTTTCCCCAATATCTAACCTAAATTTTCCTTGCTGCAGATAAAGCTGATTACTTCTTGTCCTACCTTCAGTGCTCATGGAGAACAACTTATCACCATCCTTTCTATAATAACTTTTACATATCTGAAGACTGTTTTCAGGTCCCTCATCAGTCTTTTTTCTTAAGACTAAACATGCCCAGTTTCTTTAATCATTCCCCATAGATCAGGTTTTCTAAACTTTTTATCATTTTTGTTGCTGTCCTCTGGACTCTCTCCAATTTGTCCATATCTTTCTTAAAGTGTGGCACTCAAAACTGGACACAGTACTCCAGCTATGGCCTCACCTTTATACAGTGGAACAATTAACTCCCATGCCTTGCATATGACACTCATGTTAATATACCCCAGAAAGATATTAGCCTTTTTCGCAACTGCATAACATTGTTGACTTATATTCAATTTATGATCCATTATAACCCCCAGATCCTTTCTCCAGTACTACTGCATAGCCACTTATTCCCTGTCTTGCCTTTGTGCATTTCATTTTCCTTCCTATGTGGAGTACTTTGCATTTTATTTTGTTCACTTCAGACCAATTCCCCAATTTGTCAAGGTCATTTTAAATTCTAAAAGTGTCCTCCAAAGTGCTTGCAACCGCCTTCCCAGCTTGGTGTCATCCACAAATTTTATATGCATACTCTCCACTCCATTATTCAAATCATTAATAAAAATAGTGATTAGACTCAGGCCTGACCCCTGCGGGATCTCCAGGAGAAACATCCTCTCAGTTTGACAATGAACCATTGATAACTACTCTGAGTATGGTTGTACAACCAGTTCTGCATCCACCTTACAATACTTTAAGACCACATGTCCCCAGTTTGCTTGGAAGAATGTCATGTGGGACTGTGTCAAAAACCTTATTAAAATCAAGATATCACAACTACTGCTTCGCTCCATCCACTAGGCCAGTAACCCTGTCAAAGAAAGAAATTAGGTTGGTCTGGCATGATCTGTTCTTGAAAAATAAGTGTTGGCTATTACTTATCACCCTGTTATCCTCTAGGTGCCTACAAATAGGTTATTTAATAATTTTTCCAGGTATTGAAGTTCAGATGACTGGTCTATAATTCCCCAGGTCTTTTTTGTTCCCCTTTTTAAAGATAGGTATTATGTTTGTCCTTCTCCAGTCATCTGGGACTCATCCATCCTCCATGAATTCTCAAAGATAATTGCTAATGATTAAGGCTACGATTATGTCATGGAAGTCATGGAATCTGTGACTTCCATTGACCTCTGTGACATTTCTGCCCTGGGGCTGGAGCTCCCAGCCAACCCTGCCCTCACAGTTCCCAACCTGGTGCGGGGACCATGCAGCTGCCCAGCCATGGCAGGTGGCTGGTGGACCCTGCAGCTGCTCAGCTGTGGCAGGCAGCTGGAGGGACCCAGCAAAGCTACACAGCCGCGGTGGGCGGCTGGACCCCCAGCAGCTGCCCAGCTGTGGTGGGCAGTTGGCGGGACCTGGCGTAGCTGCCCAGCCCTGGAGGGCGGGAGGGGGGAACCCCGTACAGCTGCCCAGGCATGGCAGGTGGCCGACAGGACTCCCTACAGCTGCCCAGCTCCAGCTAGCAGGCCCTGCAACTACCAGCTGCCCAGGGTGAGGGGACCCCGCAGCAGCCCAGCCTCAGGGTATGGGGACGCCGGAGCTCCCAGGCACTGCAGCAGTGAGGGACCCGGGAACCCCAGCAGCAGTGGGTGCTGAACCCACCTACCCCTTTTGTCAGGGATCTTTTCAGTGAAAGTCAGGGACAGGTCAGGGGCTGCCATGAATTTTTGTTTATTGCCCGTGACCTGTCCAGGACTTTTACTAAAAATAGTGACAAAAACTTAGCCTTACTAATGATTCTGACAGGTATCAGGGGGTAGCCGTGTTAGTCTGTATCCACAAAAATAATGTTTTAATGATTCTGAGATTGCTTCAGCTAGTTCCTTAAGTACACTGGGGTGAATTTCATCAGACCCCATTGACTTGAATTAATCTAAATTATCTAAATATTATTTTACCTGTTCTTTCCCTATTCTGGCTAGTGTTCCTTCCCCCTTGTTGTTAATATTAATTGTATTAAGCGTCTAGTCACAATTAACCTTTTTTGTGAAGACTGATGCAAAATGGTCTTAAATACCTCAGCCTTCTTGTTGTCAACTGTTATCTGCTCCCCTTCCCCACTAGGCAATTTACTTGCACTTTCCTTCTTTCCCTTAATCCAAATGTATTTATAGAACCTCTTCTTATTGCCTCATGTCCCTTTCTAGATGTAACTCATTTTATGCCTTAGCCTTTCTGATTTTGTCCCTACATGCTTTGAGAAACTGTCAGCTCGCCTTAATTCCTTTTCCCCTTAGATATTCTTCCCCATGGACCCTACCTACCAGTTCTCTGATTCTCTGAGTTTATTAAAGTCTGCTTTTTTTGAAGTCCATTGTCCTTATTCTGGTACTCTCACTCCTTTCTTTCCTTAGAATCACGAAATCTACCATTTCATGATCATGTTCACACAAATTGCTTTCAACCTTCAGATCTGCAACCAATTCCTTCCTGTTAGTCGCCGCCTCCTCCTGATTTGGTGGTCTACTGTAGAACCCTACCATGATGTCACTCTTGATTTTTTCCCTTTTATCTTCACTCAGAAACTTTCAGCTGGTCTGTCTCTCACTTTCTTCTGAAATTCAGAACAAGTGAATACATTCTTGGTGTATAATGCAACACCTCCTCCCTTTTTTCCCTGCTGGTCCTTCCTGAACAAACTACAGCTCTCTATACCAGTGTTTTTCAACCTGTGGTCCATGGACCCCTGGGGGTCCACAGACTATGTCTAAGGGGTCCACAAAAGGATGTCGTTACCATAGAACAGTGTTTTTCAACCTGTGATTTGTGGACTCCTGGGGGTCTGCAGACTATGTCTAAGATTTCCAAAGGGGTCCACACCTCCATTTGAAATGTTCACAAATGAAAAAAAGGTTGAAAACCACTACTCTATACCAATATTCCAGTCATGAGATGTATCTCACCATGTCTCAGTGATGTCAATTAAGTAATAATTTAGGTTATGTACTAAGACCTTCAGCTCTTCCTGTTTGTTCCCTCTACTCCTTGCATTTGTGTTTAGACATCTAAGATGTTGAGCAAATGCTCCCCCCACTTGTTGCTCCTATGACTCTATTGTATTTTACCATTTCCCCTCCAACTTCCAGCACTCTGTCAAGGTCACCTTTTTTAAATCCTTCCTGTGTTTTTTTGTCACCTACTCCCTTTAAACCTAATTTAAAGTCCTCCCTCCTCACTAGGTTGGTGAGGCAGTGTCCAAAGATGCTCTTCCTCTTCTAGGTCAGGTGGATGCCATCTCTACTTCCTTCATGGAACAGCACCGCATGGTCAAGGAAGCCAAACCTCTCCTTTTGACACCATCTGCGCAGCCATGTATTCATCTCCAGGATGTGCGTGTCCCTGCCTAGGCTGTTACTCTCAACTGGAAGGATGAATGAAAACAGTACCTGCACTGCTGACTCCTTCACCTTTCCTCCCAGTCAAAACTTTACAAAAGTGTAGGTGGGACATAATACTGACTGGTCTGGGCTGTTATTTCCCTGTTAGCAGGCATACAAAATGGAGTGTCAGTTTCCTTACTGCAACATGGACAGTGAGACAAGTGTTTAGAGCTTAGTAAATCGATCAACACTTAATAAAAACCTCTGTGGTGAATTTCCTTCCTCTTGTTTCAAAGACTTTTAAAGAATGCAAAGGCATTGAAGTTCCCTCAACCTGTCACCTAACCACCTGTACACACACTGCTACTTTAGGCTTTCTGATTAGCACTGGAGACCATCCCAGTATTTCTGGTGTAGTTCTTGGGTCAGATTCTAAATTAGATCAATTGTGGTGCGATGTGGTGATATTGTAATAGAATATCATTATGTCTTTTCCTCCCTCGTGCTATCTTGAGGTTTATATTGTGATGCGTTGGCATGTCTTGATTAAGCTAATGTAGTTGAGCTACATAACATTATAAGGGAGGAGTATGATCCACTGGACAAACTTCTAAAAGTTGCAATGCTAGTAGCTGTAGACACATTCTCTCTAATGTAATGGTAAATTCTCTGTTGGTTGTGGTACAATGTGTCTACAGCTACTAGCATTGCAACTTTTAGAAGTTTGTCCAGTGGATCATACTCCTCCCTTATAAATGTTATGTTGCTCAACTACATTAGCTTAAATCAGACATGCCAACGCATCACAATATAAACCTCAAGATAGCACGAGGGAGGAAAAGACATATTCATGGGATGCTTCAAATTGCAGTCTTGTGACTTTAATAGTGATGGTAAGACTGAGTTTCTGAGAAGCCCTTAGATCTGTGCCAGGCCAACCATATATGTTAACTTTTCAAAAAAGGAAAAGAATTGTGATCTACTATATTCAAAGGGGTTTTGAGTCTTGAGAAGAATGAATTATCTCTTTGTTCAAACTTGGAACATTTTTCAGATTTTTGGTGCTGCTAAAAACTTCCAAATTACATTTAATCAATAGATTCAAAATTTTGTATGCTATGATCTGTAACTAATTTTTAAAAATAAGTCACTACATTCCCCTTTTCCTCCCTCTTCCTAATCATCTTGTATGCCTCCATGTATCTCTCCTTGTTTCTTTCAATGCCCATTTCCCTCAGCAAATTTTCCTATATATTTTTCATCCCATTGAAATGTTTCATTTGATATATTTTCTCTAAAATCCTCCATTTTATTCAAGTTTTTCTTTTCTAGTTTATCCCTTTCCACTGTAACTTTTCTTGCATTCAGTATTGTCCTTCTCTCTTTCTTTGTGCCAACCTCTCTCTACCACTATTTTTTTCTTCCATTTCTACACCCTTAGTCCTCTTCTCTCTGTTTCTCTGAGAAGGAAAGTCAGAAAACAGACCCTGTCACAGTCCAAATGCAGGTGAAGATTGCACTTAGGAGGGTGAATGGGTTACAGAGTGAAGTGATTTGATAGACATGGGTGCGTCACTACCATTGCTCATCCTTTATTCTATCTGTGTGAGGGTGGAGTCCAGAGTACTGGAAATGTAGTGTTTTGGGAAAGTGCTGAGCTAGAGAGGTGGCAAAGATAGAGTCTGGGGCAGAAGCAATGCCGGAGCTTGAAATAGTGGTGAAACAGAGTGACAGAGATTAGGGCTCATGACAATGGCACAACTGAAGGTCAAGGCAGTGCTGAGCTATTGCAGAGGTTGTGACTCACAAGTAGGGATGCCAGCTTTCCAATTTCTTAAAACCGGACACGACACCCTCCCACCCCATTGTTCGATCGCCCCCTCTCCAACCCCGGCCAGTCACTGTCTCCCCGCTCTCTCAGGACTCACCTGTAGGGTTGCCAACTTTCTACTCACAAAAAAATGAACACCCTTGCCATGCCCTCCTCTGAGGCCCTGCCCCCCACTCACTCTATCCCCCCTCCCTCTGTTGCTCGCTCTCCCACCCTCACTAACTCGCTCATTTTCACTGGGCTTGGACTGGGGGTTGGAGTGCAGGGAGGTGAGGGCTCTGGTTGAGGGGTTCGGAGTGTGGGAGGGGGCTCTGGGCTGGGGCAGAGCTTGGGAGTGTGTGGGGGGTGTGAGGGCTCTGGCTGGGGCTGCGGGTTCTGGGGTGAGGCTTGGGATGAGGGGTTTGGGGTGCAGGAGGGGGCTCCAGGCTGGGGCTGAGGGATTCAGAAGGCAGGAGGGGTATCAGGGCTGGGGCAGGGGGTTGGGGTGAGGGAGCGGGTGCAGGCTCCAGGTGGTTCTTACCTCAAGCAGCTCCTGGAAGCAATGGCATGTCCCCACTCCGGCTACTATGCGGCAGCACAGCCAGGCAGCTCTGCATGCTGCCCTGTTCACAATTCCTGGACAATCGGAGCTGCAGAGGGGCACTGGGGGCCAGGGCAGTGCGCAGAGCCTTCCTGGCTGTCCCTAAGCCTAGGAGCCGGGGGGAGGGATGTGCCGCTGCTTCCAGGAGCCCTGCAGAACCACGGCACGCAGGGAGCCTGCCTTCACCCTGCTGTGCCGCTGACCGGACTTTTAACGGCCCAGTCAGCACTGCTGACCGGAGCTGCCAGGGTCCCCTTTCCACCAGGCATTCCGGTCGAAAACCAGGGAGTGGTCTTCTTTGGTGTGGTGATACTAAGAATGGGGGGAAGTGCAAAGCTGCCAGCTCTCTCAATATTATCCCAAGGACCATCATGATTTTATGCTTCACAGCTTCTCGGTCTGACGATTTGACAAATCTTGTGAACTTTTCCTCTTAATCAAAATGGCTGCCATCTCCTCTTACTTTTTAGTAGGAAATACTACAAACCGAAAGTCTCCGCCGTCAGTTAAAACGACAGCCGTTTCCATGCAGCTTTGCGGAATGAAGTGAGGCTGCGTGTAGGCTGCCATCTCCTCTTGTTCCTGGGGACGGAAGCTAAGCTGCCTGCAGGGAACACTGCCACCCTCCGGGCTCTCTGGTTAGGACTCTAGGCGGTAGGGCTGCTGATAAACTGAACAAACGTTGTGAAATTTGTTTTTGGTCAGTTCTGAATTTCAAAAATATTTGCCCAGCTCTGTTGGGCAGGAAGAGACTGAGGAGATGTAATGTGCTGAAGAAGCAGAGTCAATATGAGGGGCAGGAGCTGGTAAGAGGAAAGGGAAAATATGGGGAGCAAGTAAATGTGGAGGAGCAGGAAGAGGACGTGTAAGTGGGGCTGGGGAGTAGATGGGACAGGGAGGGAAACAGGGACGGGCTAGGAGGAGGGAGAGGGAGGCGGGTTGAGGTAAGGGGGGGATGAAGAAGGGCAGAGAGTGAGAGAACTTCCCTACACTGCAGGCCATGGAGGCCCACATTTGTGTGGTTTTAAGATTGAATTTTGAACCTGAAATAAATCACCCCCCTCCAAGGGCTTTGGATGTCTTGACCCTAACGTCTCAGGGCGGAGAAAGTGGGTTTGTTTTTAATTCCGTGGTTTTTGAGGCTGTTATAATGGCGTGGTGTTTGAGTCATGACTTTTGAACCCCAGGGACAGCAGCACTCAGGGTGCTGGGAGACAGGAAGCAGAGTAAAGTCGGGACTGTTCCTGTTGAGCGTTCATCACGCGTGCCCTGGGGCGGGAGGAAGAGGCATTTGGACTCATCTCTTGGAGCAGTAGCGCAGGGGGCTAGAGGGGGTCGATCGGAAACCCCACCCCACCCCCCGAGTGTGGTAGCGGGCCAAGGGGGGGTCGGCGCCGGGGACTCTCCTCCTCTCCCGAGTGGCTCAGGGCTCCCAGATGCGGCGAGGGGACAGGGCCCAGAAGAGAGACAGCGGAGGAAGCGGCCTCTCCCGCCCGTTCTCGCGAGAGCCGGAGAAGGGGTGGGGCGTCAGCGGGGCTATAACTGGCGACTCGGAGGTGTCGCCATTGTGAGTTGTGCAGGCGGAGGCGGCTGGGCCGCCCGCAGCGGGATGTCTGGGACGGGACCAGAGGAGACGCGACGCAGGCTCGGGTGAGTAGGGGACAGGCGTGGCTCGGGGCGGGGGTCCCCCTGCCTGGCCGCGGCGCGGGGGGACCCTGACGGAGATTGAGGCCCACAATATCCATCTTGTCTCTGGGCTGTAGCGGCAGCAGCCTCCCCGCCGCCACAGTCTAAGGAGCAGGCCCGGCCTGGCCGCAGAGCAGCCGGGTCTCTACCTGGCCTGGCGAGACTCCGTCCCCCGCTGTTTCTCCCCCTCCCCCGGCCAGGCTTGGGGTGCGGCACGAGCCACCAGCCCCCGCCGCCCCCTGCTGTGGCTCTTCAACCTCCTCTGTCCCCAGCTCACCCCCAGGATCAGCCCTACCCGTGCCACCCTCAGAACCAGCCTCAGCCTGTGCCCCCAACCCCAGACCACCCCTGCTCGGGCCTGCTGAGCAGCGCAGACTCGCTCCCGGCCTGACCCCTCCCCTTTCCCTCCACTGGGCCTAGGGAGTTGCCCTGTTCCCTCTCCTGACAGGGCTGGGGGAGTAGCCCCACCTTCCTGAGTGAGTCTGGGGAAGGAACTTGACCCTGATGGAATGAGTAGTCTGGGTGGGCTCAGAGTTAATCAATCGTATATCTATGCAGAAATCCCAATTATCCCTTCTTCTACCCATTACCACCACTAAGATAGAAGACTTGGGGAGGTGGGAATCGCTATTGAAGGGGAATTGATCATTGCCTTGTTGTAGGTCCCACCATGCCAGAACTAATCACCGAAGGGAACTTTAGGAAGGGGGGGGGGGGGGAAGATAACTCAGTGGTTTGAGCATTGGCCTACTAAATCCAGGGTTGTGAGCTCAATCCTTGAGGGGGCTTTTTAGGGATCTGGGGCAAAAATCTGTCTGGGGATTGGTCCTGCTTTGAGCAGGGGGTTGGACTAGATGACCTCCTGAGGTCCCTTCCAATCCTGATATTCTATGTGCCTGAGGAAAGGGAACAAATGGTCCATAAGAGACACTTCTTCCTCCCTTCTCTCCCACTCCCCAAACTCCTGAGGCAGAGGCCTTCCTAACAGGCAGAGAGGCAGGAATGTTGGCTCTATGCACCCCCTCCACATGAAGTATTCTGGGATGGCAGAAGGGGCATAAGCACACTTCTATTGTTTGGTGCTGCATTGGCCCACTGAGGCCCTTTCAGAACTAGTGTAAGTTAAGATGACCACTCAAGCCTTCCCTATCTGCAGAATGGTTGAATTGGCCTCTGTCAGCTGTAAGACAGGTAAATGCATTGTCTTCACCCCCTCAGCCTGATTCTGATTAAAAACAGCACCTGATCTTAGCACCCTGGGGTGAACCAGCATCAACTCTGATCCTTTTCAGTACTTCAAAGTCCAAGTGTTCAAAAGCTATTATTAGTAAGGTCCTCCTAAAATCCCAATAGCTTTAGAAATTTCTTTGCCTTCTGTTTTTTTAAATCTTTAGGGTATGCTTGGATCAGGATTTTTTTTCTAGCTGTCATGGTTCCAGAAAAGTTACTTGAATGTTCTGTTACTTAAAATCTGAGGTGGTCCCCCTTATCACATTGCCTCCAAGCTAAAATTACAGGACCCATAAGCATTGCTTCTTTTCTTGGCCCCCAACCCCCACTTCTCCCTGTGGTGGATCAGAAAGATTGTTCTTGGAATGCCAAGCTGAAGTGTTCATTTTCTCCTTCCCTTCCCAGAGCTGATGACTCTGGAGAGGCTCCAAGTCAGTGCCAGCCCCTATCATCTCTTCTCTGTGATGAACTGGTAGACTCTTAAACCTGGTTCTCCTTTTTTACTGTACCTAGTGGCACTGATGGATTGTGAGAAGGGTAAGACAGTGGCTTCTTGGCTTGCCAGTACTATAGTTGAAGGAGAAACAAGGCTATCTTTTACCCCTTTGGTACACCTAAGGGTACGTCTACACTACGGGATTATTCCGAATTTACATAAACCGGTTTTGCAAAACAGATTGTATAAAATCGAGTGCGCATGGCCACACTAAACACATTAAATCGGTGGTGTGCGTCCATGGTCCGAGGCTAGCGTCGATTTCTGGAGTGTTGCACTGTGGGTAGCTATCCTGTAGCTATCCCATAGTTCCTGCAGCCTCCCCCGCCCCTTGGCATTTCTGGGTTGAGATCCCAGTGCCTGATGGGGCAAAAATCATTGTCGCGGGTGGTTCTGGGTAAACGTCGTCAGTCACTCCTTCCTCTGTGAAAGCAACGGCAGACAAGCATTTCGCGCCTTTTTTCCCTGGATTGCCCTGGCAGATGCCATAGCATGGCAATCATGGAGCCTGTTTTGCCTTTTGTGACTGTCACCGTATGTGTACTAGATGCCGCTCACAGAGGCGATTCAGCAGCGCTACACAGCAGCATGCTTTTGCATGACAGCAGAGATGGTTATCAGCCATACTGTACCATCTACCAATCCATAAATTGGTAAAAAGATGAGCATGGTTACCAGTCGTTTTGCACCATTTGCTGCTGTCATAAGTGCCCCTGGCTGCTCTTAGCCAGGGGCGCAAAAGCTAAAATTGGGAATGACTCCCAGAGTCAGTCCCTCCTTTTTGGTATCTAAAAATAGAATCAGTCCTGGCTATAATATGGGCAAGTGTACTAGAGAACCACTGTATCAGAGAGCGCAGCTGCTCTGTGTCAGATCCTGCAGAGATTATGAGCTGTATGCTATTCACAGGGGGTGCTCCTGCAACAACCCCACCTGTTGATTCGGTTCTTCCCCCAGCCTTCCTGGGCTACTGTAGCATTGTCCCCCCACTTGTGTGATGAAGTAAAAAAGAATGCAGGAATAAGACACACTGACTTGTTAGGGAGAAATGAGTGGAAGGCAGCCTCCAGATGCTATGATAGTCCAGACAGGACAGTAAGGAGTGTGGAGCAGAGGAGCCCAGCATCCCTCTGCTAGTCCAGGGGCAATTGAATCTTTTTTTTTTTTTTTTACACATGAAGGGTGGGGGCTGACAGAGCTCAGCCCCCTGTTGCTATGATGACGATGGTTATCAGCCATACTGTACCATCTACCAGGAAAAAATTAGGGCCAGGCACCCTTGATAGACCTCACCGATGCTAGTCAGCATGGTTACCAGTCCTTTTGCACTGCCCCATGTGCCAATACGCTGATGACGAGGACGGATACCAGTCGTATTGCACCATCAGCCACCCATGGCGGGGGGGGGGGGGAGCAAGGATGTTGGTGTTGAGTGCTGCAGCATCGGGTCTATCTGCAGCATTCAGTAAAGATAGGGTGACATGTAAAAGAGTCAAGAGAGGATTGTTTTCCCTTTCACTTCTGGGGGTGGGTGGGGGGGTGCGTAAATTGCCGAGCTATGCCCTGACCCACCGTAGACACTGTGTTTGACCCTAGAAGCATTTGGAGCTCAGCCAAGAATGCAAATACTTTTCGGAGACTGCAGGAACTGTGGGATAGCTTGAGTCCTCCAGTCCATGAGCGTCCATTTGATTCTTGGGCTTTCTGTTACGTTTGTCACGGAGCAGTGCGCTTAGCCCCTGCTATGGCGTCTGTCTGGAGATTTTTTTTTAAAAATGATTTTGAATTTCGTCTTCTGTAACGGAGCGCTGATAGAACAGATTTGCCTGCCCTTACAGCGATCACGTCCGCATCGTCCATGCGGGAGCTCTTTCTTTATTTTGATTTTTAACTGCATCACCACAGTGCTGATCGGAGCTCCACGCTGGGCAAACAGGAAATATTCAAAAGTTTGCAGGGCTTTTCCTGTCTACCTGGCCACTGCATACGAGTTCAGATTGCTGTCCAGAGCGGTCAGTGGTGCACTGTGGGATACCGCCCGGAGGCCAATACCGTCGATCTGCGGCCACACTAACCCTAATCCGATATGGTAATTCCGATATTAGCGCTACTCCTCTCGTTAGGGAGGAGTACAGAAACCGGTTTAAAGAGCCCTTTATACCGATATAAAGGGCCTCTTAGTGTGGACGGGTGTGGCATTAAATCGGTTTTACGCTCCTAAAACCAGTTTAAACGCCTAGTGTAGACCAGGCTTAAGTGTTTAGGAGGCAATGAGATTTAGAGAAGCTTCAGCCCCTCTCAAACTTACCACTGTCATAAGAAAGTGGTAAGAGATCTTAAGGGTTACTTCTAATACTGAAGGTACTTTATTATATTAAGGAAAACAGTTATCCATGAAAATCTTCTTTTCATGTCCATTCAGTTAGGGATGTACCCCATATTTTTCAGAACTGGACATCATAAGGGCACACCATGCTGCCAGGTCAGTAGTAGATTCTTGCCCTATTTATCTAGTTTCTCATTTCTTTTAATATGCAGTGATTGTTTTTTGGATTGTGCTGAGTACATCATATGTCCCTCTCAGTAAAATCTGCAGCAGCTCTAATGCAGAGCTGGCTGAACACGGTCACTACTTCCGTGCATCTTATGAGGCTCATCCCAATGGCTGTGGTTTGGCCTGGGAGTTTACTTGTAGTGACAAAAGTATCAAATGCTCCATGCCTTTTTGACTGGGGTGGATTTTGAACTGATCTGGGCAACAGTCAGTCTTCCTGGGGATTAAGTGCTAAGCACTTCCTCAGAGACCAGTCTATGGGCTTCTAAAACAAAGTTCTGGAGAGCTAAAACTTAAATCGGGGTAGGCGAGCTGAATTTCAGCAGCACTCACACTGCCCGGGTCCTGGCCACCGGTCCGGGGAGCTCTGCATTTTAACTTAATTTTAAATGAAGCTTCTTAAACATTTTAAAAAGCTTGTTTACTTTACATACAACAATAGTTTAGTTCTATATTATAAACATATAGAAAGACACCTTCTAAAAACATTAATGTATTACTGGCACGCAACACCTTAAATTAGAGTGAATAAATGAAAATTCGGCACACCGCTTCTGAAAGGTTGCCAACCCCTGACTTAAATTTTGTTGCCTAGCCAGTTGCTAGCGTTTAACATACACTCTACCAAGTTATTAATTGGCTGAACACTTTATAAAAAAAACTTGTAAAATTTTAGTTAACTGTTTTCAGTACCACAAATCTACTTTAAATGTTTTCAGTGTAACTGTCTAATCCTTAAGTGTCTAAATGGATTTTAGAACTTGCAAAAGTGTGCTACTTTGAATCCTACTGAATCAGTGTTCACTCATTTCTGCCACAGTTGAGATCAGAGTTGGGTACGTCCCAGTGCCCCTCTCAGAGTAAAAATCCAAAATGGTTTCAGTTGAGGTTTCCTTTTCAGTGTAATTTGTCAAGTGAACAGACAGTGCTGTGTACTTGTGTAATTTGCAGGTATTGCTGTAGCTAGTAAAATGCTGTAGTGAGGGTGTCAGGGAAGAGGAATGTTGTCAGTCAAGGAAGCCTATGTAAGTTAAGTATGGTCAAACCCAGTAATTATACACACAGCTGTCAAATGAATATATTTTAGCACTGGTAAGACAACCAGTATATTTTCTCTACACTGTTTGTGGAACACAATTATGTAACATTGTAATGCAATGGTAATTTGAATATCTAAAGTTACATTTATCACTTACATTAAGTCCCCTTGGACACAGTTTTGCAGTGGGTTCCTCCCCCCCCACATGTAAAATTGTGCTCAGATTCCTGGTACTAACGCTACTAATTTTTGTTGGGTTTAAAACAATCCTTAAGTCATGTCTTTACCTTTAAGGTAGTTAAATTGTACTGGTTAATATGAGAATACTCAAGGGCTCATCTGCACATGAGGCATTTGGGAAAAGCTATACAGAAAAAATTAAGAATAACTCAGTGTCTGAAATAAAAGCATGTCTACACAATGTCTACACTACAGGATGTGATTTCTAAAGTGCATCAATATGTCACACACTTAACTGGTGCACATAAACCCTGCTGGTATGTACTAACAGTTCCCCAGTGTGCTTTAACATGGTACTATTTGAAACAGTACTTATTCTGGAATAAGTCCATGTGAAGACAGTCTAGAATAGCTATTCTGTTTTAAATCAACACTCTTATTCCTGCATTTATGTGTAGACAAGACCTAAAGTGCTAGAACTGGAAAATGAAATGATTCCATGTAGGAATTTAATTTTTTCTAAGTGTCTTAAGTTAACATTCAAAATATTTAGCACAATCTAGGGAGCCACTGAGTCTGACAGATTTTTGTGAAACTTTTATTGTGACAAATACAGTATAGTTTGCAGGATTTCCATGTAACTTCTTCCCTTGGTGGATGTAAAATGTTATCAAATCAGAATAAGTTTCAAGTCATGCATGCCAGGAAAAGCTTTAAAACATGAACTGAAGCCATGTCTATCCTCTGGGTACTATAGCAGCATAGTTATGCCAGGATAATCCTGTAGTGTAGATACAGCCTATGGCAGTAGAAGAGCTTTTTCCATTGCTGTAGGAACACTATGGCTTCATCTACATTAGCACTTTTGTTGGTCTGGGGTGTGAAAACCCCCACCCCTGACCGACAAAAAAGTTTGACAAAAGCTTGGTTGTGGACAGCGTTATGTTGGCAGGACACACTCTTCTGCTGACATATACCGCTGCTTGTTAGGGGTGGCTTAATTATTCTGGCAGGAGAGCTCTCACCCGCTGGCATAGAGCAGCTACACAGGAGACCTTACAGCAGCACAGCTGCACTGCTGTAAAGTCTGTAGTTTAGACAAAACATACCTTCCCGAGTGACGGTAGCTAGCTCAATGGAAGCATTCTTCCATCAACCTAACTGCATTTCCGCTAGGGGTTTTATCGGCATAGCTGCATTTCTTAGGGGTGTAGCTTTTTCATACCCCTGAATGCTGTAGCTATGTTGATGTAAATTTTAAGCATAGACCAGGCCTGAGTGCCCAATGTCTGTCTGAAGCTGCAAAGGGCATGAACAATAGCTAAGAGGTGTGAACTGCCCAGTCATCTGAATTCAGAAGCATGCTGCTACCTAAGGAGGGTGGTATTATGGCAGGATCATTATTTGGGAGAGGGGTGATAGTGGGTCGTCTTGTGGATTAGTACCCTAGGCACAGATTTCCTTAATTTAACCCTGATGTGAGTGCAGGTGGTAGTACAGAATGAGGCCCTTCTATCTTCCCCTTTCTCTGCACACCTAAGTAGCGTGTTTGTGTCCTTGTTCCTTGCACACATTCCTGGGATAAAGAAACTGACAAAGCTCATGCCACTTTCATGCTGCTGCTTAGAAAGCACTACAAGGATACCATCCAGAATAGAGGTAGGAAGAGAACTGAAGGAGACTTGCAAAAGGAAGAGAGCAGCAGCAGTGCAGTAGCAATGTAATTACTTTGAGAGTTTCTCAACCCACTTTTTGGACCTGCAGGGAGTGGGATGGAACACTGATAGTACCTTTAGTCCCTTGGCTAGACTCTCTTCAGTCAGGTGTCTGGCCAACTGAAGTAGAAGTGCTGATGCTGTAGGAGTAATGCATGGCTCTGACACAGGAAAGTATAGAGGAAGGAAGTTTAAAAAAACCTATTTGCCTTCCTGCCAAAGGAAAGTCTGCGGCTAGATGGACCGGGGGGGGGGGGGGGGGGAAGACCTCTAAGTGGTGGGGGAAATGTTAAACCGGGGTAGATCTGGTGGAAAAATGTGAAAAACCAAAAGGTAATTTAGCCAAGACCTAGCAGAGAAAAACAATTTTTTTGCGTGAGGGAGATTTGTCTGTATTAGTAATCTGCCTCAGTATGCCATAGGTAACTAATGCTTTACACTTGGCATCTCTTATCAAAGGATCACCAAATAACTTATAAACAGGTGGTAGTGAAGTATTATCCTTATTTTACAATAGGAAAGCCAAGGTAAAACATGATGCAGTTTGCCATTAACTTGCTATATGACCATAAGGTAATTCTAGAATTAAAAGATAGGTCTCCTTGTTCCCAGGCCTGTGCTTTAAAAATTGCTATATAAAGCATGCATGCAGTAAGTATTGATGACAAACTTAACATACCTATCTGTTGTTGCATTCTATACTACCAACAACAACAAAGGTGGGGAAGGGAAAATAACTTTTGTCTCATGTAGAACACTGAGAATGGAGTCTAAACCTTCAAGGATTCCTCGAAGGATATCAGTTCAACCCTCCAGTTCCTCCTCTTTAAGTGCCAGAACACTGTCTGGAAGCAGAGGAAGCAGTTTAACTGATGCATATCATACAAGAGAATCTTCACTGAGACTGGATTCTGGATGTCAGGTAAGACCCTTTATATTTGCTTTTAGAAGTAACACCTATATCTACCAATTTTGTGCAGGATTCTTAAGATTAATTTCAAGGGCACTATAAGGAGGAATTTCAACATGTTTTTTCATACAAAAAAGATAAATACAAATATTTGGCCTTGTAGTGGTAGTGCTTTGCACTGCCATGAAATGGCCTAGAGTCACTTTGTTTTACCATCTTTCCCCACCACTGTTGGTATGTAGCATTTTAAATCAGTGCCTGAATAAGGAACACAATTAAATGAGTCCTATGCATATCCTTTGTCTATCGGGATGGTGATTATAGGATCTTGGAGGGAAATCTGTTTAAGTAAAATTGGGATCTTCTGGCCTTACAGGGAAGTGTGGACCGTAAGTTTTAGTATTGCCAGAGCACAGCATTTCTTATAGATAAGTGTAAAATGTCTCAACTCTAAAAATGACAGCACAATTAATAGGCTATACCTGATCTGTTGTATTTAACTGTTTGTTCTATCTGAAGGTTATATGGCATGAATGAGGATATAAAGGAGTGAGAAGGCTTTCAGGCTTCAAGTCATTCTGCCAGCATGCTAGCAGAACTAGAGATGAAAGCATAAGGGGTGCTAACTAGAACATTCTCTGTGAAGGCTGAGTTATGTCTAGAATGGGGTGCTTCAACATGGTATACTAACAGCTGATTCATTAGCCCTTTGTCATGTTTCTCATGTTAGTTTACACAAGTGTGTAAACAGAATACTGTACATAAGTTATTTCTATCTAAATACATATGAAACAAGCTGAATTTAAAGGCACCTGTATTGATTTATATTTTAAGTTGTATTAAAATATGTAGAATCTGTTTGGCCCACACAATTGTGCTTAGGTTTGTGTCCCTCCTGTGTAATAAGGTATAGCACCACTGTCTTGAACAAGACTGTTCAGTAAACTAGAGAACACTTTAAGGATTAACCTGTATATAAGTAGATTTTGGGGGAAGTCTTAGATGCAAGATATTGGCCAGTGAGTTCTTTCATGTTACACTTCAGTTAATGATTTGACACTTGGATTTTAATAAAACTCCTCCTATGCTATTCAGAAAAGAGATTTTTCTAAATTCCTCTTAGAAAAGAAATCTTGCAAGTGTAAATGTGTACCAAGATGTGTGTTAATGCTTAGTACTCATAACTCATTCACACAAAGTGCTTTACAAAGGTGGGGAAACACTTTTTTTTTTAGATGTGGAAACTGACTTTCTTGGTGTGTAACATCAGGTATGGCAGAACAGAGAATAGATCCCAAGTCTAATTCCCAACCGGATGACCTGTATATTGGACCACACTGCCTTGGCTCACCTAGTAATCATGGACCAACTTTCTGTGGAAGTGCACTTTTGGGACTATGACTTGGCTTACATAGGAGTAGTCTTTTTTCCTTATTATCAGGGAATTTTTTACAACACTTGCTTGGCTTCACTTCTGTTTATTCCTCATTGTCTTGTCTAATAGTTGTTTCAGTGATTAACTCAAATGAGGAACACATCAGTGCTATCCTTCTAGAAAAGGAAATGTGGAGGTATACAGCTGATGTAACCTTCCTTCAGTTGGTAAAGAAAATGCTAGCTGTGACTGACTGTGAAAGTGTGTGTCCTATCTGCTCATCTGATAAATAATGAGGCATACATCCCTGTTATCTAAAACCAGATGGCTAAATGGTGTGAAACTTTTCACAGGATTGCTTTTTTGATGCCCTCTTAATTTTTTGTGTAGTTCTTCATACATTTTTAAATAAGAATGTTCTGAATTGGGGCTCTGAATGCTTTTCCTTAAACTCAAACATTACCAAACTTTATGTAGAGAGGCAGGTGGATCTGATGCGAAGGATAGGGTTTTTTTTAGAAACTTTATTTAGGGTCATTTGATTTAGCCATTCATGTTATAACAGAATTTGTGCTGTATACACAAGGTTGGTTGATGGGGTTGCTGAAAGAGCCTGATGCACATAAAACTTGAACTAGCAGCTACACTTCGATTTCTGCCCCCCCCAGCACAGAAGGGAAAAAGGTTGATGTGCTGATAGTGTGCCATGATGAACACTTAGCACTCCCACTGCTTCTAGATAAGCAGGTCCACTTCCCCTCCCAAATTAAGCACTAAAAACCTGGGAAATTAATATACAAAATCTGTGAAATACATAGCGTTACTGCACACACAGAATATTTGACACAAACCCACAAAAGCAAGGAAGTTAAAAGTTAAGCCACTTAACAGTACATACCCTCTATTCCACTCATAAGCACACACCTAACCATTACCAAAAGTACCATATGATACACTAGCTCTGCTTCCCTGCCTAGGGATGCCAGCCTATCATCCCCTCCCTCTACCCACAACCCTTTACCAAACTCCTCTCTCCAAACACAGCCAACTACACCATCAAACATCCACAACTGCTGTTGATGGGGAGAAATAATTGGGTGAAAGGGCTTGTGCAGAAAGTTTAAAGGTAAGCAGAATTAGGGTTTTGGTAGGTGGTCAGTGGCATATATTAGTTGTGGTGATGGTAAGATGTGCACCTTTGGGTGAAACAGTAGTTCTGTTGAATGGCTTAACTCTTTTTTGTGTTCAGTAGTCAGGGTTGCAATACGCACGCACCAAACAACTCAGTAGGTATTTTTAATTATACTGTAGCATTTGGAATCCCTAAGGCTTGGGTCTTTGTTGTGCTAGGCCATGTACAGGTGACTAAGAAACAGACCTCTTACCACAGGAGCAGCCCATAAAAAACATGTAGACTGAGGTTTTTATTTATTTTTCTACCTTCCTCTCCTCATCCACCTCACCCTGAAGTCTTCAAAGTACTCATTTCAGACAATTCTGACCTTTCCTTTGAGGGTCCACAGAAGTTACAGCCCTCCTCTACTCATCTCTATTAAACTGTCCCCAAAGCTTAGTTTGTAGTACAATGTGTGTCCTAGCACTGCTCTTAAGACATTTTGGTTTACATTGAAATGGAGGCAGTGTCTTACACAGTGGAAACTATAGAAGGAGACGAAAGTGTGGTTTGTTATGCTTCATCTTAACTTTTTGGTAATTTAGCAGCATTAAGACTCTATAAATAGAAGCACTCTGAAACTACTTTTAGTTAGTCTCTCTTGCTCTGAAAGACGACATATACAAGAAGGAGCTGGAAGGATTCAGGGCTGTACATTCTTTCCTAATTTGCAGTAATTTATTTGTGATGGATGCATTTTGCAGAAACTATATAGGAATACATCTAAGGTAGAGGGTTAGCACTGAAATTTTTTTACACAAATTTCTTAAGCAAATTGCTTGGAGGAAGCAATGCTTAATTTATTAAACAAATTAAATCCTGCAGGCCATGATTTGTGGTGTTAAAAGTAGCACAGTTGGTGGAGATTAAATCCCTTAACATGTTTACACCTAAGAAAGTTTAACAAGAGAACAGATGCTTATTCAAGGCTAGCTGGCTCAGTTTGTCCTGGTCACTTGGGATCTGAACCCCTAAGCAACAACACTTTGCTCCATGAGTAACTGGGTCACATAAGTCTGAGTCTGCTCCAACAGTCAAACTAAGAAAGCAGGCCTTTTAACATAGGCTCAAGCTCCAGAAGTCAGATGTTCAGTCCCTTCTGACTGTCCGTCCAGGAGCATTG
This sequence comes from Mauremys reevesii, assembly GCF_016161935.1. Lineage (NCBI taxonomy): Eukaryota > Metazoa > Chordata > Testudines > Geoemydidae > Mauremys > Mauremys reevesii. The sequence continues at coordinate 46,179,033 of NC_052633.1, read as the reverse complement.
TGTTACATAAGCCATTTCTTGGATTTAGTTTTCTGAGTACTAGATCATTCAAGTTACCATGTATAGCTCAGTAGGTATATAGCCATGTATCTTGCCTACATTCCTGTGTCTTGTATACAGGACTTTCCAGGCATATTGGATGCAAAGTATGGCTTATGCATAGCTAGAACATTTTCAACATGTTCACTCAGAGTAAGGCTAGAACTCCTGAGCTCTGCTGCTAGCTATACCACTGATTCATTACATAGCCATGGATCAGTCACTTGCCTCCCTTCCCCTTAAAATAGGGATGATGCATATGTCTCTACATGTAGAACCATTTTATCAGTATTCATATGGTGCTGTAAAAATGTTAAGTTTAATATGTTTTGACAGGTTATTTCTAAACAAATTAGACAATTTTAGCGATGACCTATTCAATTTTTGCCCTTTTCTTGGTTAAATTGGAATACCATTCTTGATCTCATCGTAACACTCTAAGGTCTAGAATCCAGGGGCAAAGTCTACATTGTATGAATTTTGCACTGAGTGTCAATGAAACTTACTGCAGACTTCATGTGTTGGTACTTGGATACCTCTACCCCGATATAATGTGACCTGATGTAACAGTAATTCAGCTATAACGCGGTAAAGTAGTGCTCTGGGGTGTGTGTGTGTGTCTGCGCACTCCGGTGGATCAAAGCAAGTTCGATATAACAGTTATAATGCAGTAAGATTTTTTTGGCTCCCGAGGACAGCATTATATCGAGGTAGAGGTGTATAGAGCCAAACTTTCTCATGTGACCTCAGCTGTCAAAGGAATTTTAGGAGCAGATTCCAGTGTTGCTACAAGTACAGATTTCAAGGGACCAGGTAAACTGAGTAAGATCATCCTATTTGGCTACATTTTATTACTACTAATTCAGGAACAGAACTGACAGGTCACTTCACGATTGAGTCTGAAACCTGACTCAAAATTATTACTAAGAGCTGCTGCAGCTGCATAATAATTACCTTCAAAATGGGGTGCAGTGGTTTTTCTTTTTTTAACAATTGGATACCAGGTAATGATCTTGGAATAGAATGGAAAAAAGTTATACCCACATACAAAATCTTCTTAAAACCAAAGAGCATTCATAATTGAAAAGCTTACCTCATAATAGGAAAATTAACTTTGAGGCAGAACAAATCAGAAATGTATAAGTTGGTATAGTATAAATTTTAATGGAAGTAGCCAATAATTTAAGACCATCCATCTAGGTACTGTAGTTTTCCCAAGATTTCAAATAGATTTTACACGTGGAACTAAATAGGATGTTAACGGCCTATAGGCATGACATGGTTAACAGGCTAAAAGTCAGGCCAAACAAAGATGCACTTGTATCCTCCAGCTGTCTGAGGAAGAGTGGAAATAATTTGACAGTAGTAAATGATCTCTGTGTAGTCTAACTGTCACAGAGTCACCGGGCCAGTGCTCTGGAACTACTCCATACAAAGCCAATCAGTACTCTGGTGTAGCGTGCCTCCTCTCTGAACATATTATTACCACGGAAGAAGCTTCCTGGGTCTGACCTTGGAGCATTCATCATCCCTTTCCTCCCTGTGTGCTTCTTGCAATAAGTCCGCCCAGGCAGGGCTCCTGGGGAAGCCAGAGGGCCATGCACCACAACTCCTGCGGTCAGCCAGCATGTAGAACAGAAGAGTTTAGTTGACAGGAACACAGCGTAGAACAGAGCTTGCTGTCACAGGTGTCAGTGACTTTCAGCCAAGTCCATGGTGAGTCCTGGGCCAGACAGCCTGGACTCCCCCTCTTCTAGTCTCCACAAGCAGACTGCCAAGCTACCAGTGATCTGACCTCCAACATACCTTTTGCCCTGGAAGCAGGACAGAGGAGGAGCAGCAATGGGTATCACCTGGTCACACACCCCTCCTGGGTCTCGGGTTACAAAGGACACTGGCCATAGCATACACAGCTAGGCAGCCTCACCTGCCCTGAAGGCCTCTGCAAAAGTTGCACCCATTTCCCCCCTCCAAAATATTGGCACAGTACACAGGGAAACAGAGGTACACACAGTATTAGTATAGGACAGTAAGACACTCCTGCAACATAAGATGAATAAAACTCCACTTTGTCACAGTAAGTGTCAGAAGTCAGTTTACATGATTTACAGGTTTAAAAGTAAGAGCATTATAAACACAAGTTTGGTTTGTTATACAAACCTTTCATAAGTTTTTTGTGAAACTTGCTAGCAAAAAATCTTAAATCACTTTCCTTTCCTACAAATAAGTGGTGTGTGGTGTTTTTTTTTAATTAAAGTGGGAGTTTCTGGGAGCAGCTTTTTTTTTGACAAAGACACTGATTTTTGTGCTGCTTTTTAGGGCCTACTAAAAAGCTCACTTCCTTTGTTTAAGGAAAGGAATTCTAACTCCCACCCCCACCTTTTAATGTAGTGTTCCTGCTTTAATTACTCACATTCAGTTTGTTTGGACTGCATAGTATTTGTGTGAAACTCTAGGGTAGGACTGTTTGTTCAGCACCATAAAATAAGTGGTGTATGTCATTTACACCAGCACTTCATAAACTTAAGTGGGAACATAAGAGAAACTGCAACTTCTGATTTTGGTAATGCAACAAATTTGATTTTTATAAAACACTAAAATTCCAGCATCTCTCCTACTATACTGAGGAAAAAACCCTTTAACAGGAGCTCTTAAAATTAGGAAAAAATAAACGTAGACTTAAAGAACCCTTAAACACACACTCCAATCTTGGAGAACGTTTTCTAAGATTTAGCCTTGAGATTGTGGTTAAACAGTTGCAAAAAAGAAAGCAGAATACCCCTTTACAAAACCATAAACACTAGAAGTCTCTACCTTTTGGGCAGAGACCAAGTGTGGACAATTTCAGACCCAAATGTAGTATTGCCACCCTCCAGTGCTGAAAATGTCATGAGCGGAATCTCAAAGTGGCTTTAAAGTTATGAGATTTAAAAAACAGAACTTTCCCATTAGATTCTGGTTTCTGAGCCATTCTGGTGCACTGGGGTCATATTTTCATTGTGTGAAGCATGGGGACTAGAAGTCTTTTTTAACATGAAAGCTGAAATTGTCAGGTTTTCATTAGCTGGAGAATAAAAAGAAAAATATTGCAAGACTTGGCAAGCGGCAAGTGACATGCCTCAGTAGAAGTTATGAACACATGTAACTGACTTTTTACAAAACAAAAGCACAGCTGTTTCTTAAAGTTGGATAACTTTTGAATTTCCCAGTTATGAGAATAGTTTAAGATTTTAAAAACTTAATTTCAAAATTAAGTTATTTTAGAAAGTGATTCCAGAAGCTCATCACAAAAGGAGTACTTAAAAGATTAAGCTTCCCATAGCCCTTTGAAATTATTTAAAGTGGAGCTTAAAGGAAAGCTAATAAACTTTGTAATGTTTTACATATGGGAATAAACATTATGGATATCTTTTAGAAGGAGTAACTTAATAAAAAGACATGATTTACTCCCTTGAGGAAAAAAGGCTGTCTTTTTATTTAAATAGATTGTCAGGTGTCATTAGAAATGGCATTTGATTTTACTTCTACTGAATTTATTGGAAGTTGCCTCTAAGTGATGCTGATATGCAACCTCAAGAATGTTAACATTGTTAAAACCTTCTCTGTACTAATTGATCAGAGTGCCTAGAAATACAAAGATAGTAATTTTTGTATATATTCAGCTTTTCTCCAGAGTGTGATGTTCCAATCCTATTACTGTTAACTTCCCTATTTGTCCAGAATATGGACTGCAGCCTTTGGATGTGTTGGGAGGCTGGAAAGACAAAAGTCAAATTAGTTGCAGCTACTGCCATACACTAAACTTTTCCAGCAATTTGAAGAACATTTTGTACAGAAGTTATTCAGCCAGCAGTGTTTTGCAAAGCTCCCATACAGAACTGTCTTCAATATGCATGCCAAAATAGCTGTTTATAATTTCAGTCCTGTTGCACAATGTCTGGTGAGTCAGCTACATAGATCCCAACTACTAAATTTTTTTTCTCATAAAGTAAACCCCCCCACCCCCCAATGGTGATTGCTATGTTTTGCTTCCAAATGTCCCTGTAGGCCTTCTTTGGTAGGGCTCCATATAATTATGTTAGGTAGCAAACCTATGAAGTGAAACTTCTCTAATGTACTCCCTGAGCAAGGGGATGGAGAGTCAGGATGCTATCCTTTACTCCTCTGTAGAATATATTTTTGAGGAAATATCAGAGAGAAGTAAGGGGAAGAGAGGCAGCAGAATAGGAGGGAAATGGTTGTGGCCTGTAAAGAAACAAGAACAAAGCGAATTTCATGTAGATGTTATGTGAAGTATTCTTACAGTAACAGCATTGGTTTACTTCGCTAATAAGCCACATTACCATTTTAGTTGACAAACTGCCCTCCCTTGTTTCATCTGTTTTGTTAGGATAGGATTTCTTTTAATCAGCGTGCTATTCTGTTAGCTCTTGAGGGTGGCAAAAAAATGTAATTCATCATCCTGTTCGGTGTTAAGGTGAACCGAACAAATGTAGTTTCGTCCTCTACTACTGCTTTGGTGTAGAAAGATGGTCTGTCTTTTGTTTTAAAAAAACAAAAGTGTTTCTGCAGAATAGGAATAGTGGTATCACACCACAGGAAACATGAACTTAAAAGTTCCTCTTTCCTACCCTCAAATGATAGGAGAGGGCGTGTAGAGACTTCAGCTTCCTTAAACTGACAGTTCTGCAGTTTGGGTTACAGCTGCATGTGTGACAACTATTCAGATCTTCCAGCAAAAGGATTGGGTCCTTGCTTCTCTCAGTACAAAAATCCATTAATTAACTTAATGTCAGGGAGGAATCTGAGGCAGCAGAAAAGAGAAACTAATTCTCTACCTCCTTTCCCCTCCCCCTTCCAAAAATTACTAACAAAACAAAGCCCACAAACCTTTGCTTAGCAATTCTTCATAGATCGATCATCTATAGCTTAAGTCCAACACACTTAAAGATGGAGTGCCTGCTTTAATTTTGAAGTTTCCTGACTCTTGGTGCCACCATCTTAATATGTACTCAGTCTTCACAGAGCATGACTAAAAAGGCCATTTTTATTTAAAGTTACATGTAATATGCATGTTCTCTAGGAATCCAATCTATTGCATAGTTCCAGTAGAGACTGGGGAATTGGAGAAGCTCATGAAACTCCTTGGAAGCTTACTAGTTCCTCTCCAACTCACTACTCGGGGACACTTGATCGTCCATGGTCTGGAAGATTTTTGGGAAGCAGAAGCAGATTGGTGAGATTTGATAATATATAAAATATATGGGAACAGAAGTTTTAACTTACAAATCTTCCAGGTCAAAAAACCCGCTAGTAGGAATCTGCTGCTATGATGCTTAAAATAAGTTTGGTAGACTTAATCAAGTTAAGAGTGAGGGGGGAGGACGGGAAATAAGAGGACTGGAGTTGTTAACAGACATTTATACAGCAATTATAAAGAATGACTTGAATTAGATTTGTTGTAGATTAGTTTACAAATAGTTAAGGCTAAGATTTTCATGGGCAACAAACAATCACAGAAGCTGTGACCTGTCTGACTTTTGCTGCTGCAGCTCTATGGTTTCTCCTGCCACTATGGTGGCTGGGAGCTGCAGGGTCCCACATCGCTGCATGTGAGGCTGTCATCTGTCACTGGAACCCTGAGGAGGCTGTCACCTGTTGCAGGAACCCACAGGGGGACCCTGAGGAGACTGTTGCCTTGTTGCTGGAACCCTGCTGGCTGCCAGCTTCAGTCCCAGAGACCTCTGAGACACTTTTTGCTTCAGCCTCTGGGGCTGTGGAAGTCATGGATTCTGTGACCTCTTTGACAAACTAGATACATATATTTAACTAGTTGTAAGTATTTATAAATTTTGAAGGGGACATGCTCTGCAAATCCTCCATTTTAAAATTATAAGAGTTGTATGCATAATGGGGGTTATGACTAGACTCTTAAATGTGTATTGTGGCCTAACACTATGGCACTCCCATGGCTCCATTCCTCCTTGGAGTGAGGCAATAGTTTTCAGAGTTAAGATGAATATGGGGAACTCTTGTTTTAGGCTGCTTGCTGATTCAGACAGCCACCTATTACACCCTGATCATGTTTTCCAGTTACTATGACCCTCATGGTTGCATACTTTTAAAATGGAAGCTGAAATTTAATCTGTGACTCCAGGAACTGGGGCCTGAAGTGTCTGCCTTCATCTGGGCCTGGTCCCCACACTGAATTGACGCTTGCTATTTATGACATTTTATGCACAATACTGAAGTCAAACATTTTTAAAAAGTTAGTAGTAAGACAGGACATTGGACAAGCCATAGAAAGGTCTGTGGCCTCTTAAAATAGGGAGATGTTTGGAAACTTTGCCAAGAGAGAACAAGTTTAAACAGGGTTTCTTACACCAATTTAAAAGGTGAAGGTAGTCAGAGTGGGTGAGAAAACAAATGTGGGGCTGCCAATCTTCAAGAGAAATAATGGTGAGAGACTGTGCATGTAGTCAAAGTGCAAACTGCCTGTGCTTATAAAAGGCCTGTCCCTGTAGTTAGTAGGCACTGCAGGCTTTTCAGACTGGTATTTTTTTCCTTAAAATTTATTTTTTTTCCCCCCTAAAGTGACTTTTGAGCTGCAGTGCAAAGGAATGTTGCACCACACAGTACTTTCTGAAATTGTTGCTTTTAGATTAGCTTCATTGAGCAATGTGTGTGATTCAGTCTGATTGCTAAACAGGGTTATGAATCCTGTTTTGTATTTGGTTTGGGAAGCTAGTTTCTAATTTTTTTTAAAATGACAGGGAGGAGAAATGTCTAGTACAACTCCCAGTCATAAAAAGTAAAAGCAGGTGCTTTGCATAGGCTTATTTTTTATATAAGGTTTTTCCTTAACTCTCTTCAAATACATTTGCATTGTGATTTATAGGGAGGATCTCCAGTAATTAGGACAGGAAGGTGAAGTATCAAGGCAAATTGTAACTGGCTGACACATAAAGTTGTTATGATGTTCTGGTTACACAAATCTTAGTAAAACTATACATGTATACCTCATTTTCTCAGTGCTAATTTTATAATTCTGCCTCTTAACTTGTATTAGTGACTAGCAGTCAATTGTGGTCTACTGCTGAATGTATAACTTGTGGTTCAGTGTTATGACTAAATTATAATCATTTTATCCATGCTCTCAGTCTTCAGAAGCAAGAGATTTAACTGCTAGCCCAAACCTATAACTTTAGGTTGCTAAAAACAGATATTTTTCCCAAATTAAAAACAATAAAATGAGTTAAAAGATGGAATTGAGCCATTAAAGCTATTAACTGTAAAGGCTATTATGATCTTTACTGTCTTTTTTTAAAAAATGTAGACAATATGAAGTCACTTTGCTGTGACACCTTCATGTATTCAAACATGGCTTAGTGACAGTGTTCTGCATATCGGAGGGAAATGCTTTTCAGTGTTACAAAACAGGTAGTGTAATGGGGAACAGAGTTCTTAAGAAAAATTGATTAAACCCTGGGGTTGGAAGGAGAGGTTGGCAGGGGGGAAAAGAAGGAGCTAATCAAGGCTACTGGCATAAGTCCTAAAATACAGCTAAAGGACTATTTTTACTAAATCCTTTTAACTGTTTAACCAAGTCATATGCTTACTCTGAGGTAAATTAGCAGCTTCTCTATAGCACTCAAAGTATCTGTGCACCTTTTCTACATTATTTTTATAAGCAAATTAGTCAATGCAAATTGTCTTGCTGACTTTACCACGCTGGTTCTAGCCATATATAGATACATATTTTAAAGCTGGCTTTTACAGGTAAAAAGCTTAAGTGAAACTACTTTCATAAGTTTTTTTTTTTTAATTTTTTTTTTTTAAACAAATAGTCTACATCCTCCTCCTCTCCTCTTTCATCTACTTGGTATGGTGAATCTGAGAGAACTCAGGGAGCATACTCAAGACTACATAACCAGCAGCGGGATAGTGATTCAAAGAGACCTAAGCTTTCCTATACATCTACCTCTTCTGTGAGAAGTAATGGCTTAAATACAGTTTCAGGTAAGAGATGCATTACTGGTGCTAAATAATATGTATAAAATGTAGTTCTGAACATCAAGCTGTAAATATCCACTGATAAATATTGAGGCTTTAAATACTTAGATTCAAAATTAACTTTAAACAGTTGAAACAAAGTGTTTTCACAATTTTGGTATCTTCAGTCTCTAGGAAAATATTAACTTAGTGTTTTGAAGAGACCACTGTATTAAAATCATTTTAGTAGAAAACATCCTATTTAAAGGTGAATGGAGTGACTAAGATAACCAAAATGTCAGAGTCCTAAGGAAGAGAGTCTGCAGCTGTTTACAGATGCAGTTTGGCACTAAAATTTAACAGGTACACAAGAGCAGTAGGGCATGTGGGAGCAAATTCTTCCCTGTATCCTAGCTCTACCTTTCACACAACCCTAAATACCCCAGCTGGCCAAAGTACTATGGGCAGAGGTGGAGCTAGAAGCAGAATCATCTTCTTTTAGCATGGGCTAAAGGTGGCTATCTTTACAACAGAGCTTTCAAGCCAGTATTAGACAACATTGAGCTGATATGATTTTAGATTCTTAAGAGTGCTTAATCTAACTACCGCTCGAGTTAAGGTTGTAAATATGTATCTAGAATATGTCTGTGGGGTGTGCATAGAATTTAATACTCAGTTTAAGTATAGCAGCTAAAACTAAAGTTGAAGGTAAATTTAAAAAAATTAAAGTTATGAAAATACCAAACAACCTTAAGTATGACCTTGTTACCCTATCCTCTCTACTCAATATTTGCATATCTTCAGAACAGATTATGAATTGCATGCCACACAGCATCCTATCAGACATTAATAAGCTTACCCTCTAATCCTAGTACACGTATGCCACTGACTCTTCTATTTACTCTGCTTTGAGAAGACCAAGAGTTCTCCTCTTATTCTTCATATAAACTAGATTTCACTTTAGCCTTTCTCATCTTCCCAATATACTTCTGTCAAGTCAGATATGGAGTCATTTTAAAACCATGTATATTCCCTGTTGCTGTCTTCAGTGCTTTGGTTCCCAGCAGCTATAGAAACATTAGCTTGTGCCTACATCCAAGGTTATACAACTTAACCGAAGATGGATGTGATTTAAGGTGGCTTCAGCCAAAAGTGAGACGCGATAGTGTGGATTTTAAGAAGGTCACAGAAACCAGGGATCCTGGCCAAACCACCAAGGTATCAGAGGTTTGATGTATCACGCTTACCTTACATAGGAGAGAATAATGGGGCAGAGTTAAACTGGCTTGGGGTACTTGGGTTGTTTTGCCATACTTCACAGTATTTTAGAATTGTGGGTCTGGGTAGGGTTGTTATAAGCTTATAACATTAAGAAAAATCCAGTGTTAAACACAATGAAAGTGTTCTGTTAAGACTTCCTTCTTGTATACACCACCTTATATCCAGCTAAACACTCTTCAAAAATCTGAGAACACTGGCAATTTAACAAATGATTGGATTCTACTACCTTCCGCTCCACCTCCACTTTGATAATACATTGTATATTCAGTACAACTCATGGCATCATTGACCATCTCTGCTTTTTGCGGTCAGGTGGGAACCACAAGAAACCATAAGTGATTACAGATTCTGATCTTACAAACCCCTTTGCATGTAGAAATGTCCATTGTAATCTGGAGTTTTGACCACAGGATTGAGACTAATACTACACTGACTTGCTTTCAGATGAATGGGCTGGTGACAAAAAACACAAAATGGAGAAGGCTAAGGCTCCCTTTTGTATAGTATTGATGCTTTGCAGCACATATGTTTGTAATGCAGCTTCAGAACAGTATTTGGTGTAAATAGTGAAAGAGCTACTCATAATAAAGCAACATTAAAGGTCTAAGGAATATTTGATCCTTGCTTTTTTGGATTTGGCTGGTCCTCAGATTGAAGTAATGTGTGTTATTAAACTGTATTTCATTCAAAAATAGTATAACCAATGTTTAAAAGAGCCACTGAAGAGCACATTTGTTCTTACCAAATCTGAAATACCTATCTCCTGCTTAGATGCTGAAGCTGTTACAAAAAAATAAAATTGAAAAACTTGCCATTTTAAAAACAAAAACAGAACTTTTTTGTACTGTGAGCAAGAGCAGTTCAATATTTTTTCAATTTACTCACAGGCTGAGAATGTGTTCTGGGAAAACAAGTTTTAAGAAGCCCCTTTAGTATCCATGCAATTATATTGTAATACACCAAAGCAAATCAGCTGTTTGAGTAAAACTGGTATTGATATTTGTGATACTTAAATTTTTAAACTATCTGTAAAATTTATACAGACTTCTCTTGTTTTTAGATTCCTCATGGAAGTATAATCAAGTTCCTAGATCTTCGTCAGTGGTACTCAGTTCTCTGGGAACTGAGCTAGTGAGAGAGAGGAGAGAGCTAGAAAGGAGAACAGATCCATCTGTTAGTAGTCTTGTGGATTATAGTCACAGGAGTGGTGACTTTACATCTTCAGCATGTATGTATTATGCAGCTGAAAGCTTGCAAATGCATAGGTTGTGTGTTTAACTTTAAAGGAATAACAATGTTTCATGTCACATGTAAAAATCTAACAAATCTATTTTAATTTATAGCCTGTTGGTCCTCTTATCCATATGTTTGACCAGTTGAGTTAAGAGTTGAACTTACTGTCTAATTGCTGAACAGTTCTATCTCGATCCTGGTTTGAAAATGCCTTGTATGCATTTAAGTGTAGATATAGTGGCAAACTATTTATTTACACAAAGCTGCAGGGATTTGTTGAACTGAGCTCTGTGTGAAACATTATATTGCCTTGATGTGAATTTTCAGCAAACCTCCCTGCTCCCTCAACTTCTCAGCCTTTTCCAATGAGAAGTTTGTTTAACTTCATAAGTGTTCCCCAGTGGATGGAGAATAAGTATAAACGAGGTTATTTGACTAATAGATAGCTCTACACAGTGTCCCTCTTTCCTAACTGGTCTCTTGCCTGAGAGTGGATCAGCTCAGATCTCTCACATGTAGCCCATTTACCTGCCCAGAGGCTTCTACCATGAATCTTTGCAAGAGTAGAATGTGTTGAGAACAGGCGCAGAACTAAAATTACAAGTGAATAGCTGTTGGCAAATGGAGTGCACACACAATCAGCTTGAGAGACTTGCCTATAAGCACAGAGTTTTATAAAAAACTTAACACAGACTAATATGACTTTGGGGTTCAAAGCAATCTTTGGACTTGAATATTAAGTAGAGAGTATTTTAACAGAACCACATAATCCTTATGCCAGGCTTTCTGGTTTGCCTTTCACACTTGCTTCCTATTTAAGCTGTTTTGGCCTTGTAGAGCTACCCTACCTATCCAAGGAAAGACTCCTCACATATCCTTCTTACCCAATTCACCAGTGCTTTAATGGCATCTTCATGCAAAACTCTGCAGAATCCCCATTCTCATGGGTAAGGGAAAAGGAAAGATATAGGCCCCGATTCTGCATTGTGATCTGGGTAGTCAGTCTGCTGTGCCTGCATGAGACTCTTTCAAGTCAGTGGGGCTTCCTGCATGTACAGATCACAATGTAAGATGGGTGCCTTAGTGCCCAAGGAAAGGAGTTCTGTTTCCCTGCCAGTGGTAGCCTAGCATAGAAAGCTTGCTATGGCCACAGTTGTGCAAGAAGAGCTATTCAGAAGGATTCTTGCACCTGTGCAGAACTACTTACTTCAAAGGGGTTCTGCCTGTGCAGTTCTCCTTCCAGTTTCAGAGACCGTGTATCAGGAGTTCAGAAATATCATGCAGTGGATCAAAATGCTATACTATACAGGGAAACATTTGACTCCAGTTAATAAATTCCATTTTTTAAAAAACAAGGAAGCAAAATAGTTTTTCCTTACCTGGTTGCTTCTCTGTTCCTCCTTTTTTAAAAAGATTGACTTTCTCCCAATCTTTTTTCCCCCTAAGGAAGGAGGCTATCTGTCTTCAGCTGTGGCTGCTGGTCTTTTGGGTCTCAGACATAATACAGGAGCCCTGGTTCAGCTGCTGTAATGTCAAAGGAGTTGCCCTGGGAGTTAAATCCTTGTTGTGGCTGCACTCTGAAGACAAGCTGCAGGATATGAAGAAATCATGCATCCAAAGAAGCAGCAGATGGATAAAAGGGGGAGGATTTAAGGAGAACATTTTAATTGGCTGGCTGGATCACATGATTCTGTTGAACCAATTGACATCTGGATAGCAAACTGAGCAACTGGAGCAATAATACTAAATGATTAGTCATATGACCCTGTCTGAGCCAATTGGATGGTTGAGCCATTGAACAGTGTAATAGATTTTGAAGAGTCAGAGTTGTTAATGAGTCAGTGTTAGTAATATACTTCCTAGTTAACAGTTACTCTTAGTATAACTAATTTTTTTAGTGAGGGATTATTGAAATTGTGGGTTGTTTTTTAACTGTATTGGAGATATTTGAGCATTTTGTTAAACAAGATGCTCTCTTTTCACTGCATCTGATTATCATTCATATTGAAGTTGTAGTACATTTTAAGATCTGACTGAAGCTGCTACTACTACTAAACTTAGTCAGTAGCGGCCACATAACCTTTGAGTAGTTTTTGAAACTACAGTTTTTGTTGTCTCTTGTTTTCAGGTGTAATTGGGATTAAGTATTCTACAAAGCGGTTATACTCCTTTTTAATACTGTAACTATATATCAGAATGCCTTTATTTTGAGAGGAGAAAATATGCTTCATCTAGAAATTCTGCATTCTAGACATATTTTAATGACTGTTATATTTGTCACTGAAATTATTAGACTGGGCCTTTTGACGTAAACATTCAGATCAAACTGGTTGGAGATTTAAGAACAGGTATTGAATAGAATACTGTTTAAATATGCAGTTTGCTATTAAATAAGTATTGTGCTTACATAATGTCGGTTGACATATTATTTTTAATATTCATTAACTTGATCTGTCCATACAAAGAATGCTGAATCATAAGGTGGTAGTTTGAATAAAATACCCCACAATCCTCATCTGTATGTGCATCCGTTATTGACTTAATAAACTGGTTTCAGTTTATTAAGTCAATCTGGAATCCACTTAATAATGTAATCCTGTTTACTGAGAACAGTACTCAATTTAGACTGTCCACAACCTATCTTGCCAACTTTTAAAGTCTTTAAAAGTGAGTACAACATAACCCTAGACTGACTGTAATTCAGTTGGATAACTTTTAAATGACACTGTACATTTTGTCTTTCTCCAATTCTTCCATTGTAGATCTTCAGGATAGACCTGCCTCTTCATATGCACAGGGAGCAAGACCAAAAGATAATTCATTGAGCACTTTGAGGCTGAATACATCCATGAACCGCCAGTTGCCTTCTGAACATGACTCATCTTTATTCTCTGGAGTCTCTAGCAGGAGCTCTTCAAGATCTAACTATTCTACAAGGGAAATGGAATCTTCCCAAAGGAATATACAGCCAGAGTTTACCCACATTGCCATTAGAGATGAAATTCCCTCCACAAGCAGCACTGAAAGGGTTGCGTCTCAAAGGTCACTCAGTGAGCCTCCAGCAGATACTGAAGGAAGGCGTACAACTAGACAATTACTATCTCGTTTAGCTTCTAGTATGTCATCTACATTTTTCTCACGGAGATCTAGCCAAGACTCATTAAATGCAAGATCATCAGATTCTGAAGATTCAGGTGTAGTCCCAAGAGTTCAAACTTCTACCCAATCTAGCAGTAATGCAACTGCACGTCCTGAAGTTCCAGGCATTCAGACACCTGAAGCTTCTCAGGGATTTAGCTTTCTTAGACGAAGATGGGGCTTATCAGGTGTTTCACAGAATCATAGTTCTGATTCAGATGCTGAAAGTTACAGACAAGAGCCTGAAAGTAGAAATACAGGATCCTGGTTATCGTCATCCCTAAGAAATAGATGTACACCTCTCTTCTCCAGAAGAAGGCGAGAAGGAAGAGATGAATCTGCAAGAACCTCTACCTCTGAAACACCTGCTAGATCACTACACCTCTTTAGGAGAAGAGAGTCTAGTGAAGAGACTCCTCTTGAAGCACAGAGCAGCTCCCCTGGGGCTGCTGCCAACAGACCACCAACACCAGCAGTATCTAGCAGTCCTACAACTACTGCTTCCACATCAGATGCATCTCACAGTAGAAGAAGTTCTGGAATATCAGGAATTCTTCCTGGCTCTTTATTCCGGTTTGCAGTGCCCCCAGCATTAGGGAGCAGCATTTCTGACAATGTTATGATAACAGTAGATATTATTCCCTCAGGTTGGAATCAGCCTGATGGAGAAGAAAGTGACAAGTCTAAAATATTACCTTCAAGAGATCCTGAAAGACTCCAGAAAATTAAAGAGAGGTAAATCAATATATTTCCAGTCAATAAAAATAGCTGAATGGGTTAATAGACTTAATGAGACTTTTCTTTTTAAATTTTTTTTTAAAGGGGCCTCTTATTTTGAGAGAGTTGCAGTTCAATTCTTTGGCACCTATGTCACTTATCTTCAAACTTGTTTTAAACTCCTTTTTCAGGTTTGAGAACTATTTGTCAAAGGGCTTAAAGTTTGGGAAAAAATGCCATGTACATGTAGCTTTCACCTCCTATTTGAAAAAATTGCTTTCTTCCTACTCAGCCTCCTGTTAGAGGACACTGAAGAGGAGGAAGGTGATTTATGTAGAATCTGCCAGATGTCATCTGCATCTTCTACCAACCTCTTAATAGAGCCATGCAAATGCACTGGAAGTCTGCGATATGTTCATCAGGAATGCATGAAAAAATGGCTGCAGTCCAAGATTAATTCTGGTAAGGTAGACCTTTTTAGAACAAGTTCTTTTCTTGATTAAATGAAAGATGTGTTGCTGGAATGACTGACTATTGCAGTAAAAAATCATACAATCTTGGGAAGTCATCTGATTTGTTAAATGTGCAAAACAGTTGGAGACAAACCAAGAGAAGCATGGAAATTCTGAAAGGTATACCTGGCAATCCTAATTTGTCTTTTATACATGTAATTTTCAAAGTATCCCAAAATGCTTGGGGATTTGATTCTGTTTCTGGTGTTGCTTGGATTTACTAGTAAGATGGTATAACTACTCTACAATGTGTTATTTTTTTTTTGTTAAAATACCTTACATTTTGATCCTTTCTTCAGTAGTATGGGGGGAAGAGGTAGATACACTAGAGGGTAGGGATACGGTCCAGAGTGACCTAGACAAAGTGGAGGATTGGGCAAAAATAAATCTGAGGTTCAACAAGGACAGGTACAGAGTCTTGCACTTTGGATGGAAGACTCCAATGCACTGCTACAGGCTGGGGACTGACTGGTTTAAGCAGCAGTTCTACGGAAAAGGACCTGGGGATTACAGTGGATGAGAAGCTAGATATGAGTCAACTGTGTGCCCTTGTTGCCAAGAAGGCTAATGGCATATTGGGCTGCATTAGTAGGAGTGTTGTCAACAGATAGAGAGATGATTATTCCCCTCTGCTCAGCACTGGTGAGGCCACATCTGGAGTAGTGTGTCCAGTTTTGGGCCCCACATTACAGAAAGGATGTGGACAAATTGGAGAGACTCCAGCAGAGGGGCAACAAAAACAATTAGAGGGGTGGGGCACATGACTTATGACGAGGCTGAGGGAACTGGGTTATTTAGTCTGCAGAAGAGTGAGGGGGGGGATTTGGTAGCAGCCTTCAACTACCTGAAGGGGGGGTTCCATAGAGGTTGGGGCTAGGCTGTTCTCAGTGGTGGCAGATGACAGAACAAGGAGCAATGGTCTCAGGTTGCAGTGTGGGGAGGTCTAGGTTGGATATTAGGAAACACTATTTCACTAGAAGGGTGGTGAAGCATGGAATAGGTTACCTAGGGAGGTGGTGGAATCTCCATCCTTAGAGGTTTTAAAGCCTGGCTTTACAAAACCCTGGCTGGGGTGATTTAGTTGGGGTTGGTTCTGCTTTGAGCAGGGGGGTTGAACTAGATGACCTCCTGAAGTCTCTTCCAACCCTAATCTTCCATGATTCTATAACTTTTTAATTATAATGACTTTATAACAAGGCACAGTATCGCAGAGTTATAAGTATTGTGGAACCCTAGCATTCCTTAGTGATATCAAATCTGGTCAAATGAATGCCTTGTTTTAAGGAATACTAACAATGTTCAGAATAGCCATAACTTTAAACTAATTGTTTAGCTGCAGAGCACATGAAAGTGGAAAATTTGGGAAATCTCTCAGAAAATGGGAATGTCCACATCTTTAAAAGCTGGTATTGCAGTCCAGAAAAATCTGTTCATTAAAAAACTTCAGCACTTAACAGTTTTATGCTGAATTTAGGTATTGTCCTATATATGTGGACGGCATTGAGATTAAAATTGGTTTGGGGGTTTTGCTGAGCCATCATAAGAGGCATACAAGAATAAACCAAGTAAACTTTGACAAAAGAAAAAAGTCTGGACCATAACCCTGTAACAGATATTCCCTACAGTGACTCCAACAGTATTGCTGTCATACTTCCTTTTTGTTTAATCTTGCTATGTAAAATTGAGTCAGTCACTTAGACCATAACATCTAGCCTTGAATATATGATCTGACTCTTGTTTTGTTTCCATAAGGTTCTTCTTTGGAAGCAGTAACTACCTGTGAGCTGTGTAAAGAGAAGTTGCATCTTAATCTTGAGGATTTTGATATTCATGAACTCTATAGGGCACATGCAAATGAACAAGTTAGTATATTTTGCCTAATTTGGTAAGTGTCAGTCTAGTGCTGGAAGTACAGGGTTCTTTTCTTTTTTTTAAAAGAAATATTGGTCGGATACCATGCACAGAATATAAATTTATTTAGGCTATATTCTGTCTCCTGTCTAAGTGGAATAAAATAAATGAGAATTGGCTGCAGATTCTCAACATAGTCCCTAGTAGGTATAGACTCAATATAGATTCCACCTTGTAGTCTGTTTTTTTTTAGCAGTTACTCTGCTTGATGTCTCTGAAATAAGATTATATGAACATAGAAATACTGGTATGAACCTAGGATCAAATTCCAGATGGATTCAAGGTGGTAGCTAGCTTTCTGCATACTTAAACATCCACATTGCATGCATGATAAAAATGCTTTACAACTCCACAATCTCTAATTAGATTTGTAGACACAGTGGAAAAATTTCCCCCTAAAATTTGCTATTCTGCTGCTTGCCCCACCTAGACAAACAAAAATGGGGCCCTGAAATAGTCACTCACTGCTTAAGATATCAGCATACTTAAAAAGGAACACTAACCCACTTTGGGTGTGCATATAGTGTGTTTTTTTTATTACTAGACACAAGTATCATACAGATGGCTACTAAGAAAGTACAAAGTTTTTGTTCAAAGTATTTTCCTACACTTTTTGCTTGGTACTTTACCTTTGTGAATATAGTACAACCTCAGTTATGTGAATAATTTCCAATAATCTGGAAATTTAATAATTGTTGAATAAGGAGGACATGACCCAATTTATGCATAGTAAGTAAGAAAATTGAAAGCTGAGGTTTGCATTATGTGTACTCTGAATCGGATCTCAACCCAGATACCTATGTGGATGTCCAAGAGGAAAAATCACTTACTTTTAAGTAACTATAAGAATCCAGTCACTTGAGGCCAGATCACGAACGTACTATTTGCATTGGTTAGCAGATACACTCACAGGACTAGTCTAATTGAAATCAGTGGGACTATACCTGGAGTAATTGCTTGCTGGTGGGAGTAAGGGATTTGCAATTTGTTCCTAAGGAACTGACTTTTTTTTTTTTTTTAAACTATTGTAACACTAGTCTATGCAGTGTAGTTATAGACTTTTCAGTCCCAGGAGATTAGAGACACAATAGGTGAGGTTATATCACCCCACCTATTGGACCAACTTCTGTTGGTGAGAGAGACAAAGCTTTCAAGCTTGTCTTTCTAACCAACAGAAGTTGGGCCAGTAATTGCTACAATAGTCATTTCAAGTTCTTTTGTATTACCCTACTTTAAAACTTTATTTTCTCTGCCATTAATCATTAACTATTGAAAGTTAGTTTTCCCCTCCCCCCCCTTTACTAGATGAAGTTGCATACATTTTTCCTGTTATCTTTCAATGGCTCTCTCCAGTTGGGAAAAGAGGTTAGAGGGCATTTTTGCTTTCTGCTATTCAGCACTGAAGTGAGCTAATAGTTTTGGGATCTATGAAAAGAACTGCTTAAACCATAAAAAGCCCTGATCCTCAAATCTTTGCTCACAGACTACTCCCCATTGACTTCAGTGGAAGCTCTTGTGTGAGTAAAATCTGTTTGCATGAATAAGTCTTGAGATCAGGCCTAAGCAGTTTTTAGTTATGATTTCATAATTACTTGGAGCACTAAGATCAGAAATGTAGTAGGAGATATTTTAAAGCCTCTGCATCTGTTATCCTCCCTCAGTATACTACCATTAAAACTTGGCACTGATATGCTTTTCATATTGCTTATACAAAAAAGTTTGATTGTTGAATTTTTCTTCTATCCCCTTCAAGGCAGACTATGAATTTATCAGCTCTGGTCTCTACCTTGTAGTGTTGTTACACTTGTGTGAACAACGCTTTTCTGATATGCTGGGAACTGCAAGTGAGGCCAGCACACGTGTCAGGGTGAGTCTCATTTTGTGGGTGGCATTGCTTGTATAAACATTCAGGTTATTTGGTGAGTTCTTACCTTGCTATGCTCATACACTTACAGCTCATTTCCTGTGCACTTTATTTTGTAACCTCTAAAATGTGGTTGTACAGTCTAGCATAATGGGGCCATGATTTTAATTGGGGCTTCTAGGTGCTACTATAGTACAAGTAGTAATGATAAAATCCTAGTTCCTGTCTTTGTGAGAATTGCATCATGCAGTATTAAAATAAAAGTATTTTGCTGACAAGACTATTAGTGTTTAAAATAAACAGGGCATTGAATATTTTAGTGGTCTGGTATGATAATGAAAACAGATATATTCAAAATTTAATTTCACAGAAGTCTTAGAGGAGAAGTCTTAACTGGAAAAAATCTGATTACAAAATCTCCAGTTGTACAAGATGTACAATTCCAAATATCAAAATCAGATGTACTCAACCAGTCTTAAAGATACCACACGACACTAATCTCCCTTTATAGTACTAGGGTCTGAACCGGTAATAAACACCCATCTGCAGGATTTGGCCCTCAGTTTGCACTTCTTTATTACATTATAGCTTGTCAATTTAGAGTGCAAGTCAAGAAATAACTAGAGGAAACTCTTACTAGTCATATGATTGGATATTTATCCTAAAAATTTTCTTGATCATTTAAGAGTATAATAAATGATGTACTAGTAATTCAGTATCATGGGAAATCTTTCTTTGACCGGAGTCTGATGCAGCAACCTAGTTGTTATATAGCTAGAAGCTCTTTGGTATCCTATAATGGAAAAAAGCTCTTTAGCAAATTAGCTATTGAAAAGCTAGTCCTTGTAACAAGAAGCAAAACTGTAGAAAGTGTGAACTTGTTCCATGAAACCTTCAAATTATCAACACCTGGCCATGTCTATTTTTGGTTTGTTTCAGATAGTATGCCTAGACTTAAGCATTTGGGGTAGGGAACTTTGTTGGCTCTAATCTCCTACTGCGCAGGGTCATGTACATTTATGGTGCTACACGTATAAAGTATATTATCACCACAACTTTCAATTTATGGTGTATTGAATATGGTTCTGAAAGCAGCTTTAACTATAATAATTAGTAAATTTTAATTGCTAAAAATCTAGGTTCAGATTTTCAGTGATGCCACGGGATTTGTATACCCCATTTACATGAAAGTTAATGGGAAACTGGGCATCCAACTCCCTCAGAGCTTTGAAAATCTCCACCCTAATCTTTTAAAGCATTAAAGTTGTAATTAGTGACTTATTTTATTGTATTTTAAGCCTTCTATTTACTAGAGTTTGCATAGGTTCTTTAGTGTAGATTCTGACCATCTAGTCAAGTGCGTTCTACTTCCCCATAAAATCCTACTATATTCAGATTAACGTAGATGGAAACTAGTTCACGTAATGAAGTCATTACTCATTAGATCAATTTATATACTGAGTTGCATTTAGTTTATCTATTCTAAAAATTACATTTTGTAACACTAGGAACCAAATAGCATTTATTAAAGTTTTTCCCATTTCCATAACTGACTGACTGTATATTTGACTCTTAAATTAGACATGTTTTCCAGAATTTAGAGCATGCACATGACACCATTGACTTCACTGTCAGGATCCTTTGACACAGTGGAGATTCACACTTCCAATTGGTATTACACAAATAGTCTGATACAATGTGCCTTATTTTTTAATAACTTAATCTTTGTATTGATGGCTTATGCTGATAAGGGCATAGAGTGACTCCCTTGGAAAGGGCTTTGGGGTAAAGGCATAAAATGCATTTTTTTTTCTTAAAGAAGAAAGCAAACCTCTGTGCTAATTTGTTGCAAATTTTTGCATATTATTTTTGCAACATTTAAATTACTTTCTCTTTACCTTGTTTCTAGTTTATTAACCTTGCAAGAACTCTTCAGGCACATATGGAAGATATTGAAAGTAGGTGGCTTTTCCTTTCCAGATGCGTTCAGTTTCACTTCAGGTTAAACCAACATAGGGCAACTAAACTGAAAATAATCCTGCTCAATATAAAACCAAACATAAGTGCTGAAGCTGGCTTGTGAGTTTATATGTCAGTGGCTATTTCATCATGTAACACTGGAAGGGTGTTGGGAGTGAATTGGCATCTAGATTAAGGGCTCAGATTAGCTTTCCTAAATGTTTATAGTCTGTTGGGGAGTGGATTTATTTTTTTGAGACCAGTAAGACTATCCTCTGTAATTGAAGCCTGTGCATAACAGTACCAAGATTCTTTAATTATTCAGATTAACTTATCTTCATTTATTGGAGTAATTAGTTCCCAAACTGTAGTTTGTGGTCACTTGGTGATGACCTGCAGACTGTTCCTTTTTTAATAGCAGTTTTATTAGGGGAAGGCAGCTTAAATTGCATTTGAGACTGCTCAGGTGATGCACATCTCTCCCTCTGGCTCCCCTAACCTGAACCATTTTGGCTATGCCTCTGTCAGCACCTGCTTTTGTGATACACACTGGTCAGTTGCAAGACTTCTAGCAGAGTGAAAGTATAATGACTGGGTAAACTTTTCACTACCTTGTTCCTGTACCCTGGGCTATGCTGGCAGAAGCCTGCGTAGCCTAGTGCTTAAACTTGCATGGATCTAAATGTTGTCTTTTGCTTGTTTGCTATGTGTAGACATTGGAAAGCTATTGATGACTGCTTTGATTTGTCAACCTCAGTGTATGGATGACTCTCTTTATAGAAAAATGGAATACAGGTCATAAGGCATGAATATGATTTGCATCCATGAGATGAAGTGTTCAAAGTACTGTAGGGATAGTTCTTTTGCTTGTGCTGCAGGAAACAAATTATGATTTAGTTTCATGAGCCTGAATGCATGACTTCATATGGTAATGGTCTAGTTGTTAGCTAGCTAGTATTTTTCTAAAACAAAGGTGACCAGAATTTTTTATAAAATAACTTATTCCTCATTTAGGTAACTGTGTTCCTTTTTATAGAACAAATGAATTCTGGAATGAGCCTTTTCTCCTTGAGTTTGATCTGCAGAGAATTTGACAGGTGATTTATCAATTGGCATAAACATTGAGTTTGGGAGTCGGAAATTGTGCATTAATGCACAATTAGTGCAATAAATTATGCTCTCCCTCACAAGTCTTTACAAAAGAATTTAGTTTTTGAGGGGAAGGGGAGAATTGAGGCCAGGCTTCCCTTTTAACTTATACTTAGGCTTGGCACAATTGAATTTAAATTGGTAGTCATCAGTAAATGTTGAATTTACCTGACACAGAAATCAATGGGAAAAAATGTCAATCAATAATAGCAGTCTGTGAGTGCAGGTTTCCCACACATTACACCCACAGGGATGTGGCATCATTGATGTGCAGAAAGCCCTCTGCAGCCCCACTGTAGTGGCCCTGTTCACTCACTCACTCGACATATGAGAGTTGTCACCAGAAAGGAGGTGTGTTCAGCAGTGGGTGACCTCCCCCACTCTTGGGGGCTTGTCTTCCTCCCTGTAGTCCTGGCCAGAAATGTCTGCTCAGTCCCACCAGCCACCATAGCCTTCCCTGCACCCTTGGCTTCCAGGGATCCAGTTTCCCCAACAATGCAGGGAATCATCTATAACCCTGCTGTGAAAAATGTATTAAACTGATAAAAGGAGGGAAGGTTAAAAATACTGATTGCATTTACAACAAAAAAAGAAATTGAATCTGCCACAGCTACTTATATTGCAGCTATTCAGGAACAAGTTGTTCCTGAATGCAAGTAGGTTTATTCAAGATGGTTCAAAAGTTCTTATACTGACAGCTTAGGATCATCTATATGGAAAACTATCATCTCCCACTTTAGTATGAAAAAAAGAATTTCAGCAAGTATGTCTTAACATAGCACTAAGCAGTTTAGGGCACTTAACAGTAAAGGAAAAGTAGTTATAGAATTGCATTGCTCACCCAAAAGGTGGTTGTACTTCTGTGGTGGTGGAAGATTCCTGTGTACACAAACATCTTAGAGCACATTAGGATGAGTGTTGCATATATATACACATTACTATTTTTTTTTCAATTTGCAAATGTGTATTCTTTCCTCTGTCCCTCTCATGCAGCCCTATATAAATTTCTACCACGATTTTCTATAGCACATAGTACTAGAGAATCTCTGAAAACTAGGAAAATTGTTACTTTGAAACAAAAATAAGTGACTCAGCCTGGCTGACAGCTTCATAAAACAATCAGTTTTCTAAAGTATCCTCTCTGTCTGGGATAATGAATCTTTTTAGATATTTTAGAAATACCTGAATATACTTTGTTCGCTTTGACTTTTCACCCCCACAACCACCACTGCTATGGTGTTTCCCTGCCATAGCTACTGGTGTTAGTCACCATAAAGAAGGGCCAGTTTATACTCAGGCTTAAGCAGGTACAGGTGTTTGGGTTGTATGTTTTTTGTTTTTTTTTAGCCAATGGCAGCTGCATGTAATGTTTGATGCATTTTTCTAGGAGCTTGCATTCAAACTTGGAAAATCTTGCATTTGAATGGTCTGATTCTTATGATAGAAAATTCTGAATTTTGGTATTATAAATTAAATCTCTTCTATTCACATTTAAACTAAAAACCATTTTAATTCTACATTTTACAGACCTTTAAGAAGGCTTTTGATTGTACTATATTGTTCCAACAGCTTCAGAGGATGAGTCTGAAGACAGTGATGCTGGCAGAAGTTTTGACACTGCTTAATGCTGCAAGAGCCAAACAGAAGTGCTGCAAAGATGCTGAACTAGCAAGAAAGTACCATCAATATGCATTTATTTTTTGCTCTTTAGTAGAAAGCGCATTGAATATTTACTATAGTTTAACGCATTACTGAACTCATCTGTTGCTGCATACCAGAACACAAACAATGAATCTGAAAACTATTCCGCAAGGTGTGCAAGAGTTAGATATACAATGCTGTATCCCCTTTGAGATGGGATCTTATGCCTTGTTTTGAAAAAGTAGATCTTAAATATTTAAGGAAGTCATATCTCCCTTTCTATTAACGTCTTACTGTAGTCAGTTAGATTGCTGGATTGGTCTATCAAGTTTTTCTCCTATATTGGTAATTGTGTTTTGGGGTGGCGGGACCCATGTACTTATAGCATAAATTTTCCTTTTAAAAATGCTTAAGTTGTAGTTTCTTATAATCACTTGCTTCCAGTGTTAACATAGGATGAATGGGTACTGTAAAACTACAGTGTTGAGTTTCCAAATTTTATTTGAAGAGTGTTAAACTCAACAGCAATAAGAACTTGCAAGGGGCTTCTATTATTAAAGTGTTAATGATGGCTTTTTTATGTACTGATTTGGAAATTTGAGATTATATTTGATATTATGTGGATATTCCATTAAGGAAATATTGCAGCTGTAAACTCCTGCATTTTGGCATTCCTGGCAGAAATGCAACTTGATAGGATTTAAAATCTTAATTGACCTGTTTAGTTTAAAAACCTTTTTTAGATCCCACATTCACTGTTAAAGCACTGGTTATATCAATGTGTTTTCTAGTGTTGTCACTTCTTTATAAATAAAGATGATGCATAGAACCGTGCTGGAATGTTCCTTTTTTAAAACATGGGTAACTGTAGAATGGTCTCCCTAAATTTAACATGGTAGCAAGATCTACACATCTCACCTTGTAAGTCTGGTAACATATAGACTGTCTTAATGTTCTCTGTATAACCTGGGGAACAATTTACTAGTGTAAAAACTACCACCACTCTGGGAAGAAGTTAAGAATGTATATTCAACCTGTCATGTAGAGAAGAGCCTTTCTGTAGGATACTTAAAATTATCTGGGGTCAGACCTCTACCTATCTTTTTTTTTTTTTTACAGCTGCATTTGGTTAGAGACCTCTGTAAGGGAGTAGATGACTAGTGACAACTTTTTCAAGGGAAACAGATACATAACATGGTCAAGGAGAATCCCTCTATTCCAACTAAATCGCTTGTTCTATACCATTATAAATAGTATTCTTCCTTCAAACTCAATTTGTAATATGCATAAGCACTCTAGAATCTACCAATTCTGAGATTAAAAGTTGCCCTATTGGATTATCTAGGAAGTTCACTGCCAACACAGGCCAGTTCTTGACAGTGTATAGCTGAAACAAGTTTTAAGTGACTAGTAACATGGCTTCTACTACTTCCTGCCATGGAGAAGGTGTGGCCACTTAAAACTCCCCTACTAGGCCTAAGCAACATTTTGCTGGGCCCAAGACAAATTCATAACACAGGCTCCTATCCCATCCTAGACAGACAGACACTAATGAAAGAAAAAATTATATTTTATTTTTGAAAGGGCACACACAGGCCTTAATCACTTTACAACTTTAGTTCGGCCTTTTTCATAGCAAAATCACAAACTATCTTACTACATTTTTTTTTCTTGAGGTCACACACAGACAAAACAACAACATGACGTAAGTGTTACCTGTGCCATAGTAGATAATCTACAGTTTTGAGTGCTAGCTTGCTGAAACTTTTTTCAGCTTCTGCTTATCACCGGCAGTGTACAAAAAATTCGTAGACTATGTATGCTTCACTGAAAATTACTTGTATTTTTGTTAATCTCCTTAAGTAATGGCTTCCTTCCCAAAAGTAGATTTTTTTTTTTTTGCGCTAGTCCTTGCAGAATCTTTTTTTTCTCTTGTATGAAGTCTTGCATTTGAGGAAAAAATTCAGGAAAACTAGGGCCATCCACATCTTTTGGTCTTGATTTCTGGAGCTTCTGAATTTTGAAGAAATGCAGTACACCAAATAAAAAAAAAATTTACAATCTAATGTGTTTAGCCACAATCCTGAGTCTTAAAAGATGGAAAAAAAACAAAACCCCAACATGCATCAGTAAGGAATGCAGTACTACATTCTCTTGTTTGTTGAAAACTTGAGTCTGATGGTACTGTTACCATGATTACCTTTGGCAGTCATTAGATTGGAATCACTATTCATCTGGCTGCTGTCCTTTAATTTCCACAGTCTCTATACTGAAAACACCACAATTTGTTTTTCTTCATCCGGTTTCCCAGTTTGTGCGTTGCGTGAACCAGGCTGAGGCCTTATCTGACTAGAAAAATTAGACCCTTGACATACTTCAGCTTCTTTTCCTTAAACTCTTGGAGTTTCTGGCTGTCTGATTTGTATTTATAGCCAGACATGGCAATATTAATGATACACCAGTGACCAATGCCCTCTATGCAGTCTGAAGGTACTGTTATGTGTCTCAACCCTTTTAGGCATCCCAGAGGACTAGCTCACTGTTCAGAATTTTGCTTCTGTTCAAATCCCATATCTGATTGGCTCAGGTAGATTGCAAGATCTAGATGCTACATAGATCCACAGGTACAATCAAACATACTGAGGTAATGTTTAGTCAAACTCAAACATCTAAATTTTAGCCTAAATTTTTCTCATGGTGATGGATGAGCTTGTGGCCCTCTGCCTGGACCCCCTGGTGGATCAGGCCCCCATAATGTATACCCATTTTACCTCACTTTACTTGAGGCCTGCTTAACAAAATTAAAAAAAATCTAGCTCTGTTACCACTGAAGCTTACACATACATACATTTTTTTGTAGTGCACTCTGAACAGACTAGTTTTCCTCTAGTGAGGTTTACTACTTAAGTTTGCATAAGTGAGCACGATTACTGCTGTCATGTCTGTGGGTATGTATGTCTACACTTAAAACAAACAACTTGGGTTTAGATAGCAGTGTAGACATGCCCACTGAGCTTTTAATTCAAGTTAGCAGCTCAAATTCAACCCCACACTCACCTATAGGCTTTAACAAGTTCCTAACCCAAGTTAATAGAGTTATCATCTCCATTACTGTTTAACTCTGGTTCACTAACCCATGTTAATCTTTTTTGCAAAAGTGGATAAACGCCCATCTATACTTCACAGGAATATGAACACTTAATACAATCCTCCTACTCTGTCTATGGAATCTGAGAATGATGTTTCTCTTGTTCAGTGACTTGACAATCCACAGACTGGAGTACTGCCTTCAGTGCGTGCGTGCTTGCTTGCTCTAGTTTGTATAGCTGAGAATGCTGCCAAGGGGGATCACTTGATCCAGAACTTCTGTACATAAACCATGAAAGCTCTTAGCTTTGCTACAACATTTTGGCTATAACTATAAACTTAGATCTAGCTGTCTCAACTCTGCACCAGCATGCAGGAGTAGCTTATACTGCTGTAAACTCAGAGAAGAGCTACCATTCAATTACTTAGTGCACTTTGTTCATGATTAGTATCTTTAACACTAGGTGCTGTCCTTTTAAAGGCTAGGCTCAGGCAAACTTGAATGGCACCTTGAGAATTTTCCCTGGTCCCTCTACAGGAATGAATACAGCTGACTACCTCAACAAACATTCTATTCAGCCCTTAGACAACATACACCCTAGTGCCATTCACATGAAATGTTTTAAACATTCCTATATCTTTTTAGCAGACAAAAGGATTAGAGCAGCAAAAGTCCCTTCAGGGAAAATCTCCAACAGGTGAATAAAGAGCAATAGGCACGAAGCTTTCTCATGTTTGAACCATTTAGATTTTGTAGAAAGATTTGATGAGGAAGAGATGAGTGCCTATAAAACCTGAGCTCATATCACCTAAGAAGGCGAGGAACTGCAAAAAAGGAAGACTGCTAAATTTCCTACTGCTCCTATTATCTATAGAGAATAAGGTCAGCCTCCATTTCTTTGCAGTTCCAATCCAGTTTCTGCTCAAGAAATACAACGAGGAGTCTGGTGGCACCTTAAAGACTAACAGCTTTACCCATGAAAGCTTGTGCCCAAATAAATCTGTTAGTCTTTCTTTAAGGTGCCACTGGACTCCTTGTTGTTTTTGTGAATACAGGCTAACACAGCTACCTCTCTGCTACTTGCTCAAGAAATTAAGATTTAATTTCATTAAGTTCTGAAGGAAGCATACTGTATACATATAAATATTCTGTTCCTTATCATGCTATTAACATCATTTACTGACTATTGATTGGTGTGTATCAAATCTACCTTCTCTAATACCAATTCCTTTGCTTCACAGAGATGTGGACCTCCCTTGAGAATCTTCACTCAAGGTTTTGGTCTTTTTGCAGTCTCACTGGGTAAAATGCAACATTTTAAAGCGCAGAAAAGAAAATTTGTGGCAACAGAGTACACATGCACACAGCAGTCTTTCGGTTTTGTTTTATATATTAAAACAGTTGCAAGTTAGCCAGATGAACTCTTGGCAGTTTGCCCACTAGTTTCCCCCTTAAAAAAAATAGGATGACTACATATTGCAGGGTATAGAAAGCTAATTTTGCAATCAAATAAGCATAGCTATAAATGATAGCTGCTAAACCCTGATCAGTGGAGGCAGACCCCTGTTCCTGTGCACAGGCCAAATGATTTCTATGCAACTTAAAGGGTCTGCACAACTGGGACCAAGACTTGACATCTTAATCCTGCAGCTACAATGAGCTGCAAATACAAAATTAGAGTTTGTGAACATTTGAACTCTAATCCTAATTTGAACTGGGCAAATAATTTGAGGAATTTCACCTCCCTCTTTTAAATTGTTTGCAGATAATTTGCTTAGTTTTGTCTCAAATTACTCATTTTGGGTAATAGTTTTTTTTGTTTTTTTTAAACCAGTTTCATGAGTCTGAATGGTTTGAAGTTCAGACTGTTTTGACTGGATGCAGATCACGTGGCTCATTTTCTGTGCATTGACTGGAAGTTCTTTGAATTAAGGTTTCAGTGCAAACACATCCAAATTTTCCTTCTATACTATTTGTTTAAAATGAGCTAGTCTTTCAAACTTTTATTTGCTAAAATATTCACAGGAATGAAAACCAATCATGAACACAGATGAAACAAATGAATTTAAAACCTGTTATGGAAATCTGCAGAATTTTTGAAATCTTAACATTTGTTTAAATGCTTGCTCTTTTCAGAATGATACTTCACTGAGACAGACCAACTCATACTCCAGGTATTTCCAGGTGCCCTAAATACATTTGGAGAGAATTTTGAATATGAGCTCTGACAGCCCAATGGGAAATACTTTTGACTATTTTTAGTCTGTCTTCTCTATCTGTGTCCTAACAACTAGCACATTATTATGTGAGTAAAGTTATGCATGTGCTTACAGGACTGAAGCCTAAATATGGGTAAGATGTCACTTTTGGCATAAAAATAAAATTGTATAATTTTACATTTTAAGCAGTATACTCATTTTCTTCATCTATTAGAACAGTTTCATCACTGTATGGCATTTCAGCTGTTGAATGGTGTGTTATACATAAAGCTCCAGAAGACACATTTCTTTTGTACAGGAACCAAAATAATGCTGCAGAAACTGTCACAACTATGGTAAAAATTATGACCAAGGTGGTAGTCAAAGCAGTTTTATCTGAAACAAAAGAAGATAATCTTGTAAATAACCATTCACACACTAGGTATCTATACTAAAGGGGATATAAACATTAAGTGCACAGTTATCAAGTTTATTTTTTAATTAATTGCATTCATACTGTTTGTTCAGTGGCAGCACATGGAAACCTTGGGATTATCTGGCAAACATCCTAAACCATTAGCTCTTCCTTTCCTGTCGTCTTAGCTGACGTTTTTTGTCATTTAATTGCTTAGAAGAATTCCAGTTGTTGGGACTTCTTTTCAAATCCCAGTTTCTACTCTTCATTTTCCAGAATTCTTTAACCAAATAAATATTCTGAAGTTAAAAAGAAATGAACTGCTCTAGGCATCACACTTTACACATCACTAAAATAATGAATTAACTTCGTTTTGGCAGAAGTATTTTATAGCTGTGTCTTTCCAAGGGATTAATTTAATCGCAAGAGTGGATCAAACATAATGGAAGACCAAGTTACCATTCAGTTTGTGGTATTTTTCTGATCCCTCAGGGGGAAATTACTTGCCAAAATTGTACATTTACAGGTGTCAGGGAATTCAATTTAGAATGTCCTGCTTAGTGCTCATTATAGGAAAACCTGCTCCTCATGTACAGTGTGGGTGTGGGGTTAAAAAAAAAATTATACTAGCACCCACTGATCCTATGCCTTTCTTGACAAACAGAAAGAATCTGCAGTAGTCAAGAGCAAATTCTATTCTCATACCTTAAGTGTCACAAATACTGTGAAAATACAAGAAAAATGGAGCTGTTGCCTAAAGGTGATCATTCTCTCTTTTCAGTCCCCTTATTGCCTACTCAGGGCTTAAGTGGCTCCAAGAGCCTGCCACGGAAGGAGTATCTGCACAAGCTCTGAATAGACCAGCTGACAAGGGGAATTTAGACGCATGATTACATAGATCCATATTAAACCCTCACCTCAGTGTAAATCAAGAGTAACTCCACCCAGGTCAATGGAAGCTACTCCAGATTTACAAAGGTGTAAGGAGAGGATATGGCAGTGGTCACGTTCAACGACAAAGGAACTACTGTCTAAACCCACCCGTGTGAATTCTATTCCCCACAAAAATAGCTACACAAAGCCTGATTATTAGAACTTGCAGCTGAGAAAGTGGGGATGACTTCCATCCTTTGGGCTCAGGAAAAACTAGTACCTTTGATTATTTAAAAATTTAAACTAGTTCAGAAAGTTGTTTGTATCTGATTACAGCCATGGTTTGGTTCAATTGAAATGAGCAGTGACCCAGACATTTTTGAGCAAAACTACTCATTCAATAGGAAGGTTCTATTGGTTTCAGAAGAAAATATCCTGAATCAATCCAGATGCTTCAGAAATACTCCATTCAAGCTTATGTTAACCATTTAGTTCAACCCTCCACAGATAAGAGGGTTTCTGTTCTGTATAAAGTGATAAGCTATTCAGGTTTAAAGGAAGGAAAAAGTAGCTTATTTTAAAAAAATGTTAATTTAATTCTAGTTTTGATTAACTATTATGAACCTTATGCTATTTTGTTAAAATGGGACATTAACTGCCACCAGGTAACAGTGGGTTAACATTTGGCAGACAAGAAAACTTACATAGACATGAGGCAATTTATCTTCTAAGGCAGTCACTTTCTCCATTTTCTTTAATTGTTGTACAGGCCTCCTGACTCAATATTGATCCAATTAGCAAATATTTCATTGAGATAAATATAAAGAAAACTGAATTTCTTTTGAAGAAAATGAACTCAGTGTCCTGGGGATTATGTGATAAAAGTAATGCTGATTCCTGACTTGAAGAGGTTACTATGAGCTCAGATAGGGATGCCCTCTCTTGTATTGCACTACTGAAAATCTTACTCTGCTAAAATGGTAAAATAATTGAAGTCAAGCAAAGTAACATATTTATAAACTGGTTCTGAATATGTATCTTTATGACTAGTTAAGTTACATACTAGTTACTCTTACACGTAGTAGAGCTAGCCCCAGCAAGGGACATTTGTTCCTGACCCCCTAATTTAAGGCTTGTCTCAGTACATAGGATGCCATGTTGCGTTTTTTAAAATGTTTCCTGTTACAAAAATAGTTTTAGCTCACACCTATTTGTACCACACATGGATGAAGGATAATTTTGAAGTGTTTCTTTTTAAAATGTTGTTAACCTGTTGGGGCCTATTCATAGTGGTGACACAACCATGTTAGCTGAAGTCATTTTTATGACAGTTTAAAAACAGTTTCCAAACACAATCCATTTTGAAGTGGAGGTGGGGCCTAAAAAGCACCTTAATTATCCATGCACACGTACAGCCAACAACCCTAGAGATCTGCTTCCCTCATCCTCTGGTCTGAAGACCATCCGTATGTTTTAGGTTGAATAATTTTAGTACATTCTGAATTCTCAGATGATTTAGCAAATGGAGGAGGTAGGTAGAAACTAGGCAGAGGCCAGGATGAGAGTTGTGTCTAGGAAAGGAGAGGGATAAAGCGCCACTTTTTACTTTAAACAAACCCTTTAGGGGTTAGTCATAACCGCTGCAGGTTTGATAAAGAAAAAGGGGATTCCTATCAGTTTAGGGTTACCGTATTTCAGGTTCCCAAAAAAGAGGACACTGTCAAAGGTGGGAGGAGGAGGAGGAGCTGGAGGGGTATGTACACTAGGAAGGGTACCTGGGGGAAGCTGGAGGGGGTACCTGCAGCCTCACTCTCAAGGTAGGGGGCAGCGTCGCTCCCTCTCAGCATGCTGATGCAGGCCCAGGATAGAGTCAGCTGCCTTTGGACCTCTCCCCCTCCCCAGGGATGGGTGCTGGGGCCTAGCTGGGTGGGATCTAACAGCTGTGGCTGCAGGGAAGAGACCAATCAGGGCGTGAAGACAGCTCTTTCTGAGCTGCAATGTCTGCCCGCAAAAATCCCAGACACTGCCTCTTATTTGAAAAAGAATTTTAAAAAAAAAAAAAAAGGTTGTGTCCAGGAAAACCCAGACATATGGTAACCCTATATCAGTTTATTCCTTTATCTATTTTACATCCAAGAGATAAACACGACTAACCATCCAAAGCGCGCTGGAAAATGTCAATCTGTGCAACCCTGAACGACCTCTCTTCTAGCAGTGGGAATTTTACTAACCTCTTGCCTTTTGAAGTTCTAATATAAAGTAATAAAGCTCTTTCCCTTCCTTGTGAAAGCTTAGTCTAATATTATAACAGAATATCAGCTGACATAATATGTATGCACATCACCCAAGATAAGGTAATAGACAAATAAATCAAGATGTGTAGTTCTATAACCAGGAGAAATACAGGGTCTCCTTTTTTGGAAATGGGAGTTGGGAAGCAAGTGAGTGGGGCAGTGAATAACATCCATAAAATGCCTGTAAACTTCAAGCAAAGGTATGCAAACACTCACCTGGTAAGTACTTCTTTTCATATGCAACTATAAGAAAAAAAAGATTTAAAATTAGGTGGTTAGCTTGTTTATTCCATACAAACATGAAACTACTATTTTCAAAGAAAGTTAATTTTCATCACAGTTTTTGATGTGTAAGCAATTGAGGGAAGAATGCATTCTCCGAGGAAAAAGTTTACTTAACTGTATTAATAAAAAACGATGGTCCCACCACTCATGCAGATGTCCATGAAGTTAACAGAAAATGCAGAATAAGGTAACGTAAGTGTGGATGAGGAGAGATATCATTTAAGTGTGAAACTAGGAGCCAGACTCTAATATCACTTCTATGACTGGCTCCTCTATGTCCTCAGTCAAGTCACTTTGGCTCCCATCTACGCCACAGGCCTTATTCTTCTCATTCGTCAGAGTAAGTGTCTTGCCTTCAACAGTTACTCCTAATCTGCACTGGTAAGAGAAGAGGACTAGGATCCTGTAAGTACAACTTTGTTTTTATAACCAGGTTGTGACATGCTCATCTGACTTGGTTGCAACAAACATAGCTGCCAAGTGTCAACACTGAACTTTTTTTTTTTCCCCACAACACACTGATGCATCTACATGGTTCCACATCCACATCACTTATGTTTCTAAAACTAACTGCAGCATAATGTATTATCATTGTAGTAGATTAGAGGCTATTGTAATTCCTGTTAATATATGGTTCTTCAATAAGGATTTTGAGACAGTAACACAGCAAACTCATGTTTTTAGATATATTGTGTTGTCTTCTAGAAAACTGAACTACTATACAAAAAAGGATCACCCACAACCAGACATCCTGACAGTAATGGTAGGGTAAGGCTACAGAGAGATCTCTAACGTAAGCATGAACACTCCTTCTCTGTGGCTTCCCTTAGACTGAAATTATATGCACAGTCATGTGATTAGATAAATTCTCTCTGCAAGCTATTCAAGGGGTCAATAATTCAGATAATTATCAGTAAATCAGAAAAACAATAGCTTTTATAGTCCACAAGACTTGTGGCTTGTCTTCATTTAAAATGCTACAGCTGTACTGATGCAGCTGCACCGCTGTAGCACTTCAGTGTAGACACTGTCTACACTGATGGGAGAGATTCTCCTGTCGGCATAGGTAAGGGGCGGTAGCTAGGTCAGTGGAAGAATACTTCTGTCCACTTGTCTATACAGGGATGTAGGTTGGCTTAACTACACCTCTTGGGGGCGTGGATTTTTCCACACCCCTAACCAATGTAACTAAATGGAACTAATTTTTTATTGTAGATCAGGCCTTGGCCAAAGCAGAGTGCTGGAAAACAACCCATAACCAGCCCAAAGGAGAGAGAGGAATAGGGTTCCTGGAAGAATTGTTTATATTATAGTACCATTAAAGTCTATTTTTAAGCATATTGTGAAATCTAGTCTATTAATTGTTAAAGACCAAACACACAGTGAAACAAAATTATTAAAAACATAGTTATGGGGATGTGGCTAAGGCAGCAAACAAGATAGTGGCTTAATCCAGCTCTCTGCAATAAACGGCAGTGGGGGAATAAATGAAAGTTATATAAACGGAACCCTGAACCCACAGCTCCATGCCTTACATTTGAGTAACCATCAGTGGAGCAAGCTTTGAAAAGCAGGGGGGGGGGGGGGAAGGGTGAAGAGAGCTGACAGATCCCAGTCCCACAGAGCAGCATTGGTGGGAGAAAAATTGAGCAACTGAATCCAGTGCCATCAGCTTGCAGAACATATTTAAAAATGACTCTGCAAGCCCAGAGATACTGAACTGGACCCTCATTACCCTGTAAAGAGACAGGGGTGAGTGCAGCAAAATTTAAAAAAATCAAAATAACTTGTACTATTGTGGCTGGGAAAGGAAGCGTGGCAGAGGCCATTCTGGAAAGAGCAGGCAAATAGAAGTGTGGCAAGAGGCATCTTGAGAGAGAAGCAACTAGTAAGAAGGAAAGACAAGAAGATCTAGATGTCTGTGAAAGGAAAGATCTTCCAATAGAAAGATCTGTTCCCCCCAAAACAAAGACATGGCTACTAAAGAGAGTAAATTCCCCTCTAGCAAATTATGAAGGCAGGTGGAGAAAGACCAGTCACTATCTAACCTGAAGGACCTGCTCTTAAAAACAAAAAAGGATGAATATGGAGATGAGGGAAGAGTTCCAGGCTTACAAGAAAGAAATAAAAAATGAAGTTAATGATATGAATGGGAAAATATCAGATGTGGAAACAGGATTAATCAAGCAATTGGACAGCACTACTAACCTAAATGAAAGAAATAACTGAGAGGAGGAAAGAGAAGAAAAGAAAAAAAACAGAATTAAAGATGGAGGACATGGAAAATACAGAACACAGGAAGAAAGCAAGGCTTAACAGTATTCCAGAGGAGACTGAAGGGAGAAATCTGGTCACACTGGATGATATTTTCCACGACATATTAAAATCAGCAAATAAAGTATGATACATTGCAGGGGAATGAGATTCCTTATTTGTGGAAAGATACAACAATTGTGGCATTCCTAAAAAAGGAAAAGATCTTACCAATTGCGCATCATAACACCTATTTATTTAATTAATGAGGATGCTAAAAGTAAAGAAGGTGTTAGCAAACAGATACTGGGTATGTCTGCAGCTGGCCTAGGTGAGCTGATTTGGGCTCATGGGGCTTTAGCCCTGAAGCCCAAGACTGCTATGTAGACCTTTTTTTGGGGGGGGGGGGCAGGGGGAAGGAGTGAGGGGGAAGGGGTCCCAGACCTTGGGCTCCACCCAAGCCTGAACATCTACACAGCAATTTTTATAGCCCCGCAGCCCAAGACCTGAGAGCCCAAGACAGCTGACCCAGATCAGCCATGGGTGTTTAATTGCTGTGCAGTCATACCCTGAGTGTCATCTTGCCCAAATATGTTCTGCTGGACCAGTGTGGATTTGTTGTTCAAAGGAATATCTGATATCAGAACTCTGAATTGAACTATAATGTTTATTCCAGTAATTCTTCCCGTGTGCTACTTTCTTTGGATGTTGAGAAAGCCTTCGACTGTCTGGAACGGGAGCACCTCAGACAGATTTTCGAAATCAGTGTTATAGGGGCATGTCGGCACTAAATACTCATCCTCGAGCATCTGCTTTGGTTAATGGTCATCAATCCCCTCCTTTTAATTTGTTCAGGGATATGAGTCAGGACTGCCTGTTATCCCCCCGTTGTTTTCTTTGGCAATGGAGCCATTTGCAATAAAGCAGAGGTCTCAAAGTCCCAGCCAGAGAACCTCCCCACTGCGGCCGGGGAGGAAAGACACATGCAGCCACAATGCCGGCAATGTCTGCTGTAGGCACCGCCCCCCACAGCTCCCATTGGCTGGGGGAGAGGGACAGAAATACCATCACTAGTCACCGGGCAGAGGCAGCCATGGAGGCAGCATCATTAGTTGCCAGGCAGAGTCAGCCATGGAGGCAGCATCATTTTTTCCCCCACAATGAACATAAACAAGTCAAAATACCAAACACAACTATCTGATGCACACCTTGCTGAAATCCTGAAGGTTTTAACTGCTCAGTCACTGAGGCCAAACATCAAAAAACTGACAGAACTGAAGCGTTGCCAGGTGTCTGGCAAGCGAAGAATTGTATAAAGGTGTATGACAGTTTTATTATTTCTAAGAAATTCAAAATTAAAAAAATATATATAAAAATTTTCTTTTCTGAACACCATCTTCAGTGACATTATTGGCCTGCTGGTAGGATTTGAGGACTGGCACTGGCCCTAAGGTATACTGAGTTTGAGAGCCCTGCAACAAAGGTAAGAAGTACCCCCCGGGTAAAGGGCATCAAAACATCTTCTGGATTAGAACACAAAATAGCTCTGCACATGGACAATGTCTTGTTATATTTGCAGGAGTCAGAAGCCTTGTTAAAAGTTACATAACAATTGACTTTGGAACTTAGGTAGGTATCAGGCTTCAAAATAAACTACAATAAATCTGAAATTTTAGGAATTAATATTCCCAAAAAGCTCAAAACAAACTGTGGTGAGCTACATAAATTTAAATTGATAAAGGAATCTTTAAAACGTGTAGGTGTAAATATTGTGGAGAAACATAAAAAAAATCTCTTTAAGTGAAATTAGCCTCCAGTGTGGAATAATATAATAAACCTCTTGGAGGAATGGAACAAACAAAATTTCTTGGCTACTCAGGATAGCCTCAATAAAAATGAATGTCCTTCAAAAATTATTTTTGTTTCAGCGCATCCCTGTTGGTATCCCTGATATTACATTAGGGACATGGCAGGATATTCTATTAAAATGCACAAGGAAACATAAAAGACAAAGGGTGATTTCAAAAAGTTCTGTATAAACCTACAAAGCGGGATGGACTAGCTTCCCTAATTTGGCATGTTATTGTTATACATCACAGTTAAAAGATGTGATCAAGTAGATTAACAATAAACATCAAAACAGTGCATAAAACTCAAACAAGAATGGAGCCCAAATACAGCTATTCATAGTAGTTGGTGACTCAGAAAGAAATTTAAATAACCAAAAATAAAAAGTCACCCATTCTTCCAGGCCACCATAGCGCTTTTGGATAAATTTTCTAATTTCTTGTTGCCAAGGCGCTCGCTCTCAGCTGTTTCCATTAT
This sequence comes from Mauremys reevesii, assembly GCF_016161935.1. Classification (NCBI taxonomy): domain Eukaryota; kingdom Metazoa; phylum Chordata; order Testudines; family Geoemydidae; genus Mauremys; species Mauremys reevesii. The sequence goes on along the minus strand of NC_052633.1, from coordinate 46,141,866 downwards.
CAATCAGAAATTTATCCCAAAGAAATATCAAAGTGTCTATTAATTGTGGATAAGAACTGACATTACTGAATTCAGAGTTCTGTTCCTGAGTCCTGATTTGAAATCATATCAATGGTATGTAATATAGAAAATAACATAACAATCCCATATTTTCAGTATTTACAAGTCAAACATTGTATTGTTAAATCAGGATACAAGGCAGCTCTAACTAGAGCGCCTCAACTACAGTTGAGGAGCTGACCCAGGAGGAAGCTGGAACAAAAGGTTTAATTTCTAAGATATATACAATTTTGATGGAAAAAGATGTAGATAAGAAAACAACCCAGATGAAAAGTTAGGAGAAAGATTTGGACAAAAATCAATCTGGATGTATACATGGGAAAGGTGATAAACATCTTTAATTTGGGTAGCTCATTAAGAAAATTTGTATCAATTATTGTATAGATGGCATTTGACTCCAGTTAAGAGCCATCTACTAGGGAGATGCTATTAGAGGGGTTTTCTGTGGGAGGGGCTGTTTTGGGAAAGTGGAACATAGTTGCACATGTAGTGGTTGTGTCTAGGAATGATATGATTTTGGGAGGAATTTAAAGAGATTCATTTTATGACAAATTGCCAGCTTTCTGGAGATCCCCTGTCGTGCTTACTGAATGCTCCTGTAGAGGATCTGCATTTTAAAAAAAGGACAAATTATTTATTTTCTATTGTTAGCAACTAGACTCTGTATTGTGCACTACTGGAAAAATATGACCTCTTCACACCAAGTATGTACCAAAGAGAAGTGCCGAAAAGAGAACAGAAATTTGGTCATATTTTCTAGTGTACTCAGAGGAGGAGGGCTCTCAAGCTAGCAAGCCAAAATGCCACGTTCTTTGAATATTAACCTGATCCTGAACAAGTAATGTACAGTGTAATATGTTAACGTTTTATTGTAACTTTGCCATAATCAAAAGTTTAAAATGTGTTTGTGTGTCTGTCTGTACAGAGAAAGAAGGAGAGAGTCTTGTGATGTAGACCCACATTGTACTTACAGGCTGTTTTACAAAGGATCCCTGTCAGAGGAAGATCTTCACAACTGATTTTTTTCCATTCCCCAGACTTAGTGTACATAGAAGCACATGTGTTCAGGAGATCCTCATTGCTCTCCTCTTCAATCCAATTGGTAAATTTCATTTCCGATTTGTCAAACCATTTAAAAGCATCATCTGTGATTGAAGGAATTATACATTGTCATTCATGCAAAAACAGTTTTTATACTTACAAATCAAATGGAATAATTGAATTTAAAAGAAAACTGAACATTTTGAAGTTATTGATACTTTTAACAGGCTGCATCCTGGCAACATGCGTCAAATCCAGTGCAGTGAGAGATGCAGTTCATGTCCAACATATGCTCTCAAGACCTTCTTGGACAAGAGAAATTCTGCCAACATACACCAGGCTGTCATTTGGACCAGATCACGCTTCAGGACACTTGTTACTGCTCCTTTCTCAAAGAATATACTCATTGCTTCCATCCTTTTGCATGCCATAGTAAGATTATAATTTCTACACAAATTGCTTACACTGCTGCTTACATATTAGCTTTGAAGCTTTTCCTGTCTTCCTCTTTGTGAACATGGGAAAGATTTTATGTCAGGACCAGGAGCTCTTTAATATACACTATTCTCCAGATCACAAGCTCAGTCTTTAGCCTGTCCTCAGCCCGCTGGTAATTTACAAAACTCCTAAAACCAGTAGAATGATTCTTTAGGACTAGGGACATCAAAATGATCATTAATCTAAATAAACTAATAATGTCAAACTCTCCTTGATGTAGGAAATGGACTTGATAATCCACACGATGGAGCCTGTAGATTTTATCATGAACAGAAGTCACACACCAGTGTCCCAGCCCAGAGAGATTTTTGAGGTTTGTAGTATCTTCATGGAAGCTTCCACCAAAGAAAATAAGCACAGCAAAGGAGGAGATAAAAAGAATCCTGACAAAAATGAATATTTTCCATGCAGGGACACAGTGAGAATCCTGGTATTAGGAAGTCCAGAGGAGGAAGGCTGGTCTCATGGTTAAGGTGCCAAACTTTGGCTCAGGCATCTGGGTTACATTCCCTGCCAGACTTAATGTGTGACATTGGGGGCATGTCACATTTTCTCCCTGTTATTCAATTTCCCATCTGTATAATTGGAATAATAAATCCAGCAATATTGTTACTTCTGAACTCCGCTTTAAACAAGTATGTAATAATGAGCCTCGGATTCTGACATAAAACTGATTTTCTTAGATATGCAGAAGAAAAATAAATCAGGATTTTATTAAAAAGACACAGACACGTTTTATATCCCTACTTCGCTCCCCTAATGAAAGTAACTTTGGGCTCTTAGGGTACAGTGCTTGGGACCCAAGAAAGAGGGATCTAAATGATCATAATCTGTAATTTAATAAATATTAGTCATCCCTCAGCAAGCAGTTCAAGGCCACATCAAGAAAGAGGCACATCATAAGGAGATGGCCACACATATAGGCTAGAACAGAACACAACTTATGTAATAGAAAAACATATTACGCAAAGTAGTAGAAAACTTAAAAAGAATTAACCTTATCTTTTGCTGTTGTTCTGGGGCAAGGACAACATTCCCCATGCTTAATAAAAGCCAAGATTTTTCCATGCTGATTAGGCCTCAACTGGAGTATCGTGTCCAGTTTTGGGTGCCACATTTCAGGAAAGATGTGAACAAATTGGAGAAAGTCCAGAGAAGAGCAACAAAAATGATTAAAGGTCTAGAAAACATGACCTATGAGAGAAGATTGAAAATACTGGGTTTGTTTAGTCTGGAGAAGAGAAGACTGAGAGGGGACATGATAACTATTTTCAAGTACATAAAAGGTTGTTACAAGGAGGAAAGGATAAAAATTGTTCTCTTTAACCTCTGAAGATAGGACAAGAAGCAATGGGCTTAAATTGCAGCAAGGTCAGTTTAGGTTGTACATTAGGAAAAACTTCCTAGTGGTTGGGTGGTTAAGATCTGGAATAAATTGTCTAGGGAGGTTGTGGAATCTCCATCACTGGAGATTTTTAAGAGAAGGTTAGACAAATATCGGTAAGGGATGGTCTAGATAATGCTTAGTCCTGCTGTGAGTGCAGAGGACTGCACTCGATGATCACTTGAGGTCCCCTCCAGTCCTACAATTCTATGATTCAAGATCTCTAGCAAAATCATGTTCCTCTCTCTGGGCTAAATTCTGTTCTCAGATATGTAAAGTCAAAATAATCCATTAATTTCAATGTTGTTACTCCAGATTTACATAGTGTATCTGAAGTTAGTACGTATATACAAAGAGACAAATTTTATTTACAGTTTTTTTAGCTATTGATGTGAATGGAGAAAAGCAAGCAAGAGTGTTTCTATAACTACGCAAACACCACATAAAGATGTTTGTAACCATTATCTGTGAAAGTGAATATTGGTCTTGTCAAAATTGTCAGACTGAAAGACCTGGAAATAATCCTATATTTATCCTCCACACAGGTATAGCACAGATAGCAGCAATATACAACCTTCCACGTAGTTCTCTACTGACACGTCTCAACCCTGATTTGGAGGGACTATCTAGGGCTGAGAGATTAGTTACGTGTCTGTTCTCATTCAATCCCAGATATTGTCAACAACAGTTCTGATTAGCATGGCAATTGTTTTTTTGGATGTGGACACCTTTTCAATAAGAACTGAACTGAGACTGCCATATAATTTAATAATTCCACCACAAAGACCTGCATTTTCTGCAGTTAATAGAGACAAAGTATTAGGATATCAACAAGGTAGTTCTCGCTTACCGTCTGTGTCAAAGAACATGCCCAGTGAAATATAATCAGGGCCTTGCCAGTGATTTTTGAATGTTTCTTGTATAAAGGTATTCTCCTCTTTATTTTTTATACTAATAATGTCTGCTCCAGAAGCTGTATTTGAAAAAAAAAATCCCCCTATAAATCTAAGTTTGAAAGCACGTTTCATGCAACAGAAGTGAAACAACTATAAATACTATATTAAAAGCATCTTAACATACTGACCCACCCAGTAACCAATCAATTGTGTACATACATTAACCACATCTCAGCAGTGCAATGACAGACTGACAGGATATACAATGCATTCACATAGTGTCATATAAATGCCATTTATGATGTTAGCGAACGCACAGGTATTTAGACATTTAAGTATGTAATCTTGAAAAAAAAATCTAAACAATTTAGATAATTTAATTAGATCAAAGAGTTGATTTATAGTCTTTTTCCCTTGATATGTCTCAGATTTTGTACTCAATTTGAATACACTGACTACCAGTGGATCATTCAAAAGAAACACAAAATTTAGGCTCTTTTGTTATTTACACTATCATCATATCATTTACATGCTGTTTGCAATACAAATCTCTTTAAAATACTAATGAGCTATGGGAAAAGATCTTCACATACACATAAGTAAGCCCAACCCTTTTGGTTTAATACATAAATACTACTCTGAAATAGCTAAAAGTTGGAACTGTATTCTGCTTCAGAAATTCCTTGTCAGTGCTCAGCTGATTTTTCCTTTGTAAGATAAGACTTAATATAAAATAAAATGAAGAATAGTAAATTGAATGTTAAAAAAAATGTTGAATAGCTGATTATATTTAAGGCTACCAGAATGTCACAGAGGTCATGGATTCTGTGACCTCCGTGACATTGGGGCCCCGCAGAAGCCCAGCTGCCACGGCAGTGGGGGACCCCCCAGAGCTCTCAGCTGCAGCAGTGGGGAGCCCCCTCAGCTCCTAGCCCCATGGTCGGGGTGCCTTCCAGGCATGGGGCAGGAGTGGGGGGCCACAGCTCCCTGCCGCTGCATTCAGTGGGGAAGGGTGATGGACCTTCCTCCCTCCCCATTTTGTCAGGGATGTTTTTAGTAAAAGTCAGGGACTAGTCATGGCTTCTGTGAATTTTGGTTATTGCCTGTGACCTGTCCATGAGTTTTACTAAAAATATCCATAACAAAATCATAACCTTAATCATGTTCCATTTGAAGCCACTGGGAATTTTCCCATTCCCATTATCAAGTATATGACTGAACCAAAAATGGCAAGAAAACCAAAGTAATCTTCCATTTAAAACAAAAAAATAATAAACTATGTCCCTACGGAAAAAGTGATATAATATGCAAGCAATTACGGACAGTCTCTTTAATCATATATTCCAGGTTACAATGGTGGAGATGTCAGTTCAGTTTATATTGTTTTTACTTTCACTACCATTGAAAGAAAATGATGGTATTCTAGAGGAAGGAACTATTATTAGTTTGTGGCTTTAAGTCCTCGCCCTGTGGCAAGGAGAGGATGTGGACATGCACTGTTCTGGCAACAATACATGAGGCAGGCACAATGCTTCTGGGAATGCTGCAGAGGAAAGCCCACTACACCATGTTACAGAGTGCAGCATGAGCTCGGCTTAGCTGGCAGGGTAATGGTTTCTTTTTCCCTCCCCACAGGAGAATCGAACAACACCTGTGTCTTCATTAGACTCTGCTGGTCTTCCTGTCCTAAGAGCAGTACCATGAATTTGCCTAGCTGTGAATGGGGGCTGGGATGGGGCGGGACAGGGGATTAGGGAAGACTCCTTGCACCTCCTCTGCCGTGCATCCCAGAATGGCTAAAAGAAGAATATAGACTGAAATTTTAAAGGTATGTCTATGATTTTTTACTGTGAGGGAAAAGCAGTAATGAAAAAATGAGAGAATGATAGTCACTTCCAGACTTTACAGAGAATACTGAGGCAAGGACTCGGGTCCAGGGTGACCTGGTGAGATACTATATATGTTTAACAGCAAAAATTGTGGTAATCTCTTGTCTAACAAGGATATGGAAGTGTTTCCAGAGTATCTAACTGCCACTGCAGCCTCCATTCTCAGATAAACACCAGTACAACTTGAAGAACATTTGGAAGCTCATCCACTGAGGTGAAGTTTTAAAAAAGTAGTTGCTCTACTACCATATTTTGACTATTGAGAAAGTCCTGGGTGACAGTAAAAACTCTGCTGAAGTCAGCTTAAATCACCAGAAACACAGGATTGGCTGTATTGGATTAGACCAGACCAGTAACTAGTACTTGGTGCTTCAAAGAAAGACAAAAAATGCATTTAGCCAAATGTACAACGTTCTGCCATACAAGGGAAATTTCTTTCCTGATCCCCTTGGGTTCTCCAAAATGATGTTTGTTTACCTTTATTATTTTAGCTTGTTTAATAACAATAATGTCTTAAAATAATACAGTTATTCATTAAATGCAACCACAGTACATATCTCTTAATAATGCATCAGAAATAAAAGAGATGGATTACAGTACCATTGTTTTTACAGAGATTTCTGGCTTCATCAATATTGTCCAATTCCTCTAATGTGCCTTGAAGAAAAATATAGCAGCTATTTCTAAATGGAATCCAAGTAGAGGAAGGGCACTCTACACAGAGAAGAACAAATATCATTATTCTAAACACTAAATAGTAGTATGGTGGTTGTTATGAAGAATTTGTTTCAAATGGTGATTTAGATGAAAAGAAAAATAATACAGTTTATCTTTCTGGATTGTATGCATCTCTGATGGAGCATGAAAACAATTAAATATTAATAAATATCTGGAGTAAAAATAAATACAATATTCTTAAGACTCTAATTTAACAGGTCAGATGAAGAACAAATACAGGACATGAGGATGTGTGATATAGCAGAGAAATCAGACACACAAAAGATTCATTAGATCACTTACCCATCCTCTAGCTAGTATTCTGCTTTTTAGAGTTTATTCTCCAGTAATTTGGCCAATATAATTGTTAAGGTCTCCAGTAGAAGGAAGGCCTTCCACCATTCCCTTGGGATATTCTGGACATATCTCACAGATATCACTGCGAAGGGCTATCTTTTTGTTCTGTTTGTACAACACCAGCACAATAGGGTCCTGGTCCACAATTAGGGCTCCCAGGTGTTACAGTAATACAAATAAACACTAACAGTTAGGAGATTTCCCTTATATTCAGTTTAATTTGTCCTTTGCTTTTTTCTAGGTATTTATAAAGAGCCCATCACCATGATATTTATTTATCCCATTACTCTGAACTAGATAACCTTGGACCACTCTAAACGATTCATCTTGCTCACTTGTGTTTACACCCTTTGAATACTAGGTGGTAGCAAAATATTTGCCCTTTTACTCATCTGAACAAGTTATATGTATTAATTTACTCTTTCATCACAAGTCAATTCCTTCATCCTTTTAGCTATTTTTATTGCATTTTCTGGAATTTCCTCCACTTTATCATCTTCTTTCAGGTAGTGAGGTACCTAAAACTCAGAGTAATCTGGGAGTGATTTCATCAGTACCAAACAGAGAACAACTCTCACCTCCCAGTTAAGTGATTCCTCTGTCTGTGCAGCACAAAGTTGTAGTGACTCTGTTTTTTGTCAACACTTTTGTTTTTGGAACACTATATGCTCTTTTACTACCCACTCTTGCCCTTTACCTCTCTTACAGCATTTCAGCTTACCAGTTATTTTCCATAAGAGCGCAGGAAAAGAGAAATAAATTCAGTAAGAAAATATGTAGTTGGGGGACACACTATATAACTCCTACTTGACGGCTCAATGAGCAGGAAGGAGAAAAGAAAAGACAGACTTGACAACTAACCAGAACAATATATTTTCATTCTGAAAGTAGTTTCTTCCGCTAGTCTGTGCCTCCTCTCACTAGTGTTTCCAAACCCATCTAACTTAATCATGTCCCTTTAGTAATTACAAAAAGATGTGTGATTCTGAAGAATCAAAGCCAGCATTCCTGTTTATTACCTTCTATGAACCTATTTTGGTCTGTCTACCTAGCAACACAGACCATCAGGAATTATTAACCGAGCACTCTGCTCTCTGCATTGAATAGGGAATTCAATTCAAGGATGCATCCTCATATTCAAAGTCCTCTATTGGAATGGCCTTAGCTACCAGAGAGATCACTTATCCCTCCATGACAATGACCTCCAATGACAGGAACATTCCAATGAAATTGTTGACCAAAACGGTGAGGCTTGTGAAAGCAGAAGGTAGAGTTTCACAGGAGCTGGACCTAGAACATGGAACTTATTCCCGCATGTGGCAAATTGGCTGAAAATACAGTAAAGAACAAAATTATCAGACACACAGATCAACAGAATATGTTGGAGAAGAGTCAGCATAACTTTTGTAAAGAGAAGTGATCCCTCACCAATCTATTAGAATTCTTTAAGGGATTTCACAAACATGTGGACAAGGATGATCCAGAGGATATAGTGTACTTGGACTTTCAAAAAGTCTTTGACAAAGTCCCTCACCAAAGGCTCTTAAGCAAACTAAGCAGTTATGGGGTAGGAGACCAGGTCCCTGCTTGATCTGTAACTGGTTAAAAGATAGGAAACAAAGTAAACGGTCAGTTTTCACAATTGATAAATTGATAGATAGCAGGGTCTTGGGATCTGTGCTGTTCAACATGCTCATAAATTATCTCGGAAGGGGAGTGAACAGTGAGGTGGTAAAGTTTGCAGACAATACAAATTACTCAAGATATTTAAGTCCAAAGATGACCGAGAAGAGTTACAAAGGGATCTCACAAAACTGGGTTACTAGGGGACATTTTGGTAGATTAAATTCAATACTGATAAGTGCAAAATAATGCACATTGGAAAAAAATCATCGCAACATCCGCTCAATATGCAGTGGCAGACAAAAAAGCCAACAGTGTTAGGAATCATTAAGAAAGGAATAGATAAAACAGGAAATAGAGTGGAACTATATATCCATGATATGCCCACACTTAGCATGCTGTGTGCAGTTCTGGTCACCCTATCTCAAGAAAGATTAGAATTTGAAAAGGTACAAAGAAAGACAACAAAAACTCTTAGGTGCACATACACCCATAGAAAAGAGACAACTAAGGGGTGATATTATAGAGGTCCATAAAATCATGAATGGTATGGAGAAAGAGAATAGGAAAGTGCTATTTGCCTGCTTCATATGACACAAGAACTAGGGGTCACCCAATGAAATTAATAAGCAACTGGTTTAAAACAAACATAAGGAAATACGTCTTCACAAAATGTAAAGTCAGCCTATGGATATTGCAATGGGATATTGTAAAGGGTAAAAGTGTAACTGGGGCTGAAAAGGAATTAGATAAGTTCCTGAAAGATAGGTCCATCAATGTCTATTAGCCAAGCTGGTCAGGACACAACCCCATGCTCTGGGTATCCCTATTCCTCAAATGGTGAGAAGGTGGGAATGGATGACAGGAGATGGATCACTTGAAACTGCCCTGTTCTGTTAATTCCCTGTGAAGCATCTGGCACTGGCCACTGTGAGAGACAGACTACTGGGCTAGACAGACCTTTGGTCTAACCCAGTATGGCCATTCTTCTATTCTTATGTCATATGAATGACCACAGATCTCACCACTTTTCAAATGAAGAACCTGATCTAAAACGCCACTGAAGTCCATGGGAGTCCTTCTATTTGCATTCAGTCTCATAGACTTTAAGGTCAGAAAGGACCATCATGATCATCTAGTCCAAGTGTAGGCAACCTATGGCATGTGTGCAGAAGGCAGCACGCAAGCTCATTTTCAGTGGCACTCACACTGCCTGGGTCCTAGCCACCGGTCTGGGAGGCTTTGCATTTTAATTTTAAATGAAGCTTCTTAAACATTTTAAAAACTTTATTTACTTTACATACAACAATAGCTTAGTTATATATTATAGACTTATAGAAAGAGATCTTCTAAAAAGGTTAAAATGTATGACTGGCACGCAAAATCTTAAATTAAAGTGAATAAATGAAGACTCGGCACAGCACTTCTGAAAGGTTGCCAACCCCTGAACTAGTCTGACCTCCTGCACACTGCAGGTCACAGAACTTCACCCACCCACTCCTGTAATAGATCCCTAACCTCTCTGGCTGAGTTACTGACGTACTCAAAGCATGATTTAAAGACTTCAAGTTACGGAGAATCCACCATTTATAATACTTCAAATCTGCAAGTGACCCATGTCCCATGCTGCACAGGAAGGTGAAATATAAAAATATATCCTCAAAATATAAAAAGGGGCTATTGTCTTAGCAGACTGCATCACCCGGTCCTACAAATGCAGATCCAAAAGAGTTCATTCAATTTAATAAAAATCACTAGTGATGAGACGTCATGGCTTGTGTAATGAAACTCACTCTGTAATACAGTGACACCCTGTTAAAGAGAGAGATCAGATTACTATATTCCTGTATAATCTCTAAACAAAAGCTCACTGTTGTAATGATTATTATTTTGTCTCTGATATTTACATGGCAAGGATATGTAAGCTTGTTAACACTTCCTAAATAAACTGTTAAAAAAAATACAAATGCAGATCTCTTACTTTTTATTTGGTCATTACATTTTATTTATCCTGAGGTTCCAGGCTACTCTAATACAACACAAAAGCTACAAGACACTGATAGCACATACCATTTAAAATGACCAAAAACTAATACATTCATACACTTGAAGGAATTAACTCCACACCTTCCAGCACTGAAACATACTGTGTAAGCAAGATCAGATACTGCACTTTTACCTGATAAATGCAAAATGTTTAAATTATATTGGAAACACCTAATTTTTTGCAATAGTAATTATAGACTGATGACAGAAAACCCTAGTAGAAACAATACTTTTCTAAATAGTTTCCAATTAAAAATGTCAAAATCCAGTGGCTTTTAAGTAGAGTAGAGAATGTAAGAGAGCATCAGAAGAATGTAGTCAAGATTTTCTGGAGTGACGAGTGATTTTGAGAACCTCCATTTTTGGGTGCCTAATTTAAGACATGTTTAAGGGGCCCAATTTTAAAACCGGCCCTAAATGCAAAATTGATCTCTCTTCAATGTAGTTTAACTTCAGTAAGTTACACTGCCCACACCTACTACCTCTCACACAAACAAAAATATAAACTAAAAGCAAGTTATTTCTCCTGTAGGCTGGAAAGGGATATTACACATTATTTATATTTTTTAAATACTTCGGAGGTGCTCATATACTAATTAAGGGCCTTAAACTAAGTAGTCTTCATCCTCAGAAGGACTGAATAATGCCACAAAACAATGCCAAAAAAGGAAGAAATTATTTGAACTTTGACCTGAGTGTTCAGACAGAGCCACGATACATGATAGGAGTGACTCCTATCAAGGGGTGAGGACAAACCTTTTTAGAAGTGGTTATTTTAGATCTGATGTTTCCTTCTAGACTTTCCAATGCTCTTGCAACACCACTTTATACTATAGGTGGCTGGTGAAAATATTTGTGTGTGTGTGTGTGGTGGGGGGATGAGACTACCCTGCATCACCCCACAATGGCAGCTCCTGTCCCATGGGGCTCAGACTGGCTCCCCATTCTAGCCCGTTGGGTCTTGCGGGGCTGCTACATGCAGATACGGAGAAGTCCGCTCCAGTGTCACTTGATGCACATACATGCAGGTGGGGCCCTCCCACAGCAACATCCCCCCATTCCCTTCCTGGGTACAGGGCCTCAGGATTTCTCTCTTCCCCAGGACTCCCACCCCCACCTCCTCAAGATTCTTCTTTCCCCCAGGACTTCTCTCCCCACTATCCCCACAAGATCCTTCCTTCCCTCAGAGCTCTCACCCTGTCCCAGTGAACCTCATCCCAACCCCCCAGTGCAGGGATTCTACTCCCCAATCTCTGCAAGCCATATCTTCGTCTCTCAGGAATCCACCAGGATCTCCACTCAGAGAGGTCTCCCCGGACACCATAGCTCCTCCTCCCCCATACTCTACACCAGATGTGGCTCCTGAGCCTCCCTGCCTGTTGGAGCCTCCAACAACTGACACTTCACAAACTTCAACCTTTCCGGGAAGTGCCACTCAGGAACCAGAAGCCCGCATCCCCTGCTGGGACCGAAATCTAGCTCCATCTGCCAGGAATCCAATGTGCAAGCAGGGCCCTCACCCACAATGTCCTGCCCACTTTCTGGCCTTGGCACCACCAGATGCGGGGCTTCACTTGCTGAGCTGGGCATACATGCAGGCAGTGGGGTGGCTCACAAAATGACCAAGCAGAGAGAAATTTTGGGGCTGAACCTTCTCTAGCTCTAGCTACCCGCCATTTTGCTGTACACCTCCCACTTACATACTGCCTCTAACCATTTCATTTGCTTCAAATGAACCAAGGAACAGCTAGGTCACATTCCACCTGGGTTGAACAAGCACATACAACACTTTATGGGGGAAGGAGGGGAAATTTTTGTTTCATTCTTTTCATTCACTGTTATCTTTTTAAACCTTTCATTTAACTTTGAATTAAGCAAAAGGTTTCTAAAAATGCTATAATTTAAAAAAAAAAACAGCATTACTTCATTGTTTATTTAGCAGGAGCCTCATAACGCAGCACATTTGCAACTTGAAGTCATTTTAGATATATTTCCTTCTGCATTTTTTAAATAGAAGGTTTAAACATTTTTCATTTATCCACTCTTTAGTTTAATGGCCTCACTATATATCTGAGCAGAGAGCAAGTGAGCACGCCACACACACAGTGTGAGAGTTTTGAAAACGCCTAAACATCTTAGGAGCTCAAGTCTAATTGATTTTCACTCAGGTACTTTTGAAAAATCACACCCATCACAAGTTAGCTTTTAACTATAATTGCAGAAAAGGTTCTTGACTGCCAATGCAGGGAAACGTGGTTAATGCTGATAGTTTAGGCCCCATCACTTTGGCTGCATAATGCAAAATTAAATTGGAATACTTGCTGAGCCACAGGAGAGCAAGTGGGGAACCCTTAGCCAACTGAATGAAAAAAAGTTAAAAAGCCACTCAAACATCAAAGATGTATTGCAGGGGAAATACTGGTGAAAGACTCAGTAATTGGGTATGTCTGCACTGCAATCAGAGGTATGATTGATGCACAGATGTAGACATTTGATCTAGCTGGCACAAGTACCAATAGCAATGAAGCTGCTTCAGTGCAAGCTATATAAGCCTGCCCAAGACTGGGCTATTTACTTGTGTGGCTAGCCTGTGCTGCCGCAGCTTCACTGCTATTGGTATTCCCATTAGCTAGATCAGGGGTCGGCAACCTTTCCAGAGTGATGATTTATTTCTTTTTTTTTATTTATTTTAATTTTTTTTTTTGTGCCAGTTTTTTAACATTCTAGTAGTCTATAATATATAACTAAACTATTGTTGTATGTAAAGTAAATAAGGTTTTTAAAATGTTTAAGAAGCTTCATTTAAAATTCAATTAAAATGCAGAGCCCCCCGGACCAGTGGCCAGGACCCGGGCAGTGTGAGTGCCACTGAAAATCAGCTCGCGTGCCGCCTTCGGCACGCGTACCATAGGTTGTCTACCCCTAAAACAGATTAAAGCTAGTTTGAGTACATCTTCCTGTGCTGCAATCACACTTCCAAATGCAGAGTAGACATACCCAGAGACCCTTTGGAATGGGGAGGTTCTCAGAAGGAAAGGGATAACAAAGGACAGAAACAGGAAGACATGGTCAACCTGTTTTTTCTAATCTCTTACAACGATTTCTCATTGTAAAAACAATTTAAGTATTGACAACTCACTGTTGTCTTCTGTTTGAGATGGTTTGTCCTGCACGATTTTTTTTTGCATACTATTAAATTATGCTGGTGTATTACCATTTTGGGACCATAAGACTGTTGTCCCTCACAGGATCCTCACAAAATTAGATAAAAGAACAGGAGTACTTGTGGCACCTTAGAGACTAACAAATTTATTTGAGCATAAGCTTTCGTGGACTACAGCCCACTTCATCGGATGCACGTAGTGGAAAATACACCCCCACACACCCACACACACAGAAACATGAAACAATGGGTGTTACCATACACACTCTAATGAGAGTGATCAGTTAAGGTGAGCTATTATCAGCAGGAGAGAAAAAGAACTATTTGTAGTGGTAATGAAAATGGCCCATTTCCAGCAATTGCGATCCAGAGCCTCAGAAACAACTCTGACATCATAATCAAAAAGGCTGACAAAGGAGGTGCTGTTGTCATCACGAATAGGTCGGAATATAACCAAGAGGCTGCTAGGCAGCTCTCCAACACCACATTCTACAAGCCATTACCCTCTGATCCCACTGACTGTTACCAAAAGAAACTACACCATCTACTCAAGAAATGCCCTGAAAAAAGCACAAGAGCAAATCCGCACAGACACACCCCTAGAATACTCCTGCTCGGAGTTCTATCTGCTACCCAAGATCCATAAACCTTGAAATCCTGGAAGCCCCCTTCATCTCAGGCATTGGCACCCCGACAGCAGGATTGTCTGGCTATGTAGCCGCCGAAATGCCGCCAAAGACCCCCGGAGCAGGGCCCCCTTAGCCGTGGGGCCCTCTTCGGCGTGGGGCCTGATTCCGGGGAATCGGGTGAATTAGCTTAAAGCCGGCCCTGCCTCATGCCCTATGCTACCAGCACTCCTAGCTATCTTCGAGACACCACTGACTTTCTGAGGAAACTACAATCCATTAGTGATCTTCCTGAAAACACCATCCTAGCTACTATGGATGTAGAAGCCCTCTATACCAACATTCCACACAAAGATGGACTACAAGCCGTCAGGAACAGTATCCCCGATAACGTCACGGCAAACCTGGTGGCTGAACTTTGTCCTCACCCATAACTATTTCACATTTGGGGACAATGAGTACCTTCAAATCAGCGGCCCTGCTATGGGTACTCGCATGGCCCCACAGTATGCCAACATTTTTATGGCTGACTTAGAACAACGCTTCCTCAGCTGTCGTTCCCTAACACCCCATCTCTACTTGCACTACATTGGATGACATCATCATCTGGACCCATGGAAAAGAAGCCCTTGAGGAATTCCATCATGATTTCAACAATTTTCACCCCACCATCAACCTCAGCCTGGACCAGTCCACACAAGAAATCCATTTCCTGGACACTACAGTACTAATAAATGATGGCCACATAAACACCACCCTATTCCGGAAACCTACTGACCGCTATACTTACCTACGTGCCTCAAGTTTTCATCCAGACCACACCACTCGATCCATTGTCTACAGCCAAGCTCTACGATACAATCGCATTTGCTCCAACCCCTCAGACTGAGACAAACATCTACAAGATCTCTATCAAGCGTTCTTACAACTACAATAGCCACCTGCTGAAGTGAAGAAACAGACTGACAGAACCAGAAGAGTACCCACAAGTCACCTACTACAGGACAGGCCCAACAAAGAAAGTAACAGAACGCCACTAGCCATCACCTTCAGCCCCCAACTAAAACCTCTCCAGCACATCATCAAGGATCTACAACCTAGCCTGAGGGACGATCCATCACTCTCACAGACCTTGGGAGACAGGCCAGTCCTTGCTTACAGACAACCCCCAAACCTGAAGCAAATACTCACCAGCAACCACACAACAAAAAACACTAATCCAGGAACCTATTCTTGCAACAAAGCCCATTGCCAACTCTGACCACATATCTATTCAGGGGATACCATCATAGGACCTAATCACATCAGCCACACTATCAGAGGCTCGTTCACCTCCACATCTACCAATGTGATATATGCCATCATGTGCCAGCAATGCCCCTCTGCCATGTACACTGGCCAAACCGGACAGTCTCTATGTAAACGAATAAATGGACACAAATCAGACCTCAAGAATTATAACATTCAAAAACTAGTTGGAGAACACTGCAATCTCCCTGGCCAGTCGATTACAGACATAAAAGTTGTAATATTACAACAAAAAAACTTCAAAAACAGACTCCAAAGAGAGACTGCTGAATTGGAATTAATTTGCAAATTGGACACCATCAAATTAGGCTTGAATAAAGACTGGGAGTGGATGGGCTATTACACAAAGTAAAACTATTTCCCCATGCTTATTTCCCCCCCAGTTCCTCACATCTCCTTGTCAATTGCTGGAAACCGGCCATTTTCATTACCACTACAAACAGTACTTTTTCTCTCCTGCTGATAATAGCTCACCTTAACTGATCACTCTCGTTAGAGTGTGTAGGGTAACACCCATTGTTTCAGGTTCTCTGTGTGTATATCTATCTATCTACTGTATTTTCCACTACATGCATCCAATGAAGTGGGCTGTAGCCCACGAAAGCTTATGCTCAAATAAATTTGTTAGTCTCTAAAGTGCCACAAGTACTCCTGTTCTTTTTGCGGATACAGAGTAACATGGCTGCTACTCAAACAAAATTAGATGTGTACATCAAGAAGCTCTCTCAGCAAGCAAAGCTTTAAAATTAAATATATAACAGAGCAAAAGAGGACAGAGGCAAAATGAAAAGCAGAAAATGATGAAGTTTGGCCTCAGAATCTCAGATACATGTGTGCAACACCCACTGACTTCAATAGGAGCTGTGTGTATCTATCTGAAAGTAGAATTTGCCTCAAAACAGGGAAAAGGAACAGGATCAGAGCATCAGGAGGCATCATAGGAGAATAGGCAGAACACAGTTAATAGTCACAAAAGTTTTACAGAGCAGCATAATAAAATGGTTTTAGAAGTTTTGATAAATTTAAATATCCCACTCTAAAGTGTTACAAATGATTTACAAGTGGGCTACCAGCTGCGCCACATAGATAGATTTTGCAGAACTAAATACTGGTTTACTCTGAAGTTTTTAGTGCCAGTGTGTATGCAGACTTGTTGAAATGCTTCAATTATTATTCTCACTTCCTCTCTTCTCGCCTTTTACCAAAGTCAGAGCAGATATTGGAAAAGGACTTTTCCACATGATAAGATCTGATTGTGTTTGAACACAATTCTGAAGAACCACGTTACTGATACAATGCTGGCCAGCACAGACCAAGGCACACTGTGGTGTCTGCTAAAGAAATTAGACCCTGTTGTGACCAGCATGCCGTCACAAGGCCATGTCTACACTTGCGAGATTACAGTGACACTGCTGTACCAATACTGCTGTACCAATACAGCTGTGCCGCTGTAAGATCGCTTGTGTAGCCGCTCTATGCCAATGGGAGAGTCATCGTGGACAGTTTTCTGAAGATGTCCACACAGTGTGCAGAGGTGGTCAAAAAAGCAAACAGGATGTTAGGAATCATTAAAAAGGGGATAGAGAATAAGACTGAGAATATATTATTGCCCTTATATAAATCCATGGTACGCGCACATCTCGAATACTGTGTACAGATGTGGTCTCCTCACCTCAAAATAGATATATTAGCACTAGAAAAGGTTCAGAAAAGGGCAACTAAAATGATTAGGGGTTTGGAGAGGGTCCCATATAAGGAAAGATTAAAGAGGCTAGGACTCTTCAGCTTGGAAAAGAGGAGACTAAGGGGGGATATGATAGAGGTATATAAAATCATGAGTGATGTGGAGAAAGTGGATAAGGAAAAGTTATTTACTTGTTCCCATAATACAAGAACTAGGGGTCACCAAATGAAATTAATAGGCAGCAGGTTTAAAACAAATAAAAGGAAGTTCTTCTTCACACAGCGCACAGTCAACTTGTGGAACTCCTTACCTGAGGAGGTTGTGAAGGCTAGGACTATAACAGCGTTTAAAAGAGAACTGGATAAATTCATGGTGGTTAAGTCCATAAATGGCTATTAGCCACGATGGGTAAGGAATGCTGTCCCTAGCCTCTGTTTGTCAGAGGATGGAGATGGATGGCAGGAGAGAGATCACTTGATCATTGCCTGTTAGGTTCACTCCCTTTGGGGTACCTGGCATTGGCCACTGTCGGTAGACAGATACTGGGCTAGATGGACCTTTGGTCTGATCCAGTACGGCCGTTCTTATGTTCCCGTCGACATAATAAAACCACCTCCACAAGTGGCAGTAACTAGGTCGGCAGGAGAAACTCTCCTGCTGACACAGCGCTGTCCATACTGGCACTTCTGTCAGTGAAACTCATGTCGCTTAAGGGTGTGTTTTTTCACACCCTTGAGTGACATAAATTATACCGACAAAAATGGGAGTATAGACATGGCCATAGTTAGCTTATAAGACACTGAACACAGTTTGCCCTGATTTACACTGACTGCTTAGTTGTGGTCAGCAAACAAGTGCATTTAGAATGGAATCTGTCAGAACACCCTAAAGGAAACTTTACTACAACTAAATTCACTTTAAATACCTTCCAATGCATACACTGGGTGAGAGCCTTACACCAGCGAAGGGATGAAGCAGTATAACCGGGCCCTAAAAACCCTGGTTCTATCCAGGAGAGGGTTCCTCCAGCACAGGTATTGTGGAGACAGGTGCAGCCCTGGATTGGACAGGGTCAAAGATGGCTTAAGGCAAACACCCTGCCCCCTACCTCCTTGGGCTGCAAGCTCTCTTCTACTCTACTTAGAAGAAAAAGCACATCATCTCAACAGTTTCTTTTACTTTTACACTGTCAGGAACAGAACCAGTTCCTGTGCTTTGCTCTGATCAATACACAATATCTCAAAAAGAGGCATCTGATGAATCAGACTATCTCAAAAGATTCGCAGCTCTGGAGTGAATTCCTCATAGAACTGCTTGTTCTTCTTCTAAACCACAGAAACTCTAGATGGGGAAGTGAGTACGTTTTTCTCTTCTAACTTGCCTTGGGACATTTTGCAAAACTTCCTACTAATACTAAAATCAGTTACATTTTACTGGTGGTAGCAAAATTGAGAGTCCTAATGTATAAGGGCTGTCAGCTGCCTCCAACATTTTAAGTACTGTATCAATTAGATTCTCTAGTGTAGGCCAGGCTCAGGTGTGTTTATATGACAAATCAAAATTACATTTCCAGTTGGGCAAGTCTTTCATAGGCTTGCTAATGGCCAAGAGTTTTAAGGTGCATCTGTTTGCTTTGAAATACATGATCTATGCATATGTGGTATTTATCGCATTGGTATTTCAATTATTTGCATTGGCACTCCCACTCCCATTATTATAGCTCACAGCAGCCTGGGATGGCTATTTTCACCGCTGTGGGATCCCCAATTTCTTTGTTATTGGGGCAGGAGGAATGAAATGTCACCCTGATTGGGTAAATGGGGAACTACAAAATTGTCTTGTGATGGGGGGTTTCATTGTCAGCTGGATAGCGCTTGCTAGATGGGGCACATGGGTTCCAAAACCCATTGAAAAGAGAGAGGCTAGGGACAGATGTCTGTACTTGGTGGTGCAGGCTCCTTGTGTGAGCCAGAAGCACCAGTTCCACCTATGCCTCTCTCTTTTCAATGGGTTTTGGAACCCATGTGCCCCATCTAGCAAGCGCTATCCAGCTGACAATGAAACCCCCCATCACAAGACAATTTTGTAGTTCCCCATTTACCCAATCAGGGTGACAACATTTCATTCCTCCTGCCCCAACAACAAAGAAATTGGGGATCCCACAGCGGTGAAAATAGCCATCCCAGGCTGCTGTGAGCTATAATAATGGGAGTGGGAGTGCCAATGCAAATAATTGAAATACCAATGCGAATACATGAAACTTCTTTCTGCACGCCCCATAATTTACCACCAGATGTCAGGGTAGAGCTCATCCTGACTCTGCTTACATACAGTTAATAATATTAATACAATTTGAATTAACTCTAGTAGGAATTATGTGCATTACAGTAATGCCCAGAGGCCTCAGTCAGGATCAGGGCCACCTTGTGCTAGGACATGTACAAGCACATTAACAATATGCTTCCCATCCCTGATCAGATTAAAAATCTAAGATGACAAGTGACATACAGAAGGAAGAGGAAAATATTGGTTTCTAATATTATAATACAAACTTTTCATATACTTTTGTTTTAAATAAAAACACCTCATTATACCATCTATACCTCATTCTATCCTTTCTTGCAGGCTATGGGGCAGTAACGTATAATTGAGGTGATTTTTACTCACATTTAAAAAAAATTAAAAAGTATATGTTAATTATATATTGTACAGGGAGGACACATGATCTGGTGGTTAAAGCATAGGTATATGCGGGTCTGGGTTTTACTCAGTTCTGCCACAGATTTCCTGGGCAATTCCATTTGCACTTGAAAAATTGGCAATTTGTTTTACAGTAACAGCTAGCAATGGGGCTAAGCCACTAGCGTGGTTGTGACTCAAACACACAAGTTTTCATGCACAGTGATAAAAACATCCAAAACCTAGCTAATCTAATAGTTTAGCCCAGGTACACCCGCAGTCCTGGGGGGGGGGCAGAGGCAGATAGGAGGAGGGGGCCGGGCCACGATCCCCTCCCCTAACCAGCCCTCCATACAATTTATGAAACCCAACGCAGCCCTCAGGCCAAAAAGTTTGCCCACCCCTGGTTTAGTTATTAAGAGTTTCACATACTTATTAAGAACAGAATAGACTTTTCTAACCATAAAAATCTGAGAACTTCATATAATACTATTAAAAAAAAGACAGCACTGCAGAAATGGCAACAATGCAGCCACTTAAACTCATGTAAATCACAATCCATTTTAAAAATCTCAATACTTGTCTTTTGTTTGTTTACAGCCATAAAGCCATAGAATCACTCACTAGCCACAGAATTTATTTCACTCTTTCAATTTTTTTAAAATGTGTAGCATATGTCCAGGGCAATGAACAGATGGTACATTTGATTAAAAAAGAAAGAAATAGAACCACCACAAACTCTTAAGCCCTATATTTTGCATACACAATTACATGTAGTTATTTTCGACAACAGAAAAGAGAAACTAAAATAATGCCAAGGCAAAAAAAAAAATCAATAAATGATTGACAGTTACGATACAAATTTACTGTAAATTGTGAAATGTACCATACATTCTTCAACACTCAGGCCCTACCTACACTTCAAAACCAACCATTTGTATCATGCCTGTAGTAGACCAATGGCTCTCAACCTTTCCAGACTACTGTACCCATTTCAGGAGTCTGATTTGTCTTGTGTACCCTCAAGTGTCACCTCACTTAAAAACTACTTGCTTACAAAATCCTACATAAAAATACAAAAGTGCCACAGCACACTAGTACTGAAAAATTGCTTACTTCCTCATTTTTACTATATAATTATAAAATATATCTATTGGAATATAAATATTGTACTTACATTTCAGTGTACAGTACATATACAGAGCAGTATAAACAAGTCATTGTCTGTATGAAATTTTAATTTGTACTGACTTTGCTAGTGGTTTTTATGTAGCCTGTTGTAAAACTAGGCAAACATCTAGATGAGTTGATGTACCCCCCGGTAGACCTCTGTGTACCCCCAGAGGTACACGTACTCCTGGATGAGAACCACTGTTGTAGGCTAAGGGTACTATGCTGACTGAGAGGGCATCGATGGGTCTGGAGGGGAGGATGTATGTATCAAAAAGAGCAACTGCAGGCCAGAAAGGAATGGGAAGGCACAGAATCTACATCCAGATGGTCCTGTGCTTCCAGAGACCAAATCCCTTTCCCGGTGGAAGGGTAAAAGAGAGAATTTCCATCCCACCCCACAGAACAATATGGGAAAAAAGTCAGCAAGGGGAACTGCATGGAATTATCATCCCTGCACCACTCTCCTCTCATGGGATTTTCTACAGGCGGGGACAATCTTTCCCAAAGTAAGAAGGCCAGCATACATGGAATGGGGATTACTTGGCCCGACTGCCACACCCTTGTGCCTAGTTGCCATCTCACATATCAGCACAACCACCTAAACAACAGCACAACCAGCAAGTCCAAATACAGATAGCCCCTCACCCCAGCACATACCCCTTATCTGCCACCAACACAAACCAACCAAAATCTCCCAGCACAACACAACCCAGGCACAAATCAACACAGCTTCCCATCACAATACACATTTGTCCACCCTCACTCATACTTACCATAAACTTAAGTGGCAAGTCTTTTGCTAGTAAGCATATATTGGGCTACTGTGATAATGCAATAAAAGTCAGTAGAAAAACCACTGTAAGATGCTATACAATTTAAGGGCGTAGAAAAAAAGGTATAAATTATATGAGAAACAGTATGTGACCCTGTAATTAAAAGATTACATGATAACAGTCTCAAAGGGGCAGAGAAAAAGTTGTGTGTGCAACCCTAATTTTGGCATGTGTGCTTAACTGTGCAGTCTTAATATTCTCTTCGTGTAGGTTTTTGTATGGAATGTGGTATGATTTGCAAGCTACACTGAGATTGGTTTTGTCTGAGGATATCAAACCTAATATTGATGCTCTGGTTGATGCAAAACGTTGCCAGCTAAGTGGCCAAAAAATGAAATGACTGTCAAAATTAGCACTGACTTTTTGCATTACAGTTTTTAAAAAGTTAATTCATTGACTTTAAATAGCATACTATAGTCTTCATTTTTTTCATTTTTGACTATACTTTTGTATCGTTGTGTGAAAAGGTGTCAGTGATGCGGCCCTTGGGCCAATGTACTAATCCTCATGTGGCCCTCGTGGTGATTTGAGTTTGAGATCCCTGGTGTAGAGTCTGTAGACAAATCTATAGTGCTACTTGTATCCTGGTCCAAACTCTAGGGTTTTGTCCAAGAGGCAGAGTGCGCTAGTGGATAAGGCAGTGGGCTGGGACTCAGGCAGCTTGTGTTATCTTCCTAGTTCTGCTATTGACCTGCTTTGTGACTTTGGACAAGTCACTTCACCTCTCTATGCTTTGATTCTCTCCCCACCCCCCTTTAATTATTTTGTCTATTTAGATTGCAAGCTCTTCAGGGCAGACTCTCTCTTACGATGGGCTTGTACACACTACCACTTATGTCACTATAACTTATGTCACTCAGGGGTGTGAATAAGCCACTCTCCTGAGTGATGACATAAGTTACACCAACCTAAGGCTGGTGTGGACAGCACTATGTCAGTGGGAGAGATTCTCCTGACATCATAGCTACTGCCTCTCATGGAGGTGGTTTTATTAAGCTCTCTCTTGTCAACACAGAGCGTCTTCACCAGACGCACTACAGCAGCGCAGCTGTATCACTTCTAGTGAAGACTAGCCCTATGTGTTTGAGCAGTGACTAATGCAATGGGGTCCTGATCTCACTTCGGCTATGTCTACACTACAGACCATAGAGCGCCACAGATGTACCGCTACAGATGCATCACTGTAAGGTCTCCAGGGTAGCCTAGCCGCTCTATGCCAATGGGAGAGAGCTTTCCCATCCACATAATTAAACCACTCCCTACAAGCGGTGGTAGCTATGTCAGCAGGAGAGCATCTCCCGCCGACAGCGCTGTCCACACAAGCGCTCCTGCCAGTGAAATTTATGTCGGTCAGAGGTGTTTTTCATACCCCTGACTGAGAAAAGTTTTACCAACAAAAGTGCTAGCGTAGACTGGGGTCACAATGTATGAACAAGCATGCAAGTAATTAGAAACTTTTACCATAACAATTAAAACATTTTTTTAAATTAAATGAAAACATATTTTTTGTTTAAATTTAAACATTTCCCTATACAATTTGTAACCTAAACATGGCAGCATTGTGCTGGTGCATTAATGAGTAACACTGATCAGTTTACTTACTTTTCCACTTCACATGACTAATAAATAGCATTATCTAGGAAAAGTGCAGAAATGTTGAAAACTTCAAAAGGAGAAAACTCTCTTAATTTCTTTGAAAGTGCTTTGAAAAATCAAAACCACTTAATCATACAACTTATGACTGTGCAGCAATTCTTTTATAAATTGCAAGACTAACATGATTTTTTTCTATGCCATAATGCTGATATACATGTTGATAATGTGCACTCACTTTCTTTACCAGAATTATGTAGGATCATAGTCCTACTATATAACTAGATATAGAAAAAGCTCTATTTAAAGCCTACCCTGGGTAAGGGAAAAATATAGTTCCCAGGCATTAGGCATTTAACTGACAGGAACACACCACGTGTGTCATTTTCCCTAGTTTAACTGGTTCTTTCCTTTGCTACTATTCATTTCACAGTTAGGTCCCAAGCCTTCAAATATTTATGCACATGCTTAAATTTACTCACTCAAACTGTCCGGGTGAAATAAAATTAATGGCACTATTCACATGCTTAGAGTTGAACATATGTGTAAATTTTTGCAGGACTGGGTCATTAGTTTTGATAAGAAAGCATGAGAAGGCACTCGCTCCAGACTATATTATGTTTTTTTTAATGTTCCATGTCTGAAGGGGTGTTTGCTTTCCACTGTTTCTCAATAGCTGTACATTAGCCAAATGGACTTTCCAGAAAATGAAACTTCTCAGCACACAACACAAAGTCTCCTCTCCCCTCATGAGGAACAGGAAATGAATTTGCCTCTCATCTGATTTTATATAAGGAGCAAGACTAAAAACATAACGGGACTGTGGCCCTGTCTGGATCTGGAAATAGGTTGTGTTTCGAAATGTTTGCTGGTTGTGGCTAACGCTAGACTCCCTTAAAGGCTGACCACGGCCGGGGAACAGGTTTTTAACCACGACTGACAGTATCTGCTGCAATGGTCGGGCTAGTTAACATGTTTTCGCTCACACGTTTCAAACCCTGGCCTACGTTTCTAGCGCAGACAATAGCTATGTTCATGGCAGGCCAAGAGTGTCCCAGAGCAGCTACCGCAGGGGCCTGCAGTGCCCAACGCAGCCCCCCCCGCCGCGGCAGGGTGAACTCCACCCCTCTATAGACTTACAGTGCACCGGGGTGGGGGGCCGCCCCTCCCCCGCAAACCCAGCAGCGTGGGCAGCGCTGCGCTGCCTCCCGCGGGGGGTGTCACACCCCGGCCGCCCGCCCTGAGCGGGACAGCGGCCGGGCTCGAAGCGGCCCCGCAGGCCGAGGGAGGCGGGGGGCTGACAGGCGCAGGAGGGCAGCACCTTACCGGCTGCTCCGGAGGCGGTGGCGAGGAGGCCGAGCAGGCAGAGCAGCGCGGGGAAAGGGGGCTCCATAGCCCCGGCTCACTCCACTGCGCGCCGGCTCTCGGAAGGCTGCGCCCGCAGGGGGGAGCAGCGCCCTGGCCGGCCGGACACCACCCACTGCGGGGGCAGCCCGGGGCCGGGAGCGCGGCCCCCGCAGGCTGCCCAGCCCCTGCAGGCTGGGCTGGGCCGGGCTAACGCGCCGCTCCCAACAGGGCTAGCTCCGGCGCGGGCCCCACGCGACATCTGCTGGGCATGACCGGGGCCAGGCGTCTGGGGGTGCAGGCGAGTCGGGCCGTGGAAACTCGCCCAGCCCCAGGTGAGTGGGCTGTCCAGGGCCAGCTCTGCCTTCAGCAGTGGGGGAGCGAGCGCGCCCGGCCTCCCGACCGGTTCGTATTGGCCACCAGAAACCCTGCAGCGCACGATGCAAATATACTAACAGGAGAAATCTCCCCTCACCCCACTAGTGTAAGACGTGCTGTCCTCCACCTTCCCCCCTCGCTTTTAGATGGCGCCTCTAAACTCCTGGGCTCAGCACTTCTGTCAGCGCCTCTCCACGTGGAGCTAGCTTGGAATAGGCTCTGAGTACAAAAGTTTGAAAACAGTTGAAATAAGTTTGAAATCTCAAGAGTATTCGATTGTGCTGGTAACTTGCCTGTGAACTGCAATGGAGAAGCCTGGCCTAGCTGTCTGTGTTTATCAATTGGCTCTATTCAGTGGTGGTGGTTACCTTTGGGTTATATTGGTTGCATTTTATTTTCAAAACTAGAAAAACAGGCACCACAGGTGTGGGGAGGGAAGCAATAACAGTAGCCACTGAAGTCAGTAGGCTACTGCCTTCTGCCAGGTGACACAGATCTAGAAACACTAGTAGTCTTGACCCATGTCATGTGACGGAAGCTGGGTAACAAAGATCAATCTTTTACACACACTCCTGTCTCACCTTTTATTACACATGATACTGCACAAACACAGAAGATGTAGCCCCTCCCCAAGGAATTTAAACTACACTTGACACTAATAATATAGATGCATATAATATTTTGAGGCCTATGACTGAGCTCCCAGTGTGAGGTGAAGTACATGGGCTTTTTAAAAAGCCCATTTTCTCATGCTTGTTCTTTAGCATTTTAGAATAAGTTAACATTTATAATATACCCAGTGAACTTCACCCACAAATACTATTACATTAAGATAAAATAACCTCATCTCAATTCTTAAGCACCAGTGAAGAAGATCTGCCCTGCATTTAATCAGGCTCCACCATTATAGGACCTTTTGTCTCCTTTGCTAACAAACAAACAAACAAAATCTGCAGTCCTTAGGTAAAAGCTCTTGCTAGAGTCAATGGGAGATTTATATCAGTATGAACTGCAGAATTTGGCCCAGAAACATTTAAGAGGTCATTTTAGGCAGGAGAGAATTCATAGTAAATCTTAAAAAGGCAAGATGGTATGTAAATTTTATAACTGATGTGTCTCATTATACATCAGACCAAAAGTATCTTGAGGCTGGAAGATAGATGACTACACCTGATGGGTACTTCCCCTATTTTCAGGGGAATTCCCTTGGGGGCTGTTACTGCAACTTTAGAGGTTCGTTACATGGGCAGAAAGGAGCCCTGGGACACCAGTGAATCAGACCTTAACATCCATTAAATGCTTAAATTGGCCACATTTCTCTTTAATTATTGCCAGCTCCTTGCCGCAGAAGCCTGGTAGTCATTAGGAGTCTTCTTGTATTCCACAGCAACATGTTTTTCTCCATTATAAAAGAATTCAACACCACCAATACTAACCCCCCTTAACATTAGTTACTACTTTATTGTAGAAACACCATTGTGTTAAGTGTTGTACAGACATTCAGCGCTGTTAATTTTTCCCCACAGAAACAAACAGAAAAATTAGGCTGATTTTTTATAAATTTTATTCTTTCAAGAGTTAAGAGCATGTTTGCATATTATCCTCACTGTACACTTCAATCCAGAAAGTGGGCTGTTCATTTATGCTAAGACAAGTTGTGCTCACTGAAATAAAAGCTACCCAAGATTCCATTTACTAGTATAGTGTAAAAAACATTGGAAGTGCGCCTTACAAAATTATTTACATAATTCACAACAATACACAAACACTTTATAAAAACACTATCCTTTTATTGTATATTCATGTGTCTTGAAATCATAATTTAGTTATCTTGGTAATAACATTAAAAATATACTTTCTATCTGTAAATTCACATCCAGGCAAGCCCATAAGTGCAAATAGTTAAAAAACTAGCAAGGCTGAACACACATGTATCTAATTTATATTTGTACAAAAATACCCCGACCTCCACTTTTGTTAGAAAAGGACACAACCATATACAACTTTATT
The DNA here is from genome assembly GCF_016161935.1 of Mauremys reevesii. Classification (NCBI taxonomy): domain Eukaryota; kingdom Metazoa; phylum Chordata; order Testudines; family Geoemydidae; genus Mauremys; species Mauremys reevesii. The sequence goes on along the minus strand of NC_052633.1, from coordinate 46,114,564 downwards.
TAATACAGTACAAAACTTATCTAAATCTACTAATTTAGACCCCATCCAGCAAAACATTTAAGTATTTATGTTAACTTAAAATTATGCACGTTTAAGTGCTTTGCTGGATCATGGCCATGCTCCCTATTGCTTTATTGATAATATTTTTATCACATTAGTTGGAAATTAGTCATTAAATACACAGTAGAGGCAAGAACTGTGTTCTCATGTGTTTGTACAACACTTACCATAGTAAGACCCCACTCTGCTTGGTGCTACTGTAATATAAATGTTTCATAATTATAATAAAATAAAGGATCACAAGAACCAGACTGTTGTAAAAGCAATATGTGAAGCACAGCAACAAGGTTAAATAGTCTCACATTTTACCTAAAATTTACTCCAAGGTATTGCAACCAATTTCAATAGTTTTTTGCATAAATTGCAACAAGGCCAATTTCTTTCTTACTCTTGTTTCTTAGTTATGGCCAGGTATTAAAAGGACAATGTGCTTACTTTTTCTCCAGTCAGAGAACTAATACAGAACTATTTTCTTTAGTGTGTTTGATACCTATTCTTCTTTATGGGTGCTAAAACCATCTACAAGAATCTTGCTCGAAAGATACTGTACTGTCCAAGTATCATTTTAAAAGACTGCATATCCAGAATAGTGCAAACAAGCACAAAGGGGAGTGTTTCATCAGCAACAAAAAGAGAGAGGCTCACAGGTCTGGCCTGCCACCCTTAAAAGTATCTGTTAAAAAAAAAACAAAAGTATTCTCAGCATTCTCAGCATATTTGGCCAAATATACTCCTGATGGAATACCACTCAATGGAATTACCCCAGGAATGAATTTGGTCTTGTGTACAATATTTTTTTTTACTTAAATAGTATATATTCCTTCAAAATGGTAAACAGGTCTGATCTGAAAAAGGACAGTGTGCATTAAGAAACATTTTTCTTACAAATTATTATTCCACTTTCACACAGTGACTTACTATAATGGTTTAATCAAGTAATATATATTTTAAAAAACCCTTCACTCTAGTAGCCTTTTTGGAGTCCATAGGAAAGGCAACTGACACAGCATGTAAAAAAAAATCAAGTTTAACTTGCTTGTAAATAGATCAAGAATTTGTAGCACGTATGCACACAACTTGAGTTGCGAAACATTCTCTCCCACTCACTACCTAGGACATATTTTATCTCATCTCTCAAACTGATTATAGAGGAAATACCTTATTTGTTATCAAGTTGTAAGTTTAATCATAGCATAGGTGAGTTAGGATACTATTCAGACCAAATATAGTGTTTATCCTTTTGTATTATGTGATCAGAACAGCTGTGCTAGATCATCACCTTGTATTTTAAGTCTAAACTTTCCCCCATTACTCCAGAGTCCCTGTCACAGCACCCTCTGCTGCCCTGACTTTTCTCCCACTTTACACACCACCCACTCCAAATAATATATCATTCCAACTATCCTTGAACAACAAGCATTTGCATAGGAAGTAGTCAATGAGGCTCCTTAAATTGGCTGGCAGGACTGTGGTTCATCAACTGTATGGATTTCCTCATTCAGAGCCAGTATTCCTGGTTCTGTAAACACTCCTGTAGCCCTGCAACGCAGTGCAACAGACTAGAAAATGAACTGTGAGTCTTTTCCATGTGTTAGTGCAGGACACCATCATTCAGATCTAATTCTATACCAACTTTAAAAACATAGGATGGATTTTGGAAGATTTAAAGGTTATTCTCTAAATACTAGTTTAAAGACTAGTCTTCCTTTTCTATTGCCTCCTCATTCCCAGAAACTGATTTTCAACATGCCTGCTATGGGGTACTTGCAGCACCACATATAAGAGCCTATGAAAAGATGACCGAAAATTCTTGCTTAAAAGGGACAGTCTCCTTACAGTGAAAAATACACCATTCATTGAACTGCTTTTAGATGGTCACAGAGTGTTTTCATAAGGTTTGAATTTTGCTCATGTTTGTATTTGGCCCTTAATCCCAGTTGTGCTGAGATCAGTAGCATCTTGGGAGGTCATGGCTATTCATGTATGAGCCTGCAATAGGCTCAGACTTAAAATGTTACCTGTTTTTTTTAATAGGAATATTTCCTTATTGATAGAATCCCAGAGTGAAAGAGCATACTCTGTCATGATTCTAGCTCTGAAGGGCACCTGAACAATAATTATATGATAGGAAAGAGTGATGATGGCTTGTTGGTGACCTCTGAGATAAAACAAACAACAACAACAATGTTCAGATATAATTTTTCTCTCTCTTGCACTCAATGGACCATAATAAGCATACCAAATGTTAAGATTCTACCTCAATGAGAACAGAAACTGTCAGTGGTTACAAGCCCCTCTGTATTATATCACAGTTGATAATTAATGAGTTATTACAAAAGTGGTTATTCCAAATATCATTTATCTGGTATTTATCATCATATTTTGTGCTAGTTGTTGCAGGATGACCCAATGCTAGGAACAGGGAATGTACTGTACCTCAAAACATACATCTTTTGACACCAATGGTTTAATCAATAATTGCCTGTAAAATGCTAGATATTTAATTTAAAGTTTGTTTGGTTTGCGGTTTTTAAAGGTCTATGCCTCACCCGCAACCCCCCAAAAACACTTTACCAAAAGAAAACAAAAAGATAATGTAGGTAAAGCTTTTAGAGGCAGTACCCAGATTTAATATGGAATCAAAGAGCTATAGAGTCTCAGGGAACTTCTACCTTGTGCAAGATTTACAGCTAAGGCCAAATTCAGTTAACTCCCACTGACTTAAAATTGCACACATTAGAGGGCAGAATTTAGCCACTAGTTAATAATCTTTTTACTCGTTTTTCAGAAGGAGCTAATAAAGTGTCAAGTAGCCCATTCCCCATAGCTTCACACAGTAGAATCTGTAATAAAACAATTAGCAAGAACAGTTTCTCAGTAACCATCTTTGGTAAACATGCTATCAGTCTCATCTTCATTCATCCCTCGTTCGTAGCGTACTGCAAAGAAGCCACCCCACTGAAGCCGTTTCTTTTTGTAGAGATACCAAATTAATCCAGCAATCAAGACTAGGATAATTAACAGAGCAAATGTTATAGCCACTCCAGTATGATTAGTGCCTGTAAAAGAGAAATGAAAATAGTTAATCAGTGTTTTTGACTGAAAAATATTTGTTATACAGTAAAGTTTTATACTAATATGTATACATTTACTATAAAGTCATTTTACTGAAGTTCAGGAACTCTATTTTAAGTCTTACAGACACACACACAAATATTTTCCACACCATCAATTCAAAAGCTAGTTTCCTATAAGTGCCAAATATTATAGCTGAGCACAAGCTCCACTATGATTAAGGTTAAGAAGCCCTGTCTGTTTAAAGCTGGACTGTTCTGATTGTGCTACAATCCGTCTGGTTACTTGGATTGCCTTGATATTTGGTTTGCTTCATGGAGATTCAGAATAGGGTCAGTGATCTATATTTGGGATACAGCTCCCCAGAAAACCAAAACAAAAAAACCACCCCAAACAGCTTTTCTTAAATTAAAGGTGACCTATTCTGGCAATACTTTTTTGCATAAACTTGGGAAGTGACTGTTGAATTTCACAAGTGTGGTAGTCTATCAGGAGAGTATGTTAAGTGTTTGAGTGCAGGGCAGGTACAGATTGTCTTTTCACTGTAAAGGAAAGGAGCTGAGTATGTGTAGTATGGGTGTTTTGGGGGCACTGCTCAAAGAGGCCAGAGTTAAGGTTATATGTGGGTGTAACTTAACTCTGTATTTCCTGGTTTTCTGAAGTCTGAACTTGACATTCTGGAAGGGCACAAGCTATTGCTGGACAATATTAACTCTGAATTAACAAAGTTTTCTGCTATTTAATCTAGTAGCTAATTTTGAATCACTTTGCTGATATTTCTTAATCTATTAAGAAATTATTTGCATTTAAATCAATGTGGAATTGCACTCAATATAACTGAGTGTACTTTGGGTCACCTGACATGAACATTTTTTGAAAAATAGAAGTAGCAAATTTTGAAGTGGAGACACACTTTAAGGTCTCCACTGAAGCATAAAAATGGTGACAAAGTTCCGAGCCTGTAGTGGTGGGTTCTGTGCTTCCGGGCGGATTTAGTGGCCTCCGAAGCTCGCTAAGGCCCTCAATGTGACCTCCCTTTCTTTGTGTAGTGGCAAAGGTCACAGCTTTATTGAGCTACTTTCATCACAGGCCAGTACAGAAGGTCGGAATGGGGAATACCCCCCAGTCTTTGTTGCTCCTCAGAGCTCAGTAGGTGCAATCCTGCCTCCTGCCTAGACCTAGGCCTGCTTCCCCCTCAGGGGGTGCTACAGAGCAAGGGGATGGGTGGGGGAACCCAGGCCCACCCTCTACTCTGGGTTCCAGCCCAAGGACCCTAATAGGAGCAGCTGTTGGCAGCTTCCCCTTCGCCACTGGTGCTGTTCTGATTCCCTGGGCCACTTCCCCATGGTCTCTTTTTCCTAGCTGCACCCTTACCTTAGGATTCAGCAATACTTCCTCTCCTCTAGCTTCTTCCACCTGGGCTCTCTTGAGAGAACTGGAAGAAGAGCTTTCAAGCACTATGAGTGGGACCTTGATTAGTTTCAGCTGTCTCCATTAGCCTAACAGCCTTAACTGACCCTTTGCTAGTTAACTGGAGTCAGGTGCCTGCATTAGCCTAACCATAGGTGCCAACGCCGTGGGTGCTCCAGCCCTGGAGCACCCACAGGGAAAAATCGGTGGGTGCTCAGCTCCCCGACCCACCCCCCCTACCCCAGCTCACCTCTGCTTCCACTTCACCTCCTCCCCTGAGCACACTGCATGCTTGCTTTTTCCCCCTAGCTCCCAGCGCTTGCACTGCAAAAGGGAGGAGGGAGAACGTGGCACACTCAGGGAAGAGGTGAGTCTGGGGGAGGATTTGGAGAAGGGGTCCAATAGGGGCAGGAAGGGTGCAGAGTTGGGGTGAGGACTTTGGGGAAGGGGTTGGAATAGGGGTGGGGAAAGGGCCGGAGGTGGGGTATGAGCACCCACTGGTGCCGGGGAAAGTTGGTGTCTATGAGCCTAACTACCTTAATTGGTTAATTGGCATCAGGTGTCTTGATTGTCCTGGAGTAGCCTTTGTTGGCTACCCAGGGAACAGGGACCTGCTCATCCTGAGGCTGATATATTTGCCTTCTGCTACTCTTTTATAGCCTTCTGGTCTGAATCCGTCATAAAACCTATCATCGTTAATGTTGGTTTTCCTCACTGTTTAAATGTACTTTGTGCCTCAGTGTATACTTAATTCTGTCCCTGAGCTTCCTAGAAGCAGGAGGAAACCCATTTCTGAGGCAGGGTCAGAGAAGATCTTGTAGCTCTCTTCCTTAACAACATGAACAGGAACATTAGCTTCCCATTGCTCCTCCCTCTCAACTTCCATCGAGGTGTAGGAAAAATCTGAAAGATCCCACTGCTTCCAAGGACCCTTTCTAACCCAAGTAACTGATTTCTATTCTGGAAGGAGTGAAATGTGAAGTAGCAGTATGGGAACTGGATCCTTTCCCCAGCCACCAGGCAGGTAAAGTTATACCAGCAAACCTTTAAGAGTAAACAAGACCTTAATCTAGTGTAGCTTGTCTGCTTGCAAGAATGGATAAACCTGCACATGGGACTCATAGCAAGAATTACTTTAGCTCCTCAATGGAAAAAGCGTAGTGCTGCATCCTATACAGAAATAGCTAGAAAAGACAGTAAGGGGGAAACTTGCTGCTATGAAGAAAACTTACAGAGATTATTCTATGGCCTGGTCTACACTAGGACTTTCAACTGTCCACACCAGGAAGGGCCATTTAGTTCATGGCTATCTCGCTAGGTGTGGATGCAAATCGAACTTAGTAGCTCGGGAGCTCCCACAGTGCACCACTCTGTTGACGCTCTGGACAGCAGTCCAAGCTTGGATTCTCTGACCAGCCACACAGGAAACGACCCGGGAAAATTTGAATTCCTTTTCCTGTCTGGCCAGTTTGAATCTCAATTCCTGGTTGGACATCGGGGCGAGCTCAGCAGCACCTGCAACGATGCAGAGCTCTCCAGCAGAGGAGTCCATGCAATCCCAGAATAGAAAGAGGTCCCCAGCATGGACAGATCGTGAAGTCCTGGATCTCATCGCTGTGTGGGGCGATGGGAATGCAAAGACCTGAAGGTCTCCAAAGCCATGGCACTCAGAGGATACAGCCGGGATACAAAGCAGTGCGTGAAAATCAAGGACCTGAGACAAGGCTACCAAAAGTCAGAGCGGCAAATGGCCACCGACATGCCGCTTCTACAAGGCACTGCATGCCATTCTAGGTGGGTCTGCCACCACTGCCCCACCAGTGACCGTGGACTCTGAGGATGGCATAGTGTCGGGAAGATGAGGAAGGGTTTGTGGAGGATACCGCTTTCCCGACAGCCAGGATCTCTTCATCACCCTCACAGAGATACGGACTCAGAATCAGGGGAAGGATCAGTCGGTAAGTGTTATAAACATGGAAACATTTATTTCTTAAAATATTTCTTATTTCTCAGCACCAGCGCTCACACATCGAACGGGAGGACAGGTGGCGGCAGGAAGACCAGCAGGCGACTCAAACGCTGCTTGGGCTAATGAGGGAGCAAACGGACACGCTCCGGGGCGCCTTGTAGATGTTCTGCAGGACTGCAGGCAGGAGGAGAGAGCCCCCCTGCACTGTATCTGCAACCGCAATCCCCCGCCACAAAGTCCTGTCCCCCCCTCACCCAAAATAACAAGAAGGAGGGGCGCTAGGGGCCGTGAAAACTGTCACTGCACCCCAGCAGAGCGCTCATGTACCACACAGCTCTGATGCCATAAATTTTGAGAAGTGCTTCCCTTCCTGGATCACCCAGTCCCAAATCCAAGTTTCATCCCCCCACTGTGTAGTTGAGTATTAAAAGTAGTTTGTTGTTATTCACTGTTTCCGTCCCGTTTTTCTTGTCAGAAGACTTTGTGTGAAGGGGGGGAGGGTTTTTTTAATTGCATAGGACAGCCTCCATTACCAGGGTACAGACTTGGGGGCAGGATCAACAGCAGGACACACACAGACTGCAGTCACTAGGCACCAGGGTCAGTCTGGTTGGTGTATGCTGCCCTGGTCAGTCTGTGAGGTGTATGCTGCCCCAGGGTCCTAGCGCCTGCCATCCACAAATGGCAAGGCAGGCTGCCCTTACCATGCCCTTCCACCTAGCCACGAGCCTCTCCGATGCCCTGAGCCCCAGCAAGAGCCCTCATCCACGGACACATACTCACCCTTCCCACACACCCTCACCCCTTCCTACGCCCCAACCCCAGCCCAGAGCCTGCATCCAAACTCCGTCCCAAAGACGGCACCCCTCACCCACACCCACCCAGAGACCGCTGTAGGAGCAGGAGCCTGTCATTCCTCTAGTGTAGAAGCGGTCTGTACATCAGTGCACAACCACAGTCTGCGTCCATGTTTCAACCCTAGAACAGGAATTCATAATTAAAGAAAACTTTGTTAATAATCAGTGTTCCATTAACTTTATTTTAAAACGTGTGTTGGAAGGAAACCTGGAGTATGTAAGTCAACAGTCACTGAAACAGGCTCAGGTTCAGCTTCTCTGTAAGTCAAGTGGACAGTCATAGGTTACCCTGCTCTCCGAGGAACCTAGCTTTCAAAGCCTCCTGGATGCCGCTGGGATCTTCTATCGGCACGGCTGTCTGGCTGAGCGTAATCAGCAGCCCGGCGATTTGCCTCATCCTCCCATCCCGCCCTTAAGGTCTCCCCCTTGCTCTCACAGCGATTGTGGCGCACACAGCAAGCTGGGATATTTTTTTCGCTGAGGTCCGGTGAGTAAGCTCCGCCATCTCCCTTGAGAGCACACTCCACCACCATTCTGCACTTGCTCAGCCAGTAGTTGAAGAGTTCCTTCTCACTGTCCAAGGCGCCTGTATAGGGCTTCATGAGCCAGGGCATTAGCGGGTAGGTTGGGTCCCCGAGGATCACTGTAGGCATCTGCACATCCCCAACCGTTATTTTGTGGTCCGGGAAGAAACTACCTGCCTGGAGGCGTCTAAACAGACCAGAGTTCCTGAACACGATGTTGGTCCTATGGTCCACCAGTGCTTGCAGCACCATAGAACAGTAGCCCTTTTGATTAATGTACTGGCGGGCCTGGTGGGCTGGTCCCAGGATAGGGATGTGAGTCCCATCTATAGCCCCACCGCAGTTTGGGAATCCCATCGCGGCGAAGCCATCTCTGGAGTCACTACCTTTGAGAGCAGTTGCTCAACGATTGCGTGGGCTACTTGAATCACAGCAAGCCCTACGGTAGATTTGCCCACGCCAAAGTGGTTCGCTACTGACAGGTAGCTGTCTGGCGAGTTTCCAGAGGGCTATGGCCACTGCACAGTCAGGGCTGCTCGCATCCGGGTGTCCTGGCGCTTCAGGGCAGGGGCCAGCAAGTCACAGAGTTCAAGGAAAGTGCCCTTACACATCCTGAAGTTTCGCAGCCACTGTGATTCATCCCAGACCTGCAGCACTATGCGGTCCCACCAGTCCGTGCTTGTTTCCCGGGCCCAGACTCGCAGCTCATGAACTTGACCCATTGCCACCATGATCTCCACTGCGCGGCGCCCTGCTTTGTGAGAGGTCTGCGCCACTCTCCTCACGCCTCCTCGCCCGATTTCTCAGCAGCTGACTGTGGAAGAGGTGGACGATAAGGTGCGAGGAGTTGACAACGGCCATAAGTGCAGCGATGATCGCAGCGGGCTCCATGCTCGCAGTGCTGTGGCGTCCGCGCTGTAACCGACCAGAGAAGGGCGCGAACAGATTTCGCGCTTTCAGGGAGGGAGGCGTGATTGACGGTTCAATGGCGACAGTTACCCAAAACCACCCTCGACACATTTTTTCCCCAGCAGGCATTGGGGCTCTACCCAGCATTCCAATGGGCAGCGGGGAGAACTGTGGGATAGCTTCCCACAGTGCAACGCTTCCAAAGTCGACGCTGGCCCCGTTAGTGTGGACTCACAAAGTCGAATTAGTGTCCTTAGTGTGGATACACAAATTCGACTTCATAAGGCCGATTCCACAAATTCGAGTTAAGTAGATTCGAAATAGTCTTGTAGTGTAGACGTACCCTATGACATGGACACACATTCTAGATTTTGCTGAAATCTGTGCAGCTGTCATGGTAACACTGCATACACAGATGAAGCCACTAAGACGCTAGTGCTCCAAACTGATCTCTCAGTGACCAGGTGGTGACACCCTCAACTTTTCCCTGGCATGCTACATACATGCACCTGCTGCCCATAGGACCAGCCCCAGTACTAAAACCATAAATTCCTGCCTCTCCATGTGAGGTCCACTGGTGGGGCAGGAAAGAAGACAAACACTTGTATACTGTAGCCCCCATATTTATTTCTGTTGTAGCTGTTAACAAACTTGGGAAAACACACTTCTGTCCTACAGCAGACTGGATATTAGGGAATGTAGACTGATAGTACACACTTGGTACATGCCAGCAGAAGAATTCTGGAACTAGCAAATTTTGGAATTTTGCAACTAGGAAAAGACTCAAAAACTAACAGCAATTTTTTTGTAAATACACCAGAAGCAGGAAGCTTGCCAAGCAATCAGTGGGGCCACTGGACTATGGAGGTTCAAAGGAGCATTCAAGGAAGATAAGGTCATTGTGAAGAAGCTAAATGAATTATTTGCATTGTTCCTCACTGCAGAGGATGTGAGGGACACCTGAGCCATTCTTTTTGGTGACAAATTTGAGGAACTGTCCCAGACTGAGGTGTCAATAGAGGAGATTTTAGAACTGATTGGTAAATTAAACAGTAATAAGTCACCAGGACCAGATGGTATTCACCCAAGAGTTCTGAAGGAACTCAAATATGAAATTGCAGAACTATTAAGTGTGGTATGTAACCTATCACTTAACTCAGCTTCTGTATCAGATGACTGGAGGATAGTTAATGTGACACCAATTTTTAAAAAAGGCTCCAGAGGCGATCCTGGCAATTACAGGTCAGTAAACCTAACTTCAGTACCAGAAAAACTGGTTAAAACTGTAGTAAATAACAGAAATATGAGACACATAGATGAACTCGATTTGCTGTGGAGGAACCAGCATGGCTTTTTTAAAGGGAAATCATGCCTCACCAATCTATTAGAATTCTCTGAGGGGGTCAACAAACATGTGGACAAGTGTGATCCAGAGGATATAGTGTACTTGGACTTTCAGAAAGCCTTTGACAAGGTCCCTGACCAAAGGGTCTAAAGCAAAGTAAGCAGTCATGGGATAAGAGGGAAGGTCCTTTCATGAATCAGTAGCTGGTTAAAAGACAGAAAACAAAAGGTAGGAATAAGTGGTCAATTTTCAGAATAGAGAGAGGTAAACAGCAGGATCCCTAAGGGATCTGGACTGGGACCAGTGCTGTTCAACATAGTCCATAAATGATGGAAAAAGAGGTAAATAGTGAGGAGGCAAAATTTGCGGACGATACAAAGTTACTCAGGATAGTTAAGGCCAAAGCAGATTGCAAGGAGTTACAAAAGAATCTCACAAAGCTGGGTGACTGGGCAACAAAATGGCAGACGAAATGTTGATAAGTGCAAAGTAATGCACAATGGAAAACATAATCCCCATTGTACATACAAAATGATGGGATCTAAATTGATTGTTATTATTCAAGAAAGAGAATTTGGAGTCATTGTGGAAAGTGCAGCAGCAGTAAAAAAAGCTAACAAAATGTTAGGAACAGGATAGATAATAAAACAGTGAATATCATAATGCTACTGTATAAATCCATTGAACGCCTACACCTTGAATACTGTGTGTAGTTCTGGTTGCCCCATCTCAAAAAAGATATATTAGAACTGGAAAAGATACAGAGAAGGGCAACAAAAATGATTAAGGGTGTGGAACAGCTTCCATATGAGAAGAGATTAAAAAGACTGGGATTGTTCAGCTTGGAGAATAGATGACCAAGGGGCGATATGACAGAGGTCTAGAAAATCATGAACAGTGTGGAGAAAGTGAATAAGGAATTATTATTCCTTCAAATAACAGAAGAACCAGGGGTCACTCAATGAAATTAATAGGCAGCAGATTTAAAACAAACAAAAGGAAGTTCTTCACATAATGCACAGTCAACCTGTGGAACTCATTGCCAGGGGGATGTTGTGAAGGCCAAAACTATAACTGGATTAAAAAAAGAATTAGATAAATTCATGGAGGATAGGTCCATCATTGGCTATTAGTCAAGATGGTCAGGGATGCAGCCCCATGCTCTGGCTGTCCCTAGTCTCTCACTGCCGAACAGATGATAGGATGGATCACTTGACAGTTGCCCTGTTCTGTTCATTCCCTTTGAAAGCATTTGGCAGTAGCGACTGTCAGAAGATGAGATACTGGGCTAGATGAACCATTGGTCCGACTCAGTATGGCCATTCTTATAATGAAGGCCTCTAACTATTTATTGAAAGCGACAAAGAGTCCTGTGGCACCTTATAGACTAACAGATGTATTGGAGTATAAGCTTTCCTGGGTGAATACTCACTTTGTCAGATGCAGTATTCACCCATGAAAGCTCATGCTCCAATACGTCTATTAGTCTATAAAGTGCCACAGGACTCTTTGTCGCTTTTTACAGATCCAGACTAACATGGCTACCCCTCTGATACTTAACTATTTATTAATATCTATCTATGCATTTCTAGTGTGCCCATCAACACGACATATCCCATGCATAGAAATGCAACAACCAGGTACGGAACATACAAAGATTAAAGCAGAAATTAGCTGCTTTACAAAAACAAAAGCAGCCTAAAAATAAACAGGATAAATGAATCTATGCACCATTTAAGTTCCACTTAAGCCACAGGTCTTTTGGAGTGAATTTCATCTGAGTGATCTGTACACAGACCTTGCCTGACATAAAAATCCTTTAGTGCAACAATAAAAAAATGTAAATTGTATATTAAACACAAGAAAGACATACCTAGAGGAGCTTTACAAACAACTCTGCCTTTACTATGACTGCAGTCAACTTCAGACCATGTTCCATTTGTGGATAGGATAACACTGCATTTACCATTGTCTTTTGAAGTTCCATTTGCCCAATTGGCATATTTAACTGCTGAACCATCAAGCCAGTTCAAGGACTTAGCTGTAGGGAAAGATCACAAATACTGCTTTGATAAATCACCATAAAAATTTGCAATATTGCAACATAACGTGAAAATTGCAATTTATTTATTTCATCTCATTTCTAAAAATCAACTGTAGGTGCCCATCCAGTCAGCTGGGTGCCTATTGCATAAATAACAAATGACAACATAAACTGCCCATAAAGATAAATATATATCCATCTCAGTGCATCCTTCCTGAGAGAGAGAGGCTTTGCAGCATGCCCAGGTTAACAAATCTGGGATCTGGCAGACCAAGAGTTGGGAGTGAAGTAAGTTCAATTACTGAGCAACCTGCATAGAAAATGCCCTGTCAGCACCTCAGTCTCATCTATATTGAAGGAGTTCCAGCTCAAGTGCCTCTGCTCATCCTAAATGTGGCACAGGGAGAGATGATACCTCAGGTAACCAGGTCTCAAATCATTTAGGGCTTAAAATCCACCTAGAATCTTATTGGAACCCAGTGTAGATCATGGTGTACTGGGCTAATGTGCTCCCAATGTGCGACTCCACTTAATAAGAGCACTACAGCATTCCAGCAGTAGATTCAGCTTCTAAATAGTCCCTATGTGTAGCCCCATGTAGGGCGCATTACAGTAATCTAGTCTTGAGGTGATAAAAGCATGGATAATTCTGACAAGGTTCGCATTGGAGAGAAAGGTTTATATTTGTCTTGCCAGGCGCAGATGGAAAATACTCTGTCGCAGCTGCTACCTGGGCACCTAGGACTGGCCCAGAATCTAAAACCATCTCCAATTTTCATACTGTTTTCAAATGGTAGTTACATGCCCATATAAGTTCCACTTACTTTTCTGCCTGCTTCCACCAACCCACCATTATCTCAGTCTTGCCTGGATTAAATCACAGCCAACTAGTTCTCATCAAAACCCCAAACTCTTGTACAATGTCCCTTTGTTGATTATCTAATTTTCATTCCAAAACCACAAAAATAGAAGTGATTCTGTGAAACTCGTAAAATAAATATTTCAGAATAATTTAAAAAAGCCAACAAAAAACACCTCTCCCCATATACCTTTTCTAACTCATGTGTCTTAATCTAGCAGCTAAATGTTTGAATTTAACCCACTGAATATATGAGAAAATAATTCTAAATCACAAATCAAGAAACATTAGGAACTGACACAAACTGGGAAGAGGTAGAAGTTACTATACTATATAAATTAATGCTAACAAATTGCATAGCAAGGGCAGTTAACTTTTCAAATTCTAAGTATTTTTATATTATTTTCATTCATTTTTATTTACCATATAAGATATATACACACACATAGTTGGTAGTTACTTCTTACCCTTGAAGTTCTGAGACAATCCAAGCCACACTCTTCTGGTGATGAGGTAATTTTGCCTTATGTGCTTGCTGACAAATGTATTCTCTTCGGCATCCTTTATAGTCAATAGTGTTGCAGAAGGATCTAAAGGAAGAGTTTAGTGGTCAGTACAGAAATAAATTTTAGAGGTTTCCCTCATAGTCTTTTTAAATTAAATGGATTTTCTAAAAATTCAAAAGGGATCATTTAAGGCTCAGAAATGAGAAAGAACATTTGCTAATTTGGACTCCTAAAATTTTGCAATATGTAATCTGCAGAGGAAAAACACAGATTAGGCGAACAGTGCAATGTCATGAGCAGCCTCAGATCAAAGTTAACTTCTTGTTTTATCATCTGGGCAGGTGATGCAAAATAAAATAAAGACAATTCTCCCGCAAGTCTGGAAAGATATTAAATGATACTATATGGAAACACAAGCATTGATCCTGCCAGGTGCTAAGCATCTTCTGTAAACCCCCTTGATTCCTATTAACCTAAATAGAGGCTCAGCACCTTGAATCAGGGCAATTTTCTGTATCTAAATAACAATCATATATTGATATACAATGTCACTGCACTTAAGGTGCAATGGCAAGGAGGGGGTGCACTGGGGGCGGGGAGAGCAGGAGGCGTGCTTCAATGCACCGGATCCTCTGCTGGCATAAAGGACTTTCTGCCAACAGCATAAGTTAAAGAAGGACTACTCTTGTTCTAACACACACTGGGTCCAAGTGGCCCTGAACTGGGTGTCACACCTGGTAATGGGAATACCTGCTTCTTTTATTTCAGTTTATTTTACACAGTTTAATTAACCTTTAATTGTAAAACAAATGACAGAGCTAAAATTATGACAATTCAAACATCCTAAAATTGTGAAGGGAGCAAAGGATTCTGTACATGAGGAATTACATGCTGCTTATATTATCTGTCACAAAACAATCCCCATTATTTACTAAAGGAAAAAAAAAAAGCTCTTCTTTTAGCACAAAAATTGGCCTTTCAGCTTCTGTGTGCATCATTAAGTTTAAAGTGTGAAGTGTCTACTTTCAAATCCTTGGTGGGATTTCTCTGCATTCATCCTATAACCAGGGCTATAATAAGAATGACTTTGTAACAAAACAGGCTTTAATTTGTATAAAGTGGTTTGTGTAAAATAAAAAGGTTTTCCCTTGGAAATCAGCCTTGATCTTCTGAATCCTTTATCAATGGTTACATATGAGGTATCACTTTATGTACATTCATGTTCCAGATAAGTAAATCAGAACACTGCACAACTTTACCAAAAATATTAATCAAATGCTCCAGAAATCACCAGCCATTAGACATATTCCCCAATCAAAGAAACATAAAAGCATAAGTTTTGCCAGTGTGTTTTTTCTAATCCTCCCTTAATGACGAGCTAGTTACAAGATATAACACATTATAAATAAAACCAAACATACCCAGCTTCTGGCAGACTCTTTTAGCCTCTTCTGCAGTATATACTGAAAAATTGTATAATGCCATGTCAAATGCATAGCAATGATCTTTATACTGCAACCACTGCGATGTTCTAGTACCCTGTGGACACCTGGAGGAGCCTCTGGCTTGCTGTGGCTGTAGTCGTCTCTCTGTAAAAATATAAAAAAAACTTTGTATTATGCAAATTAAAAGAGGCTCTGCAAAGTCAAATCACTCGGGGGTAGGGACACTATATACAAAAATACACACACTTGCTGGAAACGATCTGACTAACCAACAAAATTAATGTATATCCCATTTCGCTTGCTTCTTGAAATATAGTAGATTCATTCATTATCAGCCAATGATTATAGGAAAAGTTCCAGATATTCTGGGACTTTGACCTTCCCATTAGTGGGGGAACTGCTCATTCTTACTGGATTTCAAGCATTCAAATGGCCTTGAAATACGGTATGCTCATTCACTGTGCACCTCTGATTTAAGAGCTGACATTTATACCATAGGTCACAAAGAGGTAATCAGTCTAACAATTTATAAAAATTATATTAATTTATATTTATATTAATTTAATTATATTAATTTATTCCATGAAACATTGGGTCATGTTGAAAGTGATCCCTCTAATTTGAAGAAACTAAAATAATCTGAGGTCACCAGTTTTATTTATCAGATTTTGCCAAGGTAATTGTCTAAAATGAGGGAGTATGAAACAGATATAGATGGTGACAGTTTCATGTTCCCACTACTCAAACTAAGATTCATAAATTAATATGGTAATTTCCACAGCACCTTCCACACAAGGATCTCAAAGTGCTTTATTGCTTTATAAAGGGAGGATATGTATTTCCCATTTTATAAGTGGAGAAACTAAGGCACAGAAAGGTTGTCATTTGCCCAAGGCCCAAAGCTAATCTTGGCATAGTTGAGAATAAAACTCAGGAGTATTGACTACGAGTCTCCTGTTCTACCTACTACTCAACAGTGCCCTCCACTAATGTGTTACACCCTGCTCAGCTCAGTTTAACGTTTCATTCCATTGATGGGCATGGGAAAGAAATGTCCCAGGCAGTTATCAAAATCTTAAAACAGAAATCCAGTGACAGCACATGACTTTGACAGAGTTGGTATTTCATGGAAGCCGAGCCAACAAAACTCTGCACTGAAAACATTTTGGGCATAAAGAAACCCTCTCGCATTAGGCTGTTTAACAAGCAGTATCTATTTTTAATGCCTGTTTAGGTATTTGGCCACCACTGTTATCAAATACCAAAGTATGATGCCACAAAGCTTACAAGATATACAGACGAGTACTTTGCCACTCCTTCTAAACAATAAGTCTTAAAGAACAAAATGTCTCATTTAGTCTAAATCACATTTCTTTCAGTCTTCATTTTCTGTTCATAATACAGCATGTAAAATAGAGTATGTGTTAAATTACATGAAAAAAGGAAATCAGGCTTACTGTCTGAAGAAGTATAGCAAATGGCACCATCAACAACATCTGTGCACCTTTTACGTTTCCAAAATCCTTTAGTATCCAGAAAAACGCAGCTCCCAATAGATGTAGAGTTTTCTAGTTCCCAGGGACGGTAATCAAATTCACTTCCATCCGACCATTCTAAATTAGATTCACTTCCCTGATTAAAGAATAATAATTTTTATACCACGGCATTCAGGTCTTAATTACTCAAATATAAACACAGATAACGTACAGAGAGTGATGCACTAAAGAGTCAAAAACCCATTTCCTCCAAGTCAGTACTGAACCAATGCCCAACATGGTTAGCAGCTTCTATCTTCCAGGTAATACTTAAAATTGAGGCCCCGGCCACCTATGATCATTGAGGAGTCTGTGGTACTCTAAGAGTAGGGTTGTGGCCAGGCCAAATCCCAACCTGGTAACATTATGCCTCCCTAATTATCCCCTATGATTTCAATTACATAAGGCATTCTTTACTTCCTGTCCTAACAAATCTATTACTTAGTCATGCTGTGAGCTGTGAAACCACAGGGGTGGGAGCAATATGTAAAGTTTATCAGTTTTTGATGAAAGCTACTAAGCTAGATTCACTTGGAAGTGTAGGCTGGTGGAAACCATGGCAGTGGAAAGTATGCGATGGGAGGTGAAGGGATTAGTGGAGCCCAAAAGATGGGTAGGGTGGTGGACAGATGCACTGAATTGATGTTTCCCTGAGCACTATTTGCTGGTGGGCCCCAAGGGGAGCTTAAAGCTACCCTCCCCTTTGAATACCCTGAGGAAAAATGGTGGTATAATGGGCAAGGTGGAGCAGGCTGCATGCTGTACTTCCCTACGCTTGTGGGGTGAATTTGGCCCGTCATGTAAGTATGAAATCAGATGCTTATTCTAAAATACATTTCTAATCCCCTAATATCTAAGTGTAATAACATGTAGGAAAAGTTAACATATATTATTAGTGGTAGGGGGAAAAGAAAGCTAACAATCTTCTAGCATGAAATTCAAGCCTCTAAAAGAGCCTGGAAAGATCATAACAATTTTGGGAATCAACCGCAGAAAATTACTGCAGAAAAAGAAACAATGGTCATGACAGTAGAAACTTACATCAAGGCTTGATAGCCCAAGCCACAGTGGATATCCATCACGCTTTACAATATCTTCCAAAAACACCTGATGGGATTCACTGTGTATGCTGACTAAATCACTTCCATTCTGTTTGCATTCTCTTAATGCTTCATACCAGGTTATTTTTTTCTGAAGGACCTTGTATGTGCTATTTCCATGTAATATATACTCAGGCAAAGGAGGCTTGTTCTCTCTGGGCCCTATTTCAAGATTAAGATCATAGTTAATTCTATACACTTCATTCATGTTATTAGAAATATGTGGAAATCCATCAGTCTATAACAACTCAATTCAAGCACTGAAGTGTTCAATATAAATTACTTATGGGATACACATTATCTTTTTTTATATTAAATGATGGGAGAAAGATGGAGGCACACAGCCAACATCCATCCTGAGCAGAGTACTAGAATACTGACAGACAGCTTCATCCTGCAAATTGAAATCCATGACAGTTTTGCCAATGAGTTCAATGGGAGCAGATGCAGGGTCTTCATTGGGAGTCATGTTCATGGAGGGCTTGCAGGACTAAGCCTTAAAATAAACTTTACCTCCCCAGCCCCCAAAACTTTGGGTGTAATTGTTTCTGGATATTACTTACCCATTTCCATTTTACAGGCAAGAATACTGTGTTGATTAAATTGGAGAGCTTGCCAATTTTGCGTAAGGTTGTAAATATCCCAAAACCCATCACGGTTCACTCCAGCAAAAAACTGATTCTTCTTTACGTTAGGTCTTCCCTGTTTCCAGTTATTGTAAGACACATAAGTTTCATCATACCATTTTAGGGAATTATCTGTGGAAAATATGAAAAAGTTTCTATATTTAGCCTTGAGCAAAGCATTGATTTTTTAAGAAATGTGAAATTCATCTACAACTGAAGATGGTGTGCTCCTGACCAGTATTAATAAACACTCACTTTAGATCAGAAGTTATTATCTGTTTTTTGAAGTTGCTAGAGTTTCCTCTAAGCCCTCACCAAAATTCTAAGTGTCACGAGAAAATGTTCTCTGGAGATTACCCAAATTAGAATTGTGAAAATTCAGATTACAAAAACCAAACCAAACCACACAAACAGTTGCCTTGCAAGTACCCAGTACTATTTTCTGAAGAAGAGTGGTCTGGTGGATAATAGCTATAACTAGGAATTAGGAACTCCTGAATTCTATACTGGCTATGATGCACACTCCCTCGGTAGCTTAATGTGACTAATGTCTCTGCCTTGTTTTCACATTTTGTAAAATGGAGATTGCCATGACCCTGTGTGTTCTGCAATTCCTTAGCCATACAATTTGCCAGAATATCCATCACTCTGCAATAAGATGCTCTGGAATCTAAGATTTCTTCTTTCTTTTTTTTAAAATGATGTTTCCTGCCCATGAAGATTACTTTTAAAACAAGAACTGAATGTAATTGATGCAGTGTTGTATTTCTGAGTCTGCAAACAGTCTGAAATAATAGTTCTGAGAAGTGTGAACTACCCCATTCATCACAATGAGTTCAGTATTTGAAACCTAAAGATGAAAATTTAAGGCTCCAATACTAAAATCAGATCTTTGCATCTGCATGGAATCCCTTAAGTTCCAATACTGCTAACTACTCTACAGTTTATTGTTTAAATAGAAACGTCCAGTTCATGCACTTGCCCCACAATCCAAAACTACCTCCTGCTCCACCTCTCCAAGGGCTCCAGATTGCAACAGAATTCAGACACCCTGCTTCAGAATCTACATTCAGAATGAAGCAGAGTACATGGACTCTTGGGGATCATGAAAAAATTACTGATCTACATCACTGAGATGTTATTCATTCATCTTTGTAAAGTGCTTTGAAGATGAAAAGCACTATTATTCTAACAGAAAAACTGCAGAAAACTTACTGCACATAATAGAGAATGCAGGGTTGGTCACAAGCTGCAGCTGTAGGAGCTTTAGTAGTTTGCTACTCAGTCTGGGCTTGAAATTCCAAAGTAGTGAGCACCCAAACTGTCTCTAACTTCACTGGGAGTTGTGGGTGTTCAGTATCTCTGTAAGTCAGGCCGATGTATATTGCTAAAAATGTCAGCACATATCATTATGCTCTTTTTAAATCCTGCCTTTTGGTAAAATCAATAACCTGAATTAAGCAGACTGTGCAGGATCTAAATATCACTAGAACAGACAAAAGATATCCAATTATTTCCCTCTAAAAATATAAATGAAAATATAGGCAGTTGTAAGCATTAGTATAGGCAGTTGTAAGCATTTATTTTTATGGTATCTTGGATTGCTCTACCATATGTAGTATGTAAGAAATGTATCAGTTTAATGATAGTAAATTAACAAATTTTATTAAGAAAAAAATCTTACCGCTGTCATCATAAATTACACCCAACCATACCCATGTAGCTAGGCCACTGAAAGAATGTAGCTGCTCAACAACAAAGTTATTTTCTTCCTCATCTCTAATATTCAAGACAAATGCATCTGGATCTGTTGAAACAATTTTTAAAATAATAGTTAGTTTATTCCAAGTTTATCTATCATCTACAAAACAAATTAAGTTTTGATCGCCAATGTTTAGTCATTACTACACACACACACACACACACACACACACACACACACACATTCTAAAAGGACAGACAACACATCAGCCAACAAAAATATTAGGACAAATTACCATTTTTCAAAAGGCAATGTCAACACTACCTGTTCTGTGAGTATTTTGTAGACAAGGGGAGGATTTCAGCTTCTAGCACTGTCAGCTATACTTTTCAGGAGCACTTCATACACTTAAAAACAAGTATCCTTTGGATATATCTATACAGTAAGGAAAAACCCATCGCTGGCCCATGCCAGCTGATTCAGGCTTGTGGGTCTTAGGCTACGAAGCTGTTTCATTGCTGTGTAGACTTTGGGGCTTGGGCTGGGGCCATGTTCTAGGACTTTGTGGGGAGGGAGAGTCCCAGAACTCAGGCTCCAGCCCAAGCCCAGAAGACTACACAGCAATGAAACAGCCCCACAACCCGAGCCCTGCGAGACCGAGTCAGCTGGCATGGGCCAGCCACAGACTTTTCTTTGCTCTGTAGGACCCTTTATGCATTAAAAATTGACCCTCTGATTTTAAAAAAATGGACCACAATATTTGCTATCTTTCACACTCCACCTAGGCTTCACCTCCCTAGTTTTTCAGTTTCTGTACAATCAGCGTAAAACACACTGTCAATTTGAAATCTAGTAATTAAAAGAAGTACTTACTTATTTTCTTGCATAAATGGTGGGCTTCTTGTGATTTCATTTCTTGCCATCTATCTTTTGTTATCATGAAAGTGTAACAACTATTTTGAAATGATATCCATGGTGTATTTTTAAACTTATGTGGACATTTAATATGTTCAACAACTTGTTCTTTTTCAGTCTCATCTGTAAATAAAAAGAAGACTCTCTTAGGTCATGCACAATTTTAAAATAAGACAGCTCATTCCTCACAACAAATTCCAGTGTGATATGAAAATCTGTTACAAAACATAAATTCAGCATAAAATGTAACATTGTTCCCAGTCTTCTCAGAACAGTGATATTTCCATAAACTTAAAGATAGTAAGAAGCAATGATTTTATGAAATGGGATATGCAAATACTTTAAAAAAGCTTTTCATAGGAACTATTTTAGGTTAAGTAGTTTTAGGAACAAATACATATAATAAAACCAGAACAAATATTATCCAGTAACTTAGCTTTTGCAGTGATTCTTGTGCAGGCACAGACTACCTGTTACATTTGTACATAGCAAACCTGAAAGGGTAAAACATTCCAATCTTGGGGCACCATGTAATTCCCATTGAAGTCCCCAACTAAAACCTCTCCAGAACATCGTCAAGGATCTACAACCTAGCTTGAAGGATGATCCCTCACTCCCACAGACCTTGGGAGACAGGCCAGTCCTCGCTTACAGACAGCCCCTCAACCTGAAGCAAATACTCACCAGCAACTACATACCACACAACAAAAACACTAACCCAGGAACCTATCCCTGCAAAAAACCCCATTGCCAACTCTGTCCAGATATCTGGACACCATCATGGGACCTAACCACAACAGCCACACCATCAGGGGCTCGTTCACCTGCACATCTACCAATGTGATATATGCCATCATGTGCCAGCAATGCCACTCTGCCATGTACATTGTCCGGTTTGGCCAGTCTCTACACAAAAGAATAAATGGACACAAATCAGATGTCAAGAATTATAACATTCAAAAACCAGTTGGAGAACACTTCAACCTCCCTGGACACTCAATAACAGACTTAAAAGTGGCAATTCTTCAACAAAAAAACTTCAAAAACAGACTCCAATGAGAAACCGCAGAGCTGGAATTAATTTGCAAACTGGACACCATCAAATTAGGCCTGAATAAAGATGGGTCACTACAAGAACTAAAAAAAACTAATTTCCCCATGCTAATTTGCCCCTACTGTTACTCACACCTTCTTGTTAACTGTTTGAAATGAGCCACCCTGATTACCACTAGAAAACTGATTTTTCATCCTGTTGATAATAGCCCACTTTAATTGATTTGTCTCGACCCCCCACTTGGTAAGGCAATTTCCATCTTTTCATGTACTGCTATATATATCTTCCTACTGTATTTTCCACTCCATGCATCTGATGAAGTGGGTTTTAGCACACGAAAGCTTATGCCCAAATAAATTTGTTAGTCTATAAGGTGCCACAAGTACTCGTTGTTGTTCCCATTGAAGTTAATGAGACTACTCCTCTAGTAATTCAGACTGCAAGAATCAACTTAATTATACCATAATCACAAGGAATTTCTGGTTGCAATTTTGTATTTAAAGCAATAGTCCATATCATGCCCTTCCACAGAAAAACCTACAAGAGTGGTCTCATGAGGAAGAAATTTCTGTGAAGATCTCCTCAGAGGGATCCCCTCACATCATCCTTTTCTTTTCTGTTTTTTTTGTTTGGTTTTTGAGGGGGGAATTGTTGTCCTCCCGCACTGTCCTTGGCCAAACCTAGAAGATCCCAAGGGACCTCTCTCTAGGGAGCATTATTTTATTTGGAACAATTTCTATGGAGTTGGCGAAGGATCAATTTGCACCTCCCGACTTGATCTCCACCTGCTACTCCTTCCACCTACCCAGTCACCAATCTCCCCCCGCAGCCTGGACTCCAGACTGTATAAAGAGGCCTCCACAGGGCCCAGATGGGGCCCAGATGGTGCAGGGGAGATGGCTAAGTCCTCCTTCCACATGGAGGTGAGGGAGATCCATGTGCAGAGGGTGTCCTCAGTGGGCAGATCTAGAGGGCACAATCTGGGTCAACACAGCAATCCTGAATGTTATTAAATAATTACACAGTGCTTGGGTAACTTGCTCAGGTGTGTACATGGCCCATTTCCAAGGCACCAGCGGGTTTTTTGGTACACAAACAACTAAACAAGCCTGTTCTAGAAAGTAGTCTATGTTTAGTGTATATAAATGGAACATTTTTATTTTAAAATAATTATAAAACATCTTTGTTACTGAGTTTTACTATGTATACTACTTATGAAAGATGTTTTTTTAAAAATAATGAGAATGTATTTTCTCAGAATACATACTTCTTGGCAAGTAGCAAATAGCACCTGGATTTTCAGAGGAACATGCAGAAGTTTTCCAGAATCCATCAATATCCAAAAACACACATTCTTCACTTGTTTCTTCGTCTTCTTCAGACCAGCGACTAAAATCAATGCGCTTTCCATCTGCCCAGCCATAATGTTTTCCATCCTAGCATCATACCAATAAAAGATGAGCGCTTACACACTTAAAAAAAAGTCTAGGTACATCAAATGACATGATACTATATTTCTACCGGGTGAAATCCTGTGTTCAGCAAGAGTTGCAGGTGCTCAGCAGCTTTTAGGATTTGGTCTCTTGTTAAAATAATAAATGAAGTCTGTCACTTTCAGTTTTGCTGCTGAAAAAAACTACATTGACTATTGTGAATGGCAAATGATAACACATAGATGTTAGAGAGACAAGGTGGGTTGGGTAATATCTTTTATTGGACCAACTTCTGTTGATGAGAGAGACAAGCTTTCAACCTTACACAGAGGTTACCTGAAGAACTACTCTGTAAGCTTGAAAGTTTGTCTCTTTCACCAACAGAAGTTGGTCCAATAAAAAATATTACCGCACCCACCTCGTCTCTCTAACATTCTGGGATCAACATGGCTACAACAACAGTGCAGAACTTAGATGTCTAACTATTATGCTTGATTTGCAGGCAAAGCCAGGTAGTTTGATTTCTAAATGGTATCATTTGCACCTGCAATTAACTGTGGGCACAATTATTAGTGCATGGAAATTAGAAGAAATTTCTAAGAGTCAGTCCTGTTGTTTCCCCATGTTAGATCAAATGTAACATTTAATATTAATTACTTCTAGAATTTATAATTAGACATATTCCTGCCCTGAAGATGACAACAATAAATAAGAATAATAAAATATAATAATAATTAATCGTATTAAAACACAAGAAAAGTAAGTGGATCTATGCTTTAGGAAAGTTAAATTTAAAAGTTTTCTTCTGTATTTAAGACCACTCTTATATTAGGAATTGATACCAGCTGTGCTAATCTTTTTTTTTAACTGAATATCTCTTCCTGGTATGTTCAGTGCTAGAACTGCAGGCTCTCCTGGCACTGTCTCATTGCCTACAGGCATGAGCTACTGTGTAGGCAGTACCCCTCTACATGTTTCAGAGCTTTAGTGCCATTTGCAACAGGATGAGGCATTTGATCCCCACTTAAAGGTCACCTACAAAGGGAGGAGAGGTTGTCTTCTTTTTTGCTTCTTTGTGAAGTACAGATAAGACATGAAAAGTCTGTTTTCTTTAAAAATTCCCTGTATGTTTTATACATTCAAAATACCAGGTTTTTCTTCTCTGTTGTTCCTGGAAAACTCTATGGACAGCTGCAGAAGTAGGAGAATTATGACATCATAGATACATGACTATGAAAACAATTTTTATTCAGGCTATTTAAAACTTTGTGTTTTGCTTGGTTTTGGTAATACTTATTTAACTCAAACATCCATAAATGGTCAGAAGAAAAGATGTTTGTTAAAGATTCAACACTCACTCACACACCCATGCCCCAAGCTCTTTAATTAACAGATGAGAAAGCTCCCAATCCACACTGGGAATTTCCAAGAAGTCCTCCAACAAACACAGAAGAAAGAAGGCTTGACACTATTGATATTTTTAAGATAAAAAAGCATAATTTTTATAAAAATACCCTTTCACAACTTTTCTCCATTATTAAGAAGCAATAAAGCATACAAACCCTACCTGAAAAAATCCACTCCAAGTTCTAAGACAAGATTTTACAATATATTTCAAACAGTTTTTTGCAGTTGCTTTTGGATTTCATTTGCTATCTTTCAGATTTTCTCTTTTTAAAACATTTTGGTTGGCCTTCCTTGACCCTGCCCCAGAATTTCAAATGACAGCAGCAATTACAGAACCACTGACAACGGAGGGGCAAAGACAATGCAATGATATAGTTTGTTGCTATTATAAAACATTTTCCTCCATCTTAAAACCTGAAGGACATAGTCTCCTTTCAATCAGTCCATCAATAGGAGTTCCACACTTGAATGTGCACCTCAGAGAACTGAAAATCTAGTATATAACCCTGAGCATCAGGACTGGTTGACCTCCTGGTAGACCTCTAGCTTCAAGATGGTTCTCTGCAACTGAAAATAGATGTCAATGGAAACATCTATTTAAAAATAACCCAGTAATTTTCAGTTTCATTGTTTCCCCAGTCATTCCTTTACTATTCCACCCTACTCTAAAAAATGGTTCTAAGGAGGGACGGGGAGGAGATAAAACTTACATCTTTGCTGAAGAGTCCAATCCACAGAGGGTAATTGCGAACAGCAGCCTGCACAGTAAGAAAAGCCTGTTGGTACTGATCTGTGATGCTAACGAGCTGCATGTTTTTCTGTTTGCACTCCCGCAGTGCATCATACCAGGACAAATTCTTCAGAATTACTGTGTAATGGACATTTTGATAGGTCAGTGTTTCACTAAGGACTTGCTGTGTCTGGTTGTCAGCAGCCCCTGTAAATAATCAACAAACAGAAGCATTAAGTAGGATAAACACGGCAAAACATTTTAGTTCTCAGTTTCTTTTGTAACAACAGCAGCAAAACTCATTCAAATTTCTTTTGGGAATAACCATCAAAAGAATAAGAATCAACCATCAAAAGAATCAACCATCAAAAGATTTATAGACTGTTGTAGACTACAATTTTACTATATCAGAATCGATAGAGAGTGTATCTATGGAAAAATGTAAAGCTCTTTTTAAATGTAAATATGTAAGTCCCTGTATAAAAGCTTCGTAGAAAGGCAGTAACAGAACTACTGGGCTTTGTGGCTTTCCAGATTCATTCAATTTAACTCAAAAGATTTCAAGTTATTAGGGGAAAAACATACTCTCTGGGTGAAATTAACGTGAAACTGTGGTAGCCTTCTGCAGAACTGCGCACAGATGTTGTGACAATCAACAGGGGCCATGCATCTCCGAACAGTCTGACAGAGAGAGGAATGAGTCAAGTAAAGAGCCATCAGATTCATTCTTATGTAAATCTAATGGGCAGTAAACCTGGTACAGGTAGCTCTTCCAGCAGTACATTGCAAGAGCAGGCAGAGAGGTAATAGTTTGGCTCCATAGCATGTGCTCAGTTTCTTGCACAAAGCCACCTGACCTGTGTATTGTGCTGGAAGTGGTGAAATTTACCATTTGGGTTCTAATCATCCAATATTATCACAATGAGCTGCATTAATTTCATCCAACCAAGTGATGCATGCAACTATAAAAAATGCAAACTTTACATGGATGGGGAATTAGAGCATGTGGATCTAATGATTCCAAGAAGTTTATGGGCTGACACCAGAGCTAAATTTGGCCCTAGAATTTTGTAAAATGTGCATTGGCATCTAACACAGAGGTGTCTCAGGAATACAAAGGCTTGTCAAGGGAAAAAATTACTCTGTATAAATAAGAGCATTCAAGTGACTGATGAATAGGCTGACAGACCAATACCCAAACAACAAAGCCATAATATTAATTTTATGCTTATACACAATTTGCAGCTGTCAGTGAATTAGAGAGGTGACATGAAAGAAACAGAATGTCTGAACTAGTTCGTGGCTGCTGTCAAGTGCTTCTATGTAGTAAACAGCTTCAAAAGAGAACTGTGAGACCAACAGAGACCTCACACACTTAAAGGTTAATAGTAAAGAGTTAGGGGAAAATATATAAATTTCCCAAAGATGAAAAAAGAATATTGCTGATGTTTACAAGCACAATTATCACAACATTTTGAGATAATCATTAAGTGTCTCAGATGCCAAGGAATCCGAGCTGCTGACTCACTTGCTTCTGTGACAAAAGTGACATGAAAACCATAGGGCCAGATTGTACTTGGCCAAGGATGCCATGGCAGAATGGAAAAAGTCTCCCCTGCTGCAGCATCCTGAGCTGTGGCCAGGTACAACTGCAGTTTCTGCAAGAGCCGACTGAGCGCTCCTTCCCTGCATGCCTGGGTGTTTAGAGGCTTAGCAACCCAAGAATAATGGGGACCATATTGCAGCAATCACTGCACTTTCCCTGAATGTCATTTTCCTTTTCTGGAGAGAAATATATTTATCAATAGCAGCTGCAATCTTTTATTGGAGTCTTACAAGCATTTTTAATGTTCAGAGCCTGTGCAGTTCACCTTTTCTTTTTTTAAAAATAAAAAAAATCCCCTTCAGATTTTTCAGACTGAATCATTGTCCTTCCCTCCTTCAAATTTATAAATAGTTATTTAAAAAGATTTATACATAGCAGAACATAACCCAAAGATGGGTGTACCGCATATTAAACCCTGGGCAGTTAAACAGTAACTAAGGCTTTGTTCAGATTGGGTAATTGCCCTGATTCGAGTAATCAGTGGGCAGCCACCAATATAGCTGCACTGGTGCAGCGCCCCTCCTCAATCCTGAGTATAAACAGGAAAGCCACACTGTATCAGTGGAGGTGACCCCTGCTTAAAGCCAGGGCAAGCTGCAACAATGCAAATTGTGTCTCTCCTTGTCTACACCTGGGGTTTGCACTAAGGTAGCTAAACAAGTGGTCTGAAATCAAGGCTAATTCCAAGTGTAGATGAGGCCTCATATTATCCCTTCAGTGTTAAAACTCACAGGAGTTGGTTAAGTGGGATTAAACTCTGTGTGGTTCTCCTCACAGAGTTTTGCCCACGTTGTTCTGGGGGAGAGGAGTCATTTGCTCCATTCCTCACTGAATGAAACAAAGTCCATCCCCAACCCCTGTAGGTCCCCAAAGTGTCCAAAGAAGATCAGAGCCATTCACTTACAGGCCTTGTACTCCTTGCCAACTATTGGGCCCTGCCCCCCCCCCTTTCACTCTCAGGCAGCGTAACTCCACAGGAACTTCACTATCAGGGCCTCCACTGCCCATGGCTTTCCCCAAACACCTCTTAAAAGGGGTTTCACACTATGGATGGTGTCATGGAAAATGTAGGCATGGGAAATTTTTCAGGAGGGATGAGGTTTGTCCTCATGGCCCCACCATTGGATGCCCAGTATGGGCCTGCTCAGTTGCCAGAAGGATCCTGCCACCAGGGAACACCCTTCTTGAGGTGCTGTGTAGAGGGAGATTGTGCCTCAGGAAGGGTGATATTCATGCATGAAGGGGTTTCTTGGCAGGTGGATATTAGGGGCACAGTCAGTCTTACCTGCTGACTTCTGGCAGATACCCAAAAAATGCTCCTCAGCACAAGGCAAGAAATTCCACGTTCCAACATACAAAGATTTGGGGTTGTTGAGCATTATACCACACTGATTGTTTAGCTCCTCATCAAACATCTGAAAACCAGAAAACTCATCAAGTTCATGTATGATACAAGCATTCTTGTGTGGAGAGAGCGAATGAAGATCAAGTTAGGATAATATACTTCTCTTAGTTAGTATGTGCAGAGCAGTAGTACAACACACAGCTAGTTTATTTTGCAATATTACCTAGTTGCTGGATTATTTGTGAAAAAAATTACCTGGACCCACTATACTCTTTAAAAATTCTTGTTAATCAGTGGCATTCCATTATGTTTCTTATGCTTCTCAATGAACAGTGCAGCCAGGAAAACAATATGTATAATGGTTTATGGATGTATTCTGCAAATAACTGAACCAAAAACTTTATAGTAACATCCCTCTGCTACCTACATTTTTATGGAATGTGGCATCTCAGCTACATATTAGATATGCAAAGAGACTGAAGAGATTCCAATTTTTACATCCCTTTCCATTTTAATAATTAGTGTTCAAAACATATCATCCGAATAAAGATACAAAGAGCTCAGTCATTACTGGTCACCATGTCTGCCAATTAAGAATACAATTTCTTGGTTTGGGACCTTTACATGTTTTTTCTCTTTTGTTATTTTGATACAGTTACCAATACACCAACATTCTATACTTTTTATAGGACAAAACATCAGCCGGATTTGTATATTCAAACAGATAACTTACATCAAACGGAATCTTCCTTAGCCTTCCTCTCAGCAATGGGTGAAAGTTACTGTACAGCAGTCTACTGCCATCTACCCATTTGTTTTCCCTTATGTTGAAAAAAAACTTCAAACCAATCCAAATGTTTTCTTCCAAACCAGGAAGCAAGGATGTTAAAAAATCTGTTGGGCAGAAAAATAAAAATTTACATGCTATAATTTAGACAACCACAGTAAACATTTGGAAAACAGCTTGCATAAATAAGATAGTACAACCCCCATCTACATTAACTTAATTTCCCACCCTAGTCTTTGAAAATGAAATAAGCCATTTTAATAGAGTATTAAGTGTTTTGCAATGTTATCATTCCAAACTTTCCATATCCGACAAGGACATTATTTAAACAAATCATTTGAGAGGATTAGCCTTTTAACAAGCTAAGGTCTAATTGAGAGCCAAGAGATGAGTTTAACTTGTTTCTGTCTCTCTCCTCCTCTCCCTCCCTGACATCAACCTTGTCTCCTTGTGTCTCCACCCAAATTTCAGAAGGTGCCTCCCTATTGCTCTGTAAGACCTTCTACTGACTTCCCACAGAAGCATTAAAAGCGGGCTCCATGTCCTCTTTGAGGGCATGGAGAGTTTCACTTGCTTCCCACACACCTCGCTCTCCGACTGCTGGGCATGCCTCTAAAACAGGACCACTTGCTGAATAAGTGTCTGATTTACTCAACCAAGAAACAGAGAAAGTCAGGATAGAGGGAAGGGATCAGTTTCAACCAAGACAGACTCAGGAATCCCAAGACAGCCACTCTTTGTTCTCTGTGGCAACGCCCACTATTGGGTGAGGCTACGAATACTTAATGTGTGTCAGGGCTTGCCAGGGCTTAGCCTCAGCACCCCTAGGCTTGACAGTTCATAGCCCTGGGACCTCTAGGCTTGCTGCATCAGTTATGAATGTAAAATAATTGCTTCAGCCCCAGCACCTCTTTCATTACAAATTAAGCACTGAATGTTCGTTAAGACATTTAGAACTAGCTACCTGCCATATGTTAGCTAGCTCCAGGCTAGTCCCAAGCTCTTTTCCTAAACTAGACAAACCCATTAAAGGTTAAAACCTCTCAGGAGTAGTCACTATCTGATAGCCAGCTACAGAAAGGGCCACAGTACATGAGGGATGGAGGGAAGGCTGGCAGGAAGAGGTGGTTACCTAAGTTGTGGCAGAGCTGTCTTTCTCCACCACAGCTTTGCCATTGCACCGACTTGCCTGGCAGACAGGGCCGGCTCCAGACACCAGCGCAGGAAGCAGGTGCTTGGGGCGGCCAAAGGAAAGGGGCGGCACATCCGGGTCTTCAGGGGCAATTCGGTGGCAGGTCCCTCAGTCTCTCTTGGAGCAAAGGACCCGCCGCCGAAGAATGCCGCCGATCGCGGCTTTTTTTTTTCCTTCTTCGCCGCTTGGGGCGGCAAAAAAGCCTGAGCCAGCCCTGCTGGCAGAAATCTGTCACCAGGACTAATTTATTATGCTAAATATCCTTCAATCAATTGAAATGAACTTCCATTTACACAATCATGCTAAGAAATGTTTGGAGCAGAATATGCTTTTCTAGGGTTAAAAGAGTTCTGAATTGCTCTAGTCTCAGCCACTTGAGTTCCAGTGTGGGTCCATCTCAATGCTGTGATAGAGCAGCAGACTGCTCTTCCACTGTGCACTGTTAACTACTGAAGTGGCCTGCCTGGTCTATTTTCTATATTCCACTGCATTGAACTGACTTGGCTGGAGGTCACTTACCTATACAAATAATGCTACACATAATATGGAGCTCTGTTGTGAGCTACATCTTCAGACATATCTGTAGGCAACTACCTGCCCACTACAGAAATACAAACGTATTAACAGATGTCTCTCTCAACAGATAGGTAGTCAGACACATCTGTAGACAGCTATTTGCAGCAAATATCTTCTCTTCATTGCATTCACCTCAATGAGGTTTTAACTTCTGAAGTAAAGCTTGGAAACTGCTTTAGACACGGTCCCTCTACTCTTCATAAATCTCTGGTAGTCTTTGAAATTTCTAATTCCCTTCATACACCAGGGTATGAAGAAAAACTGGTCTTTGAACTGGTTCTTTTCCTTTTTCCACGGTTTGCCCATTGTGTGTGCATTTCCCATTCTGTGACAGGCAGAATTCCTCTGACAGTGCAAATAAGGCATTAGTTATAGGTTTTTATTTTATTGTGAATTTTTAGAATTATTTCAGTAAGACTCAAAGTAATTGAATGATTTTACAATCAGATAACACTGCCACATAATTCCCAGTCTGCTGCATGATCCTGTGCAGTTATGCTGCATAGACTGGGGAAGGGGCTTGACATATTATTTTGGTCTAAAGTTCTGTATAGTATAAAGAGCCTTGAATTTACCATCATACCTTGTTCAGCTTGGCTTGAGATTGATGGAAGAGTGCCTCCAAAAGTTTCACATACTTCATTGGCTTCTTTAAATGTTAAAAATCTGTGTTCTATCTTTAGAAAACACTGCAAAATAAAAATGGTAAAAGCTTATGCAATGTAGCACGAGTTCACTTTCTCTTTAAGATTTATTGTATCTTAGATGTAATTCATAAATCAATGACCCTAAAACCCTCACACCTCACTTATCTTGCTTTCTGTGAGAAACTATTAGAAGTGCAATTATAGATAAATGCATACAGGCTCTGATACAGCAAGGTGTCTTTAACAGGGTGACTGTCCCGTTAAGGATAGTAGGGACTAAGGGACACTAAACCCTGTTTTTCTTTAAGATTCCTGGGACTTTTGGAGCAGATGAAGACCTACAGACGGGCAGAGGCAGGTGTTGGGAGAGAGGAAGATGGTCCCAGAGACATAGTTAATGCTTGGGGGAAACCAAGGCTACTGTTTCTTTAAAGGACCAGAAGCCTTGTAGTGCAGGGTGGGACAAGGCTCCCCTCTCTCCCAGCTAAGTGGGAGGAGCCTGGAGAAGGAGGGCAGCATATAGCTGCCTCCTTTTTCACAAGAGGGCAAGGATTGCCATCTGCTAATCTCTCTCAGCCCAGAGAGGAAAAGGGCTGAACTACAAAGTGGTGGAGGCAGCTGATAAAGAAGCTGGTTTTAAGGCATCAGCTACTCTGAATTAATACAGATCGCAAGGTGGCGGCTTTTGGACCGATGAGCCCAGGAGAAGGAACTTGATGGAACTGATGCAAAAACATTGAGAAGGAGAGCTGTGGGACACCTGAAAGAAGAACAGGGGTTGGGGCTGAGGGCTACCGGGTCCTCTGCAAAGGAGGGATCTGGTTTAAACACTCTGGCCTGAAAGTGAGGCTTGGTCTACACTACAAAGTTAGGTTGACGTAATGCAACTAATGATGATTGTCCTATATTCCCCCTTTACCTTGTTCTGAAACAGAATCCATTCTTTAGGGCATCCTCCTTTACGGGGGTGATACTCTGGCTCATGTTTCTCCAGTAAGGATGCATTAGATTTTTCACATATGAAGGGCAGTTTCAGATTGCAGTTTATTGGATAGTCTGTAGGAAATATAAATAAAGTTATCATCTGTATTATGATAATGACTATGATGTGCTAGGTGCTACCTACACTTGTGGGAAGAGACAGTCCTATGTAACTATAACATACAGCTGCAAATTATGCAAAGTAAAGTATTTTAAAATGACAGTAGAATAAAGCATAAAAAATTAAATGTATGAGAAAATATTGTATTGATAAGAAAGGACCAGATTTGATAACCTTACTCACTTTCAGTAGCTACTTGCTCTACAAGTGGTATCACTGACTTCAGTGGAGAAATGTGGAATAAAGTCCTATACATGGTAAGTGTGAGTTTCAGAATCTGTCTCACAGCGCAAAAAGTCATTTGCTCCTGGATCTTGTATTCAATATTGCATTCTGGACAGAGCTAATATTTTTTATATTAAGGAAACAACCTTACCTCTATACCAGCCCTTCGAAGAAATATACCAACAATCCCTCCAGAATCGATCATGGAAACGTGGAAATAACTGTAAACTAGATACAAACATTTCAGAGTCAATCTCTGACAAAAGATTCTCTTTTAGGGGCAAATCCCGGGCATGGCAGCAGAACTAGCGTGCCTCTGCTGCTTGGGAGAGAGAAAATGTCAAGGGCGTACACATATAAAGGGGTTGCCTGTGCCCTAACGTGCCAGAGGTTTAGGGAGAGGGCAAATGTCGGGGAAAGTGGGCGGTAGGGTCAGCAGATCTGTAGTGATTAGTGTAGTCATGGATATACTGACCAAATCAACCCTACAGAGAAGTACACAACAGCCTAGCTACTTAGACTGTACACTAAGGAGCTGTCTAATTGTCTGTCCCTACTGCAACCCCTCCTACATTATCATGCACCGTGAGGATAATAAAATATAGATTCTACATTCTTCTGTTCTAAATTATTCTTTTTTAAAATGTAGCATTTTGCTACTTATGCATCCTAAGATTTTCTTGGACAGGGAAGGCCCTGTTCCTTAGCTGCAGCTGAGGACCACACAGTGCAACTCAGGAGGGTTGTATAAAGGTTGCTGTAAGACATCTCTGCATTTCCCTGATCCTGGATCAACACTGTGCCAGACTATGTCGTAAACTAGAAGCAGCCTGAAGGCTGCTCTAAATTACACTGCCTGCCAATGGCACCAAGGACCAGTGATCCCCAGGGCACAAAGAAGCCCTGGATAACTCTCAAGCCAGGCACGGGGAGGAGTGGTGGTGTAGGAGCCTTATCCTGATTTTACAACACCAAAGGATTCCCTAACCTAGGGTAATCTTCCTGTGGCTGGGCATGGCAGAAAGCAGAGACGAGGACAGAAGATGACTTATCCAATTTCATATGCTCTATATGTAAATATTTTGTTCATGGTTTTTAACTTACAAGATGAACTGAAAATTTTTGGTTTTGTTGTTTTCTTAAATGGAAGAGTAAAATAATGTAAAAACCTCCAATCCTGTTTCAGAACTCAAGTAATTAATGGGCTACATGGGCAGGCTTAAAATCACAAATAAAAACATTTGAAATAGGAACCAGAAAGGGTTAACTGTTAGGACCAGGGTTCAAGCTTTCAGGGCTTCTAATGATACCACTAATGTATTAAGTCCCTGGCCATGCAAAGACTTATGCCTGTGCAGAAGTCTTTGGGGACAATGTCTGAAAAGCACTTTGAAGACATGAAGCCTCATATAAGAACTAAGTGTTATTATTACTGATTTAGGTGTTAGAAATGTTGCTAACCTTTGTAGTGGGAACAGCACTCTGCAAACATTCCTGCTTGAATTAGCTGCTAAGTCCTTAGTTCAAGTATTAAGTCTACACATATATTCTGTTGATTATTTATTATACTCAAAATCCCCAGTGTCCTAAACTCCTCACCAAAAGAAATAAAGACTCAGTCGGTGCTCCAGAGACCTTACACTTTAAATTTGACGTGGCAAGGAAAAGTGCAGGCCATATGCAGAAAAAAAAGGGGGAAGGCAAGAGAAAGGAAAAGAGTCACAATTATCAGATAATGTGGTTTTGTTAACAAGGTTTTTCAAATAATTATTTTATGCTTTTTGTAGCTGACCTGTCAGAAGTGAGCTTTGTTAACAATTTGGGATTATTCAATAGTCATTTTAAAAAACCCACTTATTTTACTAAATTTTTCCCCATACAAGAAATGTCAACAAAAGTTTATAATAATGTTGCCTGCAAATAGAGTACATACGGTGAATGATGGCTAGCTCCATGATCCATGTATTTCAGCCACCACTTCTGCTCTGCACCTGACAACTGCAAAAATAAACAAACAACTAGATTTTACCACCATGTATAATATAATATCACAAGATAGACCACTGGTCTTCATCCACCCTTGTGGCAAAATTCCTTTTGATGTAAATGGTTTAACAGAAGCAGGACTGGAACTTACAAGTAATATTCTTGTAAATGATTCAAAAATTCAAGTGACTAACTTCTTGGTCTTGGCTATAGACTATGCACGGGGAATTTGCAAATTCTAGTTCATAAAGGGGCATTGTCAGGTCAGATATTTTAAAATCTCAAATCTGTTTCTAGTAGTTCTTTATTATTAAAACCAATACTACATTCAAATACACCTCTCCCCCAATATAACGTGACCCGATATAACATGAATTCGGATATAACACAGTAAAGCAGCGCTCTGGGGGGGCAGGGCTGCACGCTCCGGCGGATCAAAGCAAGTTCAATATAACGTGTTTTCACCTATAATGCGGTAAGATTTTTTGGCTCCTGAGGACAGCATTATATCAGGGTAGAGGTGTATATTTTCCCACTGCTTACTATATTTTGAATGTTTACATTTCACTCAGTTGGGATCATAAAATCGGGCTAGTCAGTTTCAATGTTGGGTTCCCATGTGCTAATACACAAGGGTTCTCCATTTTTTTTCATGGTAGGTCACATCTTAATAGTGATCTTAATGACATCTTCACATCTTGTGCACCCTATTCTTCATAAAAGCATGTATGATCTACTCTCCCATTCAAGATCATATAATATCTTTGTGGCAACTACAGCAATTACTTAGATGGAAAGGTAATACAAGGACAGATTTTGTGTATCTGTAGCTGTTTTTAGTGCAATAAGTTTCTTGACCTTTTTGAACAGAGATAATCTTACTGCCTTACATACTTCATTTTGGGATGGATCCTCTGGCCCAGCCAAGTAGCTTTCAGTGTGGAATGAGGGGGGAGGAATAAAGGGTGGTTTTAAGACACCTTTGCTGAGAACAGGAGTGGGAAAAAGCGGTGCAATGAGCCTGAGAATCCAGCCCTTAATCTTTTCCTCCTTCTACACTGTTTCTCTCACCTGTAAACAAGGGTGAGAGCTAGCTCTCTGTGGACCAATAGAAAGTGCTCTTTGGACCATCAAAATCCCCTTGACCAGTATGGGGACCTCTGTGCCAGCACAATGAAGTAATATTTGTTTGCAAAGAGCATGGAGGAACATTTAAAATAAAGAATAAAATGGTTGTAATTGAAATGAAAGTACAGTACTATAATAAAAACTTTCTTAGGGGCCAGATCACACCCTTAGGATACATGCAGTGATGGGACACCTCTGAGCATAGAGCCATCCCTACACATAGAAGGTAAAGAGAACAGCTGTCTCTGTGGCAATATAGCCCTTTCACCCAGGCTGTGAGGAAGCCTTTCGTTAGGTTGGGGGGGGTGGGGGGGGATGAGGCAGGCTGGATTGATGTGCCTCTTCTCCCACCACTGCACAGAGAAACAGAGCCCCCTCTGCTATGGGGAACATCTTAAAGAGGGGTTCCGGGCACTTGCTCCAGGATCCCTAACAACTCCAGTGGAGTCACGCTGTCGGGCAGAGATGATGCATAACTCCTGATGGTGGGGGGGAGGGCACAATTTAAAGGTGTGGGGGGGCATGTAACTCTTGAAAGTGCTGGGGCACGTGACCACCCCTTGTGTCGCCTTTGGGCTGAGGAGCAGCGACAGAGCCAGGAGCACTAGAGTAATTGCAAGCGAGCACCTCAGAGAGCATCTCATGGCAGCCGGGCTCTGCAGACAGGGGCCAGCTCCAAGGGGCATTGCCAGTGGCACCAGGCTCCTTCGGGTGCAGCTCAGGCTGTGCTGCCCGCCCTGCCTGGGGGGCGCCCAGCTGTGCAGAGGCGGCAGAGGTTGCCTGGTGGAGGTGGCCAGTGTGGAGAGCCAGGCGCCCGAGTGGGCCAGGCGACTCCCACCAGCTTCTGATCTGCCAGCTCCTGGCAGGAGGACAGTTTTCAAACTGTGGGGTGCACACACAGAGTTTGAAACGCTCTGTGCTAAATGGAAGGCAGAAATGGGGGGGTGGGGACAGGACACCCCTAAACCACCACCCCCCACCATCCCCTCTGCTGCCAGACAACCAGAGCACAGTTGCAAGATACCCAAAGTTGGTGTGAAGTCATAGAACCTTCTTGTGGATGACCCTGTGTGTCCTCCAAAACCATGTAGGATCTGCAAAATTGGAGGGTTGGACTCATGAGTTTTTCTTCCTGGGGGCAAACCCCATCTTAATCCTAATGGAACAATTCTAAGGAAACTCCATGAGGGGACCCTGTTAACTTCCCACCTCCAATAAATAAAGAGTGATGTCTCAATGACACTGAAAAAAGGCAGTAACTGAGATATGGCACTCTGAAGTCTTTTTTTTTTTAAATGATTCCCACAGAGCAGCTGATTTCCTGATTACATAAACTATACGCTCTGCCCTACAAGGACTGATCACATCTGTCTATTACTGGTTTCTAATATAGTCCTCTTATTCAGATAATGGTGTGATGTCCCCATGTTGGAACACACATATACAAAATGACTATACAGTGTTACAGCTCTGGCTGAATCCACGAACAATGGAATGTTTATGGTAATCTTGTCACAACATCTCCTTGCTGTTTGGAGCTTGTGTTCTGTTATTAAAATTATTTTAACAGGCTGTTTTAAAATTTAAATATTTAAATGCAGATTTAAAGGAGATTAAAACAAAATTGATTATTTCCTCTTTCAACTAAGCCTCTCCTTTTACAGGCGTTTTAAAAACTATTATGGGTTATATGTCAGTGAAAAATTAAAAGAAAAACATTAACATTCGTATACTGGAAACACTTGCAACAAAGACAATTCCTGATGAACAATGTATTTCATTACCTTTTCTATTTTGGTTAGGAGTGCCCTTAGTTTTGTATAAGAGTCCACTGATGCTAAGTCACTATCATTGTTTGCACAGTAGAGAGCAGCTTCTTGGTAGGTCAGGTTTTTATCTGGCACAAACCAAAATTCAGCTCCATCAATAACAAGTGGCGGTCCATGAATTCCATCTACATCTGGGGAAGAAAAGCACACATACACACATGGCATTAATCCTGGAAAATGATTACACTCAGAAAAGGAAAGGGCTGGACAATCTGGGCCTGATGCTGAGAGGAGCTGTATTTACATCTCCCATTGAAATCAATGAGAGCTGAGAGTGTTGACCTATCTCTGAATCAGGCTTCTGTGTGTCAGCATGATCTTCACTAACATCAGAAAGGATATATAGTGAGAAACACTAGACACAAGTACCTGAAACATATGTAAAAACTAAATCTGTTTACCTGGTGTATACCACTCTGGTGTCTTTGGGGTACTACCTGTTCAGGAGAGAAAGAAACAATCACTGATCTTGCATTCCTGATACACATACTTCCACTGAAGTCAATGGGAGCTTTGCACGCATCAGACTTAAAGTTATGTTTTTCTCCTTATTAGAGATGTGTAAGCACCAAAGCTCACACTAATAATAATGCCAATTCTCCACACACATAGGCACTAAGATTTGGCATTTTCACTGCAAATTTCCAACAAGTCAAGGAAAGTTTTATGTCCCCAAAAGCTATTTTTCTGACCAACTAGAATAATTAGAAGAAGCCAAGATTACTAGATGCTAAAACTCCTAACTCCTCACAAAAACAAGTGCATCTGTGCAGAACCCTCATGCCATCCTTTCTCCACCCTCACCAGAGAAACCCTTTTCTGTGTATTTTGCTACTCTGGAGACCCAAATCATAAATTTTACAAGACGATTACAGGACAAATTCAAGTCTGGAGGAATTAGCTGTCCAAGCTGTCCAGGAGATTTTCTTTTGTTTATAAATACTGCTTATACATTTTAAATAAAGCACATAAATGCTGGAACGCCATGATCTGTATCTCTCCACCACACTAAGGTATCTACATTCCCTGTGGCACATTTCTCACTCCACGGGAACTTAAGGGGTAGAAGCAAGGTTGGACCCTAGAGAACTGATACAAGGTCCTTCCCCCAGTAATAGTTTATTTGTGAGTGTTTTGTATGTTTATATTTCTATGAACAGGAGCCTATGAGACATGCAAGGGATTTCAGGCCCTTGCCTCGTGTACTGTTATTGCCAGTTGGTTAGAGGATGTGGTAAAGTACTGGTTGCCAAATTTATTACGCTCATATCCTTTTCCCCCAACTAGAAAAAAAAAAGATGCCCAACAACCAAAAACTGTGAATTTCACACAACTTTAGAGAATATAACCCAGCTGTTACTCATACTTCAACCTTACACTTCCTAAATCAAGCACCCTTTCACGTTGATAATAAACAGCATTGAAAGTGTGACAGTCTCTCTCTTCTTATTTATTTAAAATACACAAAGTTCAAGTCTCGCTCTCACATTCTAAGGACTCTAGGTCTCAAGATTATTTTAATGCCTTCTGAGATGTTTTAAAGTCAGAGATCCTGGGTTTACTGTTAATGATGACAAAGTGAAAGAAGTAATTAAAGACATTCTAAACAAAAAACAGATGAGAGTTTCAGGGCCGCCCAGAGGGGGGGCAAGAGGGGCAATTTGCCCCAGGCCCCGGGCCCCACAGGCGCCCCCCACAAGAGTTTTTCGGGGCCCCTGGAGCGGGGTCCTTCACTCGCTCCGGAGGGGCCGGAAAACTCTTGCGGGGCCGGGCCCAGGAGCTTCTTCCGCTCCTGGTCTTCGCCGGCGGGGGGTCCTTCCGCCCCCCCCCGGCGGCGAATTACCGCCGAAGTGGGACCCGCTGCCGAAGTTCAGCTCGGTCTTCGGCAGTAATTCGGTGGCGGGGGGGCCCTTCCGTTCCGGGACCCGCCGCCGAAGTGCCCCGAAGACCCGCAGTGGGGGCCCCCGCCGCCGAATTACCACCGGGGACCCGGCTGCACTTCGGCGGCGGGTCCCGCTTCAGCGGTAATTCGGCGGCGGGGAGGCCCCCGCCGCGGGTCTTCGGGGCACTTCGGCGGCGGGTCCCGGAATGGAATGGCCCCCCGCCGCCGAAGACCCCAGGCCCCCGGAATCCTCTGGGCAGCCCTGGAGAGTTTAGATCAGGGGTCGGCAACCTTTCAGAAATGGTGTGCCGAGTCTTCATTTATTCACTCTGATTTAAGGTTTTGCGTGCCTGTAATGTATTTTAATGTTTTTAGAAGGTCTCTTTCTATAAGTCTATAATATATAAGTTACCAATTGTTGTATGTAAAGTAAATAAGGTTTTAAAAATGTTTAAGCAACTTCACTTAAAATTAAATTAAAATGCAGAGCCCCCTGGACCGATGGCCAGGAGCCAGGCAGCCTGAGTGCCACTGAAAATCAGCTCGCGTGCCGCCTTCGGCACGCATGCCATAGGTTGCCTACCCCTGGTATAGATGAATAAATGGATGTAAATGCAGCTTACCTTTTGTTATCTGGCAAACCCATTCAAGTCTAGCATCACACAGGAAAGGTTTTAAGTAAAAATCCAATTGTCTGTCGTCATAGAAATGAAGTCTCCAAAAATACCTCCGTGATATTCGAGTGGTCTGCATAAAAGTAGGGGGTGGGAAACTGTGTTGGTATACTAGATACAAACTTCTGGAGCAATAAAACTGTTTATAAGATACCTTAGATATCCTTGATGATAGACGTAATCTACCCTGTTGCCAACCCTTTGCAATTTTAACTGAATTTTTAACATGATAAAATATAGGTACAGCTTCAAAAATAGTCTCTGAACAACTAGAAATTATGAAGCAATCAGTTTAAAATGTATCCATTCACAGAAATCTCTTCTTGCAGCTCACTACAACACTGTGTGTTTGGGTTTTTTTTGTAATCCACAAATTTGTTTTTATCATGGAGTAATAGTCACTGCCCCTTAAAGGATTCTCGTATCTGTCCCGAAGGGACAATCGTCTGAATTGGCCCAGAAACAGGATTCTTCTTAGTATAATCAAAATAAAAAAAGCTCGATGCCACCTCTTGGTTTCTACAATAAAGATAATGTTGGTTCCTTTAGTTTGACAACACAGGATCAGACTCTTGTAATTGTGAAAACAGTGGTTACAAAAGCCACAATGCCCACTTCACACTTGTTTAGGGATAGTCTTCTTAACATCCAAAAATTTATTAGTCTAATATTTTAGATGAGAGGTTCTCTAAGGGCCATGGCTCCAGGGGGTTTCAGGGGCAAGAGGGTAGTGACCACCACCCTCTTCAATGAATACTAAATGAGAGAGGGTTCTGGATAAATGGGAGGGAACATCCCAGCATGATCCCAATACGGGAAACCAGGTAATTGTATGGAAAAGGTTGCGAAGTACTGTTTTAGCAGTCATACCATAAGGTTAGAGTTACATAGTAATGAGGCATTTATGAATATAAGAGAACCACACCAGACTGGATTAATGACTTGTAGGATCATAATTACAGTATTTTTCTAAATTGCTCTGTATGCGACATATTATTACAGTAGTATTTTAATAGAAGTAAAGAAGTGTTGATGAAAAGTCCTCGCTATATGTTGTTAGTAAATATTTACTCAGCAGTGGAAGTAAAACTGCTGTTTTTTGTGAAAATTAGCAGGTTTGTGAATTAACAAAAAGAAAAGTAGCATCTTTCTAATGTATATAGTTATAAATTTACAGCAGCAGTCTAAGTTTAATGTACAAAAACTTAAAAGTACAAAGTAAATATACTGTAAATAAAAATTTAATAAGAATATATTCATATTATTAAAATCTTGAAACATACCTTTAAAGCAGCACAGTCTCTAATGTCATAGACATCTCTTTGGAAATCGTGTGACATAACAACAGTGGTTTCCTACAGAGAGGGGAGGGATGGCAGAATTGTGACTTATTATTATTTGTGTCGAAGTACTGTCTAGGGACCCCGGTCATGATTCGGTCCCTTTGTGCTGGGCACTGTTGTAACACAGAATAAAAGGCTGTA
Source organism: Mauremys reevesii (assembly GCF_016161935.1). Classification (NCBI taxonomy): domain Eukaryota; kingdom Metazoa; phylum Chordata; order Testudines; family Geoemydidae; genus Mauremys; species Mauremys reevesii. The sequence goes on along the minus strand of NC_052633.1, from coordinate 46,072,596 downwards.
CCTGTCTCAAACAGCTTTCAATCTATGGCCCTGATTCTGCAAAGACATGTGTACATACAGTACTTAACTTATACTAGGGTGCTGATTAATCACAGTTAACTCTCACGATTAACTCAAAAAAATTAAACATGATTAAAAAATTAATCATGATTAATCACAGTTTTAATTGCATTGTTAAATGATAGAATACTAATTGAAATTTACTAAATATTTTTGGACATTTTTCTACATTTTCAAAAATATTGATTTCAAATACAACACAGAATACAAAGTGTACACTGCTCACTTTATATTATTTTTATTACAAATATTTGCACTGTAAAAATGATAAACATAAGAAATAGTATTTTGCAATTCACCTAATACAAGTACTGTAGTGTGAGCTCTTTATTGTGAAAGTGAAACTTACAAATGTAGATTTTTTTTGTTACATGACTGCACTCAAAACAATGCAAAACTTTAGAGCCTACAAGTCCACTCAGTCCTATGTCTTGTTCAGCCAATCGCTAAGACAAAAAAGTTTGTTTATATTTATGGGAGATAATGCTGCTGACTTCTTATTTACAATGTCACCAGAAAGTGAGAACAGGCATTCGCATGGCACTTTTGTAGCCAGCATTGCAAGGTATTTATGTGCCAGATACGCTAAACATTCGTATGCCCCTTCATACTTCGGCCACCATTCCAGTGGACATGTTTCCATGCTGATGATGCTTGTTAAAAAAATAACGTGTCACTTAAATTTGTGACTGTACTCCCTGGGGGGAAGAATTGTATATTTCCTGCTATGTTTTACCCGCTTTCTGCATATATTTCATGTTATAGCAGTCTCGGATGATGATCCAGCAATGATCGTTTTAAGAACACTTTCACAGCAGATTTGACAAAACGCAAAGAAGATACCAATGTGAGATTTCTAAAGATAGCTACAGCACTCAACCCAAGGTTTAAGAATCTGAAGTGCTGTCCAATATATGAGAGGGACAAGGTGTGGAGCATGCTTTCAGAAGACTTAAAAGCAACACTCTGATATGAAAACTACAGAACCCAACCCACCAAAAAAGAAAATCAGCTTTCTGCTAGTGGCATCTGACTCAGATGATGAAAATGAACATGCATTGGTCTGTACTGCTTTGGATTGTTATTGAGCAGAACCCATCATCAGCATGGATGCATGTCCTCTGGAATGGTGGTTGAAGCATGAAGGAATATATGAATCTTTAGCACATCTGGCATGTATATATCTTGCAATGCTATCTACAACATTGCCATGACAACACCTGTTCTCACTTTCAGGTGACATTTTGAATAAGACGTGGGCAGCATTATCTTCTGCAAATGCAAACAAACAATCTTGTTTGCCTGAGCAATTGGCTGAACAAGAAATAGGACTGAGTGGACTTGTAGGCTCTAAAGTTTGATATTGTTTTATTTTTGAATGCAGTTTTTTTGTATATAATTCTACATTTGTAAGTTCAACTTTCATGATAAAGAGATTGCACTACAGTACTTGTATTAGGTGAACTGAAAAATACGATTTCTTTTGTTTTTTACAGTGCAAATATTTGTAATAAAAATAAATATAAACTGAGCACTGTACACTTTGCATTCTGTGTTGTGATTTAAATCAATATATTTGAAAATGTAGAAAACATCAAAAATATTTAAATAAACGGTATTCTATTATTGTTTAACAGTGCTATTAACCGCAATTAATTTTTTTAATCACACGATTAATAATTAATTATTTTAATTGCTTGACAGCCCTACTTTATACATATAAACCAGCTTGAAAGTGAGATAGACATTTTCTGGAGAAGTCTAGACAAACCAAGGATATGGGGTTGAGAAGCTGAAGTACATCTTGGGATATAAAGACACCTTGTTCTGTCCAGCAGCATTTGGATCCTTATTACATTTAAATATTTTGACAGCAATACAGTATAAAGGCAGATTATTATTTATGAGATTATTTTTAATTGAGAAAGTCTCATAAGTGCAAAGTTTTACATAAGTGTTTTTCTATATTCTTCATGTGCCACAGAACAAGATTAATCTAAAATATCAGTAACTTGATTACATTTTCAATCCAATCTAAATTCAAACAAATGTTAATATGTATTTTCTGGATAAAGATTAATGTAACTTACCGGATTGTTATCACTCCACTGCCAGGTTCCTAGAGAATCTGGATTCCTCTTATTGAGTCCCACCCAGACCCATCGGTCATTACTGTAAATATATATTTAAAAGAAAAACCTCAGCATGAGTGTATGTTCATTCTAGCACATTAAATAAAAAGATTAATGAGTCATTTTAAAAGCCTTCCTTTAAATACCAAACTTTTGAGACAAGTACAAAAATACAAGTATAGCGTCTAATTCTGCAAACCCTTCGCTTTGTCCACGAAGCCCAGTATGAATTACTAGTATTGTATCTCAGTTTAAACAGCCTCTGATAGCACGTATTAATTAAAGAAGCCAATATTAATTTGGAGTCCCATTGCCTGGGATATTTAAAACAAAAGTAGCATAGATGAAACAAGCTAAGACAAAGGGGTTTGTGTTTTCTCTCTTCTCTTAGGTTCTGATTCAGCAAAGCACTTAGGCACATGTTTATTCCCCAGTAACTTCAATGAATTTACAAATGCAGGGCTGTCTTTTTTATTTTCGTTTTTCATTTTTTAGGAGTGGGGTAATTACCACTTAAAATTCTCAGTTCCATTCCAGGAGAAAGGTTGTCACTATAAAAGGGGATTTCAATATATTCAAAACTGCAGTAATACCACAGGTCTCCTTACTATTGATTGGGACTTTAAGGGCATTGTGACAGAGTGGGATATATCTGGGTCAGACCGTGAACTCCATTTGTATTGTAAGCTTCATTTTGGTTTAGGACGTCCACTTTGTTCTATGTGCTGAACGCATGTCCAGCCTTGCCAAAGCAAGGTTATGAAGTGTTCTAGTCAGTTACGCTGCCTAGGAAACAGTGCTGGTAACTTGATGACTTCTCAGAGATCATCCTTCAAAAAGACAACAATCTAGTGCCACCGACTCTGATTGTCTCTAAACTACCAGTCCATTCCCATGGAAAAATGGATGTTTTACACAGGATCCTGGAGGGGGAAAAGGGAAAAGCATCACAGTAGAGCACATGGCAAAAAGGAAGAGAGACTGTATTTAAGGATCGCTTTTCTGGCAAAGGATCTGTTCATCACCACATGCAAAAAGACTGGGTTGGAGAGAGAGAGGAGGCAGGAGGGACTCTGCCTAACCTGAAATGCTGACCAGACCATGGACTCAAAGAAGAGATGAGTTCAAACTAGGCAAGGGAGCATCTCAGGACTTTTTAAAAAAATTATTTCCAAAGATCTGTATCTCTTGAATGCTTTTTAAGAGGAAAGTGATTGTGACTAAAATTATTTTGCTAAGCCTGTGTTCCTTGCCTTACTGGCCTTGAAGGGGTTAATGTAGAAGCCAGAGTGCCCACAGCCTAGGTGGAACTCTCAGGGAGCAGAAGTAAACAGCTGGGGGTTGGGAGATCTGAGGCACTGACTCCAGGGTCTGGGATGGCTGGACTGCTGAGTCCCATGTCCCAAGGAAGGGCTCAGACAAGAGGTATGAGTCTGAGAGTGTGCCCTAGAGACCCAGAGCTAGAAGCAGTGACTCAGCTCAGAAACATGTGGGACGTAGGCTAGAATTTGAGTCCGTTTAAAATAGACTGGTGCCTGTCTAGAAACGAAGTGGGACAGGCTGCAAGAGGCATAACTAATTTGAATATAGTAAAGATACTAATTTCCAAGACCATCCATTTCTATTTGTCCTCCGATTCTTTTTACGGAAATTCTTGGTCATCTTTTTATTTAATTTGCAGACATACACCAAATACTGCATTGACTTACAATGTATGTAGCCTACTGAAGTCAGTGAGGTCACTTTGGGTGTTAAACCATCACAGAGTCTGGCCTATAGATGCAGATATTGTACATAACTAAAGATTTTACAATTCTACATTCTAGATCATCATTTGGGGCCAAAAATTGGCTCTTACTCCAGTAACCAGATCTGCTGGGTTTAAGTCTGCTTTGTCCTAGGGGAAATGGCACTTAATGCACTGGAGAATGACAGCCAGCAATTCCACATACATAGGGCTGATCCAAAATTCTCTGAAGTCAGTTGACTTCAGATCCAAAAAAGGCATTATTCATTTTGTTTACTCGGATTTTGATTAGTAGGATAGATGTTTTACTTAAAAAATAATCTTTGTGGCAAATATTTTGCCTTGCTCTAACATTAACTGTCTTCATATACCAGTGGGATATAAACTTACCATGTTCAATATTTTCTGCTCTTCTATAGTGATAGGACTTAAATGTGTACAAGTGTAGACTCTAAAGAACTTAGAATGCTCTATGTCACTCCCCAGCAAACCACTCAGAAACAGGTATTTACATTTATCTAACAGCTGAATTGCTTCTGACATTCTTCTTTTAGGATTTTACTCTTCTACAATTGTCCATCCCTGCACAGTTAATCAAGCACTGCTTAACTCCCTCTCTCTCTGAGACACATCCCAAAGCTTAGAGTGGCACAAGGAATCACCACAGACACACATACTGACTAATGACCCTAAAACACTTATTTCAGAAGACTTTGCAATAATTACTTGAGGGAACAGAGCAATTTTCAAAATCTTTGAACTTTGATACTCCCACCTATTTCTTAACCAGATGTCAAGTCAAGAGTTTCCCCAATTTATTTCCCAATTTGTAATAATTAACCTGATTATGTAATAAGACATTTCAGCTGATGTGGCACTTATAATATCAATTCATAGTTTGGCTTCTTTGTGAGAGCTCAAACATAATTATGAAACTTATTCAGCAACTGATCCACTATTTTTGATAGCACTCCAGCTCAAGTCAAGTCTTTTAGTACCCTAAGTTGAGTGCACTATCACTTCACCATGAAGTAAATTTAGAAGGCATCCCAGGCCAAAGTAATGCTAGAATACAGCTGTTAATTAAGATTCCATCTGCACTGCAACTATGATGGCATCAGGGAACCTTGTTACACCACTGTTGTCCCCTGCCCCAGTTACAACATGGTTAAAAGTTGTATTGTAGATTGCACCTAAATATGTTCTAGTTTAAAACCTTAAGTAGTCTAGGTTTTGGGGTGGTTACAGTTAGATCATGATATAGTGTTGTAGCACAGATGGAACCTAAAATGGATTCAATCTATGCTTTACCATGGACTCAAATATGATTGAGTTTAAAGGATTGTAAGTCTCCATCATCTGCTGCTTCTGTGCTGAAGGCTTTCCATTCAGATGAGGAGTACTCACACAGAATTAGAACTTGGTAAATGCTACCAAGTGTGGTATGGTCTTTTTTACTACTTGATGTAAATACTATATGGATCACTGACAATACTGCAACAGAGAGGTAGGTATGTTGCACTTTTCAATGATTGTTCTAAAAGAAAAAAAATAGTAACTCAGGAAATAAAAGTTCTAAATGCTCTACATAATTAAAAAAATGCAAAGCACAGCATAAACTAATAGCACCGTGTAAATGTATTTAAAGAATAATAATTTTAATGTGCCAGTCTCCGGACGCAATATTAACCATGTAACATCTCTTTAGTGGAAGTTAATGATCTCAAGACATAAGTGATTCACTCCTGCAACATTCTCTCCATGTTTTGGGCTATTGTTGTGTGCATTCTGTTATTGCTGCTCTCTTTGATTATACAGTCAGTTTATACTGTGCTTACTGTATTAGGGTCAATTTAAATTGCACTGTGGTTAAGTAAAAGATCCTAAATGACTTCAAGTGGGATATCCAAGTCAGGAGTAATCGAATGCCTTAAATCACGAAAGAGGATTATAACCAGTGTTGTACCATTGGATACAACAGCTGGCAAGGCATGACTGGGGTTAAGGAATGAAAGACTACGTGCAGTCAGATGCACTGAAATAGATCTGGAACCCCACGAGGACCTTCCCGGAAGGGCCGATAAAGACTGGTCAATGTGGCGATGCCTGAACCGCCTGTGCATACAAACTGGCAGGTCAAACACTAATATGATCAAATGGGGCTACTCTAATTACATGAGGTGAGGTGCAGACCATGGAGCACCTGCTCATTTGCCAACTCTTTGGGAAGATCTGTATGAAGGAGGACCTTGCTGCAGTGATGGTTCTCGAAAAACATCTAGTTTGTGACAAGGATACGAGGGGGAGGAGGAGGAGAAGAGGAGGAGGGAAATGGATCCAACCCTTACTCTATCAAGCAAAGTTTGAGGTTCCTTACATATGACATGTACAATATCTCACATTATAACATTGCCAGAATCTTTAGAAATTGTAAATCTTCATCTCCTGACTCCTAACAAAATAAACATGGCCATTAGTTGTAATTAATATTGGATAGGTATTGGCAAGCTGTAAAGCTGTGCCACCTACCTCTGTTCAGTGGGGAAACAAAATATAATGATTCCTTAAACATATTTCATAGTGAATTGGGTACAGAGAAACAAAACTTATACTTGCAACATGACAGAGTAAAATTAGAATAGATTTACTACATCTACATACAACAAAGTTGTATAGTATATTTTATTTGAGGGACATTAGTAAGTCACTTTAATAAAGAAGTTACAAGTGCCTTTTTCTGGGCTGTTCCATCTATGTATAGAGTATGTGGGTTTGTTGTTGTTTTGTATTAGTGCAAATAATGGCTGGGTCCTTTTCATAATTGGTGGATTTCCAAACAAAACAAATTGGATATTCAGCCACTGACTTTCAGTTTTTAAAACGTATTACAAGAGACTGTACCATTGGGAGCTATTAAATGCTTTTGCTTTAGTTTGTGAATAAAAATTAAAAAAGTTAAGTGAGGCTGGTTGCAACAACAAATTTAAGCTGGCAAGGGTTCTGCAAGGCTAAACTGTCAATCAAAAACTTTATTACACATGGATCTGACGACATACCCATGCATAACAAGGCTTTTCAGAGACAGCTTCTTTGACAAAAATCCAAGACTCACTGTTTATGTAGCATTTAAATTTCTTGATACCAGAGAACTCAACATACTCATCTAATGTCTGTACAGTGTTATCCCAGTTATGCCAAATAGAATCTGTGCCAACCATATTGCTAGATAGTACATTATTCATTGATTTAATTAATTAAAAAACAGAACTTTTATTTAGGCAGAGAGCATCTTGTGCACAAAAATAAAGCTCACTTTAAAAAATTTAATAATCAGCCATTCCTAGAGTAAGTTTTTTCTTCAAGTCAACCGGAATACAACAGTCGAGAACAGAGAGTAACTGTCACTATACCAAAATTCAGCAGAAAGAAGCAATCGTTTTACTGTAACAATGTAGGTTTAAAGTCATTGTAAAGAGAAGATGGAAAAAAACATCTCTGCTTTGCCTCTTTATTCCTGTCAAGAAAACTTTGGCCAACTTGTGTTCCCTTTAACACTATCCAGAGAAGTGGTATTATGTTCAGGAGATTGACTGTCATGGGCTCTTCTTAGAGTAGTTAATAATTGCCTAAACTGCCTCTGAGATGTTTCTAATGGTCAAGCCCCTGGACTTGAGTCCAATGAAGTTTTGGATCTATACTTACTACAGTACTACCCATGTACTGGGGACATAAAGAGACACAAAGGGTGAAATCCTGATCCTACTGAAGTCAATCGGTGTTTTGCCCTTGACTTCAATGGGAGCAGGATTTCACCCAAAATCTTGTCACCAATACGACAACGAAAATGATGATAATGAAAACATATTACTGCTTCGTTTTTAAAAAAAAGTCGCCCATTCCATTCTAGTGGGAAAGCAGAATTTTACAAGGTTGATTTAACTAACAGAATCTCTACTGCTTTGCAATAAGAAGTAAATACATGGGTGCTGAGACAGATGAACTATTATGCAAAGAAGAGGCAATCAAATATGCTACAGAACAATTAAGGCTATTGATATTATACAACAAACATATACAGGAAAAATACAATTTTCTACTTCATTAAGAGCTTTTCAAAGTCCTGCACTGTCTCCTTCTTGACACTCTAGTGATATACACTTTAGGGACATGTCTAAGATGAATGGTGTAAGTGATCCAGGACAGTCCTAAAAAGTAATTAATTCTTCATTGGAATGACTTATTTGGAAAAAAAAGATGTATAACTGTCATAAAACTAACGTCATCTGGAATCAAGCCTGTTTCTTTTAAGCCTAAATCTGGCTAATTGTTAGAGCTTTCAATTTCATTTCTGAGAAGACTTTGACTAGTTGAAGATTTTCTCTTGATGAATAATCTGGGTTGAAACATAGCCCAAAACAAAATCAGATTTCACATACTAAATCAGAAATTTCAGGATTCTCATTTACAAAAGTAAAAACTTCAACATCCATCACAGTTATTCAAATGACAAATACACAAAACATGCAGCGTTTCTCAGATGTAACACCAGGTTAGACTCCAATCTCAGCAGTGTGTAACTGAAATCACCATATCATCATGGCATTTCTAGATTGTTACCTGATAATGTCTCTTAGTATATAATGGAGATTCTTCATTTCTGCAACATCACTGAAACTAGGAAGATGACCTCCTAGTGCTTCACAGAATCGTTCTGCCTCTTCCCATGTCCTGGTTCTCAGCAATCTTTCACTATGAAAGAACTTCAAAAAAACCAAAGTGACAGCATGACTCAGTGACAGCATTGTTTAGTCACTGTTATTCTACTCAAATGTGGGCATTATTTGTTGGAACAAATTATTTCTTTCCAGGGGACGAAAGTGGAGAGCTTGATTTTAAACTTTTTTTTTTTTAAATCATTCTTTTCCCCCAGTTTTATTTGAGGTAATGGCTGGATTCTCTGGATTTTTAGCCCAATTTTTGTTGGTCTACACTCAGCTTGATGGTATTTCTCCTCTTGTCTGTATGTACCACAATAATTTTTGAAAACAGCATCTGGTAAATTCCAAAATGCCAAGGAATGTTCTATGTATGGAAAGACAGAACTGTATGGATTTTGGTGAAAATCTGAAAAGCCTAATTTTCACTAAAATCAGGCCAACAGAATGCCCATTTTGTGCGACAGGCAGAGGAAGCTCTCAGACACCCTCTACTGCCATCTACACATATCACAGGAAGCAACTCATCAGAGCATTGCACATTTCCTTTTTTACGTAAGCCAACCTATATTCCCAACTTCATCCCTGACCCCCACCACTATAGCCAGCCCACTCCCACTTAGGCACTCAGCCCCACTCTGGTCAGCTGGGCTCCTCCCCTGCTCCCCACTCTCACCAACCCCTCCTTCCAGTTCTATCCAACCTCCCAGCAGGGACTCCATTCGCACTTAAAAAGTTGTATACCCAAAGTTCAGCCTACTTGAGCAACAAAATGTGATGTCGAGTTTACTATTTGTCTAGTCTAAAGTTTGTACTGCATCCCAAACACTGAATCCAGAAATTAGGAGGTATAAATCAAATAGGCCATTCATTTTAATGGGATTTGATTCTAAGCATTTCCATTAGGACTTTTAAATGGAAAAAAAAAGTGTGCTTCTAAATTCAAGATCAATGAAGCCATTCCAGCCAACAGCTAATTGACTCAGAAAGCTATCTTAAAACAGCAAATACAACTTCAAAATTTGGCTATACTCTTTAGTGGATGAGATCGACATATTTCTGTAGCTATCCAGAATGAAAAAAGTCAAATGTCCCCATTCATGGCCTCTGACGGTATACAAGGGGATGTGAGAGGAAAGAAGCTGCAAGGTGCCAAGTGCCTTCTTTGTGCCTCTGTACAACAGTCAGGCTGGAGGGAAGACACTCCTTGTTAGTGCAGCCAACAGCACTAGCCTCCTGAAAGGAGGCAAGGTGATGGCAGAGCTGTGCCTCAACCTTCCTTGCACTGGTCAGCAGTGCTGGCCTGGCATGGAGGGGAGTGCATGCTGCACCTTTCAAAGGATGGTAGAGTTGCTGCTCCAGTGTGCACTGCCTAGAGCCTTTGGAGGAATTTTCCTTGGGCTCCTGGTGCAGTATGGCCTCTCTGAAACTCCCTGCAGCACAGCTTAAAGCCACAAACTGGCCATTAACATGTATATACAGACGGCTGCAAGAGAGTGCCAGAATAAATAAGGCATTTAATAAGAAAAATGTATTACCTTATAGCAGGCAAGGCCTGATCCATTTTGCCATCCAGGAGGACATGGGTCAGTTGGCTTAGGAAGTACTTCTGGCTGCCTGGGAGGCCCAGTATAGTTCTTGCAGATAGATAAGGCTGTAAAGGTTTTACAGTCCTTGGCCTCCCATTTTCCAAGAGATTTCCCACTTGACATTGCTACACATCCTCCAGGAAATGCTAAGATTTTAATAAACAAAGACAACTTTTAAAATCTCCTTGCTGGTTTTCAGAAAATCCATAGGTTTTTGAATTACAGTTGTGCCATTCTTTTGAGACTATAAATGCACTTTATCACAATTATTTATTTTAGTTTTCTTAACTGTTAAAGATTTTACCTGGCTGTAAGGAATTCCAGTTTGTATACATCACAGCTTCATTTTTTCTCCCATCTGATTCACCCCAAGTATACTTTCCTGACCGGTTGATATCTTGCAAGCCTATCCAGAAATATTTTTCTTTGCCTTTACTGTATTTTCCAATCAAACTGTTTATAAATTCTTGCTCAAACCTGTAATAGTCACAGTTTATTTAAAAAAAGATATTAAAAGGACATTTGTAACTATCAAATCAATTTGAAAATGAAGGGATATTCTCTTCTCTATGCAGATGGGTAAGTCCAAATGGTTATAAGAGGCGGTTGATGCATTCTGTACATTAAGAGAATTTAATTTCTAAATATGCAAGTTTGAATTGCCTACAAAATACTAACAGCTGATAATGGACAGGCAGGTGGTAAGCTGAGACTACTGCCTACCATGCATATCATTCTTGTTTAAATGTTACCTCATCCTCCCACCACCAACTGTTGTTGTGTCATATAAACCTAGCTTATGAGATCTTTGGGGTAGGGATTGTCTTCTTATTACTTGTCTATACTGCGCTTACCACCACAGCCCTTGATTGGAGCCTCTAGGACAGCGGTTCTCAAACTTTAGTACTGGTGACCCCTTTCATATAACAAGCCTCTGAGTGCGACCCCCCTTATAAATTAAAAACACTTTTTTATATATTTAACCCCATTATAAATGCTGGAGGCAAAACGGGGTTTAGGGTGGAGGCTGACAGCTCGCAACCCCCCATGTAATAACCTCGCAACCCCCTGAGGGGTCCCAACCCCCAGTTTGAGAACCCCTGCTCTAGGATCTACTGTAGTACAAATTAATAAATAATAAATAATAATAATAATAATAACAATACTAAAAAAGATACAGGGCTGTACCTGTTCATTATTGTAAGATTGCACTGAGCTCCAAATGATACTTTATTGTTATGAATCTTGTAACAGAAGTCTCCATGTCTCTTCCATCCCTAAAAGTTTAGAGAATGAAACATTTATATTTTTATAGGCAAGTTCTGACAGTATAGTCCAACCTACTTCCCAAAAAGAAAGCATTACACCATTGTTTGGTGTCCAGGCACAGATATGCTACTACGTATAAGACCCAAGATCAGGGTATTACAGAATTTTCACCCTCTCAGCCAAGGAAGAAAGAACATGTAAAGGAGTGACACACCATGGGCTCTATCCGACACCAAATATCCTTTGAGTAAGGGCCACAGGATCAAGCCCTAGACCTATAGTGTTTGTGGAAACAAGGCAAAAGAAAATACAACACTATGTGTGCAAAACTGTGCAGGAAGAGCACTGTGATTGTTGCTTGTCAAAAGTCAATACTAGAGTGAAATTCTGGCCCCACTGAAGTAAATGGCAGTTTTGCCACTGACTTTAATGAGCTCAAGATTTAAAAAAAAATTATTTTAAAAATGCAATTAATAATATCAGTTTAGGAACATGACTGGAATAGTGATTTAGAGGCGAATAGCCTGTTCAGGAACATAGGTGGGGAAAAAGGAGAAGAGGTGTTGCATTATGCATCAAGAATGTATTCACTTGTTCTGAGATCCGGAAGGAGCTGGGAGGCGCACCATTTGAAAGTCTCAGGGTGAAAATGGTTTTAATTGAATTAAACAAACCCAAAGGGAATTAATGAAAACACATCTATTAAAATGGTGAGGATAAAGAAGGTGTTGGGAGGAGGCCATGGGGAAGTAGCCCATGACTTGTAGCTGTCACGCAGATGTTCCAGGAGGCACTCTAGACAGCTGCAGTCCACAGGGCCCTGGGCTGGAACCTGGAGTAGAGGGCAGGCCTGGGTTCCCCCCAAACCTCCCAATTCCCAATCAGACACAGGAGGAATTGACCTGGACTGTGGGTTCTACCAGAGGGGAAGGTCTCTGGGCTGTTCCCTGACCCGCATGGTGAATCTCTGAAGCGAACAAATACGCCAATAAGCGCAGGACCCATCAAGACATAGGAGGAACTTTGTCACAGTTTGTAAAATCTATTTTTTTAAATAAAGTAATACAATATTACAGCTTACATATTGGGAATAAACTGCTTGCCAGCATCCCAGTATACTTCTCACTAAACAGAGGAGTATGACTTTTAAAAGACAATCTCTACCAAGTGAAGAGAATTTTAAATTAAGTCAACTTTTGGGTCAAATCTACTTGGATGTATCTTTATAAAGCTAGGACAATCCAATGTTTGATACATTCTTTTAAAAATTAGAACTCCAAAAATAGAGGAAATAAAAGTAATTTTATGTAGGAAGCATTTTTACACAGAAGTAAGATAAAAGAATCACACATTTTTTAAATAATTGGCATTATGAATTATTACCTCTTTCGGGAAACAATGTTTATCAGATGTTTCATTCAAAACCTCTCCTTTTTTCATGCACACATATTTCAGTTTCTCTTCACAAGATTTGACTCTCCACCGACCCAACTATTAGAAAGGAGGAAAAAAATGGGATTTAAAAACCCCTCAAAACTTTCAAATTTGAAAGTATTTCCATCTATACTTTAGTATAAAATCATTGCTGTGATGTAGACATAAGCCAATTTAAGTTGTGGGGACTCCTCCAGGCTGAATCAGCCTTTCCTGGCTCTTGCTCTTTAAGGATTAATGATTCTCCTGGCTACTGGCCCTATAAAAAGCCTGATTAATTATGCCTGCTTAAGGGACCTTTGTCTGCAGGGTGTCCTGCTATCTCCTGCCAGTGCCGTCTCTTGCTCTCCTTTACCAAAGCATTACATGGACACCACATTTTCTTCTTAACTGATCAGGGCCTGCGATGACCCTCTTGAAGACACCAACATACGGTCACAGCATTACTTAATAGCTCCCCCAGGTTCACCAGATCGTTCCCTCCAAATACAAACCCAAACTGCCCTAAATTGCACTTTTAACATGCACTGTGTTGTTACATCAACAGACAATGATGTTTCATCATGATGCAATACTGCCCAAACATACAAGATCACATAAAATCCCACTGTCATCATTTAAAAAGTACATATAAAAGCCTTAATGGAGAAACCCCAAAGTTCAGAGTTTGCTGAAACAACTTGTTCAGCTATGTATGCAGAAATCCAGATGCTATCAAAATCAGTGATACCTCCAGCCAAGCCCTGAAGCCCTCCTCCATACTACCTCTCTCTTCCCAAAACATTCCATTGCTCCCCCTCATATGTCTCCTTGGGGAAGGCTCACTACCCTCTTCTGAGTATTTGCAGAATAGCTAGTAAGTCTTTTCCAGGGGAATGGCTATGGCCAGCTCCCGACTCTGGCATCTCTGTGGTGTTATCAAGATCTCTCTCTCCTCCAGTCCCCTTTACTACCCTCCAAGAGCCAGGGTCTCTCTCCTTCACTCCACACTCCAGGTGTCTCATTACCCCTTCTCAGAAGGGAGGGACTAAATTGCTCATAGTGCCTCAAGCCTCTAGGGTTTGATTCAGGCTGGCTCCTCATCTCTATAGCTCTGCCCGCATCCCTCTTGGCTCTCTGTCACCTAGACATACCAAGGAGCTGGTAAGTGGCAACTCAGAAGGCAGAGCAGGATTGGAAAGAACAACATGGAGCAACAGGAGAAACAACTAGCTGCCCCTCAACAGCAGCCAAAGCAGCAGCTGCTAGTGGCAGAATTTGAGAACTGCAAACAATTTTTTTCATTCCCTTGAAGCCCATCATACACACAGGGAAACCAGCATACACAGTATGCAAACTTTGGATAAATAATTTCAAGCAATTTCTTTTTTTAAAATAGTGTCAAATAGTTATTTCTGAAACAAAGAGATTTGCTTTCATTATCTCTATATTTCTTTATATATCTAAGATGATTCAGTAGTATTTGGGGTTTTTTGCTCTCAGCCTTCACACATACACCACATAACACTGAATCTACTATGACTGAAAGAGCGTTGGGTTCTTACCTTTCCTGAATAGGACACACAGTTAGGAGTGCTGTTAAAAGGAATTTTTGGTTCATTCTGATCCCAGTAAGTGAAAACCACTTTGGACCCATCTGACCACTTAAACAAAGCTGGAGTATTCTCATTCATGAAACCCATCCATATTTCCTCTTTAGTTTCTAAAGTTAAAATGGGGATGAGAATATAACTTTAGTTTAGTAAGTAAGATAATTACAAATGAAAATGAAACCAACAAATTTAAGATTTAACAGCATGCAAAATACTATAGAAGCCTCCCAAAACTTGCCACATCTCAGAATGCACTGCATTATTCTCAAATACCCATTCTCACAATGTGATCTGAGACTAGTACAAAACATTTTTTACCATGCAGTTTTTTTTATTATTATGTATGAATATACGTAACTGCTTTTTTTTGGTGATGCTCACATGTACCAGCAAAATTACCACTAATCCAAAAAGAGAAAGCAGCAATGGAGAATACACAGACAAGTTCAATGACCAATAGTCAAGTAATAACTCAAGTAACTGTATAGATTTGAATGAAGAACTATCACCATTCTGTTTATAACATAATACAATAAAACACAAAGTAAAATAAAAATAAACATAACCCTACCAATATAAAACAGAGTAAACAACCCTAAAAACTTTGGCAAAAAAAAAAAAATAGTTTCCTCAAGAGAGGTTGATCTTCTTGGGTCAGTCCCTCAACTAACGTGAATTAGTTTACTACACTGAAATCGATGTAATAATACTACTGAAGTCAATGGAGGTACACTGATGTAGACATGCTGAGGATCTAGCCTGGTATCTCTCTATCTAAACTGCTGATTCATTAATTTCTGGCCTCAGGGAGCTATTGTTAATTTTGTTAATATTGTTAACTATCCAAACTTACCATTATGAAGCTTTGTAACAACCAGCTCAACACCTGCTAAAGAATGTATGCTGATCAGGTCACTTTTATTTTCTCTGCATGACTGACTTGCCATATTCCAGGAAGCCTGGTTATTCATTAGCATATAACAAAAACCACTGTATGGCAGCCAGCCTGAATCACATTGAGTCTCCAAGTACCTCCAAACATCTGAGAATGAACAGAACGTGGATTACATGCCATGTGAGTTACACAAATTATTGTATAAACTGAAAGTTTGTTAAACGTTTTCTTGCAGAATCTTGAAGCTTCCAAAACAGAGCAATTATAATGTATTCACTCAGCAGGAAACTGTTAGTATTGCACCTTTCTCTGGCTCCGATCTCAATGTCCCACATTGTACCCTCCGATTCAGTGAGAAGAGGGGACCATTTTAAAAAGTACCCCAACTATGTCAAATGGAAGGAGAATTCTACATCCGTGATACTGTTCAAGTTATCTTCCCAAAGTACAGAAATCGCTCTAACAGGAAGTGCACAGAAAATGCTTCAGTCTCTACCAGCATTCCTGTATGTCTCTCACTTGTTATAAACATCATTGACTTAAAGTAAAATGGAGAGAGGTAATGTTAATAAAAACAAGTAACATGGCTCTTACAACGTTGGAACCTAAGCCAAGGGTCAAAGAGAAACATGTGGGGCTTGCATCTATCCAGCTAGTTTAGGAGGGGAGAAACTAATAACAGTGATTAGTAATATTTACGGGTGGTAGGGAAGGGGCAAAGAAAATGCAGCTAGTTGCAGTGGAAAGTAATAGTTATCCATCACCCTAACTGTGATGTAAGTGAAAGGTATTTGTCAGAAAAACGACCACTGCGCCACATCTTCCCTTGAAACTGCGTTAGAACACACCGCCAAGCAGCTAAAAAACAAAGCTACTTCATTGTTAGCGGCCAGTATATCACTCCCTCAGCTTCAGCAGCTTGATTTAGAAGGAATTATGCATGTCAAGTATATAATATTATTTACATGTATTGTGGTATCACTGAATGGCCTCATTCAAGATTAATGCTGTGAAAACACACAAAAATTCCCAGTCTCAGCCCTGAAGAACCTACTATCTTTTTCTCCCAAGTAGGTTTCCTGTAAATAGTCTCAAACTCCAATGAGGTTCAGCCTTACTGATTTAAAACACAGCACAAAACATAAATACATTTGAAGTAATCACAAGTTGTATGGTGGAGTGTTACAGTAGGCAAACTTACTATTTCATACAGCCTGTCAGACCTTTCCTAGAAGCTTACTGAATGTTTACAACACTACACAAATTATTTTATAAAACAGAAGAGAAGACACAGACCGTGCCTCAAAGAGCTTATATGCTAACTCATACAAAACCAAACAAGGAGACACAGCTCCCATACCTGAAGTGTGAGGACACCACTGGTAATGAGGTCAGTGTCGGAATAACACTGAGCTCTTCCCTAGTTTAAATCATCAAAACATTGTACAAACATTAACTACCTCTCAGCACATCCCTCTGCAGAAGGTATCAGAGAGGTAAAGATTATACAGTGGGTCAGACACCAACTCAGGCTTCCAATTCTGGGCTTGATATAAAGCCAATGGAGTCAATGAAAAGATTCCCATTGAGTTGAATGGGCTTTGAATCAGGTTCCCTGTGCTTAATCCACCTAAAACACACGTCTTGTTAATACAGGCAAGCTTTGTGAGGGAAATGGGTTTTCAGAAGAATTTGAATGAGCAAGGCTGCCTAGAAGATAGGAACTTCCAAACGTTGGGTACAGCATGAAAGAAGCCACAAGCTGAAAATAGGAAAATATGATAAAGAAAGCAGCATGGAGGAGGCAACTGGGAAGCATTCAGGGAATGTTTGAGAAAGTAGGAGGAAATGGGAGATGAGGGTGAGGGAAGATCCTGCACTGTTTTGAAATGGGAGGCAAAAAGTTTGAGCTTGATGTAGGAAAAGAAGGGACTCAGTGCAAACAGATTTTGGGGACGGAGGCTGATGTGGTCAGAGTGGGGAGAGGACCATTACTTTAACACTGGCAAGTGACTATAGCAGCAGTGGATATTACCCTCATATCGCTATATATTGACCAGAAACGCAGATGCATAGAGGTGGATTACCTGGTAATTCTGATTTTGTATTGTTAAGTGGCTTCTTGCAGACATATGGAAGTGCAGTCCCACAGTGGTAACTCTGCCATTGACCTGAGGCAGCATTCATCGCCACACAACTTGACCCATCCAAAGGCGACACATTTTGCATGTCTTTGGGAGAGAAAGAACTATATGTAAGAGTGCAGATTTATATAAAATGAAGGTGATTATTGCTTCTTTTGTCTCACACTTTTTGATGCAATAATAATACTTGTTGCATCTGTAGTTTCTTCCATTTGAGGATCATAATGCACTTTACAACCTTTGGTCTAAGGAACTTGTTTTACAGTAGGTCACACAGGAAGCCTTCTGAAAGAACCAGGAATAGAGCCAAGGAATCCTCATTCCTAGTCCTGTACTTTAACCACCTAGCAGATCTAGCAGAATATTCTATCTAAACTACAATTAACACAAGGAAAATTTAAGCTATGACATAAACCAGCAGATACAATTCATTTCCTTTTAAGTAAAAGTCAACTTTTAAATGTCCTTGTGTATGTTTAGAGGTAGCTCAGTTACAAATACCTGCTCTTAAGATCATAGGAGTTTCAAATGGAAACTACCAATATACTGTTTACCAAAACAGAAAGTCTGTATTAATACAGTAAGCACAGTAAAAGGAAAATGAAAGAATAGTGATTACATTTGCCACAGAAATCATTTAGTAATAGGCACTGCTTTATGTTTTATCAAGTTTTTCTGTCTTTATAATGAGTGAGGCAACAAGTATTTCAATACATGGTCCCTCCTGGTCACTTCTCTCTGTTGTTTGGAAACTGGTGCCAAAATAATAATTTGGTTTCTTGATTAAGAGCTCAATCCTGCACACTTGGAAATTATTGTGAGTTTTGCCATGGATTTAAAGAGGAAGTGGAGCAGGTTGTAATTTATTGGGCTTTTCCATCTACCACTTAAAAGTTTTATTTTTTGAGCTACGTGGTTTGGATTGTCAGACAACTGGGGGCAGATTCTGCCACCCTTACTTATGATTAGGGCTCTCAAGCAATTAAAACATTTAGTCACAATTAATTGCGTTGGTAAATAACAATAGAATACCATTTATTTTAAATATTTTTGGATGTTTACTACATTTTCAAATATATTGATTTCAATTACAACACAGAATACAAAGTGTACAATGCTCACTTTATATTTATTTTTGATTAAATATTTGCACTGTAAAAAACAAAAAAATTATATTTTTCAGTTCACTTAATACAAGTACTATAGTGTAATCTCACAAAAGTTGAACTTACAAATGTAGAATTATGTACCAAAAAAAATTGCATTCAAAAATAAAAGTATGTAAAACTTTAGAGCTACAAGTCTACTCAGTCCTACTTCTTGGTCAGCCAATCACTCAGACAAACAAGCTTGGTTACAATTTGCAGAAAATAATGCTATCTGCTTCTTGTTTACAATGTCACCTGAAAGTTAGAACAGGCGTTCACATGGCACTGTTTTAGCTGGCGTTGCAAGATATTTATGTGCCAGATGTGCTAAAGATTCATATGACCCTTCATGCTTCAACCACCATTCCAGAGGACATGTTTCCATGTTGATGATGGGTTCTGCTTGATAATGAGTCAAAGCAGCGCGGACTGATGCATGTTCATTTTCATCATCTGAGTCAGAAGCCACCAGCTGTTGATTTTCTTTGTTGGTGGTTTGAGTTCTGTAGTTTCCGCATCAGAGTGTTGCTCTTTTGAGACTTCTAAAAGCATACCCCACACCTCATCTCTCTCATATTTTGGACAGCACTTCAGATTCTTAAACCTTGGGTCGAGTGCTATAGCTATTTTTAGAAATCTCACATTGGTACCATCTTTGCGTTTTGTCAAATCTGCTGTGAAAAGTGTTCTTAAAACGAACATTGCTGGGTCATCATCCGAGACTGCGATAAACACAAAATATATGCAGAAAGCGTGTAAAACAGAGCAGGAAACATACAATTCTTCCCCCCAGGGAGTACAGTCACAAATTTAATTGATGCATTATTTTTTTAAGAAGCATCATCAGCATGGAGGCATGTCCTCTGGAATGGTGTCTGAAGCATGAAGGGGCATACGAATGTTTAGTATATCTGGCATATAAATACACTGCAATGCTGGCTACAAAATTGCCATGCGAATGTCTGTTCTGACTTTCAAGTGACATTGTAAGTAAGAAGCAGGCAGCAGTATCTCCCGTCAATGTAAACAAACTTGTTTGTCTTAGCGATTGGCAGAATAAGAAGTAGGACTGACTGGACTTGTAGGCTCTAAAGTTTTACACTGTTTTGTTTTTGAGTGCAGTTATGTAACCAAAAAAAATCTGCATTTGTAAGTTACACTTTTGCGAGAAAGAGATTGCACTTCAGTACTTGTATGAGGTGAACTGAAAAATACTATTTCTTTTGTTTATCATTTTTACAGTGTATATTTTTGTAAGCAAAAATAATAATAGAAAGTGAACACTATGCAGTTTGTATTCTGTTTTGTAATTGAAGTCAACATTGAAAATGTAGAAAAACATCCAAAAATATTTAATAAATTTCAATTGGTATTCTATTGTTATAAGTGCAATTAATCATGATTAATTTTTTTGATTGCGATTAATTTTTTTGAGTTAATCACGTGAGTTATCTGCGATTGACAGCCCTACTTATGATGAATAGAGCCCTGCTTTGCAAATTGTTCCACTGAAATCACAAATAAGGTGTGACTCGTGTAAAAGTGGCAAAGCTGGGTCCTTAGACTTTGAAGAGATGATAAAAGAAATGCTTCATGTGGCAAAGCTTATAAAAAGCTCTACTTAGCAAACTTATCCAAAAATAATAAACTCTCACAAAAGCCACATCTTATCTCTCTTCTCACTTGCTTCCTCAAATGGCCACCATTTGATGGAACAAGAAGCTATTCAATAAGCTGGAAAAAGAGAGAGTTCAGTTCCAAAAAGACCAGACAGACTTACTTTGGGGAGGGGCAGGAGCCTTAGTATTAATGTTCAGTTATACAGCAAAGATTCTCATAAATACCCACAACAAATGAAACCAGATTTCAAATGCAAGGCTTCAAATTCTAAGATACTTAATGAGCAAAACTCTCATTGATTTCAATGGAACTCTGAGCAATTAAAATAAGTTTACCAAAATTTGTCTTTCTATCTCACCTCCTAAGACGCCACAAGTTAATGTAACCTTAAAGTTAAGAATTTAACTGCACAAGTCAGGCTGCTATTTCAATTTATCCCAGGTCCCTGGCACATATGTGTTATTTTATATGCTGTTAAATGTATGCCTTCATATAGCAGTATAATGTGGTGATTACAGTCATTATGATAATCATATCTTTGAAGTCCACAATTTGTGTATAAAATCTCATCCATTTTGCCAGTGGCAAGAAGAAATTGTCAAAGAACCCTGGAGCTGCACCAAATATGCAGACAATCTCAAACTGAAGGTGTTTTTAAAAGTTGTCTTTTTTACTAGGGGTTTATTAACCTTAATCTTCCATAATTTGAAACTTGTTTAAATAGTAGGATTCACCTTTTAAGAAAAATGTTTATGGATGTTTTTCAACTTTTTACAGCAATGGAACAATAATGTTCTCTTTGGTAAAGTGCAATAAAAGAAGATGAAAAGTAAAGTTCCAGTGTGTGTTATGAATATACGTTCATTCAATTGAAAAGGTCGTTACCTGGATTCCAGTTAAGAAAGTTCAAGGGTGTGTGGTCTGACCACTGCCAGCCTCCAGAAATGTCCAGTTGGTTTAAGCCAATCCAAAACACCTCTGCAATGCCATCTTTAGCTGGAATTAATAATTAAAAGTGGTTAACTAAATCTACGTTCATCCATTAAACAGTTGTTTTTAAATTAAGGAGCTAACTGAAAACATGTCCAATAGAGAAACATTTTGCATTGAATATGGATGTGCAACTTCTACTGAAGTAAGAAGTTAAGGTCCCTGGGCAAAATTTGGCCCTTAATATGTTACAGAATTCTGTTTCTTCCTCCTGTTCCCTCCAGAAGCTGATTGTTTTATTCCCCCATACTCAAAGACACAATGACACCTCCTGCAGTCCAAGCCTGAATTAAGCCCTGTATGGCTGCACAGGTGATTACATGACAATGGCACAAAACACCCTCTTCCTCAAGGGATGAGTGCACTGCTAGAATGGATATAACTAATTTGATTTCCAGATCCAAGCCTGGATCCTGTGCACTGCACTGACACTAAGCTGTCATGCTGACCCATTCTGCATTTTGTGTGTGGACACTGGCAGTTTACTTCTGTTTACATTCACAAACACTATAATACAATCAGATAAGCTATATGAGAAAATCTCAGGTTAGATTAGTAATTCATTCCTATTATACAAGTTACAGCACCTATTATACAATCTTACATGCCAGAGAATTTTAATGCTACCTTGAAGTTACTCTACTTGTCAGGGTTTCCTGATATTTTGCTGCCAACATACTCCTCTCATCCATTTATTACAGACAGTTTTATACCTACCTTGTATATAACTTAATTCACTTGTATTTGTGATGCTCAGTAAATCTCCCCCTTGTGTTTGACATGAAATATAGGCTTCTTTCCAAGAAAGAGCAGACTGTGTGTTTAACTGGTAGCAACTTTCAGATCCTGGATCGTGTTCCCAGGTATCACGACAACCATCCTCTGTTTAATGCAAACACATGATACTGGTGACTATAGCAAAACAATAACGGCATTTGGGTTTTTTCAAACATGTTAGTGAACATTATTGTAATGCAGAGGAAAATGCAAGGAAGTGTTTTAGTTGTATGTTAAAATCACTCATATTACAGAGTATATTTGTGTTGTTATATCAATGTTCCAATATCAGTGAGACCTAATTTAAAAAGAGTTTAGTGTGCAGATATTGTACCATAAAATGGAGCTGCACACACATGAAATTGCAGAACTCTGTTAGAACATCTTTTTAGAAAAACTACGTGCCTGGTTTTAAGCAGATTCCCCATTTGGCATCCTGATTGTAACTGGAGGTTGTGGCACACCAGTCACCATCTGTGTGTGTTTCATCCCGAATGCAGTCATGATACCATGTCTTATTAACTAGGAAGGGGAACTCACAGGGCCTTCCATAGGAATTACCATCCCTCGTATAGATCTCTGTAGGAAAAGCAACAAAACAGCAGATTTAGTATTTGAAAGAGAAATCTGAACACACCTGAAAGCATTATAATGAATAATCTAAAACTCCCCTCTCACAAGTTTGTTGAGGAAGAAAAGAGTAGCAAATAAAAGCTACTACTTACGTGGAGAATGTTAATTTAAAAAATACCAAATCACACTACTATCTAGGAATACTGTACTCTATTGTTACAAATAACACATAATAATACTATAACTAGAAGTGATTAAAGAAAAATACGTTTTTCTGTTCCTCCCCACTCCCCAGGCATTACTTTATGTATTAGCCAGTTTCACCATGCTTCCTGTATGCTCAATTAGATCCCAATCCTGTGAACACACTTGTGTTGAACTTCATGCATTTCAGTAATCCTACTGAGTTCAATAAGACTCTTTACACATGTAACACTAAGCATGCATTTGCAGGATCATCATCTTAGTTAGTTTCCCCTTTTGTTCCTGTGAATCCTTCCCACAAGGAGTCGGGGCCCCCTAGCCACAAAGCACCACCAAGAGCTCTGAGGACACAAGTGAGCCACATCCCAATATGGGACCCCTGGATTCGATTTCAAGTTGATGGTGTCCCTTTAAACAAACACGAAAATGCTGTATATTACTGTTAACTGCTATTACTTTCTGCCCAGTCTAATGGAAATTGTAAAATGTATTATACCACCCATAAAGGGCTCTTACAAAATACTTTACCTAGCCCAAATTTGACTCCATGCCTGCTAGACTACAGAGGCACTGCACAAACTACTCCCTTCTCAGAAGCAATGAATACAACACAGCTCCCAGAGTCAGAGATACAGAGTGCACAAAGTTTGACCGCCATGTAAATGTGCTAATTTGAGTCATCATGGCTATAGTGTTAGGGGGATACATTAAACACATTCAAAGCACCCCCTTCCTCCTCATGCAGAGGCAGGTTATTCTCTGTATGACAGACTGTTAGTTGACTAAGGAAGAAATGCTAAAGGAACATTATGGCCTGCAGCAACGTTTCCCCCAAGGCTAGGTCTACACTAGGAGCAAT
Source organism: Mauremys reevesii (assembly GCF_016161935.1). Taxonomy (NCBI): domain Eukaryota; kingdom Metazoa; phylum Chordata; order Testudines; family Geoemydidae; genus Mauremys; species Mauremys reevesii. The sequence goes on along the minus strand of NC_052633.1, from coordinate 46,048,848 downwards.
TTGCTGCTATAGCTATTCTCTCTCAGCAAGGACACTGCGAAACTACATCTACACTAGAGCTTTTACCAGCACACCTATGTCCATCAGGGATCACACCACATGACATGCCTGACCAATACAACTATGCTAGCAAAAGTCTGAAGTGTACACATGGCCTAAGTGACAGCTCCCTCTGTTAGAGGGCGAGGCGTCATATGATCTTCAGGACTCCCCTGAGATTCCTCTTAACCTAAACAAAAATCAAGGATCTGGGATTCCCCCAGTAGATCTCTGATAGGGGAATCTCTTGGAGGGGAGGAAGAATGGTCTACTAGATAGGGCACTGGACTGAGATGCCAGAGACCATTGTTCAGTTCCTGGCTTAGCCACAGACTTCCTGTGTGACCTTGGGCAAGTTACTTGGGGCCAAATTGACAAAGGTATTTCAATGTCTAAAGATGCAGACAGGTGCCCAACTTCCTTAGGTACTTCTGTAAATCACACTAGGGCCCAGATCTTCAAAAGGTATTTAAGGCACCTAAGTGAGTCACACACCTAAATAACTTTGAAGATCTGGGCCTCGGTGTTTATCTGTATTTTTAGGCACTTAAATTCCTCTGTCTTTCAATGTCTCATTCCCCATCTGTAAAATGGGGATAATAATACTCCCCTACCTAAGAGGGGTGTTGTGAGTATAAAATCCACTGATGATTGTGAGGTGCTTATTTACTATCATGACCATGGTTGTAAAAACAGTGCTGGAAGCTGTCACTGTGGGCACAGGTTCCCTTCAACTTCCAAATAGCTAAAGGAAGCTGATCCTCTTCCTACTGTGGCAAACACATGTGAGTTGCAGGGTAAGTATGCATGACCAGAACTCCCTGTAAAAATCCATGAAGCTGACACATTGTTCTCCTTTAAATCCCTCCTAAAAATTCACTTCTGCCATGTTGCCTACAGAACACTTGACAATAGCAAAGCAGCTGGTGTGTTTTAACCACTGCTTCTTATGCTAAACATAAAAGTCTCATTGTCACTGTGCACTCCCCCATGTGTCTTTTATATCCATCTGTTGTCTCTTGTCATATAAAAGCTTGTATAGGCTTTTGGGGGCAGTACTATCCTTTTCATCATATGTCTGTACAGCACCTTGCACAATGCAGCCCCAATCCCTGACTTGAGCGACTACTGCAACGCAAAATAAATAAATAAATAAATAATAATAAAGTAATAACAATACATAGGGCTTCTGTTTTACAGGGTATATTAATTTCGGTTGGGGGGTTATTTTTGTAATTGTTGAGTTTGATACAGATGGGATTTTCAGGGTTTTCTTTTACATATACTGTATGAATAATGTATATTATATACTGTCATGAGTAATCTCTTTGTAATGTTCCCTGGTGCTATTTAATATAGTACTGTTTCAAACAACACTATGTTAAAGTGCACTAGGGACCTTTTAATGTGAACCAGAAGGGTCAATATGGACCAATTAATGCATAACACAGTAGAGCACTTTAGAAATCACACCCTCATAGTTCATCTTACTGCTCCATGTACACAAGCCCTTAGATACAAGTAATAATTTCTGTTTTTTCTGGTGTTTATTGGATAAACACCAATTTCTTTTTCCTTTTCTGTATGAGGAATGTTTTACTGGTGTTTATTGGATAAAACTGAAAACCAGAAGCCCTATAATAAGTTACTCTAGCTATGGCAGTAGCAGTAATTATGGAAAGCTGCATGGCACCAAGAAGGAGAAGAGTGAAGCAGATCCTGGGATCCTGGAAAGAAAGGCAGGGGCTGTCTTTATTTGTGTGTATCATCAATGCAAAGTATTTTAATAATTAATAAAATAAATAAAATAATAGTTAATAACAGAGAGTTTTGGAGCATGTTGTATGAGATCATCTTCCAATCAGCTCAGCAGCAGTCTGGTATTGAACTATTACTGTTTTTGGCTTTGCACAGTGTGCAGACTATTCTCCTTTACCTAGAAAGCAGAGAATAAACTATTAAAGCCAAAAACTGTCTCTCTGTTCCTTCTTCGCATACTCCAGAGGCAGCTATTTCCTGCCTTTTATACAGGGCTTGTGGCAAAGATACAATGCAGGCCTATTTTTTTCAAACGAAGCAGTTAATGGTTTGTTATTAAGGGCCTGACTTTTTAATAGCATAAAAAGTCAGGCCCTTAACAGCATAAAATAATGCTGTTATGGGGAAAATAGCTCAATCTACACTTTCTCCATGAAAAAACTATTTACTTGTGAACTTTCGCACAGTAGCCAGTGATCCACCAATTATTGTGGTTAAAATATTTATTTAAATGCAAAAAATATTGCAGATAACCAGTTACACAGTTTTCAGATCACCACTCCTACTAATCAGTGTCAAGAACACATTTAGAGTGGTAGAGAAAGAAAAAACCCTGAAATCCTGGTCTGAATGAAGTTAATGTCAAAACTTCTACTGAATTAAACAGGAACAGGAAAAGGCCTATCAACTACAGTCTTGCTAAAAGGTGGCTAGTGTTTCATATATGAAAGGGATGCTATCAAAAGAATGGTAGGTGTACATGTACAAAACTAGCCTTTTACTTGACACCACTTCTCTGTGATTAATCAATCAATCAACACCACGCTACAAATTTGCAGGACCTGAACATCACTCTCTCTCTGTGGCAAACTTTTCCTTCCTTTATCAGTCTTTCAAACGCTTAGCAAACATTGGCATACTCCCACATATTGTTAGTGAAAATCATCACCATATCTCCTACTTCTTCCAGAACAAAATCAAAACCACAGACTTACCACGGTAAGGGTATTCACAGATATCATCGGAAGAGTTACTTCTTCTCCAGGCATCTGACGAATTTATACTTGCAGTGACAACATTGTCTTTTAAAGTCAGCTTGTACTGGGATGCACCAAATACGGAAGCATCAACACATCGCCACCATAGCATAAGTTGTGAATCACAATTAACCATTTTCAACGGAGATGCTGGTTTGGCTATATTTAATCCAAGGCACTGTCGGGATCCCAAGTGGAAAAGGCGATTTTGGGAAACCCATTTCCACAAAGTTTCATTTGTCTCCTTGCAGTCTGCTGCCATGATCTGTGAGTTTTTAACTTGTAGGCACTTGCTGGTTTTTTCATGGCGAATGGTAAATGCACCATTACCTATATATAAATACACGTGTGATTTACATGCAAAATTTTGTTTTTAAAACTAAGACAAGTTTTGATATGGTCTACCAGAAAGGACTAGCAATTGCAGTACATATACGACTCCTTAACACTAAGGCTAAGATTTCGTCATGGATATTTTTAGTAAAAGTCACGGACCGGTCAAGGGCAAAAAAAGAAAAATATCCATGACAAAATGGGAAACCTCTGGGCAGCTGCGGGGCTGGATAGGAGCTCTGGGCCCCCCACCACTCATGGGGGCTTGGAGCGCCAGGGTCCCGCCCCCCCAGGCTGGGAGCTGCAGGGGTCCCCCCATGCTCTGCGGCACGGCTTAGCTGTGGTGATCCCCTTGCCACCCACAACAGTGGAGGGCTGCGGGGGTCTCCCTGCCGTGGTGGGAAGCTGCAGGGATAATGCCATGGGTGACTGGGGGCTGCAGGGATCCCCCTGCTGCTACGAAGGCGGGAGCTGTGGTGGTCCCCCTGCTGCCCACGGCGGCCAGAGCTGCCGGGGGGGTCCCCCTGCTGCCGCAGGGATAACTTGCCACCAATGGCAGCTAGGGGTTGCAGGGATCAACCTGCCACCCATGATGGGGAGCTGCTGGGGTCCCCCTGCCACTGCAGCAGCCGGGGGCTGAGGGCGGCTGGGAGCTGCCGGATATCCCTGTCGCCTGCAGCAGACAGTGGCTTCGGGGATCCCCCTGCCACCCATGGCGGTGGATGGCTGCAGGGTCCCTCTGCCACTGCTCCCAGCCACAGCAGGCTGAAGTCCTGGAGGGTTTCCAGCAGCTCCCAGCCACTGCAGGCTGAAGTCCTGGAGGTCTCTGGAAGTCACAGCTTCTGTGACTTCCCTGACCTCTGTGACAAAATCACAGTCTTACTTACCACTGGCACAACTTACATAAACCCTAGTGTTAGTAGCACATTTAATTTCATCTTCCTTAGTGAAAAATTTGTTAATAAAACAAAAATAATTCTTTCTAAATGCGCATAAAATGAGTTTACAATGTAAGGCCTGATCCTAAGCCCAGTGAGGTCAATGGGAGTCTTTCTATTGACTTCAGTGCACACTGGATCAAATGTTGGATTAATGTGAAAACTGTCTGGGTCTGGGACCTTGTTTTCATGCCTGCGGTAAATCAACCAGCACGCTGTAGTTGATACACAAGCAATAATAAATAATGATCATCCTCATCTTTATCTACTAATCAGCAGGAACTGTCTCTGAATGTGTGTTTGTATGGTGTCCAGCTCATTGGAATCCCCATCCAGACAGGGGTTCCTGGTTGCTACCATAATATAATAATGGACAATTATCCCACTTTGGAAATGTGCATACAACCATAAAACCATACAATTAACCAGGGCTTAAAATAATTACCCAACACTTACCAGCCTTAGGACTAAGGTAACATTTTCAGAAGCATTAGGGGCCTATGTCCCTTCAAGAGTGACTTAGATTTTTGTCTATATGGGAAAGTTTTTTCAGGTATAACCGAAGGTGTGGATTTAAAAGGATATAGTTACACTAGTATAACTTCCCATGTGGATACTGACTGTCCCTTTTTCAATATATCTTATGTCAGCTGGGAAGGATTTGAGGCTAAACTGAAAAAACAAACAAACAATTCTTATACCTGAATAAGAGTGTTCACAGGGTTATACCAGTTTAACTATATCAGTATTATGGTAAAACTGTCCTGTAGGCAAGGCCTACACAATAAAGTTATGTTCACCTATGCTATGTCAACTAGGAGTGTGAAAAAATTCAAACACCCCAGCTGATACAGCTCTGGCAGCAAAATCCCCGTGTAGTCGCAACTATGCTGGCAGAGGAGTACGTACCTCCTCCATTTCCAGTGGTAAAGTGGGATGGGTCCTGCTCCTGGGGGTGTGAGAGGCTCAGGGGAAGGGGGGGGCGGGGTTGCACAGCAAGTCTGCCCCCTACACACCCCACAGCAGCAGCTCCTGTTCCACAGGGCTGATTGGGCTCGGTTTCCTACTCCAGGTATTGTGGCCTGGCTGGTGTCACAGGTCCACTCAGGTTTGGCCTGGCCATATCTGCTTAGGGTCCTTTCCAGCCCTAAATAGCTATGATTCTTAAATGGTAAGATTCAAGATTGTACTTCCACTAGAAGTGCAGAACAGAGAAACACCAAGGAATCATAGCTTATGTATGCACTTGAGTTGTATCCACTTCTCAGGATCTGACTATTTTGGAACATCTGCAGAGATTGGGAATTACAACGGAGACGTAATCAGCAATTTAGATACTGTTCTGATAGGCACCTTAGTAGTACCTGATGAGATAAGGAAAGAGAAAAAGATCTATTGTGCATTTTGGTCGTCTCTTGGGCATGTGAAAAGCAGCATCCTTTGTCCTGCAGCTATGGCAAGTTTTCCCAGGCTGGAAGGCAATGTGATTTTTCCAAGCCATTTGGATAGTACAGGGTACAGATAGGGATAGTGGATTTTTTAAAAAAAATCTTTTGTAAGTGAATTTAGAAAAGCTTCCCACACTATTTCAACCAACATGCCTCTGCTCTCCGTCTACAGGGACCTTCTCTATTCAATCTCTGGCTTCTCTTCTGAGTCTGCCAACAGGAATACCTGGAATGGCTTTGGTGATGTGGACCTTTTTTCAGTAGAGTTACAAATGAATCCAAAGTCCTTTTTATGAACATCAGATGACAACATTCATCAGATTGTAACAACTGTCAATTGTTCAACCAACCTGTGTATGAATAAAACTGGTAATCAGATCCTGAGAAATCAGCCTTAGACTATTTTAAATTTTAGAGCCCCTGGAGAGCTAATCTGTCCCACCAAATATTTAATATTCTAAAATATCCCCATTTGGATGAACAAATCAGCAGCTGATCTGCCTAGGATCCACCCTGACTGCCAGAAGAATTTGTCCAGCACCTGAGAGTGGGACCACACACTGGAAGAACTCCCTAGTGCCCCAGTCCTAAACACATCAGCACCAGCACTTTTCTAGCAGCAGGGTCACCTCCAGAGTGAAACAGACTAGGAATTAAGCAGGCCGCAATTCTTTGGACTTTGCTATCTATCCTACTTGCCTGTCCTGCTTTTAATACATTGGTTTGCCCTTGTCACATTATATCGAAACTAAACTTCTTTCATTTCCTTGGCCCTAGCAGGAGCGTTTGCTTTGCCTCGCCTAGCAGTGAACAAACACAAACGCACGAGCTGAAATTCCCCGGCTGCACAGGGCTGCGCCACTTCCTTATACTGCGGACCCGAACTCTCATCTCTCGGAGCTGGGATTCCCTGGGTGTTTCGGTTCCAGGTCCTGAGGCCAAGACATGGCCCGTCTGGGGCTGTGTTAATTCTGGAGACGCAAAGGGGACGATTACACGGTGGAAGAGGCGGAGGGGACTCGCCGCAAATGTGAAGGGAATGAAGTAAAAGTGAATTAGCGACGCGTTTAAGCTGAGCCCTGCCCCGCCGCCTTCGTGCTCACTCCTACGGCGGGGTCCTCTCGCCTGTCCTTGGGGCGGTCCCTCCCCCCAGTGGGCACCCCTGCCCCTCTCCACGGGGCGCACATCCCTTCCCACTAGGGGACCCTTCCCCTCGCCACGGGCGCCCGCTCCTCCCAGCTAGTCACAGGCGTTTGTCCGCCCGCTCCCCCAAGTGTCCTGAAGTTGCAACTAAATGCGCCACCAAAGCGCAGACGGGAGAGCGCAGCCCCCGGCAGAGACTCTTCCCTCCCGCAGCTGCCGAGTCTTGCCCGCTGCCCAGCTGCCTGGGCGGGGCGGGGCTCGGGCTCCCCGGGGCGGCGGCCCCGCTGCGCCGGGGACCTGGCCCGGGGCGTGCCTGGAAGCAGGTAAAGGTAAAAGTCCCGCTGTGCGTTACCTGCGGCTGCCCCGCGCGCCAAGCAGCAGGCTGCGAGCAGAGCCACCCAGCCTGTGGCCAGCGAGCGCCCGGGCGCCCCCCTCATCCTCTCACAGGGCGAGCGCGGAGCACGACAGGCAGCTGGCCCGAGCCCGGAGCGATCCCCGAGCGCTTCCCCGCTCAGTGACACTCCCCAGTCCCACGGGCACTCGCGGCGACCCATTGGAGGAGGCTGGGGCCAATCAGAGCGTTCTCCTTGACTCCAGGCTGGGCGGGTAAGTTGTTGCCGGGCGAAAGCAGATCCTAGGAGTTTACTCTGCTATTTTCACCGCGGACCTTACGCAAGATCGCACCTCTCAGGGCATTCAGGCCCCTGGTGGGGGTGCAAAGGGGAACAACAAGGGCCTCACTGAGACACACATAAAAGGAACAGTGGGAGAAGCTTTACAAGCACAGGATTTATTTCTACCCCCCATCCGTTCAGCTCCAGCTCCTCTCAGCCCCCATGTCACCTCCCCATCAGTTCAGCTCCAGCCCCCCAGTAGTCACCTCCTCTCAGCCCTCATCACTTCAGCTGCAGCCTAGCCAATAGTCACAACCCCTATCAGTTCAGCTCCAGCCCACACATCAGTCAATTTAACCCTTTTCTGGGCTTGGAGTGCATCTTCAGCTGCTCTTTTAGGGATGCCAAGTTTGGTTGGACATATTCCTTGAGGTTCCATCACATGACAATCCTCAATTAAAGATAATAATCTTTCATTCCTGGAGACTCCAAGGCAATACTGTAGGATTGGCAACCCTACTTCACCCTCTCTACCCTTTCCCAGGCCCAGGAGGGAGGAGAAGAGGCCTGTCCAGCTGTTCACAAGAAGGAAGAGGGAGCTTCTGGGGTCCTGTGAGAATGGCTTGGTGTTGCTAAGAGAGACAGAGAGAGTACACTCTTCCTATAGCAGCTCTGATTGATTGATTGCTCTTCCCCAGGTGGTGGGTAAGTGGGGCAGGCAGCCAATCAGAGGGGGTTCTGCCAAAGGACTGGAGATGGGGACTAGCACCAGCCCTAAATGTCATTTGCAACAAAACTCACAGGAGCTGGCAACCAATAGTGTTTGAGTCGGCATTATTGATGCTCTTATAATACTAAGTTCAGAGCCTGAACCAGAGCTAGCTCTGGAATTTCCTGCTGATGTTCGAATCCAGAGCTTTGGTAGCAGCCTATGTTTATAATGTAAATGTTTGGAGTAAGGATTGGTCTAATACTGGGTCTTGTATACAGCCCGGACCCTCGAGGTGATTAACAAATAATACATAATAATGATGGGCCAGGTTTTCCACTGTGTAAATCTGTTTAGCCCCATTGATGTCACTGGAACTATTCTAATTTACACAGACTGAGTATCTGGAGCATGGTTGGTAATAATTAAAGAGAAATACAAGATCCTTATGGGATGGGGGCAAAATTGGGTCTTAGTGAAGAGGCACTACAGAGAGGTAAGCTTAAGACAATAATGTTAAAAAGGGAAAGAAAAACATGGGGATATATATGTCCTATGGTACTGCAACATGCCAAATAGATCATGTCTGTTCTCAGAAAAGAAAAACAAAAACCTTCAGGGGGAGAGAAGACCAAGGGAGAGAATGGGAGAGGGAAGAAGAAGCCCAGGGTGAGAATGTAGTGAGGTGGGGAGTGAGGACTAAGGAGGAGAAGGTGGGATAAGGAGAAATGATGGAAGAAATAAGCTCAAGGGGGAGAGTTTGGTTATTGACTTCACTAGAAGCTGGATCAGGCCTCAGCTCCTTAGTACAGTTTTAAGGCTTTCTGAGTCCAGCCTGAGCTGCCTTTGTATCTCGCTGGTGTTTCTTGGCTGAATTACTTCAGTTCAATAAGGGAAATTACAGCCTTTGACATCAATGTGGCTTTGCTTCACAATCTAATAAGCAGCCACATGACACTATCAAACACACAGAAAGCCTTTTCATTTAATTTTATTTTTTTAATCTGTGGGGAAAATTCTTGACCCAACATACAGTCCTAAGAATTGGGCTGTGCCTGGGTTTCTCAATTGGGGCACTCTCTCCTGAGGCTGCAGCATGACAATGAAACTGCTCTGTGGCACTGTTACGTCCTGAGGGCTGTAATAGCCTCTGCTGCTGGTGCTCTCCCCTTACAGAGGAGAACAGCCAGTGTACAAGGAATGTACACAGAGAAGACCTCTATGCACATGCAAAGGTGTGGAATCCCCATGTGAAGATCCCAAATTCTTCCCTCATCCTTTCTGCAACAGATCTGCATTTGCTTCATCAAGGCCCTCTGTGTTTGTTGAGGAGGGGCTGGATTTGTGCTATATAATCTATGTACATTATTAACATACGAGAGTTTAAAAAAATCATTTAACTCCACTTGAGTGATAGCATTTTGCTGCTGCTCCATCCAAAACAAATTACTTCAGAGCCATTACTCACATGAGCAAGACCATCAAAAGTTGGCTCTAAAAGGTTTTACCAAGTGCAGGTTGGGGAAATGAGTGGTATTCCTTCGGATTGTAATGGAAAGCTAGTTGCCAAAGAACCATATCAAAACATAAAGAAGAAAGAACACAAAGTGGGCTAGACACAATCCACAGGAATAAACAGATGCCTTCTTCCCACAGATGATGATGAGGAGAAAGGTCAGTCTGTGAAGGAACTGGTAGGGGAGTTAACTGTCAGATTATAAAATTCAGGTGTCTGTGGCCTCTCTGATTTGAAACAACTGCAGCTAAGAAAATGAGCATATGGGATAAGTGAGTCACAGATACTAAAAAATAAGACTTTTTTTTAGGGGAAAAAAATTCAAAGCCTTCCCAAAAAGGCATGTGAAATAAAATATAATCAGTTTATGAAGAGATATACTGTGTATATGGTGATCCAGGGATATCTATATAGGCAGGGCCCCAGCTAGGAAACAAATTCCCTCACTCAAAATTTGCATTAAAAATATTGGGGGAATCTATTATAATTAAATTTAGAAGACAAAACCATTCAAGGGGAGTAAGTCAGATTTCCATCACGGTGGAAGGTGCAACACTGAATCTATTTTGTTAGCCAATACCATATATTTTAGAAGGTTTATGCTAAGCTATATAACTATGAACCAAACTTGTAGTATACCTTGTTAGGTATGCTAAGCTTTACAATAGAATTGTATTAACCAGAAAAATTTTTATAACCTCAATTTCTTGTACATGCAGGAACTGTCAGAAATTAGATGCGTGTTTTGTTAAGGTTTGCCAACTCATAATTAGTGTGCTGGGCACAAATATCAGGAATATTTGGGCTAGGATGCCAGGATAATTGGTGCTGGCCTTAGAAATATTTGGGGTAGGTGTCTCTCTGTAGCCTGAAAAACAGGTGGTACAAACTAGAGAAGAAACAGAAGAAAGGTCTGATAATTAGGGTATTTTCTATTTGATGTAAGTAGATAAGATATAAATACAGATCAAAATGAGCTCACACCTTTGGAACAGATTCGAGCTGCAAAGCCATTTCCCAGGGACTGGTATGTATTTGCTTCTCTGTTTGTGCTGATCTATTTTTGACTAATAAACACCAACTGAGCTGAGCTATTTGACATATCATTGATCAGTAATCTAAATCAACCCCACTTACAATGTTACACATTTCTAACATACCCAGTCACTTTAAAATCTGGACACCCATCTGAGAATGTAGGTAGGCTGAATATAATGCTGTCAGGTGTAACTGTCAGAAAGGAGGGATACAAACAAAACTGAGTAATGTACATATCCAACTGTGAGGGAGCAAAAATTATGTTTTTCCTGAAACTCAGCAATGAGCCCTGAGTCAGGAAGCAGGTGTTTCCAGAGATGATTTTAAAAAAAAATGTTTCAAACGGGGGGAAGAGGGTTCTCTGTAAGTTGCCTTAAAATTAAGACTGCTCTATTAGAATAAGATATACATTTTCTGGAACACTAGAGCTGTAAATAAACAGTTAACCCAGAGTGAGGGAGAGCACAGTTCTCACTGGAAATTCTGATACACAAGTAGGAGATTAAAACTAAAATAAAAAATATATTCAGACATTATGTGATGTCTCTCTCTTCATACAATATCATAACAATAATCACTAGCACAGATACCTGTACCCATGAGTGTGAGTTTTTTAACTGTTTTCCTCCAACTTTATAACGGTCTGTTTCCAGTCTGGGTGAGGAGGGGGAACATAGTTTTAAGTTTGTAGCAAATGCAATGTGGTGCATATTTACTGCACTTACACTAACAATGATGTATATGAAGTTAAGAAAAGAAGTTAAAATCTACTGAAATCTAAACTGTGCAAAGAATTATGTTTGGCTCCCCTAAAATACAGTTCCAGCTGGTGGTCTCTTTTCATATAGACATTTCTACAAGACATCACACCAGGGACAAAATCATTGGTATCACAGGCCTTGCTCCTTCATGTCTCAAGATAAAAGAACATTTTAGGAGTGCTAAAGATGAATGTTTGTACAGTTTATTATGTTTCAGCAATGACTTTTTTTATACTTAATATATTGAAATCTTGAGATAAGCGCAGTAGACATGCAGCCTGCAGATGTTCAGTTGCCAGTTAAAACACATTCTGTCTCCCCCCACCACACACAAACCCAGACTGGGGACAGACAGTTATAAAGTCAGGAAAAAAAATAGTTAAAGAACTCACACCTGTTGTTGCTCGGGTAAACTGCTTTGTTGCTCAGTGTACAAACATGGGAACAAGCATTTTGATGATGAAAGTTGCTAAAAGACGCACTTGTTATTATAACATACAAAAGCACAATGTATATTAATTTATATACCTAGGTTTCATGCCCTTTAATGTTTGTATATTTTAAAAGTTTTCAAAAACAATTTTAAATGAATAATGACTATTTATGAAGTGCAAGCTCATTTCTATTCTGAAGGTAAAGATTGTGTGGGCAAGGACAGTAATTAAGTCACCAAGAAAAAGCCAGGATGCCAATTTGGATAGAAGGAATGATCACCAGGAGAGATATGGAGAAAGCTATTATAGCTGATAATACAAAAAAGGAAGTACAGTATCTTGTTTTGTTTCCATGGAATATAAACACAAAATTTAAATAAAAGTAGGAGACACAGGGAAGGTGGGGTGCCCTGGGTAAGACAGAGGTGGAAACTGAAAGCAGATAGAGGAATGCAACCAGGGGCGGCTCCAAGCCCCAGCACGCCAAGCACATGCTTGGGGCGGCATGCCGCGGGGGGCGCTCTGCCGGCTCCGGTGGACCTCCCGCAGGCATGCCTGCGGAGGGTCCGCTGGTCCCGCGGCTTCGGTGGAGCATCCGCAGGCACGCCTGCGGGAGGTTCACCGGAGCCGCGGGACCAGCGGACCCTCCGCAGGCACGTCTGCGGGAGGTCCACTGGAGCCATGGGACCGGCGACCGGCAGAGTGCCCCCTTCTGCGTGCCGCCGTGCTTGGGGCGGCGAAATGGCTAGAGCCGCCCCTGAATGCAACCACAAGGAAGACTAAAAACTAGGAAGAACAGAAGGGAAGCACATATTTAAAACTGATATTTGCTTCTGACAGAAGAGGCCCAGATGAGGTCAGCACCCCCAAACAGTGAATGGTAGGCACGAGCACTGAAATTGAGCCACTGGAGAGAGGGGCAAATTATCTTGTTTAGTGACTCTATAATGAGGAACATAATGGGCCTATTATTCATTTACACTACAGTCATTTTATACAACTCTGGCATTAAAATGGGTGGAAAATACCCACCTTTATGGCACCTTTAAACTGCCAGAGCAGTGTAAAAGGGCCTTAGTAGAAATGAGAATCAAACCTGGAACCTGTAGCCAAACAAAGAAAAGATGCTGGCTCCTGAGAGCCATGACAAAGATATCACAGTAAGGGCTCCAGATTTCTGTAAAATGTTGGGCAACTCTTACTGATCATAATTCATATGGGGACACCTGGCACATGTAAAAGAAGTTTTTAGGTAACAGAGAATGACCTCAGAGGTCTGGAAAAGCATCTTCCCCCTAGCTGATGACAAGCACAAGTGGAGAAGGAAGACTGATAATGGAAGCCTCCAGCTCACTCAACAGTGATGGGGAGAGGATTTTGGATTTCTGAAGCTCTGGAATTACATCTGCCATGAGACAAGATTATATGCAATTAAGGACATGGGGGTGCCAACCTTCTGGATTCAAAATGGACAGGGCTTGTTAGGTGAGCTTTGAACTAGGTTTCTGGAGGAGGAGAGTTTTTGGTTAACTCGCATGATCTGGTATGTGCCTCCAGCAAAAAAAGACTAACAATGGAGTTGTTCTGAAACAAGACGAAGAGTATGAGCATACTAATGTGTCTATATGCATACAAGGAGTATTGAGAAACAAACAAGAAGAACCAGAAACACTTCTAAATTTTAGAGATTTTGATCTAATAGGCAAACTGTAATTAAAACCTGCTAGGATAATTCTCATAACTAGAATGTGGATATAGGTGGGTGTAATCTGCATGGCAGAGGTGTGAGAAGAAAGGGTATTATAGGTCAAAAGTGCTTACACTGCAGTAAGCTATGAGTTTGGAATAAAGACTCAGATGGTAAAATTTTTGATGAAAGTAACAAGAACTGAAAAACAAAAACCAAATAACAGCGAGCATCTCCTCTGGACCAGAGGAACTGGTCAAAATCAAGCAATCTGACAATAAATGCAGACTTATTAGTTATAATTGGATAATAGTTGGTTTCCATGTAATGGCTATCTCCAAAGGTGGAGCATCGAAGCCCTTAGTTTGGTTTGTCTTTTGCTGAAGTTATGAGCAAAGAGAGGTTCTATCTACTGCCTGTAAAATGTTAGGGAGTTGTCCAGATCTTCAATCCGTCAGAAATCATCAATAACTGTATTTTATAAAGCATCTGCTAACACCATTCTCACTAAAAATGCAAAATGAAAGTGGAGTTCTGAAGCACAACTTAGGGGGATTCTTTAGAAGCATGGTTGGATTATCAAATTTAATACAAATGACTTTCTTTTTATGGCTGTTTGGCTGTGTGTATTTTTTGGCATTGTTGGGACATGTACATTCTGCAAAATGATAAATTTGGGTGCATTTGAAATATTCATGCAAAATTAAATGCATTCCTCGAAAATAGCATTTTCAACTTTTGTTACAAACATGAAAATGGTCCTTTTTCTGATTTTTTTTTTAATAAAAAAGAATCTCTGCTGAGTGAAAACATATTTGCAATGAAAACATGCAGAGATTCATATTTTATCACTTACCTGAAATACTAAAAGTCATTTAATTGTTATTTCACATATAGAGAAGTTTGGTCTGAGTAACACTGCACATATTTTCACACAAAACTTTCCAAAACAGGATTAAGTTTGCACTTGTCTGGCTTGGAGTCAATACTGTTTTTTATTATTGCAGAAATTAGTATGGTAAATAAGGGTACAAAGAATGTGATAATAGCAACTTTCATCTTAACTATGACTGAATGCCAAATGAATGTCTTTGGAGGGATGAATGAGTTTGGCTGACCCACCCCTGTTGGTGACCATATAACCAGTTTTGGTGGCATTCAGGGGTAAGTGACACACAGCCAGCAGCTGGTTAGAAGTTAAAAGAGATGACATCAAAGATCTTTAATCTCTAAATATGATCTTCTTCTAGATTCTTATTCAATTTGTTGGCTTATTTTGTAACCAAACATTGTATGCGTAAGACTTATTTTTAAATGTTAAAGAGTATTTAGAGTTTTTTAATAAAAAAGGAAAATAGGTTTGTTGTTGTTTAGACTTCCCATTCCAGCAGCAACAGCACAGTCTTTGAAGGCATTACGAAATCATTGTGTTGCATAACTTCAGCAAAGTAACTGAGAAGTAAGGCCTGGTCTACACTAGGAGTTTATGTCGAATTTAGCAGCGTTAATTCGATTTAACCGTGCAACCGTCCACACCAGGAAGCTAATTAGTTCGACCTAGAGGGCTCTTTAGTTCGAATTCGGTACTCCACCCCAACGAGGGGAGTAGCGCTAAATTCAACATGGCTATGTCGAGTTAGCCTATGTGTGGACGGAAATCGACCTTAGTAGCTCCGGGAGCTATCCCACAGTGCACCACTGTGTTGACGCTCTGGACAGCAGTCCGAGCTCAGATGTTCTGATCAGCCATACAGGAAAAGCCCCGGGAAAATTTGAATTCCTTTTCCTGTCTGGCCAGTTTGAATCTCAGTTCCTGGTTGGACATCGGGGCGAGCTCAGCAGCACTGGCAGCGATGCAGAGCTCTCCAGCAGAGGAGTCCATGCAATCTCAGAGTAGAAAGAGGGCCCCAGCATGGACTGACCGGGAAGTCTTGGATCTGATCGCTGTGTGGGGCGATGAGTCTGTGCTTTCGGAGCTGCGCTCCAAAAAACGGAATGCAAAGACCTACGAGAAGGTCTCCAAAGCCATGGCACTCAGAGGATACAGCCGGGATACAACGCAGTGCCGCGTGAAAATCAAGGACCTGATACAAGGCTACCAAAAAATCAAAGCGGCAAACGGACGCTCCGGAGCCCAGCCCCAGACATGCCGCTTCTACGAGGCACTGCATGCCATTCTCGGTGGGTCTGCCACCACTGCCCCACCAGTGACCGTGGACTCTGAGGATGGGATAGTGTCGACGGGCAGTTTCTCGGCGATGTTCGCGGATGGGGAAGATGAGGAAGGGTTTGTGGAGGACGAGGCAGGCGACAGTGCTTACAATACTGCTTTCCCCGACAGCCAGGATCTCTTCATCAGCCTCACAGAGATCCCCTACCAACCCTCCCCGGCCATTAACCCGGACTCTGAATCAGGGGAAGGATCAGTCGGTAAGTGCTATAAACATGTAAACATTTATTTTTTAAAAAAACAGGAATAAAAACTATATGAAAAGAAGGTCAATACATATAGGGATAGAACAGAAATCCTCCTGGGAGAGTTCCACGAAGCTCTCGTAGAGGTACTCGAAAAGCCTCCGCAGGAGGTTCCTGGGGAGAGGTGCCTTATTGGGTGCTCCGTGGAAGCACACTCTTCCGCGCCAGACCATCCTCAGGTACAGTGGGAGCATTGCCTCGACCAGCATGGCAGCATAGGGCCCTGGTCTGTGCAGGGATTCACGCAGCATGCGCTCTCTGTCTCTCCTAGTGACCCGCCTCAGGGTGATCTCGCTCGGCGACTGCTGCATCTAATTAGGGGAATTACTGTAATGTTACTATTGTGAATGCTTGACTTTTCCTTTGCATAACAATGACCATCGTTTAACAGCCACGTGGTGGAGGCTGCAGAGGGAAAGCATACAGGGATCTTTCCCGGGGACAGCTGCGAGGGGCTGGAACAGGGTCAGACTTTATGCTTTCCAGATTGCCTGCAGCAGGAGGGCACTGCTATCCATTAACTGTTAAGCAGCCTAAAGTTTACGGCTTACCAGGCCTGGCTGCTACACGGATTCTGCTGTCCTGCCCCGCTTGTCTGATCTCCAGTGCAAGACCCCAGGCAATGAAAGTGAATGCCGAAAATTCAAACTTGTCCTGAGAGCACATGAGATAGGTGCCCTGTATGGTCTTGTTCACAGAAACAGACTAGACTGTGTTCAGTGTTCGCAAACATGTATCTTTGCAAGGAAATCACTTCCTTTTTCCCGAACTGCCCCGGCATCCCCCTCACAGAGGCTGGCGCACATTAGGTGGCGAAAGAAAAAGACTCGGGACGAGATGTTCGCTGAACTGATGGCCTGCTCCTGAGCTGAGGCGGCCCAGCAGAGCCAGTGGAGGGAGACCCTCTCTCAGCAGCAGCGCTCACACAGCGAACGGGAGGACAGGTGGCGGCAGGAAGACCAGCAGGCGACTCAAACGCTGCTTGGACTAATGAGGGAGCAAACGGACACGCTCCGGCGCCTTGTGGATGTTCTGCAGGACCGCAGGCAGGAGCAGAGAGCCCCCCTGAACTGTATCTGCAACCACCCTCCCCCGCCACAAAGTCCTGTCCCCCCATCACCCAAAATCACAAGAAGGAGGGGTGCTAGGGGCCGTGAAAACTGTCACTCCACCCCAGCAGAGCGCTCATGTACCAAACAGCTCTCATTCCCTAAAGTATGAGAATTGCTTCCCTTCCTGGCTCACCCAATCCAAAATCCCAGTTTCATCCCCCAACTGTGTAGTTGAGTATTAAAAATAGTTTGCTGTTCATTACTGTTTCCGTCATGTTTCTTTGCAGAAGATTTTTTGTGAAGGGGAGATAGGGGTTTGTTAATTGCATAGGACAGCCACCATTACCAGGGTACAGACATGGGGGCAGGATCAACAGCAGGTCACACACAGAGTGCAGTCACTAGGCACCCGGGTCACTCTGGGAGGTGTCTGCTGCCCCAGGTCAGTCTAGGAGGTGTATGCTGCCCCAGGGTCCGAGCGCCTGGCATCCACAAATGGCAAGGCAGGCTGCCCTTACCATGCCCTTCCACCCTAGCCATGAACCTCTCCGATGCCCTGAGCCACAGCCAGAGCCATCATCCCCCTACACCTACTCACCCTTCCCACACACCCCTCACCCCTTCCTGCAAACCCACCCCTTCCTGCACACCCTCCTGTAACCGTCCTCCCCCCCGAGACCGCTGTAGGAGCAGGAGCCTGTCAGTCCTCGAGTGTAGAAGCGGTCTGTACATCACTGCACACCGTATCCACCACAGTCTGCGTCCCTGTTTGAACCCTTTAACGTGAATTCGTTAGTAAAGAAAACTTTGTTAATTAAAAATGTTCCAATAACTTTATTTTTAAACGTCTGTTGGAAGGGGGGAAACCTGGTGAACGGGGTATGTAACCGCTGAAAAAAGTCAATAGTAACTGAAACAGGGGCAGGTTCAGCTTCTCTGTAAAGAGACTGGACAGTCATAGGTTACCCTGCTCTCTGAGGAACCTAGCTTTCAAAGCCTCCCGGATGCACAGCGCTTCCCGCTGGGCTCTTCTAATCGCACGGGTGTCTGGCTGAGCGTAATCAGCAGCCAGGTGATTTGCCTCAACCTCCCATCCCGCCATAAAGGTCTCCCCCTTGCTCTCACAGAGATTGTGGAGCACACAGCAAGCTGCAATAACAATGGGGATATTGGTTTCGCTGAGATCCGAGTGAGTCAGTAAGCTCCTCCATCTCCCCTTGAGACGTCCGAAAGCACACTCCACCACCATTCTGCACTTGCTCAGCCGGTAGTTGAAGAGCTCCTTGTCACTGTCCAGGGCCCCTGTATAGGGCTTCATGAGCCAGGGCATTAGCGGGTAGGCTGGGTCCCCGAGGATCACTGTAGGCATCTCCACATCCCCAACACTTATTTTGTGGTCCGGGAAGAAACTACCTTCCTGCAGGCATCTAAACAGACAAGAGTTCCTGAAAACACGCGCGTCATGAACCTTGCCCGGCCACCCGACGTAGATGTTGGTAAAACATCCCCTATGGTCCACCAGTGCTTGCAGCTCCATAGAAAAGTAGCCCTTTCGGTTAATATACTGGCTGGCCTGGTGGGCCGGTCCCAGGATAGGGATGTGAGTCCCATCTATAGCCCCACCGCAGTTTGGGAATCCCATCGCGGCGAAGCCATCTATGACGACCTGGACGTTTCCCAGGGTCACTACCTTTGAGAGCAGTTGCTCAACGATTGCGTGGGCTACTTGAATCACAGCAAGCCCTACGGTAGATTTGCCCACGCCAAAGTGGTTCGCTACTGGCAGGTAGCTGTCTGGCGTTGCAAGTTTCCAGAGGGCTATGGCCACTCGCTTCTGCACAGTCAGGGCTGCTCGCATCCGGGTGTCCTGGCGCTTCAGGGCAGGGGCCAGCAAGTCACACAGTTCAAGGAAAGTGCCCTTACGCATCCTGAAGTTTCGCAGCCACTGTGATTCATCCCAGACCTGCAGCACTATGCGGTCCCACCAGTCCGTGCTTGTTTCCCGGGCCCAGAATCGCCGTCCCATAGCATGAACATGACTCATTGCCACCATGATCTCCGCGGCGCGGGATCCCGTGCTTTGTGAGAGGTCTGTGCCACTCTGACACTTCATGTCCTCACCGCGCTGCCGGAGCCTCCTCACCTGATTTCTCAGCAGCTGACTGTGGAAGAGGTGGACGATAAGGTGCGAGGAGTTGACAACGGCCATAAGTGCAGCGATGATCGCAGCGGGCTCCAGGCTCGCAGTGCTGTGGCATCCGCGCTGTCACTGACCAGAAAAGTGCGGTAACGGATTTCCCGCCGGCGCTTTCAGGGACGGAGGGCGGGAGTGACGGTTGAATGACGACAGTTACCCAAAACCACCCTCGACACATTTTTCCCCCAGCAGGCATTGGGGGCTCTACCCAGCATTCCAATGGGAAGCGGGGACTGCGGGAACTGTGGGATAGCTGCCCAGAATGCACCGCTTCCAATGTCGACGCTTGCCCCGTTAGTGTGGACTCACAAAGTCGAATTAGTGTCCTTAGTGTGGATACACAAATTCGAATTCATAAGGTCGAATCCACAAATTCGACCTAAGTTAAATCGAACTACTCTTGTAGTGTAGACATACCCTAAGAGATCTAATTTTTCAACTAGATTTTTTTTATAGATTTCTGATAATTCTTCTACAATTTTCACAGAATTCCTTAGGACAAACTTCAGGGTTTTTGTTTTACATAGTATCTGGCTCAGACTGCTGATTCTTATTTACATTGGCATAAGTGAGGTGAGAATAAGGTGAATGGTCACTGTTCTGAAGAATGTTAAAGGAAAGGGGTAATATCAGTAAAATAGGTCCTGATCAAGCTCCTTTGACATGGGTGTCCATTTTCTGCTTATACGGATCAGGCTCATAATGAGGTAGCTCACTGAGGGCTAATGTTCAGCGTGGTGCAGTGAAGCTTTTTTTAATGGTATAAAAAATGTCTTAGTTAGCTAGTTTCTTGTAGGCTTTATAGAAGAGGGTCTTCACGAGGGGGTTTAAATGTAGAGAAGGTAGTAGCCTTGTAGGCCAGCTCAGTAGCATGTTCCATTCATAGAAATTTTTGATCTTGAACCTATTTTTCTTTCTCCCTTTGAAGCTGGGGAATTTCCTGGCAAGTATTTCTCTGCATTCTTGTACTGCAACAGATGCAGTGACATGGTAGAAAGTTGGCCCATCGGTTGAGGAAGTCTCTTGTTGTCTCTGACTGATTGCAGCATATAGAGTTTGTAAAATCATATGATATGTGGGAAGCTAGGAAGATTTCTTCACTTCCACCAGAATGTCTGCAAAAACTTGCACAGTGAACTGTTGACAGCCAGTGGTGAATCTTTGCAATTTCTACGTAATTGCTGATTTTAGTTGTTCTCATTGTGAAGAGTTGCCATATTACTTTGCAGATAAAATTGCTGAGATTCAGACTGAGATATCTGCTGCTGCAGAAACAAAACCACATAGGACAGGGGTTCTCAAACTGGGGGTCGGGACCCCTCAGGGGGTCACAAGGTTATTATATGGGGGGGTCGCGGGCTGTCAATCTCCACCCCAAACCCTGCTTTGCCTTCAGCATTTATAATGGTGTTAAATAGATTTTAAAAGTGTTTTTAAATGTATGGGGGGGGGTCGCACTCAGAGACTTGCTATGTGAAAGGGGTCACCAGTAAAAAGGTTTGAGAGCCACTGATGTAGGACAAACATTATGTCTTTCTCTGTGTCACAGTCAATATTAGTTGCTAAGGTCATAGAGGTGCTGAGGCAGCTTCATTCCACAACTTGCACAGTGGAGCCTGGCTTTCCTAGATGGTGAAGGCCAGAGGGAAGTACAGGCTCCACTGCTGGTTGAGATTGCTAGTGTTTCCCTATCAGAGAGAGGCAGCATTCTTGCCTCCCTTAAAGAAGCTACTGTGCGACCCATGGTCAAGAAACCAACTCTTGATGTTGACAAATCTGGCTAACTTCCCAGTGAGATGGCTGTGACAAGGTAATGGTGGCTGTTTCTTCATGCCTCAGACTTCCAGTCAGTCTCATTATAAGCTTGGATGGGATTAAAACTGCACTTTCTGAGTTAGTTGCTGACCTCCTCCTAGCACTGGATGAAGATTAAAGTGCCCATGCTGACTCTTTCAGACCTGTCAGCAGCCTTTGACACCACTGAGCACAAGACATTGTTGAGTTGTTTGTGAACACTAGTATAGGTGGCTGGAGCTGCTCAAGAAGGTTCCATTCTTATCTTTCTGAGAATACTGTTCCACTGCCTCAAGGGATCTCTCTAGTGGCCAAAGGTTGATACTGTCAGCTTTTTTGTTCAGTATGAATAGAAGGCCACTTGGAGGGTTAGTGCGGAGACAAGGGCCGCAGAGCATTTTGTAATGTTGATGACTTCCAACTCTACATCTCTGCCATGTCTGATCCAGCAGGAGTAACCAGTGCCTAAATTAACTTCACCTATGTTGCCTACAGGCCTGGCATTGGTCTGTTTACTCACCAGATGGAGACCACATAAACACCAGAGTAACAATTCCCTTCAAGGTCATGGCTTCTCTCTCCTGGTAGATGAACCTGAAACAAGAGTCCCTTTCATCACACCCTTGATGCTGAGTATCTTGGACCTCCTCAAATGGAATCTGGAGATCATTTGCTGCTCTCTGCAGGAGCTCTTGATATTGCCTGGGGTCATCAGGCGGAGATGGGGAAGATGGAACAATTGCCTCATCTGGAGAGGAAGATGAAACATCTGTGGTACCTGTGGATCAAATTTGATTTTCTCTCCCTCATGTTCCAATGGAGCTGACTGATGTAATGTAGGAGAGGGTCAGTGGGACTCATGAAAGGATCAGAGGTGTCTAGCATAGGGATTCCATGGACCCCAACAGGGCCAATATGAAGAGTTGACTGGTTGGGGGACCCCTTGGCATAGGGTACCATTGGTTCCTTGAATAGTTGTATCTGGGTGAATGACAGATCCCAGATCTCCTTGAGTCTCTGTCTTAACTCACCCTCTACTTGGGGATGATGAGTCATCTGGATTTTCATCAGAAAAGAAAACGGGCTCTCATTCAACCTATAGAGTGGTAGGTACTAATGGGTGAAAACTCTTGCCTACACACAGGAGAGAAGAGCATCCCTGTCTCCTCAAGGTTGATTCCTCTTCTGGTGTCAGAATGTCTCTCATAAAGGTTGGACCTGAAAGAAGAAGAAGAGATTGAGGGTAGGGAAGGATGTTGTCCTCCAGAGAAATGTAGGTTTTGGTTTGCCCTGTAGTACATGATGCTCTGGTAGTTGGGCCTGATGGATCCAGCGGGTCCATGGTCATGGTGGATAGTGAGTTGGGGATGGGTTGGTACTGACAGTCTAACTGGGAACTCTTAAGGTATGTATACAGTGGAATAAAACACCAATGGCTGGCCTGTGTCAGTTGACTTGGGCTCACAGGGCTTGGGCTATAGATCTATCAAATGGCAGTGTAGATATTTGGGCTTGGGCTGGAGCCCAGGCTCTGGGACCCTTTCCCGTTGTGGAATCCCAGATCCTGGGCTCCAGCCTGATCTTGAATGTCTACACTGCAATTGTATAGCTCTGCAGCCTAAGCCCTGTGAGCCCGAGTCAGCTGACACAAGCCAGCCATAGGTGTTTTCTTGCAGTGTAGATATACTCTTTGATGGTGTTGGTGGGTGCTGATCAGTAAGCTTATGTACATTGTCAGTACCAGCAGATCCTTTCTCCTTTGTGCTTTACCCTCGTGTTTGGAGGTTTTATACAAGTCTAAGCCCTTAGGACATTAGACTTTAGACGCAGGCCTGGCAGGGTCTCTCTCCTTGTGCTTGTGAGAGTGTCCCTTACTCTCATGAGAAGCCCTAGTTGATGACTCTTTGGGCTTAGCAGCTCTAGCTTCTGCTCCTGAGCTCATGCTCAAAGGGCACTGCTCGTAGGTTGAAGCTGATATACATGAGCGTCTCCCTGACCAGAATCTGACTGAGGTCTTATGGACTTCTCCATAAAGTGCTTCCCAGTCATATTGACCTTTAGTGCCTTGAAGTTTCATGGGGGAAAGGAGCGGGAGAAGCTGCACTTAGCAGAGATATGAGCTTCTCCCAGACAATGCTGGTGTTCATCACTCAAGGAGAAGGAGCAGAGGCAGGAGATATAGTTCTTAAACCCCAGGACTCTGAGATTAGTTTCTCCCAAAACTCTAACAATACTAAAAACTAGGCATAATATCTTAACAGGTTCCGAAGAAGAAACACGGAGAAATCTGTGAACACATATGATTCTGACTAAGGCTACATGGCCATAAGAAGGAACTGGAGAGGCATTGGTCCACACTGCCCAAGTAATACCCTAGGTTTGGAACACAAAGATGGCAACTGTGCAGACCAATGAACATTAGTTGCTAGAAATCTATCACAGGCATACGGTGCACATGCATATCACATGTGGAATACACATAGGGATAAGGGCTTGAAAAAGGCTACACATACACTAGCCCTGTCTGCAAAGCCCAGTAATTGTAATCTGTGTACATTAAATCTGTAACTGATGTGCACAATTCAAGAGCATCAATCATGATACATTTACTCTGCAATGGCAACATTTCACTCTATAAATTCCACACTTTATGTTCACGTGCATTTTACAGTGCTATCCAGCGTGCGCACATGGAATACTTGGTTTCTAACATTTATACAGCTCTTAAAATAGAAAGTGCTAAAAATGTGTCAGAATTATCTTTACCACATACTAACCCTAACCCACCTTAACTCAGGCACAAACACTGACAATACTTTTAATCTTAACCTTAAAACAAACACAAGCCTTACCAGTAACCCAAGCTGTAAGTGAAATCCTAACTCCAATCATAACTACAAACCAAGCACTTATCTTTAACCTTTACGCCTACAAACTTTTATGGTCAGACACACTGTAAGACAAGGCATGACAGAACATTGTAAGGTGGGAACAAGCTAGAGTGAAGCCAAGAGTCTTGCTTGGCTTCAAAAGCCAAAGCATGAGCAGAGACTCAGTCATCTGACAAAACATGCCTAAACCCAAACATTGGACACAAAAAAGAAGCATGGAGGAAACACAAATTTAGTGTCTGACATTGATTTAAATAGAAGAGATGTCTTACTCTAGTTTCTTTTTATACATTATGCCACAGTTTCAGAAGACTGTTACTAACACATATTCCAGCATTAACAAGTTTTTGGTTGGCAGTACTGTGCCACTTTTTTTACGCACAACATCAACGAAAAGAACAGTTGTTTGTGCATCTTTTTTATGCTGAAATTGGTAGTCGTTCATTACACTGGTGTTAGCATAGATTGGTTTTAGAATTAACTCTACTCCAAATTTGGTTTTAAAATAAAACTTAGAAAACGTAGTTCTGCATTCAAATTTTCCAGATAATGGTCTTCTCCCATATCCTGTGAAGCACTATAAGGATGAGGTATAAATAGGATACTTCAAACTGTTGCTAAAGGGGTCAGGAAGGATTTCCCCACTGTTAATAGATAAATAATTCTTTTGACTCACATAGCACTTTTCAGCCATTGATCCCAGAATGCTTCACATTGGTGGAAACAATGAGGCATCCTTGTGGCACCTTAGAGACTAACAAATTTATTTGGGCATAAGCTTTCGTGGGCTAAAACCCACTTCATCAGATGCATTGAGTGGAAATACAGTAGGGAGGTATAAATACACAGCATATGAAAAGATGAGAGTTGTCTTACCAAGTGGTGGGGTCAGTGCTAATGAGCCAATTCAATTAAGGTGGAAGTGGGCTATTCTCAACAGTTGACAAGGGGTGGAAATCACTTTTGTAGTGGTAATGAGGCCAATGTAATCAAGGTGGCCCATTTCAAACAGTTGACAAGAAGGTGTGAGTATCAGCAGGGGGAAATTAGTTTTTGTAGTGACCCATCCACTCCCAGTCTTTATTCAGGCCTAATTTGATGGTGTCCAGTTTGCAAATTAATTCCAGTTCTGCAGTTTCTCGTTGGAGTCTGTTTCTGAAGTTTTTTTTGTTGAAGAATTGCCACTTTTAAGTCTGTTATTGAGTGTCCAGGGAAACTGAAGTGTTCTCCTACTGCTTTTTTAATGTTATAATTCTTGACGTCAGATTTGTGTCCATTTATTCTTTTGCGTAGAGACTGTCTGGTTTGGCCAATGTTTCTGGCAGAGGGGCATTGCTGGCACATGATCTCATACCAGTGTGATATATACCACTCTGAAACCTGTCACACTGGTGAGTAAATATCCTTATCCCCATTTTACAGATGGGGTAACTAAGACAGAGAAAGTGATTGAGTTCACTAAGGTCACATGAGTCAACACCAAAGTTGGGAAGAGAACCCAGGTGTGGCATCTCATTAATGCCAGCCTTGTGCTCAATCCACTAATCCTGCACCTGTCCCCAAATAGCACAGCATTAAATTACATAACTGTCTACTTTTTTTCTTTTGCTAATCTTCCTCTGAACCACAAATGATTGGCTGGTTATTGCCTTGTGGACTGTCTGGTGGGTCAATCTGGAATCTTTTGCTATTAAGATAATGTTTGCTTTATCAAAGGTACAATAGTAAATACCAACAATTATTGGATATCCATCCTATTTTTTTTTTTACAAGTGAAGGCCTAAAACAAACTGGAGGGTTTGGGCCCACAATCCAAAACAGCTGTGACATTTTGTGGCACCTTCACCTTCTTGAAAGAGGAGTTGGGTCCTTTGTTTATGCATAGCCCTTCCCCCAGTGTTGAGACTTCCCCACTACTACAGAAATGTGTGATCATATTTGGATATTCACATTCTTGATCAGTCTGGGGCTCATTTAAACTTAATCAATCGCCGTCAACAATATTATGAATATTCACTGTACCTTATGTGTTGCAATTTAACTCATCAGCCCAGGGAGGGATGGAAGACAATTTCAGCATTCTTGAACTGGCTCAGATGGTAATTGCTTTTGTGCATCATCTCCGTAGCTCTCAGTATTTGCTACACATAAGCACTAGCGGACAACTAAGACTAAAGAAAGAGAGAAGGACAGAGGTGGGAAGAGATTAAAAGAACCTGAAAGTAAATTTTCTACATTATGGTAGTTTAGCAATACAGTATTAGCAGAACTTGTAATGTCACTTAAAATATTAAAACAAAAATAAAAAATATGCACACCACCAGTATTAATTTCATTGCCAACCAATTCAGCTGAAAAATCACTAGGTACTAAATAATAGGGGTACAAAAACTCAAGTCAGTATCTCAGGCGATCTGTTTGTTTAAAACAATAATACATTCAGTTAAATCAGTGCTGGCACTTGGCTTGATAACAGCAGATGTCTCTGTTTTGCAACTGTATCAAATAGCAAAATAATTCTAGCATGTTAAACAAATGGTACAAATCATTTATTCATTCCTAAATTTAATTTCTTTGCCTTTCTTTTTTTTTAAACTACCGGTAGGTATTATTTAATGCATTTATACTCTCTTTTCCCTAACCATGGCATATATTTTAATTATAGCGAGCCAAACGCTGACTTGAATGAGCCAGACTCTGGTTCAATACCCACCCTGAAAAACCTCCTTTCCCTCTCCTGCCCCTCAATATACCAGCAATTGGGAAAAAAGTATCTGTATACTACACAATACTATCTATTTGCTAGGGATACAGGGGAAGAATGAGGACTTTTAAGTGGAGTGGGATGGGAATATGCTGCTGTGGTGTCTACTATCCACTGACCAGTCTGTTCTTTTTATTGCTTGATACAGCTGAATAGTTGTGATTGTAAATGTAGATGGAATTTTTCAAAGGCACAAAGAGCAGATAGGTGCCCAAATCCCATTTGTGCCCTTGAAAAAAATCTCCCCCTTCATTATTGTCAGAGTGCCTACAATCCGTGAATAGGCATTCTTCTCTCTATATTTTATATCAGAATAAATATATAACTTCAACTCTTCCCATAGAGCCTTTCATTAAGATTAGGCCTTATTTTAGACTTAAGGTTGCTGAACAGTGTGGAAAAAAAATCATGGAGAAAATGAGGCTGACTGAATTTTTTTTCCATATTCAGTTTGGGAACTTACTAGTACCTCAAATAATAAAATACACCTCATTTTTCTCTTTCATTACTGGTAACTATGTATACATGTAAGTGTTACTTTTCAAAAGAGATCTGAATTACTTTGGATGCTTTCCTGGGATGTTTTTTATACACACTTCAAATTCAATCTTTTCCATAGAGGGCTAATGAACAATTAACAAACTTGATCCTCCAGCTGTTTTTGGAGTCTAACTACCATCCTCCTCCTGAATTCAATCAAGATCCACCAGAAATAAAAAGTATTAAACAAATCACAGTGTGCTGCAGGACTCTCTTACAAAGTTTTGGTCTGTGCTCAACAAGTTTTGTTATTTTCCATGTAAGCTTTTTTTCATTCCACATGTGGTAGTTTTATGTGAAACAATAGGACCTTTGCTTTAAAAAGCACTAATGTTACTAATAATATGTAACACTTTATAGCATCAACATGCTTACAAACGTATACTGATTACTTAATCATCGCCTCTCCCAAAGTGATTAAATGTTAATACACCTATGAAGTAGTTTTAGCCCTCTGTGGTTGCAGTTCTTCCCCCTTTGAGTTCACTATTATTATTAGTCCCATTTTACAGTTTGGGTAATTGAGGCAGCAGGATTAAGTGAGTTTTCTTAAGGCCAAAGAGGAAATCAGTGCCAGAGCAGGGATGAAAAAGCAGAATTCTCTGTCTTGTAGTCTGGTACCTAGCAGTTCTGTGATTGTCTCAAGTTGAATGTTGCTTTAGCTGGGTGGTATAGATGCCTAGCCCCAAACAAAGCCCTCTCGGACCTCATCTCAGTATCCTTAATGAAGGGAAGTGCTATTATTCTCCATAGTGGGCCTGGTGTGCCCCAGGTTATAGGACCCAGGAGAATTTCTCTCTCAGGTGTGGAGAGAATGTGGATCCCTGTAGACTGCACTTCAGCAAGGGGCCTTCAAAGTGGGGGCAGCCACCACATGTAGGAGATTGGCAGGGGAACTGGTCACCATTTTTCCAGGAGTGCAAAGAATCTGCTTAGGCTCACCCTGGATAGTGAGCTCAGGCATGGTCTGTGATTTGGTTCATCTGGATATCTTGGCTAGAAACATTGTGAGGGCATCTGAGCCAGAATTATTTTTCTTGTGGTGATATCCAAAGCAACAAACAACATCTCTTTAAAGAAAAAGCATCTTTTGCTTTAGTGCTTTAGAGGAGTCTGGTGCTTTGGGGTAGGGCCTATCCACTCCCTTCCATGGATTTGTTGCATCATGTACAATACAGATATTTTCAAGTTACTAACATGATGAAATGACTATCAAGTCTCCAATTGCAAGTTTGTTTATGGCTTCTCTGTAAAAAAATATAATGAAGAATAGACATCATTTCTTCTTGACTCACTATCTCACCTTTCATGAGGCTTCTGTGTTGATTCCTAGTCTTCCTTAGCAATTTGCATTTCTCTTATATCTTTTGAATGTTCTGTTTATTGTTCATTTGCCTGTTTTTTGGCAGCTGTGGTGGGGATTGTGAAGGTTTTGTTGTCTATATACTTCCTTCCTGGCTTTCATTCTGGCCCCTTTCATGGTACATTGGAGATGTTTCCTGAATACCATTTTGGAGGACTTAGGGTCTTGGAATACCAAGTTTGTGTTTGTAGAATACTTGTGGGGAATGATGGCTGGTGGGGAGAGAGCAAGATGGGAATAGTGCTTCATCAATAGAGAAAATATGTTGTGATTTCTTATACAGGATCAACTGCAAGGGACATCCAGTGGGGTTTCTAGTCTGTTTCCCTGCAACGTTGCTGGAGTGATTTGATCATCCCGATACCATGGGTATTCAATATAATTGCATATTTCTACTGAGGGTAATTCTACAATTTATTTTGGCGGCTTGTCCTGCTGTCTGACTGTTCCTATGGTTATAAAGATTTCCCTGCTGCTTTTTCAGTCAATTACTTCTTGTTTTGGTCTTCTTGACTAATAAGTATAATTGATCGCTGTTGTCTTTATAACACTGCTTTAGATCGTGATCTTAATTTTTCTTGGTTTTTGCTTTTAGCATTCTTGGCATTGTGCTACCTAGGAACAGGTAGCTGAACACCCCATAAGGCCAACAGAAACCTATCTGACTTCACTGTGTATTTTTTTATACTAAAAAAGGATGAAGCAACTTTGTTACTGACCATAGCAAGAAGAGTGATGAGTTGGGAACTCATGTCTTAATAGCAATAGTTAAAATCCAAATTATTAACTAAATCTACTTATGGGACTAGATTTTGGCTGCTTATGTGTGGACACATGGACCGGGGTAGAGGGCACATGAAATAGTTTCTTCCCTTTTCTATATGCTCCTATAGCCAGAATCTTGGTGCTTGCATTCAATAATTTCAGAAGGTAGGTGAGTGTAGATACTAAACACCCCAAAGAAGGCAAGGCCTTTAGGGCTGGGGCTCATCTCCATTCCCGGCTGGAGGCCAGCGGTGGAGAGTGCTCAGTGGACTCAGGAGTTAATGCCCATGTAGGTATTCTATTTGTCTCTATTCGTCACAGGCAGAAAGTTTCCAGAAGCCACTGCTGATTTGTTGCACCTTCATCCCCCCTTTTAAAGCCACAGTGTAATCCCTCCCCCCATGTAAACTCAAACCTTGCAAATACATTTGCATTTAAAGTAATTTCATCTGTCCTTACCGTGAAATCACTTGGAAAGTGTTATCAGTCCACAGCCTGGCCCATTTGTCCTATGTGGCAGCAGCCATGTTAGATTCTTGCCCTTGAAGAAAGAATCCTTCCGGTCACACTGAATTTTAGATACTCAGGAAGTACACCGATGGGACCAAGTAAATAACTAGCTAACTAATTGACTATAGATGGGTAAGTTCATTGGTGACAGTGGGAGATCTCTCGAAGGATTGCGGTGTAGGCACTGCCAGTGGAACTATTAATGGCAGTAAAGGTTGTATGCTTGAGCCCATACCTAATTAAGCCTCAGAATTATTTATTTATTTGTATAGATATGTTCAGAGCTATTTGTAAAGTTTACATACTCCATCCAGTTGGCAGCAACTGAAGTTAGGATTTCTGCATAAGTGGCTGATCAAGCCTTAAAGCATCAAGCTTTTTGACGCAATGCTGAAACAAATGTTAATGAAGCCTTTATGTCTGAAGCTACTGACTAGCTGGACTCCACCTTTCCTTCAGTTTACAAATCATTATCTTTGTGCTGGCTTGCTCCCTACAGATCTGCAGCCAGAGGGGGTTTTCCACGTGTATATCTCCTACTTTCTGCCTGGAAGGGGTAAGGGAATCCCTTATCTTGCCCCATGAGTGGGGGGTGGGGGGGAGGAAGAGGGGAGAAGGAATGTTGGGCTATGGAAAAGGGTTATGTCTTTCTTTGACTATGTTGCTAGTAACTGCCAGATGGCAGAATGAGAGGCACTCTACTGGGCCCACTTCCAGTGGAGCCTTTCCAAGTTGCTGCCTCAGAGCTGGGATCTGAAGAAACATGCTCAGGAGACAGTTTTGAAATGGTAATTTTTAATAGTCATTTCAAAAGCCCCACCACATATGGTTTTTGGGGTAGTGGAGGGGATTTTCTCAGCTGCTCCTGAAGAAAATCTGTATAAAAAGGAAACCAATTACATGAGTGAATTTGACTCAAAGATGACTGCTATGTGTTGATACAATATAGTTCATTTTAGGCACAGCTGTGAGACTCCATCAGTTGTCCTAATCATTGTGGAGGAGCTTGAAGTGTCATTGCCTAAATGGCTGGACACCACTATTTGTGTGCTGGCCTGCCTTGCAGACACTAGTTTTGTTAATTAGGCCTGATTTTCCTCTCCTTTAAAATGCTGTATGTCACTGAAGTTAAAGGACTTATACTAGTGCAACTATAAGAAGAATCAAGCCTAAAATTTTACAGGCTTAGGCATTCCAGTGTAACCTCAACTCAAAAATGGCTGCTACATGTTGATACAATATAGGTGCCATGGTGGTAGCAATGTCACACACAAAAGGAGAAGCCAGGGCTCCATTTAAGCTCTGTCCCTCTTTACCCACTAAGAAAGGTTGGGAGAGTATTAGGCATGCAGCCACCATTCTTTTTCCAAAGAAAGAAGATCCAGGACATTCCAACATGATTGTATCAGGAGTAGGTGACGGGGGTGAAGAGAGACCTTATTCTTCTGTGCAACCATCCATGAGCAGGGCACAGTCTAACCATCATGAATTTGAAGATTTGTCGTATTTACAATTTAATTTTTGTTCCAATGGGAGCTATTTAGAAAACAGTTTATTTTATTTGTTAAAATTAGAGACCTATTCAGTAGGTTGAAAGGTTGCTTTTTTTTTTTTAAAGAGCTTGTTAAAATTAGCAGCTGCCTAACAAAAAATAACATGCTTTATTAACCCAAATACAAAGTAGTAGTAAAGGAGGGATTTTTGCTTCTATCTACTTGGGCCTTCCTGGAAATGTATATATGTTAGAATGCATATTACAGAAATAAGACATGATCACTTCTATGCAATCCAGTCTGATGGAATGCTTACTTTTCCTTAATCATTACCACTAGTTACTCCATTAC
The DNA here is from genome assembly GCF_016161935.1 of Mauremys reevesii. NCBI lineage: Eukaryota > Metazoa > Chordata > Testudines > Geoemydidae > Mauremys > Mauremys reevesii. Next base: position 46,017,198 of record NC_052633.1, on the reverse strand, counting down.
AGAAGCATCAGAAAGTTACAGAAGAGTTAAGACACAGGAAAAAATTCCAAAAATATCAAAAGTGAGTCTCTAATTTAAAGTGAGGTAATACTCTAGAGTATCTCAACTCCCTTCCTCTTTTTAATTAAGTATTTAGGATCTGAATCTAGGCTGACATCAATTTCTGCTTAAAGTCAGTGGAAACTGAGGGTGTTCAGCGTATCCAAGGCTCAGCTCCTTATGAATAAGCCCTGAGGAAGGATAAAATCTGCCTTCACTAGTGAAACAGATCTGAAACAAACAGTAGATGATAAAAATTGCTTTTGCATTTTTCATTTCATACATAAAGCCTTGATAAAGAAGATACTGTGTGAGAGTCAACAAGTAAAAGAAAGAGGAATGTGTACATATCTTAAAACAAATGCCATTATAATAAATAGAGCTTGTTGGAACACTTTTGACAAAACAAAATCTGCTGTTTCATCAAAGCTAAAACATTTCACAGAGGTGTAAAGATTTTGATGTAGCTTTTGACAGCAAAATTTTTGAGGTTGAAGGTGGATGTTCCAATCAATACCAGAGAGAGGGGAATCTAAAATCTGACCTTTTCAATCCCAAATGGACATTCTGACAAAATTTTGCTTCTCAATATTTTCAAATGATTTTGTTTTCATTCCAGTTTCGAACAAAAACAAAATCTGAAACCTTGGAAGTTGTGGCAAAATGAAATTGTCATCCTCCCACTGATTCTAATTATAAATTAAATTGATATATGTGCAAACATCATCCTAAGGGTTCAATCTTGCACCCATTAAAATCAGTGGCAACACTTGCATTAACTTCAAAAGAAGTAAGAGCTGACCCTGTACAATTCCTTATAGGTAGTACCCTATCTGTTTAACTTCTAAGACCAGTTAACTTTAAATGAGTTGGCTGCTCTTATGTATACCACTGCCATCTACTGGCTAGAGTAAGACCTGCCTATGCGTTTGTAATCATGGTTAGATTACGATTTCAGTTTTACAATGAGATTACTCCTGGTTTATAGTGATGTAAAGGAGGTCAGAATCAGGCCATAAGTTTCATGGGGCTGGCCTATAAAATTAGTTATACTGCCCCCCATACTACTAACAGCTAACAGAGGTTTCACTGTAGCTCAGGAAGAGACCTATGTTTTTGGACCAGAAGGTTGAGAGTCTTGTTGCTGAATGTGCAGAGTGTAGCCGGACAATCATTATGTCAGTATGTGAGTGTGTGGGTGTGCTGTGGATTTTATTAACATGGATTTATAAGACTGTCATGGACAGGAAGGAAAAAAAATCATCTAAGGGCTAAATTCAGCCTAGGTTTGTGCTGGCAGAGCTTTAGAGGTGGAAAATCCAACTGTGAGAGGCCGGGGGAAGAGAGAACTAGCACCGGAGTGAAGAGCAACCCCAGCTTCCCCTCTGGTTGACGTCCCATTGACATACAGCTCATGTCAAGAAAGAGATGTGGCCAGGGTGGTTAGAGATGCACGGCTGCTGTGCATTGGAGGCCCCAAAGGAATTAAGTCTGCCTTCAGTCAGTGGAAAAAGTCTAAAAACAACACGGTAGAAGAAAATCGCCTGCTCTCTTTCCCTCCAAGGGGATGGGCTGGCAGAGCAAAGTGCGATGTATACCTCCCTGCACCAGCTCTGGTGAATCCACACAAGCACAAGGAATGAATTCGCGGCTGGTGAAATAGGTGTGATTTAATTGGCTCAAACACAATTTTAATATGAGAAAGATTAAGGAGGAAAAAATTACAGAAGAGCATTATTTTTTTGTGCACTGTTTTAACTTTCCAACTGAAATAACAGTGAAACAAAATGTAAATATCGGTATGAATCAGAATGAAAATGTGTTCACGAAATTTTCAGATTAGGAATAATACAAAATGCCTGTGATCCAAGAAAAGCAAGTTAGAGGAATGGAAACAGAAGTTCAATACAAGGAAGAACAGAAAACACAATCAACGCTTATAGTCCTGGGCTAGTGCTAATTGTAATTATGAGAATTAGGTGGTGTCACAGTAATTCCTTATGTAAGAGAAAAGTAAAGGAAGTTCTTACCATAGCTTGAGTGAAACTGATCATAATCAGTTTCTTCATATAGACACTGACTAAAAAAAAAATCAGATCAAAGAAAGGTGCTTAGTTTGTTGCAGAAACCCCCCACCCCGCCCCCATCAAGTATGTTATCTCAAAGTTTAATCTTTAACAGGTAACTTGGAGTAACTCCTGTTATTATACTAACAATGTGAAGAAGTCAAAGTCTGTACAGCATGGCAAGTTTTAAGTATTTCAATTTAACAATAAGATAGGAATGGTGGACTGAATTGGTCAATTCTGACACTCCCAATTTCCTCCCCCCCCATAATTTTATATTTGCAAAACAAACAAATTAAACCAAATTAAAAAAACTAACCCCAGCCCAACCAAACCAAAAAAACCCTAAACAAAACAGGCAAGCAAAACAACCAGGAATGGCTCTACTTCACATGCTGGAAATCTACATGGGGTAGTCCTATGTCTGAAAAATGATACTAATGTCATTCTCTTTGCACAAAACTGGGTATTGAGCAAAAGATTCTTGTAGTAATTTGATTATGTTTTAAGTTTCCTGAAATCAGGGCAAAAATTTAATGTTAATTATCGCCAGATTTTGCCTCTTGTGTAAAATAAAATGCAACAAACAACCAGAAAATACACAGAAGGAACAAAGCTAAGTGAAAAATCTCTACTGTCTTCAGGCCATAGAGTTTCTGTTGAATTGTCCCATGTAGTATGAGAGGTTTTGCAGGTCCTGAGATCTGTGGGCCTATCCTGAGGATCTTCAGGCAACTGGAGAATTCTAGGTTCTCTCACAAGGGAAAGACTCACTGTGATTCTCCTACGGCTGGTCACTTAAACTGTATTGAATCAAAATCAAATTAGAACAGGTTTCCATCCCAGGGCTTGCTCCGTACCACTGAAGTCAATGGGAGATTTACTATTGACTTCAGTGGGAGCAGGATTGAGCCCTGTGTACTTGAATCTGTACAAACAGAAGAGGCAAACATCCTGGTTTTTGCATCATCACAGAGAATGATAATCCTTGAACAATCCATCCCCTAGCAGAGCTTCAAAGGAAACCTGTTCTTAATCAGCAAACCCATTTTCCACAGGGGTTTCCAGGAATGGAGTGCAAACCTACCCAAGTTAATGCTGATGGGCTGATGCTGCGAATACCATGTGTTTCCTGGTTCTAACCCCTCTCTGCCCATGTGTGCTCCCTAAAAATCTGCAGATGACTTATTGCAGAGAATTCACACAGAGAAGCTACCACGGGAGCAGAGGGAGGGGACATACAACTGCTACTTAGGTTTCACTCCCCTTCTTTTTGACAGATATTTGCTCCTTTGAATGGTTTTTCCACTCTTCATTTTGTCCATTGCAAAAAACTGAGGTGTGATATGGTCCTAGGTAGTAACTAGTTCATAAAATGAACTATTCTGTAGAGTTTCTTTGCAATATCTGTATTAAATGCAATTATTTTAGTCCTTCCTGCACCATTAATTTTCACTAGTTCTCTCAAGATCAGAAATGAGGATGCTTTCTTCCACAGCTAGATCTTCAGAGTTCATTTGTGAATAATCTGGAGTTTTGAACCATCGTACTCTGTTGAAGAGACGGTTGTTCTGTTTGTACAGGCACCACAGAAATGTAGAAATAGCAGCCACCATCACAAGTGTCACCATTACAGCTAGAGCTACGATACCACTGTGTGATGCTAAAAGGAAAGAAGAAGAAGAAAAGTTCTATAACAATGAAAGAAAGTAATGTCATAAAAATAGATGCAGAAAACATTTTAGTTTCAGTATTACATTTATATTTTTATCAGAATCACATAGTAGAATTTACCTTTTACAGTTTGCACTGTTGCAAAGATATCTGAAACAGAATTTAGAGTTAGCATGAAAATTATTCAGACAACTTATACAAGTTAACATACATGCTTTATTGTAAAGTTGCTACTTGTGGGGGAAGGGACATACTTTATAACAATAATGGGCCATCCCTGATTTAACTTTATTGATGTCAATGGGAGTTACAACAGACTGTGATAAATATGGCCTGATGCGTCATTTGAAATTCCTTCACTTACCAAAGTGCATGTGAGATAAGCAAGGTCTGAATATGAAGGAGCTAAAGTTCAGAAATGCTCAGCTATGGTTTGATCTGCTTCTGCAGAAGTCACTGGATTTTTGCCATGGATTTCAATGGAGGCAGGACTGGGCCTCTACTAGGTGAGAGTTGTCAAGCTCTAATACTTTGAAGTCTTTTCTATTCGTACAGTGGTCTTTTGGTTAAGGAATCAGCCTGGGAATAAGAAGATCTGAATTCTATTCCTAGTTCTCCCACAAATTTCCTGGGTGACTGTGGCCAAGTCCTTCTCTATAGGGGCGAAATAACATTTACATACCTCTAGGGGAATTGTGAGGCTAATTTCATTAATATTTGTGAGGCACATACTATACTACTGAATTATATAGAAAAGTCTATGCATAAATACTTGGATACAACTTTCAGTCAACCACTGGATCTATATAAGAACTGTAGCAGCGTGGAAATCAAATATCTAATTTTTCTATCTGCCACTTGTCTTATGAGCCACTTGTTTCATGAGGAGAAAACTTAGAAGATTCTACTGCTTTTCCCAAAATATATTAGGTACAATTTAACATTGGGACTCTTTTTTTTTGGCACAAGAGAACCTTGCAAAATTATCACAGAACTTTACCATTCCCATCACAGCAGCCTTGGTGATTATGAAAAAGGTAGTGATATTTACTCAAAAAAAAAAAAAAAAAGAAATTCTCACAGTGGACAAGTAGGGGAGCATCATTACACAGGCCTGGTTTAAGATTAACTAGCAGGGCTAATGCCGATTTTAGTGTTTTTAGGTGGGCCTGCAAAATAATTTGTTTAATCCGCAAAATGTAATGATTCCTGTCCCCTGTGACTATAGACTAGCACTATGTGTCAGGCAGACTTGGTACTTTGGGGAGGGTCAGTCAGATAATTCTTTAGGATGCTCTATATTTAATTTCCTGTATAAAAGGAGAGGGAGAATTTCTTATTGTACAAATGGTGACTATTGTCTGTGAAGTTTCCAACACTCTATAGTGTTTCAAAGAACAATTATATGACTAAGCTAAGAGTTTGGGGGGTACTGGAGGCTTTTGTGCACACTCTGGTGAACTTTAGCACGTATATAGTAGCACTTTATGCCACTTCTTTAGTAGATTGTTAAGTAAGTAAGTAATTATTAAATATCTCCATTTTACAGGGGGGAAGACAGGTTGAGTGACTTGATTATGGCCATACTGGGAGTCAGAACTAGGATTAGAATCAGGGAGCTGGCTTCTGTTCAGTCCACTATCCTAGGCTGCCTGTCACATTATTTAGCAAGCTGCCCTTGTGGCTGTCGGCCACATAGTCTGCTCAGCAGAGGAGCTGACTCAGCAGCCAGGAAAGCAGCTACAGCAGCTCTAGCACCATCAGTAGCAGTGCCCATTGTCCCGCAACTACAAACTGGTCTGCATCCCCGTCAAAATAAGGTGACCACAACTAAGGATTTTATGGGTCCTACAGGCCAATTCTGAATGGCATTAGGGAGGACCAGAAATAAAGAATCCTCTTTAGGAAAAAAACATCAGTGATAAAATTGCAACCTTTGAAGTTAGTTCACTTCTTCAAAGCTATATCCATGAATAAAAAGGGGGAAAAAAATCTATAAAAACGAAATATCCATTATATACTACCAAAATCAAGTGAGACATGTGACTACAGGCTTCATGGATGCAAAGTCCAGTTGTGAAGAGGACTGCAGATATATGGGAAACTGAAGGTACAATGGCATTAAAGGCCCTTAACTGAACACCATTTCAGAGGAAGGCTAAAGTAAGGAAAAGGGGAAACCAGGGGCATATAAAACAATGTTATAAGGAGATGGTTACTTTCTTTCACATAAACACATACCTGTATCCATTTTACATACAAATCCCTTTTTCTCGCTGCAGGGAGATAATTGCCATACTCCATCTGTGGTCCTCAAAGCAACACAAAAATTCCCTTTGAGATGATCTAAGTCAGGCTCCCTGATGCCCCAGTTTGAATAATTTAAGTGAGAGCCATCAATCCATGTTACTGTGTCATCTAAGGGCAAAAATATTTAAGCACCGTGAGGACTGTGTAATTTGTGTTTAAATACTTGCTGAACAGGAAAGAATGAGGAGAGGACAACTAAATAGGGGGATTCTGAAGAGCCCACTCCCCAAAAATATGGGCAAAATTATCTTCTCTGATATGCACTGCTGGAGCTTCTTTTGTTCCCTCCATCTCCAATTCAGGAAAGCATTCCTATTCAGGAAACCACTTGCGTGTCTCCTGAATATGGATGGATGTTAGCATGTTCGTGTGTGTTTTCCTAGATCAGAGCCTCAGAGAGGTAGCCTACCTGCCAGGAGCAGACTGCATATGGTCCCAGCATTGAGAAACCTGTCTCTCACAGCAAAAACAGTGTCATCCATTATGAGCAGTTAAGGTGTGGGCAATGAAACTGGGTGTCTCTCTGCACTGTGAAGTAGAGTGGTTGGGGATGTGAAGCAGGAGGGAATCTGCTCTGCAGTGACCACCCATCCTGCCCCGGCAAGGAATAAGGGTGTTATCCTTCCTGTGAGCCAGCCATTATAGTGGGTCACAAGCCAGAATGTTCCAACCAAACTGTCATAGCTACAGAAATAGAACTCTGTATTTCCAGTACATCCTAAACTGACAAAGACAGCTGATATAAACAAGTTGAGTGTTCTGGTATGTGGTTGTCAACACTAAAATAAGAAATGTAACTGTACCATCATATTAATGTATTCCATTACTTACTGTCCACAACAAACTTGTTCAACCAAATCCTTTGGACAGAAGAACCAAAATGGTGCAGTTCTTCCAGAACAAAAGCATTTTCATCTTCCTCTTTAATAGTTAAAATATTAGATCCTGTAGATGAAACATATATACCAAGTTTCTTCATTGTTGATCATGTTCAGAACATAATTAAACTCTATTCATCTAGCCTTACAGAGTAGGAAATCATCTCCTCCCGCTGTAATCGCAATTCACTCTTCACAAGATAACTACATGCAACCCCATGCTCAGGATGTCCCTAAACCTCCGACTGCCAGAAGCTGGGACTGGACTACAGGGGATGGATCACTCGATAATTGCCCTGTTCTGTTCATTCCCTCTGAAGCATCTGGCATTGGTCATTGTTGGAAGACAGGATACTGGACTAGATGGATCATTGGTCTGACCCAGTATGGCCCTTCTTACTGTATATACACTCGTTCATAAGCCGAATATTTTTGGTAAAAAAGTGACGCATCAAAGAGCAGGGGTTGGCTTATAAATGGGTCCACACCAAAATTTGATGATTTTAAGGAATGGAATAATTGAATTGGATATCTAATACACTGTCATTTTGTTTACCTGGAACGTCTGCAGGCATGGAGCCCCTCAGCTCCCTGTGGCTGCGGTTCGCCGTTCTCAGCCAATGGGAGCTGTGGGAATTGGCGCGCTGGGAATGGCAAACCGTGGACACTGGGAGCTGAGGGGCTCCGTGCCTGTGAACGCTCCAGGTAAACAAAACATCCAGGCCTGCTAGCAGCTTACCCTAACAGGCCGAGAGCCAAAGTTTGCCAACCCCTGAAATATAGGGTCGGCTCATGAAAGGGTCATACAGTTTTTGCTATTTTCATCTAACCATCTTGGGGGATTGGCTTATAAACAAACGGGCTCATGAATGAGTATATACGGTATTTTTCAGTGGAGCCTTAGGAAGTTAGTTTTCCAACACTCAAAGCAATTCAGTAGGAGTTGGGCACCTAACTCTCTTAGGCACTTTTGAAAATTCCAGCCTCTCTCTTTAAACAAAATATTTTTGTTTCATTCTTACACACCACATGGAAGTTACATTTCCCACTCATGGGCTTTTGCTACAGAAGAAATAACACCTGTTGCATGGTGTCAAAACTTAATATTGCACTTCAAAAGTTCAACATTATACATAGTTATCTTAGAGATTTTAAATTATGGTTACACTATATAACTTCTAAATTTACAATGCAGGTATAAATCTGAAACTGTCAGACTGTTGTGAAACTGTGATCACAGGATCTTTACAATAATCTGAAGAGAAAACCATTGAATTTTATACAAATGCAAAGAAAACTTATATCCTGATGTATTTTAGAACATTTGTTAGTTGTTTTAGTTAGTTACAATATCATCTTCTCTCCCATATAAAACAGGCCACTATTTAAATAATTTATTTAAAATGTTCAGAAGAATACATGACATTTATTGCTGTAAGATAACTAATAACAGATTACCTTGCTTTTTGCAAAATTCATATGCTGTATCAAAACTTGTACTCTCGAAAACTGTGGAAAACCCATAGCAATTGCTTCTAAATTTTATCCAGGTGACATTTTTTTCTGAGCATAAGCCTTTGTATTCAATTAGTTTCTTTTCTGTGATAGAAATAACATTGTATGTTTAATGGAGTAACGCAATATATTAATAAACATCCCACAAATCATTTTAGAATAATACTAGCAATAATTTTACACTTGAGAAGCATACATGTAAACTGGTAATCTTTTTACTGTATTATGGCATGGAAAATCTTTATTTATTGTAAAAATTATAAAGAAAAATGGAAACTTGACTCACTGACAGTTAAGATCTATTTTTTGTTTTTGGCAGGAATAAGCTAAATTGAAGTAAGCTATTCCTAAACCCAAATAAGATACAATTAAGGGATACAGCCACATAATAAATACAATCATTGTGACTGATCCTGCTGCCCTTCCTCACCCTAGATGCCGTCTGGTGAGAAATTAGCTCAATATATATATTTTTAAATGGACAATAGATCTCACGCTACACCCATTGAAGCCAATAGGAGTCAATGGCAGGGTAATGGTATTGGATAGGGTAATGTGGTCCTGTGTTGAAGGAATATTTAATGGACACTGCTTAGTACTGCAAAAGACTCGGCAGAGACAGTCACTTTAATTAAATTAAAAACTGTTAGTTACTTTTGATGCATCATTTTAAGTAGATCATCAGTGTTGTTAAATATGTCCTTCTTTCCTAGGCAGTGCAATATCATTTATGATTAAAGTAAGAGAATGAAAACAGGATCTCGGGTTTTGGTCTTATTCAAAAACCCTCTCACACAGTAAATTGCCTGGAACTCTATTTATCTCAGGGCTAAGATATCCATGAAAGGATTTTAAACTGTGGTTTGGATCCAGGAAATCTAGACAAGAGTCTACTCATTTCTAACTGATGACCACCAAATCATCCATGCTCAGTGAATTTTATTAAAGTGTATTATACTTCATGCTAAATCTAGTCTTAATCTAAGAGATCTAACATTTCTCATTAGTTTTTTCCAGTTACAAGAAGGTGTTTTCCTCCCTCCCATTGGCCTGAACCCAAAGTCCTTTTTTTTTTTTTAAAATTAGCTTTACACCAACTTTTAGGCACCTAAAAATCACTAGGATTCACAAAGCCTGAGTTAAGCCTCTATATGGGGAGAAACTGGCAGCTAAGAGTGGGATTCAAAAAAAGCCAACATACTAGGCGGCTACTCATCTCAGCTAGCCAATGGGTGCCAAGGTGTGCTAAGCTCTGCCCCTCTAATGGAGTTAGGTGCCTAAGTGTGGGCTGCAGGGAGGTGCCTCCACCTGCTTCATATTCTCAGTCATGGGGCCAGACAGATGCGAGTATGAGAAAGACTCTGTGACCTGGTAGTTAGAGCACTCACTTGGGAGGTGGGAGACCCATAACTCAGTCCCCTTGAGCCACAATGGAACAGCGTCAACAGGAGAGACTGGGAACACCACATCAGAATATCCAATAGCTTAATGCTAAGAAAAAGCTCCCAAAAGATAGGACATCACTGTTCAAATCCCTCCGCCTCAGGGGGTCTCCCACATCCCAAGTGAGTATGATATCAATGGTAATGAGGTGTAGGCTGCTGCTGCTCATTTTGTGTGAGCTGGCCTATGGCGGCTTGAGCTGATAGATGAGCTCTGAGCACGCTGACTAGATCGGGCCTGCAGGTAAGTTAGGCATAGGAACACATATCTTCCTCCACTTAGTGCATGACTCTGGGGCTTAGGCATCTGGGACATCTGACATGGGCTGACGTGCACATGCGCAGAGGCAGAAGAGTAGGTGCCTAGGGAACTTTTACTGCTGTAATTTAAGCACAGAGTTTGGTGGCACCTGAACAGTTTTGGGAATCCCACTGGGGCCTGATTCTGGGATTTAGTCACCTAAAGCAGTTTATGTCCTTTTGTGACTCTAGCCCTAAATACTTATATATTTTATAATATTATAATAATCAGTATTTAACTGTGAACCAACATACTTCTGTTCACATGCTTCCATAGCCAATGTGTAAAACTAAATTAGTTGCTGCAGAAATTTAATATAAAACTAAACAATGACTTACCAGTTGGCACATGACAAACTGCTCCTTGTAGAAGTCTTTCACAGTTAGCACTTTTCCACTGCCCATTAATATCAATATAAACACAGCTGCCCAGTGACTGTGACTCCTCGTCTCCCCAAAAGGTAAACAAAGACTTGGTACCATCTGACCACTCAAAGTTAAGCCCATTCTGCCAAAATAAATTTAGGATTATTTCTCTTTATGTGTTACTGTAACATAAGTGGCTTCTTCTTTTGTGTTGATATCCTTTCCGTGGGCTGGCAAATCTGGCTTTTCCTCCTCCCAGGCAGCTTCCTAACTAAACCATGCAGACACATTCCCAAGGACCATTACTATGTAATTCTGCAAGAGCCTCATAAAATACGTGGGAGCTGCAGAGACAGCACTCTGGGTGGGGGCAGTGTGCAGAGCCGCCTAGCTGTGCTTCCACCTAGAAACAGCAGGGACAGGTTGCCGCATGTGGGAAACCTTTCCCACTCCCCAATCCCCTGCCCCAAGCCCCCTCCCATATCCAAACTCCCTCCCAGAGCCTGCGCCCCAACTCCCTCCTTCTTAGTTAACTGGAATTATTCACTTACCAGCACCTCCCATTTCCCCAACATGGTGGGTAAAAAAGCTTTTACTGTACTAAAGGAACCATTGTGGCAGCTGACCATAAATAAAGTAGTTATCTGGAGCATAAGTGTACCAAGAATGAAGCCAAAGCCACTTCAGTGGTCAGCTTACAAAAGGCTTTTTGCCTGTGAATATTCTTCTTTCTGCCTTTAAGCTTCCTTTCAGTGCTGGGACTTTCGCATCATACCGGCATCACATCATGCAGTGGTGACACCACACTGATTACAATTTACTTTAATGAAGCTTATATGTTGTGTTACAACTATAGATAAGCCCAAGATGCATAGTTGGGTTTTGCTTCAGGATCCGAACTTCTCCCAAGTACAGGGGTATTCAGCTTGAGGTTTTTGCTGCAAGCTCATCTCCATTTACAAATCCACCAATTTCAGGTGAATATGCATTTCCTTTTTTTTTTTAAAACAGCTTATTACCTTGTTACTGTAAAAATGAATCTACAATATCATTCATATGCACAGACTCCATTACGTACATCTGAGGTAGAGAGTCCAATCCAGTGGGCGTATCCTAGTCTGTTTACAATGACAGTGAGGAAGGCTTGGTGATAATGGTCCGTAACGCTGACCAATTCAGTTCCATTTGCCATGCAGGTTTTTAAAGCAGCAAACCAAGTCATATTCCCATGTATTAGTTTATATGTTCTGTTTCCATATTCTAAAGTATCTGGTACTGGATACATCTCAGATGCATCTATGGCATGTTTGGACATATCTGCAACAAACAGAAAGAAAAAGACTAAATGTCCAGTATTGTCAGTATCAAATATTTTCCTTTAACAGACAATGTTTAATAAAATAACAGTTCTCAGAGCAGAATGACTATCCTTAAAAACAAATGTAAAAATCCCAAATCTGTTAGTTCTTCTAGGAACATCCCTGAGACCATGTCAACACAGCAAACACACACACACGACTCTTGTTTGAAATCACAGCAAGGCCAAAGATTGAATTTGTGTGGAAAACGAATTGATTCAGTACACAGAGAGGAAGGCCCTCTCCCAACTCTCAAACTTTGAATTTCAACAAGAATTCAAAGGGGAACTAATGCCAGTGGGCCTCAAGCCCAGGGTAAGTACCCATAAAGCACTATATATACAGAAACATGCACCAGCTCAGTGATGCTGTTTTACAGTGATGTTTTGAGTGTAACCTTAGAGGGTCTCATTACACACCTGTTTACTGTGGATCTCCTTGATCTCCCACTGGACTGAGGAGCTGGAGTAATCCAAAGGTTTGCTTATCTGCTTATCATGCTAATAAGAGCCTGGTCTTGAATTGTAAAAAAATACATATTTTGCACAGTGAGTAATGTACATATCCAACTGTGAGGTCTGTCTTTTCAAGGGGAGAAAATTGTGCATGAGTCTCAGAGTCAAAGATGAATGCAAACAGTACAAAGGCTATGGGATGACTTCAGAAATTAGCTGTAAAGAGCATCACATATCCTATGCAGTATCTCACTGATTCTGGCAAATGGACAGAACAGTAACAGAATCAGATGAGAGGGAGAAAAAAAGATCAATTGCACAAAGCTGAAAACACTTCTGATCCAAATCAGTTGGGAGGAAGAATTTAAAATCAGAAAAATGTGAATGATAATTGGGAATTATTCAAGAACTCTTTATTGGATACCCACAATCAAAGAAGAAGGCCCTACTGGTAGAAAAATACCAACATGTTTAGAGGGGAAGTGAAGGCAGCTATAAAAATAGTGAAAATGTTATAACTTGCCAAGTATGATCATCTTGTTTATATTTTTGTATCACCTTTGTATGGTGAGGTATAACTGTACAATGAACCCATTGAAAGGAACCTGGGAATACACTTCATGAGTCAGCAAGGCATTTGGTATCCTTATGGACAGAATACTAAGTCTTTTCCATGCCGTGTGCTGGGCAGCTTGTGTTTGGGACAAAGGAAGTACAAGCCACATGGCAAAAGAATATAAAGGGCAGCTGCATCATCTCCATTTTGTCTTCATTCCTGCTTCTTCCCTCTGGAGTAACTTTTCTACAAACGAAGCTCTGAACAAATGACTAAATGACCCATTCCAAGTGAGAAAAGCTCTGTGTAGCTCTAAAGTTTGTCTCTTTCAACAAGGGAAGTTGGTTCAATAAGATATTACCTCAGTCACCTTGTCTCTATAATAAAAATAACATGGGACACATTAAATGGATTAAAAGCTGGCTAAATTATAGGACTCAAAAAGTAATTGTAAATGGGGAATCAAACAGCAGTGTTTCTAATGGGGGTCCCAATTTTTAAATCAAGATGGGATGGTTTTCTAAAAGATACACTCTAGGAATTATTTTGCAGAAGTTCTATGCCTGCGTTATACAGAAGGTCAGACTAGAAGATTACAATGGTTCCTGCTGGCCTTGGAATCCATGGAAAAAACCCAACTATATTAGGTCTTCTAGTCTATCTTCCTGTCTGTGTGGATTGTTCTCTACAGTAGTTTTTCCTAAAGTTTTCTATAATCCAGTTTTACAGGTCTCATACTGAATCTCATTGTCAGTAGTTTTTTCTGATAGTTAGTCTAAATTTCATACCATTACTCCAAGTTATGCATCACCCTAAATACCTGTTCTCCTCCATGATCTAAGATATGCATTGTGTAGCCAGAAGAAAAAACCAAAGATAATACTCTTGGTATTGCTCATGTAGCAATGTTGATTTATCCAAAATGCTACAGATAATTTGTAGTTTTAGGCTGTTGACATGAAACCATGTAAGAGGTAATTTACATTCCAGGGTTTATAAAGAATTTATACAACATACCACAGCTGAAAGAGAAGAAAGTGAGTAAGTTAATTAACAATGGACAGGGCTGAGGGTGAGAGTAAAACAGAAACAAATCCTTACCTTGAGTCTTTTGGCAGATAAAACCATAATTTTTCTGACAGCTTTCTAAGTACCATTTTCCCGTAAAATGAAAATTAGGGTTATTTGATACCAAGGTACACAACGGAACTTGTTCTTGAATATTAGCACTGTTATATCGCTGACCCTGTAATAAACATATATCATGATAATGAATAAACACTGCCTAAAAACCAGCTCTTAACTGATTAAAATAAAAATCATTACAAGAGAAGGCACGCTGAAGATTAACCAGCTGACAGTCACTAAACATGAACAGTGCAATGTACAACATCATAATTAAAAATTGAAACATCATAATGAAAATTTTGCATAATTCAGTTGAAAGAATGTGAAATCAGAACTAACTAAATATTTCTCTATGCATAAAGCAATACACTGCACAGTACACTTCATGATAATTTTGATTCCCCAGTCTCTTTGGAGCAGATTTTAAAAACTCATTACCACTTGTTATGCCCCCAATTTTGTGCCTGTAAACAGCTGTAGGAGTAAATGATTCAATACGTGTGTCTATCCCATTGGAGGTGTAAATCAAATAGCTAGATGTCTACAGAGAATCATTTTTGCCCACATTTAATTGGACCTATGAAACTGTAGTCCGCATTATTAGGACGTGCAAAAGTAAGCCCAGGTTGAGCCCCTGTCAAAAATCAGGCCCTATCCTTTTAAAAAAATCATTGATTACTATGTACAACACAACACCTCCCCACAAAACACATTTCATAAAACTTACATGAACTACTTCAACTGGAGACCAATTGGAATATACCTTCGGATGTTCATTCACCCATTTTCCATAATCATCACTCTGCAGACCTATCCAAACACTAGTCCTCCCTCCAAACAGATTCATTGTTATGAAAGCTGCAAAAGGAAAGAATGAATTTTAACACACACAGTATTGTAAGCCATTTGGGCAACTCTCTCTTTATAGCCACAATTAGCACATTAAAACAAAGGATAAACTTAATTATCAGCCAATGCCATTTCATTGGTATTGTCCTTATAAGAAAGAAAGAGCACTAGCTGCATTTCATTTTCATCTAATCTTAAATTTACTGGTACTGATTGACTTCAGTGAGGTCAGGATCTAGACCATTATCTAATTAGGGTTGAAGAGGTTCCCATAGCTGTTTGAACAATTTTAGTTTTTTGATGTGACTGTTTCACTGAACATGCATTTCTCCATGGTAGTTAAAAATTAGACTGTAACAGAGCTTGAAGGCTAGATTTTTAGTTCAACTAAAAAAACCAACCAACCAACAAAAAAACCCAAAAACTTTACACACACAACAAATTTTAACCTGGGACTTTTTTGAACAGGGAACATAAAAAGTGCCAAGTGCACAGGTGTTTGTCACTCTGACCAGTTCAAACTAGAGTCTATAAAAAACCAATCTAATATAGTACAGATAAGACCCAATGCTCTACATTCATGTAACAAGGATACTAGCGTTTCATCATTATTACCATTATTTTTAATTAGGTAGATTTTATAATATTATAATGTTGTTTTCCTAATATAGGAATTTTATAAAGCAATCTTTAAAAATGTATCCCTCTATCTTTGGCATTTCTAATTCATGCATCACCTTTGTATGTAAACACAAAGTGTTGTGCAAACAATAACTAATCCTCAAAATACACTTTTGAGGAACATAACGAAATATTATCCCTGTTCCATAGTTTGAGAAACTGAGGAATGGAGATTTTAAAGAGATTGTTCAAAGTCACTTGAGAGAGTTAGTAGCATAGCCAGGATTGGAATGTGAGTATTCTTAATTCCCAGTCTTGTAATTAAGATTATGCTTTACTTCTTAATAAAATAAATAAAATGTCATCTTTATTATAATACAATACAGTATTATCAGTAAAGTACCTTGTTCTACTTCATTTTCAATAGAAGCTAGTGACCCATCCTGTTCACTGCAGAAAGACTGGGCAGAATACCAGTTCGTCAGATGGTCTGGATCCTTTGGAATTTGTATCAAAAAGCACTATTCCCAAAAGCAAAAAATGTTTACTTTTTTACATTTTGAAATGAGTTTGGTGATTGTTGAAGGTGCTGTATTGACAGCCCTGAAGACTATAGTCTTCTGATTACCCACAGAATAGGTACAACAAAGGCAATGGCCTGCCATTGTGTTTGAACCCTAAGCAAGAATGACAATTATTTCAAAGGGAGGCAGGGCAGGGCACTGTCCATGCTCTTTCAGTATCTAGGCCTCTCTGCCAAGACTGTCAACAAGAGTGAAAAATCAAGATCAGCTGGGTCATGAATATTGTGATGTGGACAACTGTCCAACAGGAACTGGGCTGAAGCCATCAAATCAGTTCAAACAGGTCACTGAAAAGTAAACATTTATTTACATAAACATCTCTTCTACATTCTTGGTATTAATTTTCAGTCACAAGCGATCAGGGCTGCATTCAAACCAGTTTAAAGGTGAAATGTTCCTTGGGCCAAATTTACCCCTGAAGCCAGTGGAGTTTAACCAGGGATGAGTCTGGCTACCTGTCTGTGCCGGGGTTACAGAATACACAGGTTTAATATAAACCGAAAGAAAATTTTATCACTGCAACTCTAGTGTGTGAATAGACTTAGGTTTATAATCTTTTCTGAACATTATTGTAACAATATGAATAGGAATGTGACAATTTCTGAAGGAAAAATACAGGGCTCCATTTAGCACAGTCTTCTTGTCATATTTGAATCACATTCCTAGGCAAGAAAAGCCTTCTTAGTGCATATGTTTTAATTCAGCCATGGGGTATGGAACAGGCTAAGGCCCCAATCCTGCAGACACTAAATATATGTGACACAAAAACACAAGTAACTTCGCACACAAGCACTTGCATTTTACTCAACAAAGTCAAAACATTCTGTAACTTAAATGGGACTACTTGTGTACAGAAGTACTGGTCAGCATAATCATTTGCAGAATTGGGGCCTATATTTATATGCCTAAAAAGCCTGTTGTCAAAAGGGAAAACAGTATCTTCAATAATCTGTAATATCCTCAAATATCCTTAAAACTCATCATCATAAATTTGTAATGGGTTTTGAATAAACAATATATTTTTACCTTGAATCCAAAGTACAGCCATCCTTTGGGACATTCTCCTTGCTGGTTCTGGTCTTTTAGAATTTCTCTCTCTATTGTCCATACAGTTTTACGCTTACAAATAGAAGGAAGAGAAATGGTACAGTTTTCATCACCCCAGAGTCCTGTGAAAAATAATTATAGAAATGTTAATACATTCATGTTAGAAAAGTTGCTATGTACATCAATTTGTTGACTAAATATTACTGTTTCTCAGATGTTATTGTTAATATTGCTATACATTTATTGGCCAAATGACACAAGGCCCTACATTCAACTTAATGGTATTTCTCTGTATGTCTTTCTATAATAGAGGTGGCCAAGAACTGGAATTTACATTCCGCTGGAAATACTGATATTTTCAATTTTGTTTTCATTCTGAATTGGAACGAAAAGCTGAAATTTTGAGATTTGCTGTGAAATGAAAATTCAGAAAAAAATTGATTTGGGACCATTTTGAAATATTTTATTTTGATAGAAACAAAACACTTCAGCTCTATCATTTTAATTCATTTATTTTTTATATTATATTAAATATTAAACGTGTTAATATTAAATATACTATTTAAATATTTTAATATAATATGAACAACTAAACAAAAAGAATCAAAACAAAAATATTTCAGCACTCTCGAAGTGAAACATTTTGACTTATTTCTGTTGAAAAATTTTGTCAGAATCAACATGTTTCTGCTAACCATTTCAATTTCAACAAAACTGTCAATGGAAATTTTTTAACCAGTTCAAATCTGTATAACACAACAACTTTTGAAAACTGCATCTGGTCAATTCCCAAATTTCAAAACTGGAAATCCAGAAAAGTTTGATTTTCACTAAAAACAGACCCACAGACTGCCCATTTGGTGCTGGAGGTAGAGGAAACTCCCTGTCACTCTCTGCTGCTGTCTACAAACATCACAGACAGAAGCTTACTTGAGGGCTACACATTTCCCTGCTTATGTAGATTGAGCTGTACACTCCCCCGCCCCTCCAAATCTGGCCAGCCAGCCCCCACCTCCAGGCAGGCAAATTGCTCCTTTCACCCCCCTGCTATGCCCTTCCCCCCCACAAGCTCCTTGCTGACTCTCTGGCCCGGCCCCTTCACCCTCACCTACATTTACACGTAAGTTGGATAACACACAACTTGAATTACATGAGCAATGACGTGTGCAACCCTCTAGTGGCAATTTATTGCTGAGAATTATACAACATAGAGTGACACATGCTCAGAGGGGATGAGCATCAGCAGCTCCCTGGGGAGTAGCAGGAGTGGAGCACCAGCTCAATTCAGCTACTATGCTCTAAAATCTTCCTGATTGTGTTGGTAAACTGTGATGACCCATATTAGAAAATAAAAAAGAGTAAATAATTTCAAACTCAGCCGAAGAGTCTCGTTTTGTCTGATTTCATCTGTTCTCTTTCTTGCAAGTTCTACTAAACATCTTCACTTTTGGCCATGAGGATAGCCATGCTCTCTCTCAAAACACAGCAGTACCTTGGTTACTCCATGATGGAGCAGTGGCTACTACCACAGTTGATGCAATCCATGTGCCCCTCTGATAAACAGTAACACCACTTGCCTACATATTTCATCTTTGGCTGCCTCCATCGTCACTTCAAAACACTGCTTCTTACAAGGTAACAAAACTACACAACTTTGCCACTCAGCCTACTCTCAACACTGAATCTATTTTGAGAAACAGCAAACATCCTTTTGGTTGACACCTGGAACTTACAGTATTGCCAACCCCCAAAAGTAAGGTCCCAAAAAATCATGAGATTATTAAAAATAATACATTTTAGGTTCTTTTTAAAATTTGACTGCTGCTTTTTGAGCCTAGGGTGCACCTAGTTACATTTTTTAGCTTTTCTCCACTACCACATGGGCTAGAAAGTTAATTGAATTTAATAAAAAAATCCCCAAAGCTGTGACTCTTAAGTTACCAAATGACATCAGGAGCTGGGGCATTAAGAAAAACATCCAATATCACAAGATTCATGATAAAATTGTTAGTTGGCAACACTATAATTTTGATAACAGTAGCAAAAATATAGATCCAGCCAATGATGTAAGGAGCTGACAAGGGAATAACAAAACATTGTACCAACAATCCTTAAGCAAATTGGCTAAAGAACCAAAACCATGCTAGAGCAGTGAGTTAGTAAAGTTTTGTGTTGGAATAAATACAGTTTACAAAAGTATTAAAAACCATTACTAAATCAATCCAGCTCATTTGGGATGAACAACTGGCTGAAAACTGGTAGTGCATTAGCTTTATTGTTGTGCAAGAAAAATTTCTAATATGCACTGAGGATTCATTGTATAATTGGATTATTTATAATTTTGATATTAAAAATTTGGAACTTTAAATATTTGTTTTAGATGCTTTGAGTCAGTCTCTGGGAATATTTTCAGGTTATTTTGCTATTGCTTTGTTCCAAATAAGAGTGTCACTATCTAGAGCAGGGATGGGCAAACTTTTTGGCCCACACCTGGGTGGGAAAATTGTATGCAGGGCCATGAATGTAGGGCTGGAGCAGGGGACTGGGGTGCAGGAGGGAGTGCAGGATATGGGAGGGGATGCAGTGTGCAGGAAGGGGCTCAGGGAGAGGTTGGAGTGCAGGAGGGGGTGCGGTGTTTAGGAGTGGGCTCAGGGCAGGGTGTTGGGGTGCAGGAGGGGTATGGCAGAGGGCTCAACATAGGGGGCTAGGGGGCTCAGGCCTGTGGCTACCACCCCCAAAGTTCCCATTGGCTTCCCATTCCCAGCCAATGGGAGCTGCGGGGGGCGGTGTCTGTCGGTGAGTGCAGCACATGGAGCCCTCTGCCCTGCCCCCCACCGCCCTGCAGGGGCCACAAGGATGTGATGCCGGCTGCTTCTGGGAGTGGCGTGGGGTCATGGCAGGCAAGGAGGTGGCCTTAGCCTCGCTGCGCCACAGGGCTGGCAATCCTGCGGCCTGGACTGAAAACCCTGATGGGCTGGATCTGGCCTGTGGGCTGTAGTTTGCCCTCCCCGATCTAGAGTTCACTTACTGAAAAAAAAAAAAATTAGATTGTGGGTTATTTTGCATGTTCTAGAGAAATATAAACCTCAATCTAATTTAGCAATAAAATGTGCAATAACCCCTTCAGGCCCATAAAATGATTAGTTTTGGATTAATGCAACAAAGGGAAATGTAATATTGACCTGTCTGTGATGAAATGAAGCCACACCTTTCACCTTGTGTGCGCACAGATCTTTCTTTTCCTTCATTCCAGTTCTCATATACTAATGGTGACCCATCTCTCCACCTGCATAGAAACATTAAACATTTAGTCCGTATAAAACGCCTGCATCTGTAATTTTCACTCCATGCATCTGAAGAAGTGGGTTATTTACCCAAGAAAGCTTATGCCCAAATAAATCTGTTAGTCTTTAAGGGGTCACTGGACTCCTTGTTGTTTTTATTAAACATTTAGTGACATTCTCTTCTTTTTTCCACCCCTCAAATTGCCACTACATTAATAAATGCCACCAAACAGATAGGGGATAGAAAATGTCCCTTAATTAGCTCACAAAAACCCCTATTCACATTGTTGTGTTATATCCATTATAGCCCTGTCAGTAGAAATACTGTTAAAATGGGAGAAAAAACAGTAATAAATTCTGAATTACAGCCCACCCCCAATGACCTAAGTGGATCCTTGACACCCCATGCAGTCATAAAACAGGGTCTTATTTTGACAAACTGAAGGGCAACTTGTAAACAAGATCTTTCAATTAAAAAAAAAAAAGACAAAACAAAATTAAAATCCCAAGCACACACTTAAGTACATTCTTACCGAAATCCATCACTAGATACTTCAGAGTGCAATCCAATCCACCAGCGTATGTCACTTTTTGATAGCTGTAAGAATTTTTTTTTTACCAGTGTTTAATTACATATAGTTCTCCTAGTAAAGCAGAAACAAACACCTAAGGCCCAGTCCTGCTCCCACCAAGGTCAACGGGAGCAACATCAAGTCCAAATACTGTTTGCCTTAATTTTTGTGAGTGGGCCCATTGACTTCACTGAGACTGTTCATGCAAGGGCAGCAAGATTTGGCCCTGAGTTTGCATTTGGATCTCCGATTTACAGAGGATAAGTTGCCAATTTTAGGGGTTTATAGCTTGTCTGTAAAACTGTGCTGTGGCCTGAAATTGCTATGCGGGTAATTTATTTAACTTATAAAATGCAAACATTCCCTTTGAGTATTAAAATAATGTTAAACAGTCATTAAAGTTTGTAAATTGGTTATGTCACATTTTAATGGCTTTATTATTACTAATATTATTACAGCGCTACATTACAGATTTCAGCATGAGTGAGGTGTTCCTTTTAATCCAGAGAACAGATACAATACACACAGCAACAATGTAAGCTTCTACTCACTGCCCTGCCAACATGTCTCTCCCCGAACTGTGGGTGGGGACCACTTCTGGGATGACATGATTGTCGAGTGTTTATAGATAAGGCTACATTTTAGTCACAGGTATTTTTAGTAAAAGTCATGGACAGGTCATGGGCAGTAAACAAAAATTCACAGCCTGTGACCTGTCCATGACTTGTACTATATATCCCTAACTAAAAGTTTCTCATGCCTGATTGTGATCAGTGGAAGGACCACATTAAATCCATTCAAACGTTTTACAATTTTAATGATAGTTGCCCATGCTCCTGCTACCACTAAGTCAATGGCAAAACTTCCAAATGACTCCGAAGAGAACAGGATTAAGTCCTGTGTTTCATGTAGAAGCTACTATAGCTCAAGAACACTTGGCTATACTGGGCTTTAAAAGTAGTTGGAGCTCCAGTGTAGACAAGACTCTGATGGCCAGAACGGTTTTTATAACTGAGGTGTAACTAAACCAGTTACAGGAATAGTTCTGCTGCCTGGAGCCTTGTCCACACTGCAGCTCCAGCTGGTTTTAACAATTTGATGTTTCCCCAGTGCAGACAAGGCCTGATTGGCAATTACTACCTGATCCTCCAAGGAGCTGAGTGCCTCTTGTGAGATGCTGAGCAATCTTGACTCCTGCTTAAGTAAATATGAACTGAGGGCACTCAATACCACATGGGATCATGCTCATAATCTGACATAAAACCAGTGAATTAAATTGAGTTACTCTAGATTATTTATATACATTAAATTTACATGAATAATTTAATTAGACTTGAGAGCAGAATCTGCCTTTTTTTGTAAACACAAAATTGCAAATCTCTTTTTACCTAGATCCTTGAAGGATATACTGGTAAAGTCAGTATGACATGCAACATGACTTTAAAACTTGTCTTATTCTTTTGACAAACCATTAATAAATATCCACTATTTGTTTTTAAAATGAAAAAAAATGTTATTTTTAAAAATGGTTAAGTAAATGCCTCTTCATATAATCATTTTGATTTACTATTTTCAAAATGATTTTAAGTCAGGAAAATATTTTGCGTTATATATACTTCATGAACAAAATATATATTTTAAATAAAACCAAGTTATAATCTCAACAGAGCATAAACTATAATAAGAAGCACTAGATCTGGTGATTGAAGCATCTGCTGTACAGTGTGTACAAGGATAAGATGTTCTTTCATTACAACCTATCCCTATTTAAATCCATTTTCAATATATTTTGCGTGAAAATTCTCACTGTCTACTACAGATGAAAACAGGCTAGTAAGTCCTATCCTATCGCATTAAGAAACAAACAATCTGCTTAGGTTTTTGTTTTACTTTTTAAGGTAAAAGCAGAGAGGACTTTACACGCTGAAAGTAAAAGTAGACAGTTAACAATTACAGCTTGATATCTTTTTGGCTCAGCAGTGGTTGGTGATCTTTTAAATTAGTGCTGCAGAGTGTAGTATTGCTCTTATTAAGGCATCAGAATCATAGCTATTATGTGTTTTTCTTTATTTTTCTTCCTTCATTCTTTATTACTAACGACATTTAAATGAAAACAGGCTGTTTGTTTCTTGGGAATTCATCTGTTTCTGCAGCTATGTCCTCCATTTAAAATAATAATAATCTGCTTATTACATCACAACGATTGCTATGGAGATTCTGATTTCATATACAAATGAGAATTATGATAATTTAGAAGCAAAAATCCGGTTTTCATACAAGTTACCTTAGTAACAAAGTACTCTAATTCAGAAGAAATCGTATGCAGCATTCTAAAGAATGGGAATTGGGAGTGACACCCTGGAAGGTCTATTCAGAGGAAAAGTTGATCTGTTGTGCAAGGTCTAAAGCAGCCAGCTCTGGATCTGCTTAATGAGTGGGAAGCTTGTGCATTACCGATTCCTGCTCAGTACTGCTGAGAAGTAACTACAGCCCTTCAATTACCTCTTTAGAGATGTATGCTTAAGAAGAGGACTTCAAAGCATTCAGCAGAAATTTCTTACCTGATAATTTCCTTTCTGCTAGCAGCATCTCCCACAATCCTTATACATATGAGTTATTGCCCTGCTGTCTGCAGTTTCTGGGTGAAGTTCAATGCTGCTATAACAACCTCAGCTGGTCAGGTCTCCTTCTCCAGCTTGCCACCACATGATTCATTCCAAGCTGTATAAAAGCCTCATAGAATACAATTAACAACAATAGCTCCAATGCCAACCAGTAAACCATGTATAGGAGGCTAACAGGCCTACAAATTGTAGATATAAAAATTAAATTTCGCTCCTTGGGTAAGCAGCCATCCAGGGAAGGTAGACTTGTGGAAGATGCTGTTATCAGAAAGGAAATTATCAAGTATGAAATTGCCCATTCTGCAGCCCAGTGTTTCTCATGAGATGTATGAGAAATAACAAGCAGTGAACAGAAGTAGGGAGGAATAATAAAGTCAAATGAGATATGGAAAACACCTCCCAAAATTAATTGCCAAAGTGGCATGTAGCACCTTCTGGCCAAAGGAGGCCTCTGAAGAGGACAGAAAATCCACCTTGTAGTATCCAATAGAGGTGTTAACAGAGAACCATGTTGCTGCCCTGTAGATCTCTGCAACGAAAACACAGATTCTTTCTGCTCATGCAGTCATCATAAACCTCAAGAAAGGTGCTTGACTCCACCAGCAACAGATGAACCTGATGTCTTCTATGCCTCTACAATGCATAACCTGATCCATCTGTCCAGGGATCGTTTTAATAGCAAGAGCCCTTGGCACTTTGGATGAAAGGACTTGAACAAGAAGCCCAGTCTTCTTGTTGATTCATTACATTTGATATAGATTCTTAGTGCTTTATGAACCATCCATATTCCCCCACAGCTTTTCTGTAGGAGGCTATGGCGTTGGACAGAATGATGGATCATCTCCTGTGAGACATGAGAAGATGAGTTCACCTTTGGCAAGAAAGATTCTGGGGCCCTTATCAGCACCTTCTCAAAATGGAACACACAATTAGGTTCCTGTTAAAGTTGCCAACTCATCTAGCAGACAGGATAGTGACTGTGTGGGGAGGAGAGAGATGGTTTTGGTTTGGAAGCACCGACCGCCACACTCCAATTTTCCCACAAACAGGGGAGCACCTGTGAATTTGGATGAGCACAAGATTTGTTTGGAGTGACTGTCTTGCGGGGTGTAGCCAAATGTGGCACCGGGCCTGGGAGATGAGGTCTCATTGCTAGAGTCCTTGGATTTGCTGTTGGGAAGAAGGGGAGCTGTGTAGGAGCCTGCCTCTTTCCCCAAGGAGCTTAGGACGCACTTCGTTATCTGGGGGTCAGGGGTGTGTGTGAGAAGGCGGGAATGACATGGTGCCCCTTAAGGGTTTTTTTCTTATGGCTCAGGTCTGTGCTGGGACTTGCCTCCAGAGCTGGCTGACTGGCATTCCCCTTGTCTTGGATTCTCTCCCTGACATGTTCTGCGTATGCACATTGGGCTTTTCTGCATTGGAGTCGCAGCTCCTCAGGGCGGGGAACCCAACATGCCAGTCCAACTCTAAGGCCCTGTGCCCTGGCAGAGCGAGGGTTGGCTGGCTGTGAACAGGTAGGTCATAATTCACCCTCTGGAGAACCTATAAATGCTGCCTCACATATGGGAATACCACTTTGATTAGCCTGGTGAGTTCTGGGCAACTCTGACATGCCTGAAAAGGAGCAGAAAAGTCTAGTAGGGAGGCTGGATCCAGCTGTGACTGAGACCACAACATTGCTCATGGGAATGGGAGGAAGGGAGAGTAAAGGTTGCTCATTACTTCCCAAAAAAATCAATTAAAATTAAAGCTGGAAAAGAAATGCTTGGGAGCAAAGTGAACCACCACTGAACTGCTGAGACAGAAGATATGGATGCAATCCAGAGTAAGGAACGTAACCAGCAAGGACTGTATTACAGAATTGAAATGCCCCCAAAACTGCAGACAGGAGAATAGCCCATACATACCAGAACTGAGAGAGATGCTGAGCTGCAGAAAGTTATATCCATCCCACATTAATGCTGCACATTAATCGGTCCATGTAAATTCTGCTGGTGCACTTTAAAGTAGTGCTGTTTGAAACAGTACTACATTAAAACATATCAGAGAACCTTTAGGGAGCACCAGCAGTCTCTATCAATTAATGTAAAATACCTTAATGCACTTTAGAAGTCACTCCTCCATACAGTGCATTCCCTCACCGTGTAGATAAGCCCTCAATATGTTCTCTAGTATCATTACCCAAAGGCCAGCTACAATTTACTATATGACAAGAGAGCATTGTTGTGCAACTGTATAAGACTAAATCTGGCCTTATGCAACTGCATCCATAGCCCACCTCTGTGAGTGAGCTAGGAACCATGATGGCAAATTTGGACTCAACGAAGCTGCAACAACTCCTATGGCCTGCACAGACACAGAGGGATGAGTGGAACAAAGAGGGAGAAGCTTATGATAAAATAGGTACAGTGCATGCAGTGTGGGAAGCTCCTTTACATGAACTCAGCACTTCCCAAGCACTTCCACAACTTTGGAGTAAGGAGCTGTTTTTTGTTTCTCTTGACACTTACGCAGCAAACTGACCTGGCTCAGACCACTGCAACTACCACTGCTCCCCCGCCCCCCCGCTCAAAAGGTTACTAACATACAGCAGGATGATCCTTTATAATGATAAAGTAAGAGGTAAAGATAATAGTAATAATATAAGCAGAATTGTTTCTAAAATAATATGACTTTCAACTTTTTATAAAAGGCAACTGAAAACCAGAAATTCCAAGAGATGTTATTGGTATTGAAATTTAATTTTGCAAAGGTTTGTCTTGTTACCTGTTTTATTCTACTGTGAATAAATTCTTGTTCACTAGAGGATTGTATTGTGACTATTTCACCACGAAGCCAACCACAGATGAACTCAAAGATGGTCCACTCTGAGGCACTAATATGAAAGAGGTATTCTGCTCCTTGATAGTAAGACCATGGTGGTTCTAAAATAGAAGCAAAAAATTGAAATGTGTAGCACAAGGTTTAAGACTTCCTTTGGATTCTTACATGGAAAATTCTTTGCAATTAACAAAACATATATCTGAATATACTATATATCACAAGACGAAGATTCCATTATAAAAAACCCTCTCATTAACTTTGATCTATCATATATTACCAACTGACAGAGATACTAAGTCAAATTCTGGCCTGAATCATACCCCATGCAACTCCAATGACATTACAGGGGCTGCATGGCATATAAGCAAAGGCAGAATTTGGCACATTGATTTTAATGAGTCTCAGAGGATACCAAATTCCTGCACCATCTGCTCTTGGCTAGATTCTGATATCTTTAGTTGAGTAGTATCTTACTTGAGTACTCCCACTATGAGTTGGGGCTTGTGTTCACTATGGGGGTAAGTTGACCTAAGCTATGCTACTCCAGCTATGTGAATAACATAGCTGGAGTCGACATAGCTTAGGTCGACTTACCCCAGTGTCTTCACTGCGCTACATCGATGGGAGACACTCTCTTGTCGACTTCCTTTACTCTTCACAGAGAGCTGGCATACCGGGGTTGACTGGAGAGCACTCTGCCGTTGATTTAGCAGGTCTAGTGAAGACCCGCTAACTCGATGCCTGCTGCATCAACTGCAGCAGTGCTGATCTCCCTGAGTGAAGATCAGCCCTAAGAGTGGCAAAATTGGGCCTTATAGAAGCAATGAGATCAATAATTCTTACAACGTTACTTAATGGGAGTTTAACATATTAATTATTTTAACTCAGAGCTTAAATATATAATTCCACATAATAGCTTTTCAAGATGTGAAAACTAAAATGTCCTTTTTCATACCATTTATGTACCACTGTGGACTCTTTGGCTTAACACCTGTAAAGAAATAATAATTAAGAAACAATAATTTCACACACCAATCATACAGTAAAATTTAACAAAAAAAATTATATTACTTCTTTTGTTGGTCAGGTAGAAAATTCAAGAGGGAATAAAATAAATATTGGGCACATAGTTTTTAAACTAACATGACACTTTTCAGCAACAAGGTAAGGCACTTGTTCTAGATTTTCAGCTGAACATTCATCACCACATACTGCTCATCAGTATAGGTCATTTCTAAACTATGTGCACATTGAAGGCCATTCAGCAAATGGAACACCAATCTCAATCCAAAATCTAAGGGTACTACAGTCCTGCTTTCATTCTATGCAGCAGAACACCCATCGACATCAACACAGTTCTGGCATGGAATAAGAGAATTCTATAACCCATAACATTTCCCCTGTCTCTTCAGGGAGAAGGGATAGCTCAGTGGTTTGAGCATTGGCCTGCTAAACCCAGGGTTGTGAGTTTAATCCTTGAGGGGGCCATTTAGGGATCTGGAGCAAAAATCTGTCTGGGGATTGGTCCTGCTTTGAGCAGGGGATTAGACTAGATGACCTCCTGAGGTCCCTTTCAACTCTGATATTCTATGATTCATAATGACTAATTATAAGTAGCATACATAAATTAAAATATAGCTTAATGACTCTTACCTTTTGGTATTTTGCATATCCATTCACGCTTCCCATTGCAATGCAATGGCAGGATTGTTCTATTTACTTTGTATGCAGCACAATTTCTTGAATCATCTTCAACATATATGCTCTGTAAAAATGCAGATACAACCTGCAAAAGACCAATGCTTTCCTCAGCCCTTACTGAGATTCCCAGATAAGATGTTTAAAAGTTTTAATACAAAATTAAATGTAAGTGTTTTGAAACGTATACGTTGCACCATTAGAAAACTAATAAACTTGGGGTACCTGAAGTATGGTGAAGAACTCTTAAAATGGGGTCCACAGTTACTCTCTTCCTTGGCCCTATTCAGTACTCCTTGCTCATTTTCAAACCCTTTTTCATATAGCTAACTGAGTAGCATTAAACAGTAACTTTTTGCCATTCCTGACAGGGGCTGCCTCATGTCTAATGTCATTTTTCCTCTGTGTTCAAAGTATTGCATAATTTGCATTTTGTATTTATGTTCTGCACTTATTTTCATCGTTAGTATAGAGAGTGCTTTTGCTGTAGTATGTTTCTGGATACAATTCTAATGATTATATTTTTTACTGGGAGTCTCTTCATGCCCTTGAAACACTTTAGTACTTTTGAATGCCATGGAGCATTTCAAATAATATTCCCCCACTGTGTACGCCAAAGTCAAAACTTGCCACCATTTAAGATGTGGCACAAGAGATGTGACTAGATCTGTTAATTCAAAAGCAGATTACGGTTAGTGAAGTGGATGCGTGTGAAGGAAGAGTCTGTTTTGTCCGGCCACACAGTTTGGCTATTTGGAAGGTTTATTTTTAAATTGTGGTCTCATGCTCAGAAATAATTTAATAGGTCCTTAGAATATATAGCAAATGAGTATTTACAGGAGTTCCATCAGACCATTCCCATGTTCCTCCAGACAAAGGGTTTCTTTTATTAAATCCAATCCAGAATTGTCTTTCTTCAGCCCTGTGACAGACAAAAAAGAAAACAGCTGAAGAACATTGCTGATATGTTTGTCTTGTCTAGCTTCATAAAGCATTTTAAAATGTATAAATAGCCTGCAAATAGCAAATTCTGGTAATTGAGATATGTCAAACTGTGATGTATTTATTAGAGTTCTTAGGAATGTTCTGCAGAGTTGCTGGCATCAATAAAATAATTTCTGTTTCTCTGATTAAAAAAATACTAAGTGACCTATTTAAAAAATGGCAATGTAAAAAATATTGGGTCAGATGGCGAAGTCCCTTTTCCCACTGGTGAGAAGTTACTCATGTGGTTACAATGACTTTAATGAATATTCACAGAGTAAACTATTGATAAGGATCTGGGCCACACGGGGCACATCTTGACATAAAAAATATAGCAAATTGTCAGGACTTTCACCATCAAAATGCACAATCTCTAGCCACTTACGATAGAGGAGTAACTCATTTGGTTTAATAGGCTGTTTCAGTAGCTGGGAGCTAGCAACAACAGAAAGACACAATCACATGCATTAAGATTATTAGGAAAACACTGAGTAAAATCTCCTGGGTATGCATTGCTCAATAAAATGCCATCTGACCACATCTTATGCTTTTTCAATGTATTTTGTTATTGAAAGATTCCAAATCTAGGGCCTGCTCTTACTCTCATTCAAATCAATGGATGTCAATGGGAGCAGCAACAGACCCTTTAAAAATCATTAGGATTAATAAACAGACCACCTTATCATGAGCATGATGAAAAATAGTGGACTATGGTAAGACTTGTTCCAGCCCTACCACAAATAAAGCTGGTCTTTAAAAGGAATTACATTAGAATGTTGCTATTGTGCTTCTTTTGGAAGAACAAATTCATTTGCAACTTCACTTCAGTCAGCGAGGGAGATTTAAGTCAATTATTGGCCACTGTTGATGAGGATGTAGACGCACAGAGAGTACTGTTTGTTAAAAAAATCTTTGGTGATATTAAATTTTATAAATACATGTTTACCGATCAAACATTTTGTTTAAAAACGTGTTCAAAAAATCCTCTTCATACACATGGGTAAAGCTGGCAAGATGTGCTCCAAGATCTTGGCATAATGCTTCTGCTTCATCCCATGTTCTTTTCATCAGGACTTTCTCATTGTGAAATACCTGCATATAAAATAAGAACCACCACACATTTAAGAACAAAACTGATTTTGGGTGGCTTTGTATATATATATTTATTTTAAGGAAGTGCAATTTGCCCTTGCAATAAAAGTCATTTTGCCCGGTCTGTTTCTGACACTAACCTTACCTTGGCTTTCACTAACTGAAATGCTGTATAAAATGGTACTGATAAGTTTGCAGTCCCAGTCCAATGGAGAAAAGATCAAGTGCAACAAGGAGTCTTGGATTCTTTTAGAAAATTTAGAATTTTAAGTTTAAATGAAGAATTTTCTTTTAAACAATGTTGTTTGGAACAATAGGTAAAATCCTGAAACAAATCAAGAGATTTAGGGAACCCTTTTTTACCTTGTAGCAGTTGAGCAGGTTAGATTCTGATTCCCATCCAGGATAACATACATCCAAAGGTTCTTCAAAATTAGGTTCATTTTCTTCATATGATTCAATTTTTTGCTTACACAATGACATAGCTTTGAAGCTTTTACAGTTTTTCACCTCCCAGTAACCAATAGGCTGCCCTCTGCGAACAACAACACACCCTCCAAAATGGCCTAAGGCAAGGAAAACAAGAGTATTCAGCATCAGAACAAAACATTCGGTGCCCAACCAGGACATAGTTTTATGAATTAGTAATGGCCATCTTTCTATGAGGTGCCGAAAGGTATCAAATTAAATAGATTTAAACCATTTTTCCTAATAAACTCAACCTTTAGTGAGACAAGGTGGCTGAGGTAAAATCTTTTATTGGACCGTCCATTAAACGATCACACAACTGTAGATTTTACTCTTCGATCAACGATATGATAGCACTGAGAACTCATTCTGGAATGAGTATGATTTGTGCCATGCCTGAGACTCCATGGATTGGTTGAGACTGGAAATAAGGGGCTACATTATTATAGCCTTTACTCAATCACACAGGGGAGTGGGAAGCCTAATACTGCTGGCTGTGAGGAAATGGGCTGGGAGGAAGCCGACTGTAGGAGGTCCTTTGGCTGTACCTCCCCCCCAAACCTTCATAGCTGGACAGATTACCTGGCTGGGTGCACAGTGGGGAGTATATTGCTCATGGGGATGTGCTGTTATGTGCCATCCCTTCCTCAGGGCAGATTGTAAAATTACAGTCTGATCCAAAGTGAGCCTAATGCTACACATGTCTTGGGCAGAGTGAAGGAAGAAAAGTGATGTTGGCTACGTAAAAGGGTGGCAAAAGTAATTCTGGCTCAAGAATATAGTGGGAGATATTAGAATTTAACGAGAAGTTGTCATTTATCACTACAATATATTACTCACTTGGCTGATGCTTGTTCCAGTTTGTATAGCTCACAGGCTGATTCTTCTCCTCTGTAGTTAGCCAGAAGTATTCTCCTGTATTGTTAAGGTCTTGTAGGGCTATCCAAAAATAGGTGTTATCAGTTTCCACCATGCTACGAATCATACTGTTGATAAACGCTTGTTCAAATCTTTAAAAAGGTCAAGATCAAAATCTTGTCAGAATAAGATACCCTAATTCACATTTCAGTGAATAATTCTCATGAAATATTTTGAATAATGCAAAAAAGAGAGAAATATCCAAAGCCATCTACACTTCCTAATAAATGTCAGTCATGTATTTGCAATACAGGCAGAATTTGGCTATTATCGCATATGCCCAAATGCTATACAAAACAATCGTTTAAGCTATCTAATTTGCATATAAAGCAATAACCTCAATGCTTATGGTACAATATATGGAAAGAAAATATAACACTCAGAAGGCATTATTGATAAATAACGCAGAGCTCAACAATGAGACTCTTCATATGCATGATGAGGGAGGAGTGGTGCAGAGAAGTTCAAAGGGAGTTACAGAGAGAATATTGAGGGGAAAAAAAGAAAAGACTTGTCACAACAATGTTTTTTCAGGATTTGATTTGGACACTCCAGTGGCACTGAGTAACTAGTGGCACTACACCAATAGCTCTGACACTTGCAGATGAAGATGTTCTGTGGCTGAAGAAGCTTTTTTATATTAATAAATGGTATATTTAATCCTGCTTTTACTACATAAATATAATTTATTGGTATAGCATTATACAAATAAATGCCTTAACTTATCAACATTTAATCAGCTTCCTATAAAATTACATACAGTGCATTAAGGACCCAATCCTGCAGAGACTTACATACTCTTAACTTTAGGCACTGAGAGAACTATTGACTTCCATGGGAATGGTCAGAGTGTAAAGTTAAACGTGCATACATCTTAGTAGGATTTGGGCCTATGTAGCTACTATTCATTAATTTTTTTATTTATGACTTTTTGCTTTTCCTCCATCCCCACAATCCTCCTTCTTAGTAATATGCTCTTTATTGCCAGAGATTATGATAATTTAGGATCTTCCAAGTATCATTAATTCTGGAGAAATGTGTTTGTAGTTGTCACATCAGGACCAAGAACCTAAACAATAAATAAAATGCCATGTTTACTACTATTTTCTCAGCTAGTGCAATATGGCAACTGGAAACCAGTGTCTGAAACAATGATAATGTGGAAGTGATGAACAGTTATCACACCTGTGCAGTGTGGTGAGAGTGTCCCCCAATTTCTTTTTGATGCTAATGAGAGATGCATGCAGCAGCAGCAGGCAGGATCTTTTTCTCTTCACACACATCATTATTTGTCTACTACTAAAATAATAATTATTTATAGAAAAAACAATGTCACTGTCAGAAGAAGAGAAGAATCCACTGTCTTCTGTCATTTTTTCAACTGAACGGGTTTCTCCTACTTTATTTCTCTATGCCACTAACGTTGGGGGAATCTATTCTTTTCCAAAAGTGAGCAAGCACATATCTGGCTGCTAGAAGTAACTGTGTTATAAATGTGTCTTACTTCCCACCCCATTCAATCATCTCCTTTAGACTGTAACCTACTAGAACAACTATGGATTCTGTGGGTAGCCTAACTTTAGTTATATTGAAAAATTCTATTTATTATTTTTCTACAAAATATTATTATGGTAAGACATTCCCACCATATATGCAGACAGGTCCCTATTCCTCCACATCCAGGATCAAATAGGTTTTATCATTTCTAGTTAACATTTTTCAATTTTGAAAAGATAAATGGACAGTTGAGAAAAGGTTCACCAAACACGAAGAGGTCTCTTAATGGTAACAAATGCAGGATATGAGTACGCTTTGTTAATATTTGTACAGAAAGTTCATGTGTGTAAATAATGATCAAATAAAAAGGTTAAAAATAAAGTATTTCCTTATATTTTATGCATATTTGAACATTACTTATTTAGAGCTTGATCCAGCCAGGTGCTGAGGACTCCAGCCCCAATCCAGCAAAGAACTGAAAAATGTGCTTAATTTTAAGCAAGAGTAGTTCTACTAAAGTCAAGCATGTAGTTTATTGGTTTGCTGAAGTGAGGCCAGAGTGCTCAGGATCAAGGCTTTACAGTCGTATCCTGCAAAGTAAACTCAATTTCCACTAAACCAGGCATCTGTCCCTGTGTAATTTACTACCATAGAGTGGTAGCAATTTCATAAAGGGAGCAAAAAAAGGAGACACAATAGCAGTGACTGGTGACCCACATTTCCAAGAATTCTATGAAACCAGGGCGGGGCGAGTGGGGAACCACCCATGGCGCAAAGCTGCAGGGTCGGAAAAATGGGGCAGAAATGGAGGTGACATGTAAAGGGGCTCAGGGAGGGAGTTCCACCTCCAATCTGACTCACCTCAGTGGGCTACCCAGCCAGTCTGGGGAGCAACCAGGGGGGATGTGACCCAACGTGCCCTCCCCACATTGCCTCTAGGAGGAAAAATTATGATAAAAATGGTAAAAGACACAATTACGTTTGCTGTCCCCGGCTGCTAAAATGCCTAGTTATGGTTCTGTATGAATCAATTCCATGGGTCAAGTTTAGAGGTCAGTTACCCAATTGTATCTTTTGACAGCCTAATAAACTCCTATGTAACTGATCATTTGTATTGCTCTTACAGTAACAGAAAAGAATTGGATACAGGGTTAGAACACGTATGCTGTAAAAGGGTTTCTCCTCAAGCCATTTGTCCTCAGACACCCTAAATGTTTCCTTGGAGCAAAGGTGCTCACAAGCCTTGTTAGCACTGGCAGTTTTTTTCCAACTTTTCCACACAACTAATTCTGGAGAGAATCAAAACTAATGTGTTTGTGGTAAAATAAATCTTGACAAGCTAGGAACCCCCTTACAACATTTACACCTATGTATCATTGACCAGTAGTGTATCTACACTAATATACTTTATAATTGACTGAAGAGTATCAACTTTTTTTTCCCCAGCTCTCACCACTGGCTATATAGAAAGTGGAGCTGATAGAAAATTTTCACAGAAATCAGATTTTGTTTTTGGAAAAAAAAACTGTTTAAATGAAAATGCAATCTTCCACTTCAATGGAAATTTTTCTCTTTTATTTGTCAAAAAATGAATTCTAAAACCCAAAATGCTTTCAGTTTAAAATGCTGCCCTAGTGCCTCATAGGAGTCTGATCAAGGAGTCCAGCCTATAGAGGAGTATGAGAACTTGAGGGACCTGAAGTATTAACCCCCCACCCCCACCCTGCAGAGTGAAGCACTATGGTGGCATTTCAGAATGGAAGTATTTTGGATTTTGATTTTTTTTCAAAAAAACTTGAAATTTTCTGTAGGAACCTGCCCCCACCCACACACAGTCCACCAGGTCAGTAATTGCACTCTAACAAACTTAATCCCGACTTGGGAAGGAAACAATGACAAAATGAACATTTGATTTTAGTCAGTCATTAATCTATGTAGTATTATTTATAAATAGTAACATTTCCTCTATGGTTTTTTTAAGTTAGAATAACATTTGTTACAAATATCTTTACACTGTCTAATAGGATTAACTACCTGTTTGTTACTGTTACAAGTGAAGGAGGACAGTAATAGCCACTGGAAGCATGGTCAAAACTTCGA
The DNA here is from genome assembly GCF_016161935.1 of Mauremys reevesii. Taxonomy (NCBI): domain Eukaryota; kingdom Metazoa; phylum Chordata; order Testudines; family Geoemydidae; genus Mauremys; species Mauremys reevesii. Next base: position 45,981,950 of record NC_052633.1, on the reverse strand, counting down.
GGGGTATTGTCGATTTTGTAACAAAATCCACCATGTCTCTCCCATCCCTTAAAAAAAAAAGGGTTATTTATATATCATATATATAATATATATGCACAATTGGTTTGGTTGTTAAGCAAGTGATCTCTCTTTGTACTTTCTATGTAATCATCATTAATTATGTTATCATATGTGCCCGTTTCCTTTTCGCTCTGGTGGGGTCCTTGTGACCATACTTGACTGACAGTCTGATGAGCCGGGCTTTCAGTAGCCCTCTGGTTCCTGCTATCATGTGATGAGCTACTCCGTTCATAAACCGGAGTTGTTTTTGATCTACTTTTAAATGAATACAAATATAATACAAGAAAGAAAAGGATTACTGAATACATATTGAAATATGGCTGGTGTCACTGACTTTGCTTTGTAAAAACAAGAAGCTAATATTAAGTTAAATACCACTATTCTTTTTTTAAAAAAAGAATGTTGTATCTCAGAGAGGTAGGTAAGAAGATGTATCCCAATTTTACAGAATCAAAAACTGAGAGTTTCAATCCATTAAACATGAAAAATATTTCATAAAAAGTTTATTTAATGATCTGTGATTTGTAGCCTGTAGGTATAAGTACACCTCTACCTCAATATAACGTGATCCAATAGAACACGAATTTGGATATAATGCAGTAAAGCAGTGCTCCGGGGGGGCAGGGCTGTGCACTCCGGTGGATCAAAGCAAGTTCACTATAATGCGGTTTCACCTATAATGCGGTAAGATTTTTTGGCTCCCGAGGACAGCGTTATATTGAGGTAGAGGTGTATTTGCTAGGTAAGGCATAGGTATAAATTAAAGCATTAACACAGTGAACCTACAAGCTGCAAGGACTGTAAAATAATATATTAGCTAAACTAATCAAGGTCTAAGTCCAAAAAATCCTTATCATAAACAGCTAACCTGGTGTAACCCTAGACCATAAGATATCACAAGACAGAATGCTGTAATAAGTAAGTAACACTGAACTGAAGACAGCTAACCACAAGATGCCTGATTATGCCAGCTTCAGATAATTTAAGTTAGGAACATCAGCAGATATCCAACAACAAGAATGCCATGGCAGCTAACTGATGTACAAATGAGCTTGAGGTAAAAGGCCGAGTAACCTAAAAGGGAGAAGGGCACCCCTACATTCCTCACCTTAGGGTGAGGAAATACAGATAAGGAAAAGGGGCTGAAACCCCTACTGAATATGCATTAGGCAAAGTGGACATCAGTGTAACATATTATAAAAGCTGTATCTTGGCCAGTGGCGGATTAGCCACTGGGCCAACAGGGCCAATGCCCAGGGGCCCTGGCTACTTGGTGGGCCCTGGAAAAATGGGCACCCCTGCACTCCGACCCACTCTGCCTGCCTGACGCTCCTGCTGGGGAGCAGGGTCAGGGTGCTGGGGCTTGCTCCTGCTGGAGAGTGGAGTTGGGGAATGGGCAGCTTTACACACTCAACTTGCCTGCCCAGCATTCCTACCAGGGAGCAGGGCAAGCCCTCACACCCCAACTCTGCTCCCCCACCCAGCAAAAGCACTGGGCAGGCGGGGAAAGCCCCTGTGCCCAACCCTGCTCCCCGGCAGGAGCACCGGGGGAGGAGGGGACTGCAGATGGAAGGGGTCGGGGGGCACTTGCTCTGGCCCAGGGCCCCACAAAACCATAATCCACCTCTGATCCTGGCCTGCATACCTTGGGAGATGCCATGATGACCACCAATGGTGGGGACAGTGAGGATGATGACTAACGCTTAGGGTTTTTCTGCAGAGAGTGGTGAGAATATATGGATGCTCATATGTGGGATGTTTTGACCATCTTATATTATTTTTCTGCTTTGCTGGGTTGGAGTGTTTGTGATTTTGCTAACTGTGCTAATAAAAATATTAAAAAGACAGAACATCTTTCTGAAATGTAACCAACTGTTTCCTTCGGGCACATGAGATTCCTTGTAATAGCCTTAATATTTCTGGATCTGATCATGAGGCAGAACCTTGTCAAACCACAGAATACTAACTGGGAATTAATACATAATGAACAGATCAGGCAACATAGTCAATACAGGGTAATGAGTTTACTTACTGAATCTTGGGGGTACACGCCAGGACATTTAGAGATGTCATTTTGGGATGAAGTGTTTAATTGTGCTTGTTAGTTTATAGTTGTGATAACTCATTACTGATGTAGAATATAAAAAATGTAAGAAACATTGCATGTTGATTCAACTGAGCTGGTATTTATGACCATCTGTACCCCTATGTTTATCCCTTTTATAAGATTATGATATTTTTTGTGCAAAGTATGTCTTATGAGGTATCATTTGAAAACTCATAATTTGCTGATCATTATTGTCCTGGTAAGATGTGTGTGGCAACATTGTATGTAAAGTTATAATATTCTACTGTATGATATTACTAAGACATGTTCCAAGTCTGGAGAGCAGTCACAAACCTGTTTCCCAGAGACAAAAGGCTAGCTAGTGCCTCAGAGAGGTGTCAACAAAATCAAATGGACCAGCACCTGGTTAAGTGGCCATTCTTTGGCAGGAAAGAGGATGTGGGCAAAAAATTACATCTAGACAAAGAAACAACTGGGGGTTTCCTGTCCACATATCCTTTCTGTCTCCTGAACCTTAGCTGGAGATGATTCTCAATGAAAGGAAAGAACTATAAGAAGAGAGAGCAGACACCCTAAATGATCTCTCCCTTTCTCTCTACCCCTGGCATTGACAACACTTGAAGAACAAAGGAATCAGCACTGGACTGGGGGAAGGATCCTGACTGAAAGAAATTCAGCAAGTAATATTGTTGAAACATGTGGTCAGAGAGATCCTTGCTTTGAATTGACTTAGTTTATTAAACTGGGCATTAGCTGTGTTTTACTTTTATTTTCGTATAATCAATTGAGACTTTTATTCATTATGTGTAGTCACTTAAAATCTTTCTGTAGTTAATAAAATTGTTTTATTGTTCTAAACCATTAGCTTCTTGTTTTTACAAAGCAGTACAAGACATATTTCTGGGAGAAAGTCTGGGACTGGGACTGCAGGTGTTGTACTGCAGTGTAATTCAAGGGTGGCTTGCTATAGCACTCATACAATATAACGGGGGGTAACTTACATGCTGGAAGCTGTGTGAGAGCAGACCAGGAGTGGTAGCTGTCACAGAGAAACAGTGTAAAAGGCACCTCAGCTTGGAGAATTGAGGGAACACAGCTATTCATCAGTCCAGATTGTACCCTGTCACAGTATTATATGTTACAGCTGTATGATTTTTGTTTTAAACTGAAAATGGAATGTTTACTTAATACTAAAAGTGGCCTCAATGCTGACCTTTGATAAGGCAAATCATCCTTCTTGTTATTTACTTCGTATTATTTTCCTGCTCTGTTTTCAAATACAGTAATACTTTTAATTGTCTTCAATTTTTTTTAAATGCCAATACCGCAGGATAAAATAAATGAAGCACATTATAGCTATTACACAGCTCTAATTTTTTTCATCCCAAGATGTTCACATTGGGGAAGAGTTGACAGAGCTTTTGTAAAGGGAAGTCATGCCCCGCCAATCTATTAAAATGCTTTGGGGTCTCAACAAGCACATGGACAAGGATGATCCAGTCAATATAGTGTAGTTGGACTTTCAGAAAGCTTCTGACAAGGTCTCACACCAAAAGCTCTTAAACAAAGTAAGCAGTCATGGGATAAGAGGGAAGGTCCTGTCATGGATTAGTAAGTGGGTAAAAGATATAGAACAAGGGTAAGAATAAAGGGTCAGCTTTCACAAATGGAGAGAGGTAAATAGCAGGACCCCCAAGGATCTGAACTGGGACCTGTGCAGTTCAACATATTCATAAGAGATCTGGAAAAGGGGATAAATAGTGAAGTGGCAGAGTTTGCCGACAGCAAAATATTACTCAAGATTGCTAAGTCCAAACCTGACTGTAACAAGTTACAAAGGGATCTCACAAAAACTGGGTGATTAAGCAACCAAATGGCAGTAGAAATTCAATGTTGACAAGTGCAAAGTAGTGAACCTTGGGAAACATAATCCCAGTTATACATACCAAATGATCGGGTCTAAATTTGCTGTTACCACTCAAGAAAGATCTTGGAGTCATCGTGGACAGTTTTCTGAAAACATCCACTGAGTGTTCAATGGAAGTCAAAAAAGCTAACAAATTGTTGGGAGCCATTAGGAAAGGGATAGATAAAAAGACAGAAAATATCACAATGACACTGCATATATCCATTGTACACCACAACTTGAATACTGCATGCAGTTCTGGTTTCTCCATCTCAAAAAAGATTTATTAGAATCGGAAAAAGTACAGAGAAGGGAAACAAAAATGATTAGGGGTATGGAATTGCTTCCATATGAGGCACATTTTTGTAGTGTTTTGCAGATTTCCTTAGAGAATGAGGACTGAAGTTCAGATATAGAGTGAACGTTTTGTGAGAAGTATTCACCCACAGATGAACAATCCTTGGAGCTTAAATTCATAACTTTGCTAGACACTAAAAATCGTGGCTCATTACAACAATCTATAACCCACTAACAATCCCCCGCACCAGCTTCCAGGTTGTTAACAGGTCACTTCACCTTGAAGAGTCCCCTGAAATATGTGCTCATTACTTATGCTCAACAATGTGTTCCATCTTGTATTTAGCTGTGACACACTGAGTACATTTCCCCAGACCTGAAGAGCTCTGTGTAAGCTGGAAAGCTTGTCTCTCTCACCAACACAAATTGGTCCAATAAAAGACATTACCTCACCCACCTTGTCTCTATTTCATTTTTGTTCATCAATTGTACTTGGCATTTCACTCCTTAAATGCACCTCCTTCTTTCCTATCTTATTTTCGGCAGGCATGGTAACATTAATAGTATCAGTATTGGGAGATGGGCCCTTTTTACCACAAGTGACAAGCAGTAAATAAGAGAAATGCCCGTTTTAGTGCTATGGTAGCTTTGAACATGTCAGTTAAATTACTGAGACCATAACTGCCCACTGATATATGTGTATGCAGTGTTGTTGTAGCTGTGTTAGCCCCAGGATATTAGAGAGATAAGGTGGGTGAAATAATATCTTTTATTGGACCAACTTCTCAAAAGCTTGTCTCTCTCACCAATAGAAGTTGGTCCAATAAAATATATTACCTCACTCACCTTGTCTCTCACTTCTCTCTCTGTTATCAAGTAACTGACAGCCCCAGAACTCCTACCAGAAGAGGGTTTAAGGGAAGTTCTTAAAATCATTGTTTTTGGACAGATTGCCATAGAGAAGCTGACCTTTGTTACAAGACATTTGCTCCCTGTTAACAGATAACAGGTTAAACAAATAGTTGAATTAGTAAATAAATAAAAGTTTAAGAAGAGCCAAATAGCTCATGATGAGTTCAGAGAAGAGGAAAAATAGTGATTTCTGCAATTATTGCATCAGCTGATCAGATGCACAAGAGATTTTTAATGCTAATCAGTCTGAGATAAATCAACAGAAGATAAAAACCTCAGTAAAATAGATAAGACTAGAAAGCTTTGTAAAGACAAACAAACATGCCTGGGCTAAGAATCCTTGAGAGAAAAATAAGAGGCATAATAAATTAAAAATCAGATGTGAGACAAGCTACCAGAATTTACCTATAGTTAGTTAATGTACATCAACAATGACAAAGAAAAGGAAGAATAAGTAAACCTGGAAGAGCCCATAGAATGAAACCAAGAATAAAGTTAACTTTCTTACTAGTAATGCATTATTTTCTATGATGTGATGGCAGCTATGCTAATACAGAAAACTACAGTTTGGGAATGCAACATCTATTTAATCAACGCACAAAGTAGATGGAAAGAGAAAACTAATCAGCAAGATAAAGAGTCCAAAATAAAAATGTAACTTACTGACTACTTTTGATCAAATGCACACAACTGCTTCTATCAAGTTAAAAATTAACAGACCCAAAGAAATCAAGGAATTATACCAAGCTTGAGCATGTTTTACAGGATGAAAAATAACAGAGAGCAAAGAGACGACTCCCACAGTACATTCCACTATTTATGACCTATGAGTCAGACATGTGAGTTCTGATCCTGGGAGGTGCTTCACTGCCTTTTGCAATGGTTGAATGCCTTCAAATCACACTCAAATCACTCAGTGTCTCTCATTCACGGCTTGGTCTAATGAAACTGGCTCTGTTCACCCCAATGAGGGGCAAAGGAGAGAGGGAACAAAATTAAGAATACCTTTCTGAAGAAAAATGTGAGCATGATGGGGTATATAAACTCAACACTGGGATAGAAGGAGCAGTTCTGGGTCTATGTAGCCTCACCCTATTGCACCTGCAGAACCTGCTCCAGCTGGAGGAGGAGTTTAAAATAGAGCTAGACAGCTCAGAAAGGGGAGGAGAAAAGATAGGATAGAATAGGAGACAGACTGGTAGGCTCTCAAGTCTGCTGTGAGGGTGGTATAAACCCCTCCCTCCTTGTGATAAGGGGATTAAAGACATTGTAAGCCCTGAAGTAATGATGTGAGGCCTTTGGGGGCCCTCAGTTGGGCTGGAAACTCCTTTTTGGGGGTCAGGGGGTCTTTGGACTTCTATACTTTGTTGGACTCAATCCCAGAAAGGGATGATTTCATGGGTGACCTGGCTAGAGGGCTGAGTTACACTCTGTGATGCTGGACAACCAGGTCAGATCAGGACCCCAGGCAATTCACTTGTGTATTAGTACAGATCAAAGTAATGTGTAAGTGTGTATTGAGATGTTTAAATGTTATGAAAACTAGTGGAATGTTATGTATTGTTTTCACTTATTTGTTCCTATTATAATATAATAGCAAACATTTACTTTGTGTCTACCCCTGTAACTAAATAATCCAAAGAAATCTTGTGAAATACTAATGAAGGACTTAAAGACTTTAACAGAAAATGTTAATTTCAAAGCAAGTGGCCATTATGTGATGGTTGGAGATTAGAGGCTATGTGCATTCCTCACTCATCAAAGGAAAAGTCCATCTGGGTAGCGACATTGTCAGCTTGTTTTCTGTGTGAAGATACTATAAATATGGATTAAAAGAAAGACCCTTTATCTCTGCACAGTTTGGATTCTAACAGGGCAGAATAACTAAATGAGAAGACGGAAATACCCAGAGTTATTCCTGATAGCCCTGAGAGACCTTTAAGAAACTGGCAGATTATTATATTTTGCTACCATTTGGAATTATAGACTATGGTTCTCTTGTACATATATTTTACCTGCTTTAACCTCCCAACAACTCATTGTTTTTCTTAGCTAATAAACCTTTAGTTAATTTACTATAGAATTGGCTGCCAGCATTGTCTTTGGTGTAAGATCTAGAGTACCAATTATTATGGGTAAGTGACTGGTCTCTTGGGAGAAACCTGATGTGGTGTGATTTTAGGTTTAATTGAACTTTTATCACAAAGTTCAGTTTGTCTCAGTGGCAAGACTGGAGAGTCTAAGGGGACTGTCTGTGACTCCACAGTAAGACTGGTATAGTGATCCAGGAGTTCACATTTGTTACTGGCTTGGTGAAATCTAATTATAGAACATACCACCAGTTTGGGGTGTCTGCCCTGTTTTCTGACAGTCTGCCCAGAGGTAGGCACTCACAGTCATGAGCCACTCCAGACAGTGTGGCAGTATCTACTCGAAGAGAGATTGCCAACATGCTGGAGCGACCACTGGCAGGCAATACTAGAGATGGGGGAGAGTTGAGTCCCAGGGACCTAACCACTTGCCAGTACCACTTGTAATCAACAGCCCCGTCACAATGAGGAATTTTTTTTTAATAGAATAGCTGTTTATGTGAAATATTCAAATGGAACGAAAAAGAGCTTAGTGACTGATGGGTCAAAGAAATTATAAATGTGCACAACCTGCAGGTAGATGGAAAGACCTAAATACAACAAAACTCTTGATACTTGAATGTTAATCCAAGTTCTTCATTTAGCAGTGCACTATTGAATGATAATCAAAGGTCGTGCTACTTCTAATTAATAATGAGAACCACCTTTACCTAAAGATGATGGATGCGGTCACAAGGCCAAATTGCACATTCCTTTCCCAAGCAAACTCCCATTCACTTCTCTCTACTTTAATCTAACCTAAATATTTATATCAGCCTCATCACCAGCTATTTGAATGCTTTACTAATTTGTTAAAGCATACACATGAAAGCTTACACATACACTAGCATGGGGGAGAAAAGTTGCCCACTCTTGATTTTGATGAGGTCTTTCCTGTGCTCGCAGCTATATAAATTATAAAAAATGACATGTTCTTACTAAACTGCAAGAATCTTAACAGCCTGTGGCCAAGAGCTGAGATGAAGGAGTAGGGTCTTTGAAAGAAAAAGACATCTGTAACAATTCTGTCAGTTCAATGGTTTTAAATAATTAACTCCTGCTAACGATATCATCATAATACCATTTTTTACTTTTAAACACAAGAAGGAAACAAGATTCAGTGAACTCAGTACCTGTTCTGTGATCAGATTTTTAAACTTCATTTTTAAGAGTACTCATAGCACAACACACCTTAGAATGACAAAACATCTGAGAATAATATAGTATATTTTTACTTGATATACCTCAAAATAGAGATTGGCTCAAGTGAAATGCCTTTATGCAAGCACCCTAACTTTGGGGAATTTTCTATTTGGCTCCAGATGTGGATACAAATATCACAGAAAGTCTCTAGCTCCATAATGGCCTGAACAGAAATCTAAGTTCTTAACAGACTTGAATTTGGGGGAAAATTGGATCTAGGTCCTAACTTTTTAGCTTGGTCCCTTGTCCAATTTAAATTGAATCTGTCATGTTTCTTGACCTCTGGCACATAGCTTTGTTAATCAAATATCGAACGGGAATGACAAAAATAAATTAAAAAAAAGTGAGGGGGGATGGGGGAGGAAACTATTACATTGGGCAGAAATACTCCTTCACAACCAAAGAAAGGATAAATATTTCTATTGAAAAAGCTTTTATAAAACTTCTCTATAAATTTTTTAGCAATTTTCAAGGACACCAAAACCCATCAATCCCAGAATGTTTCTTTATATTGTGTCTGTTGAACAAACTGGTAGCAAAAACAAAAAAAAGTTTTACCACTGGACTACATAGTTTAAAAACCTTGAATTCCTATTATTTTCTCTCTTTTAGATAGCTTCATGCCTTTCCATTTGCTTTACAAAAGTGAAAGGAAAGTCAAATTGAGTGTAAAAGTTCATTCTCCATATTAAAAAAAACCTGATTATTTTTCACCCTGACATTCCACTTGAAACTATGAAAACCATGTGAGAGGTGGGGCATCATGTATCAGTCATTATTTGCACAGATGGTCTGCAAGAGTATTTTGACTTTTGATCTAGAAAGAAGCAGGAACTTGGGTCATAACTTCAGACAAGGCAGTGATCCATAAAAGGAGCCCTTGCAAATCTTACATTAATCTTTGATTTATACATTTTTAAAGCCAACAATAGGATTGAGATTTTTCCTAGGAAAACTCAAGTATATTTTTTAATGTGAAAAAACAAACAGTTATATACAAATATGTAAAGCTTTCCTATCACATTTTATGAAGTAAAAAAAGCACTATGCAAACTCACCTCTGGACAGTCTGATTCCTCCTTGGACGTGTAATTTTCAAGCTGTCCTGCTATTTTACAAATGTAAAAATATCTATCCTCACAATTTTTAACTTGCCAGTGTCCTGCCTAACAAAAAAAAAAAACCAAATAAAAAACCAAATCAAACGCACACACGATTACGTAGTTTCTTTTCTTATTTGACAGACCTTTTTGGATGAGAGAATAAACAGTCACATTCTCCTCACTTGATTCCTGTGTTTAGTCTTCCCACTGACTTCTGCAAAAACCTTCAATGATACTATTTGTGTGAGTAAGGCAAGACGGATTTGTCTCTCTGAATATTAAAATGAAATGCCCTTTAACTGACTGAAGCCAATGAGAACTGCTGTTGCTAGCCCTCTCAGAATCATGTCTTAGATGTTTCTTAGCTACCACTGGGCCTGACACGATTAATCCTTTTTTGCTGCATGGTCTTTACTCAAGCAAGTAAAGGTTTGTGGGTCTGGGCCCCTAGGCATTTTTAAACTATTTGACATGCACAAAATGAATGCTTTAAAAGTTAAATTTTGTGCCTTGGTCTCTGCTACGTTGCACGTTCTATAGTCATTTACACCTGTGCAAAATGGGTGAAAAATAATGTGTATCTAAGACATTAGGCCTGATCTTCCAGTTCTTAGTTATTAAGAGTAATCCTTGGTTTCTGTGGGACTACTCCCATGAGTAAGAATTAAATCACATGAGGAAGGGTTTGCAGGACTGGGCCAATTATTAGGGACTAGATAGAATTTCTGATAATTGCGCAGAATAGTGGATTCTTTGGCAAAAATGTATTTTACTATAAAACCTGAAAATGGTGTCACATGGCATTAAGGAAAGAGTTTATTAGTGGGTTTGAGCATTACTAAATTATCCTTTGGTCAGATAAAATATTGGTGAATGTTTTTAGACATCCTTGTTTGGCTAGTAGGAACTGTAATTTACTTTTTTTTTTTTTTTAAAGGATGCATTTTGCTCCCAGTCTCAAAATCTCTGGCAGATTTAGAGTTCAATCCTGCTGCCATTAAAAACCAATGGCAAAACTTCCAATGACTTGGAGTGAGATTAGACAGTATATGCTGCTCCTTGGTGTATATTTTTACAAGATGTTCCATAAACTGCTATAAATGCTGAGAACTGAGAGTAAGATGAAACCGGCATACTTTATCAAAAAAATTCATTTGGAGCTTTCAAGTTAATAACCTAAATGCAATAAGTTAAGATGCACTCTATATGGATTTTAAATTATTTTCTCTTCACTGAAACAAAAACTACCTGCCCACTAATTTTTGTCTTCTTCCATTCGGCACGCATCGCATTATTCCATTTCTTATTGAGAATGAGGCCCAATGGTTATGACTCATTCTTTGTTTTGTTTGTGCATCAGCACAGTCCTAAGACTGATTTTTAAGGCTAGATCATACTTTTCAAGACTCAGAGTCATTAAGCATCAACAGGCAATGTTGTAATGTGGTCAGGGATGGAAAAATATATGCATATTAAAAAGCCCAACAGTGATCATGACCAGAATTGACTAACCTAACTTTATTTTTAAAGGAAAGGAGGAAAGAAAACTTACAGATCCTTGTGCTGAAACACAAAGTTGACTTGTTCTCTGAAAGATATTAGGCTCTTGTTTGTGCCAGTTAGTGTAGGTTACTGAGGAGCCATCAGACCATTGAAAAATAACTGGGGTTTTATTACTGTTCAAGCCAATCCATGTTTCGGTTACATTTTCTGTAAAAGAGATTTTAAATTTCGATGAAGGAGAAATAAATGCCAATTATTTCCATAGGATTAACAGCACCTTTAAAAAAAATGCAGAATTTCAGTCAGTTTCACCTTTTTTTTAGAAAAATAAATTACACAAAATTTCTGAAAATTTACAGAGATATGTTTCTGCTTTACTTTATAAAAAATGGCTTCAAAAGTAAACCAATGTATGTGATGTTATGATCTGTAAATGCCCACAGGGGGAAAAGAAATTAGGAGCATATGCATGCAAGGGGGACAAAACATGGTATCGAAGACAAAGTTGGCTATGGAGTGGTATCCTTTTTAGGGCTATCAAGCAATTGAAAAAATGAATTGTGTGATTAAAAAAATTAATCACCATTAATTGCACAATAATAGAATACCATTTATTTAAATATTTTTGGATATTTTCTACATTTTCAAATATATTGATTTCAATTACAACACAGAATACAAAGTGTACAGTGCTCACTTTATATTTTTATTACAAATACTTGCACTGTAAAAAACAAGAAATTGTATTTTTCAAAGAACCTAATACAAGTGCTGTACAAATACACTGTAGAAAAACATCCAAAAATATTGAAGAAATTTCGATTGGTATTCTATTGTTTAACAGTGTGGCTAATTGCAATTAATTTTTTAAATCGTGATTAATTTTTTTTAGTTAACTGCAATTAAATTGACAGCCCTAATCCTTTTCCACCCAGCCTCTGTGGCTGGGAACTAATGGGTGCTCTGCTCTACGTGGCTGGGGAGACATGACATCTTGGAAGAGAAGATTCCCTACTCAGGGCAACTTAAGTTGCAAAGAAAAAGGTATTATATACATTGCTGCTTTGAGCAGTAGTAGTTCTTGCTCCATAGCTTTTGCACAGGGAGTATTATTGAATTAAGTAAAAGTCCATGCTGTCATACAGGTGTAATTTGTAAAGTGTAAAAAAAAAAATGCAACGGACCACGAATTCCAGTGATGATTGAACCTGGTGATACTGTAAACCCAGTGAGCACTCAGCCAGTCTGAAAGGATAGAAACAGCTACAAGCATGACTCAGACATTCTAGGCTTCAGAGTGACAATCCTGGAGTTTTACTATATAGATCAGGGGTAGGCAACCTACGGCACGTGTGATTTTCAGTGGCACTCACACTGCCCGGGTCCTGGCCACAGGTTCGGGGGGCTCTGCATTTTAATTTAATTTCAATGAAGCTTCTTAAACATTCTAAAAACCTTATTTACTTTACATGCAATAATAATTTAGTTATATATTATAGACTTGTAGAAAGAGAACTTCTAAAAACATTAAAATGTATTACTGGCACGTGAAACCTTAAATTGGAGTGAATAAATGAAGACTCGGCACACCACTTCTGAAAGGTTGCCAACCCCTGATATAGATGCTTGGGAGCAGTTTGTAGGGGCACAACAAATAATAAAATGAAAAGGATAAGAATCAGACTGCAAAGGGCTTACTCAGGACTTGCTCAGAAGCTAGAATATGCCAAGATCTATGGTAAGAGACACTTGTCCATTAGACTCTTGATGCTAGTCCCACCTCCTAGAGGGAGCAGTGTTTTCTGGAGCCTTACAAAAGGGCGTTGAACTGCATGGGCTATTGCTCTTCTTTTGCATGAAGGGGAGAATATGGTGGGGAGCGGGGTCAGAGGCCTTCCCACTCTGTGCAGCTCTCGGAAACAGTGGCATGTCCGCTCTCCAGCTCCTATGCATAGGGGCAGCCAGGGGGCTCCACATGCTGCCCCCGCCTAAGTGCTACCCCCACAGCTCCCATTGGCCGGGAACCACGGCCAATGGGAAGTGCAGGGGCGGCACCTGCAGACAGGGCAGCACTCAGAGCCACCTGGCTGCGCCTCCGTGTAGGAGCCAGAGTGGGGACATGCTGCTGCTTCTGGGAGCTACTTGAGGTAAACGCCGCCCAGAGCCTGCACCCCTGACCTCCTCCTGTGACCCAACCCCCTGCCCCAGTCCTGATCCCCCTCCCACCCTCCAAATCCTTTGGTCCCAGCCTGGAACATTCTCCCGCACCCTGAACTTCTCATTTCTGGCCCCACCCCAGAGCCCTCACCGCCCCCCACACCCCAGTCCCAAATTTTGTGAGCATTCATGGCCCGCCATACAATTTCCATATCCAGATGTGGCCCTCAGGCCAAAAAGTTTGCCCACCCCTGTCCTAAAAGGAGCAGGCATCATAAGTTCTTATTCTATCTTATGTCTGTACAAAACAAATAATATCATGCCTGAGTCATGTGGAAACCCATCATTAAAAGAACTTAATGAATAAAAAAGAATTCAGTTATTAAAAGTAACACAGTTTAAACTAACTCTCCAGCACTCACCATCTTCAAGAAGGTTAATAAGTAACTCCACATCTGCCAAGGAAGTTATACTAATGAGATTGCTATTATCAGTCTTGCAAGACAGTAAAGCCTCATTCCAGCTCTTTTCCTCTTTATGAAGCTTGTAGCAGTTGCGGTTGTAGGGATACCAGCCAGTGTTACAGCGGGTAGGATGATACTTCCATATATCTTAGTTAAACAATAAAAGATAATATATTACACAAAATTAATTTCAGGCTATGCTCTATTGTTTTCATAATACAGTCATAGCTTATTTATTTATTTATTTACAAAAGTAGAAATATAAAACCATCCAAAACTACTAGGTAAAGACAGAACATATCCACATATGAACATGCAGTATCATGTATCAAAATACAAATGCTAAATATAGATGATACTTTATTGTAAAAAACAAAAAACCCACCAAAGGAAATATTACCATTGAGAGACTTACCAAATGTTTCATATTCTGTACTATTTCCATCTTTTTTGCATACATAAGGCAATCCAGATTCACATTTATAACTTTGCCAGTCATACTGTGCCTTTGAATTAAACACCACACAGTGATTTTCTCCAAGTATGCTATTGGTGAGATCTACAACCAATTTTAAAAAACGTAAAATTAACCACAATTTACTTTTGAATTGCAAAACAGGTTTATAATCTTCTATGGGTGTTAGCATATTGATACACAAACCACAAGCCCTCAGTAAAGTAAAACAAGTTTTACTGCTCAGCACTGGGTAATGCAAAGGAACTGATTGAATTCACAGAAATTGGATGGTTGAACATCACACTCTATATTTGTTGGTACGTGTTTGCTCACTGAGTGCTATCCCATGAAATACCTGAAAAGTTCCAGTGTCCATTTTCTGTGGAAATGAATGGCCTTGAAATATGGGACAAGGGATGTCATAACGCTTATCATATTAACGTGAGACTAATCAGTTAAAATTCCCAATATAAAATATCTTTAAAATACACTTTAAAAAGTCCAATTAATGAAACCCTGATCTATGTCCCTGGAATTTTGAATATCCCTCTAAACAAAAACACAAAAAGGGCCAATACTCTTATAAATTTCAGTTATAGAGAGCATACAATTACAATGCAATAATTCAGAGCAAGAGGAACATCAAGTACTTGATCTCCAGTTCACAAATGCCAGTGGTGCTCCATCGGACCACTGCCAGCCAGAAGATTCATCCAGTCTATTTAGCCCTGTCCACAGCAGAATTCCTTTGGTGCTTAACTTCTCTGAAATATAAAAATAAAGCAAAGCATGCTGAACATTTCAGATATACTGTTCTGATCTCTCATGGTGATGATAAAGCAAAGCTTAAAACAAGTCTCCAGAAGGCTTAGGAATGCCATTGGCATTTAATCTTTGCTCTTGAAAATGTTCTATTCCATTACTAATCAGTATTATACTGAAAGACAACTAACTTAGCCAGTCACTGTGCAGGAATAACGTATGTCCGCAACATTATCTCTTCACCTTCCATCTTGTTTCAGCTTTTCTTGGTCATTATGAATGAAATATGATTTTAAGGTCAATTATAGTAAACAAAATTGTCAGACACTTAAATGAACATAATTTGTTGGAGAAGAGTCAACATGTTTTTTGTAAAGGGAAATCATGCCTCACCAATCTACTAGAATTCTTTGAGGGGGTCAACAAGCATGTGGACAAGGGGGATCCAGTGGATACAGTGTACTTAGATTTTCAGAAAGCCTTTGACAAGGTCCCTCACCTACAGCTGTTAAGCAAAGTAAGCTGTCATGGGATAAAAGGGAAGATTCTCTCATGGATTGGTAACTGGTTAAAAGATAGGAAACAAAGGGTAGGAATAAATGGTCAATTTTCGGAATGGAGAGAGGTAAAGAGTGGTGTCCCCTACGGGTCTGTACTGGGACCAGCCCTATTCAACATATTCATATATGATCTGGAAAAAGGTTAAACAGTGAGGTGAAAACATTTGCAGATGATACAAAACTACTCAAGATAGTTAAATCCCAGGCAGACTGTGAAGAGCAACAAAAGGATCTCTCAAAATTAGTGACTGGGCAACAAAATGGCAGATGAAATTCAATGCTGATAAATGCAAAGTAATACACATTGGAAAATGTAATCCCAACAATACATATAAAATGATGGGGTCTAAATTAGCTGTTACCACTCAAGAAAGATCTTGGCGTTCTTGTGGATAGTTCTCTGAAAACATCCACTCATTGTGTAGCGGCAGTCAAAGAAGCAAACAGAATGTTGGGCATCATTAGGAAAGGGATAGATAATAAGACAGAAAATATCATATTGCCTCTATATAAATCCATGGAACGCCCATATCTTGAATACTGTGCACAGATGTGGTCACCCCATCTCAAAAAAGATATATTGGAATTGGAAAAGGTTCAGAAAAGGGCAACAAAAATGACTAGGGGTATGGAACGGCTTCCATATGAGGAGAGATTAATAAGACTGGGATTTTTCAGCTTGGAAAAGAGATGACTATGGGGGGATATGATTGAGGTCTATAAAATCATGACTGGTATGGAGAAAGTAAATAAGGAAATGTTATTTACTCCTCATAACACAAGAGCTAGGGGTCACCAAACTAAATTAATAAGCAGCAGGTTTAAAACAAGCAAAAGGAAGTATTTCTTCACACAATGCACAGTCAACCTGTGGAACTCTTTGCCAGAGGACGTTGTGAAGGCCAAGTCTATAACAGGGTTAAAAAAATAACTAGATAAATTCATGGAGGATAGGTCCATCAATGGCTATTAGCCAGGATGGGCAGGGAGGGTGTCCCTAGCCTCTGTTTGCCAGAACGTGGGAATGAGCAACAAGGAATGGATCACTTGATGATTATCTGTTCTGTTCATTCCCTCTAGGGCACCTGGCATTGGCCACTGTCGGAAGACAGGATACTGGGCTAGATGGAACTTTGGTCTGACCCAGTATGGCCATTCTTATGTACACAGATATTTAGTGCCTTCACCTGCAAACTAGACATTTCAAATCCTAGTGTAATAGGAATTTCAGAGTTTCCTGTTAGCCACATCCTATTATTGAAAGTAATAATTGTTGGGATTCCCTCCAAGACCTCTTTCCACTTGGCTTCCCAAGAATTCAGTTTGACTCCAGACTTTGTCACTCAGGTATCTTAATTTGACATACCGCAATGCTACACTGAGTTGATCAGGCTCAAACGCAGTGGGAATGGATGAAGGGTACAGAATAGCTCCAAAATTACACAGAAACTCTCTCCCTTTATATACATATCTCATTGCATTTACTATACATTGCATCACACATTTTTGATTGGCTTGGTTACTTTGAGCTGTCCATGCATTGTCCATCCTGACCTCCTCTTTACATTCCTTCCTTATCTTGTTTGCAGTAAATGGTTCCCTGGTTGTCCACCCTCTGATCCTGGCTGGCCCAGACATTCTGTCTTTTTAGCCTAATGATCTGTTTACCTCCAAAGTCTATCTTCAAGAAATGGAGCCTCCTTCCATGTGTTAATCACTCATGTCAGGCCAGTTCTCAGCTACATTCCTCTGCTTCTGTCTTTCTGTTTTATATTAGCATTCATATTAATCATATTTCTGCCTTTCTGTGCCCTCTTTTTTAAGTTCATTATTCAGCAACACATGCCTAAGACCGCAGTAGTTGTAATTATTTGAACTACCATCAATATTAGACTTAAAGTAGGAACCAGGGGATGCAAGTTCATCTCTTCTGGTACAGCCCACCATGGTGTTTCCACTGCCTGAACAATAGCATCCCAATGATGACAAATATCATTGCTCGGCTATTAGTTGGGTAATGGTCATGAATTGCTCTATTTTCCTTTGTATCAAATTAATGATGTTAATGGACAAGGAATTAACGGGTGCAAAGAGATTGGTCACCAGTGATTCCCATTGGGTGTTGTCTGTCATGACCTCTGTCACATTCTCCTTCATCTTCACACTTGGCCATAGGTCATGGGTCCCAATCTGAGTCAGAGAGGTGAGGTTCAGACAAAATCCATCCAGTGTCCCATCATGGTTTTGTCTCCACTGAAAAGTTGTGGTATCCCAGAGCACATACTGTGTCCCCAAGTCGTACCACCTCCTTCACTCTCTTTAATGATTAGTTGAGCCCAAACTCCCTTGCTTGTGGGAGGTTCATTTGGGCTGAGCACTCACAGAACTGTCTGTGCTTGATTTGTTTACAGCAGGCTGTGTTTATTTCATCTTCACACTGGGATAATGTTGTTTATAGGTCCCATTCTCTATTGTACTGTTAACTGTTAACATATACCATACAGACTGTTAACATATACCAATCTTTTAGGATTCCTGGCCTGTCCATCTAGGAATAGCAATCACAATTGTCACAGCTGAATTATTAATTTCATGTGGTGCCCAAGATACAGAACCTTTTAGCCTCGCAAATTGCAAATTTTCCTTCCTGATATTCTTAATTCCCGTATCCATTAGTGTGGTTCAGATAAGTGTGCTGCTTAACATTCACCCGGTTTTATTTCTTCTATTCCCTCCATTAGATGCATACGGTATCATATATGCAGCATGCAATATTCAATGATTCAATCACAGTATTCACAGATATATTAATCCATTTTAAAGTTTGTGCAATGGAGTGCATTAACAGTTAATGCCTCCTGCTGCAAGGTTAAAGTACTAATCCCCTTTTAATGGCTCAACCTAAACTATCAGTTAGCAAGTTAATTTTAAGGTTCAATTCCTTTATATCTGCATAATTCCACAGAGAGACCCCCCAACTCCAGTGCTACACATATGGCGCCTCTGTGTCCCTTTTGGCTCTACAATTTTTGTGTACTTCTTGGAATTGTGTGCCTCCCCCCAGATCCTCCAATAATCAAATGTGTGCCCTGATATTATTGGTAAACTTTTTTTTTTAAAACATGGTGCTGGGCAGGTTCCAGTCAACCTGTGTTTTGTACAGTCTAAAATATACCTACTACTACTATTTCATGAGTGAGGTATATAAAAATACCATTTTCTAGCTATGGAGCAGTGATTGGATAAAATAGAGGGGGGATGTTGAGCCCTGTGGAGGGAGAACAGTGCGGATATGCACAGGAGGCTGTGGAACCATAGGCTCACTGTTTCAAACCACCCTCCACCAAACCAGTGAAAAAGAAGTGATAATGTCAACTATTCACCTGGGTCAGTGCCAGTACAATTAGTGTATATAAGTACACCCATAGTTCTGAAATTCTAGTGCATCCCATAGTTCCCTAAATCCATATCAACCACCTGGACTTCATTAGCCATCTTGACGTTCCGGACCCACAAGAACTGGAGTCATAGAGTCCCGACAGCTGCAGGTTTTTATCAGTCACAGAACATAATTCGTATGCCCTGTAGGTAGCCGGATAGCAGGCCCCCTGACACCTACACATGGCAAGGTAAATCACCTCTCGTCACTATGATCTTAAGCACGGTGCCAGAGGGGTTTACCACAAGACCCGATGAACATTCATCTTCTGAGGCTCGTCAGCATCTTTGGCTTTCTACTTGGATACGAGGAGTGATCTGAACAGCTGTAAAAATTCACCACACAACTAATACCACACCAAACCACAAGAGTGTGCCCAATGTTGGAAGCTACCACTACTACATGGATGCAGATCTGCAAGACAAAAAGGGAAGAAACCATTTCTAGATTCTCTCTTTTATTAAACTTTGTGAATTTTGAGCTGGCTTGCATGAACTCAACTCTGCCCTTTACTTCCCAGGTCTACCAAGTATACAGAGGGACCAAACTGATCCAATATCACACATGGAACATCAGGTAGGATCTAAATTCATGATCCACGATTTAGCTCCCTACTACACTTTCCCAAAGGCAAAGAGGTCCATGCATATTAGGCTTCCGTAGATTCCACCACTGAAGGAGGCGATCTGCTAGTTCACTCAGTCCTCCTTTGGGAAGAACTTCATATTAAACAAACACCTCTGCTTGAGCTGATCTTAAATTGTAAAGCACCCATGCCAACTGTGCCCCTAAAACTGAATCCTCTAGGGTATGCTCTATGATCCCTGTCCACAAACTTCCCCAAGATTTCTGCAATACCGTCTCCCAATTCTGCATAGGTAAGTGGTTCATATCTTTCAAGGCCAGTCCTTTAAAAAACACTGAGTATACCTATTCCAATCATCCCTCTACTGCACAAGCATGTCCCATAGCTACACTGCAAATTGGGAAAACCCTGCTGGGTCCCATCTCCCATCATGCTGGCACTGCCACAACTAGTCTTGTAAATTTGCTACTTGTTTCATGAGCTGGTCTTGTTCCTCCTTAATGCCTCACAGCTTTCATTCTTCTCCAAACATGTCTTGGTGGATTGTATTGCATGTACCTTGTATATTTATTTCCTTTTCCAATTTGTGGACCTGAATTTTTAAGTCCTTCAGTTGTTTATCCAAGGCTCAGATTCCCAATATTAAGCCTTGTAACAGCCTTGTCTGTTTTACATTTCTTATCCAGCACTAGGTGTTGGAGTTCCTTCTCCACCCAGTTCCAGTCTCCCCAAAACACATCTCTGCGGAGTCCATAGGGGCCTCTTTTGGATACAACCCACCCCTTCAGTGCCCTGGCAACTTCTTCAAATTTAAACCCTTCTAATGTCATTGCAAACCTTGACACGTATAATAAACTATACATTACCTGCTCCAGACGAATGGATCCAGGTCGAGGCATGGCACCACTGTGTTGGGATTCCCTCCGACACCTCTTTCCATTTGGCCAAGAATTCTGTTTGACTCCAGCCTGTGTCACTCAGGTATCTTTACTTGGCATACAGCAACACTACACTACATTTGAATCTGATCAATTCAGCGGGGATGGATGCAGGATACATAACAGCTCCAAGGTTACACAGAAAGCCTCTCTCTTTATATGCATTACATATCTCATGGCATTTACTATACATTGCATCACACATTTTTGGATTGACTTGGTTACTTTGCAAGAACCAATTGCTGTGCAGCATATACTCCATGTGTGATCTCCTCTTTACCACCTCTCTACACTCCTACCTTATCTTGTTCATCATTATTTTGCTTGTAGTAAATTGTTCCCTGAGTGTCCTCCCTCTTATCTTGGCTGGTCCAGACATTCTGTCTTTTTAGCCTAATGATCTGTTTACCTCTAAAGTCTATCTTCAAGAAATGGGGCCTCCTTCCATGTGTTAATCACTCATGTCAGGCCAAGCCTCAGCTACAACAACAGGAAAAAACTGATATTTGTAGAGAGGGGAAGTATCAGGATTCAGAGCAGTCTTTAGAGCACAAAACTAGAAGCCCAATTCTGTAACCCTTTACCTATACTTATATTCTTTAGTCAAACTAGAAATCCCACTGACTTCAAGGGTTTCAGGATCAGGCTCTAAGGGAAGATCACAAACAAAGGCTTATTTAAGAGACCCGTTCCATAAGCAGGTAAACAAATATATCAAAGACGAAGAAGTGTTTTCTGTTTATGATATTTACTTAAAGCCTGCAAAACCTTCTGGTCAGCCCAATCCAGTTAGTACACGTACCGCAGAAGAAATAGATTTTGACACAGGGAAGAAGGTAGTTATAGCTTGCTATTAAAAGGCTCTCGCATTGTATTTGTGAAATTCTCCAGGGAAAATGAACACACCTGTAACTTCCTGTAATGGGGGCACTCATCTCTTGAGTGCTGGGTGTGAAACTGCAGTCCTTTTCTCACTCCAGGCACCCCCTGAAGACCTGCCAAGGTTGGCTGGCAGACTGCAGCAGCTTGTCCCTCTGGTCAAGTCATTAAATCTAAATTAAGCCCTTCTGCAGTACCAAAGTGTACAATAACTAACAGTCTATTTGCTCTCACTAGGGTCTTGAGCCCCAGCTCTGGGCCCATTAAATTTGGCCCTTTGTTCTGGAGCCAAAACAAGGCCTCTCTCTTTTTTGGGATTTACACCACTTTACCTGTGGCTCTTAGGGGAACCTAGGCTCATCCATGACTCTGGGTTCTAACACAAGAATCCTATAAACAGCAGCCATGTACTACTTACTCCAATCTGTGGCTGCTATTTTCCTGGGTCTCTTCCTAGTACCGGGCCTCTTTTATCTCCAGCCCTATTTCAGGGCCAGCATCCTCTGGTTTGCTCTCTCTTCTTCACTCGGTTGGTCCCAACTAGGAACTGACGTGTTAAGGCTCTGCAGTGTCTTTTTTTCTAAGCCTGCTGGGCTCTGATTAGCTACTTCTGTGAGGTTTCTCTAGACAGGCCTGGAAGACCCACCTTTGATGTTCCTTTTCTGTTACTTCACTGCTTCCTGGGGTGGCATGTAGTAGGACTGTGGGGTCTCCCTTAGCGAGCTGCAGAGGCCAGATACACCCCGCCACATACCTTCCCCTGCAGAAAGGAGTTGGGGTGCTGGTTCAGTCTGAGGGTAACATTCCCTCTTTTCCAGGCTTTGCCTTGCTTCCTCAGGGTCTTCTCTCCCAGACCTCTCTGCCTGGAAAGCTTTTGCAATTTAGGCTCCCTGGGAGTTCCCCCGCTCTGGAGCCAATATGCATCAAAAGGTGGGTTTGACCAAAGTAACCCTTTAACTATGTTCTCTAGCCAGGGACACTTTTTGTTTAGCTATTACAAGGAAGTCAGCCAGGTTCTTGGCAATACCCTTATCTTCCTCAGAGAAATATGAAGTGACAAAAGCCTGGAGTTCCCCCATTATAGGTACCTCATACAGTGCACATGGCATGCTGTAATTTATGATGTGCCGAGTGTTCAGCTGGTTGAAGCCCTTTTTCATCTCTAGAATGGTTAACAGAATTGGGATTTCACTAGAAAGAAACTTTTCTGCTGTGGCCTCCTGAGCTGGAGAGGAATCTCCCTGGGTGCACTTGCATGTACAACCTTCAGAGATAAGGCTCTCGCAAGCTACATTTAGATCACTTTCAGAGTTTCCAAAAACCAGGGATTGCACTGTTTTGCTCACTGCTTGTAGCATCTTGCTTAGGAATACCTGCTTTTGTTCTTTCTGTACCAATACTATTTTATGGATGAAATTCAGTATATCGGGATCACCTTTATCTTCCTTTTCCCTCTGGCTATAGCTCTTCTTTTTAGCAAGGGTCCAGTTGTGGCTTTAGCTTGCAGCTTCATTGTGATCTTACATTATTAGGTCTATAGCATGGCAGCTCTTAATTACAACTAGCTCATGTCCCTCTGGGCTCAATCCATCTTCCTGTTGTAGTGGCTGCACCCTGCACGATTCCAACTCTTTTCAAAGGATGGGCTACCTCAGCCTTTCCCACTCTTTATCTTTAACCTGCTAGACTTCAACCCTGACTGGACCTAAAGCAACTTCTGCAGCTAAGTCAGCAACTTCTGCAGCGAACACTGCTGTTCCCCAGTCTCTTTTTCAATTATGAGATGAGTCCTGTTCCCACTGCACTGCTTGGGCTAAGATCTGTTCCCCCTAGGAGAACATCTCTTTGAGTTCCTACAAGGCCTTGACCTTTTGGACCTGTAGGACATTGAATTGAGACACGACTTCCTGTTTGACCCTATCACCTGCAGTGACCCTATCTTCTACTTTTCTCCACTCCAGAAGGGGTTGGGTAGCTGTAAAGGCTACTGATATTGTTGGAGCTTCTACAGTCAACAGCAGCTTGGTACTGGCAGCTGTTGATACCAAGTCCTTCACTGAGCGATGAATCCATATCCTCACACCATTTTCCCAGCTGCTCAAATCCTTACCCTGTTCCTTGTGGGGATGTAAGCTTCCTGGCCAACTATCACCCTGCTTTCCACTTCAAGTCCATACTTGTGTGTTTAATCACACCTCTCTGCCTTCTCCTGGACCATCATCCTCTATCCTCTCAATTCCTCAAATTTGTTTCAGAAAGTGGTTGCTGGCTCAGATGGATTCTCATAGCTGAGCGCTGAAGTCATCCCATTGGCCTATGAGCATCTCCTTCTTGCTCTGTTGTTGCTGAAGCTTGCAGCACTAAATTCTGATCTTGCAGACTCCTCTGATGTGCTTCCAAGATCTGGATCTGGTCCCAGAGGGCTTGTAGAACTATCTTGTGTTCTTTACGGTGGCTCTGTATCTGGTCCTACATCTCAAGGATATTCTGCAAAACTCTCTGTAAATCCTGATGTAACTTCATGTTACAAAGCTGCACAGATGTCAGCACCAAATCTTTGCTCTTCCAGATCGCCTCCATCTTGGCCCCGCTGTCAATTTAAAGAATTCTTCTCCATCTGTAGTTGCCTGCAACTCTTTTGATTCTCCTTTAACTCCTCGGTGAGCTTGTCTAGCTGTTCTTGGAGCTGGGAGGTCTTAGTCTGCTTCACTACCTGCAGACTTTGCAGTTGCTCCTTTAGCAGCCTCTTTTCTTCATCTCCCATTTTAGACCCATCTCCATGAGTAGCTGCTTGACTGAGGAGGGGCTGGTGTCTGGATCCTGACATTGGGCTCGATCTCTCAGTCACTTCTAAAGCTTGTTTGCTCTCTTCTATTCCAGCTGCAGCAGTTGCTTCAAATTCTTTTGCATGGTACTGTATTGTCCATCCACAGAGTCTTGGCTGATTGATGGCTTCTGTCATCTAGTTCCCTGTTCCCCTTAGCTGTCTGGTGGCCATCAGCCTGGCATTTCTTGGACTCTGAATCCCATAGCTGTTTTAGCAGCACTACCTTCGCCTCTAAAGCAGCGAGGGAAGATCTGATTTGAACACCATCATACCTCCTTTCTGCCTAGACTGTATAATTGTCCTAAACGGATCATCCCAAGTTGTGCTATGGCTTTGACCATCTTCAATTCGAACTATCCCAATCTTGGAGCTCTGTTTTCCTTCTAAAATAGGGGTTCCCTGGCCTTGTGTTCCCCCACCATGATTGGTCCCTCCTGGTAAGGCTGTATTGGGCCCTTGTCACCTTTTTCAGGTGTCCTGTTAAATGACTGGAGTATTTTAAACATCTGTCTACACACCCTTAACTGTTGGCTTCTTGAGAGCTACCCTATGCTTTCTGCTGAGGAAGACCCTGTTAATACATACTGGGTCAGACAAAGGTCCATTTAGCCCAGCATCCTGTCTTTCGACCAGTGGCCAGTGCCAGATGCTTCAGAGGTAATGAATGGATCAGGTAACCATCAAGTGATCCATCCCCCATCCCAAGCTTCTGGCAAACCAAGGCTAGGGACACTTCAGAGCATGGGATTATATCCCTGACCATGTTGGCTAACAGCCATTGATGGATCTATCCTCCATGAGCTTATCTAATTCTTTTTTGAAACCAGTTATGCTTCTGGCATTCACAACATCCCCTGGCAATGTGTTCCACAGGCTGACCTTGCATTGTGTGAAGAAGTACTTAGGTTTGTTTTAAACCTGTTGCCTATTAATTTCAGTGGGTGACCCATGGCTCTTGTGTTATGTGAAGGCGTAAATAACACTCCTCTATTTACTTTCTCCACACAATTCATGATTTCATAGACCTCCACCATATCCCACCTTTGTTGTCCCTTTTCTAAAATGAGCAGTCCCAGTCTTTTTAATCTCTCTTCATATGGAGATTGTTCCATGCCCTTCTCTGTACTTTTTCCAATTCCAATATATCTTGTTTGCGATGGGGCAACCTGAACTGTATGCAGTATTCACTATGCGGGCATACAATGGATTACTATAGTGGCATTATGGTATTTTCTGTCTTATTATCTATCCCAGGGGTAGGCAACCTATGGCACGGGTGCCGAAGGCGGCACGCGAGCTGATTTTCAGTGGCACTCACACTGCCTGGGTCCTGGCCACTGGTCCGGGGAGGCTCTGCATTTTATTTAATTTCTTAAACATTTTAAAAACCTTATTTTCATTACATACAACAATAGTTTAGTTATATATTATAGACTTATAGAAAGAGCCCTTCTAAGAACGTTAAAATGTGTTACTGGCACGCGAAACCTTAAATCAGAGTGAATAAATGAAGACTCGGCACACCACTTCTGAAAGGTTGCCGACCCCTGATCTATCCCTTTCCTAATGGCTCAAAAAGCGTTAGCTTTTTGACTGCCACTACACATTGAGCAGATGTTTTCAGATAATTATTCACGATCACACCAAGATCTTTCTTGAGTGGTGACAATTTAGAGCCCATCCTTTGTGCGTACAGTTGGGATTACGTTTTCCAGTGTGCGTTACTTTGCATTTATCAACATTGAATTTAATCTGTCAATGTGTTGCCCCTTACCCAGTTTTGTGAGATCCCTTTGTAACTCTTCACAGTCAGCTTTGGACTTAACTATCCCGAGTAATCCTGTACTGTCTGCAAATTTTGCCACTTCCTCTATTTATCCTTGTCCAGATCATTTATGAATATGTTGAACTGCACAGGTCCCAGTACAGATCCTTGGGGGACCCCACTATTTACCTCCCTCCTCTGTGAAAAATGACCATTAATTCATACCCATGTTTCCTATCCTTTACCCAGTTACTGATCCATGAGAAGAAGACCTTCCCTCTTATCTCATGACTGCTTACTTTGCTTAAGAGCCTTTGGTGTAGGACTTTATAAAAGGTTTTCTGAAAGTCCAAGCACACTATCTCAACTGGATCACCCTTATACACATAGAATTCTTTGAGGGGTTCGATAACTAATAGCTTAGTGAGACATGATTTCCCTTCACAAAAGCCATGCTGGCTCTTTCCCAACAAATCATGTCCATCTATGTGTCTGATAATTCTATTCTTTAATATACTTTCAACCAACTTATTTCCCTGGTACTGAAGTTAGGTTTACTGGCCTGAAATTGCCAGGATCGCCTCAGGAACCTTTTTAAAAAAATGGTGTCACATTAGCAATCCTCCAGTCATCTGGTACAGAAGCTGATTTTAAGTGATAGGTTACATACCACATGTTGTAGTTCTGCAATTTCATATTTGAGCTCTTTCAGAACTCTTGGGGGAAACTCCATTTGGTTCTCATGACTTATTACACTTTATGAATTTGTTTCAAAACCTCCTCTACTGACACCCTCAATGTGGGACAGTTCCTCAAATTTGTCATTTAAAAAGAATGATGCAAGTGTGGGAATCTCCCTCATGTCTTCTGCAGTGAAGACCATCTACAGATCTGGGATATTGGACATTTCATACCTGATGCAGTTAAATGCTTACCCCTGTCTCTTCATCCTACCTTGATGGGATAGGGATTTGAATCCCACTTCTAGCACAAAGTTGTAACCAGGGCATTCACTGCCTGATCACCTCCTAGTAGCTAGGTGTGGTAATGCAGTCCTTTTCTCACCTCTGGCACCCCCTGAAGGCTACAGTTGACTTTGGCAGGTCTTCAGGGGCTTGGCCCTCCAGCCAGGTCACAAAGTCCAAAGAAGCCCTTTCTGGGGTACTAAAGAATCCAATAACAAACAGTCTGTTTGCCCTCACTAGGGTCTTCAGCCCTGGCTCTGGGTGCTATAAATTCAGCCCTTTGTTTGGGTTCCAAAACAAGGCCGGTCCTCTACTTGGGGTTTACACCACTTTACCTGTGGCTGTTAGGGGAACCTGGGCTCACCTACTACTCAGGGTTCCAACTCAGGGACCTGATGAACAGAAGGCACGTACTACTTACTCCAATCTGTCGCTGGCATTTCCCTGGGCCTCTTCCTACTGGGCCCCTTTTATCTTCAACCTTATCTCAGGCCCAGTTCCCTCAGGTTCTTCTCTACCTCCAGGCAAGAGAGGAGCACCTTTTTTAACTCCTCTGGTCTCAGCCAGGAACTGACCTGCTAACCTCCTGCAGCTTCTTTTAGTTAAGGCTACCGGGTTCTGATTCACTGCTTCCATGAGGTTTCTCTAGGTAGTCCTGGAGGACCCACCTTTACTGTTCCTTTCCTGTCACTTCACTGATTCCTGGGTAGGGATATATAGGACTTCAGGGCTACCCACATGGAGCTGCAAAGGCCAGATTCACCTCAGCACACTTCCAAAAAGGCTTCAATTTCAAGAATGGAATAATAAGCCTTATGGTAAACCATTTGGAAGGGGAAAGAATTAATAAAATAACTACATCCTGGAGTAACATACACATAAACATTGGACTTTGTTTGCTAAGCCCATATCTTACTTGCACTCAGATTTTAAATTTTTTTTTTACTGGAACAAATGGTGTGGAAAGGCCCTGAAAACAGAAGTGGGTAAGAAAAGAGATGTATATGCTAGATATTGGTGGCTATGTTGCAGCATCTCTTTGCAAATCTATAGAAACCCTTCTGCATGAATACACTGGTTGGGGCTCCACAGATCTAAGTAATGAATAGCCACTCTATACAGCCTGCTCCTCAGGCAACCTGGCTGAAATATCCCAAAGCTGTAAAGTTTTGATCTAGACTTGGGTCTGAACTTCTCCATAGTCTGGGGATGTTTGGGTCCAGTTTTTGGTTGGGGCCCATTTCTACTAAAGAGCAGTATTTGACACATGGGATGAAATCCTGGCCCTTCTGAAATGAATAGAACTGCCCAACTAAAGAAGCAAAATATATATTTAAGTTTTAACATAACTTCACATCTACTCACCGCTTATATACTTCTGTTCTGCCATATCTGTGATACTCAGCAAATCTCCTCCTTGTGTCTGACATGCAACACGTGCCTCATTCCAAGAAAGAATAGAAAAAAGATTGAACTGATAGGAAATTTGGGTGTCAGGGTTCTTCTCCCAAAAAATATCACTACCAGGCTCTGTGTGAAAATCAGTTAAAAACATGATGCAACAAAACAATTACAGAGAACATTATAATATAACAATCTAGTTAATGTTGAACACAAAGTGGAAATGCTATTGAAGCATGAGTCTGAACTCATTTTCAATGTTTAGTGTTAAAAGCATACAAGGAAATAGGATGCTATATGAATTTTAAAAGTTTAAAAATTTTCACCAATGTAAATGAACTGTTCAGCTTTTCACAAAGTTAGTGAGTACTAGCGGGAAAGTCTTCACCTGGTATAAATTGTCATAGCTTCACTGCAGTCAGAGCTATGACAATTTGCACCAGCTCCTAGAAGCTTAATGGTGAAACTAACTCACAGTGAATTTTGAAGGAACAGGGCGAACCCCGATCCCCACAGCCAGAGGGGAAAGGCAATTACACCTCCCCTTACCCAGTGCCCAAGAGGACACTCTGTTAAGGGATGAACACATTATGAACAATTAATGAAGGCAAGGCTGCTTATTAAGATTTCCTGACATTTCCCCATTATAAAACCCTGTTTTTAGTTGCTTATAACTTTGCTGAACTCTAACCATTTGGCTGCAATTTTCCACCTTGCTTGTCTGTCTCAGGCAGAATTTGGGGGGGGGGGGGGAAATTTGCCCAAAATAGCTCAGCTGTTTCCGAGAACATAGGTAGGGGAAAATATGTTGATCTACCAATGTTAAGAAATTCTGGAAACCTTTTCCTTCAAAACGCTATAGTGTCCCCATGCTTTGGAGAAGGGATCTGAAATTTGGCAGTGGGTGGTCTTGGGTGTCATGATGTGTCTTTTGCTGTCTGTGATGGGGCAGTTGCCCCACACTATCAGAAAGGGGGTTAAAAGCAGCCCTAGGGAGGCTGCGCCAGAGGCAGCCAATTAGAAAAGGTCTGAGGGGAGCAGCCAGTCATGGCCTGGCAGGCTCATAGAAGAAGGGTTGCAGAGCAGAACAGAAGGAGTCACTCCCTGGAGCTTGAGGAGGGAGGTAGACTAGCTGCCTTGCAGGCTGAGGGCAGCAAGCACCCTGGACATAGCAGTGCTGGAGGCTGAGGCCCTGAGGCTAGGGCAAAGAGGGTGCTGGGGCCATGGGGAAGTGGCCCAGGGAGATCCACAGAGGAGTCGGAGAGGATGCAGTAATTGGCCGCTATCTATAGGATCCCTGGGCCAGGACCCAGAGTCAGCGGAGGCTCCAGGCACCAGCACGCCAAGCACGTGCCTGGGGCAGCAAGCCATGGGGCGGGGAGGTCCTGCTGATCCCTGCGAGGGCGACAGCCAGGCAGCCTTCGGTGGTACACCTGCGGGAGGTCCGCCGGTCCCATGGATTTGGCGGCAATTTGGCGGTGGGTACGTGGAAGCCATGGGACCAGCGGACCTCCCGCAGGCAAGCCGCCGAATCGGCGGGCCTGGATTCCTCCCACCCTGCTCCTCGCCACTGGGAAGTGGCTAAACAGTAGACTGCACTTGCCACGGAAGGAAGTGGCTGGACAGTGGATTGCAGCTCCCCCGGAAGGGGGGAGAACCAAGTGCCAAATACTGAGCCTGTTAAAGGCAGTGTGTGACCAAAAGCAGCTTAAAAAGGCGTGCTGTAGTCAAAAACAGTAGAGGCCCTGTACAGAATGAATCATCATTCACCTGCATGCTGTGGATAAAGTCTCCATAGATCATCTGGATGGGTGGGCTGGTAGAAAGGCAAGGGTACAGTCAGGGGAGGTCAGTGGACAAATCCTGTATTCATATTTTGCTCTAGGGATCTGGGTCTCAGAGATAAGCATAAAGAATTATAGTAATGGCTATAATTTTTTGAAGAAACATCCATACTAACAGAATGGCAATAATCTTGCAATTAATAAAACAGCCTGCTCTCCTTGAACTAGTGTATGACATCAGACAAACTTTTATTTACAAAACAGAGAAGAAAGGCAGTACATACCAGCATTTGGGCAAAACCCCCATTTTTCATCTTGTTCATACTGACTTGTTGTGGCACACCAGTAAAATTCCCTGCTCTCTCTGGTGCATTCGTAGTACCATTTGTTCTTATATTTAAATGGAAAAATACAAGGTAAACCAAGAGAATTTCCCAGCAGAGTATAGGTTTCTACAATAAATAAAATAAAAGGAAATAGAAAAATCTGTATCAGTCAAATACTAGTTTCTTTTCTACTTTTTTTTTTAAACTTTATATCACAGCAATGCTGTTTTTAAGACTACAGCAGCATACCCTACATCAGCAGAAGTTTATTTTTTAAAAATTCCAGTCAACCTAAGACTTTCAGGCAATTTTTCAAAACTGTGACCCTGATTTACTATGGATTTGGCGGCAAATCCATAGTATATGGATGTATATGCAAAAATGTATATGCAAAAAGTAATTATGCATACAAAATCTGCATTTGCAACTAATTGTACATAGAAATGTCCATGCAATTGCCTGGTCTGGATGCACAAATCCTTTTAGATACATTTTCAAGAGCAGGGCTTTGAACATCATATCCTTATTTGTACATATTCAATGACAAACAAACCCCGAGAATTTTATGGATTTCTACTGTTCTTGAATTTTCCCTGTTTATTCCTCTCTTCTATAGTTCCTTGACACTAGAATTTTAATAAGTGTATTTTACCAAACGAAAAAAATATTTTACAGTGTGAACGGTAACAATCTGACTTTGGGGAAGAGTAACCAATGCTATTTGAATTCACTATATTTTTCGTTAATGCCTTTACAAAACAAACAAACAATCTAGATATTTTCCTACTATATTTTCATTAACAAAATATGGAAAAAATTAAGTACATCTGAAACCTGCAAAGAAGCTTTACCTCACTAAATAATTTATTAACTTCATAGTATTTCCCTTCAGTGTAGGGGCATTTTTAAAGCACGATACTTGTTTTTAGCATGAAACTAATATTTGTGAAAGGTGTTGGACTGATAGCCTGGAGATCAAAGTCCTCTGTCTACAGCTCAGGCACAGCATACACAGTTTTAGTTTCCCAGAGCTGATGGCAGTCTGTCTCAATAAGGGTGGGAGAGTAGTTTATTCACTATGAATCTCGTTTAAAGCCCAACAATGTTAATGGACAGTGTGAGACACATGAGAGATAGCTGTATGATTTTTATATTATACATACCTCATTCTATTCGATTGCTATCATGCTATGAGTACTGAGTGATTTTTTGCACATCAGCAGGAACCCAAAATCAATGGCTGTAAGTAGCCAATCGCTGGTATTTAAACAATATAGGTGCAAATACCTTTGAAGATTTAGCCTCACCATGCTCTGATCATCAGGCTGGCTTAGCAACCCCAAGAGGGTGGGGGAAAATGAAGCAAAGGATTTAGGATGGTTTAAGCCTCAGCCCTGAACCTCAGAGGGACACAGAAGGAGGTAGTGATTGCTGAGAAGACACTGATCCTCCTCTCCCAGATGTTGGGAGTACAGGGATGAGTCAGGCCTACCTAAATCTTGAGAGAAATGCTAAGCTTAAGTAAGATAATGTTTGTTTAGGCCTTTTTGTTGTTTTAAACCTTTTCTCTCTGATTGCCATGTTTCTATAGGTGAATAAATACTATTTTGTTTTAATGAAGCTGTTCTAACTCACTGCATTTTTATGCTGCTTACAGCTCCCAACAGGAAGTCTATCTCAGGGGCCAAACCTAGTTGGATTTTCTGAGCAAACATGGTTGGCAAAGTGGGATGCTGTAATCTGGAGAATCAGCCTAACATTGGGGTGAATTGCAGGAGAGAAGTGCAGGTGCTGGCCCTGTTACTTGAAAGAGGTCCTCATGGAGAGACCGAGTGAGGGGTCAAATGTACAGCTCGTGCTGGAAATGTGACCGTGACAATTTTATTGCTGTATCTTCATTTCTTTTTTATGAATGTTAACATATTTGGATGCTTGTATTGTCTGTAAATATGGAAACCTATACTCTTTAGTTTATATGCAACACCCACCACTTAGCCAAAACACCAGATCAAAATACCCCTAAACTTTAAGTGTTTGAAATCTGAGCCTGGATCCTGAAATTTGCTCTTGGTCCCTTTCTCTATAATAGGATAAACCAAAATACTGATCTCCATACCCCAGTGTTTCAGGTGTTCAAAATCCAGACCTTGAGGTTGCCAGTCCTCATATTGCTACACTGTATTGTGACCTCTGGTCGATGTTGTATCTTACAGACAGGAGCTATACCTTCACTAACTTGCTCTCATTGCACTGGGGAGGTGAGGCCACACTGCTGAGCTTGGTGGGAGCAATGGGGTGACTCTACTGTTCTATTCGGGGGGTCTTCCCTACTCAGAACAAAGAGGCACCTGGAAACTGCAGACAGCTGCTAGAGCTTCCACATGCTCACAAATGTTCCTGTGCTGCCAGCAGTTCCCACTTTGGTAGCTGTGCTATAGAAGAGTGAAACTACAGGCTCAGGGGAGAACAGGGATGGAGGATGGAGATGGGAGGACAGCTGATGGAGCCTGAAAGGTAGGAGGAATAGGGTCTCCGGCTGGTTGGAGGAGGGCACTGGAATCTGCAGGGGTGATGAAGGCTGCTGGAGCCTTCAGGGGTTGGGGAGGAAACATGTGGCAGCTTGCTTGGAAGAAGGAAGAAGGAGCTTCGGGAGACTGCCAAGGAGCAACGGGGTGCTACTGGAATTACCAAGAAGAGGGCAGACTGCAATTTACACAGGGAAAGGAAAGAAACTGGGAAAGGGAGTGCTGAGTGCTTAGGAAAGGTGAACAGGGGGGTCAGAGAAGGAGAGAATGCTGGCCCAGGGATTAAGAGAGGGAAATATGGAGTCCATGTCAGGGGGAAGATAGAGAAATTCCCTCCTGATATTTGTGCACACACATTTTGTGTTTGAGCTTGACTTTTTCCTCTTGCATGCACTGAAATGGAGGGTGAGGGAAGGAATGATGGGATCTGTGAAGAATTTGAAAGTCAGCACCACACTCAAAGTACTTCATGCTTTTTTAAAAATCAAATCTCATGAATATTTGTAGTTTACCTGAGGATTTTTAAAAATCCTCAGGTTTGTAATACTGGGATCCTGATCCAACTTGTGATGCTTTATAATACTGTAAAAAACACACACACACACACACACACACACACACAAACACACACCCTTATTTAAAGACTCAGCATGATGCAGGTCAGGAATGATAATGCAACTGATAAGTTATGTCTCACCTTGCTTCAGAGAAACTGTACAAAAATTCTAATGGCAATGTGGATGGAGACTTATTTTTACCTTGAAATGGATGTTCACAAAGATCTTCATCATAGGACATGTACTGCTTCCACTGGTGATTAGTGATTCTTTTTGCCACAATGTGTTTGCCATTTTCAGCTGCTAGTTTGTATTGTGATGCACCAACCAACAGCTTTCCATTACAGTTCCACCATAATGAATGCTGAGCAGAATCACATTCTAACAGGCTTAATGGTTGCTCTTCATTACTGATGTTCAGTCCTAGACAAGTGCTTCTGCCTATGTTGAAAAGATGACGTTTCGATACCCATTTCCACAACATATATTTGGAAAGTTGATTGCAGTCTTCAAGAACAAGTCCAAATGTATCTGCTTTAATGCACAGGTTGAGATGTTCACTTTGGATGATAAACATCCCTTTGTCTGGGGAAAAAAGAAGTTTCAGTTCATGATACTTTTTTGCAGATTATTATACATTATACAGGACCAGGGCCTTAGTTTTGACCATTTGAATTAAAACATGCTTAGCTTTTACAAAGAACTTTGAAATTATCTTTCAAATTACATGTAAAATATTAAAAACAACTGGTACTCCAAAGACAAGAAGACTGTTCCAAGTTGGTGGTGGCATAAAAAAAAATGCATTAAGTTCTCAGCAATCCTTCATAGCCCAATGCAAAAAAATCCCACCCTTTTATTTAAGGCTAGTACTTCTGAACTCACTCTTTCTTGTTTTTGTTTAAGTATCCAGCATTGTGACACCTATTTTATGTTATATAAAATGTTAAATACATAGGACGAGACTTTCATGAGCAATCAGTAATTTTTATGCTCAGTTGAGACATGCTCAGCACTTTCTAAAAATCAGGCCTGTTCAATATAGCTCAAGCTGGCCACCCAAATAATGAGGCACACAAAATCATTAGTCACAAAATCTTGGCCACAGAACATGGGTCGGCAACCTTTCAGAAGTGGTGTGCCGAATCTTCATTTATTCACTCCGATTTAAGGTTTCGTGTGCCAATAATAGATTTTAACGTTTTTAGAAGGTCTCTTTCTAGAAGTCTATAATTTATAACTAAACTATTGTATGTAAAGTAAATAAGGTTTTTAAAATGTTTAAGAAGCTTCATTTAAAATTAAATTAAAATGCAGAGCCCCCTGGACAGGTGGCCAGGACCCGGGCAGTGTGAGTGCCACTGAAAATCAGCTCATGTGCCGCCTTCGGCACGTGTGCCATAGGTTGCCTACCCCTGCCATAGAGAATTCATAGAATCATGGAAATGTAGAGCTAGAAGGGACTTGGAGAGGTCATGTAATCCATCGCCCCCTGCGCTGAGGCTGGACCAAGTAAACCTAGACCAGGGGTAGGCAACCTATGGCACGTGTGCCAAAGGCGGCATGTGAGCTGATTTTCAGTGGCACTCATACTGCCAGGATTCTGGCCACCAGTCCGGGGGGCTCTGCATTTTAATTTAATTTTAAATGAAGCTTCTTAAACATTTTAAAAACCTTATTTACTTTACATTCAACAATAGTTTGTTTATATATTACAGACTTATAGAAAGAGATCTTCTAAAAACGTTTAAATGTATTACTGGCAAGTGAAACATTAAATTAGAGTGAATAAATGAAGACGTGGCACACCACTTCTGAAAGGTTGCTGACCCCTGACCTAGACCATCCCTGATAGGTGTTTGTACAACCTGTTCTTAAAAACCTCTAATGATGGGGATTCCACAACCTCCCTTGGAAGCCTGTTCAACTATAACCATAGTTAAGCTCTGGAAAGATTTTCCTAAAATCTAACCTAAATCTCCTTTGTTGTAGATTAAGCCCATTATTTCTTGTGTTCCCTTCAGCGAACATGGACAACAAAGAACAGTTAGAGGTTCTGCAAGTTTGCAAGCGTCAATGAGAAGAGTCAAATCATAGGACTGGAAGAAACCTTGAGAAGTCTTATGGCAGGACTAAGTATTATCTAGTCCATCCCTGACAGATGCTTGTCTAACCTACTCTTAAAAATCTCCAGTGATGGAGATTCCACAACTTCCCTAGGGCAATTTGTTTCAGTGCTTAACCACCCTGACAGGAAGTTTTTCCTAATGTCCACCTAAACTGCCCTCGTTGCAATTTAAGCCCATTGCTTTTTGTCCTATCCTCAGAGGTTAAGGAGAACAATTTTTCTCCCTCATCCTTGTAACAGTTTTCAAGTACATAAAAGGCTATGTCCCCTCTCCAGGGGTGGCAGAGTCTTCCCAAAAGTAAGGGGAGCAGGGGCCCCCACACCTGCCCCTCCTCTTCCCCCCAAGGCCCCACCCCCAGTCAAGCTGAAAGCTGGAGCGGGGCCAGGAAGCCCGGGCCCTCTGCTTGACAGGCGGGGGGAGTGGGGCAAGAGTACCCCCAGCCATGTCCCTGTCCCCCAAACACCCTACCCAGGGCAGGTGGAGGGTCTGCAGCTCCCCAGAGGTGCCCACACGGCTCTTATCCCGACCTGGCTCCGGCTTTGGGGGGGGGGCGGGGCCTCAGAGCCACAGCTTGGCCATGGTAGAGCCGCCTGGGCATCTGTGGGGAGCCGTGAAACCTCCATCTGGCCTGGGAGCAGGGACACAGGCCAAAGCTGCTCTTGGGCCCCGCCCTTCCCCCGGGAAAGTTGGAAGGTGGGCTCCCCACAGCTGCCACTGGTCACTGCTTCCAGGTGGGGTGGAGCCTCAGGGGGAA
This sequence comes from Mauremys reevesii, assembly GCF_016161935.1. Lineage (NCBI taxonomy): Eukaryota > Metazoa > Chordata > Testudines > Geoemydidae > Mauremys > Mauremys reevesii. The sequence goes on along the minus strand of NC_052633.1, from coordinate 45,945,494 downwards.
GAGGCAGGGCAGGGGTGGGACCATGGCAAAAAGTGGGAGGGCCATAGTCCCTTGCCCCGCCCCTGTTCTGGTGCCTCTACCCCTTTGGTCTTCTCTTTTCCAGACTAAACAAACCCAATTTTTCCAATCTTCTCTCAGAGGTCATGTTTTCTAGACTTTTAATCATTTTTGTTGCTCTTCTCTGGACTTTCTCCAATGTATCCACATCTTTTCCTGAAATGTGTCACTCAGAACCAGACATAAGACTCCAGTTGAGGCTTAATCAGCACGCAGTAAAGTGCATGTGTAATGCTGATAGCCCCAGGTCGTCAGTAGGCAGAATTGAACTGGGGACCTCTGGAGCTTAGTGCAGGAGCCTCTACTGCATGAGCTAAATGCTAACTTGCTGTTAGCTAATGCTGTAGAGCAGACTCATTTTTTTTCTCTCTCTCTAAGTGGTCTTGGTGCCTCTAGATGGGACAGAACACCCCCCCCCAGAAGGTGTGTGGGTTACACAAGAATTACTTTTATCTTGCTTACAACACTCCTGCTAATACGTCTCAGAATGATGTTTGCTTGTTTTGCAACAGAGTTACACTGCTAACTCCCAGATCTCTTTCCGCAGTACTCCTTCCTAGGCAGTCATTTCCCATTTTGTAAGTGTGCAACTGATTGTTTTGTCCTAAGTGAAGTGCTGTGCATTTGTCCTTATTGAATTTCATCCTATTTACTTCAGACCATTTCTGCAGTTTGTCATGTTCATTTTGAATTTTAATCCTATCCTCCAAAGAACTTGCAACCCCTCCCAGCTTAGTATCATCTGCAAACTTTATAAGTGTACTCTCTATGCCATTATCTAAATCATTGATAAAGATATTGAACAGAACCGGACCCAGAACTAATCCCTGTGGGACCCCACTTGATATGCCCTTCAAACATAAACGTCAACCGCTTTAGAATTGCTGGCTTTTCTCCATCCAATATAGGGAGATGGGCAAGCCTAGTACAAGAAAAACATACTGTGAATAGAACAATATGCTTAGGTCATCATTCTATGCAAAAAAAAAAAAAAGTCAGACTTCAAGGGGTAAAAGGCCAACAGCTGATCAGCACTCTCAGTTCCTGTTTACTATGTTCAACACTGCAAGAGGGAACCTTCACTTCCCACAAAAGGCAGTGGGAAACTTCTCATAGTGGTAATGAGAGTGTTTTACTCCCCTCAGCAGCAGCAGATGGGAGAGTAGTAGGGAGTTGCTCAGAATAGGGAGAACTTCACTGTCCTCTGACAAGACACTGGGAAGGAGAGCAATGGTGAAAACCTGATGGGATGCCTACAGTCTGTTCTCCCAGGATAAAAGGAAAAAAGGCAGACACTGAGGTGGGAGAGGGGATCTTTGTTTTCCTCCCACCAAGGGTCCGTCTTCACTGCAGAATTAACCAGGGCTCTTATTTGGGAGTTGTCTCTAACCCCCTTCCTGTCCACACACAAAACTTTTATCTCCGTGTGATGGTACTTTCAACCCAGGCAAGCTGGCCTATCCTGGAGGTGTAGCTAAAGCCAGAATGTGAGGCTTTCACTCAGGCTGGTAACACACTCACTCTTGCAGTGAGGACACAGGCTAGATCACTTAGTTCTCTATTCCCTTCCCACAATTCCCCTATGTGCCCAGGAAGCCAGACGAGTTCTCCCACAATTCACTGGGAAAGAATCATACAGCAGCTCAGGGCCGCCCAGAGGATTCAGGGGGCCTGGGGTCTTCGGCAGCAGGGGGCCCCCACCGCGGAAGGACCCCCCCGCTGCGGGTCTTCGGGGCACTTCGGCGGCAGGTCCCGGGGCAGAAGGACCCCCGCCGCGGGTCTTCGGGGCACTTTGGAGGCGGGTCCCGGAGCGGAAAGACCCCCTGCTGCTGAATTGCCGCCAAAGACCTGGAACGGAAGAAGCTCTGGGGGCCCAGGCCCCGCAAGAGTTTTCCGGGGCCCCTGGAGCAAGTGAAGGACCCTGCTCCAGGGCCCCCAAAAAACTCTCGTGGGGGCCCCTGCAGGGCCCGGGGCAAATTGCCCCACTTGCCTACCCCCCCGGGCGGCCCTGCAGCAGCTCAGTTTACTGCAGCACAGAGAACCATGGGATTTGCCCCCCAAAGTCCTAGTGCCGCACTCGTCAGGCTCTGTAGTGTGGCTGCTCACATCTCAGGTAGGTTGACCCTGGTGTGAACACCCGAACACTTAACTCTGCAGTAAAGACATGTCCAAAGACAGAGAAGAGAGGCCGGGAAGCTATCAGAAGGGTAAATAGAGATGTGCATTCCCCTCCCAAAAAGCAGAGGAAAGAAGGGCAGATCTTCACCCCTCTGCCTTCTGGCAGGTAGGAGAACCTAGCATGGAGGAATCCTTATGCTTCTCACCAAACATGTAATTGCTGGGGTGGGGAAAGGAACATCTTCACACCCCTCCCTAAAGTTCAGTACGGAGCCCTGAGGAGAGTGGGCTTCTCTCAGGGGAATGGGGACAGCACCACTATCCTCCCCTAAGACAGAGTACAGAGGACATGGGGGAAGCTGGCACAGTGGCAGTGGGGGTGATGAAACTTTTCTCCAGAACAGGAAGGAAGAAGCAGAGAGAACTCACTAGAAGAGGAGAGGGGTCTGGTTTGAAAAACGGAGAGTGACCTGGTGATTATGTTCACTTTCCAAACGAAAGCCAGAATCCCATGCTGCTGCCAAAGAGCTGCACATGTAAACATGCTGTCAGTGTGAACACATCCCCCAAACAGCCCGAGTGCAGTCTACAATTGCAGGACAGAACAGGAGGAAAGCAAAAAAGAAAAGGAAAACTGCAGGACAGAACAGGAGTTACAAAAGGAAAAAGCAACAACATTAAGCTCAGGGCAATTAAGAGCAGCTGCCTTTCGCACTAGTTGCTCAACATGGCTCATTGCTTCACTTACTCAAAAAGTCGGGCACTTGGTCCTGACTCAAAGCTGCATCGTCTTCAGCCAAACTGTAGCAAACTAGCAGCATGGACCAAACCAGGAATTGGATCTGCACACACAGCATTTCTGCAGAATAACAGCTCCTGGCAAACACTTTCCTATGGACTCAGTCGATGGAAGAATACCACAATTTTCAGGGAGAGCGAGAGCCTGGATATGCAGCTGTTCCCCGGACCACCACAGCTACTCTGACTCCTCCTGGATTGATGAAGGGGGTGGGACATGCAAACCCCCACCTCCACTAAAAGCAACTGCTTTCTGAACAAGGGGGAGGGACATGTCCCGCCAGCCCCTGTCTAAGGAAGGAAAATGCAGCAACCCGACGCTGCTAATTTGTTTCTGCCTAGAGGAGGGACATGCAGCGCCGACTCCCTCCAACTCCTGCTTTGGGGAAGTGACATGTAACTTCCTCCAGTCGCACCCACTCTGCCCAGCAGTCCAAGGGAGGAAAGGGCAGGGACCTTCTGCACCCTCCGCGTCACTCCCACATGCAGCCAGAGGGAGGGGAAGTGAAGTGCACGCACACTTCTCTCCTGGCCCCAGAAAATCCCAAGTGAGGTACAGGCAGTTCCCCTGCTCACCCCACCCCTCCCGCTGGCCTGAGGAAGGAGAAGTGCCATGCAGTTTTCCCCAAGGCAGCTGTATCTTCATTCCCCCAGCGCCACCCCAGCTTCAGGGCAAACTTGTTGGAACTTGAGTGACGTTCTGGGGAGCTGATAGGGAAAGAGGTCTCTGTTTAAGGAAAGAGGGACATGCTAAAGTTAACAGCTGGTACAAATACACTTCTAATCTTAATGGTATCAATACATTTCTAATTAAGAGGTCAGGACAATGTTTTTAGTATGAAATGGTGTGCGGAGCACTATACAAGACTGCATCTGTGACTGATTGGGGGTTAGCCAGCAGTGGGCTCAGACTGACTATAGAGCAAAGTCTGGCATGGGCTCCCTGACTGGTGAATGGCTCAAGAGACACAACTAAGACATGCCAAATTAGAAGACATGGATTTACTTGAAATCTGAAAAGTACAAACTCTTTTCCCTGTGCCCCTGTCCTGTACCCAATTGCAAGTATCCTGAAAAAGAGCAGGAAAATTACAGGAAGACACTAGGTGGAAACAGGTGATGCAGCAATTCCTGGCTGTGTCCAGTCAGATGTACTGACCGAACACTAAAAATCCAGTTACTGCAGGCAGCGCAGGGGGGAGTGGCAGCCTGTTGTCTAGCCCTTAAGTGACACTTACCATGGCAGCATACATGAACCAGCGTGGGCTGCCTCTTTGAGGAGCATGGTTTGCAGGGCTGCAGTGGAGGACAGGCATGGCAAGGGGGTAAGGAGCTCCCAGCAGGCATGGAATGTTCCCTGGGACAGAAGGAACACGAACTGCTCTACCAGCCGGTGTTTCCCCTGCCTGCACTCTCAGGCAGCTCCAGGGTGGGGAGGGCCCGCACGGGTGGTGATGAGGGTTGCTGGGCAGCAATGCACAGGGAGGCAGGAGGGCCGCATCCTAGTTCGCAAGCAGGGTGGCCTGGCTGCTCCCATGCAGCCGCAGTGCTCTTCTGAGCTGCTCTCCCAGGCAGCCTGCTGAAGCTGGGGTTTGCAAGTCCCTTGGGGCTGCTCATGCTGGAGTTGAGGGGGGAGAGCAGTGAGCGATGATGCCTGGGGAAAGGTGTGGGGCTGTTTTTCAGACATTAGAAAGTTGGCCACCCTAGTTACCAATTTAGTCATTTTCCAACCCTTTCCAAAATTCGAACACCCCCTCTAATTTCAATTCCTGGGGAAAGTACTGGGACAGAACACAGATGGGTGGAATTAATATGAAGGTACAGTTTTAATCTGGGCAAGCTCTTCCCTCTCTGGCTCTGCTACTAATGAGAAGAGATAACAAAAGTCCATGTGTGTGTTCAGAGCATAGCTGAAATCCCTGCTTGATTTCCAGCTATTGTTGTGGTCTTGTCATCTTGTTTCTTTTTCTCCTTCTTCCCCCCTTTATCATCAGGCAACCCTCGCCAGTGCCCTATGGGTGTATAAGCTTCCATTCCTTCACAAAGTAGCCCTCCACCTTCACAAGAGACCCTCCGCGCGCGCCCGTGCACACACACACGCACACACACACACGCACTCCATACTCGTGCTAGGGCCCCCCCTCTCTCACACACTAGCAGCAGTCCATATTCCCAAGGCCCAGTGGAGAATAGACGTGCCACATGTTTAGCTGAACTGTAATTGAGATGGCAACTAAACAGCCTCTATTTTGCTGTTCTATTTAATGAGCTGATTTGTAAATAATTTGCATTAAACATTGCACATGTTGCTTCACAGAACTTGGCAGTTATGTACTAGCTCCCACAGGGAGGGCCCCACTGTCACATACTCTAGCAATAGTGCCAAGAACAAACAGGCTCCCCAAAGTATGAGATCTTTTGAAAAATATGTAATTTTTAAAAATTGACAATAGTTTTTGATCATTTAGGTTTCACTTTCCAAGCATTTCTCTACATCAAAGAGGGCTAGAAAAAATTCATTTTTTAAAATGAAAACATTTCCAGCATAAGAATAGCATTCAACTCTGACACCTCCTTCTGCCACTAACCCCCCCCAAAGAAAAAGCCCCCAAACTTACCACAAGCAGAGTTTTTATCCCAAGAAGGGAGAAATGCCAGAGCGTCCATGAAGTCTAGTGGAGCTTTGGTATTAAGAAAACACATCAAGTATTGCAAGACTTGCATCACAAGGTTCACTCACCCCTAGGGGAGCCTCTTCCTGGCTCTGCTCAAGTCCAACGCCCCCTTCTATAGATCATTCATGCTCTCTCTTCATGACTTGGCCCTCCTGCCGGGTCACCATACGCCTCCCCTTTTGGGATACCAAAGTCCCACTGGATGACTGCCCTAGTGTCTTTGCTCCACTGCCCGGTCTGTGCCTCTTCCCCAGCAGCTCGTAGGGAAACCCAGGCCCACCAATAACTCTGGGGTCCAGGCCAGGGACCCTGCAACCAGAAGCCAAAGTCTGCACAGTCCCAAACCTTGCTACTGTTTCCTTGAGCTGCTCCTACTTCATCTCTATCAGGCTCTTTCTCTACCTTCCTCTGGGTATGCCCTTCCCTCAGGGCCAGGCCCCAGCACTTTGATTCTCCCCTGATTGCCTCCTTTCCCTCTCTACAGCTAGGGAGTGACTGTAGGGCTCCACACTGCATACCCCTTTCTGCTGCCAGCTCCCTGACTTTATCATAGAGCCGCCTGTCCCTTCTCAGCTGGGCTCTACTCCCAATCAGGGGCCGCTCGTCCAGCCTAACTCCTCTCTAGTGTGACCTATCAAGTTAATTGGCCCCCTTTCTGAGCCTCATTAACCTTTGCAGGGCTCGTGTGGAGGTGAACACCCCATCGCAACTTGCAATAAAATTGTGAGAGTTAGCAACAGTGCACTGGCCTCCTCACACGCTATCCCACCCCTCACTAGATCCCCTGTACACACACACTACATCACGTAATTCAGCTTCTGCCCTTCAGCCTCATCCACACATACACTAGCTTCCCCTCACTAGCTCCCTTTGCACAGTAACCCTCCCATCTACGTAACTCTACAACCCACCACATACAGTGAGATAATAATATCTCACTCCCTTGAGCTCTACTCACACGTAAACTTGCCTCCCTTTTCCTCACACATGGTTGGTTTCAGGGTCTGCCTACCAGCTACTTTACCCTGTACATACACACAGCTAGTTTGTGTCTCCCCTATCCCTAGCAGGGCCGGCTCCAGGCAACAGCGAATGAAGCAGGTGTTTGAGGCGGCCAATAGAAAGGGACATCTGGGTCTTCGGCGACGGGTCCCTCAGTCCCTCTCGGAGCAAAGGGACCCACCACTGAATTGCCACCGAAGTATGAAGTGGTGTGGTTGAGCTGCGACCGAAGTGCCGCCGATCATGGTTTTATTTTTTTTTAATTTTTTTTTGCCTCTTGGGGCGGCAAAAAACCTGGAGCCGACCCTGACCCCTAGACTCATACATACATTAGCACCTCGCCTCTTATAAACACAGTTGTAAACTGTGGGAGTCTCCTTCCTCCCCTACTTGCAGCCTATCCTCCTCTCAGGACTGGGGGCTACAATGTGTTGACTGAAAGGAGGGAAACAGAAACAGGCAGCTGTGTACAGACTCCCCAGCATGCCATTAGCATCTCTGCAAGGGGAGAGGAAGAAGCACAGAAGCAGCTGCAGCTCCTCCTCCCCTGCTGCCACATCCCCATGAGAAAAGAAAGGCTGCACTGCAGAGGGGCTATAGCTAGGGATATTTTGTATTGTTTTCATCTGTCCTGCTCTAGCCAAGGATTTGGGAGCAGCAATAGAGGGAAATAAACTTTGTGGGGATCTGTCTCTTCACCCTCCCCATAAAATCATGCATTTGTTACAATGACTGTAGTTGGAACAGAATGGTAACAACAAAGTACTAACAAAAACTAATCAAGTTGACACAGTAAGAAGGAGCCTTACATACAAACTAGATATTTATAGTGCAACTTCATTTCTATCATTAGACCCAAGCAACTTTCCCCTGAACCTGCTTCCAGCTCACCAGTGTCTTTTAACTGTAAGGCCTTGTCTACACTATTGATATTTTGCAAAATTTCTCCTCTTTGTTAACCACCAGAGCTAACAAAGTTGAGAGCCCTAGTGTAGATAGCTGACCAGCTGCTACCAGCATTTTAAGCACTAGGTCATGTAACCCTACTCAATATGTAACTGATATAGGCCAAGATCCAGCAAAGAATTTAACCATGTATTTAACTTTAAACATGTAAATAAGACCATTAAAGTCATGGGACAACTGATTTGTTTAAGTTCTTTGCTAAATTGGAGTCATGGTGCTTAAAATTCAGGTGGCTTCAGGTTAGCTATATACAGTAGGGATCTCAATGTTGCTAACACCAGTGGGGTGGAACCAGTGTTAGTAAACTGTTAGAAATTGGCAAAGTTTCTCTAAGAAGATATGACTTAAAGGAGGTTAATATTGCTTGTAGATACACAGAATCATAGAATATCAGGGTTGGAAGGGACCTCAGGAGGTCATCAATTTCAACCCCCTGCTCAAAACAGGACCAATCCCCAACTAAATCATCCCAGCCAGGGATTTGTCAAGCCTGACCTTAAAAATCTCTAAGGATGGAGATTCCACCACCTCCCTAGGTAACCCATTCCATTCCAGTGCTTCACCACTCTCCTAGTGAAAAAGTTTTCCCTAATATCCAACCTAAACTTCCCCCACTGCAACTTGAGACCATTACTCCTTGTTCTGTCATCTGGTACCACTGAGAACAGTCTACATCCATCCTCTTTGGAACCCCCTTTCAGGTAGTTGAAAGCAGCTATCAAATCCCCCCTCATTCTTCTCTTCTGCAGACTAAACAATCCCAGTTCCCTCAGCCTCTCCTCATAAGTCATGTGCTCCAGACCCCCTAATCATTTTTGTTGCCCTCTGTTGGACTCTTTCCAATTTTTCCACATCCTTCTTTTAGTGTGGGGCCCAAAACTGGACACAGTACTCCAGATGAGGCCTCACCAATGCAGAATAGAGGGGAATGATCACATCCCTCAATCTGCTGGCAATGCCCCTATTTATACAGCCCAAAATGCAGTTAGCCTTCTTGGCAACAAGGGCACACTGCTGACTCATATCCAGCTTCTCGTCCACTGTAACCCCTAGGTCCTTTTCTACAGAACTGTTGCCTAGCCATTCGGTCCCTAGTCTGTAGCAGTGCATGGGATTCTTCCGTTCTAAGTGCAGGACTCTGCACTTGTCCTGTTGAACCTCATCAGATTTCTTTTGGCCCAATCCTCTAATTTGTCTAGGTCCCTCTGTATCCTATCTTTACTCTCCAGCATATCTGCCACTTCTCCCAGTTTAGTGTCATCTGCAAACTTGCTGAGGGTGCAGTCCACGCCATCCTCCAGATCATTAATGAAGATATTGAACAAAACTGGCCCCAGGACCAACCCTTGGGGCACTCTGCTTGATACCAGCTGCCAACTAGACATGGAGCCATTGATCACTACCCATTGAGCCCAACAATTTAGCCGGCTTTCTATCCACCTTATAGTCCATTCCTCCAGCCCATACTTCTTTAACTTGCTGGCAAGAATACTGTGGGAGACCGTATCAAAAGCTTTGCTAAAGTCAAGGAAAAACATGTCCACTGCTTTCCCTTCATCCACAGAGCCAGTTATCTCATCATAGAAGGCAATTAGGTTAGTCAGGCATGACTTGCCCTTGGTGAATCCATGCTGACTGTTCCTGATCATTTTCCTCTCCTCTAAGTGCTTCAGAATTGATTCCATGATTTTTCCAGAGACTGCGGTGAGGCTGACTGGCCTGTAGTTCCCTGGATCCTCTTTCTTCCCTTTTTTAAAGATGGGCACTACATTAGCCTTTTTCCAGTCATCCCCCGATCGCCATGAGTTTTCAAAGATAATGGCCAATGGCTCTGCAATCACATCCACCAACTCCTTTAGCATCCTTGGATGCAGCACATCCATTTCCATGGACTTGTGCTCATCCAGCTTTTCTAAATAGTCCTGAACCACTTCTTTCTCCACAGAGGGCTGGTCACCTCCTCCCCATGCTGTGCTGCCCAGTGCAGCAGTCTGGGAGCTGACCTTGTTCGTGAAAAAAGAGGCAAAAAAAGGATTGAGTACATTAGCTTTTTCCACATCCTCTGTCACTAGGTTGCCTCCCTCATTCAGTAAGGGGCCCACACTTTCCTTGACTTTCTTCTTGTTGCTAACATACTTGAAGAAACCCTTCTTGTTACACTTAACATTTCTGCTACCCGCAACTCCAAGTGTGATTTGGCCTTCCTGATTTCACTCAGCAATATTTTTATTCTCCTCCCTGGTCATTTGTCCAATCTTCCACTTCTTGTAACCTTTTTTGTGTTTAAGATCAGCAAGGATTTCACTGTTAAGCCAAGCTGGTTGCCTGCCATATTTACTATTCTTTCTACACATCAGGATGGTTTGTTCCTGCAACCTCAACAAGGTTATCAATTATCAATACCATTGCATTTACTCATGTACTAACACATAATTATGACTTTTTTAGAATCAAAAATAGTATTTACTTAATGTGCAGCTGCAAAAAAATATTTAACATTTGCAAAAATTATCACATAATTGCATGCAAAAAGTTGAGTAAAAATAATGTTGTTTTGAGTTCTAAGAATGAATGAAATGATCTGTACCTCACAAAAATAAACATTACCACAATTACATTACAAATTGCAGAAGCTTGGCTTTAGTTATCTGGTTCTTGCTATGTATACACGGAGAGAGAGAGAGAAATAGATTTAATTTCTCCAAATAGCTTTGTCACATTTAAAAGAGAAGCAAAATAGGTTTGACAGAGGACAATGGAATTTTGATTTCAGTTCATGTGGCAAAAAGAAAGACACAAGACTATTTTTGAATAAAGCTGGTCAAATAATGAAAAGAAAAACTTTCAAATAATTTACATGAAAGATATTTTTAAATTTGCTGAAATTTTATTGTATAATAATATTATGATTTACTTTTAGACCAGCTCTTATGATTTATATTGTTTGATTACAACATTACACCTGTACCTCCCTAGACCCAGATGTGTGACTCCTATTGACATCTGTATCTGAAATGTGTTATGACTTGTATGCAAAATATATTGTTATGGGCATTATTTTTTCTAAACAAGATCAATTTGATTTGGATAATGCTGTTATTCATTTGGTAAATGTTCTGCAGAAGGATGACAGAATGAGAAACCGCAGACAAATAAAACATACTTAACTGTAGCCCCAGATGTGGGAACTAAATATTAGTTGACCATTAATCATAAGTTTTGATCTACAATTCACTTCCATAGCGAAATCTACACATTGAGATAAGTTTTATTTAAGAAAATAACTGGTAAAAGTTGCAAAATTCTGAGTCCCCATGAAGCTCTGACAAAAACCAGAAGTTTTAGCTCAAGGATCTTCCAGATGGAATAATTTTGCTTTACGTATCTTATTTTGCATTCAGTAGAATTAAATACAAACATATTCTGTGTTCTCTTTGATATTTTCTTTTGATATAAATTCGATACATATTTTCCAAAGGGAAAAGATTATGGTCCCACATTTGATGTAATTACATGAATTTATACAAACTATGAGTCCAATCCTGTTCCCAGAAGAAGTCAGTGGAAGAACTTCCATTGACTTCAATAAGAGAAGGATCAGTCTTCATGTTTGGATAATTCAAATTCTTTTTGTCATTGCTGATAACACAGTCTCTGGCCTCAGGTAATTGTTGGCAGCACAGAACCACTTTTGATACCATTTTTTCCCTAAGTCCTACATTTTGAATCATGGATATTTACATTATTCAGAGATTGAAAGGATGTGGAAACATTCAATTTTTCTGTGGATGAACATTTGTAGAGACATAATAGGGATTACATTTGATTCACAAAATACAATCACCTGCTACCATTGATTATGGCAGCATGGAGGAAATCAGCAGTTCTCAATGTACTAGGTGACTTTGTTATGAAGGAAGATGGATGTGTTCCTGAGAATAGCATCAGTTGACTGAGCAACTAGCATCAGGCCAAGAATGTCATCAAATGTAAACGCACAGGCAATAAAAAGAAACACATTTATTGTAAATAATAGGTCAGATGCTCTGAACATAGTACACTAAACTTAGCCAAAATCTTTAATATCAATGAGAATTATTTATTGGCACCAAAGCCATTAGATCAGTAAATCCAGATATGTGGAACTGCAAATCTTTGGTCCTTGGGATGGAGAGAAAGCTAGACAAGCTCTCCTCAAGTACTTTTTACAGGTACCTTTGTGAATTTTCTGCTGCCAGCTTTTTTCCTTCTTAGGGCTTGTCTACATAGGGACCTGGCCTACATTACAAAGTTTTGCCACCATAACTATTTCGGATAGGAGTGTGAAAAAATTACGCCCCTAACCAACAAAGCTAGAATGGCAAAAACCCTTAGTGCTGACACAATTATACTAGCAAAAGTGTCCTTCTGCCAGCATAATTTATGTAATACAGGGGTGTGGTTTAACTTTGCCTCAATACAAACAATGTCTCCACTATGGGGCTTTGCTAGAGTAGCTATACTCATATAGGTATGCTCAGAAGAGTTTGTAGTGTAGACCAGGCCTCAGGAGACTTCATCTGAATCAACTCATGGCGTGAATTTAAAATGCATAAATTAAAGTGCTTTAAATCCCTGCATGGATATTCAGCTTCAGAAGTGGCCTTTAAGGAGGATCAAGCTACAGTGAACTAAGGCCATTTTACTTCTGAATCAGAGCATCCACAGAGGGGTTTAATGCTATTTAATTTATGTGCATTTACTTCACAGCTTCCACTGATTTGTCTTAACTTTCCTGAGTACTCTCATGTAGACAAGCCCTCAATGTCAGTCTTCCAACTGCTTCTTGTAGAGGTGAAAAATATATTCCGGGGGGAAAAAACACTCCACCTGTACAAAGCCCCTATAATCAAGCTCAATATAGCTGGAGTTGGAGAGGCTAGGACAGGGGTAGGCAACTTATGGCACGTGTGCCGAAGGCGACACGCAAGCTGATTTTCAGCGGCACTCTCATTGCCCGGGTCCTGGCCACTGGTCTGGGGGGGCTCTGCATTTTAATTTAATTTTAAATGAAGCTTTTAAACATTTTAAAAACCTTATTTACTTTACATACAACAATAGTTTAGTTATGTATTACAGACTTATAGAAAGAGACCTTTTGGAAACGTTAAAATGTATTACTGGCACGCGAAACCTTAAATTAGAGTGAATAAATGAAGAGTCAGCACACCACTGCTGAAAGGTTGCCGACCTCTGGGCTAGGAAGTGGAATCCAACCCCACAACCCACAGGCAGTGAATGGAGCTGCTGTGCAGTCTCCTTGAGGCTGCTCTTCCAGCTGGCCTGGAACAGTAACCACAATCCCTGCAGGTCAACTGTGATAGATATTGGGGCCACTGGATCTCTGGCACTTCTCCAGTTACAGCCTTCTGTGCTGGCCTGTGTGGCCTTGGTGCAGAGACCCTCTGTACAGCCCAGAGTGGGTGCTCATGCACCTTTGCACAGACCAGGGGCGGCTCCAGGCCCCAGTATGCCAAGCGCGTGCTTGGGGTGGCAAGCTGCAGAGGGCGCTCTGCTGGTGTCACGAGGGCGGCAGGCAGGCTTCCCTCGGCGGCTTGCCTCCAGACAGTCTGCTGGTCCCGCGGCTTCGGTGGACCTCCCGCAGGTGTGCCTGTGGGAGGTCCACCGAAGCCGCGGGACCATCGGACCGTCCGCAGGCAAGCCACGGAAGGCAGCCTGCCTGCAATGCTTGGGGTGGCAAAATTCCTAGAGCCACCCCTGGCACAGACACTATGTAATGCCAACAGACCCCATTTTTGTGGCTGGCAGGATCAAACCTGGGACCTCTGAAGCTAAATGCGTGAGTCTGTACTGCATGAGCTAAAAGCCACATGGCTCTAATCCAAGGTTGTAGCAGACTCATCAGTCTCTAGGTGGTCTAGGTGCCACTGGAGGGGGACAGAGCACCACACTCAGCCGGCCTGGGTTACAACTGCATGGATTCAAAGATTTTTAAGGACAGAAGGGATCATTAGATCATCTAATCTGACCCTGGTGAATAGGGTGACCAGATGTCCTGATAAAATCTGGACCGTCCTGATATTCAGTCGTCTGTTCCACGTCCCAATGGATGTATGGTCGGGATGCCATTTGTCCCGACATTCTGGCTCTTTTTTGTTTTGTTTTTTGTTTTGTTTTGTTTTGCTTTGGTGGAGCTCTGGCTCAGCTTTTTTTCTTGCTTCAGCGGCGCTCTGGATCTGCCCCCCCCATGTGTCCCAATATTTTGTTCATGTAATCTGGTCACCCTACTGCTGTATAACATGGAAATAAAACCATCATAACAGTCACTTCTGGCCTTAAAACCTATGAACCTATATGCTCTATGAGGCTATGTAATGGGTGAACCGAGGTAGCACCAGTATAGACAGACCTGTGAGGGAGAGTTTAACAAACAAAAGGGCATATAGAGGAGTCTGTATAGACGTTAGAGAAGAAAACAATGTTGCTAAATGGTACAGAAAATAGAGAAAATAAGTATAGCATGAAAGTCCTTAAATAACGCTATTTTTACTGAAAGGCTTTCTCCCACTTAATTCCAACTGTTCCTTGACTGCCTCTCTATCTTTTCAGACTCCTTTATTTTATTTTTTCCTGGGAATTTAATGGTTATACTATGTTCACTTGACCTGGGAATGGTTGGATGAGCCTCCTACAGCTTGAAATAGAATCTCTTGGGGTTCATTATATAGAAATTTTGACCCTGACACTGAAGTCATTTGGGCCTAGTCTTGAAGTCAGTGAGCGTTTTAGTAGGAGTAAGATCGGACCTACACATGTAACTTTGATCTAATGGAGATCAGCATGAAGGCACCATTTTCCTTAAGATGAGCTATTAGCTTTGAGATTTAAAATTGGTGGTACAGTCTCTTCCCCAGAAACATGTAAAGCCCAACTGCCTTTAACATTTCGATTAGTATGTGCCACTTCTCTCTGCATTTAGCCCTCAGGTTTATTTAATGCCTTACTTTGTCCAAATTTGGAAGCTGTTATTAAGAAAGCTATTGCTGAGAAAAGTTACTTTGCAGACAAGTAGCTTGTAGAAAAAATATCAAGCCACACACTTTTTCTATCTGAAAATGACATTTCTTGCCATAGTTTGTAAATTACCCAGTTTTATTAGAAATGCAAACTTGAATTCATCTATTTTATAAATAATTCTCCAAAAAGTTAAAGGTTGCAGAGAAAATTAATTCCTGGTTCATATCTGCTCTCCTGAATTCTTATTGATAAAAGTTCAGATTGGGGCAAACGTTAAAAGAAAAAGTTCTCAACTTCCTAGAATCTCTGGCAAGTTCATGCCTTTTTACCATGCTAGACATGTGTCATTTTTGTCCTTTTCTTGATAATCTCTCAATCTTTGCCAATATGAACCACAATGAAAAGACAGAAGAAAAGTTTCAAAGTATGGACCATTCTGGGAATCAAGAAAATAAAGATGTATAGAGCGTTGGTGTAGGTTGAATCTGCTGTAAATTATGCACCATAGATACATGCTATAGAATCAAATTAATTTCAACTTTCACATCCCACTGTGAAATATGAGAGGACATTTTCTCATTTTGCACCGGGGAAATATGATAAACTGGCAATATAGTTCTATCAGGGATATAGAACAATGCTCTCTTCCTCATAGCAGGATATTAACAAACAAGACAACAATATATATGAATTTTCATTAGAACAGAAAAAGGAGAAGTACTCTACAGATAAAATAGAAAATATGAACTTTGCCCTATAGCTTCAAAGAGAAGTAAAACAGTTATTATAATGGAAAACCCTTAGCTGTAAGCATGTTGTGCACTTTAGGAATCACTATATAACCCTCTCATACATAATCACATCATATTTTGGAAAAACAGGTTGAGTATAAAGCTTATTCATTTACTTAAGAGCCTCTTGAAAAGTAAATAGATCACAAACAGGAGACCATCCAGTCATATTACACTTCATAAAGAAAGCAACATCATAAACTATAGGGCAAACAAAGATGTTAAATAAAAACAATGAATTTCAGCAGAACAAATTATGGAAGCATGAGGGAATTGCTAGGAATAATCAAATGATATGAAGCAACAGATAAGGACAGGCTGACACATAAAATATTTAGAGAAAAAATAATTTACTGTAAATACACTTGAACCAACAAATAAATAACAAAAAAAAGATACAAGTTTGCAGTCTTTACTCAAGATTAAATAATTCCCTCCTTTCGGAAGGAGAATTCAGTGGAAATTACTATACCCTGCAGAGGAATGGAGGAACAAATGGATTCCTTCAGGTTTTACTCATGTAGCTTCTGTGTGATCATTCCACTTGGACAATGTTCCTCTTCCACCTACTGTAAAACAAACTGGGAAGTTCAGGTTCAAAAGTCTTGACCGACATACAGGAAGTGTGGCTTTATACTCAGAACTCGGGGCAAACATGCAGAGCTGTGCAGCATTAAGGAAAAAAGTTCACCTAGGACTCCACTTTTTGGATCACATTGTGTGGCTGACTCCAAAAGCAGGTTTCTCATCACAGAGGATGTTTCTATGTAAGATAAGGGTTGGTGTTATCTTATGAGATAAATCTCTATGGGTTTTGAGGAGGAGGATGCTTTGTAGAACAGCTACTCCTCCCAGCTTCATCCATCCACGCTGTCCCACCATTCCCTCTGAAACCAGGGAGCTGTAAGTCTGTGAGGGACTTCAGGGAGAGGCAGACAGTGCTGTTTCTGCACATCTCCTCCCAGTTTGTGGATATTTGCAGATACTTCAGCTCCTTGATGCTTGGTCTCAAGTTAGGGTGACCAGATGTCCTGATTTTATAGGGACAGTCCCAATTTTTGGGTCTTTTTCTTATATAGGCTCCTATTACCCCCCACCCTGCCCCTATTTTTCACATTTGCTGTCTGGTGACTGTATCTCTAGTCCTATATCAAGTCTCATTGGTATCAATGTGAGATTTGCCTCTAGGAACATATGATGAATATCATGGATTTTTAGCAGGTAAAACTCATAGCCCAATTCCTGGAACTAGCTTACAGTCCGAGTAGCCTGGCTGTACACTGGGTATTTCATCAGGGTGTTGGACGGCAGGAATCCTCTCACTCAAAGCCAGAGAGCCCACCACAACTGCAACTACAATCTCAAGACTACAGCAGCCCAGACTGCCATTGGGCTCCCTTACCGTCCTCCCTTATATAGTGGAAAATGGTTGACTGGATCTATATACTTGTGGATCCATTGGCCTTCTCCTGATTTATTCTGCATGCTGGGAGTAAGTGACATATAGTGGAATACAGCTCCATAGCCTGTAGGAAGTGTGGACCCTCTGTATCTCCAAATCCTGCCCTCCTTTTCTCCTCTGAGAGAACTGGTCTGACTTAGGTGAGTCAGGGCACTCCATAGCCAGAGAGGAAGAGGCAGGATTAGGCCCTCTGCATTACTATATACAATACACAGAGAACTGCCCTGATATTCGACTCCTGGATTCATTACCTATTTTCTGTAATATATTGTTTCCTGAAATTGAAAAAGCCGTACACGGGAAATGCAATCTGGACACACAGTACATAGATACATTTTTGTAAATCAAAATGAAAATTATCCATGCAAGTCAAATTACTTAAATTACATTTTTAATGTATGTCAGATACACAAATACAAAAAAAAATGTTATGAACATTCTTTTATTTACTTAGTTTAACTCTTCAGTGAACAGAAGTACATGTATTAATAATGTTTTGCCCTTTCTCCAGGTCCAGCCTTAGGTCAAAACATCACCCATGACAATAGCAAAAAAAGACTTTTCCATCCTCTCCGCTGCCCCTCCTCCTTCCCCACCACATGGACACTCAGAGTTTGAAAAAGGAAAAAAGGGTTGTAAAAGTTTGCTAAAAGTATCTACAAGATAACAAATATTACCATCCAACTAAAAGGATAAACCCCACTCCTGGAGTTGGGGGAAAATGCCACTGGTCTCTGATCAACATTTTATAATATGCTGTATGACCTCTGGGAAGCTTGCAGCACATATTTTAATTAAAAATAGCTTTCAGCATGATCTGTATTTGAGAGGTCTCCTACAGAATGTAAGCTCTTCAGGGCAGGGACTCTCATATAGTGACTTGCACAATGGGGCCCATTAATTATAACAGTAAATAATCCGTGAGATTGGGTATTTTCTCTGTTCTGATGAATTCTTACTATAAAAAGTAGTTGATTGATTTTCATTCTGGCAAAAAGTGCCTGACTGAGAGCCCTGAAAACCTCTATGCACAGAACTAGTACAGCACAAGCAGCCTTCTTCACCACACTGCCTTGCCAACGTGCCTCTGGCCTGCCAGGGCTCCCTGCCAGGGGATGAATGAGTTCTGTAGTTCAGTCTGTGCATTAGGAGACACTGAACAGTGTTCACAGGGTAACAACATTCAAACACTACAGAGCTGTTCTATATATAAACTGGTGACCTAAAGATGAAAGGCTCTTCTTGCTATTACTGATCCATTGAGTCAGCCATTCTGAAATAGACCTTAAAAAGTGTTTAATAAAACAATAGGCATTTGGTTACTTTCGAGCTACCAAATGGAAGATGCTTTTTAATCTTTTAAAAATGATTCTGATTTTATACTTTTACTTTAAAACCAAACACAGAAGTAATATCTATTTTACCTTTACATTCTTTCCATGGTCCAAATTCTGCTATCCTTACTTGTGCAATAATCCTACTGAAGTCAGTGGGTAAAATCCTGGCTCCATTGAAGTCAATGGCAAAACTCCCAGTGACTTCAATGGAGCCAGGATTTTGCTCAGTGGGACTATTCATGTGGTTAAGGAAGCAGGATTTCATGCTATATGTAACTTTCACTGACTTCAGTATGAGTTAAGTGAATGGAAGGACTGCAGATCTGGGCCCTCTGCATATGCGTAGCTTCCACTATGAGTTGTGAAAGAATAGTGAAAAGTACAGATGCCTAATAAACTTATTCCAGTGATTAGATTTACAGTAAGCCTTTCACACTGCCATTATTTCATATGCTGTTATATTGTCTCATCTTATTTCTAAAGATGTTTTAAAAGTCTCTTTGAACACAAATATACATCATAGGTCTCAATCCATTAATGAATAGTGTTAATCAGCTTCTATCTGAACAAACAAACAAAACTTCCATTAACTAATAGCCAAGGTTCCATTGTAACTATTTTGGGGAAAGAGCTGAGATTTTAACAAATAAAATAAAATATATGTGCTGTAAGTTTCAGAGCAATATATACATCATTCTGGTGTGTTGGAATTTAGTCTGAAGTCTGGTTACTGAGGTAGAACAACTTGAACTGATTTCAAGCTGTTTAAAAGATATTCTGCAATTCAAATAGAGAGAGGTGACGACCGCAGAGCAATGGACATCTGTTTTTATGTCTCTCCGGACATTAAGGGCTCATCCATCCTTACCAATTGACTTCAGTAGACTTTGGATCAGGCCCAGAAAAACAGTTTTGAGTCAGAGCTACGTGATAAATCAATTCACACCAAATCCTGTATTTGCAATGTATGGACATAAAAGCTTGAAGTTGCACATGCTGTTGGAATAAATATTTATTTCAAAATGGCCACCTACAAGGATTTTTAGATCAAAATTTTGGTTTATTGAAGAGAAAAATATAGTTTTTGTTAGCCTGTCAATAGGTTAACATATTTTTTAAAAAATATTTTCAGATGGCATATGTGTCTGTCGTAAAAATAGTCTGCACTCTGAATCTCTTTACCATGGATTCCAGAAGGTTAAAACATTTCAGAAGAAACTAATACCTAGGTCAATACAGTATTTTTTTCTCTCTAAAAAAAATCTTGATAGTGTCATTAACATGTTATCACATCAGCTATTTTTTTTCAGTACTGTGCATGCCATCAGCATTTTTGACTAAGGGTCTATGGCAAGTAGTTAGCAACTCTAGTTAAAAACTGAGTTTTTAAGGTCCTTATTAAAGTCACCGCCATGAATACCAAGTGGAATTAGTAATTATTAACTGCTTATTTTGAAAAACTGTCTAAAAAGGCCAAATATATTCTCTTGTACTAGAATAAATGGACTTGCAGGTTAGAATACGCTGCTGCTATGGACACCTAAGAATCTCATTATTTGTATATGTGGTATCCACAAAACAATGCTATTATAGGTATGATAATTACAAATGTGCCTTATGTATTAAATTCTCTTCTATGCAAAGTGCTTGCACAATAGCCTGTGCAGCTCCTAGGCATATCCTGAAACCTAATTAGGATTAAGTGTTGTATAGGCCTTGTGTGGGATCTCTGCACAGGAGGTAGATTTTTCAGAACCCTCAGGGTCATCTTCAGGTTTAAAGCTGCTCTATTGAGTTTTCTGAACTATGACAAACATTTCTGTTTTGTACAAGAACCTCTCCACTAGAACTCAGAGGAAAGAGGAGGAAGTGATCTGACTGTGTTTAAACAGGATTCACTTTTGGCAGTGCCTTAGAATGGGTCCTTAAAGAAAAAGGTAGAACACCAAAGGGAGAAGAGTCAGGGGCAGGGAAGGAGACAGGCAAAGAAAGAGGGAAAGGCAAAGAGGTTGAGGAGATATTTTTGTAAGCTTTGGATCCATGTAAGCTAGGCTATATATTCAGTTGTTTCTGATTAAATCACTGTCCAGGCCCATAGTTTGGCATCAGGACCCTCTAGCCCTGCTTGCATTAGTCTTGTCATTCATAAATTCCTATCTTTTATTTTATGTAAGCCAACAGCGTAGACTGATTGTGTTTGGGCATGCACCATATGTGTGGCATTGTAGTGTGAACAACGTAAAGTCAAATTCACCATAAATAGCAAATACAAGTTAGACTCACCAAAATGTGCTTATTGATGGTGAATTTTTATTCTATTTGTGGAGCAAATTCCACAGAAATCTTCAGTGCTTTCTTCTTTAAGACTAATTTGTGGGTCTGAATGTTAAGTGTGTTTCTTTGTAATGTTCCTGTTAACTGCTGTATGACTAAAAATTATCTACAGTACCTTCAATACACACAAAATATATTTGCTCTAGCTGAATTATATCACTAAGATGTGCTAATAAACATCCATGTCATCAGTTATAAAGAAATAGCAACGAAATAGTGCTTTTATATATCTTGTCAGTAAAACTAATTTTCCAGTGTCTGAAGTGCTAATAGAAATCTGCAGTAATGTCCACTTTTTGCTTTTCTTGTTGCTTGTAAGTTACATTTTTAAATGTAGTTGTTGAGCCTCTGTACAGGGGATTTGTTCCCTAAAAACAACAAACAAACAAAAACAAAAAAAGAAAAATGCTAGTAAGTTAAATATAATTTTTCTTAAATCTGCCATTTGACCATTGACTCATTTGTACATGTGTGTAGATGCAACCCATTAACTTTAATGCTACCTTTTCAGCTTTAGAGCAGTGTGGGTCACCATCATGTAAATGATTCCTGACCTGATTCTGTCTGGTAATGCAAACCACACACAAACTCAGTAGTATCTTTTATTCCTTATATGTGGAAGTAATGTGCTTATTACTGCACTACAGAATATAGCACAGTAAATTTGTCATGTGAAGATCCACTGAAGATCGTAATATGGCATAACTATGATCAGTCTACACAGAGCATAACAAATCAATCCAGAACTAGGAAAAATGTAACAACAAACAAACTTGTTTCCCAGGTTAAAAAAAACAAATCTAGTCAAACAGTATGTTGCCAAAGATGTAGTTAATCATGTGTCTTACATTATTTTCATGCAGAGCATCATGACTGGATCATTCTAAAAGGAAAAGACTATACAAAGTGTTTTCTATAAAGGGTCATTTAAATTGTTTATGATGCCACCATTCCCCTACTTGATCTCTGCAGGCTACTCTTGATAGCAGATGTAACAGAGTGGCAGATCAGTCTAAAACTTCCCAGTTGTAATCACATATAACTATGAATAATCAATCAAATGACAGATTTATTATTTCTGGCACTCAGAACTATGGGCCAAGTAAAAGCAGCAAAAGATGTGTTTTAAAATGATAGTCAGAACACCATGTACACTTATTACAGAATGAAACACTTTATATACAGTAGAAGTCATGCATCAATACCCCTTCAGGCAAGTGTGCTTTGCTGGCCTGCACCTGTGGAATAAGATCCCTTCCAGTGGTATCAGCGGTTTTGTGCTATCTGAAACTACAGATATCCTTATTCTTGCCTTGAGGATTACAAAGCTGTCCAAATTCTTAACACACAGTCATTTACCACCCACAATGAGCTAGAGCACTCCTTCTCCCCTTGAGGCCAGTCCCTCACTGAACCACCTTCCTTACGTAGGCACCTAAAAGTTGCCTTCAGATGGCATTTCTGCTTTCAACATTGACACTGAAATGTGACTCCTCAATGTTCTCCATCACATTGCGGAATCCTTCAACTGTCTAATTACACAGATGGTATAATTATATTTTGCAGTACAGTTTCCTGAATTATTTTTGGGGGATTTTTAGGCAAATTCTCTCCATTCTTTTTCCACTTTTCCCTCATTCTTACAATCTTCGGGTGAATCCCCGATGCCCACTCTAGACCCACAGAAGCTGATTTCAGCTTTCTCAGCAGCTTGTCAATGTTATTATGACTTGAACTCTGGTCAGATGCAGCTACTTGGAGGTGAGGTGTCCTGGCTCTCATACTGATTCCCTCTGTGGTCTTAACTACCTCAGTTGTCTGTGTGCAAAATGACACTAATAATACTTTCCTACCTGAGGATTAGTTAGATGATGATGGAGAAGTGCTTTGAAAATGAAAGGTGCTAGATAAGTATTATTAGGTAATGCATATCCGTTCTGGCTTTAATTAATTACCAACCCATGTAACTTCTCAACATGTTATTTTCTGTTTTAGACTTTTTTTTTAAAAAAGAATCACAAAGTTTACACCTTAATTTCAATTATGTGCTAATCCTAGATAAAATGTTCTGTAGTCACTTTGGAGGGGAGGGAGGAATGATTCACCATTAAACTGCTCAGTTAATTATAAAGATAGTACTCATTTGTCAAGCCTGTTTTTTTCTATAAAAACACAAATTTGTGCCAATTAGTATATGTAATGTATATTAACATGATTTTTTTCATAGCTTCTTTTAATCACGTTTAAACAAAGCTGCAGCAACTCACTAATCTGCAGTTGATATTGCATGTCTTTTCAGGTCTGCTGGTTAACCCATTTTTACTGTTACCAACACACTGAAATGTTATGTAACAGTTTTCTATTTGAATAAAAATGTTCTCGCAAAATGCTGCTTTTATTCTTTTATATGCAAGTAGTAATAATGAGGCAGCTAAAGTGTTTGTTGACATTACCATTGACATTACCGTTATTTGGCCATGCAGAGAACTAAGGGGGAGTAGAGCTGTACAGAGTGTGGCTCTGGGGGAGATCAGAGAATGCTCAATCAGGACTCTCCACTGTAAGCAAGTGGTGTGTGGGGGGAAGATAGGGGATGGATGGGGCAGAGAGTGGGAACCTTGGGTCCCACCACACTACTCACCAGTCAGAATAGCTGGCTGAGTTCACAGGGTGGGGGAGCAAAGATGAAGTAACTTACTCCCCATCAGAGCAAAGGGAGAACTGGAGTGGAATTGTAATTCTGAGACATAATTCTTTGCCTGACCTTCTCTTGGAATGGCACAGTTGCACACTGTCCCTTGCTCTGGGCTAAGCTTAATGGCTCAATCTAGCTCAAAGTGCTTTCCAAACTATGCTCTGAGCTGCTGAGGGCCTTCAGTCTTCACAGTCAATGGAAGTTGAGGATGCTCAACTCGTCACAAGACCAGGCTCTCTGATTTTGCTTACTCATGTAGTACAGGCATTTCTGAGGTGAAATGCATCAGCTATTTAAGAGATGAGCCTAAACCTTGGAACAAAGTTCACAGCTTACACCTAGCTCCATAGCATAAGAACAGCCATATTAGGTCAGACCAATGGTCCATCTAGCCCAGCATCCTGTCTTCCAATAGTGGCCAATGTCAGGTGCTTCAGAGGGAAAGAACAGAACAAGTAATCATCAAGTGATCCAGCCTCTGTTGCCCATTCCAAGTTCTAGGCGGCTCACTTCACCCCTACTCTTGTAGAAGGTTCCCTGGGATTTTTAATATAACAATATGGCAACTCCAAAGCTATGCACTCCTTTCAGAACAAAACCTGAAGCAAGCAGAAAACCTCTGTGGTTCCAGGCTTTGGATGAAAATGAGGCTTCTTTATCTTTTACACAAACTTTTAGCCGAGGTTCAGGATCCTGAGCCTGAGATGCATGTAAACCTCAGAATGCTCAGATGGCCTCCCAATTCCCCAAGAGGTCTCCTCCCACCACAGGCCTGTGATCTTTCATTTATCTGTTGTCAGTCTTCTTGGGGCATGGCAGTGGCTTCCCATCTCCTACCAGTGTCACTATGGGCAGCTGACAGGCCTTGGAAATACCTTCTCTCCCACTTTCAGCAAGAGTGGTGGAAGACATATGCTGTCAGAATTTTATTCAGCTCTACTGTAGTCAGCCACTTCAGACTGCACCACATGGTTAATTAGGGAAACCCCAGGGATTTTCAGGGCTAACACAAGGTATGTTAATGCTGGTTTCCAGTGCCCTTTGTCTGGCCTCACTGATTTTCCCTTCAGAAGTTTATTTATTTTCTCTCCTGATGGCTCTTCTATTCCTTCACCTCCCTCTTACCAGCCTTGGCTAACCAAAGGCATTGTGGAAACATTCTTGGAGTTAAGCTGTACCTATTTTTCTTTCTCAGATGCTGGAGAATATGTAGAGACTGGTCCTGCTGAAGTGTGTCAATCATGATGCTACTCTGCTCTGTGTAGCTTTGCCTTAGTCAATGAATCACTATTTAATACATCATAATACATTAAAATCCCTTCCACTCTTCTCTAGAAAAGCTTACTGAACATATGGTTCCCAGCCCTTTTCATTTAAAGACTTTTGCAAAAGAGCAAAAGTTCCAGGCAGAAGGAACAGGGAAAAAGGAACGTGATATTTATGGGAACAGGATTGTGCCTCTAATCTTAATCAAATTATTTACTAACAATTGCATATAAAATTATTCATTAGATGCCCAGTTGTTCGTTAAAAAACCAACATCTCAGTGCATCATATTTGTGTGTGGAAGAAATAAAATGAAGAATATTAAAATCCATCTATTTTTCATTCATTCCTAAAAACTCATTACAATTTTAATTTATAGCATGCTATATAGTGAAAATCTACTGACACAAAAGCATGGTTTGGGAAATCTGTCCAATTCCTTTATTATTTGAGAGCCATTGAGCCAAATCATAGAGATTTGTATAAAATTAATGCAAGTACATACCGTTTGCCATTTGGCCTTTGATCTTTCTGCTTCAAACTTGGCAACCTCTTTTCGGTCTTGAAAAGAAACTAGCAATTTCCATATACAAAGTAGAACAATGCCAATCAGAAGGATAGCAAGAGAAACACCCAACATTATCATCGGAATGTTTGGAGGTTGTGGGCAATCTGTAGAAACAAAGCAAGCTATGAGTGTTATTTACAAGTATAGCTAACTGAAAACAGCTCAGAAGAACCTTCTGGTTTTCCTTGCTGGGTGTTGCATGTGCCTTTTCTTTCAAGTTCATGTACCTTTCCAGTCCCTGAATACAAACCCAAGAATTCAAAGTGAAACTCATTTGAAATAGTTTTAGCTGAAGCCACCATTTAGCTCAGGTTTCCATGAAATTCAAACCAGGCTTATGAAAAGGTTTGAGAAACTGGCCCAGAAGGATTATACTGCAAGGGTAAAAAGTATTCACTACGGAGGTTTCCCATTGCTCTAATACAAAATTAACTAGATACAGATTCTCTGGAGTTAAATTTGGAACACCAAAAATAAAAATCTAAAAGTGATTTTTCCAAAAGAAATGAGAAAAGTGATTGGCTTAGTGGTAGCATGAAGTCTCACAATAGTTTCACTTCTTGGATTTACGGCACTCAGGCATATTGCAGAGGGAAAGATGCTGACTAGATTGTTGGCAGTTTAGTGGATGACTACTAACACAAGGAAATAGCATCGGTGAAATGGAGAAGCTAGGGGGAAATGGCATCTCAAAAATAAAGAAAAGCAAGAAAACCCAAGATTTCTCTTGAAATGCCTCAGATGTGGGACTGGGATTTGACTCAAATAAATAAGATTAGACTTGTTTGGAAAAAGTTACAACAGAACCATTTTCCATCAGAGAATGCAGTTGTCGAAAATAAAAATGCTGGGAAATCATGTCAATTTTGCAGAAAGTTCATTTTAAAATTCAGCATGATTTCTTTATATTACAATATGTAATGTAACATTTTAAAAAAGTTATAATATCAATGAAACATTTTGATTTTGTCCAAACAAAATGTTCTGATTGATCCAAAATTATTATTTTTCTGGAATTTTCTTTCATGGAGAATTTTGAAATGTTCAGGTTTGTTCTGATTCAGAGTGAAGCCAAATTTTGAAATATCAAAATTCTGTGCAAAACAGAATTTAAATTCTTCACACAGGTCTAAATGAGATATAGAAAGACTTCCACTGTTTTCCAATGTTCACTGCCATAATGTAAACAGTATTGCTAACCTAGCTCCCACTAGAATCCATGACAAAACTCTCATTGACTTCTGTGGAGCAGGATCAGACCCCTAGAAACTACACTGAAGGTGCTTTGTCTTGGGCTTCATTGATTTGAATATACTCATAAAAATACAGACATGGTCTTGCCCACGTGAATCCAGTCAGTTCTGAGTTCTGAACAGATGTCACTTTCAGCCCTATCTTAAATGGTCATGTCCTTTCCATTCAGTGACCAAACCTCATGAATAAAGATGGAGTGAAGGTAAGCTGAAGTATTGGATAAGGAGATACTGCATCAAATCAGACACCCAGTTTTCAAACAAAAGCACCTAAGTAGGACTCGGAATAACACACTTGATTGCTCAGTTTGGCACTTCAGTGCATAAATGTTCATTATACACATCTGGGTGCTAATTACAACGGTCCAGGTGTAGGATATGTAAAGTTAGGGTACCTGTGTTTAAAAACAGGTAATAACATCTTTGAACCAGACAGAAATATTCTAGACACCTCAGTTTTGGAAATGTTTCACTTTTATTTCCATGGTGAATATAAGGTGTTACCATGCTACAGGTTCAATACTACTTTTTAAATGGCTTAAATTTTTTATTAATTTATGTTTTTGGTTCTATAAATGCTAGCTAGCAACCCTAGGTCGAATATAGACATTTTAGAATAGAAAATCAGTATTATTCTGGGATAGATTTTTTTTCTAGAATTCAACATAGGCTTGTAAAGCCCAGAGGGCATGTTCTTTTTGTCAGCTCTCAATTAAAGAATCATTTTAATATTAACCAGTATTACTCATAAAAGTCAATGAAGGTTACTATTTTATGAAATTTGCTGCTGAACCATGGTCTGATGACATTTAGAATTTGTTTCAGTTTGGCATAATTTACACAGATTTTATTTTGCATGACTATTTTGACTGATGTCATTATGCAACTCATTTTGAGAGGTCTAGTTTGAATAGTGGATGAACACATTAGCTGTTCATGCAGACTGAATTTCAGATCCATAAGTGAAAATGAGCTTTTGAGCATTCATGGTGTTCTCATCTTAGTTCACATTTGCATACATCACAAAACCACAGCATAATTGTTCCTCTGCTTCAGACAGGCCCAGAAGTGGAACTGCAGATTAAAATTTAGGTTTGTCATCAGAATTGCGTGGGGAATGCTGCAAAGCATTTGCATGCAGCATGCCTGTGATAAGCTATTTCTATCAATCCTTATCTTTAAAGAAACACAGTAAATATATTTAATAAAGAAACTATCATACAGCTATGAAAATATTTTATGATCTTGAATCTGGGGAATGCAGTTTACATGTGTATACCTTCTATCCTTATTGTAAAGCTTTGCTTCAACTAGGGTGACCACACAGCAAGTGTGAAAAATTGGGATGGGGCGGAGTGATAGGAGCCTATATAAGAAAAAGCCCCAAATATCGGGACTGTCCCTATAAAATCGGGACATCTGATCACCCTAGCTTCAACATTCTTTGGTATAAAGCTACTGTATATAATGGCACACTACTATTATTAAACAATAATATTCTTACAGGAATAGCTGATTATTTCCAGTGCAATCACTTTAATTCCTGACCCAGATACTGCAGAAACACTGCACACAGAATTAATAAAGAAGATGAGTGGCTGGAGAAATTTTCCAAACCTCAAGTTATACTGCCAGAAGGAAAGAAAGCATGTGCAGTGCTTTCCTTAATGATGTAACTAACTTTTAGAAGTGTGACACTGGGTATGTCTAGGGTTGGCATGCATCCGGTTTTCGACTGGAATGCCCAGTTGAAATGGGACCCTGGCAGCTCTGGTCAGCACCACTGACTGGGCTGTTAAAAATCTGGTTGGCGGCACAGCGGGGGCCCAGAGCTAAGGCAGGCTCCCTGCCTGCCCTAGCTCCACGCAGCTCCCAGAAGCAGCCACCAGGTCCTTGCATTCGCTGGTGCATGGGTGGCCAGGGAGGCTCTGCGTGCTGCTCCCACCCCGAGTGCTGGCTCTGCAGCTCCCAGCTGACTGGGAACCATGACCAATGGGAGCTGCAGGACCAGTGCCTGCGGGTGCAAAGGCAGCGCAAGGAGCCTCCCTGGCCACCCATGTGCCTAGGGGTCTCAGGGACCTGGTGGCCGCTTCCTGGAAGCTGCAGTAAGTGCTGCCAGGACCCCGCACCGCAACCCCCTGCCCGGAGTCCCCTTCCACGCCCAAACTCCCTCGCAGAGCCCACACCCTGCATCCCTTCCAACACTCCAACTCCCTGCCCCAGCCTGAGCCCCCTCCTGCACTTCAAACCCCTCATCCCCGGCCCAACTCCAGAGCCTGCACCCCCAGCCAGAATCTGCACCCGACCCCATACTCCAAACACCTGCCCCAGCCTGGACCTCTCTCCTGTACCCTGAACCCCACATTTCTGGCCTTACCCCCAGCCCAGAGCCCATACCCCACCCCACCCCAATCCCCTACCCCAGTCTGGAGCCCTCTCCTGCACCCCAAACCCTTAATCCCCACCCCCACCCAGAGCCCGCACTCCCAGCCGAAGCCCTCACCCCCACTCCTGCCCCAGCCTGGTGAAAGTGAGAGAGGGTGGGAGAGAGTGAATAACAGAGGGAGGTGTGGGGCCTCTGAGAAGGGGCAGGGCCTCAGGGAAGGGACAGGGAAGCGGTGTTCGGTTTTGTGCTATTAGAAAGTTGGCAACCCTAGGTGTGTCCAAACATTTATTTGACTGCCTGGAAATGTGCTATCTAATAACTGAGAAGAGGAGTGTGTTCTCTCATGTCCCACATGATTAGGATCTTTACATGAAAGATAAGCAAAGACAAATAACACAATGAATAAAGAAATATTTTAAAATGAAAGAACATACCTTAGTAAAAATGACTGAATATCTAGGGTAACTTTGTGAAAATCATTCAAAACTTGGTAATAGTGCTGTGTTAAATGTAATTACAATATGTGGACTGGGCATGATTTTAAAAATATTTGCACAAAATATAAAATATTTACTTCATCAAGTCTAGTGTAACTATTATGGATTCTTGTTAATCTATTAAATTTTTTTGTATCTATATGAATAAGATTTTACAGGTAATTTGTCATGTAATGTGATGGTATTTGGTATCATCATCATCATCTTCATAATGTTTAGTACTCCCATAGTACTTTTGAAAAACTAACTAATTAATCCTCACATGACTTCTGTGTTGTAGAGAATGAAATGTTATCCAAACTCTACAGATGAGGAAACTGAAACAGAGATAGAGTGAGTTGTCTCAAGGCCACAGAGGGAGTCAGAGCTGGATTTAGATCAGCAATGTCTCGCTCCTAGCCTTGTGCTCAGTTCACTATTCCATACTGCCTGTATTGCAAAAACGGTCATATTTCATTTCACCATCACATGAAAGAAATATTTTAGGTGGTGCTTTTCTTTGGTTAGGTAGAGAAAACTATTAACACAAGAAAATACAGTACTGTACGTAACATCTCAGTTTGCTTATCTTCCAATATGTATGGCTCGATTCTCCCATCTGTACTTTTAATTCACAATGTGCATATATTAAAAAGGTGATATTAACAACTCACCTTTCTGCTTTATGCTGTGAATGATTGTCCTTCCCTGTTCATCTGTAGCCATTAGAAATGTAGTAACACATTCATTTTCCCCTTGTAAAGAGCAGGGAATAGATTTATCCTTTGAGAAATCTGTGGAAAAAGAAGCCACCCAGTAGGTCAAATGCAATTTAACATGTAATAAAAACAGAGACTATGGATTAATGTGTGTCATGGCCTTTTCAACATATAGTAAAGTCAGGAAGAGAACTGCAGAAATATCCTAAGAATGTCCACTATATTTAACAACTTTTTCTTCCACTCTAAATGGCTTTTTGTTTTTGTTTTAGATTTTCCACTTATGTTTCAGAAGAGTACGTCCAGGTGTTGTCAATCTGCACTGACCATCAAGTGCACCTATCAATCTGCTGTAGTGTGAATTTCAATGAATTGCAAATACTTCTAAGACACTTTCCACCAGTTGTCTAGGGAATATAATAGCCCTGATTCTAGTACAAAGTAAACAATATGTTCTCTTTGGCTTAAAGCTACTGGTAGTATGTCTAGATTACGTTTCAGAAGTAGATAGTCACATATCAAACAGATACTGATACCTTTAAAAGGACTACCATTTATTCCTTCCACAATGCTGTTCCTAAAGAATACTGTGGCATGTATCGTTACAATAATAAAATATAAACTAATAACAGAAGTAGTCGTGGGATCATTGTAATGTGATTCAGCAGAAGGCAGATACAAAAATAATCCATTATGACAATCTGTCCAGTTTTACTTGCCCCTTCACTTAAAACTTTACAGGAAAACTTAATCCAGTTTTTTTTTCAAACCTTTCAGAAGTAGGGAACCTTTCATGTTGGGTTCATTCAAGAGGTAGGGAGTGGGAATGAATAGTTGTGGCAGACAGTAAATAAGAAGCAAAATGATTGGAATCTGAGAGTATATATCCAATTCCAGAAGTGCCACAATTCCAGTTCTAACATTATATAATATCTTTATGTTAAGAAAATATCCTTCATTTTTAGCAATGCCTGCTAACACATCTGTAGCTGAACATCTTTTGTTGCTTCTATTATAAACTATGGTTTCAACTATGGTTTTATGGTATAAACTATGGTTTTATACACTAACTCAGCTCTAAAAATTAGCTTTTCCTTTTAATGGATTTTTTAAAAAGCCTGTCGGTCTTTGTTATTTTTAGATAGATGTGAGAAAACTAGAAGTTTGTCAAATGGATTTTTAAAAATGAAATGTTATTGGCATTTAACGCTCTATTCACCACTCCTTCAGACAAAACTCTATGGGAGTTTGGCTGAGTAAGGAGTGCCAAATAGCGCAACCTAAACCTTTCAAACATCCAAATCACAAAAAAAGGAAACAAACAAACAAAGAAATAACTTGGCTACAATAATGGAATTTTAAAGGAAGCTATTGTACATACACAATGTCAACTTTTATTTACTATCACATACTTTCATATAATTTGGCCTTTATTTATATCATACATAGGGATGCAATGTGGCCATGTAGTCAAGTGATTATAAGAGAATCTCAGTTTTCATTTAAAAAAAATTAAGTTTCTAGCTCTCAGTACGGTAGAGAAAAGCTTGAAAAATGGGACCCAAGTGCATTCAAAAGGCTCAAGAATCAGAAGGCAAATAAAAGGAACCCCAAATTTATTACTTTTTAAAAATGCCATGACTTATACTAATCTCAGGATTTTTCAGGGCTTGACTCCAGATTTTTGATAACACTGCTTTAATTTCTTAAATTTAATTTACACTGAATATATTCATTAATCCTCCAAGGTGTCCCACTGTTTAAGTATATGAGGTCCTGGAAGAGTAAGGATAAAAAAATGTACACAGCAGTTCAGGGGTGCTGGAACTAGGGATGCTGTGGGTGTGGCTGCACTCCCTGGCTTGAAGTGGTTTCCATCATATACAGGTCTTACAGTTTTGTTCAATGGCTTTCAGCACCCCACTATTAAAACTGTTCCAACTGCACCAGTTTGATTCCTTCTGAAGTGTTTCAGCATTGTACTGGGTCAGATAGCATGCAAGGTTCATCCTAGGCAGCAGGACAGCAGGATTAGTGCCTGAGGTTTACGTTGCACTGAGATGGGACGCTGGCAGCTTTAAAGGGGTGCCTCCACTTAAATGTTCTGAATTATGCCAAAGTGGAACAAAATCACTTTTGTCAAATATATCTGCTGCTTATGCTCCTTTTAGTTCTTTCCTAATCATACTGTCCTGGGCTTTTAGAATTGCTTTATTGTGACTCATACAAACACTAAGGGAACATGTATAGACCTGATAGGATGTGTGTGCGGATCAGAGCTGGGGGAGGAGTATGGGAACACACTGAAACCTGGCTCTGCATATGCCTCAGGGATGCAGCTCAAAGCAGGCCCTGATCCTCTCCTCTGCTGGCTCTATAAGCTGGTTGAGTATGTTCCGCCTAACCCAGCTCCCTGGCTTGTAGCTCCAGACCTAGCTACATGGAGGGACAGATGCCTCCTTGACCTTTCCTCAGTTTCCTTCTGTAGCTTCTGTAGGACATATAGATTTTTGCGGCTATCTCAGCATTTTTAGAATTTTTCAATTTTTAATACTTAACATTAATTTGACAATTTCTCTTCATCCATGAAAAACAGTAACATAAAGTAGCACCTATATAAACTCAGAAACTCCAGCACCTCCACAGCTGTGTTATATTGAAACCCCGTTGGAGTGTAGGGACAAGAACATTCAAGTGAGCTTCCTGCAGAGCACTTATACATGTGATGCTAGCACTTAAAAAGTGGGAAGTGAAACTGACTTTGCACAGTGCACTGCCAAGTGCACAAAGTAGGCAATCTGAAGAAACAGAAAAAAAAGTGTATGTGTTTTTTTGTGTATTTTGGGTGTTTGTGTTTAACTGTTTCTCAATTGTAATCAGCTCAGGTTTTACCTGTAACAATTGTTAGTAAAGGAATCTTTCAGACAAAATCTATTCAGAAATTTTTAATATTCCATATAAAAATATGTTTTAAAAATATTCAGATTTCACAATGAAGCGCTCAAAAAATCAGGAAATACCCAAGCTGAGGTTGCAACCTTGCCCAGTAGCAGGACTCCTAAAATGCAACAGAACAGGGATCCCTTTGTGAATCTTACAAAATAGGCAACCCTTCTTAACTTCTTTGCCACTAACAAGGTCTGTGGGAAAAGAGTGAAGGGATTCTCAAAACCCGCTTCACTGTACTTGCCACTATGCACCTATGTTAGCCATGCATAGTGCAGTCTACCTTAGCTGCATTCTTTGGATTTGACCAAACTCCTATTGAAGTCAATGGAAGCTTTTATATTGACTTTAATGAGATTTGGATCAAACTTTTCAGAGACTAACAAACACTCCTCGCACAGATACGTACACACTATATATAATTTCAAAGGGCTAGAACTTGTTAAGTTAAAGCCAACAAGTATGATTATTTATCACAGTAGCACCTAGATGCCTCAGTCAGGATTGAGGCCCCATAGTACT
Source organism: Mauremys reevesii (assembly GCF_016161935.1). NCBI lineage: Eukaryota > Metazoa > Chordata > Testudines > Geoemydidae > Mauremys > Mauremys reevesii. Next base: position 45,912,106 of record NC_052633.1, on the reverse strand, counting down.
AACCACTGTACAAACAGATTAAAAGATGGTCCCTGCCTCAAAGATCTTACAGTCTAAATATAGGATGAAATGCGACAAATATGTATAACTAACAATGAATAAGAAGCTGGGGGAGGAAGAACAAGGGTAACAGTGACAAGATTATGCAGTTACATAGGGCAAGTAATGCACAACTGGATGAATTCTCATTGCATTGCTGATCTTCTGTTGTTGTTGGAACCTCTGATTATTTTTTTCTTTTAAGTATTAATTTTCTCCAGACCACTTAAAGTCACTCCTCATTGAGGGCTATTTCCATGCCCAAATCAATCACTCCACCCACCACTCTGAACCATTTTGGATCAGGCATAGAGCTGTTCAAATAAAGTTTGCAATAATTATTTTATTTGTGGAAACTATCATGCAGTTTTTTCTACAGCAGTTGATACTACTGTTATGAACAAAATTAAAGTCTACAGTAGCTGAAGATTATGGTCAGGGAAGGGAAGAATTTGAAAGAGGCTCAAGTGGAAAACACACAAATATACAGACAATGCAATGGGCTAGTCCCAGTTTTCAGTAGTATTGTGGATACCTTAAATAGAATGCTCTATGTATCCTTGGCTACAAAGATCTGCCATTCAATGATAGCTTTTTGAAAATTTGTACTAAGAATACGATACCAAAAACTGTATGGAAGGTACTCAGATACCAAATAACCATGCTACCCACCGTCTTCTAAATAACTATCCAAACAAACGTGTTCTTTCAATTTATTATTTTTACTTGTATGTTTTTTGAGAATTTTTGCCATAAATATATACTACTTATTGTACTTTTATCATTTATTTTTTTTATTTATAATTGGAGATATACCAATCTCCTAGAACTGGAAGGGACCTTGAAAGATCATTGAGTCCAGCCCCCTGCCTTTACTAGCAGGACCAATTTTTGCTCCCAGACCCCTAAAAGCGGCCTCCTTGAGGATTGAACCTACAACCGTGGGTTTAGCAGGCCAATGCTCAAACCACTGAGCTATTTCTCCCCCCTATAAACTATAGGAACTTATTTGGATTTATAGATTAGTATCACCCAAAGAAATTTATCATTTGAACAATGATTAATTGCTTTTATGAACTTATTTTCAGTTTATAGAATTCCATATGTTCATGAATATATACCATGTATATTAATCATTGTAACTTATTGTTAAGTTCTGGAATACAATGTTGCCATCACTGCCCCCAAAGATAAATTCTTACAATTTTTGTACGTTGTATTTGATATCTGTAACAGAAACCACAAAATACAACTGTGCTGAAGCTCTTCTCACAAAGGATGCAAATATCACTGGATTGCTGCTATTTGTGATCCTGTGGATAAATTCCCAGTGGTTTAGTGCAAACAATCGCAAGATGTGCATACAGCATTCAGCATTGTTGTCCTAATTATTATATTTGCCTGATCTAGAGGTGAAGTCATATCTGTGATATGTTTACAGCGTAGTGATTGTGCTGCCTTGCCTCAGAATTACAATATTTCATCGTATTAGCTGCCACTGGAAGTAATTACAGATTGTCTACATAACTATATGCAGGCCCCTCCCTTTTTTTCTGTTTATAAAAAGCAATGATATTGCTTAGCGGTCTTGTTTAAAGTTTTATTTCTTTGTCTATGAGGGTAATATTTTATTCAAGGTCAATTTCTGTCTTGGAAGTTCTCATGGACTTCAAAGGGGTCACTGCATGTGCATCTGAGGGCAGCAATCATAATGAAACTTATGGGCTGGGTGTAATTTTACACCCAGATGCTTTTGTTAGGATACTGCTTTCATTGGGAGTTTGTATTAGTGCACGTAAGACTAAAATTCAGCCATAGGTGGATTATAGTTTTCAAAAGTTGGTTAGGAAACTAGGTGTATAGTGGTGAGTTAATTAACCTGAAGGAATAAAAAGGATGTTTCTCAGTGCAGTACTGTATATGTAGATAGATAGTGATTGGGTCAAATAACCAGTATAATTTTTAAGCCAATCCCATGGGGACATAATGATGTATGTACTTCAGTAATTTTCAGATATTTTATACACTTTTATGTAAAACTAATGAAAAATGAAGCTATGAATAAGGCAGACAGCAAAAGGCAGTTAAATAAAAGATGTACAAACCTTCTGCACTGTTGACAGTTGCGTCAACTAATCTACATTTTTCATTGCATTCTGCCTGTGACTGGACATCAGAAGCCAAGTGACATTCTATGCAACTCCTGTGAAAAATAATTCAAAAGCTCATCAATCTCTGTCTGTTACAAAGCACAAATATAAAGGAGAATATATATGCTGTCTACTTTTTAAAAAGAAGCCAACAAAAGGTCTTGTGCTATAGATACAGTAGTTCTCAGAAATGTGATATGTATTGCCTCAAAAAAACCCTGAATAAAGGTACTGTAGTTAAGTACTCTTTTGCCCTCTTTCTCTCTAAGCTCTTGTTAGTTACCAGACAGAACCCCAGGCAACATTATTCATGTATGTCTGATAAAGAAATGGGTTACTCATACATAGCATTCATTTTTATAGATAAAGGTTCTGAATTAAGCCTATACTAAATACTTGTCAGAATAATGGCTACCAAATGGACTAATATTTGATACTGACTTCAGTGTGAGGAGGCTGAGAATCTAATATAAATCTCCCTGTGTTTAAAATCTCTTAAATAGTGTGTTATATTTACAAAGTGACTAAAAACATGCTCAGGTATCTTAACAGATGTCTCTCAAATATGATTCACTTGTCTCAGGAGCAACTAACACAGATGCTAATTAAGCTGATGCAAGTTATTGGCAAAGTAACTTCAAAATATCTTATTTACTTTATTTTATTTACTTGTACAATTACTGGAATATTTAAAAACAAACTCGGGGTCTGATCCAACTCCCACTGAAGTCAATAGAAAGTCTCCCAGTGATTCAATGGGAGCTGGAGCGGGTCTAGAGTCTGCTAGTGGAATAAAGAAAATACATAAATGAAGTTCACATAAGAAAATTGTTGTTGCAAAGTATATTGGAACAATTCTAGGTTTAAAGCATTGACTGGATTCAGAGGCTGAGACTCTGAGAAGAATAACTCTGTAGGACTGACTGACTGTTTAAAAAGAAACTGGCCATCACAGTTGTTGCATTGAATTACATCCCTCTATGTGAATAATGCTGAGGGTACTGTGATTGTTTTCATGAGATGAGGGTGACCTTATCATTCACAAGTGAAGCAGTGAATAGAATACATGAGTGGGTAATGGGATAGTCCCTATCAAATGTAGATACATTCAGTGTTGATGGTGTTTTTGTCATATTTGCCATGTTTCTCAAACTACTGCCCTCACTTTCTCAGCTGCCTACCCATGTCTCTCAGTCCCCTCTGACCTGGTCTCTTAACTTAGCCATGTCCTCCAATCTTCTCTCTCTTGGCTTTTCCAGCCATATGTTTCAGCTGTTATGGCAGTGACAAAGAAAGAGGCGAGATGGAAAAGGTCTGACAAATGGATGATGTGGAATATATTTTTAATATGCTAACTCAATGCTCATCAGATAACTAAATATCTCCTATTAGTCTGCTGAATTAGTCAGAGTATAAACAGATCAATATATTTACTGCATAATGTACTTATACTCAAGCGCTACGTTTACTCAAAATATTATGCACTTAGCCTATGCATGTGAGTCTTGAGCAAACTGTATTGGCCTTTTGGGACCTGATCCACTAGTTGTACAGAGCCATGGTAGTATAAATTACACATCATGGAACTGGTTCCTTTCTCATTTACAATGCTATATTGAGAATAAGGCAACGGAATTCCAAAGGGGTAAAGACAGTGTGGGAGAAGAAGCAAGCCTCAGGTATAAATCAATATAAGTAGCAGAGTAGAGATACTTTAACATACCTTGCACTGATTCAGCATTCTGTGAACATGCAAATGTACTTTGCACCAATTCGGTATTCAATGGAGAGCAATTCAAGCACCTTGCCTACTTGGGCAGTTGTGTCTACTTATATCAAGGCTGAATTTATCCTCGGATGATTTGGTGATAGTGCACGCATACAAATGTGTGTGTTTAGAGGATCTGCTTTTCTTACCCTCTTTTAAAATGCTTTTACTGGTATACCCTCGCATGCAAGCTTCACTTCTTTTACATATCTCAATGAAGGTGAAATCAGTGCCTCTTTGCCACCTATGATCAGTCTCAGATCAGCTTATACCTGATGCATAACTTACTCCACTGCTTTTATCTCCACTGACCTCACCCAGACATTCCTATGACAACTGCACCTGCTTAATCCATGCTCCATTTAGCTGAATTTGGTATTTGAGTTGCTGTATGTGTGTAAATCTGGTGTAGCTTCTGAAAGCAGAACTTGGCCTTATGAATCCGTAGCCATAAATAAACTAACAGTCACGTTGCAAACTTTATTATATGTTCCTTCCCTATCTGTTTTTCTTTCTGTGACATTGGTGGTGTTGTTCTGTTCCATGAACAGATATCAGTATTGCTCAGCTGAATTCATTGTAGGGCTTCTTTGTACAACCAAGTGGCAGAAGTGGAAATGTGACATGGTGCTCTGTGCCAGCTGAAACTAGGGGAAGTATTTTCCCTCAAGTTCATTTTGAGATCTAGCGGATCAATGCTGGAAATGTTTGGTTTCTGCATGATTAGATCGCATAGAAGAAGCAGATAAGCCCTTAGGTTCTAGGACCAACACTCAGGAAAAATGTGTCAGGAATAGCACCCCAGATCTATTACTATACTGCACACATCTGAATGAAGCAGAAAATACAAACATGGTAAAAACAATACCTTACCGTTTGGAATTACAAGGATCACCACATGTAGGGCATCTTTCACATGTGCTACCAGAGGCCCCGGGATTTGTGCAAACACATGTTCCACAAATGCATTCACCTCTTCCACTGCACAGTATTCCATCCTCAGAAACACAGGAGTTAGTGTCAGTTGTGCAGTTACAATATTCACCAGTCCATCCCCTGTGGCATACACATTCACCACAGTCACAATCACCATTACCTAGAAAAGTAATGGTTATCTTGCCAGGTTAGTGTTTTCATTTGAAAGTGACAGAAGAAGTCATTACAAGCATTCTATTTCAGAATGCACATTTTCATTACTACCAGCACCTCTCATATTTTAAAAAAAACCACCCTTTTCAATGTATAGTTAAACATAAAGGGCCTGATTCTCATCTCACTTAAACTAGTGAAATTCTATTTCCTTTAATAGAGTCACTCCTGATATATGTGGGTGGGAGATAAGACTCGATCCTCATGGGCCAAATTGTCTTTTCATTGACACTGGGATAACTCCAACCTACCTGATTCACTACTGTGCTCCTCCAGAGAGATGTCAGTTGAACTCTATTCCCATTGTTTTTAATGGACTTGCTCTGGATTTACAGCAGAATTTAGTCCAGAAGACGAAAATAAATATAAAGGGCCTGATTCTTACTTCACTGACACTGGTGTAAATCAAGAGCAATTCCACTTATATCATTGGCGTTACTGGTATAAAACCAGCGTGAGATCTGAATCAGGCTCAAAGTGATTAAATACTTGGATAATGGGCATACTTGAATAATTATAAAACAGAGAAATGGTACAGTTTTGGGGACAGATCTGGAAATGACAAAATGAGAGACACGCAGCCTGGTGGTTAAGGCATTCACCTGAGATGTGGGAGAGACAGGAACTTGTCCTAACCACTGGGGTACAGTCCCTCATTCTCTCTGGTCCAGTTAATATTTAATTATTTATTTGTAGAAAATGGAATAGCTCCAACAGGAAAGATTGAGACACTGCTGCTATAGCATCGCAATTAGGGCACTCACCTAGCATGTGGGAGACCCACAAGCTGGGACTCTCACATGCCAGGTGAGTGTCCTAACCACTGGGCTATGGGGTATTCTGGGGCAGGAAGGGATCTCTCTCTCTCTTTCATTTTTTTCAGAAATTTTTGAAAGGTTCTGGTTTCATGCCAACGTGGAATGAAAATAAATGTCAAAACCTTGAAATTAACTCACATCTGGGAATACACCTATAATGAAGGTTACATCTACATAAAGGGTTATAATATAGATTTTAAAAATAGTTTAAGGTGGACATACCTCCACATTGCAATCCTTTAAATCTCACGCAAGAGAAATTGTCACATTCACAGTATGGCCCATAAATATTTCCGTACACTGAGAAATGGCAAATACACTGGCCACAGTAACAGTCGCCTCTCCCGCTGCAGGAGCTCTGCTCTGGAGACCTTTTACAGGAATTTGTGCTCAGGGAATTTTCATTACATTCACAATAAGGACCCATGTAGCCAGGGTTGCAGGCACACACACCACACTCAAAAGAGCCCTTTCCTTTGCTGCATTTGGAACTGTTCATCTCAGCCTCTTTCTGACAGTTACAGCTGCATTCCAGCTGAATATCAATTTCCAGGGCATCACTCAGGCCCACAGGCTTTATTACAATCTGCCTCCGCCTTTTCTCACAGGTAGGTAGGCTTACTGTCATGTTGAAAGAGACCTGGAAAAGAAAATATATTAACCATTCATGGCTGCAGCACACGAAATGCAACGAATATTCTGGAAATATAACGCACAGCCAAGAGCAAGAATTTATTAGGTATTGCCTAATAACTCTCAATTTGTTTGGAAGAGATTTACTAAATAAAGGAAGCAAGATTTCTGCCTTGGTGTTCTAAAAATCTCTCTCAGTTTTACAGGAATTAATGTCATTTGAGAATCTGTTATCTACTTACTGTCTCTCCTACTTTTATATGGGAACATTTCCTCTGGTGCGGAAAAATGGTACCATTGTTACAGATTGCCGTGAAAGAGAGATTGAGTCCTTCTGTGTCTCCTAACACCTCCAGCTCCACTTCAGATCGTAGCTCCTTAAAGAAAAGGAACACGATGGATGGGATGGTTGCTAATGCTCCACATCTTTGTGACATATATTGGAAAAACTCAACCTTATCTATGCAGTAAAGAATTCTGAATTTTGATACATACTTCTTTCTTGCAAGAAAAATGGAAGATGAACAAAGTATTGCTTTTTAGGCTAACATCAACAGCCTTATCAGTGGAATATCTGATACCAGAGCGACCATATCCTGCACTTGTAGGGGAATGTACTTAATGCTTTAATAAGTCTTCTTTCATTTCTAAGTACTCCGCTCCCTTCTGTAGGTTTTAATTTAGCCATGGCCTTACTGAGGAATTTATATGATCACTTTGCTAACACTGTAGCTTTCCTTGTTTAACATGTAACCTTACAGTCTTTGCTCAGGCATGACACCCATTGACTTCAGTTTTGTCTGAGAATGGCCAGAGAAAAGACTCCAGGATTTGGCATTATCTTTCCAGTATCAGAGCCAGCCCTAATCCTCTGGCTCTCGCTCACTCCATTGTGTAAATCTAAGTCTCTTCTTCTTCCTGTTTTCTTCTGTTCTCCAGATGGAAACTCTTTCAGTTTATGAGCTTTTGCTTGGATTTCAAAACGGGTTCAGTAATGCCAGAAATCATGCTATTATTGCTTAAGGAAGAGATACTCTTCATGTTGCTGCCTGCACTCCCTCACACTCTGCTTTCTGAGTTTCATTCTTAAATGTTTTTGTATTACACTTTTGACAATATACTGAGACTTGATCTAAAGCTCACTGAAGACTGCGGCAAGATGGACTCCTGTGGACTTTAATGGGCTAATTCAATCAATAGTGTGCATCAGGCTAAACCTCAGATACATAATCCGTTTGATGGGAAATTATGCTTAAGGGATTTAGGAGCACAAGTCCCACTGACTTCCAATGGGATTTGTGTTTCTAAGTACCTTAGATGCTTTTGAAAATGTCCATTTTTTCTTAATTTCCTTGGAGATTCTTAGGTGAGTCATCCCAATGAATGGGACCACTCACTTGAGTAAAGATTTGCAGGACTAGGTGCAATGGGCATTAGCTGAAACTGCAAGTGGAATATGTATAAACTTGCATAACTGTCTCATTTGTATAAGCTTTGGATTCTCTACATGATCTGTTTGTCTACTTCATTTTAATTGTGTCTTTCCATCTGAAAAACCTCACTGAAGTATTATTTTAATAAGATAAAGGATAGCAGCCCAGCAAGATGTTTAAATAGTCATTTAGCTCCAAATCCACTCTACAGCACACAGTTTGAGCAACAAGGCTGTGCAGTGAGGATCAAGTTGGGGAGCTGGATGGGATGCAATCTCTCCCTCCTCGCTGCTACGCCAGCCACAGGCTGAAGTAGCCTCTCTGCTGCCTGAATCTCCCTCTGAAGAGGGAAGATGGGCACTTCCTCTGGCTCTGCTGTTCCCCAGCCTTCTCTGTTTGGAAGTAAAAAGGAACCTCCTTAGAGAGCTCTAATTCAGATGGCAGGGTCTGTGCAATCCGTGTGTGGCAACCCCAAATCCTGCCCCCTCTCCAGGCAGTGAACGATATAGTTTCTGCTGCCACCAAGGTCTTGTGTGCCCATATAGGGAGGGGACAGGGATTTACCCCTTAGTGAAAGTGACATTATTGCCAGCCCCAGAAAATCATGAGATTTGCTTAAAAATCATGAGACTAAAAATTGTGTTCTTTTGATTTGCCATCTGGTGTGGGGCTGTTTAGGGTCACATGGTCAAGCTTTTCTCCGCAGCCATGAAGGCAAGAAAATTCCTTAAAAAAAAAAAAGCAGAGGTTCTCACACAGTAATTGATTCCAGCAGCTGGGGGGTCTAACAAAAGCATCAGCTACCATGAGAATGATGCTAAAATAAGGAGAGTTGGCAATGCAGACTTTATAAGATGTACCACACAATAGTCTGGTTTTCAACTCCTCACTCCATCAGCTGGATTGGAGGTCCAGGGCTGGAATTGAGGTGCAGCACTGCAAAACTATTTAAAAGTGAAATTGTAATAGTAAGTACAAATTAAATGCTGCTGTGCATAAGCCCATCATCCTTTTGGTCAGATGGATGGGATAGATCTTTATCACCACGTCTCCATTTTCTATTTGTGAAATGTTTTTTTTAAATTAAAAATATGTATCACCTTCAGCTGGAAATGAATGGAAATCCAGGGTCAAACTCCACCCTGTTTTCGCTTCCATGACTTCAAGAAGACGACTCAAATCTAGTGGGTTACGTGGGCATAACTGGAAGCAGAATCTGGCTCCCAAGTACATTAAACGTTCCTGCAGAAGCACTTTTAACTCAAAGATTTCCTGAATGAAACAGGCATCAGCAGTGTTACAAACTTGAGCCTTTGCCAGCAGCTCCCCCGATCAAAACTGGTACCTGATCTGTTTAAAATATTATTCCTTCAATCTTTATTACCCTGTAAGCCAAAAGGGACTTGGCTGCTGGAGAGAATGGAATTCTTTGTATTTTTAAGAATGCTGGAATAACTTGGGAATCAACAGGCTTGATTTCAGATATAATGCAACTTGAATGAGTGCTTTGAAGATACAAAGCTAATACAGAATTTAACCTTTGTCAAAGCAAGTCGCGGCATGCTTACTGGAGACTATGAATCACACTGTGGAGGGGGGCACGGGGAAATATGAGAACATTTTACAACAAATATTTTGACAGCTCATAGTTTCCTAATTTGCTTACTCCCACTGAAGATTTTAGAGGCCAATACATCTGTGAGTTATATTAATAATAACTTGAGTTTCTATAGTGCAAGTCATATAAAGAACATAAAGCATTTTAGAAACATTCAACATTTAACCTAACACTATCCTTCTGAGGTAGGTAATTATTATTATTCCTAGTTTACAGATGGGGAAACTGAGGCAGAGAGGGACAATGCAAGGTGACACAAAAGTGTGGCAGAGCTGGAACTAGAACCTAGAATTCCTAAGTCCGAATCATGTGATTTTTAACAAGTCCACCTTTATTCCCACCACAATTTCAGCTTTTCTACACTCCCACCAAATATAAGGAAATGATATTTCATTCAGTGAGGCATCACTTCATTTTTATTTAAAATATTCTACAAAATAAATATTACCCTCAAGGAGGTGGGAAGGAGGATTTTCTTAGTGTTTGTATTAACTTGCTTTTTGTGCTTAAAAGAGTTTCAGACACGAACTAATGGAATAATTAACCTTTAACATTAATAAAATGGGCATGAATAAATTCTGAAAGTCTCTCAGCCAGGGGGCGTTGATTCATATGTGGCACCGTAGGTATCTACATGAAGCTCTCCTTGGCACTCCTCTCACTCTCTGCCCTGTACTTTTCAAACTAGCCAAACTATTTGTGGAGTGCTGAGCAATGTGTGGGAGCAGCCAGGATCCATTTCCCAGCTTCACCTCTCTTGCAGATAGTAAGTAAAAGTGGCTTTTAATCCATTAAAGGTGGAGTAACAGTAGCTATGTCCTAAAATTCCATCCTCAATTAACCCTAACAGAAGGCATTTAACCTTAGTCCTATGTTAAAATCCAGAGGTGGAATCCTGGCTCCACTGGAAGTTTTACCATTGACCTCAATGGGGCCAGGATTTCACCCCAGGTCTATTACAATAGTAGTCCCTTGATTGATTGATTTTAAAGTGCATTGTCATATTTATTTTTTTACTTTATAGAAAATCTGTTGGTGTTTATTAGAAAACCCATAGTATAAAAAGCTATTACAATTAATTATAAAAGATTAATATTTGCATTATAAAAGATTTCACAATTTGTGTTTTTTTTTCTTTTTTTGTTGAACATATTAGAGATATGATATAAATAAAGGATGTGAGAATAAAAAAGCATGGGAAATGATCATTACAAAGAGGGTTTTTTTAAAATGTAGTAATTGCTAGAGTACATGCTTGTAATAAAGAAAAGTGAAGTAAAGAAAAAAAACCCAGGGACTAGGACCCTCAATATATTACTGTAAATGTACTAGAGAGATTCCCCTAACCTCCAAGAGCAAGGCAACCAGGATCTATTTTATAAACAAGGCTCTGAAAGGCAGCACCAGGTTTATGTCCCTATTTGTATTTCCCCCACATAATCTTAAACACATTCAAATCTTTTTTTCCTGCCTATATTTTGTCCTTTAAAAACATTAGAACAACCTCACAGCGGCACCACCACCTAGCTAAAGCAGAGAATAGCATTCTTAGTGCATTGCTTTCCAATATTACTGCAAAACAGTGTGATGAATATGCTCAAACAACATTTGAACTTGCATGTTCTTTTTTTCAGGAGCGACGGAAAGTTTCTATAATGCGGGGCATCTGTGCACAACTGATGTGCTTATTGTAAACAATGCAAAAACAAAGCCAAAGGCATTTGTTTTCACCAAATCACAATTTAATATCTGAGAATAGCAGACATGCAAAAGGAGAAGTATATTATAAATATACCTTATATGCATCAATGATTAATTGGAGAATATTTCCAGAATCTTTCTGAAGTTGTCCAACAGTAGCTCCAGGAATAAGTTTGGCATAATTCTGGAAAGAACAAGTATAAAATATAGACTTGAGCTGTTAACAATAATTTGAAAGCATAATTGGTAATAGGTGGTATGGTCCATCTTACTGGCAACCTCCTCCACCACCCAAGCCCATAACTACCAATCTAAAGAATTATGAGTAGGATTTTCAAAAGCACTTAAGTGACTTCAGAGCAAGCACAAGTCCTGTTGGAAGTCAGTGGAGGAGCACAAGTCACTTAGGAGTTTTTGAAAATCTCACCCTATAGTGTTCTCCAATTAAATTGAAAATATACTCTCAACAGTTCTATTTGTTTTTAATAAAAATAATCAGAGCCTGATTCTGCTATTCTTACTACTATTGTAATGTTGTTCCCATGGGCCCTATATGCATTTGTTTAAGAAACTGTATTTTTCTGAGGCAGGAACATGTTAACTAGCATATAGTGTACTATGCACTAGGGGTCAGCAATGAAGGGGCCATAAGGCCTCAATAAGAATGAGACTGGTGAGCCTGGAACATAGGCTCTGAACTATTTGCTGCTGTTTTTTGACTGGAATAGAAATACCACACGTTAATCAATGGTTAGTTATAATTCAGGAAGGATGCCTGACTAGTGCCATGACTATATGCTGGTTTTGTGTAAACAAAATTGTGGTCATTTAATGTCCAGTCTCACCTTCGTGCTGTCATTGTAGCATGACACTCAGCAGCTAGTTGTTAGAACTAGTAGCTAATATTAATCTCAGCTGGTGGTTACTACAGTGTATTTAGGGCTTGAACCAATGCCTATTGAAGTCATTAGAGATAATGAAATGGGCAGTTAAAAGAGAAAATTGGTAACATGATAAACTCTGCAGAAGAAAGCTGCTGTTATAATGCTGATTTTTTAAACATTAAAAACATTTGAAAAAATCAATGAAGATGGACAATTTGATTCCCTTAAATCCCTCTTATACTTTGCACTTCCATCAGTATTATGCTTACTTGAAATATTATGTATGAAATACCTACCATTCATTACATTACTAAAGTGCTATTTTAAATCAGCAGGATTAAACACATTTTATGTTACAACAGGCGATTTGGCATGCCTGACTCCTGGGAATTATAGCACTCCGTCTTTGAAAGATTGTTCTTAGAATGTAGAACTGCATTTTGTAAACATGGGCGTTATGCAGGCTGATTATAAATGAGAGTTGGAGAGTTTGGAATCTAAAATATCACTGCCTTTTATCTGGGGCATGCAAAACAAACTGCAGGAACATACTGGGCTTAGGGCCACATTCTACCTTTCCTCTTTGCATAAAAATGCCATGGATGACAATGTGAGTTCCACGGAAGGCACAGGTGCAGACTATGGATTGATTTTAAGAAAGTTTCCATCTTTGAGCATATGTTTTAATGTTTTTTCCATATAAAGTTTCCGAGCCGATTTACCAGTGTGGTGTGATTGCTTTGAATCTCATGGTTAATATTGTTAACCAGTTTTGGCAGGTGGTCTTTTTAGTGCTAGTGTGACACAAATAGACCTTCTAACTTTTTAGCATGCATTTACTAAATAGTTGATTTATTTTATTTACAGATATATTTGCAAAATTCTGCTCTGACTCATTCTCAGTGGAGTTAATTTGAAATTGCTCCACTGAGGTCAGTGGAGTTGCACATGATTTGCACCAGTGTAAATGAGAACAGAACTTGTGACATGATCCAGGGTGGAAGAGTACTATGTCAAATTTAGAAGAACCACATGACATTTTTTGAACAGATCTTAAGCCTAGAGAGCTTCTGGTGCCATTTGGCTATGTTGAAATGAGAGTTTTGAGCAGCTCATTTTTAAACTATATTCTCTTTGTCTGGAAGCAAAAGAAGAATTGCTTCAAAAGAATAATCTTTTTGTTTGCATGGCACAGGATTCCATTTAGCTAGAAATACATTTTTGTTGTTTTTAACTCAGCTTAAATTACAATGATTTTTAACATAATTTTCCTTGAAAATACATTTCAATTAAGGAAAAACTGTTTTGAAAACCTCCAAAAAAATTCCAAGAAACCCAAAGCTTTAGACAAAATTAGCAGTTTCATGAAAACCTAAAACACCAGTGGATTCCCCTACCCTAAATGTGGTACACATAGTCTGTTAAACTTTCACTGTCATCACAATACTCATAAAAATAATTTTCAAATTAACAGCTTTTAAAAAGAAATTAATTTCTTACTCTGTTATCAACAGCTTTCAGCTAAGAATAATGATATATTATTTGGTCAGCCATATGTGAATATATTCCAGAGGAAGGTCTTTTTTGTTTGTTTTCCTGACCTTTTCTTTTTTATAAACTATTTTAAACCGACATGTCTCATTTGTAAACAACTTCCTTCCCCCTCACGGGCCCATGCCGCTTGGTTTTTAGTTTTTGAGTAATCTTGGCAAATGTTTAATTTAAAACCACTAGTTCAATGCTACTTTAAAAGCATCTGTGGTCATGCAATACTTTGCTGTTTTAGTTCTGATTCTCCCATGCAATGTGACAACTGCTATTTTAAAATTAGGGGAACAGTTTGGTGTTTGGTGACATAAAATACATGTATTAGTTGCCTGGGTATACCGCAAGGAGGACAGGAGACTTGTTATGGGTTTTAATCAGGCAGCAACTTTAATATATAGATGTCTGGGACTACCCGGCAGATAAAGTGTACAGTGCAGGCAAATCCATGCTTATTTAAATCAATTCTCCAGGGCTTTCACAAGCCCGCCTTTGTTTAATCCATGCTTATTCAACTCAGTTTTCCAGGGCTTTCACCAGCCCCTCTTTGTTTCCATCCAGGTCCCCCAGCCAACTCATGGCTTGGACCTTACCATCCACCAGCCTCGTGAGAGGGTTTAGGAGGGCTATGAGAATGGAGGGGGTTGGCTCCCTGCCGTGCCAGTCAGAGGAGTCCCCGAACCCCTTCCCCGTTCTGTCCTTTTATCCAGGACCTCCTTTTAAGTCCTTTATCAGGCCATTTATCTGGTCACTGGCTGCCCTCCCTATGGAGTACCTGCACTGAACATCCACCCAATATTACAAAATAAGTTGTGACATATGGCCTACCACCTTTTCTACTGACCAGAAAAGGTCCATCCTCACACCTGCTGTGAGGAAGGCAAAAAAAAAAACACACTCCACCAAAGCCAATTCTGGTGGTGCGAGAAAAATTCCTTCCCAGCCCCACTTTAAAAGGGGCGACTAGCGTAATGCCCACAGCAAATCCTAACCCAGCCTGCCAGTCGCCTCCGCTAGGGGAGGGAGGGTGGGTCTTGGCTTCCTTGCTGCTTGGACATAGAGACTTGTCCCTCCCAGGTTTCGTACCTTTATGCACACTTTATGCACACTTCCTTAGCCTACTCTTGTTTCTGGAACCAAAATCATCCATTTTCCTCAAAATAGTTTATATTCCTTCTTTAGTTTTCTCCTCCCACCTCCTGCTCCTTCCATACAACAATGGAACGCATACATTTCCCAACACATACAATTACCTTGCACAACTTATATAAAAAATGATCTCATGAAAAAAATCATGGTTAGTTTTTTGACTCTTGGATTTCAGTTCATCCTTGGTCAATAATAAATAATACATCACCCGTGCAAAGACTAAGAGATTATGCATTTTAAAGTCTCATTGACTTCAATGGGACTTAAGCACTTGCTTAAAGTTAAGAACATACTTAAGTGCTTTCCTGAAGTGGAGCCAAAATGCACCCTTGCAGCTTGATCCTGCTCCTAGTGAAGTCAATGATAAAATTCCAATGGACTTCGGTGAACCAGGATCGAGTCCTTAAGCAAGTCACTGTCCTCCCTTGTCTCCTAGCACTCTGCCCTCTTCTTATTCCCCTAGTCCCCTTCTAATTGCTCCTTCATCATATCCTTTGGAGGATCTTCCTTATTTCCCCCCCATACATACCAGGTGTCTGTGGGGATTTCACAGGGCTCTGTCCTTCGTCCCCTTATTTTCTCCTTCTATACCTCATCTCTGGGTTATCCTATCTGCAAACACAAGTTCAACTACCATCTCTATGCTGAGGACTCACAGATCTCTCTCTTTCTCTCTCCACTCCAGACTTCTCTCCTTCTATCCAAATTAAAATCTTGGCCTGTCTCTCTGACAACCCCTTCCTGAATGTCTAGCCATTAGCTCAAGTTCAACATGGTTAAAACAGGGCTTTAAACATTCACCTCAGTCCCTCTTGCTTGCATCCTTTCTTGGTCACTCTGGGTGACACTGCCATCCTGTCTGTCCTGGCTGTCATCTTTGATTCAGACGTCTCTCTAGGTCCTCACGTCCCAGCTATCTAAACCTTGCTATTCTTTCCCTATAATACCTGTAAGGTGTGGTCTATGCTGCAATCACAGGGTGTGACGGCATCTTACATAGACACACCTATGCTAGCTTTAATCTAGCTAGCTTGGGTATTGGAGCGAGGCTGCAGCAGCATGGGTTTCAGTGCAGACTTCTCAAGCCTGTTTGGAACCCTGACCCTGGGTGGCTAGCCCACGCAGACACCTGTGTGGGATAGCTAGGTTAAAGCTAGCTCAGGTATGCTGCCTGCTGAACTGGCCTCTGACTACACCCAGGGTTAAGGGGGAAAGTGGAAGCTAGTTTTGCTCCCATTGCTTTAGTGCACTAACCCACTAAGGACTGCTCTGGTGTACATGAGGAGTAAGCCCCAGGTTGTGGCTGCAGAAACAGATATTTAAAGCAAAAAAAAATTAAAATCAAAATACAAGTTTTTAAGGTGAGTCCAATCTCCATGCTCAGGGGAAATAGTGCACTCTGAGTTCAACAGATAAGGAACTAGTAGACGTCACTCAAGTATAATCACACTGCAACATATAGTTACATAATCAAAGGGTGTAACTAGCTAAATATTTATGGCATCCACAGAGCAGGTATTAAAATTCTATCACCTAAGGTTTGCTGGCTGGGGGCCTGATCCTATGGCCAATGCAATCTTTCCACTGACTTTAATGGGTGCTGGATTAAGTGCTACGCCTAAATTTGGAGCTATGCAGCTCCTCTTAATCTACTGTTTTATTGCACCAAAAAGATCCATCCCTCACTGAGTGCATGAAGGTTTCCTTTGGAATTTTCCAGTGGTCTGCACTGTTCTTATCAAAGGTTTTATGTTTCAGTATCTCTGTGTCAGTTTTATACCAGTATTAAAATTATCAAGTGGCATGCTTTGTTCACTGGGAACTCTATACTAAAATTTACAACTAACAAAAAATGTGAGCCATTGTTAATCCATCTATTACTTTTTGTTCTCTACTTTCTTTGTCAGAAAAATAAAGTGCCATCATTTTCTGTCTTGTATAGAATATAGCAATTCTTTTAAACATATTCTATCTACTGCTTTCATCTTTTGCATGTGGCACTCTGTCACTTAACTGAGTATCTGCTGTTATTGTTCCTTGCGCACAGCCTCACTAACCTGTGGGTTAAATGGATAGTTAGTCAAAGCAAATATAAAATAATAAAAAATAATAATAATAATAATAATCTGACTTATATGGCTATCTTTCACAAACATCAAAGGGCATATCTAAAACTATGGGACGGTATTGTCACATTCCCCACCTGTGTCAATCAAACTAAGAATATTAACCTAGAAGTCTGATTTGCCCATGCTTATGATTATAAAGAAAATGTAATATGACAATATAAATCAAGATTATAAGTCTGCAAACACTGAATTCTGATCTAGGATTTATTTTTAAGACACTACAGATTTCTTCACAACAGCTTGACTGGGCAAAAATATACATAATAAAGTAAGATGGATACTGGCAGTTCTCTTAATGGGGGCATTGTGCCTATCCACTGCACAGCTCAGAGTGAAAGAGAAGAGAGGAAAAGGCCCCTTATGTGTGGGAATTGCTCCCTGTAAAAATCCCCAAAGACATTACACTTCCAACTCTCTCCTTAACCCACCTGCGCTGTGACTTCACTTCTAACCCAGTTCAGGGAGAGTTGGCTGGAGGACACAGGGAAAAAGGCGAAAAATAGCATGGCTCATCAGAGAGACGTGTTGCCAGGGAGGCTGAAACCAGGGACTGTATGGATGGTTAGGTCTTCATGTGTAATCTGGGATAGGTGAGACTACAGCCGGTCTTTTCTATAGATCCTCCAGATCCAGTGTTATAAGGCTATGGGTACAATTTTCAAAAGTGTTTTCAATGGAACATAGGTCCCTTAGCCATTTAAAGTTTTAGAAGATTTTTACCACCTCCCCTCTACATCATGAGTGGTGCGCATAATAGGCCAGGGGAGGCTTGGCTTCCCCTAGTGTAGCCGCTGCTGCTGGACCCTGGTTGCAGGTTTGACAGGGGAAACTTGCTTTTTATTATTCTCCATGCAGGTGCCAGGGCAGCTGAGGAGGTGGCATGTGCTACTCAGCTTCCTGGGATCATCAGTAATCTCCCTGGAATCCAGAGAAATTACTAATGAACCCAGGAAGTTGAGTAAGACATACTGCCTCCTCAGTCACCCTGGAACCTGTATGGTGCATATCAAAAGCTCAGGTTCCTCTTCCAGAAGAGAGAAGAAGAGAAGAACTTTTGAATTTTCCTTAGGGGCAGCATAGGGTCTGCAGTGGCTCTGGCTGACCTGGGGCTCCTCCAAGCAGGTTGGGGCGGGGAGAGGGCTTGGGGCTCTGGCTGTCCCAGGGCTCCTCTGGCATGGGAGAGGGGTGCAGAGGGTCTTGGGACTCCAGAAGGGGGGCAGGCAGAAGGGGTGAGCCGGGGCTAGCCTCCCTGAAGTGGGGCTCCACCTGCCGCCTATGCTCCACAATGACACAGACACCTCATAATGGAGGGGAAGGGGCTTATCAAGCACAGAATTGTCAGATTACTTTTCTGTGGTTTTACTGCAGATGGGAAACAGGCTTTTTTCTCACCCATCTTCTACTTATTTTTACTCATCATTTTAAACAGGAACTTTAAGTGTTGTGGGCCCACTCCAGGGATGTCCTATCACCCCATACACTGGTTCTGCTGGTACAGGTCACTGGGAAATTCCCCAGCTATAGGAGAATCCCCAAGTATATTCAGTCTAGGGGACAAACTGGGGGTACCTGGGGAAAATGTGCATGCTGACACAAATTATGGCTGCTTTAGTTTTGCTGAGGGATGGAACTGCCTCTGGCCAAACCCTGAATAGATGCACAACGGTGGTGCAAAGTATCTTTTCCTCTCCTTGCCCCAGTCCCATTTGCAATAAAATGTCTACTCTCCTCTCCACCCTCTCTGCTCCCATTGCCAGGCAATGACTTTTTAAACAAAAGAGTCTTCATGTAACTGAGACTTGTATTCTTCACGTCAAACAATGCTAAGTATCTTTTCTCCCTTCAATGCATACAGGCAGTTAGATGTCAGGGGGAGGGGAGAAGTTCTCCCTTCTATTTTGCCATTTTGTACTTTATATTTCCTGCTACCTTCCAACTTATCTCACTGAAAAGAAGTTTCAAACTGAACAGCAGGAAGAAAACTCTCAGATCACATGAAAACACATTATCTGAGAGATGAACAAAAGTTCACGCGGACATTTTGTTTCAAGGGATATCCCTGTCTCACAGGAGAAAAAGCAGGCTCAAGTGTTAGTACCCAGCATCTTAAGATATAACTGTCTAATGCTAGTGATTATGCTGAACAGTTTAGATAAGCTTCAGGGTAGAACATCCTTATCTACTGAGACTTAAAAAGTAGGTATTTCACAGTGTGATTCAACATAAAACCCAATTTACAATTACATAAAGAACCATAAAATCAGTACATGATGAGGTGCTTTCAAAGTAACTGAGTTTTTAGATGTTCTAAATCAGGTATCTAATTTTCTAGCTATATTTTTAATTAAATATGCACCTTGCAGGGTTGAATCCTCAATGCTAGTCTTCTCAAGTGGTACTATATAAATAGGGCCCTTCATTTTCAATTTTTATTGGGAATTTATCAAACAAACAAACAAACAAACAACAAAATCAGGTAAAAATCAGTGCAAAAATCTATTAATAATTTTTCTGGGTAAATATCAGGGTTTATTTTGGTGGATGGAAAGACAGAGGAAAAATGTATTCAGTAGATTAATGCTTTGAATTCCGTTCATCAATGTGGTTTGCTGCAGAACTAAAACAGAACTCAAAAAACAATGCCACCTCAGAGTTTAAGAAAACAGTATATCTCTAATCCCCAGATCAAACTTTTCATTTGAATAAAAAGTTTACTGTTGTAGACTTAGAACTATTAGACTATGAACATTTACATTTAATAATTGGGCCACACCATTTGCAGTGCATAATGTCATCGTCCTTTTCTCCTATTTTTGCTTTTTTTAAACTTTTGAATAGTTCCCTGTGTTCTGAAACATATTCTGATACAGATTTTCATTTTCTTCCCATTTTAGTGTTAAATCTTTAAAGCATTATCTGCTAACAGCTTGAAATGCGGATGTGGTGGCATGAGATTCATCAGTGTGTTCAGATGCACACACAATTCCGAGCTTGCATGCATGCCTGTTTATTGTGTGTATCTTCTAATCTAGACTAATACATAGCCTTACTTCAACAGGCAGCTTTGCATATACACACAGACTAATATATTATCATAATATATATCTCATGCAATGTATTGTATTTTCCTGAAAAAAAAAACAGTTATTTTTTATATATTGGAATGAAGGGTGAAAAGTAGGGTGAAAATTGGAAATAAACTGAATAATACTTTTTGTAAAACCCTGGAAATTTTCGGTAAAAATCAGTTTAAACTGAAAAAGAAAGGGCTTATGTATAAACATTATCAAAAGGAACATTAAAGCAAAACACTGGAGAGTTACACATTTTAGTTACCTCACCTCATATAAGTAAACTTGTTCCTTTGTTACAGCAAAAATTAGTAAAACGTTATTTTGCACAAGCTTGTCTGTTAGTTGTCCAATTGTTGGATACTCCTGAAAACAAATATAGAGAGCCAAATCAATCCCTGTTTTACAAAAGGACCAAGGAGTTAAAAATAGTGATGAAAAACATTGCATGTTATCTTTAATGAACATACATTCATACCATGCTCAGTGTAATATAAACATGTAATTACACACTACATGTGTACAGAGTAAGTGTGTATGTGCACATAGAGCCTTTCCTTCTGGTGCTCACATTACCCCGAAGAGACTGAGTGCTCCACCTGTATGTCATGCTTTGGTGCCTGGGGTCAGGAGGTTTTAGTCCACACTGGAACACAGGCCTTTGGAATCTTCTTTAAATCTCTTAGTTCTTGAATTTAGACTCTAAGAAGGTGAGAAAACTAACTCTTGGAGGCAAGGACACTACTTACCTAGCACAGTATGGCCCACATCCTAACAGGGGCCTTTAAATATCACCATAATAGAACTATTAAATAACAGCATTAGTTTCAGCACTTGACTCTTAGTTTGAAATGTTTTTCTGACCTCATCAATGTCCTACACATTCCTGAACCACTCCTTAATTTACTTCCTTTAAGACAAGTGATGAAAGCATATTTTTGCTCCTCTCTCAAGGCGAGGATGCCAATAGGTTCTGTTCCACATGTTACCCATGGTGGCAGTTATTGGGAATAAGAGGTATCACTTTTTCTAATCATAACATGTTCTGAGATCACTTAGGTCAATATGCTGTGTCCTTAGTTTTGATTTTATGAAAATATGTGATTAAAATTAAAATGGATGACATCAAATGACTTGATTTCCCAACTCCTACTGCATATCACTGAACACTATCATTAATATTCCAATTCATCTTTCCTGTACTTTAAAATTCCACAATGAAAGAATTGTACAAAGCACGTTACCAAAACTGTTGACATGGAATATTCATTATTGTGGTCCAAGTGACAATGCCCATCATTTGGAATAACAATCCCTGCCAGTTTACTGTCCATCCCAAAATGGGAATCAGCATCACTCACAAACACCAGCAGATGTAGAGAGTCATTTCTCCACCCAATCTTTTCCTGTAATTAAAATGTAACGGTTTAGTATAGACTTTGATTATATTGATAGAAATAATACAGGATGATGGGGTAGAACACAGAAGAAGAGGTCTTTCAAAGAGATCTTTAAAAGGTAATGTCCTCTCTGCTTTAAGCAGACATCAAAAGACACCATGACAATTATTTAACAGAGTTCACCCCATTGCCTCTGACCAACATATCTCCTCTTCCCACTGTTGTGTTGAGTGAAGTATGTATAGCTGCTTGTCATCTATATAAAATATTGTTAATCATTAAAATATTTAAAGAGAAAAAATTGAAGAAACTATTATGATTATGTGGTAATTTTATTGCTTTTCATTTCCCATAGACACCCGATTATTACATGATCAGTACTTTTATAGCTGGAAACTACAAAACTATCATTTTTCAATGTGCGTATTTAACTTCATTATATACACTTTTCTAATGAAAAAAGAGATCATTTGAATATACCTTTACAGTCTGACCAAATACCCACTGAACTCAGTGGGGGTCCTTCCATTGATTTTAGTGGAGTCAGATCAGGGTCAGAGTCTACATTTTGAGAAAACAAGAGCTTATTTTTTTTTAAATACCATTAAAATCTATTAATATTAAAATGTGGAGTAATAAATATTACACCTAGAGGTTTCATTACCTTGCAAACAGCTGCCTGCATAATTGCATCAAATCCTCCCTCTGGAGTATCTATATTAGCTGAGATTTTTTGTTCTTTCACAATTTCATTGAATCTTTCAGCGTCATTCGTTAATGGCAAAACATGTTTGTATCCAAAGGTGGGTAAGCAATCACGTGGAACACTTCTATAAAATAAATGATATATCTATGTCTATATCTTACAGCCAAAGCAGAGACAGAATGCACACACGGTAGTTTCTTTGTAACTCTATCTAGCTTAGTTTTCAGGTGAACATCTCTTCTGTGTAACTTGTTTTATTAATATCATTGCTGAAAGTAGTACCTTTATAGTTCAGTGAAACAGACCAAGTGAAAAAACTTCAAGGTTAAAACATAACATGACACTCAGTTAATTTTAATGAGAAACTGTGCGTTTAGATAAGCTGTGGCTAAAAAGTGGTGTGAAAACGGCACTTCCCCAGGAATAGCCCTGGGAGGCATTGTGCCCCAGTGATACCCCGCAGTGGCATACTCTTCCTATGCTCCTCTTGTAATCTGTTCCAGCCCTTTACAGGGCACATTATACTCCCACCATCACATCGCATCCCCACTTGCTCTGAGGAGGAGAAGAGTATCAGGCATGCAGCCCCTACTCCCCCCAAGCACCCCAGAGTTATGATCTGGGCAGGACTAATGCAGCATGGGGCTCAGGGGACTGTTCCTGGTTCTTTAAAACAAATAAATAATAAGAACATTAATAAATATACTGAACTATTGTTGTTTGGTATTTTTAAGTACCCAAAAGTATGGTGAGCCTTTACAGCTGTAACATGAATAATCCAGGATTTAAATAAATAATATATATTTCAAGCAAATTCAAGAGATATATAACGAGTATCAATGTGCTAATCAGTCAAACACACCTGTAACTAGCAGGAAAATCTAAACAGCAAGCAAAAAGGCAAGCCTCTTCCCCCCTAAACTCCCCCTCCCCCCAACAACCCAATGGGGTATAGAAAATGACCAGAGTATGAACCAAGAGCCAAGTCCCATTTGCTTTATTCGCTCAACAGCAAGTGAGTCAGGTGGAAAGGCTCCAGTGAGGGCAGTGAGCAGGATTTTGCCCCCCGTGTTCCATCTTATCTGTGTTCCTCTATTAAATAATAAGACATACTTTGCCTTCTGCTTTCTTTGCCTACCTGCAAGGGTTGTTTATTTCTTCAGCTGTGGTTTTGATGAATGGTGAAACTGGTTTTTCAACAAAAGACCCAAAGCCCAGTCTAAAGTTGCTTGTTAGTTTTGACATTTCTTTGGAAAGAGTTGAGCCTAATTCCTTTATTGTATTCAGATCATCATCCATGGAAGCGGAAAGGTCCATGAGGTAATAGAGATCAACTGGATAATCTTCAGTCTGGCGAACTTTAATCTCTATTGTTTCTTCATTTCCTAGTAAAGCCATAGGGGAAATGGAGAATAAATTAACACATTTAACTTTAGACAATGTTACAGTCAATATAACAATGACTCTGTCTGTTTATTCTTAATGCTACCTTATGTGCCATTGGTGGAATTAACAGAAATGTATAAAATTATCAATGAAAATTCCAAATAGAAAATCTGAAAGGCCTTAAGTAGGTATTACGTGACTGGTACAGTAAAAATTAAGTACTAACTTCAGGATTAGGACTATTTGATTCCTGTAGATCTAGTGTGTTAGAAAAAACAAATGGCAGAGTGCAGCTTTAAAACCTTCAAATATGAATCTATAACGAAACAGAAGTTAGCACTTGTAGGAGAGAGTGCAAGGGTTAGTGGTCTGAGCATGGGACTGGGAGAGTGGATTACAAGTGCATCTGAGTTCTCTTCCTGTTTCTAATACAAACATACTGTGTGTTATTTAAACCTCTCTGCGCCTCATTTTCCCTAGGACAAATTCTGATCTATGTTATATTGGTGTAAATCCACAGTAACGCCATAGACCTCAAGAGATCTTGCAAATCATGTTGATATCCTCAGAGAAAAACACTATACGACAGATTCTCTGCTGCAGCTGAGATTTTCTCAGGTTTCCCAATTCTCTCCTCATCTCTGCCATGGCCTGGGTGCAGGTTAGAAAAGCCTCCAGAATAGGTGCTGCTGGGACCTGGCGGTGTTGCTGCCATGCCCCCTGGCCTGAAATGGATTCCATTATATATATGGTTTACAGTTTGGTTCGGTGGCTCTTAGCAAACCCACTATAAAAACTGTTCCAGCATCCCTGGCCTTCAGACTCCTCTAACCGAAACCATCTGGCCACATCCCATGTGATAGCTCGCCTACTGTGCTATGACCACGGCCCCTTCATTTCCACCCTCAATACACCTCCTGTGTCAAGGGCACAAGAGGAACGGTAAGGAACTAGC
This sequence comes from Mauremys reevesii, assembly GCF_016161935.1. Classification (NCBI taxonomy): domain Eukaryota; kingdom Metazoa; phylum Chordata; order Testudines; family Geoemydidae; genus Mauremys; species Mauremys reevesii. The sequence goes on along the minus strand of NC_052633.1, from coordinate 45,887,572 downwards.
TCTTCCAGCTCTACACCCACGGGGGGAATTCCCAGCCCCATTGATGTGTGACATTTCCATTCCCTTTGTGCTGCCCCGGGCCATGAAGAGAATAGAGCATGGAAATTAATCTCCTTTTACATAAATGCAAAGTACTTTGGGGGGAATTTAAATAGTGTACATTTTACATCTATCCATCAGAGTAACACATGATAAATATTCACTAGGTCTTATATGATTACAACTAATGCTTAATTTTGAATTTGTTAATACATTTTATTTAAATACAGTAAATACATTCTGTTTTTTAGATCATTAACCATTTAGTCTGAGAAACCTGGAAAGATAGCATCAGCAGGAAAGAATCACAGTAATGAACTGAATAACTTACCTGGTCGCAGTCTAAAAGTTAACTTTTGAGGGGAAATCTGTGTGACATCAGAGTTATTCTTCTGGATTCCTATGCTAAGGGGCTTATTTTTGTGAATTTCTACTTTAGAAATGGGAAATTCAATAAAGTTCAACTGACATCCTTTTGACAAAAGATTTTCTGGAGTATCACACCTTCCGTGAATTCCAGATGAGTCTGTATAATTCTGAAACAATCAGCAGAAAGAATGGAAGAGCTAAATTTATTATTGAACAATGGTAAATAAATTATTTTCTGACCATCTTACACCTGATGTTTAACTAATACCATATTTTCATGACCATGAATTTAGCCCAGAAATACATGTGGCACTTGTATTCACTTCCTTGAATTCAGCCCTGTGTGCTGTTTGGCCTTCTCCTGCACTTAGGACCTGATCAATCTAAAGCCCATTGAAGTCAACAGGAGACTTTCCACTGACTTCAATAGTCTTTGGATCAGGCCCCAGCATTCCTACTCAAGCAAAACTCTCACCAACTGGAATGGGAGTTTTATGATTATATATTACTCTTCCTCTTCAAAGCACTAAACTCACATTAATTTCCACAACATTGTTGTAAGGTATTATCATCATTGCTGTGTGAAAACTTTGTCAGAGAGGCTAAGTGATTTGACCAAGGCCACAGAAAACTCCATGTCAAAGCTGGGATTAAAATTTGGATATTCCTGGTTTCCAATCCTGTGCTCATATCACTGGTCCATTCTCTTGTGCCTATATAAGGAATTTAAACTTTGCCCTTAAACTGCAAATGTCCCCTGAATTTTGTCACTGAGAAACACTCTGTTAAAGTTACATCAAAATTACTTTAAATCCACAAAAGCCCAGAAATTCAGAGTTAATGCTAAGACTCTGCTCTTCACTTCCCACTGGGAGTCAAATTCTGTTCATGGATATGTGTGTGCCTCATTGATTTCAGTGGAAACATAGGAGGGAAAAATTTGCCTCTCTGTACTTGGGCCACTTCTCATATCTACTCAGACAAAACACCCATTGACTACAGGATCAAACCCAGTGTATGTAAAAATCACCTATTATTATGAAACCCTTGGAAAGCAAAGCATACCGTCTGCAGTAGCTAACACTGAATTTTCTGGCTTCTCAAAACTATCAGGTAAACACATGGTTCAGGGCTAGTTAGAATGTGTATTTTTATCCAATAGACTATGATGGCTGCTTTTATTGAGTCTAGCCTGACACTAAAATAAATATGAAGTTCTTAAATATGCAGATTTTTTGCCTGCCCCACATCACCTGAGTGCAGCAAATAAATCCATGGGCAAACATTATATTTATTCCACTGACATTTCCAATAAATGCACATGATCTATACATGGTACTTCCAAACTCAAGAACTTAGTGGTTTTCTTTTTGTGTTTTATGAAAACACCCAATGGCAATTGGCCTAATTATGATCCTAATAGCTTGGAAAATTTCATATTATGAAATCCTGTGTTTTGAGTTGTACAGGAACTATTTTTTTAAAAAGCATAGAAAAGCCACTTTTGGGGGGGAGTGGAGGGGAACATTCTTAGTGTTATATCTTTCAAATTGCTAAATTGCTTTTAGTAAAAACTGGATTAAAAAAAGAACGGTATTTCAGTTTCATCCAAGATGGTATTTTTACTGTTCTACTAAAACCCCCTAAGGAAAGTGTTTATAAATTATTTAAAGAGTCCCTTAGAAGAGAGCTGTAGAGGTAGGAACAGTAAACCACCACAATAAGGTATTAACACACATTCTGTTTCTCTCTCATATCTGATCTATGTATTGTGTTTATATATTTATTATGTGCTTTGGACCTGATCCTTTGAAATGCTTAGCACTCTCACTTGCCACTGAAATCAATGGCTATGACGGGTGCTCAGCAGGACAAAAGTATCAAACACAATCCACTTTACTAAGACATTATTTTAAGAAATTTTGCAGTTCACAGCTATCTGATCAATAATTCAAAAACTAACCAGCAATTGACTGGCTAGCTGTTGGCTGAAACAGATTCACAAAACCCTGTGTTTGTCTATCTGTATTTATAAGAGCCAAGATTTCCAAAATCTAAAGTTAGGCTTCTAAAAATCATATCTAGGCTCCTGAATAAGCAGCCGTCTTTTCAACAGTGCTGAGCACCTAATTGTTCACCGTCTGCTTTAGAAGGGATAGGGATGTGTGGCTCTCATTTGAACCCTGCTTATTTTATTATTTACAGCCATGTCTATTGAGCTTTAATCGCAGAAGCCAACTGCTTCACAAACACTAACAAACTGAGGCTCAGAACACCTGCTGTGAGGCCAGGACGTATTCCTATTCCTATTTTACACATTAAGAACTGAGCCACAGATAAGTTAAATGACTTGCCTGGGGTCACACAGGAAGTCAGTGACATATCTGGGAACCAAATCCATATCTGTTTCCCAGCCCCATACTTTAGCCATAAGACCTCCATATCTTGGGCGCTCTATCCAGTATCACAGGAGCTGTATAATCCCACCATATTCACTTCCAAAATGATGAGGGCAGCTCCTCTGATAGGTAGAAACAAAGGTGCTAAAAGCTGGGGATCATTTTTTAAAGAAATAGAGAACAATAAAGCATAATTTCCAGATGTACCACTTTTGATTTCCAGAGAAAATTACACAGGCAATTTTCCCCCTCTAAATTCTTCATGCATTACAAAAGCACCGGCTGACCCAATTAATTCAATAATTCCATCACTCATAGCCACTGCAAACACTCAGATTGTATGGCTTTGAAATTTTTAAAATAATTTACTTTACCTCTTGAGAACACCAAGCACACTGTGGTCCAGAAAACAAACAATCTTCACAAGTCACTGCACTCCCTGGAGAACAATTTCCTATATTTAAACCCAGGAAGGTAAGAGATTAATAATGGGTTTAATTATTCTTTTTATAAAATGTCCCATTTTGTTAAAAATATTGGAGATAAAAAATAGTAACACATTAGGACATACTTAATATTATTGACAAAATTCCATCATTAAAATATTTATATTAGTTTAGTATTTAACTTGATCAATAATTACACTATTACTGGTAATTAATAAAAATGTGAGCACCTAAAGGTCACTCATCTATGCACGCTATGCATACCATTATTTGTTTTCTGAAATGCATTTCATAATTGTTACGTTTGTTTAATCATAACTAGAATTTTTAACAAAATCGATCTGTGTACATTGTACACATTACAGTTGTTTCATTCTGCTTTCCAATGTATTTGCTCTGGAAGTTAAAATTATGCCAGGTTCCATAGATACACCACCAGAGTCACAGATGTAGTGTGAAATTTAATGATGGATCAAACTCTGATTTGTTTAATTAAAATGGCTCAAAAGTCTGTGTGTTTGGTGCAGGTAGTTCTATATTATGAACAGATGTACTCTAAATACATTTATTGGCTATGTAGTCATACTACACTCTGTCAAAAACATTCATTAAGTGGAAAGGAATGATTGAACAGACAACATGGGAAGCTAGTTAATATAAAGTTGTTAAACAGAAAACAATGTAAAATATGCTTTTAAAGAAGCAGAGTTCACTAATTGTACGCCTTACCTTGTACATTGCTATTTCTTAGCAGAAATAGAAAAAACAGGAAAAGCAATACAATCCCCATTCGTTTTCAGTTCTGGCTGTGTGAATTAAAAGTATAAAAGAATAATTACCTTCAGGGTAAAATGATTAATGTGGAATGTTGTAAAAGTCATAGATTCCTGAAGTATGTATTCTAAGATGATACTTACACTGGTTTGAAGAGAAACTTCCAAAATACCAGGACAGAACATTAATACAAAGAAAACAAAAGCTACCTGAATAGGTAAAGACGACAGGCTGTGCATAAAAGCAACTTCAACATGGTTATGGAACTTAACACTGCTCTTTATCTTACTTCCTTATTTTCCTTATAAGGAAAACAGGTACACAATCATAAGAAGGTGGGGGAATTCATTCAGGTACTGATTTTTTTTTTTTTTTGGTCAACACTCGCAGTCTTTCTGGGTCCTAGAGAAATCAGTCCAGGAGATTTTTTATCAAGTGTACAATAACTCTAAAGTACTGGTATTCCTTTGACTGTTTTCTGACTGAGTTCAATATGCTGGCAAGTCATACAAATAGTGACGTGACTATACCTGGAGAGATGTATAAATCCCATTTTTTCAGGTTTCATGTTGTGGAATGAACCTTCTAAAACCAACTGTGAAAAGAAAAAAAATCACCATAACTTATTATAACACTATAATAGAAAGCCATTTTAGGAACACAAAATGTCTTTTGTTTTACTGTGTAGAGTTTATATATACGTATTTTATTAGCATTATAAAGTGAAAAAGAAATAAATCAAACCTACATTATTGTGAAATGCAATTACTATTGTATAGGTGTGGTCATCTGCATGTTACTACCCCAATAGAGAATCTGTCTTCTGTGATGGAATTCAAGGTAATTTCCCCTGCAGCTATTAATACATTCAGGTAACCATGACTAGAAAGAGGTTTTCATTGCATTTCAAAGCATGTGGGGAACAAAAAACCTCACCCAACCTTCACAGCAGTGAAGCAACAGTAGAGAGTACAAGATGAAAGGAAAGGAAGTATGGTTAGAGAAGGGGAATGGTGGCTTGAACACCAGGCTTCAATTCCCAACTCTGCCACTGACTCACGGTATAGCCTTGGGAAAGTCACAATGTTGTGAGGTGGTTTTTAAGACACATTTAACTCCTTGGAGGAAAGGTTAAATATAAGTTCATACTATTATTATGAAAGGAAAATTAAAAATAACAAAACCCCATGTTTATCTGTTGTTTTATTTCCCCCCACCTTTTATCCTTTTGTCCTTTTTAGCATATAAGTTGTTTGGGACAGGGACTCTCTCTTCATAATGTGTTTGTAACAGCACATGTCAAACATTAGACTCTACTGTATAAATTATAAGTAAAGTTAATAATACCTGTGTACCAAAATAAAACTTACAAATACATATGTCATTCCTCTTCGATCATTTCAGTATGTCTGAGCCAGTTCATTACACTAGGAGTTACAGGGACCCAAAGTTATCCCTGACGTTAGAGCTCACAAGTCTTGCTGATTTATTTTAACTAAAATTTGCCCTTTCTACAGCTAATGTATTTGCTGTTCATAAGTATTCACCAAATAGTTTATGTGAACAAATATGCTATTGTTTTTGTCCCTTGGATGGATGATGTTTAAAACAAAACAGACTAAAAGTTACAGCATACTTACAAACTAAAGAAAAATTCACATGCACTAGTCATACAGCCTTTGACCTTAAGATCATAAAAAAGGCCATATTAGGTCAGACTAAAGGTCCATCCAGACCAGTATTCTGTCTATTGACAGTGGCCAATGCCAGGTGCCCCAGAGGGAGTGAATCTAACAGGCAATGATCAAGTGATCTCTCTCCTGCCATCCATCTCCACCCTCTGACAAACAGAGGCTAGGGACACCATTCCTTACCCATCCGGGCTAATAGCCATTAATGGACTTAACCTCCATGTATTTATCTAGTTCTCTTTTAAACCCTGTTATAGTCCTAGCCTTCACAACCTCCTCAGGCAAGGAGTTCCACAGGTTGAATCGGCGCTGTGTGAAGAGCTCCCTTTTATTTGTTTTAAACCTGCAGCCCATTAATTTCATTTGGTGGCCCCTAGTTCTTATATTATGGGAACAAGGAAATAACTTTTCCTTGTTCACTTCCTCCACACCACTCATGATTTTATATACATCTATCATATCCCCCCTTTGGGTCTGGCTACACTTGTGAGTTACAGTGCAATAAAGGAGTCCTGGGCACACTAGCGCACTACCCCTCCACACTGGCAAGGCAGGTAGAGCAGTGCTGCTGGTACTCCACTGACTGCAGTGCTGCTGGTACGCCACCTCGGCGAGTGGAATAACGTTTGATGCACCCCTGCTGGAGCACCGTGGCACCATTGTGAACGAGGTGTTGCATTATTGCGCTGTGATAAACCTTTGGAAACTTCCCATAATCCCCTTAAGTCAAGTGCCCACTCTTGTCATTGTTTTGAACTTGCTGTAGGAATGCAGATATGCCCTTTCAAAGCTCCATTTCTGACAGCTGGCTGCTTATCTGCTTCGGGACAAAGGAACCATTACTGAGGAATGCTGCTTGCTTTGAGTGAGTGAGAGAGAGGCGGGGTGGAGGGGAGGTCTGCTGCTGTCTGAACTTCCAAGACAACATGCTGGCATGCTCTCAGCCCCCCCAAAACCCATTCTCCCTCCCTCCACATACACACAACACACTCCCTGTCACACTCAACCCCACCCCTCACATTTGAAAAGCATGTTGCAGCCACATTCATACTGGGATAACTATCACAATGCATTGCTCTTTGTGGCATTGCAAGAGCTGCTAATGTGGCCATGCCAGCGCGCTTCCAGCTGAGAGTGTAAAGCATTTTCCCTACTGTGGTAACTCCCAGCGCTCTACAACTGCAAGTGTAGCCATACCCTAGTCTCCTCTTTTCTAAGCTGCAAAGTCCTAGCCTCTTTAATCTCTCCTCATATAGGACTGTTCCAAATCCCTAATCATTTTAGTTGCCCTTCTCTGAACCTTTTCTAATGCCAGTATATCACTTTTGAGATGAGGAGACCACATCTGTACGCAGTATTCAAGATGTGGGCGTACCATGGATTTATATAAGGGCAATAAGATATTCTTTGTCTTATTGTCTATCCCTTTTTTAATGATTCCTAACATCCTGCTTGCTTTTTTAACTGCTGCTGCACACTGCGTGGACATCTTCAGAGATCTATCCACAAACTATCTCTTTCCTGATTAGTAGTAGATAAATTAGCCCCCAGTGGTCCCCAACCTTTTTCGTCTGGTGGGCACCAGATGACGAGCCACGGAGGACCATGGCGGCAGCCGAGCATCCACTGATATTTTGCCAACAAGCGGCAACGTCAATAGGCGTCGCTGCCGAAATGCCGCCGACAAGTAGTGTCATCTAGAGGCGTCGCCGCCGAAATAACGCCAAAAATCCCTTTGGTGAGGGACCTTGTTAAGGCTTTCTGGAAATCTAAGCACACAACATATCTTCTAAGGTTGGATCGTTCAAACGTATATACATATCTTTCTAAGGATGAGCTGTCCACTTCCTGAAAACCATTTCCTTTTCTCCTCCCCAAACACTGCACATCTTTCACTGATCATAATGACCCCATTTTTCTGTCGGTACCTGCAAACTCGCTCCTTAGAGTAGATCTGTTGTTTCCAGGACCAATTCCTTCTCTCCCTGTTTACCCTTTCATCCATCTTTTTTCATGGCCACTTTGGAGCATCAGCACTCAGAACACTGTTATATTGATTTCTATCAGCTCTGGGCCCCTTGCATATTCCTATTAGGCCAAATTCTGCTCTCAGTTACACTAATGCAACACAGTAGAATTTGGCTCATTATTTTAAAAGATTGGCAACACTAAAAATATAATCTTTTTCTGATCATGGAACCTGGGACATTTCAAAAGATTCCACTCTGTGAATAAGATTTCTGTGGTCTCAGAGTGTATGTGCAGTCTTTTTCTTATTCCTACCCTTTCTAGTATATCAAAGATAGCACAAAAAGACATTTTATCTGCCTGCTGAAAAAACTCAGAAGTCTGGTAGTGAAAAAGCTTTGAAAAAGGTACAAAACCAGGGAAGATGCATCTTAGGCACATATGAAGCCAAACTAAAATTTATCCTAAGGAATGTTACCAAAAAAAAAAAAAGTATTTTCTCTCTACAGCTAATGTGTAGCTTTCCTGACAAGCTAGATCTTGTTTCACTCACTGAGCCAAATCCAAATGGAAGGGTGGTGGCCAGAAATAAAGATTGTGTAAAGATTCTAAAACAGAAAATGTTTGCATACAAAAGAATGCCTAATAGTTCATGCATCTTTATCTGAATAAACAAACACTCTCCCTTTGAAAAAAGCCAAGCTCTGCAGCTGGTAAGTTAGGAATTGATGTATTAGATATGACAGTTACACTTTAGGAACCCAGTCCTGGACAAAACATCTATGGGTTCTTTCCAAACTAGGCAAGTTCTGGAAAAGAGGAGATGCTGGCTCCACAGAAGACTGAGCTACCCAGGAAAAAGGTCAGTAGGACACACACATGCCTGAAGGCAAGGAAAAACCCGTCTCAATAACTGGGAATTGGAGAGCTACCCACTAAGAAGAAAAGTTCATGCACATGATCTCTCAACTTCATATGCTACACAACTTCTGATTCTTGGGACTGCTTACTACCCCCACTCGCATAAAGCCATGCAGCATGTGGGATTTATTACAGCTGAAAAGTTATAGTAATTCTCTTGAATGGTCATTGTTGGGGAATTCAAGGGCTTGGTGTCTACAGGCAGAGAGTGTTTTAAATACTCCCCTGTTGTTGGAGAATGGTGTGGCAAGTGGACACAGTGGGCCAGCTTCTCAGTTGCCCTGCAACTTAGTCATTTACACCTCTGCAAAGTGGGTGTAAAATGTGTAATCAGAATAGTAATGATTTAGAACCCCTGTGCACTCAGGGCTGAAGGGAGGTGGCTTTACATTTGGGTCACATGTTTAGTTCTTCCTTTCCCCATCTGGCCTCCAGAACAGATCTGCCAGCCAAGGAATTCCCAAGAAAAACCTCTTAAAAGATTTCCTACCTGACTGTCAATCATTCCCAAGAATCTACTTGCAGAGTACGGCAATTGGGAGGGTGGAGTTGCAAACTCTGTGCCTGCCAGTAGTCAGCAGTGCTTGGTCACTTAATAAAGATGTTCTAAATAAGATGTTACCTTTGTAGCTGCCAAGCCAAGAAGATTGAGGCTTTCTGTAGGACAGCAGACATGTAGACTCATTTTCTCTGGATTGGGTGACTGCCCAGAAAGATATTCCTGTCAACTGGAAACACCTGGTTCCAAAGACCATCTATAACAGAGATTCTTCAAAGGCTGCATATCAACTACCCAAATAAGGTTCCCTGAAAAAAGGTCTAAAACCTCAGTGCTTTTTACACTAGCCCTTCTGGACTATTGCTGATTCAAGTAACCCCATGGAGATTTGAATACTTGTAAACATGGGATGGTCAGATATAGATAAAACAACTACCCACAGCAACAGTGTTTTGATGTAGAAGACAGTGTCATGCGCCTGTCCGCTACAGCATCATTCCTGGCTGTACAGGGAGATACAGTTGGCAGTAGTACCTCAATGCCTGTTCAAAGATGTAATGCCTCTGGCAATTTTATATAATAGGGAAACTCATAATACACAGCCAGGTGGGATTTTTAATTTTTTTAAATTTTTGTGTGTATGGTATTTAATTATGTCACCGAATGGAGCACTTCACAAAATAAATAAAACTAGTCTGAACTCATATGCTTTAATGTTGCTTGCTGCCTCTTGCTCCCTTTGTTCATTAGCACAGCTGGAGATAGATGATATCATTGCAACAGAAAATGTCCCAGATACAAAGAAACAGCTGTAAACACTCAGGGCTAGCTTGTCAGCCCTTAGTTGACTATAGAGGGAGTAAGGAGCAGTAATACCCCACTGCTCAGACTGTGACTGCAGGCACATTGAGCTGCTTGCCCAGTGCTCCCCCATGAGAGAAACAGACAAAATGGGAGGAGCTTTGGCATCACGTCCCTTGTTGCTTAGTCACTATAATTAGCCGGTTACACAGAGGGAAGTTATTTCCTCACCCACCCACCCTGAGCAAAGTGAAATGGAGGCCTGGGGGGTGTTGAAGAACTGTGACTCAGTGAGTTATGATTCATTCTCCAGTCTGCCCTGAACTCAGGTGGAGACAATCTAGCTCTAGAGCAGATCTGCAGAGAAAGAGCAAGAGCCAAAATGCTTACAAATGCTGAAATGAAAAGTAAACAGTTCACTAAGAGTAGTTTTTCAATTTATATGTACCTCAGCCAGAAGTCAGGACTTGGTGGCTTCAGTTCAGGGTGTCTGTTTGTGCGCATGTGTGTTCTAAATTTGCTTTGCATGGGTGAGCACTCCTACAGATTTGTTTGATTTTCAGATTTGGACAAACTCTCACACTCAAAGCAAAATAAACCTGCCAAACTTCTCCTGGACTCAGGTGGAAACACTGCAACGCAATGAGGCTTCTGTCCCTGACTGCAAGCCAGCTCAACACTGTTCAAAGGTGGCCCAGCTTGCCAGAGAGCCAGGCAGCTGCATGACTCCTGCCTGAGTTTGGATTTTACCGTCTTGGTTACATTGTAAAAAATTTCCCCACTTCTAGGGAGGTCACTTTACTGTATGGTACAGCTTAGTACCATTTTGGCTCCTCTTCGGGTCCATGGGGAAACCTCTCTGCCTGGCTACCTTTCAATATCTCACAGCTTCAAGTGCTGAGGGGCTTCCTTCTCCCTCAAACACATGGAGGACACAGAGGTCCTGCCCATGTCCCCACTTTTAAAGGGCCAGGAGCACTCCTGAAACACCTAGCCCTTTGCTCCACAGCTAGTTCAGCATCCCCTCCTCTCTGACCCCAGAGCAACCCCCTACTCCTTCGAGGGATGAAGAAGCTCCCCTCCTGCCTTATAGAGAGGTGAGGGATTCCCAGCTGAGCCCCGTCAGGGCAGCACCGAGAGGCATGAGGAAGCGCAGTGCTAAGGGGGCGGGGGTGAGAGGATAGGGACCAGTGGCCATGTCTGCAGAGGTGTGTCTGGGGTATAATGGGGGTTGGGCTTGTGGAGAGGGGCAGGTTAGTTCATTTGCGGGGCTAGGCCCTATTCTGTTTAAACTTCCAGAAGCTGTCAGGAACTCCCCCAGCAAGCCCTGTCCAGGCATCCTCAGCCAAGGAAGGTGCCATGATACAGGACCTGGAGCATGGAAAGGGGGCTTCTCACTTAGCCAGCCCTCTGCTATGTCAGATCCACATTTGTCATTGGCTTTTCCCCTCTCTGCCTCTCCTTACCTCAGCTCTCAAGCACAATGTGAACCAGTTCATGTATAAAGTTCAGACAGTCCTACCTCTAAAAAAGGGAAAATGGATTTGCCCACCCTGTGTGATTCTCTTTTGCCACCAGTCAGTTTCTCACCACGAACAGGTAACATTTAAAGGCTCCAGTGGGAGCAATCCTTTCACCAGTGCGCACCAAGGATTCCTCCTGAGGACTGTCGTCATAGTTCCTATTAGAACTATAAACATCTTGCTGAAGTTACATATATGGCAGGCTGATTCTTTGCTGAAATACAGCTTGAATAGGGAGAGTCACTGCAACTGGTAACTATATTCTGGTCATGCCAAATGGCTTATCAGACCTGAGAGAGTGGGTTCAAGCAACAAACAAAACACACTAGAATGGGAAGGTTCCCATATGTCATTTTGAATCGTGACTACATTGGCTCCTTTTACAGTAACATGTTCAAACCCTTTAGACCTGTGAATGGATTCACTCACATCTGTTATTTCAAGGGAAAGTCTCATACTTGGGTTTTCAAAAGCTCTTCACAGAAAGTGCTGCCATCTTCTGGGACTTTACTGTTCTGTGCTCGAGAAACAGCGTTGTCTCTATAGTGGGACTTTATAGTGGGAGTTTATACACAGTGCAGGTACTGCTTTACCTCTCTGCCTCTAGCAATGTTCAACCAAACTATGTGTTTAAGAACCTTACATAATATTGATTCAGCTTCTTTGCTGAATATTTCTCAGATGATTAATGTTAATATGTTTTTTCAAACTCAGCCTGTAAAATCCTTGCCTCTTTCTAACAGAATAAATGGAACATTCCTTCTATCATTTTTAGTATGTGCTCAGTGAGATACATGTTTCTAAAACTAAAGCAAACTGTTTCTAATGTTTTGATCAGTGAATTGTATTTTACATATGTTGCCATTGCTGTTACACAATACAGTCTCATGAAAATGGTAGAAAAGGAATTAAAAGGGACACTGTCAACTTACGTTTAACCTAAAATTTAAATGTTGTAAAACAACTTTTATAAAAAAGATAAGACCATTGTTGCCATAATACTTAAATTTGAGTAAAAATACATAAACATTTCCAAGCAGTGTTTGAAACTCAAACACTGCAGCACGAAGAACCTGAAATTGAAACAGTCTGTACACAAAAATGAAACTGGTTTAATTGATTTGAATTGTCCTTGTTGTGTTATACAAAGAAAATACAGACAAATAAATTTGATTTTAAAAATTGTCACTTTTAATAATTTAAGATGTTGTTACTAACAAAAGTAAAGAAATGTGGGTGGTTGTTTTTTTTTAACAATTTGTCATTTTTCAGTTACCAGTGTTCCTTTTTGGACTGAAATTGGTGAGTATTTCTTACTGTTGCTAACTGTGATAATGCAATGCATGCTGCCATGTTGGTTATGTAGAAAATAATGTTGGCAGATATTTCTTAAATGTATGCAATTTGTTCAGAATGATTCATCGCATAACATCCATGAATATAGTTCTTTCTGTAGCTCGTTGCAAGTAATTGGAGTTAGAAATTATTAACAGCATTGCTTAGACATCCAGCTCATAAGGGTTCTTTCTGTTTTCTGATTAGATTACAATAACTCTTAGGAGTTAGGTTTCTGTTGCAAATATACACTAAAACTGTTTTCCATGAATATTCTCTAGTACTCAGTGAACATTTATTGGTTTTGCAGACATTCCTGGCAATCTTGTTTACTAGAGTTTTCATGAACAGTGAACAAAAAAGGGTTTTGAATGCAATCAAAGACGATCTAAAATTCAAACTAGTATTCATAGCAAGCTTTCTGAAGAATTCACCCAGCGGTAATGGAAAGTCTGATTTATTGTAATCTTGTTATATTCTGATAGGGAATACTGTAACTTTTTGTGCTTGTTACATTCACTCTGTTGCCTTTGAAAAAGTAAAGCCAGACCTTTGCCTCCTCTAACAATCACCCAAAAGGCAAATATTGCATGGAAAATAAAGTTTTAACATGCATGTGCAAATGAATGATTTATGTATGTGACATAATTCTTCAATTTACATCTGTATCATGAACATGATAATGTTTAAGGTTTGTGTTTTTTATACATCATTGTACACCTCTGCTTGGTGTCAGTGTCAGTGACTAAACATTAACAAATTCATGATAGAGTACCTCATTTACTTATTTTAAGATCATAATATCTAGAGACTGTGCAGTCATAAATCCATCCCCCTGCTAGGGCTGGTTTGATAACAGCATAGAGATTTTTTAAACTCCTATGCTGCAGCTGTCATGGAGATAAAAGAAGATTCGCTGTACCACCCTGTCTGTGTCTCAGAAGTTCTGCCCACTGGAATTTTTTAAAATCCTGGTTTCCTTTGCTTGGAAATAATTAGATTTTTTTCAGTGTGTAGAATTTCCCATCTACTTGTGGACAAGTTTGATCAAATTCAGGTTGAGTGGGCTGATGTTGTGATCATGAAATATACAGTAAAAGGAGTGAGACCTTTAGGAAGTTGGTAGAAAACACAACAAAGGGCTGGGACAGGAAGAAAACTTACCTGTAGGCTCAATGCAATGGGTACTAGAGATGGCAGTCAGTAAAATGCCTGGTCAGGATAAATCTTCTGGAGAGTTAAGTCTAGTATTCCAAGCAAACATTAATGATACTGGGGATCACAGAGAGAACTATCTTGGGAAAATCCAGTGGTACTTTTCACAAGAGGAGAAGAGTTAGCCATAGTATCTTGCCTAATTCGCCCTTTATTTTCATACTGTATTCTTCTTCACTTCCTGTCCTTATGCAGTTTTCCTACAATATATACCGTTAAACATCTGCTATGTCCCACCCAAGAGATGGCTGCAGTTCTATGGTTGTTGAAATGACTTCTGTTTATGTATATTATGCATAGATTACACAAACTCATTCACACTTTATATACATGTAGCTAGTGAATAGAATCCTTTTGGATAATGGAAATATATAATGAAGATGCTGACTTTATAAGACATGGGACAACTTTAAAATTAAATAGTTCTCGAGTTTTATGAAGAAATATTTTTGAATGGAAGAAGAGCTATGGGAACAACTTGACTATACTTTTGAACCTAACTATTTGTCAAATGTCTCAACACTTCTCCTGAAGGTATTTTAATCTGTTACAGTTAATCATTACCTGAAACTATGTGAAAACTCTATCCAGAACCAGTGGACAGTACATTGTTGTTTTGCTAGACAGGAAAGAAATGTAGACAGTTGAGTCATAGCTATCATTACACTTAAATTTAGTCAACAACTATAGGATTTTCCAACACAATTCCCACTTTTGATATATAGTGTTACTAATCTCCTAGGATAAGCTCCTCTAAAAGAGGGCAGAATCCTACTTCTCCCATTTAACAAGGCTAATTGCTTTATGGTGGGAAGAACAGGGAGTCCAGAGGCCATACACAAGGGGCTTCACAACCCTCTGTTTGCTGTGGATCATGTCTCTCTAAAGAAGCATTGAGGCAGAGTTCAGGGGTGGGTCAGGGAAATGGTGGAGCTATGGAGAAGAGTTCTGCCAACTGCACAGAATCACTAGCTGGGAGCCCTGCTGTAGCAGCAGCCATGGACTGGTTGTGAAGATGCGCTGCATCCTGGACACAGGTGATGGGCAGGGAAAGATTCCATTCTTCGAGCCATGTGAAGCCTGTTTACTTGGGTTTTGTGCCAGTCATATGAATTTCACCTAAGGTGAGAAATCTAAAGAAACATGTTGGAAGTACCCTCTATGCACAAGCCATGCTGGAGTAAAGGTGGGTGGTAAAGAATACAGATGAGCATTTACTAATTTCCACTCTTGCAGAGTATGTAGCTCATGAGCCACAATCATGGATGTGATTTCAATTAGGGTCCTTTAAGACACAGTAGCAGCAATGGAGTGCGATTGCTAATGATCTCTTATACCAGTTAAGTATTTATTATAATTTGCTGAAATTTTTAAACTACATTTTTATTTCTTGTTTCTTAAAAATATTCAACATTTATCACTCTTAAAGGATAATGTGAAAAAAGCAGATATACAATTTTATAACCCTCTATTCAAACTGCTGCAGCTTTTGAAATCCACCAAGATCTAACTTCTGAAAAATGCCTGCATAAAGCAGCATTCCTGATATAATATTTGCTTTCACCAGAGTTCCCTCACCATGAGTTTGCCCGCTCTGAATAATAAAACTTATTTTCACCTCCAAGTACTGAACTGAGTTTATATCGTCACTTTCTTCCAGCTCTTTTATTCCTACTACTTTTTGTATGATTTTCAGGGGATTTTTTTGCTGGCTTTTCAGAAGACCCCATTTCTTTGGTTTGCTTTGTTTTTGGAATGAACTTAGTAGCCTGATTTTTGCCAGTGCTTTGAAAATTATCCGTAATGAACCTTCAGAGACTTAGCTTTTTACCTGCATTCTTCTTTCATCTATTTGTAATCTTCATGGAGATTACTCAAAGGATGCATTTTTGCTTCATTAGTTGTTATGGTGATGTGCTAGAGGAAGACATTATAATTATTGTTTCCTTGAAAGAAGCACCTGTGCTTCAAGAAGTAGGTTTCACTAGAATCAGCTCAGGCTTAGGCACAGACACAGAATCACTAGCATTTGCTTGAGTGGCCTTCATGGCTTAAGAACTTTCTTAGTGCATTCTTGTGAGAAACTTTTATGTCTGCTCTTCTTTTGATTTTTATTTTCCCTGTTTACATTCTGCTTAACAACCCAGGCACCATCATGGGCTTGGTTCATTCCACTTACATACTGAGGGGCAAACTGTACTTTCCTGTGCGAACAGGGGTCACTGCTTGCAAGTAAGTATTCATGCCTGAGGAGGGCAGATGGTATTTTCACCTCCACACTTTTGAGGGCCTCACCAGGAGAGGATAGCTTTAATCTCCACTGGGCAGTCATAGGAGCCATGTTTTCAGAAGTTGCTTGGGGACTGTACTGAATCAATGCATTTCCTGGTGCTTCAGTAGTATCTTATCTCTACTCCACACCTTTTGCCTTCTGTCCAGTTCAGATCATGGCTTTTCTTTCTGACATCCTGTCATGGATGTCTAGCTGTGAGCTCAAGCTCAACAAGGCTTAAACAGAGCTTTTAATGCCCTCCCCATTCGTGGCTCCCCACTACCTCATTCTTGACCTCTGTGGGTGACACCACCATCCTGCTTGTCTCTTAGACCCTTAACCTGAGTGTACTCGCACCTCTCTTTAGGTCCTCCCATCCAGCCTATGCCCAAGTCTTGTTGATTGTTTCTGCATAATGTCTCTAAGATAAAGCCTTTCCCCTACCCATCCACACTGCTAAAACTCTCATCCTGGCTGTCAGCATCTCACATCTCAATTACTGCAATACACGTGTGCCTGGCCTTGACAAATACAACATTGTCCTGCTCACATCCATTCAGAATACTGCTGCAAAGAGCATTCTCCTAGCTTTTCACTCTCACCACACTTCGCTCTGTTGGCTCCCCATTCTCTATCACATCAATTAAAAGTTTCACATTCAAGGCATTTCATGGCCTATCCCCACCCTACCTACCATTTCTCATTCAATGTCAAGATGCTGACTTCCTCCTGTGCTTGTCCCTTAGTGCCAGCCTCCACTGCATACTGTTACCTTTTCAAACAAGCACCTTTGTGCTTTCTCCCATGCTGCCCTCAGGCATGGAAAGAGCCCCCAATACACATCTGCAAAGGGCTTCCTTGTTATCCTCTTTTAGATTTCTCCATAAAGCTCTGCTTTTTTGTGATGCTTTTCTGACATCACACCGTGCCCCAGCAAACACATAGGAGTTTTTGCAGGAGAAATCCTGCTCAGTTCTTTGATTCATGAGAACTGCTTTAGCTGGAACTGGAACACACACACAGGAAAATCCCAGCTACTGATTTGCATTTTCTTATTAGTTGTTTGTGATACTGAATTTAAGAGAAGAGTTTCAGATTCCACCCAGACAGACACGGTCCAAGCCACTCAGTGGTTTGACAGACCCTCACTTCAGTGACACATACTTATCTCAATGAACTTCTAAAAATGAAATCTTGATAATCACAGGACATTCATCTGATCAGAGATCCCAAAATCCAGTCACTCTTACATTTTTTAACAATCAATGGGCACTTTCTTGTACCTAGAACCTTGGGGAGGAACACTCCATCAGTTTCCTTTCATTGCAAGCTTCAGTGAGCTGATGGAGTCTGCCAGGTTGATGAGCTGCACGTACATTGTAAAAGACACCATGAATCTTGGCTGAGCCTATAGAAGTGCTTCTTAGATTATCATGTTCTTTGATTTAAAATTTCAGTGTAGCTGATGAATCACTCATACTTATCACAATGTTTATTCTAAAAGGAGCAGTCATCCAGAAATAAATGTAACATGACATGAAAAGTCTGAATAGCCAATGTGGACAAATAGCAATCCTAAGCATTGCTTTTGTTTATTCTACAAAAAGAGGATTAGACAAATGAATCAGTGTCCATATGAGAGAAATATAGTTTTACCTGGGCTTGTATACAAAGGGTGCAGACATTAGATCATGATTTAAGTTTGTAGACATATGCATTTCAATGATTCTAAGGCCATTCTTATTTCAATCAATCAAGGTACCATCATGGCTTTTGGGGGATGGATGATTATTTTTCTATTGGGACAAAATTTGCTTGGTACCTGAAGTTAGGCAATTATCTATTGTTAGGCACCTTAATAAAGGGCCAGATTTTCAGACATGCTGAGCACCACATCTCCCAATCAAGTCTGTGGGACTTGCACCAGCTGAGGATGGTCTCTTAGGGACCATATACCAGTTATGGATATCTAAAGTGCTCAACTGAATGAGACAAGAGTCCTGTGGGGAAAAAAATAGTATAAGATCATGAAATTGTGCCCAAAGAAGCACAATTAAGATTGCACAGACAATCTTAATTCTGGCACTTTCTAACTGCTGAGTGCTTGGCTTTGCAACCATAATATTCTTTTAATGTAATTTATTTGTATAGAATTCCCACTCACACGTGTATCTATTATCTACAAGGAATATAATAATGTACCATAATAAAATAGCATCAAATATTTGTTTCACATCTGAATTTTGACAACCAATACTTTTTATAGCTCATTTCGTTTACTTGCTTTGCCCATAAAGAACCCTGAAAGATTCAAGGCTTTTTAGATCTAGATTCAAGTTACATCTTTCCTACCTGTGGATGTTGGGAAAAATGCACAAGCACCAGCTCCTAAATACTGGAAACTTTTCAACTGGTTTGTTAAAAGGCCAAGGTAGGGATGTAAAAGGGTGTGTCAAAAATGTGCATATGACACCATAATTGAATATCATCATATTGAGTGACTGGTGGTTTGTTTCTGGGGTCTTTTTAAAGAGACATTTAACACAGCAGGGGAGTGAAATGGAGAGTGGATTTTTAAAGTGAGAAAATATAAACATCCATTTTGGATCTGTGTGCTGTTGTGTAAGGAATAAAGATAAGGAATACAAAATAAGAACTTATATCCATAAGTTCATCATGCACGAGAAGGGAATCTCTGTTCACTTACAAGAAGGAAGACCAAAATAATCTGACCGTATGTGTCATCAACACAAAGAAAAATTATACCATAATTATATTCATCTGGATTATCACAACCAATTTTCTTTTGCAGGGATGTGCATATTCAGTTTAGAGAAGAGCTATTTAATTGATTAAAGGTACGGATTGCTTTTAGCTATGATGGCAGAAGCATTTAGGCCAATTTTTAATGTTGCCAACTATCATGATTTTTGTCCAGAGTCCTGTGATATTTGATATTTTTCTTAGAGCCCCAGCTGATGGAATCAAGAGATTGCATGACAATCTCAGCTTTCATTAAAAACAACAGACACTCATAGCACCTCAGAATGCACAATACTTAAGCTACAGGTATTTTCTCTCACAGTAGGATTAAATTTAACACCAGTTTAGTTCAGGAAGAAATTTTCCACTACCACATGTTAGCATTGCATATTTTTACCTTCCTCTGAACTGAGCAGGCATCATATGTTAGGGTCACATATGCTTGTCCCATGTGATTGGTTTTCTTGCAGTTGAGAGGACAGCATTCATGTATCTTGGTCCTTTCCGTCTTCTATTTCAATGCTAATGCTAAAAATATAAAATTCCAAAATAACTTTTCAGTATAGAATCCTCTGAGGTCAAATAAAACTTCGTACCAAACTGAATAGCTTAGTTCACTCCCAATGAATATCACATTGGAAAACAAAATAGGAGATTAGCTGAATTCCTGTGTAGTCAGGCCAACTGACCTCTCCACCCTCTTTCTTTTTTTCCTCCTGCTGATGATAGCTCATCTCAATTGATTGGCCTCTTACAGTTGGCATGGCTACTTCCACCTTTTCATGTATAAATATCTTCTTGCTGTGTGTTCCATTCTATGCATCCGAAGACGTGAGCTGTAGCCCACGAAAACTTATGCTGAAATAAATTTGTTAGTCTCTAAGGTGCCACAAGTATGCCTGTTCTGTTTGCGGATACAGACTAACATGGCTGCTACTCTGAAACCTTTCTTTGAGGAGGGATCCATGAATGGTTTTCCAGGCTCCAGAAAATTACTCTGAAAGGCATCTTGGGTAAAAGGACACTTCTGGATGCTGCCTTTTCAGTAGTTTTATTTCTCTTTAGTACACCTCTACCTTGATATAACGCTGTCCTCGGGAGCCAAAAAAATCTTACTGCGTTATAGGTGAAACCGCGTTATATTGAACTTGATTTGATCCGCCGGAGTGAGCAGCCCCACCCCCCCGGAGCGCTGCTTTACCACGTTATATCCGAATTCGTGTTATATTGGGTGGCCTTATAACGGGGTAAAGGTGTACTTGACGTGATCAATAGAGCCTTCAATTGCAGTCCATGCTTAGATATCACAGTGTTGGAATCTCATGGCTTTTCTACAGGGGTGAGCGCTATCTAGTGTGCATTAATGTAGCCTGTGTGAAACCATAGGTGCTGGAACTAGGGGTGCTGCCGCACCCCTGGGCTTGAAGTGGTTTCCATGATATAGAGTTTACAGTTTGGTTCAATAGCTCTCAGCACCCCCACTATACAAATTGTTCAAGCACCTGTGTGTGACACGGACGGGACTATATCAAGATGGGAACTAGGCACCTTTTAGTTTGTGCCAGCAAGATCTACACAGGGCAGATAAAGCGCTCTATGGTTTAATCCCCTGTAGGGTGCACTGAAGCACTGTGTAGACAAGCCCTTAATATAAGTGATGCCCTCTGAGAAGTTTGAAAACAAACTTTCTAGCCTGCAAATTTATTCCTATTAAAATCTGCATGTTTGTCAAGCTCTTCTTTCAAGCTCTGTTGTACATTTTTAGTTTGACCAATAAAGACTGAGCTATAGTTGGTAGTGACCTTGTTGATTACATCTTGCCTATGTTCTAAGGGAACAGGCTCCTTAATTGGACATCAATAAATATTGAGCAAGTTCCAAGCTTTTAAAGCACAGAGTTTATTATGCAGGTTGCACAACTCTGCTGTATTAATTCTCAGATTACTGGTGTTTGAGACAGGGTAATTCTAAATACTTTAGCCCTTTCTCTGTTTACTAGATAGAGTTTGAAACACCACCAATAAGCTATTTTGTTAACCATGATGGATAACTACAGCTGGCGAGACAGGCAATAAACCAGCATCTGCTTTTGTATTTTCTGTAAATCAGGCTGCAAATAATTAAACTTCAGATTTCTGGAATCTACCCAATTAATGGGAAAAAAGCCTGCTGCGTTCAGTGCCCTGGAATGTTCTTTTACCATGAAGTCATAACTGATATTGTACTAGATGAAGAGTATTCTGCTCATCTCCTTATAAAGCTTTATAATTTAGACCCAGCTATTAGCAGGCTTAATTAATGTCTGCTGACGATGGTCTGGGGTCAAAGGAATATTGTTCTTCTTGAGGCATTAAACACTCCATCACAGGATACAGTCCTGAAAACACCTATAGATTACTCACTCTAATGCTACTACCTTGAGTAGTCATATTAAAAATCAATGGATGACAGTAAAACCTAGTAATGACAGTAAACATTTGCAGCTCTATAACATTCTATACTTCAGGCAATATTCTATAATTATTCATCCTTTTTCTCTTTGTCTATATTTATGTGTCTGTAGACCCAATCACTGCTATAAAAGTAAAAGATTTGACATAACTACACATGAAAATTCATCTGGACAAACCAATGGTGTATAGTCTGATACTCTCCATCAGCTCTTAACACAGTCGCCTTAAAACAGTAATGGGAAAAGCTCAAACAATTCAGGGCAGGAACTCCTCCCAAAAGAGAAAGAGCAGAAAGGGAGACACACAATAATAAGGTAGCACTGGGAGCAAGGAAACATACAGTAAAAGGAGTGAGACCTTTAGGAATTTGGTAGAAAACACAGCAAAGGGCTGGGACAGGACGGGAACTCAGACTGGGATGTGCAGAGGTAGTTACTGGTTCTGCCTTGTACAAAAATATATTGTGGTGTTTCATTGTGAAAACAGTCATCTCACAGAAACATGGTTTGACTCAATTTCTCACTCTTGGCCAGTGAGCCAGGAAGTGCTATAGAGGAACTTAGCAAAGGGGAAGGTGGGGCTTCTTATGACCCACAGCAACAACTCTGTCTGAGAACTCATAACAAGTCCCTTCCAGCTACAAGAATCATAGCTGTGATGGGGGGGTGGGGCGCACTTCAAGACTGATGATGTAAATAGCTATAAAAAGGAAAGTAGGGAAGGTAACAGAGAAGATAGATGTATTTCAGCACTTTGGTTACACCTGATGATTCAAGTGATCAAGTGCTAACAATGCACTGAACTCAGTGCATTAAACGGTGGGGGTTATGGGAGAGCAAACTCACCAATGCACTTCAGCATTATGTCCAAATATCTAAATACCAATCCTTTTTCGTGCCTGGTGTTTTTTCACTTCAGAAGCATATCCTTACTTGTGTTTTCAGTACTTGGTTCCAGCCTGCTTGGGACCAATTAGTATAAGGCAGTTTGCATAGTATTCAGCATGGTTTATAACTATGATCTGGCTTTAAAAAAAACAAGAGTGGCTATTAATAAAGGTAAGTTTCTGATAGATAAACATACTTTTGAGCCTGTGTAATGCTGTCTTCTCTTGGAGACAAATCCTGCAATTCCTGCTCATTCTAAACTCCAGTAGACTTCAATAGGAGTTTAGCCTGAATAAAGACTGCAGGACTCGCCCTTTGTTTGAAGAGAAGATATATAGACAGAACAACCACCTAATATTTTATGAAACCTCAAGAAGAACCTGAGTAAACTGGTGGCACACTAAGATAAACTGGGCTTGTGTTGTGCTGCGGGCATTGGCCGTTTAAGAAAATATTTAACTCGTGGCTTGCACTTGTATTATGCAGATGAAATACGTTAGAAACAATCTTGGAAAAGTTCTTCTGCAGGCGACATGGTCTGCAGTAGTCTGCCACGAGCTTCAGATCATCATTCAGGACCCTGTCAATTTCTGAGAAGGACTGAGCTTGATAGTTGCAGCAGATGTCGTCGGCATAGATAAACTTGCAGGAAAGTGTTGCTGGCAAGTTGTCGATGTACACATTGTACAGTACTGGTGAAAGAACTGAATCTTGAAGAAGACTGTTAATCTGACACTTCCAGGAACTGCAATGGTCGCCCATGTGTATTCTGAACTGCCTATTTTGGAGGAAGAGCTCTACTACTTCACCCAAAGTGAGGCAACTTGAGAGAGTTTACATGGAAGGCCTCTCTGCAAACCATGTCATAAGCAGCAGTCCAGGAAGATGGCTCCTGTCTTTGGTTTTCAACAAAATCTATTTTTGATAAAGGTTGTCAAGGCCAAGACTTGATCACAGGTGCTACGTTCTTTCCTGAACCCTGCCTGCTCAACCTGCAAAACATTGTCCAACCCCAGAGCAATTTGTTGGAAGATCAAGCACTCAGATACCTTAAGACACCTTAAGACACACTGACAGCAAACCATGTTGTGAGGATCCTTGCCCAGCATGAGCATGGCAATAATCTTTGCTTGATGCCGAGTACATGGCAGCTTCTTTTCATTAATGACTCATATATAGAAATTAATGAGCCACTGTGATGCCTTTGGTCCAAGGTGCTTAAGGAATTCTGGCAAGATGTTATCATAACTCCATCAAACCAGGTACAGCGGCAGGGTAAGGGCCTTATCTAGCTCATCAACCGTAATTTACTTTGGTTGACTCCTGCCTACATTCTAATGTTGACGTTGACACCATTCATCATGTCTTTATGTTTAATCATTTGTCCAGCAGAACCTGTGCTATCTGCAGTAGATGGCTTGCAACCTCACTGGGTGATTTTGGCCTGGTGATCACTGAACAACATCCAGCCAATAAATCAGATTCTACCACTTCTGGCTGGAATAAGTGAAGTCAAACTTCCCCATAAATTCCTTCCACCAAGCGGTATCCGGAGACTAATCAGATGGTCTGCAATGTCTAGGTCACCAGATAATTCAAATTTCCGGAGCAAGGCTTGGTAATCGGCACCCAGGCAGAGAGTTTAAATTGATTGACGACAGCCTCATGGTATAGCTGAACATGCAGCTTTGTAAATGGCTCCTTGGAATCAGCATAGGCTTCATTGACTGGGGTACAGTCTGATAGAATGGTAACCACACTACCAGTTCCAGAGCATTGCAGAACTTTTCCCAATTTGCCTTATGAAAATTCCACCAACACTTGATTGAACTTCAAATGGTGGGTAGCTGGAGCCCAATGTGGGCATCTGCTAATTTGTTACTAATTAAAATTAGTTAATCTCTCAAGTGCAACTCTCCCTGTCCTTTCTTCATTGAAGTGTTTCTAGTCAACTTCACGACCAGGTACAATAAATGTCTTTTTAAAACAAAAAAAAATAGATGATTTGATGGTAGGATGTGTATTAATGGTCCATCCTTCCAAGATGCTGAATCCATCCTGAGAAGAGCAGAACACCCTTGTGACAGGGCAGGATCCTGTTCCTGTGTCTTTTCAAGCAACAAACCTCTCCGAGACCTTCTTCTGGTCAAACATCTCTTGGTTTACTTCACAGTGTTCTCCCCACCACTTCTATAAACTCATGCAGCTCTGTATGTACAAGATCATAAAACCCTTGGCTCACTCTGCCAGTGAGGAGGGACACATAAGGTATTTTCCCCCTGAGAGCACTCTGGCAAGCCTGCAGATCTCTCTCTCCCCCCGAGTACGTCCTTTATGTGCCTTTTCTACCTCTTGGGTAATGGGCTAATTAGCCGTTTAGGCTCTTCTCAGCCAAACCCAATCCACATATTAGGCACAGCTCTTCTTAATCAGGGCTAATTGAGAGCAACTACGTGTAGTGGCAGTGACCAGAGTGCTGCATCTGTTGCTGTTTCCCAGCACTTTGTCACAACCCTCAACTCCTATTAATTTCTATTGGGCCTTAACTCAGACAGCTCAGGGTTATAATAAGGTGCTTTGCTCTTAGACTTTCTGCACCTACTTTCTACTGAGTCTTACAAATAAGAAATTATGAATCTTTACTTATAACTCTAATAGCTAAAACTCCCTCCTCTTTAAAGAAGCATTGAATACGTGACATCCCCCATCCACCCAAATGAAGCAAGACAGCGTCAAACATTGATATGGGAGGCAGCAGTGTAGCAGGAATGGCTGGACTAAGATTAAGAAAGGAATGGACATTAAGAGTTCATGCAGTTATTAGCTCCAGGGAGCAATTAGTGTGGGGAACAGAATCCCTAGCAGCAGCTGAAGCTGCATTTAGAAATATTTGGAAGAATACAAAGACTAATTGGGGCAGTGGACACTGAGGACCTGATCTTATTTTCACTAGAGTTGATAGTTTTGCCACTGACTTCAGTGGAGTAGGACTGAGTCCTAAAGGGCTAAGATGAAATTCTGTCCTCAGATATGTAACATAGGCATACCTCCCTCTGAAGTACATTGGAGTTTGTACTGAGCTAAATACAATGTGTGGGCTCAGTACTGTAAATTATCATTTCATTTACATCAGTGAATCAAAAATCAATTTCCATTTAAATCACAAGTTCTGCAGCCAAGTTCATTCCTGTGTAACTCCAATAGCTTCCACTCCATTTGGCCCCTCATGTCTCAGGAGTAAAGAAGTATGGAACCCTCATAGGAAAAAAAATGTAAATTAAATACAAACACATGCACTTTAGTCCTTAAAGCCATTCAGTGCTTTCTCTGAGTAAAATACCAAAAATCCTGTGTTCAGAACAAACAGTTAATGGTGAAGCAAGGTGTCCCGAAAGAGACTTCACTTCCAGCTATGAGAACAGCAAAGTAAAACACATTATCTAACAAGTCACAAGGTGTTACCTAGTGTTTCTGTGCACAGAAACACAAGAGGACCAAATTCTGCCCTCAGTCATGACTGTACACCCCCATTTGACCATAATGAACCTACATGGGTGTAGCTGAGAGTAGAATCAGCACCATATTGTGGCCTAAAAGCCTAACAGACTTGCAATTAAGAACTTCCCTAAAGCTGATGGATGAGCTGGTGAGCAACTTCCTATAGTGCAATCCATTCCCTAAAACTAACAAAATGTAAAACCCTCAAGAAGCTACCTAGCACATCTTCAGGAGCAAAAGCCTTGCAATATGTATTTATTCAAGATAACTTTTATGGGTGTTTAAAGTTAGGCCTCTCCATCTGTATTTAGGACCCTAAGTCAAACTGACCCAAGGACTTTCAGCTGCTATTAATACCTAGGGCTTATAGACCTTTCCATCAATAGTTCTCAAAGTGCTTTACAAAGGAGGTTAGTATCATTATCCCCATTTCAGGCATAAGAGGGGAAATGACTTGCCCAAGTGGCCGGCTGGCTGAGCCAGGATTAAAGCCCAGCTCTCCTGAGTCCTGCTCTAGTGGTCTGTCCATTAGAACCACACTGCTGTCTGTGTATTTTTATGTCATGGGCAATTTCTGCCACACACCCAGTCTGTGGATGCAGAAAGTCTTAAATATGGTGGAACCAATTTAATTATTACTTGTCTTACAGTAGTGACTAGAGTCCTCAGTCAGAATCACAGCTGCATTGTACAAACACATAATAAGACAACTCCTGCCCCCAAACAACTTGTAATCACCCAGATGGCGTATGGGAGGTCAGGATTTGGGGTTCACCCCTTTCTTGTTGTTAGTGGGGCTTTCAACAATTATGTTGAGAAAGAGGGGTTTGGAGAGTGGGGATGGGCTGAAAGAATGATGGGACCATCAGCCATTGTCTCCTTCCACTGCTGAATAGGGGTAGAGTAGAGGGTTCACTGTGCTGGTGGAAATGGGGCAGTTTCATTTCTGCCCTGTGGCCTTCATGGGCCTTTCCCAATGGGATTCCTTGAGAGGGTTTACTCTTTCCGTGCGTGTGTGCAATAACGGCTATGATGCCATGGATGATTGCTAAAGATAGAACATACCAGTAAATGAGCGTAGCTTTATCTTTTCTGTTGTAAAGTGAGTGACATGTTCAGTCACTGTGTTAATATTTTTAATTAATAATTAAAATAATTAATATAATTATTTTTTACATATTTTTCATTTGATCTGGATCCGTCAAAGAAAAGCTCTTATTTTCATTATGATAAATAAGTTAACAGTGGTAGAGTACATGGAAGTCGTAAAGGATTACAAACGGGGCGGCTCCAGGCATCAGCACGCCCAGTGCTTGCCTGGGGCCACAAGCCACGGGGGGGGGGGGGGGGCGCTCTTCTGGTCACCGGGAGGGCGGCAGGCAGGGTGCCTTTGGCGGCATGCCTGCGGAGGGTCCGCTGGTCCCGCAGCTTCGACGGACCTCCCGCAGGCTGCCACCTAATCCGTGGGACCGGGGACCTCCCGCAGGCAAGCCGCCGAAGGCAGCCTACCTGCCGTGCTTGGGGCGGCAAAATACCTAGAACCACCCCGGATTACAAACCATGTATTGTGTGGAACTGGATTCTTGGCAGACTTCTCTGATTATTCTAATACATGTTTATAACCACATTGATATATTTTAGACCTCTTAATGCAGTAAAATGTTTGAAAATACCAAAATGTGTTTTAACCTACATTGAAGGACTAATCACCTTCACCATTTCATGTTTACTACAAAAGAAATCAAGACAGTGCTTAGGTCATAGCAACTCTTACAAAACATCTAAAACTGGTAAATGAAAAGAGTGAATATTCAGAGCCAAAAGTGAAAGGAAATGCTAGCAGATCCTTAAATTTTAACTGCACAAGCTGCTACTCAATATCAAGAGAAACTAAATGAGACATTCACTAATATATCTACTTTTCAGTATATTTCCGAATGAAACATGTCCTCTTTAGCAATCAGCATTAGTATCTCTTAA
The DNA here is from genome assembly GCF_016161935.1 of Mauremys reevesii. Classification (NCBI taxonomy): domain Eukaryota; kingdom Metazoa; phylum Chordata; order Testudines; family Geoemydidae; genus Mauremys; species Mauremys reevesii. The sequence continues at coordinate 45,859,739 of NC_052633.1, read as the reverse complement.
AAAACCCTGTTGTATGAACTATAATAAACCAAAATGTGATTACTTTTAAATACATTTATGAGTTCATCATAGATGTGTATTTCCTCTATGCCCAGTTGCAACTTAAAACAACAAGAATATAGATCTAGAATTTGTGTAGCAAGTTTTTTAGCCATGCATTATAGTGAGATTTTTAGCCATGCATATACCACTTACCTTTCAGGGCAGGCCTTTAATTTCGGAAAGTGCTGAAAGGCATTACCATACTCATTATCAAAAATCTTTTCTAGACATATCATTTATCTTTGTTGTGGTAATAAACAGATTCCCAGTGTTCTGGTATTAACAATCCAGAAGTAACATATTAGCTTTAATTTTCCTTCCACAAGTTAAATGATTATTTTGGGTAAAGCACATGGTTTTAGAAGACTATGAAGATACAGCCCTAGTAAAAGACAGAATGGCTGGTTGATTTACATGAAATACCAAGTGCTTGTGAGAGAAAAGGTTAAAATTAGATTGACGAGCAAATGTGTTACCAGACTGCTGGCTGACAAATGGCAAAGCTATGCCAATGCATTACTTATACTGGAGATGTACTAAAAGTAAGCAGGAGGATAAAAACTATGTGCTAGAATACATTCAAACTTAGCATAAACAAAGAATGCTGGGGTGGCCACAACAGAGGCATGCCAGGGATTTACATATTTTGTGGCAATAAAATACAGCATGGGTACAATTTAACAATTAGATATGGAGATCCAGACGCCTGTTTTGTGAACAAGTCAAGAGGGGCTGCTTTGATGGTATACAAATTCGTTTATTATGATATTCCTGTTGGATGACTATACATCCATTTTCTGATAAACTTCTTTCACTGACCATGGTGACTAAATGCCCCTACTTCCTACACTCTCTCTCAGTTAGGCGAGACAATGCAAATAGGAATTAATCATATAACACAGTCGTTCCCATCTTGACCAAGGTCTGATCTGTTCTTGGTGGTCAGTGAAGAGCAGTCTGGTCACATGGCACTGGCCCTTGTTTTTCCCCAGATATTTCTACAGTGATACAGGTTTTAGCCAGATTATAACTATTTAGGACAAAAATTTCAGAAGTGTCCATTAAGTCTACATGCCTCGCCTGAGACACCAGGGGCTTAATATTTGGAGATGCTGGGAACTGACAACTCACATTGGCGTCAACTAGAGTTGTGGGTGCTCGGCCCATCTGAAAATCAGGTCCTAGATGAGTTAAGTTGGACACCCAAATACTGAAGCACCAAAAACTTAGTAGACACTTTAAAAAATATTGGCCGTAATGACTTATCAGCTAAGTAGATAGGTAGTCTGATGTGTGTGTGATGTTTCTACAAAATGTAGATGCAATATTTAAATAGACAGAAACAAAATTATAAATGTTTCAGGCTGCTACTCCATAATCACAACCTCATCATGCTGCTATATGTGTATTTTCAATGGTAACTGTTAACAAAATTTAGCTAGCTTGCAGGACCCTTACTCATGATGAATATAATCCATATGTCTACAACAACCCTCTATGGGCTCCATACAGTATACCATTTTGTTTATCAAACAACACGTAGCATGTTCCCTTTGAAGTTAATGGGAATTCGACTTCAATGAGATTAGAATTTGGCCATAGCATGAACTTTACAACACTTAAGAATTGACTAAATGGGAGTAGACTTCATGGACCATATCCTGCTCTCCAATGGGTCAGTTTTGTACAACTCTGCTAGTGTGGAATTGCCCTGAAACCGGCTTACCAAGTCCTAGAACCAGTTTGCCTCGCTCCCCCTGAAGGACCTCCCCCTGTTCATGTCATATGGCCAACACAGGGGGCATGGCCACGAGGGGTCAGCCATCCCTTTGCCCCAGCAGTCGGTTGGTGCATCAGCCTGTTGGAGCTGCTGCAAGCTGGTGAAAGTTAGAGCAATCTTCGGGCTTCTCAGACTTCTGGACGACTGGCCTAGTTCAAAGCAGCTCCAGTACTTGGGGACTTGAAATGTGGCTTAAAGTTACCTTTGTACCCACCTGCTCCTCAGCAACAGCTGTGGATCTGACCCAGTGTATTATGCTGAGCCTCTAATATGTCTGACTTATTTTTCCCTCATTACTGTGAAGTAACGGAAGAAGGAAAATAATTTAACATTCCCATAATGCCACAAAAATAAACTGGTGTTGAGATTCCAGTGGTTTGCCAAGATATCGCAGGTGTGATGGTGTAAGCAGAATGTATGTGCTGCAATATCCAGGAACAATAAAGGGATGTTATTAAATATTGTGTGAAAAACATTACTTTCACCAAAACAGAAGTTTAAAATAATCAATGTGTCATTTTTACAACTGAAAATCTACCACTTTAATGAGACACTTTGAAGGGAGAGGCCCTGCTTCATAAATCAGGTGGCATGATTGAGATCAATATGCTGCATAGCACAAAAAGCCTTTATTGTGCCTACCTAGGAGTCAAATTAACTGTACTACAAATATTAGAGAACATGTGGAAAGGACCACAAATAACTAGAGATTGGCTGAACAAAATATCCAGGTCTGAACTGTGCTGTTAGCCAGTATCTTTGCAACAAATAGTGATGATAATAAATAAAAAATGCAGATCCTCCCCAAACATTTGGCTCTGGATCTGTACAAAGAACAAATGCTGCTGCTATTAAACCAGCAATTGCACGTGTACTTTCTGCCCACCCCTGAGGAAGTCTGGCATGCAGTGAGTGCGTGCTAAACCCCAAAAACCTGCTGGGTCCCATGAGCCAAGTATAATCTGAATAGCTCTTTTCATTGCAATAGTAAAGGAATAAGAATGAGAACTATTATGTTTTGGCTCAAAGATCAAATGGCAAAAACAGATTGTGCTTGACTGATTGAAAACCAGGCAATCAGACATTTTAACAGGTATTCTTAAACCGTAAGATTACAAAATGGGTGTTTTTAGACACTGGTAAGGTTCTTCTTTCTCTTATTGACGCTCCAAACCAACTCCTTAAGGTAACCAAGGACTAAACCAGGGGTTCTCAGACTTTTGTACTGGGGACCCCTTTCACATAGCAAGCCTCTGAGTGCGACCCCCCCTTATACATTAAAAACACTTTTTTATATATTTAACACCATTATAAATGCTGGAGGCACAGCGGGGTTTGGGGTGGAGCCTGACAGCTCACAACCCCCCATGTAATAACCTCACGACCCTATGAGGGGTCTCAACCCCCAGTTTGAGAACCTCTGGACTAAACCGTGCAACTGCACAGGTTCTCTCCTATTGACGTCTATGAAACAGAGGAGATTGGGCCCTAAAGGGCAGACCCCGCACTCCTTAGGTAGAGAGAACCTCAATTCCATGGCAGGATCAAGCCCTACATATCTGTTTTCAGCTACCAAATCCAGGATTAATCACTTAACCTTGCTTTTCAATAGAGAGGTGAGGCTGCTACAGCTCAGGCTTAACTTACTATATGTGCCTGGAGGTTATTTTACATTGGGAGACTGCTGAAATCCAGTGACGGTGGTTCCTTCTGTGGCTTGCACTACTTTCAATGTACACTTGTCTGCACAGCCCTATACACTTCAATGACACTTTATCGCTAACTAAAAACATTTGTGGCACCATCAGGATGAATTAAAAATACGTGAGAATCTCATTCCTTTCCTTTCTCTACACCAGACTGTTAATGTTACTGTCAACATAACTTACTAAAGCAATATCGGATTTTGTGCAACTAGCATAGATAGCAATATAACAAAAAGCAGCCCATAGTCCCGAAATTCTAACTGTGCACTGACTTATATGAATGGATTAATGTAAAATTTACTTTGCACTAAACAGCCTGAGCTCAGGGGTGTATGCAAAATCATAGCTTTAAATTTCAGGCTTTACAATATTTTATATTTGCTATTCAAGAGGGGGCATACACTGACCGGCTTGCTCAAGTTGTTCTCTGTCTGTACCCTGCAATTTGAACAGGCCCAGAAGCGAGTCACTTAGTTGCTTGCAAGCAAGAAGAAACTTGGCAGAAATTTCCAGGATGGTTTTGGTATTCCAGGTCCAAGAATAGGACTATGTGGGTGAAAAAAGGATGTTGGTCTTACCTTGCGCTTTCCCCATACAAGCGACAAAGAGTTCTGTGGCACCCTATAGACTAATAGATGTATTGGAGCATGAGCTTTTGTGGGTGAATACCCACTTTGTCAGACGCATGTGGTGTCCACCACATGTGTCTGACGAAGTGGGTATTGTGGCAGAGCTCTGACCTTGCTCCTGTGGGTCCTGCGCTTCTAGGCGGTTTATGCTTAGCCTCAGTGGCTCACTGTGACCCTCCACATAGCCCTTCTCTCTCTGGGCCAGGGTTACAGTCTACTGAACCCCTTTTTATCATAGGCTGCAAGGAGGTTGGTGAGAGAACTCCCACAGTCTCTGTTCAGCCTCCTGTCCTGACAGGGACCTGACTTCCCCTTCCAGGAGCTGTTCCTGTAGTTGTGGGTTGGGGGGAACCCAGGCCCGCTCTCTACTCCGGGTTCCAGCCCAGGGACCCTAATGGTAGCAGTTGTTGGCAGCCAACCTTTCACTGCCAGAGTTGCTACATTTCCCTGGGCCACTTCCCCACAGATCTCCTGCTTCTCTCTTCTTCACCCTTACCTTAGGGCTCCTTTAATGATGTTTTAGGGTGTCTTCAGTAACCAGCCCTTCAGCCGCACTTCCACTCCTCTGCCTGACTGGAGTGAGCCCTTTTTATAGTAACAGCAGGGCCTTAATTAGAGTCAGGTGGTCACATTAACTGAATGGCCTCACCTGACTCTTTACAGGTTAATTAGAGTCAGGTGTTCTCATTAGCCTGGAGCAGCCCCTGCTCTGGTCAGTCAGGGAACAGAAAACTGTTAATCCAGTGGCCAGTATATCTGCCTTCAGCTATTCTGCTGTACCCAACTGGCCTGAGTCTATCACAGTATTCACCCACGAAAGCTCATGCTCCAATACATCTGTTAGTCTATAAGGTGTCACAGGACTCTCTGTTGCTTTTTACAGCTCCAGACTAACACAGCTACCCCTCTGATACTTTTCCCCATACAGTATATTTTATTGTTGGACATTCCACAGTGTACACAGCCATACAAAACTCTCTTCAATGTTTATGGATTAAATTCTGAAATCTTTACCACAGGTCAATTTCCATTGGTCCCATGGGGGTTTGGCCTGCATAAGGACTTCAGGATCTGAACACATAATAGCCTGTGCTGCTGCTTGTTCATTGGTTCAACTGCCTTGTCTTAAATCATATGCAATATGACGAGACAAAACATTTTTCCCCATTAAAAATTTGGAGAGAAATACCAGATCTTATTTTGATAGCCACTAGAGGATGGTTTGTTGAGGTGGGTTTGCAGAGAAGAGCAGGTGTTTGACACACAACCAGAAACCAGGCAAAATTTGCCTGATTTAAATTTTCAGTACATCCTCTTCACTCCTTCTGTGGGTACTGAAACATTCAGAGCATCTGAATGACCCACGTGCTTGTTCCCTGACAACATGAAACATGGGGGTTTTGACTGAGCTACACCTCAAGTGTTTTGGGTACTTGAAACTATAAACTCAAAGCAAAACCAAGAGCTGCCTGTCCCCAAGAGTGAAAACCAGAGATAAGATACGCAGACCCTGTGGGCTGAAATGGCTGACTTTCACAGCTCTCTCATGGAGCTGAAAGAACCGGCTAGATCCGGTGTGAGTTAAATCCTTTGTGATTGTTGGGGTTCCCTTCAATTTGAGATTATTTTAAGAAGCCAATGCTGCCAAATTGTCTCTTATGTGCCCAGAACACCCTGAAATGAGAAGCTAGTTTAGTATTTCTCCCCCTCTGCCCATCCCCACCTTTGAGCAGCTTTGCTTTTTTTTTCTAGTTACTCTAATCAGCTTCCTCTCCCCATTCCCATGATGGGCACCCATTATAAGAAGAGTGTCCAGTTGGAATGTATATAAGCTGGCTTTGTGTATTTCACTTCTCAAATCAAAATGATAAAGGTTTCTTCTCTTTCAAGACAAACTTGTTTTTCTTTGTGATGGAAAAATCATAGTCTTGGGAGTGTGAAAGGTTATGGTGTGTTTTGCAGGGGCTGGATTATTAAAAGTTATTCTTTTAATGACAATCCTATAAATATATAATATCCCAGGCACATATAGAGAATGGGATTCAACTACCGGTTATTAATAAAATGAAGATGCCCTCTAGTGGTTGAATGAAATAAAGCCCTGCACTCTCTTTTGTTCAAGGGAATTACCCTCACTTGTTTTTCTTTTCTCAAAACTGCTGTGAGCAAGTTTCTACACCATTCTTACACTCCCTTCCCCCGAATGCTTGGGTACAGAGGATCATTTGAAATGGTCGTGTTTAGTCCTGCAAGGCATCAAACAAGCTTAGTAAATTCACTACAGTTTCTATAAGGGCCATATCTGAACACAGTAGGGCTGGTCACATGATCACCATCTGGAATAGATGAGACTCATATAACTTACAGTGGTGTGTTCTTTTTGTAGCCAACTGTTTTCTCAGACACGACTGGTGACTTTCACCTGCAAAATATTTTCAGGAAAAGAATTGCTGGAACTATTCAAATCATTTTTGTAACTGAATGATGAATTTTCACCAGCATTTCAGTACTGTGAGGTGAAGCCTCAGTGCTACATTTCTTCCAGTGAAAGGCATGGTGTAATCTCACTCTTAAGTCAGAGTTGTGATCTTACCACTTCCTTTTTATAAGGCTATCCTTGGAAAAAAGAGTAGCGCAAATGTTAGGGAGGTGCATTGTAAAAGAAAAGGGAAGCTTAAAACCACATTTTTGGACATAGAGGCTTTAGAAACTCAGGCAGCCCAAGATTTAAAACGAAACAAAACACCACTATATGCCTTATAAGAATAGACTCAAGGAACTCAACCTATTTAGTTTAATGAAGAGAAGGTTAAGGGGTGCCTTGATTACAGTATACAAGCACCTACATTGGGAACAAATATTTAATAACTGGCTCTTTAGTTTAGCAGAGAAAAGTGGAACATGATCCAAGGGCTGGAAGTTGAAGCAAGACAAATTCAGACTGAAAAGAAGGTGTAAAATTTTATCAGTGGAACAATTTACCAAGGGTCTTGGTGGATTCTCCATCACTGACAATTTTTAAACCAAGATTGTTCCCCTTTCCACACCTCCCCCTGCCCCCGAATAGATATGCTCTAGGAGTAATTTTTAGGGGATGTGCTGTGGCCTGTGTTATACAAGAGGACAGATTAGATTATCACAATGGTCCCTTCTAGTCTTGGAATCTAAGATGATTTGGTCTCACATGTGGTTCAAGATGCCATCTGGTTCTTCTCTGAAAAGTGATGATACAAGTTGCATTGTGGCACTCTACATCTGTTATACCACACGGCTTCCATCTCATTGACAAGCTGCCTCCCACCCAGTCACATGTGAAAGCTACTCCTACTGACAGCTGGAGTCATTTTTGCATGTTGAAATATTCCATATGAGGCTGGGATGTTGAAGGGAGGTGTGGAATTCAGACCAGCACCCAGATGATGACAGTTGATAATCTTTTCTTTTGGTTTATACTCTTCCAGGACAGGCTGGCTTTTCTAAGGCATGTTTGAAATTAATTCACTCTGTTTAAGGGACGAGTGAAATTTTGTTCTCTGAAAACATACTCCTACAATTCCACTTGAATAATAGTCTTACTGCATTGCCATGCATGGAATATTAATAAATACATAGAAATCTAGATAAAATTAGCCAAGTCTATTTTTTCTATAAGCAGTTCCTAAGGAAAGCTTTAAATAACAAGGGACAAAGTCATTTGCCACTGCTGACCTCAAATAGTTAGAATATGCAATGTGGGACAACTTGATCCACTTGCTAAATGATCCTGTTTGGGTACCCTCTATTTCTAGTTCCCTTTCTCTAAACCAGTGTTTAATGCCATTCATGTCAAACCCTTTCTAGATGTAGCTTAGGGATATATGCAACCCAAAAGTGTATCACAATTTCAATATAACCAGTAGATGAACAAGTTGGTCAAGTAAATCTGGTGTGATTCCCAGGAGTGCAGTAAAGTTGCACCAGCACAAGTGCAGAGTAAATGGGAGCAAGAGTTAGTCTGTTGTTTCAGATTCTATTTCCCCCCTGATCACACCTGTAAAACAACGAGGCTACTTGGAATAAGGTGTTGTTCAGAGTAAGCTAGGGGAATCTGAATGTGGCCCACTGTGCTTATTAGGGGTGGGCTGTAATTACGGAAGTTGTTAAGGAATTAATGTATTTGTTCCCTAAGTCTGTGACAGTCTCACAGTAAATTAGTTGGAGGAATGAATTGTTAATTGGCTGAAGGCAGGTTAATGAACTATAGCAGAATTCAGAATGATTTGTTAACTGTGGTTCTAATATATTAAGTAAATTAATGCTGCTGAAAGGGGCAGGATTGATAGCTTGAACTGTGCCTCAGTCTTGTTCCGAAAACATCACCTTCAGTCTCCTACTCCAGTCACCAATTCTCTTTTCCGCTGAGACTGGGCGAAAAAGATCCAAATATAATGGTGATTTTTGTGATGTGGCCACTCATTTGCTAGGAAATGGACTCTTTGTATAAGCCACTGCCAGGGGCGGCTCCAGGCACCAGCACCCCAAGCGCGTGCCTGGGGTGGCAAGCCACAGGGGGGCACTCTGCCAGTCGCCGCGAGGGCGGCAGGCAGGTTGCCTTTGGTGGCTTGCCTGCAGAGGGTCCGCTGGTCCCGTGGCTTCAGCAGACCTCCCGCAGGCTGCCGCCAAATCCGTGGGACCAGGGACCTCCCGCAGGCAAGCCGCCAAAGGCAGCCTGCCTGCCGTGCTTGGGGCAGCAAAATACCTAGAGCTGCCCCTGGCCACTGCACTGCACGGCTAGCAGCTGGCAATGACTTTCAGCTACTACTGAGGCGGGTTAGATGTGAACTTGTCACCTGAAAGGTAAAGACTCCTAGTTCTACCACTAGACCCTTCAGCCATCCATGCCCCTAAATCTTTGATATTCTGACATAGTTCATTTTCTTAGCAGCTGCAAAAGAAGTTACCAGACAGATTTGTTTTTGTATATTCTAGCCATATTTTGGGCAGAATTAAATGGTCAAGTGAGAAAGCCAAGAAGCTCAGCCTTGTTTGGTGTTAATCAATGCCAGGATCCATTGGCTAGGAAACTGACGCTTTCCCACTTGAAAGGAGTATGCCAGTTTTGCAAGCTCTCTTAGTTTATTTGGGAGGTAATTGCATGTATGGCTTAAAAGACCATCAAAGTAACATGCGAGCTTGTTCACATTAAGACATTGTTGGACAGCAGCGGATTGGCTGTTGTATCCCAATGCACTAGAAGGTTTGCAAATAATTCCAGAGTGGCTGTCAAGAGGAGAATGGACAAGCGTAGTGAATGTATGTGGGGCATACAGCTACATACAGTGCCATTGCTTGCGGGTGGGATCCATTTGTCAGATGTTGGATATTTTTCAGTTAGCTATTGTCAAGGTTTTTGGAGGAGGCGAGGTCATGGCTTTGGTTTACTAGTAAGTACAGAATTACTGCTAATGTCTTATGGTGGATCTACCTCAGCACAAATCAACTCTCCTTTTTGTGCGAGAGCTCCGAGCTGGAAGGGGAAAGGAGGCAGGATCAGGGCTAGTGTTCAGAAAAGCTGACAGAGACACCCTCCACAGGCACCACAACAAAGAGGATGCTAGAATATAGCTAGGACTGCCCCACTCATTTGTCTCCAAGTGAGGCATCTGATTGTGAGATCCTCATCTGCAACTTGTTCAAAGGAATTTTCTGATATAGTCTGTAGCAACGGGAATGGCAGATTGTGTCTTCACCAAAGATGCTAACATGTCCTGGCCAGTATGTTAGATATACATACATCAAACTCAGATGTAGTTGGAGAGGTGGCCTACTGATTAGGTAGAAGTAGTGGACAGCGTTGGAATTGTCTCATTTATTATTTGGTTCTTGTAAAGTTAATTACACAAATAGCATTTTTATCTGAACAAGATTCAATTTATTTGTATCCACATTTGTTTGTCTTAACTTTATACAAAGCAAGTATACAAAAAACACTGAAGAAATATATTCACAGTATTATTTGTTGTAAAACCCCACTTATTTCTAAATTAATATTAGCAAAACCAACAAACAAAATACCCTTCCAAAAAACAGACACTCAACCAAGCAACAAAAACACACAGAGAGGACAAACCACATATACATGAAAAGCACCACTTGTTTCTGTGATTGAAGACTAAGCAGTAAATTAGCCATAAGAGACATCATACAAACAGGAAAACTAAAAAAGGAAGAATTAACAAAACAAATCCCCTTCTCAAAAGTGTAGCAGTTACATTCCCAAGAGTACACAACATACTGTAGATGTCCTGAAGATGAATCACAAAGTAGTGGCCAGATCTTTTCAAAGTGATATTTAGTTTAACCATTTATTTATTCACGATTCTCATATTTACTTTTGTTTCCATTGCTTTTATCAAGGAGTAAGGGGTTTTTCCTATCCCATTAGCATTTATATTTTTGGGCAAATGAGTAACTTTTGGAAACTGTGGTTAAAGCTTTCAGAAACACCTAAGTCATGTAGGAGCTCACAGAAAGCCAATAGAACGAAGACATTTTTGAAAACTTCACCTTTCTTGAAATGACTTTTTAAAGACGTTCAGGAGATAAGCCAACTGTAATACTAACTTGAGATCCAGATTCATTCAAGAGAAGATGTACAACCAAAATGGCTTAACTCTTGGCCAGGCCCTAATAAGTGAACTTCAGAAACCTGCTGAACATCATGCAATTCATTCTTAAGCATATTATTTGGATTGGTATTCCAGTTACTTTGCTTTTCACATCAAATTTATAAATCTTTTTAAACTCAAATGGGAAGCCCAGGTCAGAATTGAGAAAGACCTTGTCTAGCGACACTAGGCAACACAATCTAATTAGTTTTGGAAACAGAGCTAAATGGTCTTGGTCCAACATTCTCAGTAATAGGATTCCTTTCCTATTAATTTACCACCACGAGATATTATCAAGGTGTTATCCAGTGAGCAAGTCTCACATGTGATTATAGTTGCATAAAACTGTAGTTTTACAGAACTTTCATAACTAATACTAAATTAGCTAACAATAGAGAACATGTTTTTATTAACAGCATCTTGGCAAATAAGCTACAAAATAACAAAGCAAAATTGTGTTCAATGGTCAGTTAAGTCAATTTTTGAACAAGAGACCTGTTACGCTTTGGTGAAAGACCAGTTTTGAACTACACAGAGCTCTTCTTCAGTAATCTTGTGATTTATAATAATATATATAATTGTGAGATATACACTGAGTTTTAGGTGTGTATTTAAAATATATTGCATACAGAGCATGGGCAACAGGACTGGAAGAGTTGGGGGGGCAAAGCCCCCCCCCCCCAACAGCCCAACCCTCCTGGAGCCTGAGTCCCCCCTCCCCACACCTTACTAGAGCTCCTGCCCCTCCTACCAGGTCCATCCTCCCACCCCACTCTCCTTACCTTACTCTCTCTGCTGACCAGCCCAAAGCCCTTTGGTGACAGGTCTTTCCTGCTTCCCAGACCTCGAGGGTCCCCGGCACCTTTCTGCTGTAGTTTTGCTAGCCAACAGGTGGCAGTTGCTGGCATGTGGTTCAATGTGGAGTGGGACCCAGGTGCTGGCCAACTGGGTCAGATCACAGTGCGCTCCCTCCCAGTCAGGTTTTAAGGGGTGAGGGACAATGGCCCTTTACGTGCCAGAACCTTGGTAGAAGTGCGTATGGTGGTGGTGATGGACATGGCTAAAGCGACAGATGAATTAATACTTAAATAGCCCGCAAAGTGCGTATGTTTCTTTTGTTAAGAATTGTGTGTGAGGGGGTATGGCACTCTGGCCTCCCCAGTGCCGGTGATACAGAGATCTGTATTATTGAAGAGTGGGTGATATATTGCGTGGCATATTCACCAGCCAGCCAGAAACCACTGATCTCAGAGTATTGATTCTTTTCAAATAAATCTGATTGTATAATAAAGAGCTAAAGTGCATCATAGTGCTAATAAGAAAAGCTAGTAAGATGCCATATAAAATTGGTAATAAAACAGAACATTCGTATTTGAATACATGCATACTACTTATTCATTCCAATTAATTTAAGAACGACAGAAAAGAGGAACATGGTCCCTCACAGATGTGTGTAAATCTTCATGCTGGTTTAATTTTAGATGGGTGAATTGTTGAGCCACAGTTTAGATGAACAGCTTGACAAAGCCGTAAATACAGTATACATTCACTTACGGATCTCTCTAAGTTTTATTTATCCTTAATTAGTATGCAGTATAGTCCAGTCTTTTCATTTATGCAAGAGGAATTGGTACTTACGAATGTTATTTTATTACGTACGTCTAAAATAACAAAATCATCTCCCCCTGGAGACAAACCGGAACTCAAAGCTCCTTTGATCAGCTCCAAGAGAGAAAAATCGTGCTGTCAGCATCCTGGCTGTCACTACATCTGTATGTATGTATATATATAAAAGCGATTTTTTGTTATTTTCCCTTTCCTTGGAAACAGCCCTAATTTTATTTATTTATATATAAAATAAATAAATAATTATTAGAAAAATTATTATTATATATATAAATATATATTTATATATAATTTTATATATATAAATAAATAAAATTAGGGCTGTTTCCAAGGAAAGGAAATTAACAAAAATGGCTAGAGCGTAGTGAGTCTGCTTCACACCATATCTACAACATCCCAGAAACAGCGATATTTTAGCTATTTGGCTATTTAATGCTTGGTTGGGGGAACCAGTTAATATTTTGTAGTAAGTTATTTGGTTTAGAAGCCTTAATTCCGGGGCAGGACAACACACACGCCATATGGAACAGCATCTCTGGCTACAGATAGCACAACTGGAGGGAAATCTCTTTAGAACATCAATATGTTTGTGTCCTTTTTCTTTTTCACTTCTCTTTCAGACTGAGGCTGAAGGTGACCAATTAACATCATACAATTGCACTGAAGTGACGCTAATGCTCTGAGTAAAATTCACTGGGATTGTACATCCTCATCCAATTTAATTCACAGCAGCTGGCACTGGCAAAGCACTTTAATGCAGCAGTGTGATGTTAGTGACTGTAACGGTTAAATCCCATGTTGCTTGCAGACGTTTTATGGAGAAAGCTAGGCCTGAATTTACCATTACATGCGTAGGCCTGGATTGAGGCAAAGAAGGGCATAGCTCTTGCATTAAAATCAGATATTTGATAAAACTATTATAATAAATCATTTCCTGTTTTCTCTTAAAGAACAATAAATGACTTGTAGCTTGAGAAAGTTAAAATTCCATTTTAAATTAAACATTTGGGAGGGAAGGGGAACCTCTGAGAAGTGGAATCCAAATTTGAGCTGTTCAACATGAAGAAACACTAAAGTTTCACCATAAGCTGTTTGGGGTCCATCCGTTCTCCAGATATAGTTAGAATTGAAGAGAAAGAAGACATTGTCATTTTTTCAATCTTTTTTATTCAAAAGTTTTCAAAAGAAATAAAACAGAAAAAAGCTAACAATCTAATCAAATGTACAGTTCAAAAATGTCTTTTGGCGTTTAACAACAAGTCCTAGGAAACAAAACTACAGAGTTATCTTGAACCGGACAAATAAGTTACCACTGGCAAGTTTGTGGCACTAGAAAAACAAAAATAAAAAATTAACTCTCTTGATCATATAGATATCTCTATGAAAATCTTTTTTTTCAATCTGTACAAAAGGTCTTTCTTCATAAATTAATTTTTTTTTATAATTTAATGGCTGTCTACTATGTGATGTTTAAGTAACTGATTATTTCTTTATGTACAGAGGTTAAATTTCCCAAATCTTACCCAGACAATGAGTATGGCACTTAGTTCAGACGTTTCTAGCAGCAGCTCTTCCCTCCCTCTAACACAGCTATTATATTGCAATTTTAACGAATGCAAAAAATATCAAGTAGTGAGAGATCCAAGAATGGCAATATACCAGATACAGGGAAGGTGCTGCAGGAAGTCTGGACTTTTACAAAGCAGTAATATTCCAGGGAGCATAGAACCAATAATACCACAACTTTTTTTTTAAAAAAAAAGAAAAAACAAACATCTCTTATGACTATGTAATTCACTAGAATCTACACTTCTCAGAGCAGCAATTTACTTTTGAAACTATGAAATGTCACTGACATCTATACTCCAATACTCACACAATTTAAAAACTAAAAAATACTTGAATGAAGTAACTGCTTAGCCCTAGCTCCTGAGCTAGGATGATTTGGTCTGTGGAAACAGGGAGGGCCAGCAACCTGTCCCAGTACAAAAAGAAATAAACTTTGAGGTAGATAACTGATCATATACAGCTGACCAGACAAGTACACAGTTTTGGAAGACAACTTAATTTATCATTTGATTTAAAACATATGCCATTGTAATAAAAGAGCTTAATAGCAGTGAATTATCTAATACGTAAAAATACAAATAACTGTGTATTTATGAATCAGGAATTTCATAGTTTCAAAATCGGTTTTCTTTACACTTAACACTTGTAGTGATGATGTAAAGTGTGGCACTGCTTGGATCCAAATCTTCCTTCATGCTTTTTGTGTCCATACATCAATTAAAATTATAAAACCTAAATGCAAATGTACAAAAAAAGGCACATTCTCCTAACCGCAAACTGGTCCGGCAAAAATAAAGAGTACAGAAGACGTAATGCTGAGACAAATCAGAATTATTGGTTACTGGCTCTTTGTTCTTTGGTAAAGTTACCTTTAAAAGTGCCAAGTCTTTTTATTTTTATTTACCTACTATAGAGAGCTAGTACCCAATCAATTATGCGTCTACTTACATCTCAGCTTATGTTTGCAAACAAGTCCTTAGCTTTTGCCATTTTGCTGTAATAGCAAATTTTCTGTTTGCTAGGTCTCAGCACAATCATCATTCTAAAGCACTATCATTAGTATAAAGGAAGGACAAAAACATTCTGTGATATTCCCACCCCAAACTCCCCCCTCTACCTACACTAAAACTAGAACATCAAGTTAGTTTCTGAAAAAAGGCAAAAAAAGATTTTACATTGCATCATACAGCAGAGTTCCTAAATCATTCAAACTATCAGAGGAAACTATTGGCATATGGCCTTACAAACAATTTATCCTATTAAAATTTCCCCAGTCAGAAAATGTGTTTCACACAAAACATTTTTCCCCTCTTGCATTTCACTACCTTACATATTATGTGAAAAAAATCATTAAAAACACCTACCACACATTAAAAAAAGCCAAATTTTCAGCAATTTTTACTGACTACCTTTTAAAAGCCCTATGCTGCTGTTTTACAAGGCATAATAGACCAGCTCATTTGGTCAAAGCATTCTACACCATTAGTTTGGACTACTTACTGAAACAGCTACAGCATGAAAGATTTAAGGCAAATTGGAATTTATAGAAAAGGATAAGACACTTCACACTACGTTAAAAGAAAAACAGAAAGCTAAGAGAACAGACACTAACTGCAACACTGCACTGTAGCAACACTCACACACTGCAAGCACAGATCATCATTTTAGATGTTTTACTATTTTAAACTTCAGAAAACCCATTTCATACAATAAAAAAACAAAACAAAAGAAACAAAAACAAAACAAAACCAAACAAAGAAAAAAACAAAATACAAATTCTGCCATGCACGTGAATAAGTCTTCGTGGTCATCTGTGCATACCCAGAAATTTGAAAAAAAATTGCGTCATAACACTTGATAAAAATTTTCTTACTAAAATAAACCTGTTCACAGGAACAGCTACTAGATGAATTTAAGGATTTTTATGCACCTTATAGAACTTATAGCAAAAATAGTTTTAGTTGATTTCATTATAAATAATGTTTTCAAGAACCTGTGCAAAACTGTCAATAATTCCTAAAGCACAATTGATCAGTAAAATCCATGATTGTTTCAGCCTTTGCACCCTTCTCCAGGCAAGGTCAACACTGGATATCTGTAACATAAAAAAGTCAGAGCTAGGGCAGAGTTACTTTTGCATTGTCCTCTATTGTAGACATCTGTGAGCTAAATTGTTTCTTACCTCAGATGTAGTTTTGAGAGGACCAAGTGAGCCCATGTACATACTTGACAACTGATCAGGGAGGTGCCAAGTGCCCTGGTAGTTGAGGGTGCTCAGCACCTGCCCGGATAGGTCCTTTGCCTAATTACAACCTTATCCTATAGTTTTTTTCCCCCCTCACACACAACCTCACTGATTCCCCACTGCTTGCTAAGAGCTTAGGGACTGTGACCCTGCACTCAAACTACTGAGTGGTTTTTTTTGTTTTTTTTTTTAAATGGTAACTCCTGTTGGCACATTCATGGGGAGGAACATTAATTTTGCAGATCAAGTTTAGTAATTGTAATACTCTTCTCCACCCTGCTATTCATTACTTATAGGGACCATACTGCATGTAAACACTAACAACAATGCATAGTGCATGTAAACACTAACAACAATGCTTCTTAAGACATTACGTTCATGCAATATTGACTTTTAAGGTGAGTGCTCAGTGTTTCCAATGGTGGCTACTATAATATGCCTCAGAGAAACTGACTAGCAGTTTTACCATCTCTTCAAGAGGCCAAATGCTATCCCTTTTGCTCTGTGAACATGCAAAGCCCCAAATGAGTGGAGATAATACTGATCTGTTGCTAGGGACAGGATATGAAGAGCAGAACTTTGCTTCCCTGTGTGTCCTGGATCACTGCTTAGCAGCAGCAATCTCCACAGGCCCACAGAAAAGGCTTAGGACAAGACCATGCATCTGAACTATACTGACCCACCATGGCTCCTGCATGCTCCACAGATGGGAGCATGCAGGAGCCATGGTGCAGTAACAGGCCACAGGGTAATCGCAAAGTGTAGGATTTAGGCCCCTCAACCTCAAAAGGAAGAATGGGAATGTGCAAGGCCTGTTTACTTGGGATTCCTGTAGGGGCCAGTATTTGGCCAATGTGAAGTAACCAACACGCAGACACGTTCACTATTATATGGAACATGGCATCAAATAAAATGTGCTCAGCTACTGAATTTGTTTATATGACAATTATTAGACTTCTTGAGTATAGAAGAAATTCTTATCTGAATACTTGGGATGAGAGCAGTGTTACCAGTTACCACAGAAAATAATTGACCTGCAAAACCAAAGGTAATTGAGATATGTATGTATCAGTGAACGTGCACTACGAAAACAGGATTTGGTTCAGAAGAAGAGGGTACAGAAGGTGCACAATCATAAAACTGCTGGTGCTTTCTGTGTTCTGTGTTTCTAATCTGTGTCATGAGAGCTATAGAAATGAACTTTTCTGAACCTTTTGTGGCACATAAACAATGCAGCAAGAGAGTCACTTTCAAGTGCATGAATGAAGTCTTGCAAAACTTTATAAAAATGCATGCAACTGAAGTATGGGGTTCACAATGGTTGGGGGAAAGACAAAGCAGAGAAGAACTAAACTCCAGAAGCGTAGGTCTTGGAAGGATGGAATGAAGAAAATTGAATGCTAGGGAAATGGTCAATGCAAAGAACACTTTAAAGGTGGCAAGCTATAAAAAGCAGTGGAAGGGGTTACAGTCCAAACAAATGAGTGACTTATTAAGGAAAGCATGTGGAACATTCTCTATGAAAAAGGAGGAAATTAACTAACTCTGAGACAAATTTAAGCCAGGACTAACACTTTGTTGACCAGTCTCTCTCCTTCCTACAGTAGTAAAGACACGGAAGGGGAGTCTTTACAAGTGAAACTCAACAAGGATTTCCTTGAGGAGATTCCACTGTATCATCCCACTGGGGGTGGCATTGCTTCTCTGTAGGAAAGCCACTTCCAAGTTAATGCTGGGATTAAACTGTTCTCTGCACAAGTCCGATGACATGCATGGAAGCACTGATATCTCAATGTGAGAAGTTAAGGTAAAATGGTATGCTATTGTGCGCCAGAGAAACTACTAATAAATTACTACAGATAATTCATTAAGGGCCTAATCTTGAAGCCTTTACTCTATTTTTTCTAATTTCTTACTCTGGCAAAACTCAAATTGACGCTGGGCACTGGCCCTAAATTATTAGCAGTTTTATTTAGATTACATCACTTTTGTAAGCTACAGTATATTGTACATTTAGTTTTGAATTCATGTCTTTTTCAGAGTAACAGGACAAGTCCCTACCTCAGTTACTTGTTTTGCTGATACGTATATGGAGAATGGTCACTGGACGTCTCTACTGTAACCTGCTGTTGACCACTAGCTTCCTGTAAAAGAGGAAAAGGGGTTGAGACATGATGCCAAGCAATACTAGCTAGTGCCTAGATTTCCCAAAATGCCTAGAGATTTTGGATGCCTCTGTATTCTGTTGTCTAACACAAGACACTTGACTGGGCCTAGCTTTCAGAAACTGTTAAGCATCTTCTCCATCCTTCTAAAAAAAAAAACCCAAGCCCCTCTCTAAGGTTTCTCAAGTTAGGCACCCTAAATCTGATGCATCCAACTTGGCCTTCATTTTTATTTATAATAGAAGATCTAATGAAATATAAAGTGATCAAGTACATGTTCTATTTCCTAAATTGCTATAGCAATAACTAGACAATGTGATGAGATTAACAGAATAGAACCACACAAACATATTAAAAAATGAGTGAATAAATTCTGAAGTTTTCTGTAGACCACTACAAGTCACCATCTTTGTGCTGCGAGTCAGTGTGAAGAACATAGACGTCTGTATTCCCATAAATTGTGTGTGCATCTGCTTGAGTACTGTAGCGTGGCTGGCTCCATGGAACACTAAGGGTTAGTTCCGCTACAGAGCTCTCAACACATATCCCAGTAACCAGGCGATGACTAATTCAACTGCTAGAGACACAAGGTGAGTGGGCTAGTATTTTTTATTGGACCAACTTCTGTTGGTGAGAGAGACCAGTTTCCATGCTTATACAGAGCTCTTCTTTAGGCCAATGAAAGCTTGTCTCTTTCACCAACATAAGTTGGTCCGATAAAAGATCTCAGATGAGAAGAGATGAGATGAGATGGATGAGGTAATATCATGGTACCTACACACCTACAATACCACAGCATAATTCAATGTCTGGTACCTAAAAGGACAATACAGTGACTCCCCCACTGGAAGTTTGCCTCTGACACATCTGGGGAGATTTGTAAATCATACTGACCAGGGTCAAGTGCCTCAGGACAAACAGACTCTGAAATGGATAAAAGATGGCCTCTAAACCTCAGGGTATGCGCAGAGGGAGATAGAAGACAGACTAGGGAAAGAGCAGGGGCAGTGGTGAAATCTGCCTTGCCCAGCCCCAATGCTGGGGGTTCTTGGGATAAGTGGGGCCTACGTAAACTTGCAAAGAAATGCTAAGTTTTAAGTAAGATAATACACATATAAGCTTTTTGTTCCTTAACCTTTTTCCTTCCTGTGGATGAATAAATAATACTTTGATTTGAACACGTTATTCTCTGTCACTATATTTTTTTTTAGTGGTTACGGGTCAGAAGTCTAAGCAGGGGCCAAAATCCAGCTGGACCTGCTGAGGACATGGTTGATGGACAGGTGTAAATAGTGTGATTACACCCTGAGAGTTACAAGCCTGTAACTGGGAAAGAGTGCCCAAGGAGAGACTGAGAATGCTCAATGATATAGCTCCCCCTGGAACTGCAACATTCAGTCACATCTCAAAGCTAAGCAGGGCGGGGCTGGGTCGCTGCTTGGATGGAAGAACTAACTATTAGAAGTTCAAGCTGGTGCAGTACATTTATTAGATGAAAATAATGACATCGTGGTAGTTTAATAAAACTGAATTTGTACTCAAAGGTCCTGCATAATGTAATGTTTTCATCTGTATTTTTTTCTGGCAAAATAATAAATAACAATTTTGGCTATAATAGCCTGCCTCTTACAAAATTTACCAACCTCAACAGGAACAGCTGCTGTCTGAACATGTGTATACTGGGGTATGTAGGCTCCTTGCATAGCTGTTGTGGCTGGCATGTACTAAAAAGACAGAGAATACATTCAGCTAAAATAAAATCTGATACAGACCCCATAACATATTTTTAAATATTTGAGTGCTCTGGTAGGGAAGAGAATTCAAAGCAAGCTTTATCTAAAATCAATAACCAGTGCAGAGAGGTGAGGTGTACTCCACTGAGCAGTGTTATTACACAAACTCAACTTTGGCCTTCAGAAACAAAGAGGTTAAGTATTTTCCTTCCAAAAAAATTCCAGTCTGAGCCTTTTTCTTATCAGTATGTAGCCAAGGAGGAAGGATGATCTTACGGTTAAGGAACTGGCTTGTGACAGAAGAGCTGTGTCAAATTCTTGTTCTGCCATACACCATGTGACTTTGAGCAAGGCTCTTATCTCTGTGCCTCAGTTTCAAATCTGTGAACATAGAGGATAATATTTCTCTGCTTGACAGAGGTGTTGAGGATAATTACATTTATATTTGAGAAGTGGCAAGAAAGTACACTAATGGAGGCCAGACTTTATATAAATAAAGTGTGCCATGTATTTTTTATAAATTTAGTGTATTTGTTTCCATGAGGAATGCAGTTTAAACTAGGAAGCTCATGGTGTTCCTTTAGGTAAGTGGTTCAAATGTAGCTTAAGTCAATAATGAGCAAAAGTTACCATCAGACGGGTCTCTTCAATCATCTGTATTAAATGATTTGGTATAGGTACTTCTCTACATCAAACTACCATCTGGTATGCTAGATATAACATTGCACAGAATTGAATATTCAGATGTAAGAGGTTTTTAGCAGATCAAATGTCTTCATATCAGACAAATGTATGTGAATCAAACGATTTATTTACAACACTGAACCCTGAAGAGTGAACTCAGCACCATTGTTTCTGCTTCAAGTCCAGTTCTAGAATTAAAACTGCTTGAACTGGGCTACTTTCATTTGCTTTGTTCCATGTATTTGGAATGCATTTCACACTACTACACTAGCTTGTCTGCTTGCTCTTCTGCCCTAAAGAATCTGTACTGAAGTGTGGAAACAGCCATTTACATTTTAACTGAGGAGGAAAAACACTTAGTGGGCTGGTTTTCATGTACACTACATAGATATTGTAATCAATACACAACATTTTCCCTTTGTAGATGCTGAGCTTTATATTAAATTGCCACATACTGTTCCAGTACTGCCTAATGAAAGGTGACTCATCTGTTGTGTCAGAGGGTTTATCATTGATGCAGGCTGTAGTGACATGGTGTGGTCCATGGAGGGAGTCAATACAGCACCCTATAGGAGAAAAAAAAACAAGTTTAAGAATGAGACCATCCAGATTTTAATTTCACTTCTCTTTTGGCTCAGGCATGTAAAACATGAACTTTAATTCCAAGAGCATACACCAGTAGGGTTTTCCCTAACCCGCAACAATGAGTCTGGTTACTAGCTGGTCTTGGAGATCCTAAGGATTTTACTCCATTTTATAGCTAACTACCCGATTTATTCATGCACCAATCTGAATTTGTAAACTAATTGCTTAACTTCCAACCAAAAGTGCAAGATTTGATGTACAATGGATAGACCTGCAAATATTTCATGTGCCACTGTCTTATAGAGAGAATATTTTCCTCAACAGCAACTAATGATGCACTTCCATGACTGCCTGTGCAAGTTCCATACCCTTGAGTTAGGCATTGTAACTTCTGATCAGGGAAGTAACAGTTTCACTAGGGCACGAGTACCAAAGGGCTATGTTGTAAATACCATTTCTTCTGTAGAAAGTCTATCTAACATGATGGGATTAGCCCATTCGTGTCATGTCTCTCCATCTTCGCATGTACAGTGGACATACTTTTTAAGCACCTGAAGTTGCCAAATATTCAGTTGCTGTACAGGTGCTCAGAAAACTCATAAGAATGCATAGCAGTTAATTTAGATGGAGGGATACAGGTGGAGTTTATTTCCACCCTAAGATGTTCCTGTAAAATTAGGTTTCTAAATATATTGTATTATATATGCAAGTGTGTGACTGAAAAGTGGTTTAGGCTGAAAATTAATAGAAATAATTATAGCACACTGAAAGTTTTTGAATGAATAATTTATTCCTTTTACAGCAGGTCTTATATTTTTTATAAAGTACTGAGTGTAGCTAGAAAAACAACCATGTGACCAGTGTCGATGAAATGAGTCACAGGCACAAACACTGCAAGAATTTCCTGTTCTGCAGACTGCAAGCGTCTCTGCAAAGCAAATGAATGAGAGAGAGAACAAGTTTCCACACAGGCCGAAGACCAAAACTGAGAAGTCAGGAATCTAGATCTTTCATTTCACCGAGATAATAGCTAGAATTGCACACCTGTAAATGGAATAGCCCTAATAGCATGATAACCTATTAATTTGCATTTATCACAGCATAATTTATAGGCTTTCATCCTTGCTTATCATTTCAAAACTCTACATTGATAAAAGGTGTAAATAAAATCAGTTGTCTCCATAAATGACAAACTTGGAAAAAATATGCATCAGTTGGGCATGTTGAAAGGATGTAAGTGTTCAACACCATCTTTTTTGCTTGCACAAACAGAAAACACTTTGCCAAAAAGATTTATATTTTCCAGCCTGCATAAGGAGGTTAATTAAAGTCAAGGCAATTTCCTTCCTAGATTTCAAAATGTGCTTGTTTGTCAGCCATGGTACTGCATATATTAAAGCACAAGTCAGTGTATATAATGTCAGTACCAATAAACTCAGTCATTTTGATGTGGAATGGTACTGATGAAGGGGGAAATATGATGGTATATATATATAAAAAAATACATGACTGTGTGATATAAAAATGAGCCATGAGCGGGGGTGACCTGCATTACTCATGAGTGGGGAAGTCATGGGCAACTAAATGAGTGCCCATAAATCTATGTATATCATACCATATATTTTGCTTCTGTCAAACAGCTGGCCTGAATTATTGTAGA
This sequence comes from Mauremys reevesii, assembly GCF_016161935.1. NCBI lineage: Eukaryota > Metazoa > Chordata > Testudines > Geoemydidae > Mauremys > Mauremys reevesii. The sequence continues at coordinate 45,836,668 of NC_052633.1, read as the reverse complement.
CCTGCTCTCGAGCATTATTAAAATGGGTTCTGCAATTTATCACATGGCTATTACCACCACGTGGGATATGTCACAAAGTGTTCAGTCTCAGCATGGACTTATCCCTTAGGAAATTGTGCTAGGGATAAATGTAGTTGTCCTCATCAACCTGCCTTCCTGAACACACAGACCATGTCCCTTTTCCTTCCTATCTTTCACTTTCAAAGTGACAAAAAAAAATGTGAGAATGACTCTATAGCCCAGTGGTTAGGGCCCTCACTTGAACCTCTCAGGTTCTCTCATCTCATCATTTGGGAGTGGAGAGGAATTGAACCAGACTCTCCCACATCTCAGGTGAGTTTCCTAACCACTAGGCAGAAGGGTATAAGGAAGGCCACTGCCACCTCCTCCTCCTGGCTGTTTTGTATGGGGATAGACAGGCTCCGAGTACATCTACTGGATTAGCTCCCACAGGCAAAAATAGGCAGGGACATGACTATCTCCAGCTGGACTGAAGATCATGTTGGGACTTAGGCATACAATGCATCTCGGCATCTGCCTGAGGAAGCAGTGCACATGCCCAGAGACAGAAAACTTAGGCACCTAAGGGAATTCTACAGCAAATATTTAGGTGATGAATGAGCGTAGGTACCTAGTGTTCGGAGGCAGCTGAGCAGGGATTTGTGGATTGCAGTGGTGCATAAATATTGGATTTAGGCACTTAAGTACCTTAGCGAACCTGGGCCACTATTATTGAGGACCAGCAAAGGGGAGAGCTGAGACCTGGCACAGGAAGGCTGGAGTAGTTAAAATGTGAAGTAGCAGAAGTCATGACTGAGCCCCAATTCCAACTGATCACCTCCTCCTCCCTCCTTCTTAGCCTGCAATGTCCCATGGTGGAATCACCAAAATCCAAGAAAAAATATGGAAAGGAGAGTTACTTACCTTGTACAGAAATTGTAATTCTTTTAGATGTTTTGTCCCTATGATGCTCCCACTTCAGGATGTGTGCACAACTGTGCAGTCTTGATTGGAGATTTTGTCAGCAGTACTCATGGGTTCACACCTGCCTCCTACGCAACCTTGTGCTCCAGTGCAAGGATGTATAGCTGAGAATACACCTGCCACTGCTCCAGTTCCTTCTGAACCCCAAAGCTCAAGAATAACTCCAGAACATAGAGAAAGAGGGCAGGTAATGCATCAGCTCTGGAAGCATGCACAAGAGCACCATGCTGGGAAAAGGCATGCACTGATGACCAAGTGGCAGCTCTGCAAATGTCTGAGACATGTCCTTTCTTCAGTAAGGCTACAGAAGTAGACTGCACTCTGGTGGAATGAGCTATCACTCCAGGAGTGGAATGCAACCCTGAGACTTAGTAATCCTGAAACCCATTTAGACAGTCTTTGGGTGGAGATCCGGTGCCCTTTCGTTCTTTCCGTGGTGGAGAGTAAACATCTAGGAGAAGCCCTGAAGGGCTTAGTCCTATCAAAGTTAAAAGCAAAAGCTCTTATGTCCAGTGTACGGAGACTAGCTCCTTCTCTTGAAGGCTAAGGCTTGGGGTAAACCATTGGTAGATTAATCAGGACATTCATGTGGAACTCTGAAGATACCTTAGGCAGGAAATGGGGGTGAGGGAAATGATGTCCCTTTGTCACAATAAAACACCATGTCTGGTGGGTCAGCCATAAGGGCTCCTAGCTCTTCTACTATCCTGGCTGAGGAGATGGCTATAAGGAATGAGATCTTGAGAGATAGATGAAGGAGGCAACAGCTCCCCAGAGGTTCAAATGGGCTTTTCTTAGCATGTTAAGAACTAAATTGAGGTCCCCTGGAGGAGCTGGTTTCTTGACAGTAGGAAAAAGATTAAACAGGCTTTTAATGAACTTTGCAGTGGTTGGGTGAACAAAGACTGAAAACTCTTTAAAGGGGTGTGTGTGTGTGAGTGTGAGAGTGAGTGAGAGAGAGAGAAGATTCTTCTAGCTGCCATTACAGCCTGAGTTCAGCTATAATCCTGTAGTTTTCAAATTTACCAGGTAAATTAAGAATGTTGGAAAGGCGAGACTCGAGAGGCAGTGCCAGATCAGAAAATGTTTCTATATTTGGGTTTCCTATTACTGAGTAGTACTGTCTGGATCTCTGGAGAGCTGTCCTGGTTTATGTTCCAGAGAGCCATCTAATACCCATTCCTTGAAATGACGTAACAAGAGGCTGGGATGTAGTGTAGTGATTCACTGACAGCGGAAGACAGAGAGATGGTTCCAGGAACAGTCAAAGGAGCTCTGGGAACCATATTTACCTTGTCTACGATTGTGCGAAGAGGATAGCCACTGATTTCTCCCATTTCAGCTTATTCAAGAGATTGAAGAGTAATGGCATCAGGGATAAACATAGAGGAATACACTAGGCCCACAGATACTGAGAGCACCTCCCAGTGAATTGCAACAATGTCCTCCCCTTGACCAGAACCATTGGTAGTCATCAGCTAGTGACAGTAGAGTGTTGTTGATAGCAAGGCAATTTTGCCCTGCAGTGAGGCCTGGAGAATGTCCAGCAAGGAATGCTGAGATTTTGCATCTCCTCTAGTGGGATTTGTAAGGTCTCTGTAGTCCTTTTCACAAGTTCCTGGAAGGCCTTGAAATTATCTGTGCGAGAGTAGGATGGGAAGCGGGGGCATAACAGTCTCCTCTAGTGAGGAGGAGGATTTGTGGGAAGGAGGTGTCTCCTCTTCTGAACCTGGCTGCTGCTCCTCTGGAGGCTCCTCCTGTGAACTAAGACCTGGTGTCAGTTGTTGCTGTTCTTGAGGAGTCCTCTTATGAGGGTACCCTGTAAAAGTGCTCACCGTAGGGGGTCCACTGTGGTGGGATGTAAAGAAAAGAGGTAGGACCCAAAGGTTGTTTCTGCCGGATGCATATGCTACTGGGACTCTCTTCCTTGGGATGCACTCCAAGGGAGAGACTTTAATGAAAAGGGTGAGAAACCTTAAACCAACAACTCAAAGTCAGAGGACGTCCTGGGGGAAAGTGGTGTTTGTACAGGTTGCCAGTGAGGGACCAGTGACTACATCAGTACTGGCTGTTAAGAATTCAGATGGAACCATCAGTACTGGAGCTATGAATTGGTACCAGCGGGAAGTCTCTCTCAGTACCCTTCCTGTGGGTAGCCAGAGACCACATCAATGCCAGAGGTCAAGTCCCTCTGTGGATACCCGGAGATCACACAGATACCAGAGGTCAAGTTGTCATGGAAGGGTAAGTAGACCCTGGAAGGTAAACTGGTGCTGGAGGGAAATCCCTGCCGGTATCTCTGAAAGGAGAGAAATCAGTTTCTTGCAGGTACTGGGAAGTTTGGATAGTGTTCCTTGGGAGGCTGCATGTTGGGAGGTACCAGAGACAATATCAAGGAATGGTCCATGCATTCTCTACCATTAGCTGAGGAAGACAGTACCAAGGAGTCGAACACCTTGATGTTTGAGGAGTCCTTATACTTTGGAGGCACTGAGTCCAGTACCATCTCTGATGCCCCTTGAAATTGCTTGCTGGATGCTTATCAGTATTCAGCAAGGTCTTCTGAGCCAGTGCTGGGGTCTCAGTACTAGAGGGAGTAGAAGCCTCAGCAGTACCCACACTGGGACGTGAGGACTCATTAATCCCAGTTTGAGGGGGTGACTTTCCACTCCTCTTGGTTTCTTGTTCTGGAGAAAGGGGTCTCTTTCTTTTTTGGTGTTTTGGAAGAATCTGAAGGGCCTCCACTGTCTTTGCTACTGGAGCAGAAACAGTCACCAGGGAGCTCTGAGGATCTGAAGCTGATATACAGTGGGTGGGAAACTGACTCAGACCCCACAAGTCTCAGAGAACTTTCCATAAGAGGAAGTTTGAGTTTATCCTCCCTCTGTTTATTTTTTTTAGATTTTCTGAATCCAGTGCAGATTTCACACCTGGAGGGGATTTGGAGTCTCCCCAAGGCAGCAGAGGCAGCCAGAGTGCCTGTCGCTACAGGGCAAAGATATGTGGCAAGTCAGACAGGTTTGAAGCCTAGTATCTTGGCATAACCCACTAGGAAAGTCTGCAGAAGAAAGCCAAGTTGGAATATAGACCCACACCAGGCAAAAAAGGGAGGGGGAATCCCGCAAAGCACAAATTGTACTAAACAAATGAAAAACTAAGAGAAAAAAGTTAGCAAGCTGTGCAGCTAGCTAAGTGGGCACTGCAACACTCCATCTCGAGCTGCAGGTGGCTGAGAAGGAACTGAAATGGTAATGGGCCTGGTTTTCCCTATATACCATCACACCAGATCATGAGGAATCTGTAGGATGCAGGCATGGACCCACAGGCACTGCTGGCTAAATATCCGCTCAAGAATGTACAGGTGCGTGTACATCCTGAAGTGGAGCACTGGTAGGGACAATTACTTGAAGAAGAATGGATCTATTTCCTACAGTTTGAGATCTTCAGAAAGCTGTAAAGTATTTTATATCTACACAAACACAAAAAGAGCGACAGTGGGAGAAGGAAGAATTAGAACTTACAGGGTGCTGCATTATATATGGTTGAGGTTGCATCCAAGAAGGACTCTGAACCTAGAACAAAAATAAGATTTAATTTTCATCATCATCATCATCATTTTTCTTGGATGCACCCATTTTAAATATCGTGATTATTTTATCAATCATAACATAAAAAGCCTCCACTTGTTCATCTGCTTACCTAACCCAGCCTCTGTCTGATGTAGACTAGGAAACACGGATTCCTATTAAAACTCCTATTTACAATCCTCAGCTCTGTTGGAAGGAGTAAAACTACAGCCTAATGGGAAGGCAAGATATGGACATAACATATCATGTGCAACTCTCAAAGCAGTACGTTTTATTTATTTGTAGTGCAGGCCTTAGAAACTCTATGGAATACTCTGTAAAGGTCCCAGTGGAAAGAGAAGTTTGGTTTCCACTCATGTTGAAGTGTGAAATGCCATGTGTCCTTGGAAATCCCAATGGGAAAAGTAACCAGCAAGTCTCAGAAAGCACGAGATTGTTTGCTCTGAGTTTATGCTCACGTGACATTGGAATGAAAGGACTGGCTAGTCTGATAGTAGTTTCTACTCAGTTTGCAATGGATAAAATACCAGTAATTCTGCTTCAACCTGTCACAGGGACAAGAATAAGGATTACCAAAGTTGGGTTTCTCCTGATAGGCCAAAAGAGTACAGTATTCTCAAAGACCAGGAAGAGGGAGTGTGGTTCTGACACGCACTCTCTCCTCAATGGCAAGCAGCTCTTTGATTTTCAGGGGAAGTGAGATTGACTTTGTCTGAGACTTTCTGACTTGAGGGAGGATAACTTTAAAAGATTCTTCTAACTACACTGATAAGCTAGTCTGCTTCTCTTAGTTCTTTAAACCAGCCTCTTTCAACTATCTAGTATTTCTGCTTCTACAAAAGAGACTTTTTTGTGAGGGAAGTCAAGACAGGCTAGAAACATGGAGCTGTCACATCTCCATCTCCTACCAAGAAAGTATGCAGAGGATGAGGAAGGTTTCCGATCTTTTCTGTACACCTAAAATAGGCTAATTAGTGCTGCTGGAGACTTAAGGGCCACAAGGTGCCTAAACCACCTCACATGGAGTCCTGTGAGGAGCAAAGGCAGTTAGACCTTGTTGTGAATTGAGGTGACTTTCTGAAAGATCAATATTTCCTGCCCTTCTTTCTCAATTATTTTTTGAGTCACATTGAATGACTCTCTTCCTTTTCAATCATTAAAGAGCAGAAGCCTGCCTTTGCAGCTCACTTTGTAGAAGGCAGATTGAGGACCAGGGAATTCAGGAACCCAGAGTCTTTAATGCCAAAACTGTTGGTGCAATTTGACTGGTGCTTTGACTGATCTCTTCACCTGACTCATGACTTTCATCTGGGTAAATCAGAGGTGCAGAAAGAGTATGAACAAACACTAACCAAACGTTATGAAATCTGATGTCCTTCAGTAAAACTAACTCTAAGAACAGGTTTTGCTGCACCTCAAGGAAAAAAAGTCTCATTTTCATGATGCATTCTGGTTGTGTGAGTGATAGGATGCTGTATGTTCAGCAAGCATGGACCTGTAATTAAGATGTGACTAATACACATATTATGAAACTCTTTTGGCCAGGAAAAAAAAAATCACTTCCTTCTACACAGAATTATTCTTTCATTTTCACTTCTAATTAAAAGGATGCAACCATTTCAGATAGTACAGTGTGAACAGTGTTTAAACTGTTCCATTCTCTAGAATCTGAGCCTTGTGCCACATGTTGAAAAACACTGCTAGTAACAGATATTTGGAAATATGCAATACCATATGCTGCAGATTTGAATGGGAAATAGCCTAGAAAGCCTACATTTTATTCACAGGTAACTTCTTAGTGTTTCCATGTCAAATTTCAGTTTTCACATGCAACAAAGGAAAGAATCGGAGAGATTCCCTGAAGGACAGTGAGACCCTAACAAGGATTCGCTTTGTTTTAACAAGGAATACAAAACTAAAATCACTGGAATTTTGCAGGGTAGGGGGGTGGAATGGTGGAAGCTAATAATAATTCTCAAGGTTTACTGACTATCAAGGCAGTACCATAATGTCCTCCCCAGGATGACCAATTTTCAATAGGTAGTGGAAGCACAGATTAATAGGCCCATTCTCCTTTGCTTTCCTCACCTGGGGCTGCTGAACCATATGGAAGTTTCTACAAGGGGACAATATAAGCCTTAAGTGGGACCAGAGGGACATGCAGCTCTTGTGCTGACTCTCTGTATGGGGCTGTATTTCACCTGTTCTGCACAAATGGTACAGTTTGGCCCTTAAACTCAGTTTTATGCTAGGAAATGGGAGGTAATTGCTAAATTTAACAAAAGCAAAATCTTCAGCATTTCAGATGTTAGGATTTTTTACTCCTTTGGTTTAATCTTTGATCTATTCTACTTTGCTTTTGGATGTCTCTCCTATACGAAGTAAATACCTACAATAGCTAAATTAGAGAGACATGATGGGCGAGGTCATATCTTTTATTGCACCAACTTCTGGTGAAAGAGAGAAGCTTTTAAGTTTACGCAAAGCTCTTCTTCAGACCTGAGGAAGAAGTGAAGCTCTGTGTAAGCTGGAAAGCTTGTCTCTTTCACCAACAGAAGTTGGTGCAATAAAAGATAATACCTTACCCAATGTGTCTCTCGAATATCCTGGGACCAACACAGCTACAATAGCACTGCAAACAGCAATAGCTAAATGTCTCTTTAAGCTGTGGTGTGGAAAGTCAGCCTTTGACTGATGCTACTGAACTGCAGCAGTAAATCCGGACTCTCAATAAATGGAAATACAGAAGATCAGAGTGGTATTTAAAAATCAGCATTCCTGAAAGCTTTATACCAAATGTGATACTGCTTTGTATGCATCATTTATCAGCATATTAATTTTTTTGTAAGCTTATTATAATGGGAAGCAGAATTACTCATGCCAGTTGCCTATGTTTCAGTGCCCACTGGAGTCAAAGGACAGATTCCAATTGACTTCAGTGTGCTTTGGACTGGGCTGCGAGATTCCAAAGTGTGCACTGAGTACTCTTTGCTCTACAATCCTTATACCACCAAAATAACTCCTGGTTTAAAAGGCCCAGTTAGGCCACAGAATGCTTTGCACATATGTGGAAATATTTGTACTTGACCTCATGGCCGTCCATGATTTTCTCCCAGACATCTGAACTCTTCTTCAATCTTTCTCCCCTAGGGTATAGTGAGTGTCTAATCTCTTCTCAAGACTCCTTATGCCTAAAGGAAGCCCCAGCACCATGGGCAAATCTTCAAGCAAAAGCCGGTCAACCAAAGCAAAGAGGGTTTAAATAAAGGTATTCTCTTACAAATACACCACAGACATAAAAAGGATTCAGCAAACTGCCACGGAGGACAATAGAGAACGATATATGAAATCTACAAGTGGCCAACAAATACCTTAGCTGTAACCACAAGCAACAGCCTTTACTTTGCAAGATTCCTTACATCTAATTACATTGCTGTGCTACATAAAATAAGCAGCACTTCAAAACAAGCACCCTGTTAGTCACTCATGTGGCATCTGTGCTAATCCTGTATGGAATTTAATAGCCATTTTAGTTTAGCATCTTTGTAGAGATCCATAAAAAAAAAACATGTGGCAACCAGTAAATAAGCATCAGTCCCTATGAATCAATTCTGTGATTGAGCTCTAAGTACAAACCTGGTACGTAGAAACTGGAGAAGCAATATATGGTGTAATAGATGTTTGAGTGATCATCCTGTTTGTTGCAATACTGTATGGTGAAGGATAAAATCTACAAAATAAAAAAAAAAAATTAAACCCTACCAATGTAATAACTCTATGAATCTTTCATAATGCAGAAAATTATTTTGTTTAGTGTCACCACTTGACGTACCCATTTTGTAAAGCAGCTGTAGTTGGATCGTAAGTAAGCGTCATTCCAGCCTTTAAGGAAAAAAATAAAATATGTACATATATATATATACACACACACAAAAAAATGGAAGAGTTAACAAAATTCTATTTTGGAAATTGTTTACAAAAATCCTTCTTTAAATATATTATTCTTTAGTAAAAAATTGATGTGATATTTTATTTTCCTGTGCTGAGGGAAAGGTTAACAGTAGGCGAAAGTAATTACATAGTAAAAGCAGTCACTGAACTATAATGTTGGCTCAGAATACAGAGTTTCAGTATGAAGAGAGAAATGCAATATCTGAAAAATTGAGGTATGTGTGTGTTTTGCCTGTGGTGCATTAACTGTAAAAATGAATGTGGAGAACTGTTCTTCAGAAGATAGATGTGTACATTTTCATAGCCTCAAATGTTTAGTCTTACTAAAGACAGTAAAAGCATATGGAAGAATTACCTTGGATATTAAAATTTAAGACAGACTATGGTATCAGTGTGATTGGGAAAAAACAGCATGTTGCCCTGCACTTGTGTATTTCTCTCATATGTTGTAAAATAGGTACAGCACCGTATTTCAATCCTCACTGACTTACAGCATTCACATGACTTAACCCATTTCAATGCTGTATGAACAAACTGTTTAGTTATATATGACTGAAGTTATGTTTTTTGGCAGTTTTACACTGGTTGTATATATTGTGGGTAAAATCCTGCTCCCCTGCAAACTTCAATTGAGTTCAAGAGGATCAGGATTTCATCTTTTGCATTTACATAGGGACACAGGACTGGAATGGGCCTCCTGGGTCACCAAGCTCAGTCCCCTACTATCACAGTCAACCCTGTGATATAAATCCCATTCATAAATTTACCAAACACCATCATATAACCGGTTAGATCGTTTGCCTCCACTAGTCCGATTGGGAGGCTGTTCCAGAACTTCCCTCCTCTGCGGGTTAGAAATCTTCTTCTAATTTCCAGCCTAAAAATTTTTCATGTCCGGCTTGTATCCATCTGTTCTTGTGCCAACACTATCCTCTAGCTTAAATAGTTCTTTTCCCTCCCTGGTATTTACTCCCTCAACGTATTTATAGAGAGCAGTCATATCCCCTCTCAGCCTTCCCTTTATTAGGCTAAACAAGCGAAGCTCTCTTAGTCTCCTCTTGCAAGGACACATCGATTACCAGAACTGTACAAAGTATTCCAGATGAGATCTTACCAGTACAATGGCATTAATACTTCCAAATCTTTACTGGAAATACCTTTCCTGATATATCCTAGAATTGCATTTGCTGTTTTCATGGTTACATTACACTGGTTGCTCACAGTCTTCTTGTCATTGCCAGTACGTCAGGTCTTCTTCATCCTCCGTTGTTTCCAAATGAGCCCCAAATTTATTAGAAATTCTTATTAGTCCCTAAATGAATGACCCTGTACTATTAAATTTCATCCATTTCTATTACTCTAGTCCTCAAGGCCATCCAATTCCTCGTGTAAAATATTCCAATCCTCCTTTGCATTGATGATCAAGAGTTTTTTAAAAGAAAAATAAAGATGAATTTAAATATTTTATAAAAAGTTACAACCTGTCATGAGAGAGGTGCTGGCACACATTTAATATGCCAAAAGGCCAAGCCAAGAAGTCTATATGCTTATCATTTTTGTAAGTATTCATTATCACACACCCACACTAAAGCTTGAAGGGAGGACTTACAAGTCTCACCTCGCCTTCTCTATGCCACGCTCTCCCGTTCTGTATATATTTGTTCTGATTCTGTCTCTTTTTCTGTCCTCCATCTGCAAATTTGCACAATAAAGGTTCTGCAGGAGCTAAAGGAATAAGGAATACTTTGAATTAGGCATTTTTGTATAAAATTTATTAGGCAGTCCAAATATTGTATACATTTATAAGTAAAACACATGACATTTTATTTACTTTAAAAATATTTAATGTTAAAATTACAGCATTAACACAGACCCTTGATAGAGCATCAACTAGTGGGCAGGACTGAACATGAGAATACCTATTCTACAATATACTGTACCATCAATAGTTGACAATCAAGTCACATGCAACTAAAGAATACAAATCTTGAGGGATACGGGGACCAATCCATTTTCTTCTAACCATATACACCCAAAATTGTTTAAACTACTTTTCTGGGTTTTTTTATTTTTTTAGTAGTTTAACGTGTTGTAAAAGGGGCAGTCGCAATGTAAAATCTAGTCAGTTTCTAAAAGTCAATGGGGTCTACATCAGCACTGTGGCGTGCAGTATGGAATTAGTTGGGGGGTAGGTGCTTAACTATCTATGGAGGGTAAATAGCTAAACTGATCACATACAAATACCGTCAAATGCCTAAAGCAAACTAAATGGAAAAATAAGTAACATTTTCTCTAATCTCTTTCAGTTTCAGTCATCATGTGTTATTTCTAACAGGTTAAGTGAGATATAAAATGAAAAATTTAAATTGACTTGTCCCTTTAAGATAGAGATATAACAAGATGGTAACATGACCATGATGTGTTCTACCAACTATCCCATGTGTGTTCCATTGTTCTGTAAACTAATGAAGACTGTGGATCTAGTTCTGAGCTGTGCCTTTCACAAGGTGTAGTCCAGGAAGATCATGGGTTGGGGCGTAGGGTTTTACATCATTTTGGGCTTCCTGCATTCTGGGTCAGGTTCCCATTGTCAGTTATAGCAGCCCTTCGACATTTCAGTAGCTTCCCACAGGTGCATACATTCTGCTCGGCTAGGCCAGAATAGCCAGAGCTCAGGCACTCTGGCACAAAATCTCCCTTTCTTAACACTGCTTCTGCCCACCATGTCATGCCACAACACTCAAGGTTTGATGTGGAAGCAGTGTAGGCTGTTAATCCAATCTTATGCCACTTTGCACTGGCAGATTCCCAGCTGCTTTCCCCTTTTCACCTCTGCAGCATAGAGGGGACAGAGCCCAGAACTGAAACCTGAAATTCTTGACTATTTTCCTTTTACCCCACTCTTTGGTCAGCCTCAGAAAAAGGGATCACCTACAGCTTGATGGTGTTTTCTCTTTTCTAGTCTTTTACATAGCAGACTAACCATGATCACTTCTATTTCTTATCTCAAAATGTAAGCAGCCATAAAGAGAAAATATAGGTGGAAAAGTTTGCATCTTACTCTTTCCCCATTATTACCCTAAATTATCACCCTTCTGAGCACCTTTCACTGATGCAGTCTTTTCCCATCCCACTCCACCCACAGGGTGGAAGTATTATTGTGACTTGGCTCTTCACAAATCACTGCCAATAATTCCTACTACATGAGCTGTCTAAGCTGTTTCATGACATTCCTTTATCCTTTCTCTAATAGGTAACACCCCAGCGAGAGAAGGCTGGATCTTTCCAAATGTGAAGTAGACATATAGGATTAGGAGACAAGAAATCAAAATGGTAGCACACCTGTAACAAAAATAAACAAAAAATCTTTCAATATAGATATTAGTGCCCACATGCTATTCGTACTGTCTAAAGGTGCTAAAGCTGATTTCTTCTTTCATCTTTTGTATGACTTGTTTCTGAACCTTTGAACAGTGGGGACTGGATAACTCAGAGGATTAATAACAAGGCAAAGACTTTCACCTCTAAGCCATCAGTTTAAGTCTGCCTCAGGCTGGGTGGTCAAGTCATTATCTGGGGCTGGCCTATATGAAATCAATTATTGATACTATTTCTGGTTCTACTGAGAAAATACTCACATCATACCTGCATACTTCTTGGCAGTCTTTCCATGAAAGATGCATGGACTTAGAGGCAGAAACACCCTCACAGGTGGTCCCTTGTGGTCAAGGTTGAATATGAGGCATGTCAGTGAGGAAGCTTGCACTGCTACTGCCTACATTGTATATATTCAGTAGACAAATATAAATATTCAGTGTCTGGGTCTAGAAATCTGGCACCTTCCATGAAAACACTTAAAAATAAATCTTAAGGGGAAATTACTTGATATTGCATAGCGATAAATTAAGATCGGGAAAATTTAAGCTGACAATATGGAAAAAAAAATCCTTTGAGATGTATAGGACCATAGAGTAGTCCCACAAGGGAAGTGGTGGAAGCCCCAAATGGAAAGGACAAATACTGAAAAACATACTATAGGGAGCAACGCTGTACTGGCAAGGAAATGGACTCTAAAGCCAAGAGTTATTTCCATCTTTGATGTCTACTGTTGTTAGAAGGGGCTTTTTTATTTCTTATCCTTCTATATCTTTTGGGGGAAAAGTATCTTATGAAGGTACTGAAGGGCGTGTACTAGAAAGGCCAGATTTCTATACTCCTGCTCATGTTGGACAGCATCTTACTCCACAAATTGTCCCATTGAAGTCCATAGGACTACTCTGAATCAGGCACTACTCATAGTGAGTAAAGATATTGGACTCTGGCCCTAAATATTTTTAACTCCTTGATTTCAGCATTTTGATGTATCCATTGTAATGCGTGTAAGCTTATGATTTAACACAGGGAAAAATTTATGGCACAGAAGGAGCCAGTGATCCTATGTGTGTCTGGTTTTTTATAGGTTACTTTAAATTGTGTCTAATGATACAGGAAGGAGATGTATTTTCTAAAAATATACTGTAAATTTTGATGCGATGAAGAGAAATTGGCTTGAGTCATATAAAGGTATTAAAAAATTCCCTCTATATACTTCCAACCACATGGGTATATATTATTATAGCATTCACAGGCAGTGAACACTTAAAGCTGCATTATTCTTTCTTTATAAATCTCTACAGTGAGATGTGCAAAACCTTCACAAAGGCATTCCTTTAGAAGTTGTTTTCCACCTGTGTTCTTATACCAAAAGAGTGATTTACTTTGTATTGTCAAAACAAAATTTGATCAAACATTTGAAAAAAGAAAGAACAAAACTTTCTGCGTAGCTCAGTGGAAACAGTCCCCTGGCAAATTTAAGAAAAAAAGTCAGACAAACAATGTATAAATGATTGAAAAATTACTTTTATGCATTGGACTCTAAATATCCAAATAGCCATGGCAAAAAAACAACAAAAACAAAAACCCAGCAACCCACATCCACCTGCAGCTTGCCTGAAGATTGTGCCCCACCTTTTGGACACAGACCTGGCCATGGTGATCCATGTGTTTTTGCTTTCCAGGCTTGATTATTGCTACTCATATCCAGAAATGAAGCCATATGCCTTGCAAGTTCCAACTGGTATAAAGTGCAGCCGCCCATATGGTTAACTCCACAAACTGCTGTGAGCACACTGCACAGTGCTCTGTTTTTTGCATCGACTCCCCAGTCTAATTGGACTGACACATTCCAATTCAAGTTCTCTGTCCAGACCCCACAAGCATCACCTGTTTGAGCCTAACTATTAGCTCCCTCTCTGCAACCATGACTTCCCACAACAGCTATGTTCATCAGAACCATGAACCAGTCAGCCACCAATGGGAGGCTCCTGAGTACAGGACACAACCTGCAGAGAATCTGATCCTACACTATGGAACTCACTCCTGAAACATGTAAGAATGACAGGCCTCGCTGCATTCAGATATTTAAAATAAAATAATAATAATAATAAAAATGAAAAAAATATATAATTTCTGCAGCATAGCGTTCCTTCAGTAAATTCCACAAATACACATTTCACTTGAACTTACAGACATATAAAAACCAACTACCTGCTAGTCAAGCTATTTTTCCATCAGGCTGGGAAGGAAGAAAGACATACAGTTATTTCTATTTTTTAATAGTTGGGAAGTGCTCAGGTACCTAGCATGATGGGGACCATTTAATTACCTAGATAGACATTAGAAAGATTTGTAGTATAGAAACTGTCATCATATTGTTGAAAGAGAGTGGAATTTTCAAAGACATCTCAGTGGGTTAGAAACAAGTCTCATGACTTCCAATTGAATTTGTGCTCCTAAGTCACTAAGGTGCTTTTGAAAATCCCATCCTGTATAATTACTGGTAGTTGTAAAAACTACTATAGTGATGTCCTTTGTGCTATTAGACTGAGGTGTTTTTTTATCTGTTGCATGTACTTTTCCTCAGTTAAACTGGTAGAGTGATTAGTGCTTCACGGCCGGAAGTACAACACACCTGCACCTCCCATGGAGTCTTTTTATCTTACCACAAATTTCTTCTCCCCCTCCCTCCTTTAAAAGGAGAAGACGACTGTAATGTTACTCAGGCAATTCAAATGCTATGTTTCCTATAAGGATGTAAATTCTTCTGTTGCATATACAGGACATGTATGTACAATAGCAGTCTGTGTTGCTTGTTAAATGTATACCTTCATATACTCTGAGCTGAACTGTTCAATATTTACCATAAAATATACAGTGGCAAAGTTAGTGTTACTGTAGCACATAAAACTTTCGAATGCCTTTACTTCTGAATGCTAATTTTCTCAACATTACAGTTGCATTCACTTTTGCATTTAAAATACAGAAAACTCAACAAGGTAGTTTTAAAATTCTACTTCTGTAAACAATTTGCTTAAAAGCTGCATATTTTAGTATTTTTTCACAGCATATTGCCGAGTAACAAAGCATATGGTACCAATGAATTCCGACATTAAAATATCTCTACAATGATGCAGCAAGACCATACTGCTAGACACTTTTGCCAAAAACTGGATTAAAAAACACAAACAAAAAACCCTAAATCATGTCTGTCTAGTGCAGGCCCAAAATCATATCATCAGTAGCTTTATATTTTTTTTTTTTTGAGAGAAACTGAATGGACTCCACTCTCATCAAATTAATCCTTGTTTTGTTGAATATAAAGTTCAGGGGCCAAAGGTCATCTCCCTGATCCTTCTAATAGTGCCATAGTAGCACATTTTGAGTTGTCACAATTAACTTCTCTCTCTCTCTCTCTCTCCAATTACTGTTCCTTAATTAAACAGCAGGCACAAGAGGAGAGAATTAAGAAAAAAATAAAACTATCCTAAATTTAACTCTAGACTTAACAGGTGAAATCCTGGCACCACTGACTTCAGATGGGACAAGGTTTTACACAATAACTCCAGGGCCTATAGTAATTGTGGATCTTTCAAAGGTGCTATCCACAAGTATTCCACTTCTGGTACATACGCACTCCATGTGCACAAGATCAGAATTTTTTTGAATAGTATTGTCCATTGGGGCTGCATCTGCACCCTGTAGCTGAGGGCACAGAGTGGGTCAGCCTCTTCCTCAGAGGCTTGGACAATCTTTGCTAGCTGCAGTAGTATGAAGGAGGTTGTCTGTTCAATAGTTCTGAGACCTATATTGTTTTCTCCTGGGGACTAGGATGTACACTCCCAGAGAGCACATGGTGACCCATGAGTCTTTAATATGTCCAGGGCTCTGTCAGGAAGAAGAGATCGCAGCCTTCAAAGCATTGGTCCTTGATGGTCATTTGGACCTCCTTCAGTATTCCAGAGGATTGTTACCAGGAGGCCTGGTACATTGTGATTGCAGTCGCCATACCATGAGCTACTGTGTCCACGGCATTAATGGCCTGTAAAGAGGTCCAGGCAAGCAGTTACCCCTCTAACACCAGCGACCTGAGCACCTTTCTGTGTTCCAGAAGGAGCGACAATTGATCCCAGTTCAGGAAGGTATATTTAGCCATGAGTGCTTGGTAATTTGATATGGGTATCTGTAAACTGGCTGAGGAGTATGTCTTATGCCCAAAGAGTTCCAGCTTTTTGGGGTCCTTGTCCCGAGATGTTGCCTTAGGTGGTCCCTGCTGTTTAGATTTCTTTTGGAGTCAGCCACTTCCAAGGACAGGAAGATGATGTTTTTAGAGTGTCATCATTAATGGAAATAACTACCTCGCAAAAGGGACAGGATTTGAATGCTGGAGACTTCAATGCCTTCATGTCCAGGATTGTTCAGTGCCAGGGCACCTCCCGGACTTGAAGACTTCTTTCTTTGTCAAAGAGCTTAAAGTGTGTAAATCTAATTGCACTAACTATATAAAAGCAACAAAGAATCCTGTGGCACTTTATAGACTAACAGACGTTCTGCAGCATGAGCTTTCGTGGGTGAATACCCACTTCTTCAGATGCAAGTCTTGCATCTGAAGAAGTGGGTATTCACCCACGAAAGCTCATGCTGCAGAACGTCTGTTAGTCTATAAAGTGCCACAGGATTCTTTGTTGCTTTTACAGATCCAGACTAACACGGCTACCCCTCTGATACTAACTATATACTACCTAAAGAAAAAACAACTGCACAGTGTGCAGAGATGGGGACATTAGAGGGTTCTGTCTCAAAGCCTCAGGGGTAAGAAGGAATTGAAGGGCGAATGGAGGTGCCCTGAAGTTTATGCGGCTATGGGTTCCAGGGGGCATGCAAAGTGCAGGTGCAGTCCCAATGGATACTACTATTCAAAAAGATTCAGATCCCTCATTCATGGTGCGCACGCTCACCGGAAGTGGAATACACGTGGACAATCCCTAGAAAAACTATTTCACAGCCATGCAATTCACCTCTTGCCACATAATTATGCTTCAGGATCTAAGCTTTCATTTAAAATAATAAAATGGTTGTGAAGAAAGCCTTTGAAGCTTAACCAACTGCAAACTGATGTTGTGGTGTCTGCCCGATAGCTCAGAGATGTTAACTGCCTATTATTCTCCATGGAGTATTAACTTTTGAAACCTAATGATGACAATTTACGTTTTAGCATTTAACTATTTCAGCTTATCATTTTAGCAGGAACATCCAGGTAATGTGCACATCCATCAATTCCAAATTGCATTCCACACCTTCCTAGGTGCCAAACCTTATCTGTCCCCACCACTGAGCTGCCAAAATGTCCAGGCTCCCTCTGACAATTTCAGTTACGTGTTTTCTACATATTTGTTTTTAAAAATCAGTAGTACTTTGAAAACTAAAGACTATGGGTCTGTTTAAAATTAATTACTACACAGGATACTATAATTTTATATTGATTGACTTTCAGTTTCATTATTAAGTCAAGGAAAAAAACCCTCAATTTAAAATGTATTAGTGGCAGGCAAAGACATTTCCAGAATGCTGCACTTTGTCATCTCAGAATTTAGATCAAGATTGTAAGAGCGTGCACAGGTACTTGCCTGTATCTAACTAGCTAACAGAACCTCAAAGTTACGAACTGAAAGGTCAACCACACAACCTCATTTGGAACCAGAAGTATGCAAGCAGGCAGCAGCACAGACCAAAAGGAAAAAAAGGGGGGGGGGCACGGAGAGAATACAGTACAGTACTGTGTTAAACAAACTACTAAAAAAATAATGGGTAAGTTTAAAAAAAGATTTCACAAAGTAAGGAAACTGTTTCTGTGCTTGTTTCATTTAAATTAAGATGGTTAAAAGCAACATTTTTCTTCTGTATAATAAAGTTTCAAAGCTGCATTAAGTCAATTTCCAGCTGTAAAAACTTTTGAAAGAACAACCATCATGTTTTGTTCGGTTACAAACATTTCAGAGTTAAGAACAACCTCCATTCATAACTGTGAGGTTCTACTATATATTGATAGTCTAGAGAGATCACTGCTACAGATAGTACCAAACAACTTTATGAAAACAAATTGTTCTATAATGACCTAATAATAAAAACTAAGGGTCAGATTCTGATTCCCATACTCACAGTGAGTAGTACCTTACACCATGGATAGTCCCAATGACTTCAATGGAACTATTCATGGAGGAAGGAGCCACTCGGTGTGAAGTATGATGAAAGCAACAGGCTTAACCTAGTGGATACACAAGAAAATTAAAATTAATTTACAACATTAAAAACACACAGTGCTGATCTCTTCTGGCAGTTAAAAGAATTTTCCAACTCTGACTCCTAAATCTTTTGAGAAGGAGATGGCAGATAAGGACCACAATCTCGATTTAGTGTCTTCTGAAAATTCTTTTGCTACTTCTGTTTACCAATTTACCAAGGGACAGATTCTTACATTGAGCAGTACCTTACTCTATGAGTAGTCTCACTAATTTCATGAGATTACTCATGGAGGAAGGCATTACATAGTATGAGTAAAGGTGGAAGAGTATGGCTCCAAATTAGGGCAACTAAAATACCGCCCCCCTTTTTTTGTTTTTTTAGTCAGATTGACTATGATAGCAGATAGTGAAACTTGTAAAAGTCAGCTGTGTGTGTTGTAGTTGTGCAAGGTACTTGCAATGCTCACTTCATTGGAGATCTGCAGTTGGTCAATTCCATCTAAAAAATAGGTAGTACTGGTTGGCAGAAGTTGGAACACACCACAAATTATAGAAACTAATCCATGTAAACTCCCATTTTGCTAATTAATCAGAATATGAATTAAAATGGACTTTATATTTTTAAATAAAACTTAGGCACCCTTTTTAAAACCTTAAAAAGTTACTTTAAACTCAATGGTCCAAAATCTGCCTTCAGTTACACTCATGCAACCCAATTCTTCCAGTCAGAACATAACTATAACTTTAACTATAAAGGAGCTGCTCTAACTACTGACCATCTTCAATATTTGGGGCCAAATTCTGTTAATTGACCACAATGGAGATACACAGGGGTCCATACCTCAATCTGCCAAAGCCCAAATATTTTACGTGATATGAAAGAAAAATCCAAAACTGAGAAAAAACACCACCACTTCAGGGAAAGTCATTTCCTAAATGTAAATTCACTTCAGTGACATTCAGATTTCACAGCCTGAGAACCTTTAAACACTCCATTCTTCAGTAAAGACAATTACTTTTCTTAAAAAAGAAAAAGGAAATTAAATGCAAGTTATGTTAAGGTAATATTAAAACTAACTGATTGCACAGGTAAAGTTAAAAAGGCAGCATATGCAAAAGTTAAGGTTCTCCCAGTAATGTTACATGAGTCATGGCACATCTCATTTTATGGCATAAAGAGAGAGAAATATTCATCTAACATAGTTAACAAAATCCCAGGAAAAGAAACAATTGTTAAAAGAAATCATACTTGAGTGTTCGGCACATTAGAAATGCTTCAAGAGATAGTAGGTGCCACTGTGGATTTATAACATGGTTGATTGAACATTGATCTTTGAGCCTTATCTTTTTGCATGACTTTAAAAAACCCCAAACCAAAAAAACCCTTTGTAACCTTGACATCACATCAATATTGGGGTGAGGGAGGGAGTTTGCACTTAATATAGGATATAGGTATTTGAGTAAAGAACCAGCTTTATATTAATCTTGGTTAACTCTCAGGGTTGGGCACCTGTAACTGTTGATTGTTTAATAGTCTGTGTAAGGAAATAGTTCTATCCTGCACCTCCCTTAGAAGTTCCACTGTCAGGATACATACTTGAGCCGCATTCATTATTTTTTGCCTTTACAGGGCACTTTGCATTAAGGTTTCCTGATCTGTCTTCTCATGCTGCCCAGGAGGTCCAGCTCCTATAACTGTGTTTAAACCCTTCTTAAATCCAATCTTTGTTATTTTAACTAAAAGAGATGTTCTTCCTCCTACACTTATTTCATTACAATCCCCCTCTCCTACCCTCTCCATCCTGGTAACAGTGTTTCAATATCCAGCTCTGTTTGCTGATTTTAGACAAGTTTTTAGTACACAATATTTCAGTTTAAACATGCAGTTCTACTTCTGAAGTTTCATTTTGTATGGCTCTAAACTTGCTCCGTCCTCACTCCCCCAAAGGATAATCATCTACTTTGTACAACTTTACCCTCTTACTATCCATTTAGGAACAGACTGTGCCTGACTCAGTAGGGTGTGAGCCTTCTCCATTGTCTCTGTATGGCCTGCTAAAGGGCCAGGAAGCTGCCCTGTGTGTGTGTGTCTGTCTCTCTCTGTCATGCTATCACCTCCCTCCATTCGTGCTGTCTTGTAGAGAATGTGAGGCTACATTAACAACCATGTGGTAACTCTTGAGGGTTCAGCCAAGTGCTAGTTCATCATTTAGCAGTAAGTCATTCCCTGGGAAATATCCTACCCTCTTGCACCCTCTGACTCCACCACCTCAGCAAGCTTCACAATCTTCATTGCTGTGTACAGTATTAAATTGTTTAAAACTTATACTGTGTGTGTATACATATATACACATATACATATACATATACATACAGTCTTTTGTCTGTCGAAAATTTTTCCCCTGGAACCTAACCCTCCATTTACATTAATTCTTACAGGGAAATTGGATTAGCTTAACATTGTTTCACTTAAAGTAGCATTTTTCAGGAACATAACTACAACGTTAAGCGAGGAGTTACTGTATATCAAGAACTCTGCCTGTGTCAGGGAGCATCAGGAGCAATTCTACCTCCACAGAAATTTTCCCCAAGGGACAGGGCAGCTTCTCACCACCCACAACTCCACGCTGTGCCTACATGGTAGCATCACTGAGCTTTTAATGATGTAGCTTCTCTCAGTGACGCCCTTCCTCACCTACTTATTTGAATAATGAGCAGTGTAATACTAAGTATTTGTAGTATTAACAATGAGTGTATCTTACTGTCCCCAGATAGTCACATTTACACAGTGCCCCCACCCCACTTGTTATACAAATCACTCCTATAATGTAATCCTGCCCAACAACTTGCTGCTTCTACCTGGTAAAACCTGATAGCACAAAGGTGTAACTCTGGCTTCAAAAGGGCCCACTGTAGGCAGGGTGTGATCAGCTATGATAAGCTGACAGCTGCCCATCCATGCGTGGGCAGGACACAGAGCTGCAAATGAGCAACCTAATAACCACTAGCAGGAGTTCCCACAATTTTGCAGTTGCCAGTTTTGCACAGATTCTATACAGTCCTTTCCTTTTGGTTAGAAATACCTAAATATTGATTAGAGCTTTGTCTGCTCCTACTCATGAGACTTTTAATGGTGTCTGAGCAATTTCAGTATTATAAAACAAAGCAAAATGAAAGAAGACAAGAGAGCAGTTAACATTCAATGAAAACAGTACCATTATCTACTTACTGCCTCATGGATTTTCCACCTCACAAAATAATGATCTACATGGGATATTTGCAAAGATAGTCAACAGGAAAATGGAAGTTACAGCCCCTAACCCTAAAGTCCATAGTTTTCATGCAATTATTATTTGGTAGGCTATGGAACACATCCCAGTGCAGAGAGTCTGCAAAAGGCACTCAAGTCAAAATGTCACCCTTCAATAGATCAAGCTGGGTAAGGGGAAGCAGCCTTCCATGCCTATCAAACCACAGATTGACTCATGCAGGAGTCATCTTTCAAGGATGAGGCATGTATGTAGTTTTATTAAACAAGCTAAATTATGTTTTTGCTGTTTGTTGTTTTCCTTTTCCTGTGTTCTCTGCGCCAAGGTCTGGGCATGAAGGATGTGTCATCAATGGGAGTAGAACACCAGTAAATGTGTTAATAACTCTGTAACTTGTAAAATCCTTTCTTGAGTGTCCCTGTGAAACAGTTACCAAAGGAAGCCTGGAATCTTAGCCATGTATTCTTTCCTCATGTATTGTCCTGTTTTGCTTCCTAATTTACTCTGCTGCTCTGTGTGATAAAATTCTCTTTTCGTGTTATATAGAGTGACTTCAAATTTAATTCATGTTTTCCTGTAATTATATTTTTAACAAGCAAGATATCAGTGAAGGTGGTGTGAGCATAGTCTGTTGCCACTGAGCTCCTATGTATTTTGACTCAGAATTCTTTTGCATTTTTCTAGCATTTTCTGTGGGTATCTTTTTTCCCTTGCTCAAGAACTTGAAAATCTGTTTCAGATGCAGAGTGGAAAAATTCAAT
The DNA here is from genome assembly GCF_016161935.1 of Mauremys reevesii. Classification (NCBI taxonomy): domain Eukaryota; kingdom Metazoa; phylum Chordata; order Testudines; family Geoemydidae; genus Mauremys; species Mauremys reevesii. The sequence goes on along the minus strand of NC_052633.1, from coordinate 45,814,499 downwards.
GCACTTCAAAAGGATTTTCCATAGGCTGGCCACAAAGATGTTGCTTATGGGATCCAGTTTGCCAGCAAGTGAATGACTTCAAACAAAAGCATGGGTAGATGGCAAAACACTAAGTTTAGGTCACTTTTTAAAAAAAAATAAACAGCAGCTAATTGATCCACGGGCCACCAATCAACCTCTGCTCTAATGAGTATACAATTAACTTGGGTTACACAGGATGTAAGTTAGTGCAGAATTTGGCTCAAGACATCTGAACTGCTTTTCTACTTTGTTGAGTGGAACACAACGGTACTGCTTCCCAGTGAAGCTCTACTGTGAAAATGAAAACAATCATGGTGTTATTTTCTACAAAAGTGGCATTACTGTGTTCCAGGCCAGCAAATATTCTACTATCCAGGGAAGTAGTGTTACATTTTAATGAATGAGAAACCAGGTATAACAATCCCCAGGATACGCTTAAACTGTAAGGACAGTCATCGATTGATATATGTTGTCAGAATAGCAATATAATCAACATACCAGAAACTCCCGGTGGCGTCTTAATGAATTTGCCATTAAAATGAGCAATCACTGCTTCACATTTTTCTGTTGATTCCATCCTATGTAAATAAAGGATAAAACAGAAGTTAAACTTTTGTCCAGTTTCTGCGTTTGAAAAAAACAAAGAAACAGATTTACTAGGTTTTCTTGCTCTCCTTTCACTTTTGTGTGCGAGAGCGACAGGGTAAAATTAAGGGTAAAATTAAAGAGAATTAACTTTTTGTGCAAAGTGATAGACTCGACACTCTGGAAATTTAATTTCTCTGTGTATTAGGTCATGCCCTGCAGAGCTCAGATAATATGGTTTATACAAGTTAGGCCATGTATACTCAATTTCCAAGGGTTGGCAATGGGACTATTACTACATGGTTCTCGGTATCTGGATCCTAAACCCAATGCTTCAAGAAACCCTCCTTAATTTCTCCCTCCCACCCACCTTCTTAAAGGTAGAGGAGGCATGTAACAGGAAAACCCTCACCCCTGAATTCTCCTCAAGACGGTCTCTCTTTCACCATCTTCCAACTTTACAAAGGCCAATGCCTTATCCCAAAATTCAATTAGGTTCTGCAGTAAGCGGAACAGGAAGCAGCTTAGCATCTCAATGATGCAGAAGGAGCAGGAACACTCGCTCCCACAAAATGATAGACAATGCAAAAACAGAGATGCCCAATAAACCTTATAATGGCAGTTAGGGAATCCACCAGCTTCCCTGGCAATGACATAACAGATGGAACAGCTCATAATTGCTAGCCAGAGTTGCCCTAGCTACAGAACTAAGCCACAAGGGGTGTGGCCATCACTTTACTTAGTACAGGAGACACAGCAGGCACGGTAGTGTTTCCCCATTCCTGCTGTTTTTGGGGGTGGGGGGTGGGGGGGAGGAAAGCACAGTGGCTCTGACCTAATTACTCCATTGCTCCTTCAGAAAATCCTACAGGAAGGGCAACTTGTACCAGGTGGAGTGGGAATAGGCTGTGTTGGGACAGCAAAAAGGTAAGGCTAACAAGAGACCTCAAGGCATCTAACAGTAGATGCTGTGGGGTGAGTTTAGAAGGCCAGAACTGCAAATTACATTGACATATTTTGTGGATCCAGGAAGACCTTCATGAGCCGAGACAGAGTTTGAACCCAGCTTGTGATTATCGGCAGATTTGGGATTCTAGCCAAACACATCTAGTATGGCATAGGCAGTAGCAGTGCAAAGTCCATTCAATGGTACTGAACAGACGGGTTAATTCACATTCATTCATTCAAATTTCAAACCACAGCCTCTTTGAGACAGACACCAAAGGGCAGTACCACCGTTGGCAGTGGTTTTTGCAATGTCCACTAGGCAGAGAAAGAAAGCAAACTCCATTCACACAGCACACTGAACTGCCTTCAGACAGTCCTGACTTCTAGTCATTACCAATCTGGACTGAATTGGAACTGTTCACCCAGAGATGAAAAGCAAAGAGATAGCAATTTTAACAAGAGCATAAGTTTAACAGCTGCTTGTAAAATGAAGCTGAGGTAAGATGTACAAAATCATTAAAGTGATTGTTATCTGCACATTACATTTGTGAAACTCAGATCCACAAGTTAGGCCATATGACTAAGTCACCTTCCATTCATCAGCAATCTACAGTAACTTATGAGAGGTAAATATTGGTGCTTTTGGACTCCTGGTAGTCTTCCCACTCAGACCCTGGGAAATTCTTCCATAGCCAAGAACCAGGATCAGTAAATGGGCAGACTGAACAAAAGGGTTTGTTCACAAATGTAATCAGAGAACCAAGAGAGCTTGGAGAAGGCTCTGGATTGCTGGATTTGAGTCACTGTGTTAGTCTCAGATTCAAATCTAGACTTGACAAAAATCTATTCTGAGGTTACTTTCTACTAACCTCCTAAAACATCATGGACACAAGAACTGAAAGCTTACTGTACATTCATTCGTATGTCCCTTAAAAACCTTCAGTCTCAAAAAGGCATTCACCCATTAATGTTCAGACATCTAACTTGCACTACTTGAGTATATGTGGAGAGATGTCAAAATATGGTCTTATACAACTCATCTACATAGGTTTCCTCTCCTGTTATTGTAAAAGCCAGCCATATTTCTAAATGAACACATGGAGTTGTTTCAGTCTTAGTATAGTAGAGAACCCACTTAGAAAGTACAGATTTTGAAGCTAAGGTCTTTTTTCCAACACACCCACAACACAAATGGTGATTTGGATTTGCATCTCTCTTGTGCACTTTCCAGGTTGAATTTTAATGCTCTTCTGGCATCTAATGCCACAAGAGTTTAGGGTAAAATCTTGCCCCAAATCCCTCTTGCATAACAGAATGAGAAGCAACTTGCAAAGAGAACCATTTCAGGGAGACCCTATCGTCTTGTTAATTTCTCATAAGCAAACAGTGAAACCACTCTCTAAAATATTTGGATTTCACTGAACAAATCAACAGACTTCTGACTATATGTCAGGTGGCATACAATGTTCAGATTCTTCTCTGTACAGTCCATGAGAGTGCCAACAATTTTATATTCTCCTACTTTTTCAAATACAAAACTACCACAACATAGACAAAATATCAGAAATGCTTATCCAGTCATCTGGTCTTCGAAATCCAAGAGGACTAATTCTACATCAGTGTTTTTGTGGCACATCTATATGCTTAATCATACATCTTTTAGGATCTACTTCCTTAATTCAAGGAGTGCTCCTTACTGCAGACACTGTTAACAGAAATCTCCAATCCAGTTCTCAAATTTGGTCATTCAGCTTGCACACACAAGAGATCTTGACTGTTTTCAAGAGTGACCATGAGTTGATCTAGGCTTAATGCTGGACATAGAGACAGAGAAAATAAATGCTAAAGGGCCACATGAGAACTCTTGGCATGGAAATCTGCTATAGTCAAATAGCCAGTAACAAAAGGAAATGCAGACCCTCAGGGGCAGGGTATTTGAGAGCTGAGTGGACCATGGAAATAGTGTTTGATCTTATTGACTCTCAGGAAGAACCATTCCCATCTAGATGTCAAATGCTTTTGGTGTCAGATTTATTATGGAGGATCAAAAATATATTTTTCTCCAAAATGGAAACAGGCTCATGAGCCAGAATATGCCAAGCACTCACAATACAGAGTGATGGGTCTCTTTCTTCAGAAAAATTGATGCAAAGAAAGGTATTTCAGTAGTGCAGGAGCCCTCCCACAACTCCTCCTTCTGGAAACCTAGCCTCAAAAACTATTATAGAGGCCAGGGTGGGGTTCTGCTCATACAGTACTTAACAGGGAGACAAGTATCAGAGGGGTAGCCGTGTTAGTCTGGATCTGTAAAAAGCAACAAAGAGTCCTGTGGCACCTTAAAGACTAATAGATGTATTGGAGCATAAGCTTTCGTGGGTGAATACCCACTGCGTCTGACGAAGTGGGTATTCACCCACAAAAGCTTATGGTCCAGTATATCTGTTAGTCTTTAAGGTGCCACAGGACTCTTTGTTGCTTTTAACCAGGAGAATTTCCCTTTGCACTTGAAGAGGCCCTATTTAGCAGAAATAGAGGTCTGACTATCAGCCTGAGGCACTGTTATAAGTTTTCCTAATGGAAGGGCTTAGGGGGCTGTGGAAAGGAGGGTCTGTGATGAGAGGATTTCAGCCCAAATTCTTCCACAGATGTTGGCTATCATTAGGGGTGGTGATGAGAAGGCTCCACATACTTCCTGCCCACTTACTCAGGTGTTGGGGAGGTGGGAGCAATAGCTGTGCAAGGAGTGAAAAGTGGAGTCTTGTTCCCACTTGAACCCCTGCACTGGTGCACAGAGCAAGCCAAAATTAGCCCCAAATCTTAGTTGAGAGTCTGACATATTTGGCTAAGCAAAGCACAAATTACCAAAGTCCCGCTGCATCTCTTAATTAAAAAGAGATTCAAATTAAAAGTATGGTATGCTTTCTGTAATTACCTCTTCCTCCTCCTGTCTGGGTGAACCCTGAGTGACAATAGCTAGAAAAAGACATTTCTTATGATGAACACTATTGATGGACACATGGTTTACATAGTACAGAATGAAAAAAAGTGAATAAGCAAACTACAGTACCTTGCAAAGCCAACACCACGACTTGTGCCACTGGAATCACGAAGTATCCTTGTAGAGATAACTTGCCCAAATGGCTTAAGCATATTCTCAAGCTCCTGCTCGTCCATTGACAGCGGCAAATTGGAAATATATAAGTTAGTTGGATCTTGTTCTTGTTGCTGAAACAGAATTAAAAACTGACGTTTAATTTTCAAAACCAAAAGTGTTGAAAGAAATCTTAAGCATAAACTATGTCTATCATTACATCTGTTTTTCTCTGTTTATGATTCTCAGGTCCCATAAACAAGCCTCTCTCTCCCTGCATCACCCACTTTAAACAACTGTCTCAGTATAATTATTCAAGTAAGAAAAAACCCGCTTAAAGCATGTCTAGAGTGACTTTTTATTAACTTTAACCATTCAGAAAAAAAGTGGAGATTAGTATGAACAAATGACCAGTCTTAACATATATATCATATCTTTGTTTTAAGGTTTTTGGAAAGAAGGAAAATATTAGAGAGGAGCAACTCAGGGAAAATCAGGATTGAAGCTGGGAGAAAAGGAAAAATTAGACTGAAGGAATGGCACCCCGAAAATGGAGAGGGAAAAGAGATAAGACAAATACACCTCTACCCCAATATAACGTGACCGGATATAACACAAATTCGAATATAACGCGGTAAAGCAGTGCTCCAGGGGATCAAAGCAAGTTCGATATAACGCGGTAAGATTTTTTGGCTCCCGAGGGCAGGGTTATGTCGGGGTAGAGGTGTAATAGGAAAGGAAGGGGGAAAAAAAGGGATGGAAACGAAATGATACAGTGCATTTTTTTAAGTATATTGGCAAAATGTTACAATAAAAATGGGCAGCTGTCCGATGCAGATAAAGCTGGGCAGGAAATGGTTTTCCTAACCTGTGAAAATTCTCTCATTGTGCATTGGGATGACAGACAGACACCGAAGCACGCAGTAAGATGGAGCATGAGCAGAACAATCAATAACCCAGCTGTTAAGACATGCACCTGGGATCTGGGAGACCTGATTTACACCAGAGATTTGAACTTGGGTCTCCCACATCCCAGATGAAGAACCTTGACCACCAGGCTATTAGCTGTTCGGTCTGTCTCTGTCTCCCTCTCCAGAAATTCCATCCTGGACCTGATAAACCTTTCTGTCAAAATGAATACATTCCAGCAAAAAAGTATTAGTTTTTGTCCAAAAATTCCTGACCAGCTCCAGATTTATACAAACAAAATTATTTGAGTGAGCTATACAAATCTATGAATTTATTCAAATAATGTATGTCCAGTTTTATATTACCTGTAATACTAAATATAGTAAATTAAATACTGCTTCCTCCCTGGATTCACCAGAACCTGGGCTGGATGAGCTTTAGGACATATTGCAAGGTACATCTATATTCTTAGGCTTTTACAGAAGACATAGGGAGGGATGAGTGGAGTGTGACTGCTATTGTGTGAGAGAGCTTGTGATGGAAGCTGCTAAAGAGGCTTTTTAATATTACTAATTATTATCGTACAATACCCCAAAATGTGCTTCACAAAGAAGAGGAACACAGTCTCTGCCCCAAAGAGCTTGCAGTCTAAATATAATATAAAAGAACAAGTCAGAACAAAAAACGAATGGGGAGAAAGGGAGGACGAAGGACAGAGTGACGAGGTCACACAGTTACTCAAGTTGATTGTGCACATTTGGTAGTCTAACAGGTTTTCCCTCCATTATACTTAATTTTATACAGAATTTTAAATTGTCCCATTCCTCTCTGAGAAAGGACACAAGAGGGAGAAAAAAATCCTTGCCCCACCGTCAGCCATTGCTCTAAGCTTTATTACTGACCAAATCCTTCTCTATAAACTTGTGATTACTTTGATTTTTTTGTTCTTAAAAACCCACTTAAATCCTGGCCCATGATCCCTCACAATCTAACTACAGGATAATGCTTCTGCAAAGCATGCCTTTGTCATCGCCCATCTGAAATACAGCAATGAAGCATACGTGAGCATGAATCTAACAACCCTTAGGGAGCTTTCTACCATAGGGTAAAGCTCATCTCTGCAGGAAACAGAACCTTCTCGGGGCTGGTCTAGGAGTCAGGAACAATTCACAAAGGAACTAAGGACCATTACAAACCTCACCATCTTCTGCTCCATGTGCAAAGCACATTTCTTAACCCTTCCTTCCCCAATATAAACTCACAGCAGCATGTAGATTTAAAAAATAAAAAACAAAACCAGAAAAGAAACCCAAAACCCTACCAAAAGAACCCCCTGCAAAATACACAGAGTTCTCCCCCGGCTACAAGGTCTGGTCTAGGTCTACACTACAGACTGGTGCCAGCAAAGCTATGTCAGTCCAGGGTGTGAAGAGGCAGCACAGTTGTATCGGTCAGGGATCGCACCAGAAGTCCCTAGTGTAGACAAGCTATATCGGCAAAACTGCGCTTTTACTAGTATTACTCATTATGCTTGTGTGGGGATGGTTTTATTATACCAGTAGAAAGCACAACTTTGCCAATGTAGCTGTGTCCACACTAGGAACTCTTTGCCAATATAGTATACCAGTATTCCTATACCATTGAATCAGTGCTAGTGTAGTGTAGAATGAATCCCATGTGACAAGCTGTTAGTTGCTTCACTTAATGTACTACTGGAAGGTGCTCAGATACTATGATGATGAGGATGATATAAGAACCTATACAGAATTACACACAAGCCCTCCTCTGTGTTAAAAGAACATTAATAAGGTCACAAAGTCAAGCACCGAAAAGTTAGGAAATGCCAGAATTAAGGCTTACTGGGCAACCTTATTTCAACCTCTTTGTGCCTTTAAATCAAAATACAGCCTTTCTTTACATGAAACCGTACGATTTTCCCTGCCTCACTGAGTGAGCAGAATGGATGGTGCTCACTCAAAGAGTTATTCAATATTTTGTTTTATCCACCTTGTTCAATGTGGGGCCCTACGTCTTAGTTACTGCCCACTCTTCAAACCCCACTCTGATGTTGGAATTATTAATTTCCTCATGAGTCTGTCGATGACACTCATCCCCTCTGTATAATTTACTCAAATATTAATGCATTTATTTTCAAAACACTTCTATGAGATGAAGGGGTATTATCCTCATTTTTCAAATAAGAAATTAAGGTCAAAATATGTGGTAATTTTGGGTTCCCAATTTGAGACTCCTAGAACCTCATTTTTCAGAGTACTTAGCATTATAGATCCACTGTAGCCTTGAACAGCTGCATACTCAGTGCAGACTGAATTTTTGGGGAATTTAGCTACTAGAATTTAAGAACCTTTTTCTGAGCATATGTGAACTGAACCGTGATTTTCCAATGACTTACAACTTGGCCAAATTTGTGCAGAGATTCATGGGGACAATAAATGGCACATTCTTGACAAAATGGCTGCCAAATCCCTGCTCCAAAGTATAGGGGTGCTAAAACTTTTCAAGTAAAAGGTTGACAGAATGTTTTAAATAGGCCACATAATGTATTTTTTTCCTAGCCTTGTTCTCAGAAATGATAGAGCCATTTGGAAGAAATTTTCCAACAATATTCAGCCTGAGGCATATACTTGGAATTGAAAATTTCACTCCAAATGGTTCAAGTTTGGCAAAGTTATAAGCAATTGAAAAAAAAAAGTCTTATTAACCTTGCCCTACACTTCCATTATAATAAGGGTGCTCCCAGCTCTGCCTGTAAACAGAACATATCTGAACCCCTGATCTTCGCTTCACACAGTACATATCAGCCATGCCCCATGCATCTTTCTACGCACTTTGATGTTCCCCTACACAAGTAACCATCCTCTCCACAGCTGCAGAATTCAGAAAAGTCACTTCTAACAGAGCGTCTAGGCAACATGGCTTGAGAGGGGGCTCCAAAGAAAGCCACAAATATTGGGATCATGAGCTTTGCTTTAAAGATATCTTTAAGATTAAATTGTTGCATTATATTAAAAATGTGTGTTTACACAAAATTATGTAGCATACAAGACAGACCCAATGAAAGTTTGCATCAACATACAGTACCATTTGTTTTTATACACATACTCTGTACACAAACCATTCTGGGAAAACAACAACTGAGGCAGAATTTTATGAGCCAGATGATATTCTTCTGAGCAGGTGGCTTTCATCTTCCAGTCTAGCCCTAGGTGAAAGTTGGGTGGGGAATATTTGAGATGGAGCAGAAGAGGTTCTACCAGTCTCAGCTGAGAGTATTTGGTGTTTAGAAAAGGCTAGTAAGAATGTTTTCTTGGGGTCTCAAGCTATGTTGTGCCTCTGCTGCCCTCTGATGCTACTAATGCTGGCCATGTATCAAGATAATATTAATCCTTTACCTGTGAAAAGATGTACAAGGGCAGACCCTTATGCTCATGTGAAGTTCTAATTAAGTCAATGGGACTCTAAGTGGATACAAGGGTCCACCTTAGTGAACCCCGGTGCTAGAACTATTCTATTCCCTTGTCTACATGGGCAAATGCCTTTTGGTAAGAGGGCATTTTTTGGGTTAGCTTATCTCACTGGGAAAGGAGTTTAAGCCAAACAGGGGGGATGGGACCCCAAACACTCATACCGGAATAAGAGTGTGCAAACAAAGTACAACTATACCAGTATAAGTATACCAGTGTAACTTGTAAGAAATTTTCCTGTGTAGATAAGATTGATACAGGTTCTTTTATCATCTGTATCATCGTAATATCCGAGTGCCTTCCAGGAGCTCATTAACACCAACAGATATTAAAAGATATTACCTCACCAACCTTGTCTTTGATGACAAAACATCTGTCATGCATCAAGGTCACAGATAGCAGTTCTCAGTGGGGTGGGAAGGGGTGGGGTGCTTCCAAGGAAAACATTTGGTCAGGATCTGTGGTGCTCTAAAAACCTCTTAAATATGTAAAGTGTGTGCATCTACATATATTATACACGTGTGATTTTTATATATATATATAAAAGATTGAAAAATGAATATTACAAGTTATATATTTGTTTGCCAAAGAAAACATGCTATATTCAGAAACAAGGAATATATATATATACACACACACACACACACATATATAAAAGATCTTCATTGTTCATTTATTCACCTTGACTCTTACTTTCCAAAAAAGTGAGTGCTTTGTTTTCAAATCTCCTCTAATGGGGTTGAATAACTCTCAAGTTCAAAGAATCCTCCAAAGAGAAATGTATTCCCATCCCAGAGACTCTTCCCTTGTCTGTTCACTCTTGTCAATATGATTTTAATTCTCAATCAAATCATATCGCCACATCACAACTGATAATTTTCTGGGTTCAAGGCAAAATTTATGTTGTCTTAATGATGTCTCCTTCACTGCATTTCAAATGGTCAGTGAGTGACAAATATGATGGGTTTATTATTATTATTATTATTTTGTATTGAAAAAATAATTTACCTAGTACGAGCAGGTCATGCAGCAATCTGATGGCTTCAGGCACTTACTGAAAATAATACTGACTCCATATAGTATACAGTGAGGGCCTGTGGCTTCAGTTATCTTAGATCATCTCATTTCTCCTTTGCATTAGACGAGTCAGCAGAAAAAGAAGACAAGAAAATGGATCCACTGAGAGTCTACAGCTCACATTAATATTCATTACTGTGCACTGTTCAAACCACGAGGGAAAAAGCCTACATTACGATAGCAATATTTTTGACATAAAGTTCAGGTTTCTGCTACAAATTTGAGATGAGGATAGCTTTAATGATTTTAGAATTAGCTTATTGAGATTCTATTAGACAATTATATTTTTATACATTGAGCTGCGTGAGCTGTGGGTTTTCAGTTTCTTCTTTAATGAACGCTATTAGTAAAGGATTTAATTGAAGTTTCTGCCTTAGGCAACACAACATTTTATTCCCAGTCATATTTTAATTTTCTGAAACTCAGGCTGTTCTTTGCAAGAATACTTCACTTGGATTTTTCTCATTTTAGTACTGGAAGTAAAATATGTTTGCACTCAAGTGTCCTAAAACTTATCACTTTAAAATGTATACCGTACAAGTCTGAAATTAGCTCCTTAGAGTGTTTTACTAACATTACTACTATATAATAAACAGGCTTGCATTAAAATCTGAGACTGTCTCATCACAAAAGCTTGCCAACATTTGGGAAGACTGAAAAATAAATATTACAAGTTATATATTTGTATGCAAAAATACATGCTGTATTCAGAAACAAGGAATAAAGGGGGATATTCACTTTACTCGCATAAAAATCAGAATAATTAGGCTTTATATAGGTGAATGGGAGGGTCCCCCTGTCTGGAGCTGCTACTCCAATCCTGGGGTTGGAGTTGCTGCTACTGCTCCTTCGTGCTGCATGTAAGGTGTGTTAAGGCTGGTAGATAACAATCATCCTTGGCAAGTAGGGGGAAATAAGCCCTCTCCACGTTCACTATGCCATAGCTGGCTCTCCCCACACAGCTTCAACACAGAGCCTTAACCCTTCTGCCCATCTTTCTCTCCAAAGTGAATTTCATTCTAGAAGAGCACAAGTGTTCTACAAAAGCATATCAATAGTTTGTCAGAGGAAGAGTCTAGATTATTGAATACATTTTCAGGGTTAGCAAGAATATCACCAGCTCTAAATGTAAATCCCTTTCAAGCTTGAAATGCAAAGATATTTTTAGAAACTATTCCCTCTAAAACAGGCGACATTTCTTGAAGGAAATGTAAGAGCTCCTTTGCTTTAAAAATTTCTGTACTCAAATTGCTTGTTTTGCATCCAAAAATGGGTAGTTTTAAAAATAAGCAAAATTTTCTTAAGATGCCTGGAGGTGAATTATGGCCAAGTTTGTAAGTCAAGCTACATATTATCAGCATCAAATCATCTCGCTTTACATATGAGGGAGTGTACGATGTAAAACAAAGCAAAGTCTTTTTATTTATAATATGTAGAACATTACAGCAACATGACACTTATAGTAAACAGCGTAAAGATTTGATGCCTGACACTGAAATGCACTGGACCATCCTTATGGTCTTAAAACCTGTGGGATTTAATTGAAACTTTTCTGAATCACCCTGAAGAGCAGTAAAATACACTTCCTATTAAATTCTATAGGATGGTATGAAAAACAATGAAAAGGTTATTATTTTCTATTTAATTATATAGGACATATCTATAAAGACTATGCACTGACCTTACTGAGTGCACTGCATCTTTAATTGCAATGGAATTGTACTCCCTTACTTCAGTGGAAAATTTAGCTCATTGGGAGGGCTGCATTAAGGAAAAGGTCCGTGCTCCAAGACAAGAACCCAGATATCTATGGAAAACTCCAAATATATAATGAGTCTGTTTATTTTTCTTCTATTTTTTGCACATACAAACAAACGCATACTGTTAATATTAGGTTTCCCAGCCCCCCCAAATTTGCTCCATCTTCTTCCTGTGTTATAACCTGTATTCCAGATGAGCACATTAGATTGGGGTTCTCGGAGCTCTGAAGGCCTAAGTGGGCAATTGGAGATGATGTAAATAAAAATTCTATCTTCTTGGGGTGTGTGTGTGTAAGTGTAAAAGAGAGAATTACAGCCACCTGCATCACCTAGAAGGGCTTCCTTCAAAGCTCAGTTAACTCCATTCCTGATACTCCAACAGGACATCCCAACCACAGTGCCAGAGTGGATGTCACAGCAAGAAGACAGGACTCTGAGGTGCTCTCTCCTCTCCCCACAACTAGGCAAATAAAAGCATGGAAGTGGTAGCAGTTTTGCCTGCTCCACATAGCAGGAAGTCATCAGACAAGCCCTTAAAAGTTGCTAGATGTAGTTGTTTAAGGACTCAAAAGGAGTAAAAAATGTCACCAAACAAAATTTCCAGAGAATTCAACAGAGAAATATATATATATATATATACACACACACACACACACACACGCACAGGCGAGTACAGTCACAAAATCATTCACAAGCAGCTCAACAGTGTTGATAAAATCCAAAATTCCATTCTGCTGCACACCAGCAGCAACTCAAACAGTACACTGTCAACATCAGGAGGCACCCTCTCCTCATTGGGAAGGAAACTGCCACCCTCTGCTCATTGGGAAGGGTGGTCTGTACACTGCAGCCCAGGCTGAGCCTCGCCTTTCTTGCCAGTCTGGATGTAAGCCGACAGGTTAGTGAAAGGGAGAGCCCAAACCCAGGGGGAAGAGGGCATTCGCCTGACCTGAGTGCGACATTGCAGGGCGCTAAGAAAGTAGATTTAAAAACAAAAAAGTCTGCTAGCCGGACCCCTTCCCCCCGTTTCCAGGGTTTCATTTCTGAAAACAGTTGGGCAGCTAACCCCAGGCCAATCCAGGGGAAGGAGCAAAGGGGAACTGAAATCAAGCTCACTCCACCTTTGATCCTGGAGTAAGAGTTTCATTCTGGGAGGCACGGTGCCCCCTACCCCACTGTGGCACATGGTCCTGTCTCATTCTACTCCACCTTCCATCCGTGTGGCTCTCCTCGCTGGCTAACCTGCCTCCTCTGCCCAGCCCGCTTCATTAGCCATCTTTCCCTGCATCACAGGGGGTGCTACCTACTATGGAGCAGTGAGAAAGAACACATTTGGGTAAAAACAAGCCCTGGCTAATGTGCTGCTCTCTCCAAAGTGCACCTGGCTTTAGCAAAGTATTTAATTAGCCTCCACAAACTTTTTTTCCTCGCCTGCAGATTATAGTGATCTCAGCCCTAGAAAAAAAACAGGAGTACTTGTGGCACCTTAAAGACTAACAAATTTATTGTAGCATGAGCTTTCATTACATTTTTTACAAATTTTTTTTGATTCTTTTCTATATCCTAAGTTCTAAGTTCTCCTCACTCTATGGGCCCATCTTATTATCACTTCAAAAGTTTTTTTTCCTCTCTCCTGCTCGATCTCTCATTTTTTTTTTAGACTCTGCTGCCTGGTGGTATGCATACTTTTCATTCTTCATGTTCTCTATATGTATAATATGTGTGTGTGTGTTCCATTCTATGCATCCAAAGAAGTGAGCTTTAGCTCACAGCTCATCATGCATAAATAAATTTGTTAGTCTTTAAGGTGCCACAAGTTTTTTTTTTTTTTTACAGACTAACACTACTACTGCTGCCTGAAATCAGCCCTAGAATGTGATTCCTTTCGAGGACATGCTCAATTGAGACATAATGACATTGACTTGGTGTACAACAATGTAGTACGAAGAGCATGGAATGGATTTTATTAACATTATTGAGCTGCTTGTGAATGATTTTGTAACTACATATTGGTGACTCCTTTCTCTGAATGTCTCTGTATTTGCCAGTGAAAATCACTAGATTTTGTCACTGGTCACTTTGACACTTATTTTCTTGCTAGGGAAACCAAAAAGTCACTAAAGTTGCTAAGCTGGAAACAAGGATGGTAGGGACGGCAAAAAATAAAATAAAATAAGAGTGTGAGACAGAACGCGCTGACACAGGACAGAAAGGGAGGGCTGGGGATCTCCTTGTGAAAAGCTGGGAATACTACGTAAAATTTCCTGCATCTTAGACTAAAATGTTTTATGCAAAAAACAAATAAACTAAACAAAAAACAATAAAAGGAATCCTATCTGGGATTTCAGAATAACTTGATGGTGGAAAAATTATACTACAAAATGTGCACCAGAAACCCAGATGTGATCATCCAGCTTCTGTCACCCTCACAAGCCTAGTAAACCTTTTAAAAAAATCCATCAGGATAAGTTTTGAATGTTTATGTAAAGCAAATTATATCCTTCTCCCTAGGACACTGGATTTCCATGCCCACTTCCAAACTACAACCATAACCAGGGCTTCCAGTGCTTCTTTGTTCTACACAAAACAGTACCATACAAACCAGATGTTTGCTTTTATGTAATATTTTGGCACCAAACTTGGTTAAACAGTTTAAAATTCAGGAAGTCAAGAGAAAAAACAAACAAACTAGTTAACTTGCCCCTCTGACTCTGGCAGGCAATGGCCTGGTACATTATTAACTTCTGTAATTCCCCACCTTACTGAGAACTGTCTCATTGTACTTGGTTTCACATCAAAATTACAGACCAATTTTACAAGGGCAAATTGGTTTGTTTGAGTTCATAGTTATGTTGTTTCATCACAGTTGAGGTCTATCCTCACTTCCATGTCTGGCAAATCAGTAAACTGTGGCAAACACATGCAAGCAAGCACAAACCCACAGACTCACAGTTTGCCTATGTATTAGCAATGAGATTTGACTGTGAAAAACCTGAGTTTATTCAAATCTAAATCTTTCATGAACACCTGATGAACCAAGCAGGGTTTGCATAGCTCTAAGGACCTGATCCGAAAGTTCACTAAAATCAATGGAATGACTCTCACTGACTTCATTGGGCTTTGGATCAAGCACCAAAGAAAATCAATCATGACATTCACACGTGTTTCTTATCTGATAGTACACACAGCATTAAATTCTAAGCCACTGAGCCATCCAGATTTCATAAATTTTGATTCAGTAATTTATAGGGCTGTTGATTAATCGCAGTTAACGCATGTGATTAACTCAAAAAAATTAATCATGATTTAATCAGTTTTAATTGCACTGTTAAACAATAGAATACCAATTGAAATTTATTAAATATTTTGGATGTTTTTCTACATTTTCATATTGTATTCTGTGTTATAATGGAAATCAAAGTGTATATTATTTTTGTTTACAAATATTTGCACTGTAAAAATGATAAATAGTATTTCACAGAAGTACATTAGTGCAATCTCTGTTGTGAAAGTGGAACTTTCAAATGTATATATTTTTTGTTGCATAACTGCACTTAAAAGCAAAACAATGTAAAACTTCAGAGCCTACCAGTCCACTCAGACCTACTTCTTGTTTTGCCAATCACCAAGACAAACAAGTTTGTTTACATTTACAGGAGATAATGCTGCCCTCTTCTTATTTACAATGTCACCAGAAAATGAGAACAGGTATTTGCATGGCACTTTCGTAGACAGCACTGCAAGGTATTTACATGCCAGATATGCTGAACATTCGTATGCCCCTTCATGCTTTGGCCATCATTCCAGAGGACATGCTTCCATGCTGATGACACTAGTTACAAAAATAATGTGTTAATTAAATTTGTGAATGAACTCCTTGGGGGAGACCTGTATGTCCCCTGCTCTGGTTTACCTGCATTCTGCTATATATTTCATGTTATAGCAGTCTTGGATGATGACCCAGCACATGTTATTCATTTTAAGAACACTTTCACTGCAGATTTCACAAAACACAAAGAAGGTACCAATGTGAGATTTCTAAAGACAGTTACAGCACTCGACCCAAGGTTTAAGAATCTGAAGTGCCTTTCAAAATCTGAGAGGGACGAGGTGTGGAGCATGCTTTCAGAAGTCTTAAAAGAGCAACACTCCAATGTGGAAACTACAGAACCCAAACCACCAAAATAGAAAATCAACCTTCTGCTGGTGGCATCCAACTCAGATAATGAAAATTAACATGCGTCTGTCCGCACTGGTTTGGATTCTTTTTGAGCAGAACCCGCCATCAGCCTGGATGCATGGCCCCTGGAGTGGCTGTTGAAGCATGAAGGGACATGTGAATCTTCAGTGCATCTGGCACGTAAATACTGTGATGCTAGCTACAACAGTATCATGAGAATGCCTGTTCTCACTGTCAGGTGACACTGTAAACAAGAAGCGGGCAGTATTATCGCCTGCAAATGTAAACAAACTTGTTGGTCTGAGTGATTGGCTGACCAAGAAGTAGGACTGAGCAGACTTGCAGGCTCTAAAATTTTAGATTGTTTTATTTTTGAATGCAGTTATTTTTATACGTAATTCTACATTCGTAAGTTCAACTTTCATGATGAAGAGAATGCACTAGAGTATGTGTATTAGGTGAATTGAAAAATACTGTTTTTTTTTACAGTGCAAGTACTTGTAATAAAAAAATATAAAGTGAGCACTGTACACTTTGTATTCTGTGTTGTAAATGAAATCAATATATTTGAAAATATAGAAAACATCCAAAAATATTTAAATAAATGGTGTTCTATTATTGTTTAACAGTGCAATTAATTGTGATTATTTTTAATTGCTTGACAGCCCTAGTAATTTATATAGAGCGTTTTACCTGTTAACTGGCACAATGCAATCACATGCCCAGCACCCTCAACTCCCATCAACTTCAGTGGGCGCTCTCTGAGGGCACTCAGCCCCCTTCAGGAAATGGCCTAAAGTTGGGGGCATGGGGAGCATAATAAATGATTGCTCTACTGAAAAAAAAATAGGAAGGTTTACTTTTAGCAACAGGAATCAGAAAGTTTCCCTTATTCTTTTCTCACCATACACTTCCAAGTTTGTCCCAAAGACATATCTGATTGGACGTGACGAGACAAACATACAAAGAGTGCTCCTTTAGATTAATGCACGCCATATTCCTCAAGGCACTGAAGGGTTAAATGCCTACCTTAATAAGCTGAAAGCTAGGTTCAACGTTTGTTGTAAAAGGGACAGGAGCAAACAGCCACTAATGTTAATTTAAGTAGAAAAGTGGTGATGAGGGGTCCTACATGGTGTAAAATGCTCAGCCATCATCTGAAAGAAATTAACAAAAACCTCCCTGTGCATGTGGAACAGATCCTAAAACACAAGAAAGAAACTTGGCAAAATGATAAGACATCTGTTTTCTCTTGCTCTGGATAGGGTCACAGCTAACAGATAGCTATTCAGAAACATGTGACTCGGCAGTGCTCGCAGCATGGAAGATCCTCTGGCTGATACAGCAGGGATTAAATGCTTGTCTGCCTTTTTACAGAAACTCTTCAACTTTACAACTGGCCCATATCTAATTTAAATATCAGTTGTAGCTCCAGCTTTAAGACAGTTTGTCCAATGACTGTAAGTAAGAGACTTGAAACAGTATTAGCTTAATTTTCACTTGCTATCTAGCATTCCAAACAAACGGTATATTTAATTAGCTACCTAAATATCTTTATTTGTTTTCACAAAGCACAGCTATAGTATAAATGATTAGAACAAGAACAATGATTAGCTACAGTACAACACTACAGTCAAGTTTGCAACCATCTATTTAATCATATGCTTCTTGTCTTCCTTGGCACTCTTGCTTTCTCCTTAAATCTACTGCAGGGGAACACACAGCAATTCTGTAACATGGCCCATTGTGATCCTCATCTTCAACACAGACCTACAGCTTACCAAGAGGTCCCAGCATGGGAACAAGATGCAGCACCACAGGCTGAGATGTGTAATTTCTGTTGGCTGCAGCTCTGAACTGAAGACAAGTAATTGCTAACTGTTCCATTTTATGCAAATAATGTTTTAGCCCTTGGGCTCCTGAAATGATGGTCATTCGGTCCTCAGGTGGGAAAAGTTTGGTCCTCCTTTAATCTACCGTATAAACAATTTTAATCAACTTTCTTGTAAAGTAATATTCCCTACAAGTTCCCTGTGTTTTCTATACAGCTAATTAGAGTTTGCAAGTGGGAAAGTTAAGGAAAACTGCTTAATTTTCTTAAACTAATCCATCATCATTCTAATATGGGTTTTTATTGTACTGTCTATAGAAATGCCTGCAAAATGAGTAGATAAAATATTTTTATGCAAAGTATTCAGTGTCCATAAATGGCTGTAAGAAAAGTTTGCTAGAACTTGCCCGTTTGCATTTAACCTGTTTTAGACATTCAGGAGTCATTATATAGCAGAGTCCACTTGCAAAATAAAACAGTGTAATACTCCTCACCATATTTTTACTACCCTAACTAATCAGATTTAGTGCACTAGTTACCATGGTAACCCACAATTATTTACTTCCCTTTCTCTGCAGGAATGTAAACTGACTTAATTCTCCAGCAGGCTGACATGGTGAAGACCAGTACAAAAACCCAGTACATTCTCAAAAGTCATATGAGTTAGCCATTTGCCATAGCTGTTCACTCAAAACCATGTTCTTTGGCAGTGACCTAAGAGGATGTCTGCCCTACAACATTAAACAGCGATAAAAAATGGTTAACCTTTAACTTCTCTTTCAGAGATGGTTCCAGGTGGCACATAAGGTCTTTTTTAGATACAATCAGGGACAACGATGTGCAAGTCAGATTTTATGTAATGGTGACAAAGCATATCTCCCAAATACATTTAAAAAATAAAATGTCAACTAAAAGTGAGTTAGTGCATTACAAAATGGTTGTGTAACACTTCTGGCTGGGATGCCAGCATGTGGTGAGTGCTTCACGGCTCTGTCTTCTTAATTGTTAGGAAAAGAATATAAAGATTACTGGCCGACGTTTGCACACAGATCATTCTGGGACGAGACAATGGCCTAATATTAGCTCATTACATTGTCATGTGGGAGATATTTGGTCTTTTGCTTTCTGAGCCAGCAGAACTTGGCAGAACAGAGAGATGATGCTCTCAAGGATAGAGGGAGAATCAGGGAATGGGTGGGGTGGAAAATGTGCTTTGCATTGCTATCACAGGCATCCCTACTAGACAATCTGGGTGGGAAACAGTGTTCTATTGGGGCCCTGGTACCTGCTCACCCCTGGAGGATGTTGGGATGGCTGGAATTGTTTTAGCTGGAGATCTGATGTTATGTCCTGTAAGGCAGAGGCATTCCCCAGTTGTTATGGAGTCAGAAAGTAAGGGAAGGTTTAAAAGGGAGGAAAATATGACAATATGACACTTGAAGTCCTGGTTCCTAGGAAGGTGCTGCTATGGGGACAGTATAAAGCCAACAGCAGTTGTGTGGGATTGGGCAAATCTCTAAATGGATTACCAGTAGCTCCTTCCTTCACAAAAATCAAATGTAAACATTAACACATGGAACACCCATCTCTGCTATTGGTTTAAGCTACATAAACATTCTCAATCCATCCTGTGAAATTCTTACTGAATATATTAAAAGCTCTTGATGAGGAAGAAAAATTTCAAATATTATCTAATAAAAACCTCAACATACAGAATAATTATTAAAAACAAACCATACACCTTTCACCATATTACCTAGGAAACCTGAACCAAATAAAATATGTCATATTGTTATACTAGCAACCTAGGTGAGCTCAACAAAGGAGAAACTAAAATGCCATATAAAATAAGTAGAAAACTCTGGATTAGAAAAACAGTCATCTAATTACTGACCCTGAAAAACAGAAGGTTATCTCTCTGTTCCTTAAGGGTCCCATTCTCTCTTATTCAATTCAACAGGAGCAGGATTGGCACTAATTGTTTACTATCCACTTCAACAAGTAGTATACAAAATACCATGCCATCACACAGTAAACTCCATTATTTATCATCTAAGAATGCCCTAACACACATTTTTGCACAGTTATATTTTATTGCAGTTAACATCATATACAGTATTACAGGATTTAAGTTAACTGGTGACTGCAGAAGCAATTCTTCAGTTATATCCCAGTTCATGTATCTTTCAGGTTATTATGGAGGGCTAAATCCACTCTACCAGGATTCAATCATATGATTTCAGGGAATAAGTAGTTTAATCCTAATCCTTAAAACCTCTAAACTTTTTCCCACTGGCATGATTTGTTAATTTCAAGATGGCATTTTAAACATAACTTCTACAAAAGGCCTTTTTCAACAACATTTTAATGCTCTGAGGAGAGTCTATGTATGCCAAAACCTGGCTTACCTCAATAGATCCCTGAACATTACAGCATTCAAACAAGACAAGAGGCATGCTTAAAAGGGATCTTTATTCCTTGTCAATCTATAGTAATGGAACATTGCTGAACAAGTCTTACATGCAATTCATTGTCAATTCATGAGGATGGAAACATTCCAAAGTGCATCTTTGACAAAATGACAATCCTTACTATGAAGATGCTGTGCAGAGCTTTCAAAGAATACAAAATAGTAGGTTCTTCAGAGCTATTAAGGTCTCTTCTATTAATCTGATTTAGGGAGCCACAGCAGAGCACAATCACTAAATTTGAAATAGTAAATGAGAGATTTTTATTTTTATTTTATAAGTGCTTGTCTAGATACTCCAAGTGCATGTACAATTAGGCAATTACCTGTGTTTCAAAAAGAATATAAAATAATTAGAAATTGGACTCTCCCTTTTGGATAGTCAATTAAGTCACCAAGACTAACACCACCATCTATAGTATTAGTATTCATGCCTGGTACACACCTTGTCTTCCTGCCTCAAGAACCTGTGATGAGATCCAGGCCTTGCATTATGCCCTGAAGGTCATCAGACTCTGGTTCTGTCAGACCAAGTGAAGAAGGTGAGAATGCCCCTAACAGAAAAACTACCCTCCTGGAGGGTGCGAGTTTGAGTGCTACAGCTGATCAATGAGGGTATCTCTCAGCTATTCAGGGCCAAACCATTTAGAACATTACACAAAGCCAACATCTTAAGTTGCACCCAGAAACCAACTGGAGACCACCAACTCCTAATTCAACTCACAGCTTACATCACAACAGCCCCATATACACACTGAAAAAGAGGGGTAACATGATGGGATCCTACATGAAACAACACTTGGGACAATTACTCAATACCACCCTCAGGAATCTTCCAGAATAAAAAGGAATGAAACCACTTGAATCCACAGGTGAGTCAACAAAATCTTATGGTAAATGGTATGAAAGACCTCTGACAGATTTAGAAGAATCAAGATGGACACCTGATCGCCATCACTGAGAGCCATCATCAACCAACAACCAGACACTGCTGAAGTTGCCTCACCACAAACTTCCCAATACAGTTCCCTAAGTTTAGAAAGAGGGATAGAATTGAAAACATCAGAAAAAAGAGATAGTTTCTTGTGCAAGAGCTAACGATTGCGTCTTAAACAGACGCTGGCATTTCAACATTCCTAAGGAAGATAATGCCAATTATCTACAATGACCCATATCCATAGTAGTCTTCAGCAACCGGGGGGGACGCGGATCTAATATGCAGGATGTGGCTTGAATCCTATGCCTCAGGCCCCCAAATCACCTCAGTGACCAACAATAGCTGAAACACAAGTAGAGAAGATTATGTTCCCTTGCCACCAGATCCACTTCCAAAGCACAAAGTTCAGTCAGATTCTGAATGATCTTATCCACGAAATAGCTTGATAGCGCACCAAGTCAAATATTTAACATAATCACTGGGAATAAACAACTTGGCTTAATTATACTGTTCACAACTTGAAGCAGTTCTACCAACTGGGACTTGCAGATGCTGTAGTGGAAGCAAATCATTTTTAATTCACATCCTGCACAGCTACAGCATGAGATTGCAAAAGCGCTGCCACAGTCAGACTCAGAACAAGACATCCATCAGCTAGATTTCTTTCCTACTGCTTTATCTGCTGAAGGCCCTCAGAATACCATACTGACTGTGAGCAAGATGAGGGTGTCTAGAAGCCACATTAATGATCATTTGGCGAATACGGTCTTATATCAATGACAGGTCAAGTCAATCAGTTGACCAGTATTCCTCCCCAAGCTCACTTGAAACTGGTTGCATCAGTCTCCAAGGCAGACCATGAGCAAGAGGTTGTTATGGAAAAGGTACACCCCAACCTTTTCAAATGACAGGGATGTAAACTACACTGTGAGCAAATTGGACCACACAATTTAATTGTAACAAAATTTAAAGCAGAAGGCAGCGTGCAAAATGGGTAAAAATATATATCCTATTTTATACAGTTCCCTGTATATAAAAAGATTGATTTTGCAAATATTGGCCAAAATTATTTTAAAATGACTAGTGACTCTGAATGCCTCAATTTTTAGGTATCCAAGATGAGACATCTTAAATAGGCCTGATTTGCAGAGAGCTGACATTCAGCACATTCTGAAAAAGAAGGCTCCCTTAAGGTATTACAGATTAGATGATCAATATTGAGGCACTTAAAATCACTAGTCACCTTGGAAAAAATCTTGGGCTTGGCTCACATTTTGAAAAGAAACAAAAATTTCTCTCATATCAAAAGCTGGCACATCCAGTTCTAGTCCAAAACAAACTTGTACGGATGCAGATGACTTATTTTAGGCACTCAAGTTTGAAAAATTTGGCCTATGTGTTCTTGATTGGTTCAGAAATTCAACAAATTTTTTACATATTCAGGACTCAGTTTTAACATTAGTGCTCACATAAAGCAATATTAACATATTTCATTGCTATTCAAAACCTGCTCCTGTTTGCTACCAGGTAGGGTATACCCATTATATACAAAATGATTGTCTCAAACTAAAATGTTGGTCTTGCTCTGAAGGCATTATTGGTCATCAAAAATTATATTATTTATTTAGACAAAAACATTCATCATCATTTTAACATACCCTATCTTAAAAAAATATTTAAAACATTAAATGACCACCAATGAAAACACAAAGAAATTTCACACCTCCCTGTATGTATGCATGTTCATGTGTGCTCACCTGTGGTCAAATATGCATTAAGTACTAAACATATGGTTTCTATTTTGTTGACATGGAACCTGTCCAAACATATCTTGTGTTGTTAGCTTAACTGTTCTCCTCATATGAGAAGCTGTGGCAAAAAAATCTCAACCGAAAAAAACAAGTCTGGACATAGAACCCCATTAATAGCTCCTAAGGCTTTCTAGATCTGTTGTATATGGTAATATTTTTAAAAGCTCAGATTATTTAATCACTTGAATATTTTGTCTAGCTAGAATTCCACCTCAGAATTATTGGTTTTAAGAACTACTAAAAACTATTTATATACACAAAATATGCAGTAATATTGTCTTTATTTATAAATTTGCATCGCTTTTTACGGCATTCTACTGGAAACAGGGCATTTAACAAAATGATTATTCATGTATTACCTCCCCAAATTTAGGACTTTCTGGATTTACAAAACTCACCCTCTATTAAAAAAACAAGAGTAACTGTTAACTGCAAATCTGATGCACAGGCCGGTACCATGAAAGGCAGACATTAGAGCTGTTCAGAGAAAGATAATTCAGCTTCGTGGAAGATTTTGATATTTTGGAATGAGAACCAAATATTTTGAAATTCTCCAAAAAATGGAATGCCTAGTCCTGAGGCAGTCTGAATGTCATGTGGCTCTGGGACAGCACACTCTGGAAGCCTTGGGTCCCTGGCTCTCAGCTGGTGGGCTGCCCCAGGGCCACAGACCCTGGAAGTTCTGGAGTCCCTAGCCCCGGTGCATCCACTTGGTGGGATGCTCCTGAGCCACAAACCATGTAAGCCTCTGGGTTCCCACAAAGCCCATTAGCCAAGCTATTGAAGAGCCAGGTGGTCTAGCAGGAAACCAGGCAGGCTTTGAAACCTGCCTGAGCCCCACTCCTATCAGAATTTTGGTGAAACCAGTCTGTCTTCAAGGAACGTTTTGATTTTGATAAATCTGAAAAAACACTGTTCTGCCGGAATTTTTCCAATTACCTTGAGCAGACACCCTAATACAAGAATACCTTGACAAATATTTTGGGACTTTCAATTATCTATGTGCATCTAAAGGCTTCTGAAAATCCCACATTTAAGTTTTAATTCAGTTAACAAGCCCTACAGAAACAATTCCAGTATATGCTGTTGAAAATTCACACCCACCCCTAAAATTTAGAGTATGCTTCCCTATCATTACTTTCAGAGTAGCAGCCATGTTAGTCTGTATCCGTAAAAAGAACAGAAGTACTTGTGGCACCTTAAAGACTAACACATTTATTTTAGCATGAGCTTTCGTGAGCTACAGCTCACTTCTTCGGCTCACCATCTGTAGATACATTAGGAACCGTCTCTACTCCTGGATTCTTTGGTAACTAGAACTGCTATTTTTCTCCTTCTGTACCAACCAGAAACTTGTAATCTATCACGTTAGCTGTGGATTTAGCTACAGTTAGACAGAGTGGATTTCTCCAATGTGCTCTATTTGAAGATCCCCATAATGACCACTTGAAAGTTTCAGCTAGTAAAGAATACGGCAGACCGCTTACTCTGTGGTGCTCCACAGACAGAGCACATAATAGCTGTGTTCTACAAACTACAGAAACTACTAATTTGTTTCCAGCTACAATTTGAGATGTTGACTTTAATCTGTGAAGTCTTATAGTGGTTATTTTAGGGCCTACTCTTTCTCCTACTGCAATCAGTGGCAAAAATCCCATTCAGTTCAGCAAGGAGGGTGGGAGGGGTGAAGCCCACCTTCCTGAGGCGGAGTTCCAGCTAACTATCCCCATTTTTTAACTCTGAAGTATGGTGGGGATTGGAGACACTGCATTCTCAATAGGAGGCCTTCAGCTTTAGAATGTGTGTTACCAATGATCTGAAAAAGCACAAGTTTATTCACTTTCAGGTTACACTGCAAGAATTTGCAGAGTACTTTTAAACTTACCTTTGCCATCTGTGCTTGGACTCCGCTAGCCTTCAGAGCGGAAACAGCCTTCTGAGCAGCTGCTGGGCTGTCAAAATCTACAAAACCATAACCTGAAATTTAAAACATCTTTTACTGAGAAGCAAACAACCATTTTATAATGAAACAGTGCAAAAACTTTTTTTTAAATGCAAAATCTGTGCTGGTTTAAGGGGACAATTTGACAGCCTTGGAAGCTGAAGATCTTCATTTAGTCACAGAACAGAACAGCAGGCAAGTAAATTGCCCAGCACTGTCCCACCAATGTACTTCAACCATGAGTTGGAGGAGCTACTTCTCGCAGTAAGACAACAAGACAGTTTTCATGTCCATTCATTTGTGGCTTATGCCAAAGCTTCCAACAATTATTATAATGCTTTGTGTGATCTGGTTATTAGCCTATTAGGAACTAACGAGGTCATAGAGGCCACTGAATAGCAATCTCATGTTAATTTTTGGTCACTAAAATCTTTGCTCAGATTTTAACAAGCAACCTAGAAGTGAAAGCCTCTGTACCCTATTACCAATCACCTAAGCCATGGTGTGCTGATAAAATTGGCAAGCTATAGTTATTCCATCATGTGTACACAAGAAACAGTGGTTAGTTTAATTATACGATACGTGAAATCTTGGCCGCCAGTGAAGTCAATGGGAGCTTTGCATTGACCTCATTGGGGCCAAGATTTCACCAAGTGTTTCTAAAATGCTTTATATTGCAGCAACACACAGAGATCCTATAGACAACACCAGATTTTTTTTAATTTTTAAGTACAATAAACTAAATAAATAACAGTCATTTTTAATTCTAAAAATTGTCCCTGATAATTTTGGGAAGTACAAGAATTTTGTACATGTTACAAGTTGGTTATTAAGAGGGAATCTACCAATAGACTCCAGTGGAATTGGATGGCAAACAAATGCAGCCTTTTATCAGGCAGTAACCTTACAGGCGAGGGTTTTCAAAGGTATCTAGGTGTTAGGTGCCATTACCTAATGAAACTAGCCACTGTCTGTCTTCAGGTCCCACTGAAAATCACTAGGAGTTAGGTGACTTAATCCCCTTGGTGCTTTTCAAAATCCCACTCAAAATAAACAGCCCTGTAAAAACAAGAGCAATCTTTAACCTAAGTCTACTTTAATAACAATAAATAAAATCCCAGAGCAACAGAAAATGGCCCTGTGTCTCAGCAAGTGGCACTATTCGCTCTTGAGTATTGAAGCAAATCACAATGTAGGTAATTACAGCACACTGTGCTGCTGGAAATGCCACATTTTAGATGAGATGTAAAACTAATCCACTGGCTGCTTGTAATCATTAAAAATCCCACATCACTTTTGGAAAGAGTTAGGGTGTTATCAGAATGAAAAATTAGCTTCAAATACTAAACATATAAGGCTTACAATACAATTAAATGTACCTTATGGATTCTGTATAGAGAAAACTATGTGCCAAAACATAACTTCTCGGAAGGAATATTACCATTAAAAGGACACCCATCAGCTTTAAATCTGGTCACTTAAAAATTATTATAAGTAATTTAATGCAAAAGTCTTTGCAGAATTCGAGCCATAAACAGTACTCATCAGTTGACTTCCATAAGTCTTTTCTGGATTGGTTTGGGTGTGTGACAAACTAAGTACTGTCAAACGCATTAATAAATTGAAAGTGTAGAAAAATAGTTCTCTATGTTTTCCCCAGTTACAGTATAGCAGGTGTACATATAAAAGTTGGAGGTAAAAAGTTTTCAGATAAGTTCAGATTTTGAATTCAGTGTTCCTTTGATTGATCGATCCTGTGTTTAGAAGCCATTCTGCACCATTGCCTCTAAGTTCCCCACAAAAAGATGGAACTCTATTAATGATGAGCTTTCCTTTCCTGCCCCTGCTTGTCAGCTTTGTACTCATTCATGGGGTCAGTAGTTAACATTGCTAAGTCAGCTGACTCCATTCTTCCCTTGGCTTAGAAATTATCCTCATTATTCTCAGAAAGAATGTCTGAAACCTGATATGTCAGTGTCTGTTGCTACACCTCCACACATCACTTGTGTTGCTGGGGTATGCTCTCATAATAATTATATGAAAATCTGAAGGACAGTGCACTAAATTAACATATCCAGTGTATCTGAAAGAAGTTTATTATTTTTTTCCAGCTATAATTATGTTAATGAAAACAAACCCTTTCTCTCCCACCAATATATTCAACAGGCATAGAACAAAAACACAATTAGGGTATTGGAACATGTAATTAAGTACTGCTTAAAACTACTCTGTTCTAATTAATAGAGCCAATTTACACAATGTGAAATGTTTCCAGATACTTAGTACAGTCTAATAGTCTTTTGTAAGGCACTCTAATCTCCCCAGGCAAGGGGGGGGGGGGGCTGTTTTCTAACTCCATTGTCCTTTTTGAAGCAGGGGCTTAAATACCAGCAGTGCTGTGCCTGTAAAGTTAACTGGAGTCATCTGAAGTTTTGGCACACTGCTTGGGCATGGACTATTTGCCAAGTGTACTGGGGACAAATATACAGACATTGGGCAAGACTAAACTTTGGTTTGGAATAAGAATGTATTTCATACATTCAGTCTCTCTCTCTCTCACACATACACATTAAGAATATTTTAAAATCATTTGAAAATAAGCAAATATAATTTAAAGACAAACATACCTTTGCATTTGTTTGTCGTCTTATCCAAAATAGCCTTTGTGGATACAATTTTCCCATATCTAAAAAGTTTTTAAAAAGGAAATAAAATATTATACTTGTGACATCCTGTTACAACAGAGACCAAGATTGTGTAATTTTATTATTAAATCTTCTGTTCACTTTTAATTTATAATGTAACAAAATAAGAATATATTGATAGAAACAGAAAAAAAATCATCTAAAGAAGAAAAAAATGTAAAACGTTAATCCTTAATTTATTAGATGTATGCAGTAAGGTTTCCTCTCTAATTTTCCATAACTATATAAAGATGACAAATGTACTATGTTAAAGAAGGAGCTTATTCTTACTTTTGAAAATGTTTAATTTAAATAATGCTTAGATCTTATTTTCATCTACAAGTCTGAAACCACTTTATAAAGGTGGGCATACATTATTATTCCTATGTTACCTTATGTGCAACACATACTGCTTACCCAAACTCGGGGAGAAGTATATGTGTGATTTTAAACAACAAACAAAAACATGTGATAGCTAACATGTTAAAACCCTAGACAGGATAAGAAGTGGTTTTAACAAGTGTTAGCTGATTGAGATGAACTCCCCCAGATAATAGATTGACCAGTAACAATGTGTTAAAACTAGAAGCTGCCCTGACTTCACTAGGATTCTAAAACATATTTGCTGACACTTTCCAATTAAAAATAACCACACTCTCTTTTTCCTAGAACTGACAAGCCCAAAAAGAAATGAAAGTCTCAAACCTGCAAAGTGCTGAGTAGAACTGGTCAGGAATTTTCCAGAATCAAAATTTTCCACCAAAAATTTTTGATTTTTCATCTGAAATCATTTACAGTTCCATGGCTTTCCCACTCCTTGGCAGCCAGTCTAGGCTTCCCAGGCATTTTGTTTCCACTGCAACCTGCCAGGCGGGCAGCCAGGAATCCGAGGGCATTTATTTTGTTTGTTTCGGAAACATCAAATTGTCCCGTTGTGGGGATGTCCTGTGCTTCTGAAACAAAATACTGTGGGATTTCAATTCCATGAAGAATTTCTAGTGGTAGTGGAGGGGAGGGTGGTTTGCCCAGATTTGGGATGTAAATATTTCCCCCCAAAAATTAAATTTGTCATAGTATGGAGATTTTGTTTGCCAGTTCAGCTCTAGTACTAAAGTACTCAACTCCACTTTGCTGCTGGCATTCAGCACTTCACAAGCTCAGGACCAGAAGTCATTGAGAGAGTTAGTGGCAGAATTAGGAACAGAACGTGGGTCTCTTGACTCCCACTAAACCACAACTTCCTCTATTTGCGTTCAAACTACATTTAATCCAAACACAAGCAGTACATGAGAAGGAGAAGTATGGAACACAGCTAGTTCTTTACACAGAAAAATAATATACTGTATTACTTTAATACCTAACAGGATACTTTGTTTTCAATGTACAAGAACTGAAAATGCTTACTGAATTACGCAAGTTGGAAAATGCTAAAACTCATCACAAATATGCATAAGCCAACATATTATGGAATGCAGGAGAGAGTGCAGCATAGGCAGCTCGTCAGCTGATACATAACCACAATAAAGAGGGGGAGGCAACTTTGAATTGCTGGGTTCTTATGGAGCTCAGTAAGCAGTCAGATACCACTAGGGATGGTGATAAGGCAACATGTTAGACCACAGCAGCCACATAGTCTAAAAGTTATTTCATTTCCTGGTATAATATAGGAATGTGTGCAGATCTTTGAATATTTAGCATATTATGTAAAAAGTTGTAGCAATAGCAAGTTGTCACAATTCAGGGCAACTGCACTTGTATTCATGAAGTTTCACTGAAATGTTTCTGAAAGAGGCAGGAATGTACTTACGAGTCAAGAAACCAGGTGGTCAAAGCCCTGGGATCTAACAGAAGCCAGTGCTATTTGCATAGAGGCCCAGTGCCTTCACTAGTACTATGTGTACCCTGCCTCCTTGCATCCTAGACAGCATAGCTCCTACAAATAACCAGCTGCCCTGGAAACCCATAAAGGGGTTTCAATAGCATGAAGCTGGGCTAGTTGCTGGAGACCTTGCCACCTGTCAAGCCACGGGGTCAGAACTCTTGAGCCATCACAGTATTTCTGTGATAGTCATACAGCAGAGGTGGCACTTTCCCTTTTTAATTCCCCATCTCCAAGCTAGATTATGAGGTTGTAGGCTTTCCTGCACTCACGGAAACATTCTGGTCCTTTATTTAGCTGGGTATGTACATATAGTAATGTAAATCACAGGAGTTGTTTCCTAAATACACAAGTGACTGAAGGAAGCTGAGAGGTTCTGGTAAGTACATGAGAAAGGAGACACTGCCCTTCTACATCAGAGTAGCACATATAGAAACTTTTTGTCAGACTGTACATCTCACAGTTATTAGGGTTTTGTGTGTGGCACAGAGGGACTCATGAAAACTTTTATGATGCCCGATCCTTGTTTCTCTAGGGAATTAATATTGGGGAGATAACTTGTGTTTTAAAAGAGGTACAAGGAGGAAATAACCCAGTTTGATTCTCAGATCCCAAGCTTAGTTTTCATGGCTCACAGCTGGAAATCCCCACCATCCTTTTATTTGTGAACTGAATGTGAAACTTACCAGATAGATGACAGATAGTAAACCCATTCTGCCATTTTTAGAGAGTAGAACCATTTTCAGAGTAGAATCACACTTTATGAAAAACAGTGCTTTAAAAATACTGGGAATCTCAAAATACTGAATGACTGCTAAGATGATCATCATAAATTGGTGCATAATATTTTTTCCCCAGATGAATTGTTCTCTCTCCCTACCAGGACTGATCATCTGTGTTATCTTCTCCTTCTAACTGATTCGGCCTCACTTGCTTAATGTTATTAAGCCTTCTTTACACAAGACCTTGTTTTAGAATATGCTTTTTTGAAATAGTATAGCAAAAAAGTACATCCACACACTTTGTTGATTCTAGCTTAAGCCACTTCTCTTGGGAATCACTGCATCCACACAGCTCTGCATTTTTTTTGAAATAGTCACAAAGCACTGTTGTCCCTGTTTTTTGCTCCATTGTGGGATGCCTACTGGAATCTACTGGAATTCTGGGATTTGATGTCAAATGAAACTCCCATCATTCCCCTCCTGGCATCCTATAAATCATCTCTTTTCTGCAGGCCATGCCATTTTTGAGCTACTGACAGGTAGCATGGAGAAAACACTGCTCACTGTTAGGGTTGAGATTAATTCTGATCAGCTTATTGGCATACGTGTAGATTCTTCTATTATTTTGAATACTTTTTTCTGCAATGCTTTTTACCTCAAGAATAAAGTAGGCTTGCATAGGAAGTTCTGTTTGGTAACTTACAGCTCTTAACAATCACTATTATCAGTCTCTGAAGAGAAAACAGGCAGGTATCCTTGGCAAGCTGTCTGCTGGGATATACAAAGTGAAGGCCAGGAGCTGTGCAGCAAGGGAATACCCTGGTCAGAAGGGAGAGAGATGTGGGTCCCTATGAAGAAAGGCAATGGCTGGGGAGCTGGAAGCTGAGTGTGGGTGCTCTTGCTGAGTCACTGAGAGGTTAGATACAGAGTGATCACTTTGTAAAACGTGTTCACACACAGGTGATGTGATGTTTTCATCTTTTATCATTTAACATTTTATTAGGAATTGATGTATTGGGGGAATTCCAATGAAACTTCTCAGCCTAATTTTTCATAATAAAAACTTGTATTGATTCAACATAACATTACAAACTTAAAACCAGTGGAACCGTGGCAGAGCATGCATAAAGTATTGACATGCTTCCATAGCTCGACTGATGAGCTCACATAGGTGTGTTGGCAGGGAAGGAGGGCTCCAAACTGCTCTCCTTTTTCTGGGGACAGAATGGTGTGGGAAGGGATCAGATCTGGTGACTAAGAATGGGATCCCCTGTAATCTGGAGGGCTGAAAGTCAGCTGACAGTGTCCTGTGTTCCCCACATGGTGCAGGATATAGCTAAGTGTGTGTGTGGGGGGCATTGTTCACAACCAGAACCACAATATGCTCTAGAAGAGCTGCTTGCTCGTGAATCATTGCCAGCAGCCTTTCCTGCACGTCCCTTTCTGTGTCTCAGTACTCCCTTGAAAGCCTCTGGGCCCTCTGCCAAGATGCACTGACAAAGTCAGCAAACATCTCCTGCCTTGTCTTCTTTTGCTTCACTTGAAAGGTTTTTCAGGTGCTCAGCAGCTAATAAGCCTCCTGTTCACAAGGGCTGAGGCACTTCAGGTGCTATAGGAACATACAAGATGCTGTTGGCCCAATAGTGATCTCCACACCAACAGTGATCAAAAGTTATTTGTCCCCCCCCACATTTGGAATCCTACTGTCATCATCTCTTCCCAGGCTGGGGAGATGGTAAGTGGTTTTCCTGCCTCATTTTCCTTTTCTATAGGGCTCATGTACAATGCGGGCTTGGGTATTAGTGGTGAGCTGTGGGTGGGTGAAGAAGGGATAGGTTAGTAACTGCGTGTGCATCTCCACAGGCTGCCCTTATGCTGGAGGATGTTTTCTTGAGGCATGTCCCCAAGAGGCAGAGAAGAGTCTTGTTCACCGAGGAAATAAGCAAACTGGGAAGATGTACAATGCCAGTATTTGCTTCCAGTTTGAACAGAAGTGAAAGGGATACACCATCTCCCTTGGCTGCCCTGAGAAAGCTGCAAGTGCCTTGCAACATCCATGCAAAAATAGAGCATCGCCTTTGCTTTAAATTCTCTTTCGTAACTCCTACATATCAGTACAAAGAGCACTACAAAATAGACTTCAGCAATAATTGGTTTGAACCTACAGGGTTAATTCTGAGAGTCTCATTAAAAATAGTCATGAATGCTGTACAATTCCTATGCATTTTGAAATGTGTCAGTAGCCTAGTTTTAGCAGTTTACTTCATAGAATGTAAAGGCAGCTAAAAGCTGAAGGCAGTGATTAAGTTGTGAGCCCAAATTCTTTTTCTATTGCTTTTTCCGTTTCTGTATTTGCAATGCTGGCGTGTTTATTGTAACCGCAATGTATTTTATTTTTAACCCCTGCGGGCCATCATCTTGAGCAGGGGCATGGCAGTCAACCAGAAGGAAGGACGAATTACATGGCGCAAGGGGGTGGCATGTTTGGCCATTGGTTTTGGGACATGATACTTCACAGAACTAAATGTTTTAGCGCTTAAAGTCTCTGCTAAAGATGCCACTTTGAGCAGGGCTGGTTTTTTTGGGGGGGGAGGGAGGGGAAGGTATGAGAGGGAGACGGGTAGCTGCGCATGTGGTGAGAGGCTCTATTCAAAATGGTAGCTGTCAGCTAGTACATGAAGCAAAATTGTTTAAATCCCCCTTTACTGTTGCATTGTAATTCAGCACATAATACTTACTAGTAGTCTCCCCTATGCAGTAATTTCAGGCTGGCTCTCAGCCAGGGTTTTGGAGGGCATCTCTGGCACCTGAGTCTCTGGCTTGAATTTGGCATCCTGAAGGGACCTTGGCTGTTCAGGAGAGTCTCCTCCTGGTCGGTGCCTTTGAAGATTGCTTGGGTGCCTTCTGTAGCCCTCCTCCCCAGATTGCACAAACCCTGGGATAGGCTTCTGATGATGGCTTCCCTTGCCAAAAATCTGAGTCGGTTCCTCACAGAACGGGCAGGTAGCCTGAGGCTTACTGGAGGTCCTGTTGCTCTCCCTTGTGTTACTGTAGCCCTGGCAGAGCCCCTTCGCTTTGTGGCAGCACTGTTCCATATCCTGGGAATACCCCTTTTCCTACATTTGCTCTGACAGACATTAGTAGATCCTGGCATTCCAGTGACAGCTGTTCAGATGGGCCTGAATATGCGCCTCTGTCTGTAGGGCAAGGAAGTCCAGGATCTCCATACAGGATCACACAGACACACAGGGCATGGCTGATTTAAATGGTATGTGGCTCCACGTGTGTGAACTCGCCACAAATTGGAATCGCAAAGGGGAGCTCTTGGCTGAGTGCTAGCATTTAATTGGGGAGATGACATGCAGTAAAAGTGACCCTGACGCAGTACAGGGCACAGAAATACAGACAAGCCAATCCAGGCAAGAAACCATGCAGTGTGGGATAACAGTGGGAGGACCGCCAGAAGCAGAATAGTTAATCCAAAATGCTACAGCTATTGCACACATCCACATATACCCTATTCAAACAACAAACAAAACCCACCCTCATTCCAGCCTAGAGTTAATTAATCCACTTTGGAAGTGCAATTATGCAAAATAAGATGCCAGATAATTCAAAAAAATAACTTGTGTGTGGACGCAAGACAGTTTATCTGGAAAAAAATAAGTTAGTCCTAAGAACAAAACAAAAAGAAGGTTTGCCATGTAGACAAGGCCTTATTGTGTACCTTATGTGCTCTCTATGCAACTTACACACATTCTACGTGTTGCTAGATCCCTTTCTGTTTAAAACGGGGGAGGAAAGACTACATTTAAGTACCTCCCCAAGTGAACATGGATAGCACAAGAGTGCATGCAATTTTTCCGGGGGGAGGGTGTTAATCAGTACTTTGCAGTTTCCAGAAGACAAAATACTTTATGTATATACATACACACACATATACATACATAATATATATATAAAAAACAAAACATCCTATTTTGGAGCAACGTGGCTTAAAATATTTCACATGAAATATAGTAAGCAAGTTCTATGTCACAAACCTTATCACACACTGAGATGAAATGCCAGACAGACCAGCTACATTCAAGTAAAACTAAGTGTGAAGCGAGAAATCTCAGAGAGATTCTCATCCCTGCTCTGCTCTCTTTGCACTGCCCAGGAGGTACAAAGAGAATGGAGACTGCCTATAAGCAACTACTGGGGATGACAGCAGCATGAGGGAGTTTCCAGCAAGCACAGAGTCAGTAGAGCTGGCTCCTGCATCTCCCCTGCTCACACCCGCAGTGCAGGAAATTGCCAAGGCAGGAGCATGTTGTCAAAGGGCATGTAGGGAGTTTAGCTGAAGCGCAAGTAACTCCCGTAATCTCAGGTTGGCATATGGCCCCGTGGATGAAATAGCCAGCTGGTTCAGTTTAGAGCAGGCCTTAAGCTGAGGTTGAAGAGAAAAATCAAATGGCTCCCAGACAGAGGCTCCTCTCTGTTGCTCCCTAGAGAAGCTGAGCGCACACAGAAAAACTCACCCTCATTTTTGTCCCGTTCCCAAGTACAGACAAGCAGAATTCTCCAATTACTGTGCTGTCTTCAGAAACCCTTTTCTTCCGTATTTTTATATATACAATATTTTATATTATATTTTCCAGTCACTTATTTCTCTAGTTGTAAAACCTTTGGTTTGCTTCTGGGTAGGAAGGTCAGCAAGTGGTCGTCACCAAAATGAACAGATGCCAATCTTTGTAACCTGTTCCATTCCTGTTATGTAATGATGCATAAGCATCCTCTTATAAAAATTCTGATAAAGAATCATTTCCATTTGGCATAGTAGTGGGTTTGGGGACCATGACTGTAGGATACAGCCATACATTTTCCATCTCTAGGTTTTCCTTCCTTCCAGCAGTCAAGTAAGAATGGAGAGGATATACCGTTGGGTACAACTTGTTATTGTATGTTGCCTTTTGTTACTGGGAGGCAAGCAATGCCCTGAAAAACAAACCTCTTTAGAAAGACAAGTCAGTTGCTTCTCGGACATCATAAAACTAATAAGACTCGCTCACCAGAACGCAAAGACAATTAACCCATCCCACTTATCCGTAATCAGTATAAGAGATCTAGAAGCACTGTTCTGTAGACGCATCATCTCACTGCATGAAGAGCTGGAAATGTTCATATTAAATTATTCACTTTTTGATGACACCACAGAGAACAAGGGAGTCCCCGAGATCTTCTTTAATACCTGTTTGAGTTCCCACTTTATGATGTGTTGTAGGTTTGGCAAGAGATGTGCTACTTCAGGGGTCTCTTTCTATAAGTCTATAATATATAACTAAACTATTGTTGTATATAAAGTAAATAAGGTTTTTAAAAATGTTTAAGAAGCTTCATTTAAAATTAAATTAAAATGCAGAGCCCCCCAGACCGGTGGCGAGGACCCGGGCAGCGTGAGTGCCACTGAAAATCAGCTTGCGTGCCGCCTTCGGCACTCGTGCCATAGGTTGCCTACCCCTGTTACAGACTTATAGAAAGAGACCTTTAAAAACGTTAAAATGTATTACTGGCACACGAAACCTTAAATCAGAGTGAATAAATGAAGACTCGGCACACCACTCCTGAAAAGTTGCCGACCCCTGATGTTAGCAATTACCAATAATAATTTGGTGCAAACAGGTGAGCAGCTCTTCAGGTTCAAAACAAATAATTGGAAGTTTTGGTTGTGTATATGATACTTTAGGAACTGCTGTAGGAGGAGCAAAAAGGAATCTCAGTCAGTGGAGGTTTTTAAGAACAAGTTAGACAAATACCTGTCAAGAACGGTCTAAGTATTTCTGCCTCAGAAATGGTCTAAGCCAGTGGTCCCCAACCTTTCTCATCTGGCGGGTGCCGGACGACGAGCCACGGAGGACTGTGGTGGCGGACGAGCATCCGCTGAAATTTCAGCAAGCAGTGTCATCCAGAGGCGTCGCCGCCGAAACGCTCGTCTGCCGGCCAGTACGTGGGCACCGCGTTGGGGACGCCTGGTCTAAGTCCTGCCTCAGTGCAAGAAGGATGGATTAGATGACCGCCTGAGGTCCCTTCCAGCCCTACATTTCTATGCGTCTATGAAAAGCAGAAACAGCTTTTCTATTAACCCTTGCAGTTTAGTAATCTCTTTGGATCTAATCACTGAGGTTAATTTTTTGAGGTGTAATCTGTAGAAGAGCAGACATACTGCAGGATAAAATTATATAAAACTTATCAATAGAGAACTGGGAAACAGCTTCCAAATTTTTGGTCAATGTTGAATACAATAGATAAAAAGGTCACTATGTACTTTAAGAATAGGTATTTTGTTATTAGTGTATAAAGAGCTAGACCACTATACAAGTCTGCCTCTAACACACAAGAGGTGTCCAAATTCTGGAAAGTCTAATGAAGAATGATTGACTCCCCCTCCTTCCCCCAAGAGCTGCTCTATTCTGGTTTAGCAGAGGGAGACGGGAGGTGTAGGGGGAAGAAGTGCATTTAGAATCAGAAAAAGTTTGCTTCCTCTCACGTTATGGAAAAGTGGATAATTTTTGTCCATTCCTCACAATCTGACTGGAAGAGTAGGAATCAATATATTCTGTTAGCTTCCAATAACAATTTTTGCAAGAGAAAACTGGATCTTTGAATAACCTTTAATCAGAATTTAGTGTGCTAGTTTTTGGTAAATCAGGTGGAAATTTAGGTTAGCGCATTAGAAAAATTATTCTTGTCATATTTTAAACCAACATTTAAAATTGATTAGTCTCACTACTCAGATTGTGGCTTTGTGTTCTGTTGTAACTTTAGAGAGGTAGTTCCAATGTTTCTACTGCAGAAATGCTTCCGTTGTCAAGTTAAATAATGAAATGCAGCAACACAAACCATGTCAAAACCTAGTTTAATATGTTAAAATTATCATCCATGGAAAAAACCCAATGATTCAATGTACTGATATTACACCACACTCATCCACGCAGTCATGAAATGATTTAGCCAATAGCTTGTCATTCCCTCACCCCAAAACAGCCATCAGAATTAGAGAGGAAACTGCCAGTATCCCTCTCTGGCAGCAATTAAAGATGACCCTCGGGGCGGAAAGAATCAACAGAAGCCATCTGTGGGAGCAAAACAGCAGCAAAGGAAGGGCTTGGCAGCAGGATCAGTCCTAGGGGGAGCAGGAAAAGCAGGGTTTGTATGAGGCTTTAATCTAGTAATGAAATCTATGGATTTTATTATTTTTTTTAAAACAATAAAGCAAATTTTGAATGATGGATCTGTAATTCTTTCTTTGGGCTCTGGTGATTTCACACGTTACTACAACCTAGTCTTTTCAGCGATGGCATCACTAAAAACACGCCATGGAATTATGGCCCCACTATTCAGTCACCTGTCATTTAGGGCAGGATTTTCAAAGGTGCTCAGCATAGGTCTAACTCTGCTCCCACTCCAAAAGGAGTTTTACCATGTGACCAATTCTATTCCCATTGAAGTCAAGGTAATCACCCACTGATTTCAAAGGAGATCAGAGGTAGGTCAAAACTGAGCACTTCTGAAAATTACATCCCAAATCTAACTGTAAACAGAAAGCCACACAGCCAGGATGCTCAACATTAACACAGCAGTGAAATTACTAAACTTAGTTTGGTGTGCACCTATTCATAATCAAGTTACATAATGCTTGCTTGACTTGCCATACTACCAGTATGAACAGATAGAAATTAAGACCAAAGAAATTGGAAAAGTGAAAAAAAAAAATCAACCAGCAACTCTCCCCCTTTAACTTCACCTCTCCCAAAGAGGTCATTTTATATGTATGTAACTCAGTAAACATGCGAAGATCCCTCTCATAAGAACATAAGAACAGTCATACTGGGTCAGACCAAAGGTCCAACCAGCCCAGTATCCTGTCTACCGACAGTGGTCAATGCCAGGTGACCCAGAGGGAGTGAACCTAACAGGTAATAATCAAGTGATCTCTCTCCTGCCATTCATCTCCACCCTCTGACAAACAGAGGCTAGGGACACCGTTCTTTAATTTCTCATAAACATGAAACTACTGACAGGGTGGTCCTGAGGTCATACGTTATTTATACCAGTTCCCACTTCCTACCAAAAAAAAAAAAAAAAGTGTCCATGTGCTGAGGGAACATAAGGAGAGTTGGAGTTTAAGCAGCAAACTGTAAACTGAGAAAAAAAAAATTTCTGTTTTTTTTTTTTTTTTAAACAGACCCTTCCACTCCAGGAACCCAACCTATTTTCTGCCAATTTAGTAGTCTGGTTTCCTTACAGTTTATGGAACAGAAATACAAAGTGATTTGATCTTTGACTTCAGAAATACACATGTAGTCTAAGTAATTGTGCCATACTTAGATTTTTTCAAATACTAACGTATGTGTCGATCAAAACATTTTTATCTTAATACAACAGAAGTAAATATGTTATGACTAGGTAGAATTTGATATTATATTTTTTATAATACAGATGTTTAAAAATAAACATTTTTTCTATTTTTACCTATTTCATTGTTCACAGTTGCAGGAAATTATGGGGTTGAGGGGTCAGAATTATTTAATGACAGTAGACTTTGAGATTCAAGATGTTAAAGCTTTATAACCATGAAAACACATTATCAACATCACATGTCAAAAAATATATACACACAATAAATGTCCTAACTGCACCCCCCCCCCAAAAAAAACCAAAACAAAACATCAACACTCTAGTAAGTTATCAAGCAGCATTTTCCCTACTTTGCTATAAATGTCAATCATCATCAATGGTCAGTTTGTGTGTATATGGTGAAATCAACACTTACAGATAAAACTCTAATCCTGCCAAACTTACATTCTACCATAAGATATTTGGTAGTAACATTTTCCTTTTTACATTATGCGAAATTGACAGCTTAGCAGAGTTTACTAAAAAGTTCAAAGTATATTTTTGTTTATATATGATAGGAGCTTTTCTATTTATTCTATGAATCTATTAAATATTCTGAGGGGGGCATGAGTTTACATTTACTGGCCAATAAATAGTCTAATCACAAATGCTGGCCGATATTGAAATCTAGTACTCTTGTTATTTTATTGCATGCAAGCATTATCCAAAGCTGAATAATTCAGGTCAGTACGAACATCAAAAGCTACTTCTAATATCGCAAATATGCATTTTATGTTGATTAGGCAGCATTTTGTTCTATTTAGGAACACTATTTTTAAAGCAGATTAAATATGCAGTTGTATGTGGATTATTATTAGACAGATCTATTTAGAAACCTACATACTACCATTATATTTTCAGTGTGGCACAATGCAGTTGGCAACTAACATAAGGTAGTTCTACAATCAAAAGATTGTAAACTTCCAAAACAAAGTCACTTGGTGAGGGTCATTTCTGTTATCTTATGAAAATATGTTTACAGCTACTCAGCAGCACTTACAGATGGTCAAACCAAATCTACAAATGCTATTTAATCAAATGTAAGAATATATATTGTTATCACACAAAATATCATCAGTAATTATTATTAGAAAAACCAAGTTAACATCAACCAGTCCCTATTCTTTCTTCCAAACTAATCAATATCTAGTTTAATAAACTCTTTGGAAAACTCAAACAACACAGATATAGAAAAATGATTTTAAAAAGACCTGGAATTCTTACCTGCTTACCTTTACAAAAAAGGTACGAAAATTCCTTATTTCATTATCAATAACAAAATCATAAATTAGAATCTATATTTTGCTACAGAATATTCACAACATATGCCTGTGTCCTAACTAGTTTAAAGGCATTTCAGTAGATGGAAGGGGCTTGCTGTTTCATACAGCTATGCAGAATAAGTGTTCTAAGCACAAAATACACTTTAACGTAAAAAAAATGATCTGAAAAGAATCCCAGTTTTGGGGGGAATATGTGTGTGTGTGGGAGAGAGGCGTGTCAGTGCATTGTGGAAAGAAGTGTAAAAGCAAAGTGGTATTTATTTTAAAAAAAGCAAACCGTCTCACCCTGTTATCTTACTTTAAGACTACAGAATTCACAGGAAGTATTTGTGAATTAGGACTAAAATGTTGAATAAAAGCTGCATTTCAAAATACCCCCCACCAAAAATGAAAGCCATTTATTAACAAATACAATAAACCAACTATAACATCGTTCATGTGGCTCATACCAGAAGTATAAAAAGGGAGAAAGAAAATAGAGTTCCGCATAAACTATAGAAAAACGCAACTCATTTGGAGGCAAAATGAAGAAGTCCTCCTCAGGTTTAAGCAACTCAACCCTGGAGCGTTTTTACTACAGTCTGACAACTTCTTTTAGCTCTTGGTTTCCCGTCCACATGCGATCCCAAATCTACATAAGGAATGCGGAAGCTGAGAATTAAACAAGGTGGAATGCTAATATATGTTTACAGACAAGCATATGATAACTATGTAGACCTACACATGTGGATTTACCAATGCACGCTGCCCTAATCTGAAGGCAAGGAAACATTTGTATATTCAGTCATAAATTCTAGCAACCAAGTGATCTGAAAGCTAGTTGGGAAATGGAGTTAAAGGGAAATGGTCCATTTCGTAAAGCCCAGACTAAAAGCTCACCAGGAATAACTGAACAGACACAGAAGGCAGTTAAAGAACATGCACCACCATATGTAACTCTCTCCTTTCCCTTCATGCTCTAACCAGTCAAGATCAGCTGGAAAGCGTGAGTTGACGATTTCTAGATTTGTATATCTAAAGGCTGGTTATGGTACGTTGTCAGTGGAAGGCCTCTGAAAGCATGCCACACAAGTCAAAAGAAAGACCTACTGCCAGTTTGCGTGACTAAGATGACACAAAGCAGACTTAATGGGCCTTAGATCTGGTGCAGTGGTGTTCAAACCATTTTTAGGCAAAGGTACTCATTTGTTCTTAAATCAAGCTCTCATGAGGAGCTAAGTGACTTCAGCTCTGTTGGTAGGCAGGTGGGAATCCTTACTTGTTTAAATAATTTTTGATCCATTTCAACTTTATGTGAACTGTAGTAGATAACTAGACTAATGCCATAAATCTATTAGTAAAACATGCAGAACAATATATGCTCTGCTTTAAACTAGCCGTGGTATGATGGTACTTAACTCCTGATTAAAGGGTCTGTGAATTAACTTCAGACTAACATTATGGGGTTTCTGTTGTATCCATTAGCACTCTGATTATTTTCTTTAACGTCTAATAACTTAATGTCAATCTTACTGAAACTGCATTAAAAGGACAAGTTATTCTAAATCACTGCTTGAACCTCCACAGGCACCATTTCTTGTCACCTTAATAAGCTGGCACGTAGACTTGATTCTGACTTGGTACTGCTTCCCTGGTCTCAAATCACAGCTGTGCTGAATAGCAAATATCTCAGTTTCAATAGGGAAAAGGTTGGCTCTCAAGTAGTTCACCCCAGGGGTCAAAATACTGCAGCAGGGCATTTAAGTGCCTTTATGTTATTGAGCGGAAACATCAGCTCTCATATTATTGATCATAATTGGGTGGCTCTGTTGCGAAGATGTCTGCAGTAGTCTTAAGTGCTGAGAGACTGGGGCAGAGGAATGTGCTTTTAGAAAAAATGCAATCCATCTGCTGCCCAATTTTAGAGTCACAAGAGCAACACAAAATCAAACATGCAACCTGGGTTGTTGATGCATCAGGGTCATATTCAGTACCACTTCCTTAGTTTTACTCTGCTGAAGAAACACAAACTTGTGAATACTGATTAAAACAAGCAGGAGGCAGAGCTTGCTTTCTACAGTTTTGCAGCAAGAAGAAATGGTAGTTACTTAACTGGAAATTTGTTTTCTGTAACCTAGATATATACTGTTTCAGTTCAAATCACCATTATGCAGCTCTGGTCCCATTAGTCAAGTAATCTTAGCAAATCATTACTGAAGTCTTTTGGATCTACTACATTCTCAACCTAATTTTATTCTCAGATGACCACTCCATTGCTTGTGAAAGGATCAGCAGTGTGAACCGTCCCCCTTTAGGATACTAAATTACTATCTGAAAGAAACCAAAAGCTGAACATGAGGATGAATTACAGTGTATGAATCTTTGCTACTGAAGTGGTTGTCAGACTCTGAAGAGGGCATTGTCAAACTGGAAAACTTTGAAAATGCTTGGATGAAAGCTACTCAGAAGCGGGGA
This sequence comes from Mauremys reevesii, assembly GCF_016161935.1. Lineage (NCBI taxonomy): Eukaryota > Metazoa > Chordata > Testudines > Geoemydidae > Mauremys > Mauremys reevesii. Next base: position 45,771,994 of record NC_052633.1, on the reverse strand, counting down.
AACATAATGGACAAACACAATTTTATTGTATTTTATGATAGATAGATAGATAGATAGATAGAATCCAGAGAAACTATGTGGACATGTGAGGAGGAACTAATTCTTCAACAACCCTGTAATGTCTGCATCCAGTGTCAGAAACCAACTCCTTAGGCTGTATCTAGGTCAGACTGCAGTTCTTCCTGGACACCCATAGGATCACTACAGAGGGGAAATGCTGTGTGGGAAGGCCAGGGAATGAACCTTGCAGATCAAATGACTCAGACCACAATATCTCAAAAAGTTTAGTAGCAATTAAACATCTAACAATGAACGCCAGTGAAAATGAGGTAGGATCAGAAGCTAAAAGAGAGAAGTTAAAAATTACTAAGACAAGTTAGATGTTTTCAAGTCACCAGGGCCTATTAAATGCATCCTAGAATACTCAAGGCGCTGACTCAGAAGATAACTGAGCCATTGGCAATTATCTTTGCAAAGTCATGGAAGGCGGGTGAGATTCCAGAGGACTGGAAAAGGGCAAATATAGTGCCAATCTATAAAAAAAGAGAATAAGGACAACCTGGGGAATTACAAACCAGTCAGCTTAACTTCAGTAGCTGGAAAGATAATGGAGCAACTAATCAGGCAGTCAATTTGCAAACACCTAAAAGATAACAAGGTGCTAAGTAACAGTCAGCATGGATTTGTCAAGAACAAACCATGTTTAAGCAACCTAATAGTTTTCTTTGATAGGGTAACAAGCCTTGTGGATGCCGCGGTTGGAGGGGGAAAGAGACAGATGTGGTATATATTGACTTTAGTTAAGGCTTTTGATACTGGCTTGCATGATCTTCTCATAAAACAAACTAGAGAAATACAACCTAGATGGAGCTACATAGGGTGGGTGCACAACTGGTTGGAAAACCGTTCTCAGAAAGTCAAGCTGGAAGGACATATTGAGTGGGGTCCTGCAGGGATCAGTTCCGGGTCCGGTTCTGTTCAGTATCTTCATCACTTATAAAGTTGGTGGACGATACCAAGCTGGGAGGGGTTGCGAGTGCTTTGGGGGATAGGATTAAAATTCAAAATGACCTGGACAAACTGGAGAAATGGTCTGAAATAAATAGGATGAAATTCAATATGGACAGATGCAATACTCCACTTAGGAAGGAACAATCAGTTGCACACATACAAAATGGGAAATGACTGTCTAGGATCAAAAGCTAAATATGAGGCAACAGTGTAAAACTGTTGCAAAAAAGCCAAACATCATTCCAGGAGTGTCATAAGGAAGACATGAGAAGTAATTCTTCTGCTCTGTTCCATACTAATTAGGCCTCAACTGAAGTACTGTGTCTGGGTGCCTCCTTTCAGGCAAGATGTGGATAAATTGGAGAAAGTCCAAAGAAGAGCAACAAAAATGATTAAAGGTCTAGAAAACATGATCCATGAGGGAAGATTGAAAATATTAGATTTGTTTAGTCTGGAGAAGAGAAGATTGAGGCAGGACATCATAACAGTTTTCAAGTATATAAAAGGTTGTTACAAGAAGGAGGGTGAAAAATTGTTCTCTTTAACCTTTGAGGACAGGACAAGAAGCAATGGGCTTAAACTGCAGCAAGGGCAATTTAAGTTAGACATTTGGAAAAAAATTCCTGGCAGGGTGGTTAAGCACTGAAATAAATTGCCTGAAAAGGTTGTGGAATCTCCATCATTGGAGATTTTTAAGAGCAGGTTAGCCAAACACCTGTCAGGAATGGTCTAGATAATACTTAGTCCTGCCTTGAGTGCAGGGGACTGGTCTAGATGACCTCTCAAGGTCCCTTCTGATCCTACGATTCTATTAATTCAGTGATTTTTTTCAAAAGCTGTTCCAGGGATTAAAATAACCCATACCTTTCAAAGTATAATATGAAACGCAATTACAGTGTAGGGAAGAAACCACAAATTCACAGATTACTGGGTCAATAAGAGAGATCTGCAAGCAAATTAAAGCTTAGTGAGAAAGGACTGGGGCTGTCTTCTCTACCACGCTATATTGCCAGAACATCAGAGGGTGAAGAAATTGACAGTCAGATGTTCTTCTGAAACCCCTAGTTGGGATGACCTCAGCAAGGAGAATGCCAGGGAATTGCCTGCCAGAAAAATAAAGGAGAGCAGTTATTGCCAAGTTCTGACCTCTGCCACTACAGCAAAGCAACTTGAGGGAAAAATCCTGAGTATGTGTCTTCCATACTAAAGGTGATCAAACTTAGGGTTGTCAAAATGAGACAAACAAGGATGAGCAGAAGAGAACTCTCTTGGATTCTGCAGAGATAGGAATCACTGACTCAAGCACTTACTATGACACTGTCCTCAAGACACTAAGATGTCTGCTACCCTAGAAGCACATTATTTCTCCATTCACAGAATCACTAACCCATAGCTTTTTGCCTTAAAAACCTGGTGGGCCTCTCCTCCCTTTGCAGCAGAGATTTAAACAAGTGTCTGGATTCTCTACAGCTGCGCTGTTTAAGTGAACCAGAATGTATGCTCTGCACTAAATGACTGTACACCAATGGGCTACTTCTCCAGCCAGCATAAATCCATGCCACACCAGTATATTTTAGGGCCTTGCCTCAGGACACAATTTATTAGTTAGAAGAACTTAGGCAAAGTACCAAAATAAAGCATTTTCTTTGCCCAACATGGGCTATAATTGCCTGAAGCTTCCCCCCTGCTCGCCGCTCAGCCAGAGCCCAGACCCAGCAACTCCCATGGTAGTCTTTCTACACCCTGAAGTTCTCACTCCTCAAGCCTCCTGGGACCTATGGCTGGGTTCTTTCTCCTAACCCAGGGACTCCTGCCATTCTCCAGTTCAACTGACCTCTTTATAAGGACTAGGTGCTCTTCAAGCCATCACCTGACCCCTAACTCCACAGCCTCAGCTGATAAGCCACAGGTAGGGCTGGGCCCGTCTCCCCTTAAAAGGGCTAGTCACCCTGCAACAGTTACACTTTTCAAAATAATTTGACAGAGAGCATTTTGTGATCCTGCATCCTTGATTGTATCATCCTATTTGTTCACATACTTGCTCATCTGCAAAAATTCTGTAATGTGCAGAGGCTGTCCCTGATTTTAAGGGGAATTAGTGAAGTTTGTCTGCATAAGCAATTAAAGAAATTGATGGAAATAATCCTAAAATTCCCCATGGAACAAAATAACACACAGCTCATCTGGGAAGAAGCAGAAAACTGATCTTGAGTCTCTTTGCATCATTTTTATATTGGCATAGCATTGTATAGTCAAGTGGCATGATTTTCAACGAGTTACTCATGATTAATATCAGTGTAAGAAACAGCAGAATCAGGCCCAGCAGTCTGACATCAATAAACATTTAAAATACTTTAATTCTATATGCAAGCATACAAAGGTTCATAAACCTCATAGACACAAAACCTGCCATCTACTTTACAGGTGCAGAAGTCTATTTTGCAGAAGAACTAGCATGGTTCTACTATGCTGGCGGGAGTGAGAGGTATAGGGTGGTAAGTAACTGAAATAATCACACATGGGTTACACACACCCCATACACAAGCCATTGATCCATAAAGGAGCTCTGTACAGTATTATACAGAGAGATGTGATGGGGGGCAGGAGGATCAGATACTACATGGCTCTTCCCACCCCCCACCACGCTGGAGGGGAAAGAATGCTTATAGTACAGAAGTGACATGCAGAAACTCTGCTACCACTCTGACCTTGAGAGGAGGAGTGCTCTCTCACTTTACCTCGGACAGTTTCCAAGCACCCAGCCAAATTATTCAGGCTGAATGCTATGGAGAAGATTTTTGCCTTAGTGTATGTGCAACAAGGAGGTGCGGGGGGAGACAGTGAGCATGCAGTTCAACTGGCATTGAGCTTTTATACTGCTTAAATGCCAAGCCTTTTGCAACAGAGACCCAACATTAGTTTGATAGCAAACTGAGGAGTCTTCTTGCTCCCATTACAACCAAAGGGAATGGTAGGCTCTTGCAGGTGGTGATAAGTGCTTTCCAGGATTAGGCCCTTGGGATCATACTGCAAATATATAACAAGCAAAAATTAAGGCTGCTGTTCTCTTGTGGGAATATTATTTTTGCACACACACACACACACCCACACCCACACACCCCATTTGTTAACATGGAGTGAAACAAGCTAAGATGCCAGTTCAAAAGGATGGGGAAAAAAAGGGGGGGGGGTGGAAAAGAAAGCACGATGATATGAAATATTATTTATATCCAAATCCTAAATGTTGTCTTTTTAAAAATAAAACATCATTAACTACAATGTATTTTAAAGCAGCATGTCTTTCTATACACATAAGATACAAAAAATTAACATTCTTCAGAAAAAAAAGGTCACAATTCTTTGCCCAAAATATATGCCAGTGTCGTTCTAATATGAGAGGTTAAGAGGGAACTTTTGGTACCAACTTAAATTAAAAACAAGCAAAAGAACAAGATAAATATTTTGCAGAGGATCTGATCTCAGCAAATCAGTGTATTTCAAAGCTTTTTCTCTGGGAAAAATGGAGTTGGATTCTAAACTAGATGAAAGAGAGGACATGGAAACAACAGGATAAAAGTGCAGAACACACATGGCAATTTATTTTTGTTACTAAAGTAATGATCCTGCAACCCATTGCACAAGTACCCCTTACTCACATGAACTGCCCCACTTACTTCAGTGAAACTGTTTGTGTGAGTAAAGGTTACAAGAACAGTCTCCAAAATCAGCTGTTTCATTTTATCATCATCACAAATGATTCTTTTACATTTCCTGTTCTGTAACATTTGGCATTCCAATTAATTTTTTTCTCTGTACTGTATATCTGTTTGCAAGCATTAATATTTTAAATGGCAGGGTGTTAGCTACATTCCAGAGGGGGGGAAATTCTATAGCTTTGATTTGCGTCAAGAGTTGTTTAAATTACACCAATGCAAGAGGCACTGTTTTGAATGTCATTACAAGATAGAATGGTAGGGTTTGTGGGAAAGATTTAAAGCCCTGGGTTAACATTTTATACCATACTTTGAAGATAATTTACAGTTTTCTCTCCACTTCCTCAGTAACAAAGGACAGTCAGAGCTGGCAGGGCCTGAATTTGCTCGTTTATTTACATTTGCTGTTCTTTTTAAATGCAAAAACCATTCCAATGATTTATTTTTCATTTTGCTTATGATTTGGGCATAGGGTTATTTTATCAAACCTACCGAGCGTGCTGAACATTAGCAATGCTGCATTAAAATCCCCCTAATAAAATGTTACCAATACAAATAATTGGTCTTAGAATGTGACAAGAGAAAACTGTTCACTTTTCTCCTTCACAGGGCTGGATAATTTTAACATTACATCGTTCAGACTTTAGTAGAATGAGCCTTTTACAATGTGGGTAACAAGACAACTATTGTTTCAAAAAGACTTAAGTGAAACTGCATTGGAGCCTAAGCTGTATTTGATTTAAAAATCTTGTTCTCATATGTGACCTCCTTTTCTTTACAGAAAACTGCCCCTATTGTTGTCAAGATAGCAGTCTGAAAGTTCATGTGGGGAGAATCCAACTCAGAGTCCAAGCTGTGAAGCACTTTTGAAGAGAGTGTCTGTAGCTGAAAATGACTGTGTCTGAATCTTCGGATCATGCTGGATAGCTTATGGAGAAGTGACAGTTTTTGGAATCAGCTGTCCAGAGCCAGCTAAACTGATTGTTTTAATACTTGTTAACATTTATAGTAGCCTACATTGCTGCTACTTACTTAGGATCATGTTCCCATATCCCACATGAGGCCAGACCACACCCTGCCACGGAAAAACCTCCAAGAAGGGTCCCTGGGGAAAAATATACCATAAGCTGCTCCTCGCAGATTTTTCCCTAAGCTCTTCTGTAGGGGAGAAGGATTGCCCCTCCACAGAATTAAAGCCTGTGGATCCCATAGCATGTGCAGTTCTCAATATCAATTCTCTCCTACTTGAGATCCTCAGCTGAATGGCTGCAGACCACTGTAGCCAGTGCTTCCTTCACCAGCAGCTGACTTTGAAACATAAAGAGTGAATTCCTCTCCCATAGTCCATGCCTCACCCTGCATCAGAACCCTGACCCCACAGATGACTTTCCATGGGATGCGGCCTGGAGTGGAGTGCTGAGGAAGTGGCTGACTCCCACTTCTGTGAGCAAAGAACAAGCTGTGCATGATGACTCATCCACGTGTGGATATCGCTGAAGGGTGGGAACAACTGGACCCAGGGTTGCCAATGTGCTGTTGCCATCAAAGGAAATTCTGACTCAGGCTGTCAAAATTATTATTTGACTTATTCTTACATCTAGAAGAAATTTAATCATCACAGTGAAGATGGAGTTTACAATGGTCGCTCTATTAAGTTAAGATTTTACCTGCTTTTGCTTTAAACACAAAAGCCTCTCAGGAGGTGCACAGCACCTCAAAGGATCAGGCGTGAAATGACAACTCTCTCTTCCCTTCCGGGTCCTCCTTCAAGCTCCCCCTAAAAACACACAAAGCCTTTCAATAATAATCCACTAGAAGATATGAATCTAGAATAAAAAAAAAAAACCATGCACCCATCAAGATTACTTTGAGAATGGGCCCTTATTTGATCATGCACTATAAACATCTTTCAACTTTACTTTCTGTCCAGTTAATATGTAAACACTTAGGAGAGGGGACCGCGTCTTCCTTCGTCTGTGCAATGTCAGTACAGCCACTCATTAGAACCCACACAAGAAGCTTTGTTTGTTACAGTTAAATTTGCTCAAGTGTACTAGCAAATCACCACGTCACGGAAATTACCACTGAAGACAACATTAACACCTTATGCCAAGCACAATTCCCATGATATGCCACCCAAACGCCATTATTCACAAATGTCTCTATGCTGACCTGAAAAGATAACCCGTCAGGGATAAAGGTATTTCAGTCTCCGTCTCCCATCAGTCTTGGGCCTGTTTATTAAAAATGACAACAAGGCTCCTATAGAAATGAGGTCCCTTCTTTTTTCAACTAAACTCAGCTGAGAATCAGTGGCAACCACCAACAGGCAGAATGAATGAAATACTAGTTTTAGAAAATAGACGGGTGAAGTGCCAGAGCAAGTGGAGAAGGCACAATTAAGAGAGCTATGTGTTGCAGACTCTGTGTTATATAAGGCCAACAGCAGCAGTCCTTGAAGAAGGAACACAGAGTAGCTGCTGGTACCAGACAGTATAACTGAACATCACAGTCATGTACTGTGGAGTTCTATTCCCCCCCCCCCCCAAGTAAAAAGTAGAATAAAACTCTTCTATAAACAGGATGTTACTCATTTGTTGTCCAGAGATGTTTGCAATCAATCAAATAAAATAAATAAAAATCTCTTAAGAATGTTTTAAAAACCTCTCCCCCACACAGAACATATTTCACTATTCTGTTTAATTATAATGCAAAACGAATTGAAAGTTTCACTGCAACTATGAGATACAGACACACCTAGATTCATATATTACAAGACCAGAAGGGACCACTGTGATCATCTAGTCTGACTTCCTGTATGACACAGACCACAGAACTTCCCCAAAATAATTCCTAAAGAGTATCTTTTAGAAAAAAATACAATCTGGACTTAAAAGTTGTCAGTAATGGAGAATCCACCACAATCCTTGGTAAATTAATGTTAAAAATGTACCCCTTATTTCCAGTCTGAATTCATCAAGCTTTAACTTCCAACCACTGAATGGTGTTACAACTTTCTCGGCTAGACTGAAAATCCCTTTATTAAATATTTGTTTCCCATGTAGATACTCAGACTAATCAAGTCACTCCTTTATCTATTTAACTTAACAAAAAGAAGATTGGCTCAAGAAACTCTGTCATTATAGTCTCTAGACCAAAAGGAAAGGAGTGAATAACTAAGTGGAGAAAAAGGAATACAGGAGAATTTACAGGACGGGAAGATACTCAGAGAAAATACTTTTGTGAATTTAGCTTTTAATTCCCCCATTTCCTTGAATTGTATAACCATTAAAAATCTGAATGAGATATACAAGGTTCTTTAAAGATTGTGATCAGAGAGAACCCCTTTCTGAATGAGTTAAAAACAAAAACAGAATTGGTAAAGCTGTTCACTATATCCCAACCACATCTATCTCCTAATGAACTTCACTGTGTAAAAAAAAAAAAAAAAAAAAAAAAAAGGTGTCTGTGCTGATCTTAACTGACTGGAGTGGCAGCAGCTCCCTCCTACAGTAAATCTTAAAACTCTAATTCACATCACATCAATACTGAACGTAAACGACCAGAGCAGACAAATGACAACCCAATCAGAGGTCATAATCACGTAGCAGCAAAGAACAGTGAAGCACAAGCACGTCAAATGGCTGGTCACATGACAAGTTTCAGTTATAAAATTATATTAATATTTCTTTTTGCACATTTTTGGATGCTCTTGACCAAAACAAAAAAATATTAAAACTAGTCAACAAAAATCTTAGATTGTGAAAACAAAGCTGTCTACCAAATCTGATTCTATCATTTCAATATGAACAGGCTCCTTCCAGGAAAACAGTTGTAGTTACCTCTCTGCCACAATGCTCAATTTTTAAAGTTGTGCAGCTACTTTTTTGCTGAAACAAATGCTTAAAATAAAAACTCTACAAGATTTATGATTTCCCATGTACATGTAAAACAAGGTCAACCATTACAAGATTGTGTTTCAATGTTCTGACCATCCTGGAACAGAACAATGGTCTGCAGTGGTAATTATATCACTAATTTTATTATCTTAAACCAGCTGCTTTCCTAGTTGTAATCCAATTAAACATCTACATAATATTCACTACAACAACAACATAATAAGGAGGAAGTCCTAAGTGAAGCTATCCAGAGCAAAAATGGTTTAAAAATATATTAAACTAGTTTGTGAACAATTTGATGTAAGCGATGCAGTGCTACCAACCAGGCTTGGAACTGAACATACCTAAACTGGTCTGGCCTGGTGATTTAGGCTGCACTGGAATAGAAGAAATTTAAGTTCAGCAGCAATAGTTAAATGCTCTTCCTGGGATTATGGAGCATCAATGAGGAGGAAGGTGGTCTGCTGCATTACTCTCTGTACCCCCATCCTGAATTAGTGATGTAATGCAGTGGTCCGCAGACTTTTCAGGGTCAGCCCCCCCCTGCACCCTAGCAAGTGGCTGGGCGCAGAGCTGCAGCCTGGGCCTGCCACACACCCTTGAACACTCCTCTGCACCCTCCAGAGTTTGGGGACCTCTGATATAATGGCAGCAGAAGAGGACCTGGGACCTTTCAGATCTTCCTGCTGAAGATGATGCAACACCGCAGAGGAGAGTGGCAGGTAAACTGTAGGCAAAAAGAAAGAGGAGAATGAAGGGCTGAGCAACCATGTGGATTGGGCATAAAGGTCACAAGTGGTAAGGCACGGTTCACACTGAGATGCCTGAAAGCACCTAGAGTATATGTCAGAGCAAGTTACCAATTACGGGCTGAATCCTGCAAGCTCTGGCTCACATGAGTGGACCTTAATCCCATCAGTAGTCTCATTCAAGTCAGTGTGACTGCTGGTATGAGTAAGAGTTTGCAATTTCAGATCCTCATACATTAACTGTAAACTGTAAGTAGTGAGCTTGCATAACAGCGCCCAAATAAAATCTATACAAGTCCCATATAATGTATTCTGTAGTGCAAAAACCAGCACAGCGCACTTCCACCAGCTACTTCTGCACTGAAGGAGAGGGAATAAAATGAGATCCAGATGGTACCACCCCTGTAATCCCAGAACTGTGCAGTGGAGATCCATTCCCGGGCATGAGAACCTATGTGGCACTCCCAGCCATATGGGATTGGGGAAAGAAACTGCAGGAAGGACTGAAGACAGCAGAACAGCTGCAAAAACAGTTCATGTAGGGACAGACATAGAGACTCATGATATCATCACTGTTTTCTGCAGTTTTCACTGTGAGCATTCTCTCGCCTGGGCTGATTGGCTGTTTGCTCCTACCCCTGTTTCCCCCCTTCCTTTGTCTTTCCACTTAACTAATATCCTCCTAACGTAACATCACCCCCACCACCCTATATACTGAAAACATGACGACATTTGCCAGCCATCACACTGATCACGCTGTTTGTATGTTACATTCATTTCCTCTGCCCTCCATCTGTATTGTCTATTTATATTGTAAGCTCTTGGGGGCAGGAGCAGTCTATTGCAGATTTTCACAGGTGCCTAGCACAATGGGACCCTGTTCCCAGATGACCCCTAGGCACTACCCTAATAAACATGATAAACATTTTACTTTTTCAGTATTTCTTCCCCTAGCAGACCAGATGTTTTTGCTTTTACATTGCATGATTGGAATAGTAGGCTTGTGTTTAAATGACCTATTCAGAAATGTAGGTTTTTCATTTTCAATGGAAATGCCACTAATACCATCTGAAAATATCTGCATTCCCAGGCGATCCACCTTCACAAAAAGTACAACACGCTGTTTCAATCTGGCAGGAAGAGGACAAGCTGCTCCTACTGGTATGTTGTTAAAAGGGCCAGAGGAAAGGAGGTAGGGAGTAGCAGATTTCTATAGTGGGGAAAATATTGGCAAAAAAAAAAAAAATAAATAAAAAAGTTCTATTTCTCCAGAAAAGTACCATACTTCTCAAAAAATCATCAAGGCATTATTTAAAGTGGTGCATAAATGAATACAATTTACATATATACTATAGTGCCTCACTGCAAATAGAACAACAAGCTCTACCGTTCTGTAGTTAGAGAAGAGCTTTCTATAGCAACTTCCCAAAAGAATGTAATCAAAATAAAAACCACCCTTCATGTTCATCATTGCCAGTTCCTCAATGCCAGAACTGAACTTACTGAATGAAGCCATGAGAAGAAAAACAAAGTCTTTGTACCACCAGACCACATATGCAATTTTATAGAAGAATCTGTATAGTGATTTAAATAATCTGATTAATTATATTTAAAGATTGGTTATTTTCCTATAAAATAATCCCAATTGAATATAACTTTTCAATATTACAGTATAATGTGCAAAGCTGTTTTGGAAAGCAAAATAAAAATCGGTATGCATGACATGTAGCTAGTGCTCTAACTGTAGTTTATTTGGATGCTTAAAACATCTATATATAGCATAATAAATGTGTAACTGTTTATTTTATGGACAAAACTAACTCCTCTCTCCACGAGGCCTGAAGAAATGGGCATAGCACAAAGAATTAAGTAGGAGTTTGTGGATGGAATTCAGCTCGTAGAATCAAGGCAGGCTATGAGACTACAGATTAATCCTTCCACACCAGGTTTCTAGATCCTGGATCTGCCGAAGAGTGCATCTATTAGGCCACTTCCTAACCTACTCACCACACATCTATTAACAGCTGTGAGCCAGAGAGGAAACCACTTCTGCAACATGCAGGTATACTGTGGACTCTGCACTCACACACCTTGCTTAAGACTATCCCTGGAGTTTGACAGCTCAGGGGACTTTGCGTGGGCCTTCTTGTAAGAGAGTGAACTCCATCCTATAAAGGGAAATTGTCCAGTTAAAATTATTACAGGTGTTTCTAATAACATCTTGAATTATAAGAACAACCAACATTTAAGGATCTAAGGTAAGATCTTGATTCCTTTAGCATCAATGGCAGCTTTGCCCCTGACTTTAATGGTCAAGGGTTTCACTCCTGGTTTATTTTGTATTTGACTCAGTCTGAACAAAGAAAACAGACAATCAGTTTCACTTTGTGGCTTTTATGTGACAGCACAATGATGCAGTGTTTTGTTGTAAACACTTCAAGGAAAGGTCTGAATACACATAAAAATCTGTTTTCAGTTAATCAAATCAAACACACCACATTTTTACTAATTTTATGGTCTATAACAAATAAATAAAACACTGTTTTTCCTGAAAGCAGCCTGGCAATATCTGTTTAATAAAAAAATTTAAATAAAGTGTGAGTAATTTATGTTGGATTAACATAAACTGAGTTAGACAAGACAAAAACAGAATTTCTCTTGATTTCTCATTTACCAAGTGCATGTTAAAGGTTGTTTAATAAGTTTTTAACAGTTATAAGATCGGTAAGTGGCAAGGAAGCCCCAGTGGAGCAGCTGGATATTGCAAAATCCAGTTTGGAAACTAAATACCATGTCTCCCAACTACTTCCTGGAAGGCTCTACAGTTTAGACAGAATTGTAGAAAGTGAGAATTTGGCATGTGGAACTTTCCATAATTCATAAAAGTGAGCCTCTAATACTAAGCCTCTGAATCAGGAGAGTCTTGTTTCCAGATGATAAAACCAACATCAACTCCAGTTGTTAAAGGGCTATGTTGGCAGAGAAGCCTACGGGCTTTAATAAAACCATGCAGATTTTTGGTCAAATGTTCCAAATCTTGGATTTTGAAATCTTCTGGAAATCTCACTTGGTTCCTCAGCAGAAATGGAGACTTGAGATAGGACATTCTCCTCTTCTAACACTGGAATCTCTTACCAGAGAAATTCCTCATAGAAACCAAACTCACAGAAGCTTCGTCTATCCTCAGGGGCCTCAAGCTCACATTTGTCTTGCAAACAAAAAAGGCAAGAGCCAGCAGCTCATGAACTGCAGCTAGGTACAGAATAGTTATCCCAGAATAGGTTCTGTAGCGAAGACATATCCAAAGATCATTCTATAATGAACTACAGATTGAGCAAATAATTCAGAACCTTTGCCCAATTCAAGAGGCAAAGAACAAAATCAGAAAAAGATCATATTTTTTCTGTGATTGCCAGAAATACACACATACACACAAACTGGGGAAGCTCTGAGAGAGATGAGAGAAGTCTGCTCAAGATGACAAAATGTTTAAAGTTATTAAGTGCTTCCTGATTCCAGTCAGCTACTGAAGAGAAGCAACAATCCCTTCAATCTCAACTTGGAGGATCCTGAATGTGCTTCTGTATTATTTTTAAAAAACATTTTTTTTTTAAAAAGGGGGAAAAACCCCTCTTCTACCATACCTGTATCTAGAATGAGTTAAATCTCAGAGAAGTCATCTTCATGTGCAAGGCTGTAGTATTTCATAATTTATGAATGGCTCCTTTCACAAAATTATCTGCTCCATTTTTAGTAAGATTTATGAGAATCTTTTTCTGTTTGGAATATGTCCAAATGGAGCCATTTTATTCTTTCAGGACATACACTATAATAAGTCTAATTTTCTTCTGTTAGGTGGCCCAGTTCTTTCATTATAATCACAAGAAACAGTGAGTATTATCCTGAAAGCATGAAATGTTATTTTTTGCAATAAATGTAAAATTTCTCAAACCAGAAGTATGTAATTTTCTCTCAATAAAAATTTCGTTTTTCTAAATGAAGTGTAATTTTTTTTTCGCTCCACAGATACAATATTCAGCCATGAAGATTTGGAACTGTTATAGTAATGTCTTTCGAACAAACCAGTCCTTAATAAAAAAATATTTTGAAAATCTAAAAGTCTAAAGTTCTTCTGACCATATGATGTCAAGAAAGAAAGAAAGAAAGAAAGAGCTATTATATAGTTACTAGATTTTTATATTCTTGTTTTCTCCCCTTTACCCACCCATAACCCCACATCCCTTCCACTTTTTGCCGTGGTAGCCCAGGATTTTTAATTATGCTATCTTTGCATATAATTTGATCTGAAGTGAATATAAAGACTACAGGAATAATGGACACTGCCTGTTTAAGAAAATGAGAAGAACAAAATTATGAGAAATGGGACAAAAATGCCACAACAAAACACTGCTGGAAGGAGGTAGACAACTGGTAGTAATATTTGGTAGTGGCTGGCAGGAACTATTGCTGAGCAGGTAAACAATGTTAGGAGGGATATGGATGTGGCAGAAGAGAAAGAGAAAGAACAGTAAGAAGAGAGGACCTGTGAGCCTCATGTTAACAGTGATGCCAAAATTTTCGAAAACAGCCATTTATTTTAGATGCTGCAATTTTTGGGTACTCAATATCTTTGGGCCTGATTTTTAGAAGTGCTGAGCACTTTGACAGGAGTTGTAAGTATTTAGATCTATCCAGCTGAATATACCTTCCTGTAACAGGAAGCTGGTGAGCTATTTGAGGAGGGAGGAGATCACGGAAATACACCAGCATTGTGCAGCCACTATTTGGGAAGAGGACAAGTGGTGTCCTTGAAACAGGCATGCCATCAGGGAGGTGTGAAGAACTTCTGAGAGCGAGCAGCCATAAAGGCAGCTATGGATTGGTACAGTCTCTGGAATAACTAATTCTGGACTCACTTCCATCAGTGAAAATGACAAGAATACTGGCATAACATATGTTGATCTAATTAGTATAAAACAAAGCTTCAATCAACTGACCTGCACTACCCACACTACTTAAGGAAAAAAAAGTAAAATAAACTTCAGTAAGATTGACAGTTATATGGGCACCAAAATTGATCAAAGAACCCTGTTTTTATAAGAGGGAGCAAGAAGGGGGGAAACCCAGCCCTTCTTAAAATAGAGTCTCTACTTGCATATGGGAGAACAAGGACTCAAAAAAATAAAGAAGTGAACAAATGTCATGTATGTATTTAAATTGTACCTTCTGAACATAATTTGAAAATCTGGAAACTGTGAGGTCATTTAGACTTTGGAATACAGCTTAGAGAATGTGGTGAAAGCTCCATCACTGGGATAATGAAATACAGAAGAGAACATTCAAAGACATAATACAGAGAACAATCCTGCCTTCCCAGACAAATTGGCAAGATCAACTAATATGAGTGATTAGGCTGGAAAGATTTATTTTTATCTGTAAGTGTCAGTAAAGGTTGATTCCACCACATACGCACACAATTTTTTCACATCGATAACAACTGAAATTTATAGACAAAGTCAGAAAAATGTTGCTTGAGAACTTAGTCTGATTTAAGGATATTTACTTTTCATATTGTAACATGATATTGACAATTTGTGTTTTAATGTTTATAAAGCTTCTACCTTTTGAATCTGAATGCCTACTGGCATTAATTATTGGCTGATATCTCCGCCCATAATTTCACAGCAACTGTGAAAATTTAAAATAGATAAAAATAGAAAAAATGCTTAAAAACATAGATATTATCCATTGATATTATAAATCAAATTCTATCAAACCTAAATATGACCGCTCGAGATTTAATGTACATGAATTTATGAAATTACAGGCAGAATGGCAAAAAAGTTGTGCTAAAGTACAAATCAACAGCCCAGCACCTATTTTTCCAGAGTGTCATCTAATGGTTCAAATAAACTGGGAGCCAGGACTTAGGGTTCTTTTCCTGGCTGTGTTGCTGACTAGAGGTGTGACCAGGAACAAGTCTTTTGACATATCCTCATTTACTAATCTGTTAAATGGGGGACAAAAGCTTGTGTAATTAATATGGTTATTTGAGGTTCAATCAGTGTTTGAGATTCTCAAAGAGGTTCCTTATACACCTAAACTATTGAAGTGCACTCTTGCAGGAATGAAAAATTAGGGGCTTTCCTTGTTTACCAGATAGCCTGTAAGTTTCAGTTTCCACTTTCCATCAGTGAATTTTACAGGCATAATATTTTGTTTCAATAATAGTCTAGCAAGTGTGTTGTGAATCTTTACCTTTTTTCATTTTTTAGAAAGTCAATGTAGCAGTCAAGAATTATACGTTCCAGAGAAGAAATGTGATTTAAAAAAAAAAAATAGTGTAAATAACAATTACACACCCACACCATATTCAGAAATGCCCAAAATGCATGGATTTATACAATAACCCATTGATACAAACTTTGCTCAACAGTGTTGTCTGAAAAAAGAATCTTTAGGTTATGTCTACACAGCGGTTTTTAGCTCTGATGTAACTGCACTATAGCAAACCCCTAGTACAATCATACAGCACTAGTATAAATCCTAGTTTGAAATTGGTGAAAGCTGCCCCAGTGCAAGTTTACACTGGTGCTGCTTTATTACACTAGAGGTTTGTCTTGGTGCAGCTACATTCGTTGCTAACGGAAAAGATCTTAATCACATGCTTTTAAAAACAAACTACACAATTGTTCGATAATTTTCAAATGTTTTTAATCTTTTGTGATTACAGCAGATAAACAAGCAGTCAGGAGTATGGGTGTCCATGGTTTTTAAATCAGGAACCTGGGATACATGTCTTTACTATATATTTAGTCTGTTCTCTGCTTCTGAAGGTGCCACACACGCTCAGCTCCTACTGATTTCAAAAGCTGACATTTTGCATCACATTGCAGAATCAAGAATATGAAACATGGGTCTAGATTTCTTCTCACCTCGTAACATTAGCACGCACATCACAAGAGTCCTGTAAGTTTTAAAAGACTGAATTTTAAGAGTAGTACTTACGGTTGGCATAGTTTTACCAGGTCCTGGTCAGTGGTGTTTGGAGGCAGTCCTCTTATGTAAAGGTTTGTTTTACTTAATTGATCCCAACCTGAGTTGCTGCTGCTACTGCTGTTGTTATTACTGCTGGTGGTGCTGGGACTAGGAGGAGCCATTGGGTGGGATGGTACAATGGACGGCTGCAAAATAAAGACAGAGCGAATTGTCAGAATGAAATACAGACTAATTGCAGAACGAACAGAACATTTGCCACTCTGAACATGTTAACTCTGTGCAGTTACTCGTATTCTAAATACACTCATTTTCACCATATTTGGCATGGGATCATTAGGCTTACTCTAATACACAGAATAATAAATCTCCAACAATCTAAGTGCAGGACACTGATTCATAATACATATACCCTCTGCACGTCTTCTGGATCTCTCTTTCTGGGCTGTTCTGATCAGGACACCTCTCAGGATTAGGATGAAAATGGCCTGGGCTCCCAGGAGATGGGGGAGAGGAGGGGTGGCAGCCATGATAGTGAGTCTCATGCCGGTAGACTCCATATGATCTCTTATTTTCCCCCTAAAGTCTCTTTTTTTAAATATGCCAAAAAGAGAGCGGCGAGTGAAAAAACCCTTCCCTCTCATTATTTTGTCCACCAGTTAAGCCTAATATGTGATATATCAATTTTGGTCCATTAATTCCTGGTTTCACATTTTCCGTTATTCTGAAGCATGATTTTAACATTGTGCTTGATCATATCAGTGGGCCTTTTTGTTGGGTTATACCAGTTTTTCTTTCTCTTTTTCATATCTTTTCCCATCGACATTTATTATAGGGTATTGTGACATCTTACAAACTGTCACACACTTATTTACAGTGAGCTCACAACTAGAGTAAATTTGTACTTCTAATGACAACAGAACTATAGAAATATTAAATTTCATAGCAAAAAATCCTTCTTTATCACTCTTGCCTCTGCGTACCTTACACAGATTGATTTATCCTCTTAAGTCCCCTGCATAGTAGGGAAGTATTTTTATGATGTCACTATTTTACAGACAGAGAACAAAGGTTACAGGCCAGATTTTTAAATGTATCTAAGCACCAGGCGTGCCTATGTGACTAATTCCTACTGATTTCAGTGTTTTTGAAATACTTCGAGAATCTCAGATAAAGAGCTCATATAAATCCAAAATATTAAAGTTTCAGTGGGAGTTAGGAACCAAGGCATTGTGAAATACCACTAGGCACCTCTCAGCATCTTTAGGCATCTAAATACTTTTTAATAATCTAGCCCTAAGTGACCTGCCTATAGTCCTACAAAAAGCAAGTGGCTGAGCTGGGAACTGATTTCAGAACTCCCGAATCCTAATCCTGTGCCTAAATCACAGCACAATATGACACAATATAACCAGAAAGGAATTCCCTTACAAAAAAGTATGCGATATTGTAATTAAAGAACATTTTAATGCATATGCATAGACATGGGGCAGAGCTAAGGTTACATATGTAAATTCCATAAATTGCAAGGTTTACCCTGGTAGAGTGTGTCCACAAGGCAGAGCCCCTTTCCTGCAAAACTTCAGAGTACCACAGCTTGAGAAGGTAGCAGTAAAGAGTCACAATAGATTAGGATGGAAGAAAAGTGAACAAAAGTGAATTCTAATATAGATTTGGAGGTGGACACTTACGACACGAGAAGAGTGAAACTATTCAGGAGTCAAGGGGGGTGGGAGAAGCGAGGCATGCTGTTGTAAGCAGAGAAAAATATCAGCTATAAGCATACCTTTGTAGCTAATAATAATTGTATTTCTCTTTATAAAATATCAAATTTCTTTTGAAAGATTTACATTTTGAGTTCAAGTCTTGACCCAAAGTTTTGTCCAGGCATGATTCAAAATTGGAAAGAAATTACACCCTCCCTTTAAATCTGTAATGGAAACCCTGAGGGATTCTAACTGTAGCATCACTATACATGCAGTTAGAGCATACTGCTTCCACTAACGCAAAGCAATTTTTTAGGGTTGTAAGCTATGCACAAACTAATTAACATTAGAAAATTTTCATACTGCACTAAAAGCTAGGCTTGCATAATACTATTCCCTTCCCTAAATCGGTCTCTTTTGAAAGGTACACTAATTTGTAAGTTGACGAAAGATACAATTGTTCTGTTTAAAGTTTCATAGTCAACTGCTTTCCTCATACTATATTATACACACACAACTTCCACTGAAATCAGTCACACCCATGCATATACGCATGAGGCCAAAATTTGGCTCTTAGATGGCAATTATAATATACACATATAGCAAACAGAAACTATTTTCAATGCTTTTTTTGTGTGTGAGCTTTGTATATAATTTAGATAATAAAATCTTGTTATATTATGAAGAATGTAAACACTATAACGGGGGGGCCAAACCGGGCTCTTTTACAGTTAAAGTGCAGCTCGTGGAGCCCCCTACATCTCCTCATCCACCTACCAGACCAGGGGAAGTGTGGGGGGAGCTTGGGACCGCTGCCTTGCAACAGGGTGATGGAGTAGGGGCTTCTGCCCAGCAGGGAGGGAGGTCTCAGGGCTTCAGCCCCGCAGGGCATGCCTCTCGGGGCTTGGGGCTTCAGCAGGAGCAGGGCTGAAACCCCGAGTCCAGGCAGGTACCTCCTGTGGGGCTGAAGCCTCATCAGGTGTGTCCCAGCTCTCAAAATTCAGAAGATTGTCGCATGCAGCTCAGAGGGTCAGTAAGTTTGGCCACCCCAGCACTATAAACTGGTTTGGGAGTGGGGGAGAACGACACCTCACTTACCAGTTTGTGGCAAGTGGAGAGTGAGTTTTTCCTCGTGAGTGCAGGGGGAAAGTCCCAAGACACACATTTATGAAGAATTTAAGCTTTTTCTTAAATATGAAATAGCTTCTGGTCCTAGTGGTTATATTCAAATAGAAAGTGAATGTAAGTCTATGCAGTGTTGTGTTCCTAAAGCTACAGACAGCTTTCAGGGGCTGCCAGTTTCTTCTAACTTTACCCACCTCAAAATGCTTTACAATTACAGATGTTCAAAAGAGTGACTTAGAAACACACAATCACTGAATTAAAGGGCCAGTGACATCTTAAAACCATATACTGTAAGCAAATTTCTTTACCTATTTTATTAGTAACGCTGTTAAATTAACTGAAAAAGTAAAATTCATTTGCTACTATTTACATTCTTTATTTACTTCTTATACTACTCTTAGCATGTACAATGAGAAATCAATTATGCTAGTTTCATTTTTGTTTCTTGCTAGTTTTACTTTCAAATTCTTATTGTTGCGTAGCTTAGGTTTGACACACTGTTGGGAAATGTGTTTGCTTAATAGCAGATTTTATTAACAATAACTGCAAATGTTTCAATTGGTTTTAGGTTTTATAAAAGCTTATTTTACAAAACAAATTCTGCTCCAAATTAAAATGGAGTCTCTTTAAGAGCAGCAGCTGATCTAGTGATATGAACTTAAACATTTTGCAATGTGATTTTTAAACTGGAATCTACAAGGCAACACATTAATTCCTAATGTTCCTATAGGAACATTTTTCCTATTAAAATGAATTACAGGATCTTAAAATTAAAGCTAAATCAGTGTAAATGATTAATAAAGCTGAAGAATAGATGGTCTTTGCTGTGTAGCGACAATACCTCTTTTCATTATAAATGTCATCCCCAGTCCACATTGGTTTACCATTTCCTTCCTACTACTCATTCCCAGAACTAATCAGCTATTAGACTTTCCCCCAGGAGTTTCCTCTATATCCCCTTCAGCACACACTGACTCACCTTCTACGTAAAATAGGTCACTCTATTGCTATACTGTGCCTCCGTTTCATTGGTGAGAATCTTCAAAGCCCTCAGAGCCTCACTCAGAGGCCCTACTGCTAATCCTTCACAACCTCACCCTGAGAGCAGTGGTCAATGGAAAAGTTACAGGTAATGGTCACTAAGGTGAAATTTTCCAAGGCTGAGCATTCCCAGTGGAAGGCCCTCATCTGAGGAAGGCAAAGCCTTTGCTCCTCTTATGTGATTGTGAAATGTCATCCTTTTTGACACAGGCAGTCCCTCTGTAACAGCAGAATTGCCTGTCAGCTTTTCCTCTGGATATAAAAAAAACAAACAGGAATAATCAGAGAATCATAAAAGTGTAGGACCATAAGGGACCTCGAGATCTTCTAGTCCAATTCCCTGCACTCAAGACAAGACTAAGTATTATCTAGACCATTCGTGACTGGTGTTTGTCTAACCTGCTCTTAAAAACCTCCAATGATGGGAGATTCCACAACCACCCTAGGCAATGTACTGCAGTGCTTAACCACCCAGACAGTTAAGAAGTTTTTCCTAATGTCCAACCTAAACCTCCCTTGCTGCAAGTTAAGCCCATTGCTTCTTGTCCCATTCTCAGAGGTTAACAAGAAGAATTTTTCTCCCTCCTCCTTTTAAGCAACCTTATAACCATATGTAATCCCGAATAAGAAAGCAGCACAAAGTGATGGAAGTGTATGGTCTTTAGGACTGAACCATTATTTCTTTAATTTCATATACTAGATACTACAGTGACGGGTTCATTAGAAATTTATAAATAAACTCATCTGTATTTGAGGACTTGGGTCACAGCCATAATCATTTCAGAAAAGGAGAAGTGGACTCCTTTCACAATCAAAGGGAAAGGTTGCTGTTTGGTGCTTCAAGATATTCCTTTGACCCCGGAGTCCAGCAGACTGCCCTTTAGTACTCCCTGTCTCTAACTGCCCTGGGAAATTCAAACAAGGGGACTTGAACCTGAATATCCCGCATGCTGACACAGAATGCTACTCCTGTCCCAGCCATCTATAGCTCTCTAATTTAATTCAGACTATAAAAGCATGTTTATGGAGTTGAATATCTCGTATTTAATTATATTTTACTGTTTAATTGATATGCTCCATGTGGGGTGGAGGGGGGAGAAGATCACATTTTAAATAAAAGTCTTTTTTATGTTGTTTAATAGAAGTACACATTGTAAGTTACTTACAGCACACACAAGGTGCCTGTTTTAGTCTAAAATGCCACTTGGATGGTTCTAGAGAATCTTGTCGTTGGCATTCAGCTAGTTATAGTCAAGGAATTACGTATGAAGTATCTACCACTTAAAATATCGGGCTGATGAAAGGTAGGTAGGTTGAGATAATATACAAATTGGTATTGATGCAAAATTACTGAACTGTGTGTGTGAGCGCATGCAGATGGGTGGGGTGAATCTAATTAAATGATACCTATCCAGAACCTTTCAGGAGTAATGTTATTAAACTGGAGGATGAAATCCTTGGTCCACAGTTTAGGTAAAGCTTCACACGCACAAAGATGCCTTGGACTGAGGGAAATGGAACATGTCCTATCCAGTGAAGTACTAAATTATTATCCTTTACTCAAAAGCAATCAATGAGCTAACAGGAGGAGGTTGGAAATAGGATGCATGTTCTGTGCTAAAAATAAATGCCAAAGAGAAATTAGTCTGACTGCTCTCTGATGAAGACAGTTGACTGTTCCACGTTTTTATCAGCAAACACTAAACCCGGGCCATTGCATTCCAACGTGCTCTTTATTCCAACAAACTCATGTCTGTAGTGAGGATTTCTCTGGGAGAGTCCCACAGGCTTCCCTTTAATTAATTTCCATCTTTCAACCACCCTCTCTGATGCAGTATGACAGATTGAGCAAAGGTGGTGATTTCTGGAAGTCTTTGGAGTCCAACTTCCACTGAGGAAAAGAATACCCAATGGATGACACAGAAGGACCTGCTGTTGCAGTTTGCATCTTCTGTCCTCAGGCAGGCTCTCTGGTCCTCCCTGCAGTCTGTCAGCTCTCTCGACACAGAGTCAGAAAACCAGCTGCTTTCTAAGCGCTTCCAGTACCCAACTCAATAGAAGGAGTTTTAGGAAGCTGGGTCCTCTGGATCCTCTCACAGTTGAGGAAGTCCTCAGGCTTACTTGGCCCCTTCCATACCCACAACCTATCAACCTCCTAAGCTCTTGTGGGGAGTGGAAGGACCCTGCCGTGGAGGGGAGAGTGGTACCTGCTCTATATGTGAGGCCTACACATCTTCCTAGGTCTCTCTGACTTACTCCATTCTCCCCTTTCACATAGGGCTATGGGCCTGACATCTGGGCGACTCACAGTGCCAAAGAGATCACTGCAAACCAGTATGTCTGGAAATCTCCATGCATATTCAAAGCCTACTCTATTATTTCCTTTGTTCAGACCTTTCTCCTCATCCGGCAAGGTACTGATGCTCCAGAGGCTGGAAACAGAAACAAGTGCATTCTGAGAGCAGGCAAGTCCCTTCCATGCAGGGGACAACATCACACAAAAGCTCTGCATTATTAAATACTATTAAACCAGGCGTGGGGAGCAGTGCAAGCAGCAAGAGGCAAAGGGAGCCATTCACAGTTGGGCTGCTTTGAAAGCATCTCTAAAGTTTCAATGGAAGCAGAAGAATGAGCCTTTCTTCCCTTGAGGACCTTACTCTTGGATCTGCTTGTTCTCTCCAAGCAGTGTTTCTGAAAGCTTCACTGACTGGCTCTTCCACCAGTGCCAGTGGAGGCGCACACTCCTGCCTCTTGTCTCTGGGACCCAGGACTACCAACACTAAAGCATATAAGCTATCGCTAGAAGACAGCAGGCAGAGGAAAAAAACAGCTGAGCTAATTCCCCTGCTCCTTTTCACAAGTTATCAGTGACTTCCCACAACTCCTCTCCTGCTCATGGCTGGTGACAGCCTTTTCCTCACCCAGCCTTTCTTCCTCTCAGCTCTGCCTCTCAACTTCCTGGAGGAGGCTCTGAAATTTCTGCTGTCTATATCAGAACAGCAACTTGCACAAGCCAGGCAACTGAGGCATGACAGGGCAATTTAAATCTAAAACTAAACTAAATTTAACTTTGAGTGTAATTCAAATTTTACTCTCTAGAGCCTCAGTGGGCTTCTTGGTGAGATCAGTGAATGCAGCATTACCACAGGTAATCTAGGGGAGTTAATCAGGGGGAAAATCAGGGAAGGTCAAGGAGCTCAAGTGCCTGAAGGAAGATGAGAGCTTTCTGCTGGGAACTGTGAGCTGCTGGGACAGATGATATCTGCATGCTTTTGTGGTCAACCCTTCATTGAGTAGGAAGATATGGAGCACTAGTTGCTAAGTTTTAGCCCAGGCAAAAAGGAATCAAGCTGTGATTACAGCAAAAACCAAACAGAAGCTCTTTGGAACAATTTTATTTAATTAAATATTAATAAGTTTATACAGGAGCTATAAGCTAGGAGCACAATATTGAATGCAAATAATAAAGCATGAGCTTTACTTTATACAACAGCTGGGGAATGTATTCCATTTGTTGGTGTAAATTAGAATCAGGAAATGCAATATTACAATGTTCTCCATCACTGGAAGTTTTAAAATAAAAGATTGGGTGTTTTTCTGAAAGATACGCTCTACTTCTAACAGGAACTTCAGGGAAGTCCCATGGCCTGCAATATGCAAGAGGTCAGACTAAAATGATACAATGGTCCCTTCTGGCTTATCCTCTGAGATTGTCCTCCACAACTCCCTTGTATGTGCTTCTGACGCATCAGCCCAGAATGTAGATGACAAAAATCAGCCTATATAAAATACAGTTTCAGGCATTTATTCTACCTCATGGAAAATTATCCAAAACTCCAATGCATAAAAACAACATCCAGCTAGATCAGAGCTGGCATATTCAGAATTTTCTTATAGTTTCACTTCTCTGCAAGTCAGCAAGTATCTTATTGTTGTGAAATACCCTTTATGAAACTCGTGCTCTCCTGACAGACATTAAGATGTCCATTAAATACTGTTTTCAAAACTTCAGATCTCCCTAACCACACAGACACCAACCAAAGTTATCTTAAGAAAACAGTGCAGCTCAGCTTTCATTGGGGGCATTAACTATCTCATTTGGAGGCTGCAAAAACACAGGCACCCCCCAGTATTCAACTGACCGGCAAGCTTCAGCATTAGGCTTCTATGAGTTAACCTATGGTATCACTTGAGTAGGTACAGCATGAATCCACACTCTGCTCTTACCTTCTCAGGGTGCTAGGCATCATTTTGCTTTGAAGTCTGCTGTTTGCCCCAGCTACACATCTATGTATGTCTCAACAGGCCAAAAAGACCCATATCCCAATAAACAGCATTTAGGATTATGGGAACCTTTTTGTTACAAGAGCACTGTACTGAGATTTAGACACCATAAACTCACTTAAATTTATTCAGAGACCTGCCCAATGCCTTTTTATTTTGAATGATGGTACTAGTATAAAATAGTAGACTAGTAAATTTTCCCCCAAAAAAACTATTTTTAGAAGAAAAAATGGCTTTTTTGTCAAAACAAAAATTTCTGCAGCAAAAGTCCTTTTAATAAACCTCTTCCTTCCCCCTTTCCCTCCCCCCCCCCCCAAAAAAAAACCCTTTGGTTTTCAGCTGTTGAAAACCTGAACACTTTTAAAGATGAATTCTGACAAAAAATGAAACCTTTCTCCATTTTCATCTAAAGTTTTCAAGAGATCAAAAATGCTTCCCGAATAGCTCTAGTAAATAGTCTCTCTTTCCTACCCCAACTCCAGAGTCTGGGGTTCCATAGGGAACACTGATGAACACTAGAAATGTTGATTTCAGCTTGTTTGATACTTGCACTGAATATCATGTGTAATGGGCTATGAAATACCCTTGCATGGTGCTGCTAATAAACACATTTTACCAATTAATGCTATATTTCTGTTTCAAATTCTATATCCTGTTAAATATTTTTAGTTTGTATTTTAAAAATCAAATTATAAAAATGTTAATCATTAGATGAAATGCAAGATTAAGTATTTTTTCAACTGGGATTTTTTTTATTTAAACTAAAATGTTGTGTTTCTGTTCTTTTTGCAATATCCTGCCATTCCCCTCTTCCCTTTAGACAGTAATTACAGGACACAAATGTTAAGCCATGAAAGATATCTGTCGGAAGAAGCATCTGCTTTTTTGGCAAACTCCATAGCGTTGGTAGCACTGAAACTGTTGCTAGATTGTTTGTCACAGGGTTAGACCACAGATGCGTTTTCTGGCTGACATGAGAGCCGGCATGTCATTTTCTATTTATTAAAATATATATATATATATTTTTTTTTTTAAACACTGAAGAACTTGTGCATGTCTGTGTATACGGGAATCAAGTCCTATTAAGAACACATTGTACGTGACTGTAAGTCTGCTGCTTGTTACACTTAGCATAACTGTCTCACTGTTACTATGTGCACACACCACTCCAATCTTAAAATTAGAATGTAATCTCTTTGAGTAAGGACCAACTTTTTGTTATGTATGTGTCCTGTACCTAACACATAGCTCCCCCGCCCCTTCCTGAGCAAAGCCTTTAGGCACTACAAGTAATTATTACATGATGGTTTAAAAGGAGGTGGCACATTGCTATGAATGTCTGTCTACACAACTCATTTGGATACTGTCTACAAATTAAGCATTAATTCCATATGCTTTCTGTTGCTTGAACATGCAGCTTTGTATTTAAGCTTCATAAATACAACCTTACACATGGCAAGTCACAGTCACTCTAAAATCAGTACTTACGCCATTCACTTATTTTACATTATGTGTAATTTTGGATATATTTCCCAACAGCACATGGTTCTAGCTATTTCCAGCATTTACAAGAATAGCTATGTTGGCATGGCCCCTTCACATAAATGCAGTGTATACCTACTGTAGGAGTTTTTCTTATCTGTATAGGAATACCACCTCCCTAGCTACACTGACAGAAGCACTCTTCCAGCAGCTTAGCTGTGTCTACACTGGGGATTTTGTTGGCATAGCTGTGTCTGTCAGGAGTATGGGGTTGTTTTTTTTCAGATCCTTGACCAACATAGCTAGGCCAATATAAGGTTTTAGTGTAGATCAAGCCTCAGAGGCTGAATAAGACTTAGAGACTAATTACTGCACAGCTGCTAACAGGCAATGTCAAATATTGGCTGACTACTATGTTTGTGAGCAGAGTATTTAAAGTTATTACCATTTGTAAGAGGTCAATGGGACACCTAATATTCCACCCTGTTCTGGTGCCAGAAACACCCCATATCAAGAGTGAGTAGTCTGGTCTCATCTGCGGGGGGACATGCAGGGGAAACATTTCCTCACCCCAAGCCACTGAGTGGCAATGGAGCTGTTCTAAAGTCACTGCTGCAACCTCTGCAGATGCTACAACCTCCATCCTCAGTGTGTTCAATGGGTGCATCAACTCTCCATATATTGTATAGCAGCAGATATACCATCCCTACTCCTGCTTTTGCCTGGCCTGCCCCTTCCCCCTGTATGGAAACACGGTGGGAGCCTATGTGCAACTGGGCTGTGACTGGGCTCCCAAATCTTGATCTTCACCTAACAGAGCTGCACCGATTCCTCTGTGGAAGAGGAGGAGGAACCAACTGTTGGGTGTTTCAGAGGAAAGCATGAAAATCACACAAAGAACCTAGCTATGCGAGTTTGTATCACAGAGGTTGGAAGTTAGGAAGGGGATGTTCTTTTTGCCCCCACCTGAATATATATTATTTAGCACTAGGCTAGATTATACACTGAAGTACAGATCAGCTTTGTAATTTATCCTATTTAGCATAATAACAAATACTATTCCTCGTTGAAGCATCTAGTCTATTTTGAAATCTCAGAGCCTGTCTATCCTGGGAATATTCATATCGCTGTAGGCCCACTCCTCTTCTGTAGACATGGTGCACCAACATAACACAAGGCTTGCAGCAGTATGGCTTACTCTGGTTGGTGTGGGGCCCTCTACCGTAGAGCCTGAATCTCTGTTGCTCTGCACTTTATGCTGTCATTTACACCCATGCAAGGGGAGCTAACTGGGTGCACAATGCTACCAAATCAGAATGGCAGTATCTTACATGACCTTGCACTATAGTGAATGACCGCACAAGATGCGGACAATAGAGAGTCATGCGCTGGGGTTCTCACTGTGAAGCTACGCAAGTACAAATATTTCCTTGTTATACTTTTGCTGTGGCAGTAAATTGCGCAGATTATGTTGAGCAAAAGGATCTGTGATCAGTTTTGAATTGCTTGCTTTTTAATTTCAACAAGCACTCATTTGCCTCTGTATTATGCAACATGATAAAAATACAACTGCTACCATTTATTATAGGAATAAGTCACTACAGGATGTGCATTATTTTATTAGGAGGCTACTGGTGCATGGCTCAAATTCATCTACCTGAGAAGTGCACCAGTAGCCTACTAATGCATACCCAGGAGTGCATAATTGCTAGCAAAGTTTGGCTTGTTCATTTTTTATTTTTTTTTTAGAACTGTTTTGATTAATGTTTACGTATACCTATGCTTCCACCATGAAAAGTGGCTCCTCACTAAGAGAAAGTAGTAGGGAAAAGGCTATACATGGAATTTCGCTACAGTTTTGAGTGAGTAGGTAGACAGACAGATATTAATTTTACCAATACTCTTCTCTTTGTAAGGACCTAAACTATTTATTTAGTCAGACCCCTTCTCCTAACTCCCTTTTCCCAGAAGCTCAGCTGGCCAAGCAACTGTAGTTTGTGTCCCAGGAGTAAATTCAATTCACTTTCTTCTATGAAAACTATTTTGTAATAGCAAATAGCTTCCAGCTTAGCCTTTACACTTGAAAAAGAGATAAAAGTGGATGAAAGGGCAACAAACTGCTGTTGAAATGGTAGTTTGGGCCTTCAATAGAAAGGGATGAAACTTCAAATGTGTCACTATTTTCTCCTTCGGCCCCTTCACACTTACCACCCTTTTCCATACCATATACTCCCCCAATCATCCATCTCATATAATGGGTGCAGACATTTGAGAGACCAGGCCCCAGCTGTGCATCATTGGGAGCAGGTGCATGTCTGATATCATCAGAAGAGACCAGCCAGCCATATTTGAAAACTATATGCTGGTACTGCATATCCCTGATCCTTCTATGCATCTCCTTTCCAAATTGTTATAAGTATACAGAACTAAATGGGGCTGTTTCAAGAATGTTTTCCTTAAACAATCAGCAGCTCTTTATGGATGGATTAAAGAACTCAAATTGCTAGACTTTTCTCTAACAATTTAAATACCAAACCACATTTGTTTAAGGTTAAGATTTAAAAAAAAACAAACAAACAAACAACCACCACCACTAGTGGTGTAGTTTAAATACAATTCATAGATCTGATTCTCCATTATCTTCCATCTTGTGTAGTCATTTACATCCATACACAGTGAGCACAAAATAGGTATACAATACTGTCAAATCAGTTTTACATCTGTTTTTCACACGTGTAAATGACTACACAGGGTGACAGACAATAGAGAATAAACCCCAGGTATGGCAGTAAGAGTACAGTAAATGTACTCTCCTAGTAAATATTTTAAAATGCAAGGAAGATAAGGTACACAGCTTGCTCCCATCGAAAAAGGGTCATTTTTGCTGTAGGTCAGGCTGAACTTTAGTGATACCGAGTTTGCAGTTCTCCATGTGAAGGAGAACATAGCATCCAGGAAAGCAAATTTCCTCCACAGGAAGAGACACAAACTGAAGAGAGACAAATAGAATATAAGCCTCTGAATATTATTATAACACCATGTAACATTTGCTGGTTTCCATTTTGGAGGGGGGGGGGGAAAGAGAGAGAGTTAGGGATGTGGAACTGACCTCGCAGAATGCCCTGAAGCTTCCTACTTAAGGACTAGATTCTCATTTGGTGCAAATCAGCCTAGCGCCATTTACTTCACTGGTGCTGATTTATAGTAGTTGAAAACATGATCCTGGTGCTTTTGGCAAATATCAGTAATGTACAATACCTATGGCTTGGAAAAGGCTAGTTAAGCTTCAGAAGTGTATTAAAATGAATACAAATTTGCAAGACAGCAACAACATGTGAGTTAGCTTCTATACAAAAGACTGAGGAATAAGTCCCGCTTTGACTTACCTACTAATTTCTCGATTTCATTGTGACTGTATGCAGTGTAAATAAGGCCACGGGTAAAATTTTCAAAAGTTCCTAAGTGCCTTAGAAACCTAAGTCCCATTTTTCAAAACGGACTCAGGCACTTGGAACCTAAGTCTTATTGCAAGACAATGGGACTTAGGAGCATAAGCATCTAAGTTACTTTTAAAAATTGGACTTCGGTGCTCTTGAAAAAAAAATGTACTCATTGTCTATAACAGTGGTGGGCAACCTGCAGCCCATCAGCGTAATCCGCTGGTGGGCTGAGAGACAGTTTGTTTACACTGACCGTCCGCAGGGATGGCTGTTCGCAGCTCCCAGCACGTCCCTGCAGCCCGCACCAATTCCCACAGCTCCTATTGGCTGAGAACGGCAAACTGCGGCCACTGGGAGCTGCAGGTGGCCATGCCTGTGGATGGTCAGTGTAAACAAACTGTCTTGCGGCCTGCCAGTGAATTACCCCGACAGGCTGCGTGCTGGTCTATAGGGGGGCTTTTGGCACTGGGGTAGCTGTACCAATGCAAACCCTTGGTATAGATGTATGGCATCAGAGTAAACAATGACTTGCAGCTTATGCAGATATAAGTTGCACAGGTGCAAATCAAGCTAGCAGTCTATACAAGGAATTTGCTCTAGTGCAGACAAGGTCTTACAAAAGTGCTCTCACTGAACACAATACATTGTTTAGTACACCTCAGAAGGACAGCCAAAGTGAATTCTGTTTAAGCCTAGAGGTGGGAGAGACAAGAGAACTTATCTCCATAGTTTCAAAGGAGAAAACATGATTTAGAAGTGCAATTCCCTAATGTCTAGGCTGGGAAATCTGGCTAGATAGCAATGAGGAATAGGAAGAGTGTGCTTCTCTGGGTTGCTTTCCCTTTTTAATAAGGAATATGTGCATGAGAACAACATCTTTGGTTTTTTGAGATCTATCTATCATAGCTGCTCAATCCTCTACTGAAGTTACGGTGTTCACTTGGAGTTGTTACAATAACCCCTTCTGCATTGAAACTCCTGGATTCAGGATGGGGGAAGGGGATCCTTTAGGTTACACTGAACAATAACACATTTTCCTGAAAACAGTTATTATAAAAGGGTGAAGAAAATGATAAATTAAATGGTCTTACAAAGATTTCTATGAAAGGGATAGTCAATTTTAAAAATAGGAATTAAAAATCCCACATATTTTTGTCTGAAAAGGTCTAATACCCACTGGTATTTGTAACTCCCAAGATTTCTGGAACTGAAAGAGGTTATAAGAGAACATATTCTTTTAATTTTTCCACTTTGTTTGCTTTGTGCATTTGGCAGCATTTTGTGTACCTAATCACTGAAATGCTCTGTGTAGCCAGTCAATTTCTCTTCGTAAGAATAACAGGGGAGAGACAAAACATTTTTAAAAACAGGAAAATGTGACTGTAAAACAAAACTGGCAGGGGGAGATAGGGGCAGGTGTAATACCTGAAACGACTTTAAACAGTATTTTTTTTTTTTTTTAAAAAAAGTGTATACTTTATGTTGAGAGTTTCCCTTTAAGTATCAGCAAGTCCTACTTCCAATAAACAGATCCCACATTTGTGGCTGGTACCACCATTTTTATGTGCAGGTCAGGTGACCAGCGTTCTTTATTTCCACATCTACATGACAGTCTTGAATTCACAGCCTGATTCATGTCCTGGTAGAATGGTAACCTACCCAAATTCCTGTTAAATCCAATAGCTGTTGGATCAGAAGGTGGCTTTATTTTTATTTAATGTTAGTTAGCTCAAGGACACTGGTATATGACTACCTACAGTGGCCCACCAGAGCAGTTAGGCTCCTGATATCAGCAAAAATCCTTATGGTCTGATATTCAAAGCTGCTAAGCATCTACAGCTCCAACTGACTTCAACAGAATTTGTGGGGTCTCAACACTTTTGAAAAATCAAGTCATTAGTGACCACCAGCTGAAAAGATGAGATATGTTATGACAAAGCATAGTCGGGGGGCTTACTCTCCCTTGCTCTACATCAGTAAGAATACAATCGATGGTCGGGGTCCACAGTTTTGAAGCAGCATTTCCATTCATCAAGATAATTTACTGAAATCATTATAGAAGTGGTAAGGATACTGTGAAATGCAACCAATCTGCACGTGCACAACCTTGTAAAACCTTTTGGTAATTTTCACATCTTCAAGTCACCAGTGAAGACTGCAGAATGTATTAAGCACAATGACAAACTTTCTAAAGTCACCAATATAAAATGTAATATACCAGCTTTTACTCAATGCAAAACACAGGGGGATACACTCACCTAAAATGGACATAAAAAACCAACAATATTTTACAAACAGAACCAAAGCAAAAGAACATTCCCAGTCTAGTTTTACACTTGCCAAGCTCTACACCTAGAACAAGTTAAAAAGCACTGGTTGTCACAGTGTGGTTGTTCAGAGGACTCTACTAATGCCCCAAAGATGACACCCCTCCTGTAACTGCTGGTGAGGCTCCTCAATAGTTTTAAACTAGTGCAATAGGAATGGACTTAAGTCTAGGTCCAAAGAGGTTTTGAAGATGGAGCTGGAGTTGTTGCAATGTCCTGGGCAAAAGATATTGAGAGAAAAAAAAATCAGATCCTGACAAGGTTGTGGGATGGAAAGTGGACTTGTAGGGGAAGAGGGATCAGACAGGAGCTTTAGGCTTCGAACATCAGGAGTGAACAGTTCCTGGGTCTGGTACGAGAGCTGCTGTAATGTCAAGAAGTGTTAATACAGTTGGCCACATTCTGAGGTCTGGCCAAACTGTGCTTAGTGCATGCCCCAAGGCGGGAAACGAAGATGACTTTATATCACCATTAGGCCCCTCGATCCTAGGGCCAGCAGAGATCTGATTAAGCCTCCAGTGCAATTTTCACCCTACTGCCAATGGCCATTCTAGTAGCAGAAAATCACTTGGCACCCTTTCTCCAGCTGAGCACCTTATCCCAGCAGCTTCAAAGTGGGGTGGCACAGAGCCAGCATAGGCATGCTGAGGGAACCCCAACCTGGCCTGTTAAGCCAGCTTTATGTCCTCTTTATGCAGCTAGAGTGGCACAAAGGATTCTTGGCAATCTTAGAATCAGACCCATTTTAGGGACATAACAGTGCAAAATATTCTTAGTGACCTTAAAAATCAAGCTCATTATAGGAAACAGACTTTAAACTGACATGTATACACTAATTTAAAGGTATCAAATACATTTGATATTCATGTCTCCCAAACAGACCCACAGTTGAATTGTACCAAATGTTTTTCCTGTGGCTGATCATGAGTGGAAGGGAAAAATGCACACAGGGCATGAACATATCAACATACACGAACCCATGAAAGTACCACATGTGGCAACATTGACTTGTTTGAAAAAAAAATAGCATAAAAATAAAGCTGCAACACAGGGAAAAGATTAAATTTGAATTTAAAAAACATTTGTTTAAAAATAGTACTTGTAAATCCACATCAAAAAATGATTATATGTGGAGGTATTTTTAGCAAGAGCTTGACCCTTATCAGAATCAACTAACATCAGAATAATTTCCTTTATAAGTGACATCTTCCATTCTGAAGTTCTCATGGTCATATTACAATTGTGTTTTACTCTACACTTCCTTTTATCCTCGAAATCAGAAGTTACGGCAGTTATACAGTGATAGTAGAGGTGACACATCCATTCTAAACCCCTAACGCAGTATGTCTCATCCAGTGGTACATATACTCAGAGGTCTTCCAGAGGGTACCCAATTCATCTAGATCAGTGTTTCTCGACCACCGGCGGTGTTTGCAGCCTCAAGGATGGTCATGGGACGGGTTTATGGGGTTTTCAAATGGAGGGCTGGCATTAGGAGGTGGTAAGCAGGGTAACTGCCCCATGCCATAGCTGAAGCTAAGTTACATGTTTCAGCCCCAGGAGGCAGAGCTCAGGCTTCAGACAAGGGTCACAAGTGCAAAACAGGCTCAGTCTCACATTGAAATGCAAGTACAATACCTATATTCCAAGGGATAGATTTTATAATTATATGCTAAAATTAGAAAGTAAGCAATTTTTCAGTAATAGTGTGTGCTGTGACACTTTTGTATTTTTATGTCTGATTCTATAAGCAGGTAGTTTTTAAGTGAGGTGAAACTGGGGGTAGTCAGCACAAGTCAGACTCCTGAAAGGGGCACAGTCGTCCAGAAAGGTTGAGAACCACTGCCTTAACTTATTCCCAACAATTTGCCTTGGGGCTGAAACTTCATTTTTTTGCCTGAGCCCAGAGATGATATAGATATATAGATATATATATTTATTTATTTATTTAAAAGCAGTGATGATGAAACAGAGACTTTTTTAGTTATCGGAGTATAAAAATGGTTTAAAGTTATTAGGAACATTGTTCAGATGTTTGGAGCTCAAAATAACTGAAACTGCCTTGTCTTAAAACTAAAGTGTTGGCATACACTTAATCCAGAATTATTAACATATCCTTCACATGGATTTGAAATAAAATTATGAACGTTCAACAAGAGCAGGACACTGCTCTTCAGTGCATGCTTAAGTAGCACCCAAAATGCTGCAGGGATGGATGTGTGATAGTACAATCAATCATTTTCATAGCCATTGCTGAGCAATGTCTATGTCAAAAGGGGAAAAACAACAAAGTTAGATCTGAAAACCTTTCTAAGTATTATTTAATGTACGTAAAGCACTAGAGGGTCAAGATGCTCAGTTGGTGTAAACTGATGTAGCTCTACTTAAGTTAATGGAGCTATACTGATTTACGCTAGATGTGGGTCTGGTCCTATTAGTGCTAAATACTGATACTAGAATACAGTTATTATACAGCTCCTCTATAATCACAGAGTGCCACAACAGCAACCACTGTACTAACACATGTGCAGGCAGTTGGCCAGGATACTAGCACTATTGCTGGCATCACAGCTGGTGCACATGAGCCCACCACCTGCCTAAAACAGTGTTCTGTTGTGGGGTGGGAGTACACTTCACTCCATCTCTACTTTTCCCTCCCTGCCTTGGCACCAGTCTCCTGTCAAACACATGCAAAAAAAACTAAAACTGCTCGAAGTGGCCACTGAGCCTGCCTCAGCTGTATTTTTACCTGTGGTGCTCTGTTCCTTGATACATCAGCACTGCTTAGAAATCCTGTCCCTAAACAGGGCAGGAAATCATTGATGGGACCCTGGACTGTAGAGGAAAATTCAAGCATGTATTTGTCAAATACAGTAAAGGAGATCTGCTTGCAGATATTCCATGAGTGGATAGATGCTAAATGACAATTATTAACTCAGCTGTAGTCACATTATTATAGTCACTTCCAATGTATGTAAACTCTAAACTTGGTCCTGGAATACCAGATAAGAACTGCTCAACTTCATTTTCCTATAGCAATAATCCTATCTTTTCAATATGTCAACCTGTGTAACTGTTGAATGCTTAATGTTTATAACCAACTCTAATAATGATTTAGAAGTGCATCCCAAATAAGTAAATGATTATGGAGACATATTACCTTGAAATTGAAAGATTAGGGGACGGATCCATAAGAGGATAAACTGTGAGTTTGAGTATCTCTGATTTCGTTGGTTTCATAAGCTATGTAATGTTGGGCTCATTCAGTATTTGGAAAGGTGACATCAAGGGGGAAAAAGGAGTTAATGAAACATATAGGTTCATAAGTTTTAATGCCTTTGTGATCACATAGTTAGACCTCTTGCATAATAGTAGGTGAAATCCTAGAGCCTGTAACTCCTGCATTAAGACCAATAATTTGTGACTGAATTAAGTATATTTCATACACAAAACTTTTGCTTACTAGACAGAAATAGGACTCCTGCTGAAAGAAACATACTTTTTCCTTTAACTGAATAAGCAAACTACAGACTTGGGCACTGGTGTCACCAGTCCAGTTTCTTACTGGAACAGATTTATTATAAACAACCATTATCCTAATTTGGGGGCAAATCCCAATTACTTTACTAACACGAGTATTCCCCTGGACGTCAATGAGACTACTCCTGTATGTACGGCAGGCAGTATTTGAACACTGATTTTAGTCACTTGGATTCTGAACTGTGCACATGAAGCTTTATGACTAATTTATTCTTGCAACAATGCATACATATATATTTATGGCTGCAATTACACTTGGATGCTGAACCATTAATTTCAGTGATTTAAAACTTTCGGGGGGTGGGGAGAGTCTTTGTAGAGCTAATAATTCCGGGTTATTCTAGATGGGAGGTGTCATCCCCTCACCCCCAAATTTTTGGGAGGGGGGGAGGAAGGAGGGAGGGCTGGGGCATAGTTAGCTGAATGGAATATCTTCAAACCATTCCAACTCATTTTACAGAATCATATGTCCCCATCTCTGTTTTACTCGCATTCTGCCATATATTTCATGTTACAGCAGTCTAGGATGATGACCCACCACACATTCATTTTAAGAACCCTTTCACTGCAGATCTGAGAAAATGCAAAGAAGGTACCAATGTGAGATTTCTGAAGATAGCTACTACACTCAACCCAAGATTTAAGAATCTGAAGTGCCTTCCAAAATCTGATCGGGATGAGGTTTTTCAGAATTCTTAAAAGAGAAGTCTTAAAAGAGAAACTACAGAACCTAAACCACCACTATAGTCAGTCTGTACTAAAAACAACTAATGATACTAACAAAACAAACAACTATAAAAAGAACATGAAAGAGAGGCGGCACACTTAAGGTGGGCACGCTAGAGATTCATCTCAGGCTGAGGCAGCAGAGAAGGAACTGAATGCGGTTCACCTGCGCATCCCTATACAGACTCAGCATCCAGCATGAGTAGGGACGGCTTTAGGGCGATTCCCCCAATTCCCAGGAATTGGGCCCTGCCTAAGAAGGCCCCGCACCCTCCACCGAAGTGCCACCGGAAACAGCAACAACCGATTGAGCTGCCACCAAATTGCCGCTGCTATCTTCGGTGGCAGCTCAATCGCTGCTGCTTTCTTTGGCGGCATTTCGGCAGCAGCTCTTTCGAATTGGGCTCTGCACGTCCTAAAGCCGGCCCTGGGTATAGGCCAAAGAGGCATTGGAGATTTTTTCCACTATCAATCAAGGGCTAGAGAGATGCCTGTGCACCTGAAATGGAGAGTCCATAGGGACTTAACTGGAAGAAGAACTAAAAAAAAAAAATAATAAATCTACCCTACTGCACACTTTCTATATGAATTCATAAAGAATCTGAAAGCCTCCTGCAATTGGATCAACCACCCTCAGCTCTCACTGACTGCAGCAAGAGCACCTTGCAAAATTGAGCTTTCTATCCGTATTGAGGGCAATAAAGAGAGAGAGAGCGCGAGCGCTGGGGAGACCATACTTTTGGCATTTGTTCTATTAACATTTCAGACTTTGCATCGAAGTAATGCCTGACTTTATTTCCCCCTAAGCTTTTTACCTAGTATTAAACATCCATAATCCCATAGTAAGAAGAACATCAAACTGTGGAATATTTGAAGCTGCTCCCCAGGTCACTACATAAAACAAATGAAAAAATACTGCTTTTTTTTTTAATTAGTGTCATACTGTACTCTCTTGTGTACTAGCACTTTTAATAAATCCAAATCAATGAAAATATTATACAGTGAATTATGATTCTGCATTCCTTTCCATGAAAGCTTCCCAACTTTTTAAACACCCAAACAAGTTAAAACTGTAGTTTTGATTCCTTCTAAAGTTTTGCCTAAATTTGGAACACATTTCGAGACCAATTAACTTTATGCCAAGACTATGGCCAGGCCTATACTTTAATTAAACCAGTGCAACTCTGTGTAAAGTAATGTTAAATCCATGGCGTTAACCAGTGAAAACTCCTGTACAGACACACAAACTGATTGAAACCTGGTTTATGTTATTTTAGCTTAAGTTAGTGGCACAAGCTAAATC
The DNA here is from genome assembly GCF_016161935.1 of Mauremys reevesii. Classification (NCBI taxonomy): domain Eukaryota; kingdom Metazoa; phylum Chordata; order Testudines; family Geoemydidae; genus Mauremys; species Mauremys reevesii. Next base: position 45,734,652 of record NC_052633.1, on the reverse strand, counting down.
AATAAACTAATTTAAAAATTGGCTTCTAAGAGCAACCACACAGGAGTTTACACTGGTTTAAAGTAAAATCTACTAGAAACAATGTAGTGAAACATGTGCAAGTTGTGTGTAGATATGCCCTAAGATTTGAGTTAAAAACAGTGCTAGTTTAAGTTCTCTGCCTAGCTAACACATGGCTCTCCCCCCACTCTTCTCCTCTCTCTATTTGTAACTCATCCGTTCCCTTTCCTGTTGCATCAGGAAACTCTAAATACAGTGGCTTCTGCAGGGCGCTGTTATAATTACCACAGTGTACTGCAACTGTGAAACTTATGCAAAGTATGTAACAACTACTTCAACAAGCTAGAACAGGCAGAATTTAATGTGGTTATTTTGGCTTTCTAGAAATCCTGACTAACAGTTCACCAAGAATGAAAATGTTACATTTTTTGGAAAATATTTAATTTGGCATAAAAATTTTAAGACATAACATTTTCCCCTAAGCAGCTCTCATTATAAAATAAAAGCATCGGCTTTACAGACCACTAAAAACTTTCATAAGAAGTTGAACACAGTGAGCTCTGAAGGAATGCTAGTACAGAGCTCCTATTCCCCTGACCTTTTATAACTTTTGTTTTATCCTGTTTCTCAAAACAAATCTAGACCAATAATAGAATCTTTAGAGCTGTGAAAAATGCACTCATCAGTACAAAAGAGATGTATTAGCAATAGCTACCATTTTCACCAACTCCTGTGAGAACATATTTTAATCACCTTCCGAGGATTTTATTTACTTGACTTTAGTTCTGTGGTGATGTATTATAAACCCTGTCAAGCCTCTGGAAAAGGTTCCCCCCACCCACTGAGTAATCCTGGTTTAAAGTTTACTACATTTTCTGAAATGTAGTAAGTCAAGCATTCTTCAGAGTTGAAAGTTTCAAAAAAGAAACAGCAGACGTTCAAGACAAAAACATACACTTCTGTCTTCTCCCATTAAAGAAATTATTTTACACACACACACTATACATATACACACACTTTAAAACAATTAAGCATTCAAACAAATAGACAAAAGGATAATCCAGCAACCTGTAAGAAATCTTAAACAGCAATTTCAAATATTTCAAAATACAGAAAACAATCACTTTTTCTAATCTATAATGTCGTTTCTGACTGGTTAGGGTGCTTCCTTTTATTTTCTTTCATTCAAGTTTGTACTATACCTATAGAAACTCACTGATTGTTTATGCTTGAGAGATCAGATTTGCTCAGTGCTATACAAACATCTTTATAAGACATTACAAAAAAATAATAAATGTGAGATTTCTCTACACTGATGTTTATTAGAAAAGCTGAGAGTCTGGTTAAGTCCATGTAAGGTCATTAATGTCAAACATATTTCATATGCAACTGATCAGGTCAATGCAAGGAATAAAATAATACAAGCCTTACCAATTTGAAAAAACTATTTAATCATAATACAGCAAACTAACAGTTATAAACTAAAAGTGTATTTGGTCTCTTTCTCCAATCCCTCCCCCATACATGCACATTCATAGAACAGTACTGTGTAAGAACTATTTCTTAGATTTTTCTAAAGAGTTTCATGCTTTAAATTCTGACCATGCCAGTTATACTCCTTATCCCATAAATTAATGAGATCACTTGACATACATGTTTATAAAAAAGAAAACTGAAGCAAGAGGAGAAAAAAACCCCACGGAGCTGTCAAATGGTATATAGGATTACAGGTATAGCATCTTGATACTTTAAACCCATCATCCTGAAAGTGAAACATTTGTTACCTGAGGCCTGGTCTACACGTGGGGGGGGGGGGGGAGAGAAAGAGAGAGAATCGATCTACGAGAATAGCGTAGCTGAAGTCGACACATCTTAGATCGACTTACTTCGCGTCCTTGGGGCGCGGGATCGATGACCGCTGCTCCCCCATCGACTCCGCTTCCGCCTCTCACCCTGGTGGAGTTCCGGAGTTGATGGGGAGCATGTTCGGGGATCGATCTAGATGAGACGCGATACATCGATCCCCGATAGATCGATCCTGCCGATCCGGCGGGTAGTGTAGACATACCCTGAGACTAGCAATGGTTTGCTTCATTTTAACGTTTTCTAAATGCCAGTTTTATCTTCAAACTCCAAGAAAACCCTGTCTATGACATAGAAATTGCTGTGAACAGAGCTACATGAAAGGATTAATCAACAGCATTGTATGTCAGTCTCTAAACAAGGCCAAACACTGAATCAGAGTTAGATTCCTCATGAGCAGTTACACCCAGTTAATCTGCTTGAAAGCAGCAAACTATGTAAATCTACTTATACTGATGAGATAAAACATTACACTCATCAAAATGTAACAAGAACTATTGTTACCAGGCAAAACTGTTAAAAATAAATTTAAAAAAAATCACTGGGCTTTCTTACAGCAGCTCAGATACTGATCCAGCATCTACTGGTGAGACTCAATGGTTACTTCATCCTAAACCTAAATAGCTACTTGCTTTGGCCCCCAAAACTCGGGAGATGAGGAAAAGTGGGCTGGGCTGAACACAGTGATTTAAAATCCCAAATCAAATGTCTACAGCAGCTCTACAGATACGAAGAGCAGATGGAAGGGAGGAGGCCCAATTTTCCATCACATTGGCATTACGCGGGCGTAAATCTGTTTACTTCATTGTTGCTACCTTGGATTTACACAGGCATAACTGAAAGGGGAAAATTCAGGCTCCCTATATACGTAGGTTGTAATGAAGAGAGATCTAAAAGAGTCTACAGCAGAGGGTGAAAAGGTATACCACTTATTATAGACTCTTCACAGTAAACAGAATATCCTCCTTTAAAAAGAAGAGTAAAAATATTAGACTATATTTAGCCACTTTCACATAGCATGTATGATCACAACTGTTTTGACAGAAACTACTGAAGGATAAAACCAACTGGGATAGGCAATGCATTGTCCACATTCTTCAGCCAGACTTGAAGTTGCATTCTGTTTTTGTCAGGGCATTACCTGCCAAGTTACTACTCACTTCTGCAGCATCCAACTTTGACATGAGCTCAGTAGGAGCATTTTTAATGTGCTCGTCTGTCCGCAATGCAGGCAAATCCTATTTAACACAGATGACTTCAGAGACCAGAGCTTACTGCTCACCCTACCACTATAGAAGAGGAAAAGATTAGGCATCACCCACCTCTGTCTGACCTGAAAATGAAGTAGCTGACTGGCTCCTAGGAGCCTGAGTACACAGAGAGCTAGAAACAGATAGCATGCATAGTACTATAATCACAGATTCCTTTGTAAAATGAACATTACTTTTAGGCAACAAATAGATTATGTCAGTGAAATCCTGGCCCCATTGAAACCATTGGGATTTTTGCCATGGATTACAATGAGGCAAAATTATATTATAATTCCTTCCCACTGAAGCTGACAGCATACTTCTTGCCTTTTGCTGATAGATTGCAGTCAACTTTCAGTTACAATCCAGCACCAACCAGAAATTTTGACCAAAAAACCCAGATTTTATCAAAGATTCAGGATTCTATTAACATCTTACACCATTCTGCTACCACTTATAAACACATTATAATTAAAAAGCCAGCATGGGCTATCCAAGAGTATTTACTTTTCATTTTTTAAATTCTTTTAACGTCTTCTCTGGCTCATATACTGGATACTCCCTTTTAGCATAAAAGAAAACCAGCCTCTTCGAATAAAATACAAATACAATTTTTTTGAAAATGGATTAGATTTAATTGTACATCAATAAATCCACTTTATATCAAATGGAGGGTTAGACTCGTATCCTGTGACACTAATTCATCCATGCAGTTGAAGTCTCAGTGAAAATGAAATCACCAAGTCACTCTTATTCCCAATGAAGTCAATAGGAGTTTTGCACAGACTTCAATGGGAAAAGGCTCAAACTCCAGCTCCCTATGTAGGAAATGTTTGAACAGAGAATGGCTAAACACTAACAAAAGAAAGCTCTGGTACCCGGGATCTTAGGACTACATAATACCCATGCATTCATTTCCTCCTCTGCTACTGAAAAAGAAAAAAAAAAGTCTGTTTGTTTTTCTAATTCAGTCAGGCCTTTTAGCTCTTTGAATCTAAGGAGTGCACTGTGAAAAGAAGAGCATCTTATCAGCATGCTCCAGACCAGCAGGCTAACTCAGATCCTTGCACAAAACATACAACCCCTTCAGTAAAAAGGCCTCGCCCTTAGAGTTTTCCTCCCTATTTCCTTGCTAACACCCTGTTGCATGCTAACAAACAAATGAACACACCAGACCCTAAGGTGCCTTACTTAACTATCCTTTCAGGTAATGTAAGAAAATAGCGTCTAATACATTGGCTTCCCTTACAAAGTATGCAGACACACGATACAAGAGCTGCATTATGGTTGTATCTGAGGGATTTATTAAAAAGAAAAAACCCACCCAATAATCATATTTTATTACATATAGACACACACTTCAAATGCAAGATGCAATGATAATGACACATTGTTGGGTGTCATCTGCAGAATGTTGTTGAGATATCATCATAAATGGTTTGTATTGTAAGGATGTTTCTTTAAAATGGGAGAAGAGAGCAGCAAATTATGAAAGCTCACTTAAACTCCAAGATAAACCTAACACTATCAGAGGGGTAGCCGTGTTAGTCTAGATCTGTAAAAAGCAACAAAGTGTCCTGTGGCACCTTATAAATTAACAGATGTATTGGAGCATAAGCTTTCGTGGGTGAATACCCACTTCGTCAGATGCATGCATGTACACTGTTGCACTGGTTAATTATCATAATCCTAATCATTCACATGCTTATTTATCAGAGAAACATGCATGAATTTGAATTTAATTTTTTTAAATTAAAATCAATAATTCCATGAAACCCTGTAGCAAAGTGACGCTCCGTTACAACGTAATGTGATCTGATATTTCTATCTTTAATGCATCCCAACTTCAGACAGAATGACAATGCCTCCTGCACCATTATGATGATAAATTAATTTATTTCCACTGCTAAGGGGTGCGGGGGCAGACTCAAAAGGTGATTTGTGTTTCTCCCTCCCCAGCCCACAAGAAAATAAATGACAGTGTGTGGTGGTGGTGAGTTGATTGACCGAAAAAAAAAAGACAACCAAGCATCTTGCCACGGACTTCTAATCCATTTAACCTTTTCTATACAAGCACAGGGTCCTCACTTTTTCTGACAAACCTGAAGTACATGATTTTTGTTTGTTTGGTCAAAATTTAATGAAAACTGGTCTGTTTTGTAAGAAATACTAGTGTGACAAAGCCAATTCTAAAAATCACAATCAGGAAACAGTTTTCCAAGTCTCTCCCACCCCCACCGCAGCAGAGGATGTTGGTCTAACCATTCCAGCTGTTTTCAAAACTTAAGACGCTAAAATGTTCGTTTCAAAACAGTTCCATAGATGTGAATGGTTCAAGTTTATCAAAACTATCTGTCTGCTCATAAAATGTCACAGGATTTCCCTTGTACTGCTAGGGGGACCGAGAGGGGGGTGGGGAGAGGTGAAGCAGAGGTTTTTTGGAGGGTATGGGGTTTTTTGTTTGTTTTGAAAGCACGTTCGTCCTTTTTGTCATTTTATCAGAAAGGAAAACAAACATTCAGCCTGAAGTTTCGATTTTCAATGCATGTTGCAACTTCACTCCTTAAAAAAACCAAAACGTGTTGCAGAGCTCAGCAAAGCCAGGGCTCCCTGGGCGGTACACAACACGCCCCTCCCGGCTGAAGTCGCCTGACCGACACCAGATCGCCTCTTTCGGGCACTCAGCAAGGTCCCCACCACGCAGCCTCGGAGAGGGGACTCTCGCTCGGCACAAGCCAGCGGGACGGGCGCAGCTGAGCGCCAAGAGACTGAAAGTTACAGCCCCTGCCACTCACCCCCCCCCCGCCCCCGCGACGTACCCACTCCTCCCCCTCCCGGGGGGGGGCGCTGCTCTCTTACCTGTTTCCTATAGGGAGTCCTGCTGCCGCCCGCCGGGTTACTGCTGCTATTGGGGAAAATCATCGCCCCGCCTAAGCCCCAGCTTCCCCTCGGGATGGGCAGCAAGTTTTGTGCCAACTTGCGCGCAGGGGCGGCTGCGGTGCGGGGCGAGGTGCCTCCTCCCTCCCCGGCGGCGGCGGCTGCCTCCGAGCCGGAGTTCCGCGCACGACGACGCCTCTCGCCCCCTTCCGCTCCGGGGAGCAGCCGCGCAGCGCCTACCGTACGAGCAGCAGCAGCCGCGACCCAAGAGAGTTCATTGATCTGGCGGCGGCGGCGGGCGCTTCCCCAGCAGCGGCAGAGCCGATCCCACCTACCAGCGGCCTCAACCACCGCCCAGAGAGAGAGCAGCGCCGCCGGAGACAGCCCACAGCAGGCTCTGCGCCCGGCCCCTGCGCCCGGCCTGCCCAGCACGCCGCCGCCTCCTGCCCTGGCCGCTCTGCTCTGCGCAGGGGCGCTCGGCTGCCGCCCAGCGCGCGGGGCCCCGGAGGAGCAGGCGGCGGCCGCCCCTGTCCCGCCGAATGGTTGCTTCTGGCCCCCGCATACCGCACATTCCACGGTGCAGCCAGCAGCTCCCTGCGCACCAGCGGCGGCAGCACTGCGCCCCTGGGCTAGGCGCTCCGCGGCCAGGCGAGCGAGCGAGCGCACCGGGGGCAGGAGGGGCGTCGCCTCCGCTGCACCTGGGGAAGGGCCCGCATATGCAGCCAGATGAGGGCTAGTCTAGCTCTTTGATCTGCAGGGCCAGCAGCAAAGCACCCCCTCCCCCGCAGCCCTCCTTCCCCTGACTGGGTAGAGCTGCGCCTTCAATAAAGCTCTGCAGCCTGGCCCGGACGCACAGTTCAGGCGCACAAATGCAGGGAGAGACAGGGCCAGAACCGGCCACCCTAAGGGTCTGCACGCTCCACCTCTAGCCCCAGGTGGAAACCAGGTGCAAATCCACAATGGATCGAAACTCGTTAAATGGCTCAGAAGGGGGCGACTTCTCATGTGGCCAGGGGTCTGAACACTAGCACCTGGAGCTGGAATTTTGGAGTGGCTCAAACCAAAACCTTGGATCCAAACACCCCCAAACTTTGGGGCTAGAAGCCACCGGTGAGCCTATCTAAAAACTTACATAGTCAGAAATCTAGTTCAAAACTTTGCAGTTTGTGCACATCTCTTCAGATATGTGACTTCCTTTCCTACACATACACAGGCTCAGAGAGGAATTGCAAGTTTACTTTTCCAAAGGACCCCTGTTCCGTATGTCGTCAATATGAGTTTTGCCAGTGATTGATTTCGCCTGTGTGAAATCTACTGGATTGTCCCTCATGGCTTGAAAGAACAAAAGTCATTAAGTCCACAACCTAGCCTTATGGTCTGAGATAGCTAGCACAGTTTTGGGGAATTCATCCATCCTACCAATCCCTCCAAATAATTTTTGTTGAAGTTTGAGGGAAATCCAATTCCCCTCCACCACCCCCCACCAAAAATGTAGGGCCATGGGGAGTTTTGTAGTTACTGGAAAATTAGATTCCTAGCATTTGTTGAGAGAAAGGGAGGCAAATGCCTTCCAAATTTTAGATGTGTTACTCAGAACTGTGAACCCTTTTTGTTGTGCCCCTATCATTGGTTACGACTGGTTTCATCTATAAAATAAAATTAGACTTTGTTCAACTCTGTAGTTTCATAGCCGTGACTCTGTAAGAAGACCTTCCAATGAGGACACCTAGTTCCAAGGTTTCCTTCGGTATTTTTTATTCTCTTTGATAGTAAGCACTCACTCCAAAAATGGATTGGGAACATGGATTGCTAGGAAGAAACATAGATTTGCCACTTGGTTCACCACTGAAATGTTGAGCTGCATACCAAAACATCTGTGCCAGCTCTATAGTGTTTGGTGCTGATAGCAACTTGGAAAATGTCCACCCCTCTCAACCTTCAGTACTTTTTGCAATAAGCAGTCACTAAACATTTTGGTGCCATAGCATTTTGCTGCTCTAGACAACAGCCTAGGCTAGTATAGCCAACACTGAAAAAGCAGTGCCGCTTGGCAGAACTGTTTTCTGTGTAACAGTAAACACCACCAAAATGCACAAAAAACCCCACACACCACCTAAAAACTGAACTCATCCACAGTTACATTCCATGTTAAACCTGACCTCTGAATAATTGTTCAGAACTAGTCAAAAACCACTCCTGATGTGTGGTATGTGCACATGCTATCTTACTTCTGCATGCTTTGAATTATTTCCAAGGGAAAAGAAGAACTGCACAATGCTGGCAGCACAGTCTTCTAGTAGTCGACAAAAGTGAGAAAGATCTTCATGAATCCTCTACTCTTACAAAATGACTTTGGAAGTAGGAGACACCTGGAATTGATATCTCCTTCCTTCCCCCAGATAACAAAAACTTCTGAGGAACTTCAGTTTTCCCTTGTTTCCCACCCTTTCCCAATACACTTAAAAACGGCGGGATGTAGACATTCCGTATTCCATCACAGGTATTCTTTAAGGCACCAATCATTGTGGTACTTAGATACCATTACAGGAATTAAAAATTTTAAGAACATTTCAAAAGGGAACTCTAAAAGCAGGAATTCTGCACTTTCATCCCCAGGTTGCCATTCTTTAGAGAGCATGTGGATTTCCCTCTCGTGGATTCAGCATGCGGCACATATTTTTTCATGGACACTACATACTTTGTTTTTCTAATGTTTGTGGTATAAAACATGTAACATTAAACCATTCTGTGAAAATTTGAATAGAAAACATCACCCTCAAGGGGTATTTGTTTTATTTATGCTTTTGTTTAAAGGAGATTTGCAATGGCATTTTCAGAGGAGAAAGTGTATTAGCCTTGGTGTCCTGGCCAAAGTAGCATTCAGCCTACCAAAATTCTCCCTGCATATATCCAAATGGATACAGTAATCTTCCTCAACTCTTGCCCTAAATTATGAAGTAGCCTTGCCTTGTGTGCTGTTAAACAATAGCTATGTTCTACCCCAGAGCTGGCAGTGGCATTTTAGTGATGTAATGGTGGGTTAAGTGATTTCTGTATCTGAGACTGAGTGTGCATGAGAGAGAGAGAGAGAAGACTAATAAGGCTCGACAGTATCTTCTGGGAGGAAAGGTGTTATATATGTTTAAGATTTTACTACGTGCTTTCCCCACATCTTTTCTAGGATAAAAGGATCATCACTTGTTTGCAAATAAGACCCTCAGTCTTACCCTGCTAAGAGTAAAAATATTGAAACAGGCTCTTTGAAATGTATACAGAAGTGGAAATGTAAATCACATTTGTCAAGGAAATTAATATTAATTGTGTTATAACAGATGTGAACATATGTGCTAGTATGCAGGCACCTTCCTGGTTAAAGTTATAAATATGCAATTCAGTTTGTTCCTGAGAGGAACATGGAGGTTCTAAAGGTACCTGGATTAATATTTTTACAGTTTCTTTAACTAGCAGGAGTTGCTCAGTCAAAAAAGGCAGCGGCTTGCAGAGCAGAGCTAGTTACATTTTGTAGTTAAAATCTTCATGCATTGCATGTTTATTGTTCAGAGATAGTTAAAAGATGTGTATTTGTAGATAAATTAAGGCCAGATCTGAGTTGAGCATACCACCAAGGGGTATCTGAACACCTAGACAGCAACAGGAAGCCTTCAAAGGAGCTAGAGAATATCTGGAAAACTTGGAAGCTTCCAAGTAATTACCATCAATCTCAGCAAACAGCAGATTGGTGAAACTAAACTCTTATTCTGTAAACAGTTCCACATACATAAATCACAGCTTCATGATTCAAATCAAATCCATGGTTTCTTACTGTACACAAAGCTAAATAAACTCTGTGGAAACCCTCCATCAAGGGTCAGTCACTGCTGTGGTGGGACAGGTAGTGTTTCTACCTCCCTACAGGATTCTGTTTTAGTAGGATAACTTTAGTTTCCACTCGGGGCTTCTAGAAACCTAGTCTGGATGTGCTGAATTCATGCATTCCGCCAGCTGCCCTGGCCATGTCCCCTTGTGAGCCAGTGCCACCTATATGGTGGGGGGGGGGGGCTGCCTACACACACCCCTGCTGCAGGAAAAGTTATGAGCACTTACTACTCTCCCCTTCCAGTTGGGTCTTTCTACCATCGTAGTCCTTTGTCACAGTATGTATCAATTTATGAAGCCCAGCCCACTGAGCAAAAGGATAAAATCTGTAATCAGTTCTGCAGTCAGCGCTGCTCCAAAGATGTTTCTCCTTTGTAATTTAATTGACTTTATTCCACATATAATGAACAGTGACATCTAAATCTAAAAGTGAGTGTGCCATACTGACACAAAGGAATGCTCAGAGTCAATTTACCGCACTGGGTAAAGATCTTCCAGTGTGTGACACAAAACAGGTCATGCAGTGGGATACTGAGAAACAGAACAATGCATAAGAAACACTTTAAAATATGCTAGATGGGATATGAAAACAAACTGCATGTTAGGGGTGCTGAGCATTTCCTGGGGGGAAAATGCTGTCAAGGGAGCTGACTGCATCACACAAAATCAGACTTTAACTTTAGCACTAAACTATTAAGAGCTGGAGCAAGAAAAGCATTTAAGATAATGGTCCATGGAATAAAGCAAACTAAATTACAAGGAAAGCTGCCTTAGAGACTGTTAAATAATCTCAGAATTAATTGCTTTTGTTTAAGCTTTATGTATCATAAGTTAAGTATCCAGATGACCAAAAGTAAAAAATAAATCATATTTTGCTAAATGAGAAAGTGAGGGAGAGGTCAGCAGAACATGGAAGAAATTAAAGTCATGAACATGCAAAGCGTCTTCAATTCATAAACTACAATATGACATTTTTCTTGGGAAAAGGAAGGACGTACTGAAGAAACAATGATTTCTGAAAAAAAACCGTACAAGTTACTAAGAGGCAGAAGAAAGATACACAAACAGAAAAAACTAAGAGAATGAGAAACAGTTGTTTAAGAACATATTCCTAACATTACAAAAATAGTCACAGGAATATATACAGAAGTCAAATAGTCAAAAGTAAGAATGCTACCTCTTGCCTACGTTCAAGAGCAAAAAGTAAAGACAGATCAGACTCTTCAGGGAAACCATTTTCACCAGCTGACTCAAAACAGCTGCAGCAAGATATCCAGATTTAAATTTTGGAATTTGGTTTTTAAAAATCCTGTATCACGACTGATATCACCCCCATTTTTGTTACCTTCACCTATCCAGAAATCCAGTTCTAATCCCACCCTAGCATTTCATCTCCTTTTTCAAAACAAGTTCTTCCTCTAGCGTAAATCTCTGATTCCCTCTCCCCTTTTTCCCATCTGTTCCACAGCTCTATTCTGTCTTTTCCCTGTAACTCTGTCTGAGTAAAATTCACTCTTATGAATGCTGCCAAATTTAGTGTATGCGAAATGCTCTGGCCACTGAGTTGGTTCTTCTTTTGAAATTTCCCCTTTAAAAAAATCTACCTTTCCATTTTAATTTATGACTGACTTCTGTGTTTTGTGAAATGTTGTATGAAGGACATATTATAAAAGCAAATCACACCATAATAGGTAATTTTTCTGATTTTCTTCATTGATTATTAGTGCAAAGAATGTGACTATAGTGAATGATACAATCTATTGTTAATACCATACCAGCACTTTGTAATATTATGGAATGTATTATTTATTTCTTGAAAGCCATGGTCAAGACATTACTTCATAAGAGCATTTCCACTGTCAAAACAAATGCCCCTTTGCTTATCATATGCTGTACATTCTGGGAAGTTTAAGTCCGACAGATATTACTGTAATGCATTATAATACAACAGGAATCTAAGGAAGTTGCTTATATTTGACAAATTAGGTAACAACACAGGACAAAAACCAACTGTGGTTTGTGAAAATAACCAAAGTGACTCAAAAGAGCTGAACTATGCCACTGGTATGATAATGATGCCAGACACTTGTTGGAACCTATAAAACAATCCAGATTCTATAAACAGTTGCCAGAATTACTGTAAAACAAAGTAATAAAGATGGAGTGAGAGGACAAAATATATAGGTAATATTAACCAGTAAAGCAGTGAAAACAGTGCAAGTTCATTACTTCAACAAGAGTTACATACACTTTAAGTAAGACTTAAAATATCCGGCTGCTCTGATATAATTATTTGAGTCACTATTCTGTACATTTAGGGAGGGGGGAGGAGTAGGTGGAGACAGGGAAAAGTTACCTACCACTTAACATTTTTAATGAAATGATAAATGATCTCTTGGAAATATTTGACTGTATGCATAATTATGAGTATGTTGAAACTAAGGATGATAATAAAAGAGAGAGAAAATCTGGAAATACCCAAACATACTTTGTAAAGCATCAAAATAAAGGTGTTCCATAAAGCATATGCTGATGCTCCAGCAGAGGATGGACCATGTGAACCAATATTTTTCTTCTACTACAAACTGGCAAGATCAGAAATAAGGAAGAGACAGAAATAAATGCAGAGAAACCTACAATCCAAATGTGTCTGAAGATGAAGTAAATAGTCAGAAATACTAAAGAAAGGGAATGTTGTTTAGTGGTTAGAGTACGGAACTGAGAGTCAGTAAAACTTATGCATTTTATTCCCTTCTGCATCACTGTTTTCATATCTGGGACTGTGGACTGACATCAGTGGGATATTTCAGTGCTCAGAACGTCTGAAAATCCAACCCTAAATCTCTCTGTGGCTCAGTTTTCATATCTATAAAATTGGGAGAGTGCTTAACTGATTCACGGAGATGTTGTGAAGATGTTTGTAAAGAACTTTGAACCCTTGAATGAAAATTAAATACTATTAACTAAAACAAATTATCTCATAAAACAATGAAGAAGACTGGCATAACTACATACATCCTATCATCATTGGTTGCCAAAATAGTCATTATAAAAAAAAAAGGAAATAGAGGCAGAAAAAGGAGTAACTTAAAATATGGCATAGCATACAAAAGAATAGCAAGCATGTGACAAACTGGAACATGGGACATTATTGCCATTAATGGCAACACTAGGCCACCAGTCCCAAGCTGTATGCTTGCAGAGACCTTGAAGAAAATAAAGGACAAAAGTTTCCTCTGTAACGTCCACTCTGGATAACTATCCCCTGTTCTGAACTTGCAAAAGATCCACATGGCAGACTGGAGAGAAGAATTTCCTCCTCCACAGATGATAGTATTCACATTGATAGCTTAGATCAAAAACAAAAATCAAGACTCTTTCCCAACTATGCCTTTGTCCCAACACTGACTCTTGCTAATTTTTAAAACCATGATTTCAGAAAATGTTCCCTGAATCAAGTACTGTTGTATTTGTTTGACATGCTGATTCAGCTCTTGGCCTCCAAGCTGCCAAAAAGGTATCTGTGAGTGTCTGCTGCTGTGTGAAAAGGAGGAAGGCCATCAAACTCATATCATAATCCACTGATCAACTAAAAACAAATTTTTGGCTACCACCATTCAAAGCTATAACTAGCAGTGAATTTCTTTGCCATCCCCCCCACATACCCATTCACTACCTTAACTCCCATGACAAGAACTAAATATCAGTCCAACCAATAGTTCCAGCACCAATTGCCACTTTCAAAGACTGCATTTTTCCACTTATTATTCGGAGGTGTATGTTGTGCAGTAGACATAAGAAAACAAATTTCCATTTATGTGCAAAATTATTTACTGTGCTCCTCATTAGAGCCATCATTTCAATTCCTATCACTCTAAACTCCGAGGTGAATATTTATCTTCAATAATCATTAAATTCATCACAGATGACTAGGAGCACTTTATTTCAGGGACCAATTTAAGGAGCCTTAGTTTTCACTAAGCTATTTACTAGCTGTTCTGTATTAAGTGTCTCAAGCTGGCAACAGTGCAAATCACTGTGGGAAAGTATTTCAGAAAAAAGTTTGGAGAAGTAATTGACTTGCATTCACAATAAAGCTTTATATTTATTTTATTAAACAGATTCTGAAAGTTCTATTGATCAATTTCCACTGAAATCACTTAATGGTCTGTGCATGAAATTCCTACTGAAATCAGCAAAATGTTTGGTCAAAAATTTAAAGTAGAACATAGGGTGAAATCCTGGTGCTGCAGCAGCCAATGGGAATCTTGCCCTTGCCTCCAGAGGAGCCAGGATTTCATACAGGGCTCTTATTTTTCATCCTAGGATACGGGAGACAGTTAAGTTTTACAAATGCACATATAATTGGGCCCCAGAAAAGTCAGGAAGTTTCTAGTTAAGGTTGCTACAATGATCTGATCTCATCCCCATTGTGAAGTTGTACTACAATAGGTTTAGGTGAACTAGTCTGGGCAAAGGAAGAACAAGCCTGAACTTTTGCCCATTACCTGAATGTTCTTTGACATTCTCCACTGCTTCAGTAACTCTTCTTTATCTTAGCCAGTTACAGCTCCATTCTGGGGCTCCACACAGCAAGGGGTCTCCCAATTCCAAGATCTCAAAGGGAGACTTCCATCAGAGCCAGTGACAGGATCTTCACACTGTCCCACTGCCAGCAGTCCACGTGATTTACAGTTATTTCTGAGCATAGTGCTTACTACCAAATGGAGGTCCATAGAGTTCAGTGCAAACACTGTTCAGAGTTTATGGAACTCTAGAACAGCGGTTCTCAAACTGTGGATCAGGACACCAAAGTGGGTCATGACCCTATTTTAATGGGGTCACCAGAACTGGCGTTAGACTTGCTGGTGCCTGGGACTGAATGAAGGTCCAAAGCCCAAACCCAAGTCCAAGCCCTGCCACCCGGGGTCAAAGCCTGAGCCCCACCGCCTGGGGCTGAAGCCAAAGCCTGAGGCTTCACCCCTGGGTGGTGGGGTAATGGGCTTTGGCTTCAGTGCTGGGTGGCGGGACTCAGGTTATAGGTCCCCTCCCCCAGGCTGAAACTCTCAGGCTTTGGCCTCCCACCTAGGATGGTGGGGCTCAGGCTTCATTCTCCCCTCTCATCCCTCCAGGGTTGTGCAGTAATTTTTGTTGTCAGAAAGGGGTCGTGGTGCAATGACGTTTCAGAAACGCTGCTCTAGAACACTAAGGATTTCAGCAGCTGGCAATAGGGTCACTCCAGGGTTTGTTACTGGGAAGAACTAGGGAATGGATCTGGCAGGTAGAATGGACTATTTTCTCCATGGTATTTAATTGTGCAACTACCCAGACATCTGCATTTGCACACACTGGTTTCTATGTTTCTTTATCAAGTTCATCTCTGGTGTAACTGGACACAACTCCAATAAAGCCAGTGGAGTAACATTAGGGTTAAAACTTGGTCCATTATGTTTATGTGATATCTTTTCTGGTGATGTGCCAACAAGAGGTGAAAGTCAATAAATACCACCTTCCATCCTATTAAAAGATAAGTATTTTACCCCTCCAAATCGTAAATATCACTGAAAAGATATGGCTTGGGAGTTTGTAAAATCTGTTTACATAATCACACACTGCTTTGGACTATGTTATGTCTTTCAGGTCATTAATGTAATCTAGTGTGCCACAGTCTGGTCCAAAACAACATCCAATTACGTTTGGTGACGTATGCTGTGAAAAACAGGTGAATTTTGTACACCCACAGGTAGCTTGTGTGCTGTAATATTCATATGTACTTTATAAACTATGAGAGGTTAACAACTTTGAAAAGCAAACATACCTGCTTCTTATATTTTCATTGTAATCAGCTACTTTACAGCAGGAAGACTCATTACTATAAATTGCACTGGAGGCATTTTTGACTCACAGAGGAATTCATAAAAATCATGTCAGATCATGTCAACTACAAGGTTATATAAATCACATTTTTCTACAAAGTGAAAAATATATTTCACATCCAAGAACTTTCAGATTGGTTTATGAATAGAGCCCACTGTTTTAGAACTTTGTGATGAATCTTAGCAGGACTGTGGGCCCCAATAAATCAGACAATATGAAAAGGAACTTAAAAACCTAAAAAAGGCTGGATCTTTGTATATTATTCCTCCTACTCACTGTACTTTCACCAAGGCTGTTATTCCATTCCATAGACAGACCAGTTCCTGAGAGGTCCTAATCCTGCAAGGCATTATGTTCACTGCATACACACAGAAAAATTAGATAAAAACCCAACTACTCTTGCTGGAAGGCTGCAAAGTAACACTACTTTATTTCTTAGAAATCAAATTGCTAACACACAAGAACCATAAAACAGAGAGAGACAAAGCAAGTTGCTCCCTAAAACACCGAGACACAATTCACCCCATCTTACTATAAGCTAGCTGTTTACAGACTGACTGCTGCTCCCAGGCACTTCACTACAGAGCTCTTTAGTCTGCAAGCAAGACCAGGAAAACCCCTTACCATCACCCCTCACCCTCGAAGTGATAACTTGCAATTCCAGCACAGTCCTCAATATACCACACAAAGCAATTAAGCATGCACACAATTTAAGCATATGTTCATATAAGTGGTCTTCTTGAAGATAGTATAGCCTTTGTCTACACTAGGAAAAAAAGGTGTATTCTTAACTCAAGTTAGCTAAATCCAAGTGACAAATCAATTTGTAGTTTTCACATGTGATATTAGGTTCAAGGTAAACCCTAGGTTCCCCCATAGTCTTTAACTCAACCTGCTAGTATGTGTGAAAACTACAAACTGACTTGTGTTACCTCGTGTTACCTTGTGCTAGCTAACTCCAGGTAAGAACCCACCCTTTTTTCAAGTGAAGGTGCACCCTAAGACTTCTCATGTGAGCCCAATTTCTATGTGCATGGTTTTGCAGGATTTGGACCAGCAGGAATAAAAAAAGGAGGCAAAATTAATTTCTGGTGTAATTCACACTTACTGATTATCTTCAAACACATATTAGACCACAGATGAATTTGGTCAAATGCTCTTAATTCATGTAAAGAAAACAGGAAGCTTGTGAGGCTATTACCTGAAATAGGGATAACTACTTAAAATGCAAACACAGCTAGATGTCTATGGGAAAATATTTTTTAAACAAAAAAAGGTAAAGTTTTGTCTGAAAGCTAAGGCCCTATCAGAAATCCCTTTGAGCAGATTCACTCAAAAGAAAAAACGCATTTTTGTAACAATTTTCAGATGAAATATTTTGACATTATACCAATGTAGCAGACAGCGAAGAGAGTATTCATTTCCCCAGAAACGATGCCTCTATTCCTCAGAATATATACGTCAATAATTTAGACTACTTTTGAAGACTTTAATAAAACAAATTACACCATTTGTCAATTTACCAAAAGGTTAATGGAAACATGTATTACTCAAACATTTCAATTTAAGACAATTATATCACCTTACTATCAATATACTTTATTCTATCTTCCACAGTACAATAATTCTGTTGGCTTAATTGAAGAAAATTAGTTAATTAATGATTTTCCATTACATCAATCTGTCAAAATTCAAGCACTGAATCAATTGCACTACAATTGGTTTGTTAAAATATAAAACTGTTAAATAATCAACAACTCATTAACTACCAGCTACTACCTGATTCTCAGTGCTGATTACATGAAATTAGCAGCTCACTTAATAATGGGAATTATTTTATGATACATTGCTCCAGATGTTATTTTGTGGTATACTACTAAATTGTTACTTTTTAAAATTTCTTTCAAGAGTTGTGAACCATAAAATAAAAGCACCGAATAAGCAAAAAAATGTCTTCATGCTGAGAAACTCCAGGTTTCAAGTGAAGTACAGGATTTAATGCTATTTACTGCACTATTAAGCTTATTTGGTAGTTAATCAAACTAATCAAAATGTAATTTGGAAGAGTTGGTAGAAACGTGGTGAATGCATACTCTCTTTTCACTGAACTTTCAGCTCTGACCACAGTGAAAACAGAAAGTAAATACCTACTTACAGTTTTAAGTACTGGAATATAAGATCTATAAATCATGGAATCATAATACTAGAAGGGATCACAGCGATCATCTAGTCTAACCCCTTGCCAAGATGCAGGATTTGTTGTGTCTAAACCATCCGAGACAGATGGCTATCCAGTGTCCTTTTGAAAATCTCAAAAATACATTAGCTTATGTCCATGCCTCAGATCTGAGACCTGGTCTACACCTAAAAATGAGATCAACCTACATCACTCAGGGCTGTGAAAAACTGTGCACCCTGCATGACTTAGTTAGGTCAACCTAACCTCCCCGCACTGTAAACACAGCTAGGGCAATGGAAGAATTCTTCCGTCAATTAACTACTGCCTCTTGGAGAGGTGGATTACCAACATCTATGGAAAAATCCCTTCCGTCAATCCGGGAAGCATCTACACTACAGCGCTACAGTGGCACAGTTTCAGCACTGCCGCTGAGCCACTGTAGCTGTCCTGTGGAAGATATACCCTCAGTTGGGATTTGAAAATGAGGCCATCTTTGTTTAAAAACAATACTGCAGTACTAAACAGAGTACCATGTACTACCGTATGTTTGAAATCTGATTAATAAAGTTGTGTAACTGTTAACATAAGAGTGTAAAAATCATGTGATTTACTAATCTGAATCTAATGTCTGAATATTAGTGTCTTATACATATAAAAGGGGTGTGTGTGTGTATATGTGTATAATGAGAAAACTTAACTTCAAAATTTCACTCTATACAAATCTTCCTTTAAAGGCTAAACTCATAGTTACACTTACTTCCTATTCAGTCATTTCCTTAATTAAAACCATTGAACTTTAATGTGAAATACAATCATTACAAAACCAGAAAGGAATCTGAATAGTAACAGACTTAGGCACATGGACAATATAATAATCATAAGTGATGTAAATAACAATTGCTGTTACCATCTGGTCTGATTGAATCAGAAGATAGCAAGAGTCAAAACTTATCTGCTGCATAGATAATAGCCTCTTTACAGCTCTGTAGTTGTATAGGCAAGACACATGTGCAATATTTGTTGCACAGAAAGCCAGCCTTCTCCAAGATGATTGGCTCTTCAGCATCTTTAGAGTGGGCTGGAGAGGAACTCACAACTAAATGCTCTACAGACACTAAGATGACATAGTCTATGTCTACTTAGCACTTTTGTCAGTCAAACTTTAGTCAGTCAGGGGTGTGAATAAACGACCCCCCCCGAGCGACATACATTTTACTGACAGAAGCACCCGTGTGGACAGTGCTATGTCAGCGGAAGACACTCTCCCGCCGACATACCTACCACCTCTCATGGAGGTGGCTTTATTATGCCAATGGGAGAGCTCTCCCGTCGACATAGACCATCTGCACCAGACACACTACAGCAGTGCAGCTGAGCCACTGTAGTGCTTCCAATGTATAGTAGCCCTAAGAGATCATGACTGACAGCACAGGCCTTAGTTTAGGGAGGAGTTACTATATATCATGATAAAAAAATAGTGAGGAGGCCAGTTCATAGCCTGAATAATATCAGAACTCTGGATTCCTGCTGCCTGCAGTTCCTACAAAGGATTATCATATTTAGCCAGAAAGATGCCATTTCTGATTGGAATAATCAAAAGGTTTGAAAAATAGCTGCACAAATATTACATTTGATAAGTTTAGTATAACACATATTACATTCTTTAGCACTTCAAGTGAAAGACAATTTCTCACTAAAAGGCTTACAGGGATGGTAGGTACCTAGAACTCATTAATCTAACAGATCCTAAAGTAATCTCCATGCCTACCCTGGTTTGGGTTACACTTTAACTTTAATTATTAGCTAACTATACAATGCTTGATTGTTCAGCTTGAAAATCTGGTTGCAAAAAAACAAACAAAAAATCCATGTGATATCACAGACAAATATTCAGAGAAATGGGTGCACTATGTCTTACTGTATCAGAGGGGTAGCAGTGTTAGTCTGGATCTGTAAAAAGCAACAGAGTCCTGTGGCACCTTTAGTCTATAAGGTGCCACAGGACTCTTTGTCGCTTTTTATGTCATACTGATTATTTTTTCAGCTACCGATATACCCTCAAGAATTTCTAAAACAAAGTGAAAACTGAGATTTTCAGATTTATATCCAGGAGGATAATGATTTATGCAAGCTCTAAGGTGAGACATGATTTTTTTCCTTCATTTTGCCCCAAAGATAGTATTTCTTTCAATTACTTCTCCCAGCTCATTTGTTTTTTTTTAATTGCATTGAATTAAAATTTTAAAAAAGATAAAATGGAAAAAACCTCTCATGTTAATTTTCAGGTATGTAGTTTTATGTGTCTAATTTTGCGGTTCTTTCTGCCAGTTAATGGGATTTTTTCCACTGATTTCAATAGGAGCGGTGTTAAGTCCTTGATCCTACAGTCTGATATGTGCAGGCAAACTTATGTGGAGATCCGTTAAAGTCAATTGGTCTCTGCATGCTGCACAAGATTGGGTATGAAGGATAGATCCTGCAAATGGATCTATGTGCGTGCACCCCTGGTGTCAGGGGGCTCTCCCCATGGGCCCGTGCACAAGGTCAGGCTTGTGCCCAAACAGATCAATTTGTAGGACCTAGTCCGAGATTGCAAATGTATCAAAGAAGGGATTTAGGGACAAACTGAGGTCTCCTCTATACCTGGTGTACATCCAAAGTTATTCCTTAGTCCAAATGTTCATGGGTGTAATTGGGAGCAGAATTTGCACTTCCTTCTTCACACACAAATTTAAAGAGCCATCTACATCAATGGCATAATAATAATAATAATATTGTTAATTGATATTGTCATAGCAGCAGACAAAAACATAAAAAAGAAACAAGAAGAGAAAATAGTGAAGTACAAAGAACTCTGCCACGGAGTGGAATGATTATGAAAAACTAGTACAAAGACAATCCCAGCGATCGGTCAAGCACTTGCAGCAATCCCTAAGGATATGAATGAGCAGTTCAAGGACACTTTAGGAGTACAAGACATCACAAGTGACGTCCCGAAGACAGTGCTCTTTGGCACAGTGAAAATGTTAAGGAAAATCAAAGGAGAACAAGTACATCTGAGCACCTAATGCAGGAATTCTGCAGAGGGTTTTAATGAAACTCCTGACTACTCAAACCTATGGTGTCAGTTTGTGGTCAGGATTGATGGTGACCCCTGGGGATAAATTTTAGACAGTAGCTTTCCCCTTTTTATGCTTAAAGACCTTATCTGTTGTGAAGGCTATTTGTTTAAAAATACAAAAACAAAACATCCCCTTGATGTAATACTGAGGGATGATAATGTGGAGGACAGCATGAAATATCAGATTTGCATCTACTTTATGTAACTCATTTGTACTATGTATAAGCCCTGATCCTGCCATGTAACGTGCACTGTGACCACTGGCTTCTTTTCTGAAATTAAAGAGAAATATAAATGAAATTCAACATCTGGGTATTAAAAGTGTTTTCATTTGAAAAGCTCTACAAGAGCAAATGAATTCCACTTATTGTTATAAAATATTGGATAACAAGCTTGTTACACAAATGGACTAATGCAGACAGATAGTTCATTTTTTGTGCATAATTAAGATGCTTTAATAAGGGTGGGGGTAAAGTCCCTTCTTGGCTGGATCCCCAAATTGAAAGGGTTTTGAAGGTAATGGAAGTAAGCATTGTGCTAGGACTCAGGCATGATTACTTCCTGCAGGCATGTTTTTGTCATTGTGCTGCCACCCCTCCCTGTGACTTCTAAACAACCCAGGGTCACAGTGTCCTCTCTTTAATTAGTATCTCACTGCTGGAGGGAGGGGAGCATGTCAAGGAAAAAAGAATGAGAAGACACAGTAAACAAAGGTCCTCAGGGGCAACTTAATGATTTGGGCAAGCAATGGAAAAAATGCTCAGTACTTTGTTGGAGGTAAAGTTAAAAAAATAGAAGATGGTTGAGGTTGGATATACTTTTAATATTAGCTATATCAATTTGGACAAAATAGAGGGAAGTCATGTTGAAATAGGAACACATTCTGTTCCCAGAAGGATTTATCTCCCATCAGATGAGTATATAATCTGTATTTTACAAGAAGGCCAACTAAAATATCTGTTTTACCCATAAAGCTGTTGAAAGACTGAGGTACACTCTGTGGGTGCTTCTTTCTTTCTTAAGTACAATTGAGTTAGGTGGGTGAAAATAATTATTTTTTTTTCACTACAACTTCTAATGCTCAATACTTTATACGGAAAAGTATTTCTGCCGCAAGGCCTAAATAATTGACATATTATGGCTGAATAATTTACATGTGCATTTTCCATGTTTGCCAACACTAGAAATCTATTAATAGGGATATCTGAGGAGAAAATAAGGATATGACAGGATATAAAATAAGGTTATAAGAACTACACCAATTTACACCAGCAGAGAATTTGGCCCAAAGAGGCTTTTAGAGGGACAAATCAGAAAAATGGCAAATATCACTAAAATTAGGGGCTGTCCCTATTAAATGGGATGGGGGCTGGTGTATGAGTTAAATATTTAACTGTTACAAGGCCTGTTTTACATTCTTTAAGGAAAAATGGTTCTGAATTCACAAGATGACACAAGAAAGAAATTCTGCATACATCTTGATAGCTAAATGTAGCCCAGGGTTCAGCACTCAATTATTTTCAAGGGTTGGGAAATGTACATTCTTCTTAAATCAATGCATTCAGAGCATTCTCTGGTGCTCTTACAATATTTCAAATACATTCCTCTCTGTCTTTTCCTGTTTGTTTGAGTTACTAAACTTTACATACCATATCATGCTACTGTTCTTTAAGCAGAACTCCTCATTCAAAGCAATGTAGAGTATATGTTTAAAGTTGGTGGCATGATATGAAGCTAAGTATTCTGTTACTCTACTTAAAATTTAAATATAGTTATACCAATGGTGCCAACCCTTGAGATTTTATCATCAGCCTCATAATATATGGTATTTTTCTTCAAGCCCCAACTTCTGGAGTCAGGTGATTACATCAGAATCTCACCATTAATTTGAACAAAACAAAATAAAAGTTAAGTTGCTAGCCCTCAGGGTTATGGAAAATAGCTTAAAATCAGGAACTCTAAAGGCTCAAACACCAGAAAGCAAATAAAAAGAATCCAAAATGATGCTAATACTATTATACTGGAATGGAAACTAAATGTATATTCATACACCCAATTCACCCTGCAGGTCTCCTCAGTTCCTCTTTTTGTCAAACAGAGAAAATAAGGTGCCTACAGTGGTGGTTGAGTAAAGGGTATAGGCTATCTTAGCTGAGAGGTACCAAGTTCATCCTCTATGTCATCCAAACGCACCTATTTGGGCAACCCAGCCATGCAAATTAGGAACAAACCCATAATTTGGAAGAACTGGTTGAACCGGGACATTGTATGGATTCAATTTCCCAATTTGTCTGTGATGAGGACTCTGTCACTTTTCTAATACTAAAGCAATATTATGACCTGGCACCCTCCACAGAGTGGCAGCATTTACAACTAAGATATTTGCTTACATATCAATTTTGCCCTAGAACTGCCAGACACTCCAGAACTACTGGGAACCTTAGAAATGCTTCATAAACTCCTCAGGGCCATGTCATCTAGTTATACTTTGTTAATGAAGAGGAACTCCATTAGTCCAGAGTTCTTTGTGAATGTGTCACAGCCCTTAACAGAACCCCAATGGCAGAGCATATTATGTAATGTTAGAAATGCTTCTGAGGGTCTCAGACTACACTCGCTACAACAAAAGATCTTATTAAAAATGTACTGGCCGCCACAGAAGTTCCTCAAGATAAAGGCCTTGTCCTTTGATGTTTGTTGGCGCTGTAACAAAGGAAAAGAAACCCTGATGCATATACTATAAGACTGTCCAACAGTCAGGCAGCTGTGGAAAGAGGTAAACATGAGTTAAAATAGTGCTCGACTTCAGAAGCCAAACCTCAGTCAAAAATTATATCCCAGGTTATTTCCCTGCTAAACTGGGTTAATCTTCACCACAAAGTCTTTGGTTCTTGAGCACTTCAATGATCACCAAGAGCATGATTTTACAAAAAATGGAAGGAAAGGCTTATGCCCAAAACAGAGCTGTGGTATTTGGACCTGAGTTAGCAGCTAAACAAATAATAGCTTATCGCCAGAGGGAGCAATTATTATGAATTTGAAGAAACGTGGAGCCTGTTTCTAGGTACATTTGGATAAAAATGTTCAGATGGCTCAAATAATGCCAGACCTCCATTCCACCTACCCAGTTCTCTCTTTCCCTCCTCTCCCTATTCATGTATGTCTTCGCTTCGCCTATTTTATTACAGTTACCTTCACCCAAGTTGTCTATATAGTTTTGTACTGTCTGGTCTTGCAGCTTTAACAAGATGTAGAATTGTGTAAGTGCATAATGCTATTGGAGATTCTGTGAAGCATGCAGTATTTGGAAACATACACAAGTTGTAAGTCATTTACTTTTTTGTACTTTTTATTGTCTGTTCCTTTATAAATATAAAAAAAATTAATCACACACACACACACGAAAGAACCCAAAATGTTTTATTTTTAAAATTTCATTATTTTTAAGTCAATCTCATGATTTTTAGCAATTTGTCTCATGCTTGTAGATAATATTCAGGGTGTAGATGATACTGTAATTCTTCAGTGCCTCCAGGACCCCCAAATAACTGTATCAGAAAATGTCTAATTAACTAATGAAAAATCCAGCAAACAACACGTAGCTCTGAACTGATGAGAAATAAAAAGTATATTTAAAACATATGAATGTTAGTTTTAAAAACACTGACTTTGATTAAAGATTTGCATAGTGAACCACTTACAAGAAATTACCTCAGCAGGGTGCGTGTGTTCAGTTTCATAATCACAAAGCGCCCTGACTCCATGGTATTGAATTCCAAGCAAGCGTGCATATTAAGCTGAATTTAACTTTTTTCAGGAAATGACTTTACTCAAGATTGAATACAGCTGTTAGCACAGTCCACTGTTCCAAAAAATGTTTTTATGCAAACTGAAAAAAATGGTTCTAGAGGTGTTGATTCACTTTTCACTGGTCCCACAAGTATGATTCTGGTCGAGTGGCAAACTTCATGGAAGCCAGGCTGTATTTTTAGAAAGCATTATTGAAAAAATATTATTTAAATATGAAAAGATTCTAACTATAAGAAAAAGTTGTCTATGCAAAAGTTGTGATTATTTAAACAACTTTAAACAACAGAATGTTAACAGTCTTGTTATTTATATTATTTTCTAGTGCAGGAAAAACACCCTTTGCTTTGTTTCAGGCACCAATATTAAAATCTCATTGATAGCTCTTTTGTTCCACTCACTATTTCATTTTGGTTCTGATCTGGTTTAACATACACAGAAATGCACCATGGCATATAGAGTGAGGCCTCTACAGAGGAAATGCTGCCAGCTAAAAACACAGGATGTAATCGAGACCACAAGAGAGACATACTCAGTTATAAATGTTGAACTATGCTGGAGGTATGGGAAAGAAATGACGACTAATTTTTCACTGGCTGTTTTAATCGTTTCAGTGAAATTCTTCCACCCTCTAATACCTCCAAAATAAGAAGCATAAAATATAAATGATTACATTTAAAGCTATATAACTTCTGTGTCTACCTTTCAAAATCAATGTAGTTATTTTTCTTTGGGATCATTTACAATTTGCTGCTTTTTTTCATATCACATATATCTCAGACAACAACAAACTACATTCTTTATGTATTATAGTCTTTAAAGGGACACTGACAGGTCAAATTAGCCCAAAATGTAGGTTTTTAAAAAATTAAGCCTTTAAAAAAACTAAAACAAATGGAGTTTTTTTTTGTGACAAACACAAACAAATTCCCCTTCAGTGTTTGCAGTTCAAACACTGTGTTAGTATAGGAGAACCAGAATGTGAAATGGACATCACTAGAAAATTGACTATAAATAAAAGTTTTAACTGATTAGCCTCTTTTCTATCACAGTCTTCTCTATAATAAACGGTCAAGAGTAAATGAGATGTCTAAAGTTCTTTCAGTGTTAATCATCTACAGTGTTTATCATAACATAGGTAAGTACATTTGTTTTGTTTTTTATTAATATATATAGGGCTATTCCATCCCCTGCAGGGATGGGCCAGAGAATGGGGTCAGGGACCCAGATGCACTCTGTGGCACTGTACCAACCCAGGGGGATTTAGAGGATAAGTCAATACTGACACCGTTGGCATTAACTTACCCATTTTCCTTACTGCAATGTGAAAGCATTCCTTAGGAGGGGCTGTGTTTGGGTCAGTGGCTGGTGGGAGACTCTTCAGCAGCACATTTGTGCAGACACAGGACAACAGGAGCAGAAAAGTGCCAGGAGTCAGTGCAGGGCACACAGTGTTCATGCAGATAGCCCTGTGTCTTGGGGATCTGCTGTTAGGGGGGTTTCTGCAGGGAAAGGGACAAATCCAACCTTCCTCCCAGAAGAATTTATAGTAAATTCCAGAGAGTTGAAACTGACTGCATTTCCTGTTCCCTCTGCAGGAGTAGCCCTTGCAGGGTACAATGAGGATCATGATTTTTAACCTGATGCCATTTTACAATACACATTAAGGAAATTTTTTTTTATGAGGTTCTATTAAATTCATTCTACATCATAGCCTCTGCTTTCAGACAAGTTCAATTAGAATGAGCGCATTGTACTTGCTGTGTAACTTTTTTCCTTAATTTTTTTTAATTGAAAACAAAGAAAATATCAGCAACAGACTTTGAACAGGATTTTTTGAATCTAGAGTCTTTTGTAGCTTATGTCAGCCATCTTATTTATCAGCTACAAAATCTGAAGAAGGGGGAAAAACACACACACACACACACACACACACACGACTTTTCAGTTGGTCAGTTAGCCACTAGAGGGAGCTCAGAAATTCTTAGGCTAGTAGGAATAAAATTATACTTAACTTGACTAAGGAAATGCAATTTTTAATTGGTCAAAGCCTTTGTACATTTGTGTTTATGTGCACTACATACCCTCTTCAACATACATGCACTAACCCCGATCCTGCAAAGACTGATGAACATGCTTAACCTTACACCTTGATGGGATTCTTCACAAGGCATAATGTTAAGCACATGACTAAGCGCTTGTCCACACTTGAAACGCAACAGCGGCGCAGCTGTGCCACAGTAGCACTTTAGCAAAGATGCTACCATGCCAACAAGGGAGCTTCTCCCGTCAGCATAGTTAATCCACCTCCATAAGAGGCGGTAACTATGTCAACAGGAGAGCTTCTCAGACATCACCGGCGGTTAGGTCGGTAGAACCGCATCACTCAGGGGAGTGGATTTTTCAGTGTAAGCAAGTTTGAGGTGTAGACCTAGCCTAAGTCTTTGCAGGATGCGGGTTATATTTAGTGTTAACAACAGCGTAGTAGGCATGTAACAACTTTACAGATATAATGGAAGGCAAGGTCCCTGCATCAAAGAAGCTTTTATGTATATATGTATGTATGTGTGTATATATAAACACACACAGAGACATACACACTCTCTCTCTCTCACACACACACGCACATATATATACGTATGTACAAATTCCCCTTCAGAGTTTGCAGTTTGCAGTGTTAGTATAGGAGAACCAGGATGTGAAATGGACATCACTAGAAAACTGACTATAAATAAAAGTCCTACAAATTATAAACACCCAATAATTGCTTAAGTCCCACAGTGGGGCTGCATTGGGGTATGTGGGTGGAATAGGGATGAAATCCTGGCCTTACTGAAGTCAATAGGAATTTTGCCATTGAGTTAAATGGGATCAGGATTTGTCTCTACAAGAACAGATGGGGCCTCTCTACCAACTAAACGGATCCAGTGTCCCTAATACCCCATATATTGGGTGAAGATTGGAAGGGCCATTATTCCAGCCCATGGATTGCAGTAGCAGTCATAGATGCACACAGACCTGTGACCTACCTGCAGGTAGGGAGAATAAATGCCAGTCCCATCTGCCCAAGCACCCACTCAATGCCTCACACAAAGCAGGCTTTGTGTAGGAGAGGTGAATTTCACCTTTATCAAGTGAACTAAGAGCAAAGCCAGAATTGTCTGCTTTTCCCATTAAAAAATCCTCCTCTGGTAATATACCTATTATAATTATTTCCTCCATGTGCGAAGAGGGTGAGCAAGTTTGTACAAAAACTTGAGATTTGCATTTCAGCCGTTAAAGAATTGCTCATAACAGAATTTAGTCCTGTTCACATAGAGCTTGACCTTGAAGGTGTTAAGCACTCTGGCCCTGATCCTGCAAAGCACTTACGCACATGCTTACATTTAAGCCCAGGAGAAGTCCCACTGCAGTCAATGGAACTATCCATTTGCTTAAAGCTAAGCACATGCCTAAATCTTTGCAGGACTGGGTACAGATTGTATGGTAGTTATGCTTCCACCTCCCTCAACCCACATGCACAAGAATGAAACCTGAATAAATCATGAAGAATTATTTTCTCTAAAACATATTAGCCCAGTACAAATCAACTAAAATCATAGGACAACAGATGCATCATGGGAATTTATGAATACTTAAAATGTGTAAGTCATACAAATAACCAAAGTGTATTAAAACTATATTTTTTGCCTACCTAAAGGTCAATCTATTCTTTATAAACTGTATTTTATTAAAGTTTTGAATAAAGCTACAGATTTATCAGTTTGTTCATGCCACATAAGATCAAAAAATAATTCTTTTGTGTAAGTTAATTCCCTGAGTTTGCATCAGTGCTTGACTTACAGAGGGCCAAATTCTGCTCTCTTGTACTGCACCCAGGTGCAAACCCACTGACCACTGTGCTACATGGGAGTGTTAATGTACTACATGACTGGCAAATCTATGGGAACACAAAGGCTTTTAGTAAGAATGAGTGATGTATTTGGAAAATCCTTTTACCATTTTGACCTACATTTATGAACTGATGTTTGGAGTTTGCTAGTTCTCAGTTTCTAAAGGCCTACAGCCTTTATACCAACTTTGAATTCATTTATTTCACATAAACATTTAGGGTAAAATTCACCATGTTCAGAGGACCAGCACAAGTGGGACTTACAAGATCCATAGCCTTGTGATGGCCCTTAGCGAATCATGCATTCAGTAGTAGGTGTGCCCTAGTGCACAGAGTACTACATTGGAACATGCGAGACCAGGGTTCTAGTCTTGGCTCTGCCACTAGCCTGCTGAGTGACTGGGGCAAGTCACCTGAGTGCTCCGTGCCTCAGTTTCCCCATATAAAAGAGAGAGAAGGCTGTTGACTCTCCTTTGTAAGATGCTTTGGGATCTACTAACAAAAAGCACTATATAAGAGCTACATGTTGTTATTATGGGATGGGAAGCTATGGTTATTCATCACAGCTGATTTTTCTGTTATTTTTCTGTTCAAACTACATAACTCTTTTTGAACTGTTGGGAAAAGTTATCATGCATCACTCTACAGACAACTTTTAATTATATTCTGTATGTTTAAACACAATCTACTTATCAAAGATTTGTTTTAATTTTAATACACACCAGTAATAGTCCTTAAAATAAGCTGCATTCTTCTTGCACAATACAAGAGTGTGATGCATGTTACACAATGCAATGTGCAGGGTATCATTTGAGTCGTTCAGACATCTTGATGTTTATTCTAAACTCCTTTTAGATAGTGGATTGTTGTACAGAATTTAAAGATGCTAATTCAGTAAAACACTTTAGTGGAACTATTCATATGCTTTAAGTTAAGGAAGTGCTTGAGTTCTGGCTCAATCAGGGCCAGACTTGGGCCCCTTGACAATAAAGCAGAGATAGAGAAAGCAGTAGATGACATATGCTTTAAAATTCTCTGAATATTGTGACAGAAAATGAGAGTTACTGAAGTATTTAATTGAGGCGTATTCGACAGGTTGTGTTAGCACCAGGGCAAATAGGAACTGGAAAACAACTAGATGGACTGATTTTTTTTAATTCTTCCATTGACCTAAGGGTCTTTATCCTTATATTTTATGCCCCTTCCAGAACAGGCAAAAAAGAGGCAATATTTGGGACTAGGAACATAATATTCACTGATCCTATCTTACTCCTACTACATTATTGATTATTAATATAATGGTAATGCCAAAAGGCCTTACTCTGGGGGGAGTGGCCTCATTGTGCTTGGAGTGGTGCAAATACAGATCAAAAGACAGTCCCTGACCCAGAAACCTTACAGTCTAAAAGACACAAGAATAGATGAATGGCTGGGGTTGATGATAGTACATACAAGTAATTGAACATGGTGATGACTCACACAGTTTTGCATTACTGATGTTTTTAACTCGGAGTAAAGGTAGGTTATGGGCCAGTGACAGGAATAAGGGACTTAGTATAAATGAAGAAAGGAAGGGGAAGAGTGAAATCATCCCTTGCCACTGCCTAGCCACGATGATCTAGCAGGGTTTTGTATGCACCAGATCACCTTTAGTTAAAGGCCTTGTATATACTGGAAATTAGTCCTGATTTCAGCAATTGATGGTCAGCAAAGCTGCACCAGTGTAAATCCCTACTATAGTCAATGACAGCCACAACTTGCACTGAGAGCTTAACCCTGTTTGAACCCAGGATTTGCCCCACCAATACAAATTCCAACTTTATCTACACTAGACGTCTGCACTGGAGCAACTACATCAGTTTCTAATCACCAACTGCTGATATCAGGGCTAATCCCTATTATAGAGAAGGCTTTTCAAAGCCTGAAAATGCAGAGTTTCCTAGCCTAGTGACTAACTGATGCCTACAAAACCCTGCCAGAACATCATGGTACCCTCTTGGCATTGATCTAAATGACTGCACAGGGTGCAGGGCAATGCAGGATCAGGCTCCTCAGTTGAAGAAGGGCACATTCCCACTTGAAATCTAGAGGGGGAGAATTTTTGTTTTACAAAGACTTTAGATAAACCCTGTGGAGGGAAGGGCGTTTCATTTGGACTATGATTCAATGGACTAGTGCATTATTTGTTTGTTGGACTCTTGGTTGGACCCTATACAAGTGCAGACTTTGGCTTTGCTCTTCGTTTTCTTTGGGGTTAGGCTGCTCCTTCCTCTGGAGAGGGAGAGCCTGCCCTGTGACAAGGAGATCTGCTGCACAGTAAATATTTCAGTTACAAAATATTTTCAAAGGGGGGCTGCATATGAACATTACTCAGTTCTCTATATTGAGGAATAGTTTCAAGCAGGTTGTTAGTAACTGATATATTTGAATGAACAAAGGAGAACTATCTGCTTTATTTCTGGGTTACATAGCTAGTGGCCATATAGTTTTTATTAAAACATACTGACAAAGGGCGGAAGATTTACAAAAACAAAGCCTCTGATAAAGATACATAAGTGCACGTGCCAATTTTGGATCCTGCAGAAAGAGGCAAACTGTTATTGACTAATATAAACTTAGTGTCCTCATTTAATTAAAAATAAGAGGAAGGGAGTAAATGATAATTGCAGCTCTTACAAAGCATTTAAATGCAGGTGAACAGAATCAGGCATAGGTCAGATATGCTCTCGTATATCGACAACAATGCACTTAATAAGAATTATTATTATTACTACTACTGAGAGTTTAAAAATCATTCAAACAATTCCTGTGTAAAAAGGCATGTGTGCAGTTGTACATATGGTTCTCTATATTACTAGTGTTGAGAGTTGCCTACCATTGTATTTCAGACTTGCTTTTCTCCTTCCAATAGCAGTTAAAATGAACCAGTACTTTGTTCAAACAAGGCAGCAGTACTCCTCCCCTCTTTCTCCCACCCATACTGCATGAAGCCCTTCTGCATGATCTTCAGGAATTTGGTTTCTGTTGTGTGAAAAGATATGGCCAAGTTTGGAGGTAGAACCACTGAGCATCACCATTCCCTTCCAAGCTCAGGGGAATTCCCCAGAGTAAGATAATACTGACTCTTATTACATTACATGAAGGATCCTTCCACATTCTCAGACTCCCTTGGGGTCATGGAGAGCAGAGTTGAGCCCTACGTGGGAAGGGAATTCAAGGGGGCAATTATGTACGGAGGTTCAAAGGTGCTGCACAAACATCACATAAGGACTTGGTTTAAATGCTGATACCCCATAATCTGTGAGATTTGCCCCATATAATAAAACTTTCACAGGTTTGGAAGGTTCTCTCTCAGTCTACTCTTTGGGAAGCAAACGATGCCTCGCTAGGATGACTTGCAGGAAAGTCCTTGCATCCCCATTAGCTTTTCTCCATTGAGGGTAGGATTTGGTCCAATGTAACTAAGAAGTGTATTGTGTGTCAATGAGGGGACAGTAGCATCCTCAGCAGATTCAGGATTCCCCTTTTTTAATCCTCATAAAGGCCTGATGACATTGATCTTATGCTAGCGAAGGAGGGCTGGATAGGGCTCACTCTTGGGAGGATAGAGATTGTCACTAGAGCCCAATAGGTGGTGTTTCCTAAATGTGTTCTTATTTTCAAGTGCCACATTCTAAAGCCATGTTGGCTGTCTAGAAAAGCAGACATTTGTTTGCAGTCCCAAATAGTACTTTAGCACTTCTGGAGTTATTTGTGTTGATGAACATTATATTCTACATGTAAAATAACACACCTTTTTAAATTAACAAAAATAGACCAAAATAGGGAATGATCATATTGGCTAACAACTTTCCAATCCACGCCCACACATACACTTAAGATTTATACAACACTTTCCACTTTTGAAGCATTGCACAAATAATGAATTCCCCCAACACTCATGTTGTTAGGTATTATTGCCTCCATTTCATAGATGGTGAAATACCCAAAGAAAATGTCTTTAGCTGACTACCCAAGAATAAACTGCAGGCGGTAAATCTAAGTCCCCCCCACACACTTGTTAATTGCTTATTAAAATTCTTCAATAACGGAGCACAAAATTGTTCCGTTGCAATACTAAGCATAAAAAGCTTTGAGAATTTTTAAATCCCCAGAAAGAATTTTTTTCCCTGACCTACACAGTACATACATTGATTATGGCTAGCAATAACTACCATCCCAATTTTAACCACCCCAACTAAAACAGATAGACATTAACAACTGCCAATGTTAGCTAAAACTGTTTATTTCCATACCAGCTGCATGGAACAATATGCTGTTCTTTCTCCACCTCACTGATGCCCTCTCACATCTTAAAATCTAACTGATGACCCAACTGTTCTAGACTAACCTACAAGGTGTTCCTGTTGACCATCCTCCCTTGAATTCAGGGAGTGGAGGAGGCGGGCCATTCTGAGTAAAGGGGTTTTCTAGCTGTGGAACTCATGCCCTCTGACACTACACAGGAGCTAGAGTTTGCTAGCTTTCATAAGGTTCATCTTCTCAGTCAACCATTTGCTTGAGCTTTGGACTAAGATCTTGAGTTTTAACTTTCAAATCCTTTTCCCCCCTCCATATTTTTAAAGTAAATTTAGGGCTAATCTGACAGTTGTGGAGAGAACAGTACTCCATTTAGCCACAAAGGAGGTCCAGTATGGCCATTCCCCATATAGCCCTGCCAATGTGCCTCAAACTTGTTCCAGGAGGACTGCCTTTAGATCTAAATGAGTGATTCATTAAATCTTTAACCTTTCTGCTGAGACTACCACAAAGAGTGATAATGAGTGGCCTTCCTAACATGAATTACTGCAAAATGAGACCAGCATCTCATGTCACAGACACCAATAAACTGCCACTTAGCTCCCATGTCTCTGCTACTTCTCATAGCTATGCCAGGCAGCTCAGATTGAAATTAACAAGACCCATTCAGAACCTTATGGAACTCACGCCATTTTTGCTGCGTGCTGGAATTGCTGCATGTTGTTGCTGCGTGCTGGAGTAGTTCACTCTGGAGGAGGAGGAGTAGATTAGCAGTGATTTCTCTTCCATCATTATGCTCAGCCCCACCCTTTGCATCAGCCAGGTAGAGGACACAGAAAGCTCCTCTGCATTCTAGCATGGAAGGAGGAGTGGAGTGGAGTGGAGCTTCACATTTAGAGGACACCCACTGGCTAGACACAAGATAAGAAAGATGGAGCCCTGAAACAGGGACAGCATATTGATAGAAAATTCAGGAAATTCCCTCTTCCTAGACACTGCTTTGATCTTCATTGGTAGTTCCCACCCCTCCCATCCCTACCACCATCTTCTTCATATGTAGGTCAGGGGCAGCAGCTTTAGTTTCCTGTCTAGTAAGTGTCAGGTAAATCTTTGAAGCCATTACCAATCCACTGAGCTATCGAGTTCCTTTGTGCTATTTATGAATCATTAAAACACACAGGTTAAAATACTGACTATGTTTTAAACTGCGTAATTACACTCCAAACTAATAAATAGTTTCCCATCTTACTATTTCTTAAAACTATTTTTAAAATGCTCTCCTTTATAAGCAGAACATTCTACTCTAGGGCACTATGATGTTATGAGAGGTTGGCAAACAGTTCCTTGGGTGTGGAAGGAACTCTGCCTTTGGCATGGTGCCTCACTATGTACCCAAAGTGTGCCAACATCTCAACATCCGCACACCCTGTCACGTTTCTTTTTTAACTAACCACAGAAATGAAACATAGTATGCCATGCCTTATTTATATTAACCAAGATTGCTATTTACAAATACTTCAGCTGTGGTATCTCAGCCTTTATAGATATGATTATTTTTTTCCAACTATAGCAGACTACCTTCATTCATTTTCACTTGATGAGTTTGTTTCATGTCCAGTGGTGACAAAACAATTTAATCAATGAGAGCAGAATGGTTGGTCCTTTTTACAAAAACAAAAACACCTATGGTACCATATTTGTTAATCTTTACTGAAGACAAGTCTCACCCCATTTCCATTGCAACGGATACTAGCTAAGCTATTCATTTCTCAATGCTGAGTTCTTGGTTCATTTGTAATCATGAAAATACAGAGCTACTCATTTGTATATTTTAATTCATCTTTTACCAAGACTGTGCGCTGCTGCTTAGGGAATACTACACAAAGTTTTTGAGAAGCAATCCGATCTAATGCTTATTGCACAAGCCTGGGAGCCAGGAACTCCCAGATTCTAATCCTGGCTCCACCACTACCTTGTGTCCCCGTTCCCCACTGTAAAATTGAGTAATTTGTACTACTTATTATTTGTAATACATTAATGCCTACAGGCCCCAATTCAAGAGAGGGGCCCCTCTACAGGTATACTATTCACTAAAGTGTTGTGAGGATTAGTTATAGTTCATGTTTGTACAACCTTTTTTTAAAAAATAAAGTTCTAGATAAGTGATCATCATGATTGTTCTTATTAGTTTATCAGTGCATAGATCTGAGATTTTGTTGTATGAATCACCTGATATTTTCAATGTTAGGTTACAATGCATCTTCCACTCTACATGATGCTAAAATGCAATTAAAATTCACACCATTAAATTAAACATACCAGTTTTCTAACTGTTGGGTTTGGTGCGGGGGGTTGGGTTTTTTTTTGTTTGGTTTGTTTTTGGAGGCATTTGGTCCTAGACAGCGAGCACAAATGCTTATCCATCACAGAATGCCACTTATGTTCATCTTCTCCTTCAAATCTTCCATTTCCACTAACGGTTTGATATCCTAACCTGTTACAGAAAGCTAAAAGAGAGAGGCAATGATTCCCCAGCCATTAGCTTTTAGTGGTTACAAGACACAGTGGACTCAAGTGCATCTTTACTTTGTTGTTGTACTTCCAATTTTTACCAACCAATAGATTTATAATCCTGAGGTCACTCCTGAAATTGGGACTCCTCTTTAGCTGTTGTACCAAGACTAAGCCTAACTTTCAGGGAGTGTCTACATAAGAAAGATACACCAGTTTAAGGTGTTATTTTTAACCAATATAATTAAACTGGTGCAAACGGCTGGACGCTCTTAGGGGCAGGTCTACACTGGCAAAGTTACAGTGCTGCCAGTTACAGTGCTGTTCAGAGAGTGCTGGGAAACTGCTGTTGTGTGTTCTCACTGTCAGCTGCCTGTACAATAGCATGTTCACACTTGTGGAACTTGCAGCAGTATTCAGAGCGGTGCACTCTGGGCAGCTAACCCACAGAGCACCTCTTTCTCTTCTGCCGCTAAGTCTTGTGGGAAGGTGGAGGGGTTTGTGGGCATCCTGGGTCCTGTCCCAATGACCCATGATGCATTGCTTCGCATCCCAGCAATCCCTGTGCTTCCGTCCACATTTGGTGCCATCTTTCAATGATTTGTGTACTGTGCGCTCTGCCTCTTTGGGCTGCAGGAATGGATCCCGAACTGTTGACCAGTATGCTGCTCACTCTGACTAATACGTCACGAGTGGCAGTGGAGTTATTCCTTAAAAAACAAAGGCAAGAGGAGTGTGACATTGATCTCGCCACACATAGTAGCTATGACACAAGATTGCTTTTGGCATTCACGCAGGTGCTGACCACAGTGGAACACCACTTTTGGGCTCGGGAAACCAGCACTGAGTGGTGGGATCACATTGTCATAGACATCGGGGATGATAACCAGTGGCTGCAGAACTTTCGGATGAGGAAAGCCACATTCATGGGACTATGTGATGAGCTCACCCCAGCCCTGCGACGCAAGGACATGAGAATGAGAGCTGACCTGTCGCTGGAGAAGCATGTGGCGATGCACTGTGGAAGCTGGCTACTAATTGGTCACTAACCAGTTTGGAGTGGGAAAGTCGATTGTTGGACTTGTGTTGATGCAGGGCCATTAATTGCATCCTGCTCCGAAAGACCGTGACTCTGATATTGTGGATGGGCTTTGCACAAATGGGCTTCCCTAACTGTGGAGGGGCGATAGATGGCACACATATTCCAATTCTGGTCCTAGACTACCTACCCACCAAGTACATTAATCAAAAGGGTTTTTTCTCAGTGGTTCTCCAGGCACTTGTGGATCACTGTGGGCGTTTCACATACATTTAAGCAGGCTGGTCTGGAAAGGTGCATGACACACGCATCTTTCAGAACACTGGGCTGTTCAGGAAGCTGCAAGCAAGGACTTTCTTCCCAGACCAGAAGATCACCGTAGGGGAAGTCAAAATGCCCATTGTGATCCTGGAAGACCCTGCCTACCCCTTAATGCCGTGGCCTATGAAGCCATACCCGGGGCAACTTGACAGCAGCAAGGACCGGTTCAACAACAGGCTGAGCAAGTGCAGAATGACTGTTGAATGTGCTTCTGTCCATTTAAAAGCCAGCTGGCACTGCCTCTGTAGGAAGCTGGACATGGCTGATAACAATATTCCTATGCTTATAGCTGCATGCTATATGCTCCATATTTGTGAAGGGAAGGGTGAAAGCTTCACTCAGGGCTGGACCGCAGAGGCTCAGCGCCTGGAGGCTGAGTGTGAACAGTCAGAGACCAGGGCTATTAGAGGGGCACAGTGGGGGGACATAAGGATCAGGGATGCCTTGAGGCAGCAATTTGAAGCTGAAAGTCACTAATATTTGTTGCTATGCTCGGGATTGCAGTGCTTGTAATGCTGGGAGGTGATTGGTACACATGATGCAACATAATTGTATGTTGCTTTGCGGTGCTCTTTTTGCTTTCAATTAATAGAATAAAGATTGCTTTCAAACCAACATAATTCTTTTATTAAAAGACAACAACTGAAGGGGTCAACCAAAAAAAATCAGCAGGGAGGGGGATGAGGGAAGGGAAAATCCCAGGAGGTGAAGGGGTCCCAGGATGGCTAAAGATTTGTGTATGTCCAGGGATCATATCCAACTGTCTCCTTTGGAGTACAATGCAGCAGGTACTGTACTTCAGCAGAGCCAAACTGCAGAGGGATGGGTGCTAGTGCAGTGGGTACTGGGTGTCCACAGAGCTGAACTGTGAGGGAGGAGGACTGGAGCCAGGAGGTTGATAAGAGTGTGTTGGCGGTGTCTAGGGGGAGCATGGGAAAGAGTTTTATGACAGTGGCTGCAGGGGAGGGCAGCCGCGGAGCTGCTTGGTTTGAAGAGCTTGTATCGCCTGGAGCATGTCTACTTGGCGCTCCATAACCTTTAAGAGCCACTCCGTGGCTTCATTCTGGCGTGCCACATTCTCCTTTCGGTCCTTCTCGCTATCTTGCCACTCCTTCAGTTCCTGTTTCTAGGCTGCAGAGTGCATTATAACATCACATAGAAAGTCCTCCTTCGTTCTTCTTGGCCACTTTCTAATTCTGCGCAGCCGTTCAGCTGCCAATCACAAAGAGGGAGGCTGGCTCCCAAGGTCATATCTGTGAAGTTTAAACACAACCGTATTTAACAAAGCAGTACTATTCGCAACCAAACACTGATTCAGTGCTTTAAAACACAGCCAGTACTCACACGCCTGTTACTAACTGGCTGACACCAGGCAAGCACACGTGAGCCACATGACCCCCAAAATGGTGAGTGGCCGCAGGGGCAGGGTAAATCACTTCCTGGACCCTGCTGTACACTGGGCACTAGGCTCTTGAGGAGAGCCAGCACTGGAGGGGGGACCTGATAATCATTCCTGTCCCCACACTTTTCACAGGATGTGATCATTATAGAAGATATTTTGCTGCTGAGATTGAGCAGGGAA
The DNA here is from genome assembly GCF_016161935.1 of Mauremys reevesii. Classification (NCBI taxonomy): domain Eukaryota; kingdom Metazoa; phylum Chordata; order Testudines; family Geoemydidae; genus Mauremys; species Mauremys reevesii. The sequence goes on along the minus strand of NC_052633.1, from coordinate 45,696,158 downwards.
TTAAGGGAGGGTCTTCTCTAAGCCTGCGGCTTCTGCCCTGGCCCCTATGCGGCCACCTGTGTGCAGCAATAGTGTCCACCACCACCCCCATGATGGCACAGTGGCGCAGGAAAGTTATCGTTAATTGGACAAGAAACAAAGCAGCTCTGCCAAAGAACCTGCGGCAGCGGATTGCCCAGTATCTCCATGGGAGTTTCCTGGAGATCTCTGAGGGAGATTCCAGTGAAGTGAGGGAGTCAATCAACAGCCTGTTCTGCCACTCAGACTAGGCATGCGGTGGGAGACATGCCTGCTTTTTGCAATCCTTCTGCCCCCAACAACTAGCTTCAGAGATTCCCAAAATCAGTTCCACTTACCAGAGGCCTCCTCTCCTGTTTGTGCTTTGCCAACAGCTACCCCTCCAGGGTAGAAAAGAGCTCCTGGCTGCATGCATCTCTGGCCTCCAAGTCATCCTCTGCCTCTGGGTCCCCCTCCACATCCTCATCCTAGATTTCCTCTTCATGGCTCAGTCCACTCTCGACTGGCACGCGAGCCACTGAAGTATCCACAGTGATCGTCACAGTGGAGGTGGGGTCGTCGCTGAGTATTGCGTTCAGCTCTTTGTAGAACCGGCAGCTTGAGGGCATAGCACCGGAGTGGCGGTTTGCCTCCCGTGCCTTGCGGTAAGCGTTCCGCAGGTCCTTCACTATGACCCTGCACTGCAGTGTGTCCTAGTCATGGCCCCTTTCTGTCATGCATCGTGAAATCTGTCCGTAGGTATCATAATTCCTATGGCTGGAGCGCAGCTGGGACTGCACAGCCTCCTCTCCCCAAATGCTGATGAGGTCCAGCAGCTCGGCATTGCTCCAAGCAGGGGAGCAGGCATGGCCACCTGGAAAGATGCGCTGAGACCACTGCAGGCATCACCAAGCAAACAGGAAGGGGACTTTCAAATTTCCAAACGAATGTATGGGGTGAGGATGACAGTTGGTCAGCTGAGGGCAGAGCAGTAGAGTTCAAACCGATGACCAGAGAGGAGAGAACAGGCATTGTGGGACACCTCCCAGAGGCCAATCACAGCGCTGTAATTGCCATGGTGTCTACACTGGCACTGCAGTGCTGTAGCCCCGGCACAGAAAGCTCTATACCTCTCATCGGAGTGGTTTTTTTACAGCGCTGCAACTGCACAGTTTCTCTGCACTAAGTGGCTTGGCAGTGTGCACATCTCAGGAGTTACAGCGCAGAAACCCACTTTACTGTGCAGAAACTGGCCAGTGTAGACAGAGCCTTACTTTAGTTTAGCTTAAGTCAATTAGGACTCAATTTAAGGTAAACCCAAACAAGCCATTCTTCTACTGAAATAAGATTGTTCACACAGCCTTATGTACCAGTTGAACTAAATTGGTTTAAAATCACACCTTAAGTTAAAACAGTAGAATTATCTCATGTAGACAAAGTCTTAAAAATGTGTCTTCTTTTCACTTCTCCACTCCCCATCCTAAAAGTTTAGCTCCTACATGTGGTGGGGATTAGAAAGTAGGAGTGAGAGTCCATTGCCATTTCTATGCTATTGGCATTTTTAAAACAATATGAATTATGATTCAAACAACAGAATAGTTTATGACCAAGCTAAATAAAAACTACAAACCAGTTGATCAAAAATTGTCACTCGATAAATTGAAGTTTTAGTCCTATTGTCAAAAGCTCTCATTAGGGTGTTTCCAGTTAAAGGTTGTTGCAGAAAGTGCTCTGTAGCTTGACAGATGTGACCACTTAATAATAAATTTGTTGGTGTTCATTACATCATATTTACCATATGCTTCTATGTGATTCAGTTTTGAAAACAGTTACAAGTCTCTTTATACCTAATGAAAATATCACCAAAACAACAACAAAAAATCTTTAACCAAAGGATATTTCTGTCAATATTAATCTCAAACTATGTTTCTGCCAGGGGTTTTAAAATAAAGTCATCTGAAAATCATCCAATATGAGAAATCGTAAAACAAACAATGAGAAAAAAACGTTAAATAAGTTATTCTTTGTTTAGAGCTACAGTATTCCAAAGAAGACACAGAGTAGGTAGCAAACATGCTAATCATTCTATCAGAGCCACTATAGTGGAATTTCCACCACAAAGTCCAATTTTCAGGTTTTATTGACTAAAATACAACATGTAATTTGTCTCCCCAATGGCAAAGTTTGCAGTTAACACTTTAGTCACTATCATCATAATTAATTGCATTAACTCAGGAAACATTCAGATCCTTCCATCCAGAACACAGTCCCAAATCTAAACTGTGTGCTGGGTATCTCCAAGAGAAGGCTGGAAGGAAAACAAAAATCAGTCTGTGGGCTCCATATAAGCACATAAAAAGCTGTACAGAATCAGGCCCCTAGTGTTTAGTATAGCTCACTGCCACCTGGAGACACATTCAACATTCCCTGCATGACTACAGTAATTCAACCACTTTCCTGCATTCCACAGCTGGCCTCCCACCACCATTCAGCTAGCAGCACAGAACATAGAAGGTCATATTTTTTTCATCAATTTTTATGCAGAACATGCCACTGAAAGCAGTGGGGAGTTTTGCTTAAAAACTGATGGCTCAGAGTTCTTGGTGCCTCCAGGTAGGTATTCACTGCAAAATAAAAAAAGTGTGTTCTTAGCCTGAGTTAGCTAACTCTAGTTAAAATAGCAATGAAGGCACAGCAACTCAGCTTTTAACTTAGGTTAACAGTTTGAGTTAAAAGTCTATTTACTATTTTAACCCAAGTTAGCTAACCCAGGCTAGCTAACCCGAGTTAAGAACACACTTTTCACTGGGAAAAAAAAAAAAGACACACTCAGTAGCGTGACTGTGTATAAGAAAAGTTACATTTGTTCTTTGTTTTCTGTATGTTAAAACTACTAACTTTCTAGAAGATATGCGTACCCTTGGAGCCGTAAAATGGTTGTTTAGAAACCCTGCAACAATCCTAGGACAAATGCTTACTATTAAACATAGTGCTTCAGCTGTGAGTAATCCTATTGCCTTCAGCAGAATGACATGCTTGGCAGTAAGTGTTTTAGGATCACATCCTTAGAGGTTTTATTGAAAACTAAAGTGTATTGATAGCTCTCTTTTTTCTAACTGCAAATTCATGTAGTGTCACATGGACTCTCTGTCAATTTTTGTCTAATTTCTGCACAAATGAAAGGAAGACGAGCATCTGAAGATGCTTTATTTAAATACCACAATTAGTTTAATAAGTTATGGGGGTTTATATTTTTCTAGTTCTAGAAGCTGGCCTGGTTCTTGCTGCTTTTTTATCTCCTAAACTTATTTATTTATTTATTAAATCTATCAAATCTCAAAGGGAGTTAGTATTTAAGGCAAACTAAGCCTTTATTTCTTTGAATCAGTAAAGATATTTAAATTTGAGAAATACTTAATGAGGCTATGTGATAGCAACTTTCTGGGAACTCATAGCATTTGCTTGCATGGAATTTAGCACAATTTTAATTATTTTAAAACTATATCAATGCAACTTTATGGAGACAATGTTATAATCTCAAGGGAACTTCATTTTATGGTCCATGTCTACAACCCTTACTCATCTGAGCAATTCCACTGATGTTGATGGGACCACTCTGCATGACTTAAACTACTGGGCCCAAAGTTCTCCAGACAAAACAAAGAACCAAACCCTGCTCACATGGTATTTTCCCCATGAAGTGAAGGGAGGAGTGAATGAAGTCAGTACCATGACTTCTTTCCGAGCAATGCTGGACTCTTAGTCCCACTGAGATCATAAGATTATTTGTGGGACTGAGGCGAGCAGGATTTGACTCAGTATGGGAGCAGTTCAGATCTACTGAGATCATCTTCCTAAACAATATCAGTGAAACTAATGTATGGATCTGCAAGTAGGGTGAAATTCACCTCTGGTGTAGAGCAGAGCAATGCCTGTGCACCACTTAATAGGGCATAATAGCATTCAGGTGATACATATGTTTTGTGTTAACCCTCTGTACAGGAATCAATCAGATCCACAAAGAGAAAGTCTACATTAAGATGTAGGTTACGTTATTTGTGGTTTATTCTGCATGTGCACGTCATTTTTACTAATGATTTGTGTTAATGTGAATTTTTGACTTTTAATTTTATTATTATTATTGTCTAAAGGCACTACTCCAAAATTCTGGAGTAGCACATCACTTCATTTTCATTTCTTTAAAAGCTGTTTTTATATTACAGATGTGATAGTAAAGCATGGAAAAATAAAAACTCTGTTGTCCTCCTGCAATTAAAATGATCACAAAACATTGTTTCCAGTTTTTAAAAAGTATTATTGGAGTGGAGTCCCTGTTTGTTTGGGATTTTTTCAGTTTTAACCCAGAAAGAAACTTTGCAGTCTAGCTCTAATCCTTGCTAATAGGGATTTATTACAGAAACACTGATAGCCCGTTATCTAAAGTAGAATGAATGGCACCAGTACAAAGAGAAGATAGTATATAACTACCACTGAATACCATCAAGTATTTTTAAAGAAAAATGTGCTGGCAATGAGCAGAAAGTAAAAGTATATACCTGGTCAAGAAAACTCAAGACACAGTTAAGTTTGCAAGCAATTATATGTTAATTTAGTACGACATTTTTAGAATATTAAAGTTATCAAAACCAAATGTTTCAAAGTGAGGAATTTCACACACAAGTCAAAATTCTGTTAAAATCAGTGGTGTTGCTTTGGATTTATGTTAGTGCAAAAGAGCAGAATGTAGCCCAAGACTCCTATACCAACCTAATTCTGGGGCCAGTACCAAGAAAATACAGATATCCTCCTTCCCAGTGCTGAGTACTTTCTTCATTTAAGAGAAAGGAAGTTCTGAATGTTTAAGATCTGAGATGCTGTGATCTCTCTCCTTTCCCGGTACGCTGGGAAGAGAAGGGGCTCTGGGGTAAATTAAATCCGTTTTTAATCCAATTTACTTACACTGGTTTGAAGCCCTGTGTGGACACTTAATTCAGTTCAAGAGTGGCTTATTTCAGTTTAGCTTAAACCTGTCCTAAATTACTTAAAACTACATCTTTATAAGTCATATTTATATTGATTTAAGAGTGGCCACACAGCTTGTTGCACCAGTTTAACTAAGTCAATTTTAAATCACACTTTTTATTACACAGCTACAACTCTGCATGTAGACAAGCCCTCAGGTTTGCTAAGACTTTTAAAATGCACTAATCTGAACCAGGGCAATAGAAACAGGGACTCTCTGCAGTGGTGAAGTTGATGGGTACTGGCTGCTGTTTGGTAGTTTACAAGGTCCCAATTCAGGCTTGAGTTGCTGCTTCAGTTCCTCCTTAGCTAGTGGGGCAAGAAGCTCCATTGAGGGAGCTTACATGACAGGCCAAATCATCACACCAGTGCCCAGCCTAAGCATTCAGCATCGGGGAGATGTGCACAGAGGTGGGGATAGAAATCCTCCTTGCCCAGAGGCTGCAGGAATGGCTGCAGTAAGCTTCCACCCCTCATACAGCTATACCTGTGGCTCCATTCCTCCCCACACTTTGCTGGGTATGGAGTCACCATGGAATTGCCAAGGGAAATCATTGGTGCAGCTGCCAGGGGGCCCTCTGTGGCCATGGAGGAAGAAACAGGATTTACCCAGGATGCAGATTTTTATAATTTTGTAGAACACTGGCCTCCCAGCAGCCATTACTGATACACAATATAGAATAAAAAAAAGAATTCTCTAAATGAGCTAGCAAAGCTTGATGATCCACAGTGGACACAGCTATTACTACTCCATTATAGTGCCAGCCCTCCACTGTAATGACCAGCAGCAGATCATAGCCTATCCTTTAACTTTATACATTCTTTTTTGACCTCCTCATCAGCCCAGCAGGTGACTGGTTTTGTACAGCTGGATAACAATCCTTGCCTCAAACCATGGATGGCCTCAGCTGTGTAGGCATATCATGCAAAGCAGTCCCCACCCACCCAGTATGAACTTAGCTTATTTTACACTCATAACACATATGAATCCCACTCAAATCTTACACTGTTACTGGTGCTTAATTTACACAGTTAGTGTACGAATGCATGTCAGTCTTACTTTAAATGCTAGCTCTATTGGAACCTCCCACTCTGTAGAAAGACCTACTTGTTTTGGAAAGGAAGAATTTGCTAGTTACTGAATGAGCATTCTCTTATTAAAAAAGACTATGCAGGATACAACATGGCAGCAGTTGGTGCACAGTGATGATACCTTGCTCTCCATCCAGGGGAAAAAAGAAGCAAGTCAAAGAATAGCAAATACAGGTTGAGAAAATACATTTTAAACAGCCTTAAAGTCATTGTGTATGCATATAATAAAGATCACCTGATGGTTCTGCTTGGAAGAGCTCCATTTAACATCGTTAGCAAATATGCTGCAAGACTGCAAATGAATTTCTGTTTACTTTCCTATTTTCAGAAAAGCACCTCCACCAACTGCACTATAGCTCAGTTCTCTGTGTTAAGCAACAATCCTATCAAGCCTGTGCTCTCCATATGAATAGTGTTTTATTTTTGAATTACAAGATGGCACTTTCTCAAAACTAGGAAGAACGAATGAACGAACCTTCAAAGAACACTTACACAACTCAACTCTGCATCCTTATTAGCCTAAACTGGATTATTATTCCCCTTACTACCATCTCCACTACAGTGTAGAAAATATTCTACAGATATTATGACATAACTATATTGATTTGCATTTACAATTTATCATTCTACTTATACCACTCTCTTAACCTAAAGAGAAAAGATAGTTCAAACATGCCAATTTCAATTGATATTTTATTTCTACAGTAATTAATTCTAACACAGCTGAATGATTATCTGAAATTACCTTTTCTACTCCTAGAAAATAGCACAGGCCAAATGGTTATTCTGCTCAGTTAAGGACAGAATTTGACCTCGAACTGTATGTAGGAGTATTTTGGGCATATGGATTCCTTCTGTTACTCACATGCTTTCAACTGTGCTCCATCAGTTGTAGATACTAATGAAAACTTGGAGCAGAATGCTTTGAAGGATAGTATGATTGGTGTTAATCTTTTTACAGTCCACCATAAATGTCACCCAATCTAATTAATTTCCCTAGATTTAGATAGTTCAAATATTGCAAATTTAAACCCATATACTGCCATAACTCCATGCATGAACTTCCACTAATATCAACAGGAATTTTTCATTAAAAAGTAGCAGAATATGGCCCTTATATTTCTTAACAGACACTTAGTTTTTAAAAAAGTAGATTAGTTTAGAATTAGAAACACATTTAGAACTTTAATGATTCACAGATTTATAAACGTATTCTCCTTCACAAAGTATTAAGAAATACTTAATAGAAAAAACAGAATTACCTATGTCACTATATTTCTGTTGTTATTATGAACCACTCTGAAACATTTATTGTATTATTGGCATACCAAATTGAAATTTCAATTCAATTTAATCCAATTTTAAAAAACACTGATCTGCCCGTCACTTTAAAAATACCTTTAGTTTTTTTCATCTATAGTCTATTTGCATTTGCTATCTCTGAGTAACTGTATTAAGGGAGGGACCAATGTGTTGATCTTAATTTATTGCAGATGTGAAGGTGCACAATAAGAATCAAAATTAACTTTGCAATAAACTGATTAGCTGAATACTGAGCCATGGTTGCAAACAAATGCAAATACTCACAAGTCAGAAGAAAGTTTGTGTTTTTCTATGCCCTTATTATTATATACCTCTAGTTTCCATAGGTTCAAAATGTAAAATTATGTTCCCCATGCACTCAGATATCAAGGGGTAAAATTACAAATTAATGTGTTCTGTTCTTGTTTATGTTAAAAGTTCCAAGAATGACAATCATATGAGTACAATGAAGGTCTTTTAGTTGTATGCAGAGATGAAAGCTCACTTCAACTGCTGTTTAATTGTGTACACTCCAGTGCTAGGCAACACTTCAATGCTTATTGTAAACATTGTATAAGGTTTGTCAGGAACAGCACAATAATGAAGCTTGTGCTTTTTACACTTAACTTTAAGTGACAGGTATCAGAGGGGTAGCCATGTTAGTCTGGATCTGTAAAAAGCAACAAAGAGTCCTGTGGCACCTTATAGACTAAAAGATGTATTGGAGCATAAGCTTTCGCAGGTGAATACCCACTTTGTCAGATGCATGTCTGATGAAGTGGGTATTCACCCACGAAAGCTCATGCTCCAATACATCTGTTAGTCTATAAGGTGCCACAGGACTTTTTGCTGCTTTTTAAGTGACAGTTACCTTTTCCTTAGGATTTTATGTTTATCTTGTGCTAGATCACAGCTAGGGACGTCATAGTGGGTTGGCTGTTTCCTTGTTCAGCATGATAAGCTGCCATTTATAGCCGTAGCCTAATATTCTGTTCATGTGGTGCCATTTTTCTGAACAGAGACATGCTCTGTTGTCTTTGGCTTGCTTGTCTCTTTTGCACTGGAGAAGATATTCATTACAAGCTAACAAATGATGGCTTCAATAAATGAAAAATGAATGCACATATTCTGCAAATGCAGCATGTACATTCTGAGTGCAATCAGAAATACTTCAGTGCTTTCACAATTTATAGTTAGTCTGAAAATATCTCTGCCAAGTTCTAACAGGTATTCTCCCACATAAGCCATATGAAATTGGCACCATTAATCATAATCTATAATCACTATTGACGTTATTTTTCTCAATGTAAAGGAATCTTCTGACTACAAAAATATACATCTGCAGCAAGAAATACAAGAATATGTGCAGTCCCTGAGTGGTGAGTTCTTAGAAACTGCAGATTGGGTGTGTAGACAGAGAATTGTAGGACAAAGAACAATACATTCCTGAACTTTAATTCTATATAAGAAGAAAGTTCACTTATTGTCCAAAGGACCTCACTTACACATTCCAAGTTTCCATTATATAATTGCTTCTGTATTTAGTGCATAAAGGAAAGAAAATCCCAGCAGGGCAGTGAAATGTCTCCAAAGAAATAACTGTTTAGAACTGGTATAAAATGCCAGTCTTCTGAGCTGCAAAAGCCCTTTTCTGTGCTAAATACTGCAAGATGTGCTCTTCATAACTAGCTGTCTTACTGTGTTACAACAAAATAAAATAATGGATTTCTCCATTTCTCCAGCTTGCCCTCAACCCCCCTACATGTACATCTAACAACCAACACAATGTTCAGTCTCACATAACAGATAAACTTTCCTGGCATAATCTGCCACCATAGAGTTACAGGTAAAACAGAGGTTGCACTTAGGGTCTAAGCCTGCAAAACTTTAATCATGTGAGTAGTTTTTACTCACAGAAATAGTTCCAAGCACTGTTCACATGATTAGGTGTTTGGGAGATCATGCACAGAAGAGCTGAATATTGTGAAAATGTATATAACAGCCAAGCTAATCACTTAGGCCCCAGCCCTGCAAGCTATTCCACAAAGGTGCATCCCTGAACAGAATCCCCCTGATTTTAGCAGCACTCAGCATGAACAACCATTATACCTTCAATGACCCAATGAAGCCCAGGAGGTTCTGCATGGTCACAGGGGGTCTGTTCACACTGGACAGATGACAGCACAGGGACTTAACTTGTCAATTTGCCATAGCTTAAAGTAACGTATTTAGATACCAAAGAAATTACAGAAAAAATATCTTTATTTTAGTTTGGAGTTTACTTTGCAGAAAAAAGTTCTTCACATGCTTAGTCTTTGACAGTTACAAAATTATTAATCTGAAATATATGGAGGAGGAGATATAGGAACAACAACTGTATTTTCCTTGCTGTTGATGCCAGTTCCAAATATACGCTTTACCATTTGAGAAAAAAAATCCCAAAACATTTTGTCTCTCTTCAAATAAAGTTACTGGGCCAAATCCTCAGCAATTCTTTGTGCTGATCCAGTGGCAGCAGCTGAGAATTCCCCTTCTGCCTCCCCTCATGGAATAGGAAGAGTTCTGGAATAGGCTGAGGTTGGAAGGAGTCAAGGCAAGAGAAAGAGGGGCTGGTGAACAACGTGTTCTTGCAATCCAGAGCTCCAGTTTATACTAGTAGCAGCCTGCATGAACTGAAGGCAAGTAAAGGGGGCACAGAGATATCTATGGCTCCACTTTCTCCATGTGCACCAACTACTGCTCTGATACACTTCCTAACCCATTGAGAAGATGAATTCATACAATTCTTGTTGATCTTAGTGGCACTGAACGTGGATAGCCAAGTTCAATAACGCCATACTTTTTTCTGTTGTAGATTATTCTTATATGAAAATTTCACTTGATAAGGCTGCAGATGCTTCTGTGCAGATGCCAATGAGGATTTAGGGGCAAATTCTCCTTCCTTGTAGGAACAGTTCTCTCTATGTTTGGAAATGCGTTACTTAACATCACAAATTTAGACCTTCCCTGATCAACAGCAAAATAAAAACTTGTATGCTCGGGAGAGTCCAACTAAAAAACAAATAAGGCTAAACCAGCTATGTGAAAAAAACTTGCTAATTTCTCATCAAACGAATTAATTAGAAGTAGAATAAGCAGGAAATGAATACATATACATTTAAAAACCGCAAATACCGGTACATATCCCCTTCCCCGCTGCTAACCTGTGTTTACAGTTAACTGATTTAAACTTTTGGCTCGTCTTGAAAGAACATAAAAACATTAATTAGTTACATAATGATCTGTTTCTTTGCAAAATAATTATCTGTTTCAACTATTTCTAATGCATAATTTGATTATGAATTCTTAGCTACATATCAGTCATGGGATACATTCCATCCTTATGAAGTAGTAATTGGAGAGAACTTATGTTTCCAAACAGAAGGCCAAATTCTGCCTTTGGATGCAAAACAATTCCATTTGAAGTCAATGGGAGTTGCATTTGTATATCTGAAACAGAATTTGACATATAGCAAAATGCAGTCCTTTCTTCATATTGGGGTCAAATTCTACTCTCTGGAACTCTCATGCAACCTCATTATACTCTGTGGGTTTGCATGGATGTAACAGCAGAATGTGTCTCCTGCTCCAGTAATTACTTTAATTACAGCTCATAAAAGATCATTGTGTATGTGGTATATTATATATTTAACAACTTTAAATTTGTACTTGTATGTAACATGAAGGAACCTATTCCTGGTTTGCTCTCTCATTATAAGGCCTGAGTTTCTTATGATAAAACTATAACTTTTAAAATTGAAATTACAAATAAAAGTAGTTATATAGCTTTTGAATATAACTTACCAAAAAAAAGCACAATACAAGGGCATGAAGAATCTCATTTGTATTCCCAATAAAATTTGGGGGCCAATGATGTGTTTCTTACTCAGGCAAAGTTCCCAGTGACTTGAGTGAATGAATATTTACAGATTGTATAGTTATTTATTTACCTTTCCATTGTATTAGCAGATTTAGCAACACAACAAAAACAAATTGAAAAAAAAAATATTAACTACCAAATAATGTAGTCAATGGAGGTTACAGGAAGGATGAATTTGGCCCATTCTATCTGATTAACTAAAGGGCTTGTCTACTCTTGAGAATTTACCAAAACAGCTATTCCAGAATTATTCCAGAATAGCTATTTCAGTAAATTTCCAAGAGTAGACAAGCCCTAAGGGTTATTAGCAGCAATATACTGCACCTTGCGGTCCTTAGTTACTCTCCAGTGCTGTGACTTAGTTTGCTTCAGTGTCAATAATTCATTTTAGGGCCCAATGCTGCTCCCATTGAAATGAATGAGAGAAGTAGCAGGCACAAAGTTCCTATCTCTGGCCTTTCACCAATGCTTTCTGCTACTGAAGTGGGGCATCAAAACACCAGTAGTATGGCTATCACCTAACGGTGGTGGTGTCAAAGTAAAGGAACTAGATACCAAATTCTAACCACAAAGGATTATTGCTATTGAGGATGGAGGAAGGGAGGGCTGCCTGTCACGATTTTTTTTTAATTCATTGTCATATTTTCAATCAGCAGCATCAACAGTACTGTGAGAGATTTAAAAACAAAACAGAAACTCTGCAATCTGTACTAGAAATAGATACTAGACCTGGGGGAAATTAGCAGGAGAACAGGTGATGTTATCATCAACACTTACCCTCAGGGTTTTTTGACAAGTAAGAGGGAAGGATACTTTACGTTATGTGCCAGGATTCATAAGACACTTGCTGTCAGAGGCTACTGAAGAGATGCACTGAATCACTGCATCCCACATCTATCCTTTTTTCCAAACAGCAGCATCCACTTTTTGGGTCATGATGGTCCCCTGTGGCAGACCACCACCAGAAAAAGGCAAGTTGTGTGTGACCTCTTGGTGACAGCCTCCCCCACGATGGGCTACAATGGGAGCTGAGAGCACTCAACAATTCAAAAAAATCAGGCATTAAAATAATAAAATAGCATTCCTTTATATCCAGTATTTGTCATGAGATGCTAAGATGCTATCCTGTAGTGCACTCAGCAGTCCAAATCTTCAGCTGGACCTACTATTCACTACATAGGAGGGATAACTGAGCCTTTAAGGGATTTTTAAGAGCATGTTGGACAAACACCCATCAGGGATGGTCTAATACTTAGTCCTGCCTTGAGTGCAGGGGACTGGACTAGATGACCTCTCAAGGTCCCTTCCAGTTCTATGATTCTATGTTCTATGTTCATTCAGCTCTTCTATCCACTCACTGGAGGAAGCTGGGATATTGCTTCTATTCCAGATAACAGATCCACCCATCCAACTGATGGCTTTTTTTCCCTTCAAGCCAACTCCTTGTGAATTTCCTTGGCTATCGACACATAACCAGCATAACATGCTCTGGCTGTTGAATTCACATTGATTTAAGAAAGACAGGTAAGTATTTTGGCATGGTACAAATAGGAGAGGTGTGTAACTATAAATAATATAAACTTTGATGTAAGAAAGCACATATCTATGTGCTCACAATCTGAGGACATGAAAATATAAAGCTTAGGTCACTGATATTTTGGCTGATGTGCTGCACATTTTGAATTGCAATACAACATTTAATATACATATTGTTCTAGAAATATACGTGCTGTGATAGATGCTTGTTTTACTGCTCACCTGTCTACTCATTTGTGCCTGATGAGGTATGTTAACAGTCTGACTGGTAGGTGGGTGTGTATTTTGTTTAGTTTTTGCTATATTAATTTTTTCTTTTATTTAGATTTGTACATATGCCCAGGGACATTATGATGGGTGAATTTTTGAAAATCTAAAACTAAATATGTATTTAAAATGGAGGAAGGGGGTGACTTTAAGAGTTTTTAGACGCTTCATTTGTTCAGAATCTTTTTTTATAGCCTCTCCTCTTCCTTCCGTCAGGAAATCCCTGACATTCACCCCATTCTCAGGCACTAGACTCAAATGGAAAAATCCTGGCAATAAACTACAGGAAATGAATAGAAATAGTAACCTTCAATTCCAAGCAAGGAATTACCCAAGTCACACAACTCCGTGGCATGGATAATTTCTCACAGCATGGCTGGAGCAGCTCAGGACTGAAGAAACTGCAATATAAACCCCCACATCCTCCCTCCAAAGCACCTTATCCACTCTGACAATCCTATCAGAACAACCCACACATCAGCAGTCCTGCCCACCAGCTAAACAGCCCAGGCAAAACTAAGCTCTTTTGGAAAAATCACACCTTTCACTCTGACTGAACTTTATTAGAGACTAGAACATAAGCTCCTACAGAACACTGCTTCCAACCTCTCTGTATTGAAACAGGAACTCCCCTTGGCTAGCTGGCAGCTAGAGGGATCTCCAGACAGATGCCATACTCTCTCCTTTATTCTGTACATTTTCTCACTCCTTCCCTTGCCTGCCCTATTCTTCTTATCCCTTGTCTTTTTTTCCCCAGCAATTTTCCTCTTTTATATTTATTTTCTTTTTATTCATTTCCTTTCTCCTGCTTTGTGCTCTCTCCCTTTCTCCCCTCACCTCTTTCCCATCTCAAAAGGCAACATAAGACTGAGGACTGGTCCACTCTTAGCTTTATGGGCCACTTAATGCACCTCCCCCGATGAACTGAATACCAAGGGAGCAGAGAAATGTGAGCTAGCAGGCTGATCCCTGAGCCTCCAGCCCTGTAAATGCAAGCTACTTCTGTGGCTAGATGCAAGAAGCCACTGCCAGAGCAACGAGGGATGGAATGTGGCTTTCAAGAAGCTGCCTATGGTTTTACCTGCCACCAAAGGAGAACACATGTAATGGAGGGCTAATCCTGTCATGCACCTTTCTGGAGCCTGCCCCCATTCCTTTCCTCTTCTTTCTTGCCCATGCTACTCTTATAAATACTGATCACAAGCCTCACATTAAAACCACAAGAGTTGACAAGAGCATCATCTGCAGCTTCTCACTCCCAGACACCCTCCAGCACATACTCCAGCCACAGCTGCCCAGTTTTGCACAGCTTCATGTCCTACCTCTGCCATGTCACAAGAAATGTTACATATGGAGCTGCACAGACACTGGCAGCTACGTGCACTATTTAGCACCCTTGATATCAGCAAGGCCCCATGTGTTCCACTGCAAGTTGCATCTAAATTCTGATTTAAAATCCCTGGATTGGCATAAACAGTAATCTGGTGCAGCCTGGAAATTCTGCAACAACCTCATGTAAATTAAAAATGGAAGTTTTAATAAAATGCATCTGAAATTTATTTTGATACTAAATTCAATTTATTTTGAAAAACTGACAGCTTAGATTCTGGCACAGTATTCTACAGCAGGGGGTGGATTCTGTGGCTAAGGAATTACAAAATAAATGGGATACTGGATACCAGTCTCAGCAGAAAGCCCAAGATTTGAATGAACTTGGAAAATGACCTATTTTTTCAATCCAAGAGGTATTCCCTCTAGATCAGAGATTGAACACATGGGTAAAGCAGAGTAGAAAAAGTTACCATGTGTCTGTCCATGTTACCCATGACGGACTTCACAGATAACAATCCAGCATCTTTTATAAATAATAATTTCAAAAGCATACCATATCAGATCATTCATTTAAATGAGCTGGCCATAATTCAGGATTATAGCACACAAAGAACTCACACTGTGGTCATTAGTTCTTTTGAGCAAACATAGTATTGAGCGTAAAACACTGTGTAAATGTAACATCATCATTGATTATTTAAAGTCAAAATTAGGAAATCCAAAGTTATGGCTCTAGCCCCCGTCAGCTGTCTTGCTGTTGTATGTATAGAATTTTGTACAATTTTACCAAACTTTCCTAACAAATTCACCGTTGGTGAAAGAACAAGAATGGGAAATGTCTGCCTAAAGGGGTGGTTTTTTCTAGTTTATAAGTGCCTGAAAACAAACTCATAATGAAATTGCTGTCTCAAACATAATTTATTTACTGTAACACAATAGTGTTGTGCCAGCAGAAGAAACTCATATTTTAAACAGTTTACCCCAGATACTGGCCCAAAGAGGATGAGGAATGGAGTCTGAAACCATTAGCAAAATGCCATCTGCATATTTGTAGACTGTATACACTAGAAAAGGAAATCCCTTTTATGTCTTTATTCTGCACATGCCATGCCAAGAGTTCACAGTGATGAAACACAGAAGGAGGAAAGGCAATAAACCTTCAGATCCTCTCTTTTTAAAACAATAATACTGATATTAGACCTACCTTGGAGGAGGCACATTAGAGTCTCTGATCCTGTTAACAGAGATGTCCCTCAACAAATGCTCCCATGCAATCAATTTTTTTCTCTAATCTTCTGCATTTATCAAAAGCCTTTTTGTCATTAATCAGTACTGCTACCAAGTGGAAACCAGAAGGTCACAGACATTATTCATGAAATTCACAGTTTATGTCATATGCCCCCTCTTAAATGCTTTTTCTTAGAGACAGAATGTTTTAGCCACTGCTTTTCCAAATGAGTCACTAATACCCTTGTTTTAATTCTGCAGCTGATGATAATTTGAAGTACTAACCTCCACCACCACCACCCTGATTGAAATAAAATATCAATATTACAGTACGCTGAAAATGGAAAATTAGATGTGACATTTTGCTGCAAGGCCTCCAAAACTCCCATTCTCAGTCATTTGATTTATTTCTTTGTAGGTCATTTTTGATGGCTTTAGAGCTGAAATATTGTATCTATTTCTTAAAATCTCACAGCATGTATTAAGACAGCTTGTTTCATTTCCCTCAACACCCTTCAGTCACAAATATTGAAACAATAACTCTACTATGGCTGGAATAGTTTGTACCATTTGATGCTCAGATACCTAAACAAAGAACTTAAAATGTTTAATAGCATGCAGTGGGCTAAATACTGCTCTCAGTTACATACACACAACTTCACTCAATAGATGCTAGCAACCTAAGAGCTATATTCTGCCCTCTTTCAGGGTCGGCTTATGCCTCCTCACTCCTATGGATGTGGGAAGACATAAACCCAGCCAGATAAACCCCATGGTTCTGTGAGACAGGAGACTCTCACCAGAGAGGCAGCAGTGTGGAACAGGCCAGGAGTATAGAGGGAAAGTGGCCAGTGGGGCCATAACTGTGAGAATCCAAAACACCTCACATGCAACTCAACAAAATATTTTACACTGAGGGAAAGAAGGAGCTAAGGATGCTATTACAGCTATTACAGGTTGTTATAGAGATTGTGCTGGTGCTGCACAGCCTGAGGTACAGGGGAATTCTGTTCTCAGCTGCCATGGAAATTCCAACAGCAAAGGCCATTTACTCTGGCTTGGCACAGATTCCACACCATTGTGATCATCTAGTCTGACCTGCCTTATAACACAGGCCATAGAGCTCCCCCAAAATAATTCCTAGAGCATAGCTTTTAGAAAAACATCCAATCTCGACTTAAAAACTGAAAGTGATGGAGACTCCACCAAGACACTGGGTAAATTGTTCTAATGGTTAATTATGCTCACTTTTTAAAATATACACCTTATTTCCAGTCCAAATGTGTCTAGCTTAAATTTCCAGTCATTGGATCATGTTATACCTTTGTCTGCTAGACTGAAGAGTCCATTATCAAATATCTGTTCCCCATGTAGGTACTTACAGACTGTAATCACCACCCCTTTCTCTTTGTTAAGCTAAACAAATTGAGCTCCTTAAATCTAACACTTTAAGACATCTTTTCTGATATTTTAATCATTCTTGTCTAGGCTCTTCTCTGAACACTCTCCAATTTATCAATATCCTTCTGGAATTGTGGACACACAATATTCTAGCAGTGGTCACACCAGAGCCAAATACAGAAATAAAATAACCACTTTACTCCTACTCAAGATTTCCCTGTTTAGGCATCCAAGATTCGCATTAGCCCTTTTAGCCACAGCGTCGCACTGGGAACTCATATTCAGTTGATTATTCACCGCAACCTCCAAATCTTTTTCAGAGGATCAGGATTTTGCCTTCAGTTCACTCAAGTCCCATTAACATCAATAGGGTTTGATGAAAAAGGGCAAAATATGGCTGTAAGTTCCTACCATAGGTATAAAGCTTTTGATATGTTTGTAAGTGATTCTGTATTTCTCCCTTTCTTTCTGTCATAGGCCTTGAAGTTGCACTGATTTAACTTAAACCAGTTTTTAAACCAAATTTCTTTATACCAATGCAAAATCCTGTATGGACACTTTAAGAGCGGTTTATTTCAATTTAGCTTAAACCTGTTCCTAATCAGCATAAAGTGATATTAGCCAAGTGTATATCAGTTTAAGAGTGTCCACACAGCTTGTTGACCACTTTAATTAACTCCATTAATTAAAGTCAACCACACTTTTAGTTAAACTGCTGCAACTTTGCATGTAGATAAACATGTAGCCTTTTGCATGTAGTCTAACAGACAGACTATGCTGTAGCAGAATGTAGGGTGGTGGATGAATTTGAATAGATTTTTATTTTTGTCATATGCTCAGGCCTGGCCAAAAATTATTTTCAAAAGACTACTATGCATGCAATATAATATAATAATTTCACTAAAAATAGATTAAAGGGCCCTGTTAAAACTGAACAGTAACCTTTGGTAACTAATCATGTCACGCCACTATTAATATGGGTATCATGGCCAGACAAGTCCATAGGAAGAAATATAGAAGAGAGTATTTCACCAGTTTATATCCAACTAACCTAAAATTATATTTCTTTCTGTTACCTGCTTGTGATTTTGTTTAGCCTCTATTAAAACAGAAGCCACAGTGTTCTCGCTGCCATATTGATTTCAATCTCCTCTGAACACAGGCCTGTCACTGCATCTCAGTCAGGCAGATTTCTGTTGTATCGAAACTTAATTGAGCTGGGATTGTCTACCACAAAGCTTCTCAGATCAGGGGACACCTCCAACTGATGACTATTCCTATCCTGGCCCTAGACACTAGCCCCTAACCCCACTTCCTAAAGCAACCCCAAACTCCACTTCCCCATCAGAGAAAACATGACTTAAAGTTGGTGTCATTTTCACAATCTTGCAAAAAGTACAAAGGCCTCGATATTGATTCTCTCCAGGGGACCCATGTTACCCTCAGCCCATTCCTACGCTGCTCACCAGGTTTCCTGGGCCTCTAACAGTTGTTTATAATGATTTTCATCTTCAGGATTAAGAAGGCCATCTTACTTCATGGTTGTGTCTGTTCTCCATGTTCAGGAAACATGCTTCTGTACGGTCTATTTGACCATATAGATAATTAATTTTCTCTATTTTCATTTCAAACCTTCAGTAGAGAAAAGGGTACCATGAAACCTAACTAGACTGGCACATCCATTTCATATATTTCTCATATGGAAGCATCCTTCACTGGATGGGGAGAAAGAGGCTGGCTCCAACTCCTCAATAACCAGGGAAATAGAGGCCAACCCCTTAAACAAACAGTCATGTTTGTTCTTTCATTTTTTATCACATACAGGGCACTTTAATTATACTCAATAAATTCATCATCAAAAGATGTTTATGAGATTATTCTGAAAACACTGAACTGGGGACACACATCTTTCAGTAGAAAATGGTACTGTACAGACATCAATCTTAAATCATAGCCTATTGAACCATGGAGCTCATTCTCTCATGTTCCCATGACTGAACTTATAAGAATACCGGGTCTTACACTGACAGTGCCTTACCAGGTATAAAATCCTCTATCCCCCAATGACTTTCAGAGAATAATCCCTTCTACTCCAATTCCAGGTAGAATGTACCCTAATCTTGTAAAGTTAGATTGTGTAGCCATGGATTGTATAACATGATTCAATATAATTCCACGGTACTTACCTGGCTAAAATAATACATGATAGCATGCAACACACAGGGCCAAATTGTGCATTCTCTGCTTACACACACAGTCACACTGAAGTCAAAGGTAAGTGCCTAGCAGTGTGAATAAAGATTCTACAGTCAGGCTCTGTATATAAATATTGCTTAAAAATCATTTTTTCCCCCAATTCTTGTGCTTTAAAACATTTTCAAAGCAATTTTAGCAGAGGGGGTATTGCTCCTCTTACTGAACTTAGTGACATGTACTGTAGTTGCTATCATGTCAGACTTATGAAAGAATAAAAACCCACTGGCCCAGGAAAAGGAGTTTTTAATTGAAGAAGAGGGGCAGCAAAGATGGTGGTCTCCTACCATAAGCAAAGTCAGTGGCTTCACCACAGAATCTGGATTTGTGGATATCTAAAAGACCAGACACTATTCACAAATGACTGGGTAATTTAAAAGAATCAATGGAACTGTCAAGATTACAGTTGAGAGATTTTCTGAACGTTTTCCTGGAATAGAGCAGAGAACTACCATTCTAAAATCTATAGTTTCACTCCACACATTATTGGTCTAATAAGAGATTGTTTCCTATACATTGGTGAAATGAAACAGAAATCCTAGATTAGGTTTTAAAAAATTACCAGTGTTCCAAGGGGAATTTATTCTCCAATCTTCCTATTTTGGAGGGAAAATGGTTAATTCTGTTGTTACAACTGCCTGAATTGGAGACCTCTGCTCCACTGATTTCACCCAGGAGACTCTCAAAGTTAGGTGGAGGCAGACAGAGCCCTAAATTATAACCATACCATATGTTGTGCTGATAGAATGAGGATTCCTGTTGATCATATGTTATTCTGTAATATGATTTGCAAACCTGCTACAACAATTAGTAAATTATTCCAAAATTCTACCATAGATATACCCCTGGTTATTAAAAGGAAAGACACACTTTGTTTCTACTAAGAGGGTATTCAGGAAAATGTGCATCAAATCATAGCTTTCTATCCCATCCACATTTGTGGAGGTAGACAATCTTTATCTTCATGACTGTAAGCAGCAAAGAATGTTGTTTCAGCTAAAAACCAGAAGAGAGAGGAGCAGATATGGATTTGACACTATTTGATTAGTTAGATATGGAGTCTAAGACTGCCACTAATCCATTTTTTACAGTTCTTATGGAAAAATGATTTAACATAATACTATTATAAAGTCAAGTCAATATTGTAGTAATTTTTATGCTCTCTGCCATGGCAAGCTTGAAAGCTATGAAAAATCTGTTTATTATGGCAATATGAACCCTTCCAAAATTTTTATTTCCTTTTCTCTCTTTATTTAAGTATGCTTAAGTTCTCAGTAGTTTTGAGAAACAACTTAAGGGCCTGATCCTGAGATGTGCTGACCACCTGCTGGATCAGCACCAAAAATATAAATTACATTTGAAAGGTTATTGACCTCTCCTATTGGAGAAGGCAAAGAGCAGGGCATGAAATTCCACTTTGGGTAAGTAGGGATCTTTCCTGAGTGAGAGCCATCAACTTCTGCTGAATTTAAGCTTTCATTAAAAATAAATAAAATAAATAAATAAATAAATAAATAATGATAATAATTTTAAAAAAAAGAGCTTCTAGGCCTTGTGGGTGTTATGACAACCAATGCAGTGCTGTCTTCCTGAATCTGCAGAGACAAGTCTGGCTGCCGTCACTGCTAGAGAAGTTAGGATGTCTCAGCTCCTGCTGCAATTAGGGTGGCTGACAGGGTCACCCACCATTAGGAGTAGGATACCCTGGGTGAGCTGCCACACCCATACTTAGATGGTGCCACCTCTGAAACAGGAGAACCAGCAGGGACCCACCTATGCAAGTATTGTACAGCAAGGGAGATTTAGGTTAGACATGAGGAAAAACTTCCTAACTGTGAGGGTAGTTAAGCAGTGGAACCAATTACCTAGGGAGGTTGTGGGATCTCAGTCACTGGAGGTTTTTAAGAACAGGTTAGACAAACACCTGTCAGGGATGGTCTAGGTCAGCTTGCCCACCACTGCTTCACACAGCTCCATTGTCTGGGAACAGCAAACTGCAGCCACTGGGAGCTGCGGGCGGCCGTGCCTGAGGAGGGTCAATGTAAACAAACTGTCTCACGGCCTGCCAGCAGATTTCCCTGACTGGCCACAGATTGCCCATCACTGGTCTAAATAATACTTAGTCCTTCCTCAGTGCAGAGGACTGGACTAGATGACCTATTGCAGTCCATCCCAATCCTACATTTCTATGATTCTGTGTGTGATGAGCCCCATTCACCCTACCAGCAGGCTCTGTACATGTGGGGCTCCTACAACCTCAGCAAAGGAATCTGCAGACTTGTGTGGAGGGAGAGGACACAGACTGATTTATTATGTAAAAGGGGCTGCTAAGAATTCATTTATTTTGTGAAGGTTTGGTGGTAGAGAGTAGCTAAGGATTAAATGATTTAGTGGAGGGGCATCCTTAATTGATTTACTTGATGTAAATGTGGTGGGGCTGGCATTAATTAGTGGCACAGAATTCAGCCAGCAGGAGATTAAGGTCTTTGGAACCAACCAGCAACGACTACACAACCACTGTGAGATGGGGCAGAAGGGGCATGACTGGAGACAGAAGCCTGGCCCAGAAGGGGTTGCGGTTAGGGGCAGAAGAGTCTTTGAGCTTGGTGAATAGGCTGAGCCTTGGGGAGAAGGCATTGGGTAAATTTTTCAAAGCTTTGCAAAAGAGTATCTTTGCTTCTCATTGCTGCTTAATGGTGCATCCTTCCCATAAGACTGGTAGCACCAAATCGTGGTCCCATTTAAGTATATTGCAAAGCTGATTCACAGAGAGGGACCAGGGTTTGGTCTGTAGTTGTTAAATTAGTCCTATCACAGTGTCAAATCCATCTTATGCCTGGGATGACTCAGGCCTTCATTTTCATACATACTGGAAAGAAGTCGCTCACTTTATCGTTACACTTCTGCACTAGCCTCACAGCTTTATTCCAACTCCTTGTTAATAGTCAGCTACCAAAACAAGCCATAAAGCTAAATGTTTTGTCCTCTCTAAATGTTTTGTCCTCTCTAAATGTTTTGGTTTGAAAAACCAAACACAAATATATCCTTACACTTTCTTTAACAAACTGATATATGGGGGGGGGGAGAGAAAAGGGGGCTGTGTGTGTGTGCAATAACTTGGTCATTTTTCAAGTGGAGGGAAGCCTGAACCTGCAGACATAGGCCTGGGAAGTCAGGAAAAAGAGTGCCACCTCTGCAGAATCTTTCTTCTGCCCCCTGCATAAGTCTCTGTGAGGACTTCACAGAGTTGGAGGAGGTAGGTAAGCTGTCATGGCTCTGCTGGACAGGGGCGGCTCTAGCCATTTTGCTGCCCCAAGCACGGTGGCACGCAGCGGGGGGCGCTCTGCTGGTCGCTAGTCCCGCGGCTCTGGTGGACCTCCCGCAGGCGTGCCTGCGGATGCTCCACCGAAGCCGCGGGACCAGCGGACCCTCCGCAGGGCACGCCTGTGGGAGGTCCACCGGAGCCGTCTGCCGCCCTCCCGGCGACCAGCAGAGCGCCCCCCGCGGCATGCCGCCCCAAGCACGCGCTTGGCGTGCTGGGGCCTGGAACCGCCCCTGCTGCTGGATTCTTCCCCCTCCAAACACAGATGGAGTCTGTAGTAACTTAGACTTCTTCTCTTCCATAATTTGGAACCTCCTTGAAGGGATTCTTTGGGTAGCTACATTTGTGGGCGATGACAAAAGCACAGCCCTTGCCAGAGCATGCTGTCCAAAAGCCAATGCAGCCAACAGGACCAGGCAGAGTGCAGAAGCAATGTGCCTGCCTGAGATGTCCCTGGCTTCCAGTGGATTCTGAGTTTAAGAGAAATCCAGAGGTTAAAGAAAGGAACGTCCAAGCTTCTCCCATTGAGAAATGGTGGGAGGAAGTTTTATCTTCGGTGGAAGAATAGCATGAAATTTCACAAGTTAAAACTTCTGGTATTTCTACTCCTCTGTGTTGATTATTCCTGTGTAGAGTATTAAAAATGAAAATAAGTTTTAAAATGCTGATACACACAGTGTGATAGAGGACTATTAAATCTTACAAACTACTCTGGCTACAGACAGTTCTATATATTATTGTAACATTTAACTTGCCAGAACAAATTTAGCATGTAGAGATACTACACAGAATCATAATACATGTAGAATAAGTCTGACTAATTACTTAGAATTAGGAATAATTTATTGTAGTGAAATGTGGCGAATATATTAATGGGCACAAAACAAAAGTTAAAATTATCAGAACTTAAACTTTTTAGAGAATAATGGGATTCGGTTTTGATTAAACCTGGACTATGGTCACATATCATCACAATTTTGAAAAACCTCTTAATTTATCTTTAAATGTCTCCATTGCATAGCTCAGGAATAAGATTGCAAACCATTACAAACTTTTTAGCAGTTCTTATGGCAAAGCTGAAAGTGGGCCAGTACAGCATACTGGTAAGAAGTGGCCACCAACTGGGGTGGAGGGTGTGGGGGGGGGGGAGAGGAAAAAAGGGGCAGCTGCCCCAGAGCCCAGTGATTTAAAAGGGTCTGGGCCTCCCAGACACTGCTGGAGCCTCAGGCCCTTTAAATCACTGCCGGAGCCCCAGGTAGTGTGGAAGGGCTGGCTGGGGGAAGCTGACCCCCAACCCCGCCAGGCCCCCGTACTGGTAAGTCTTTTATCTTACTTTCACCCATGTCGTATGGTACATTTAAAAGGAAGACCGATTTATGTGGAGTATAGAGCTCTCTGAATAAAGTAGCAAAGATGTTTGTACTAGCAAGATACCATACTGCATTAGACACTTCTACAGCAATATGTTGCTTAGTTTGACTCACAAAGTTGAGGACTGTCCTTTGTCACTTCATAAGGCAATTTCGTATCTGCTTTAACAGCGATGTAAACATTCATTTCAATAAATTCTCTGTTCGCTCTTTCATCACCATTGAGGCTTGTATAAAATTTAAATTTCCCCTTTTAAGTTTGGCTATCAGCCTGTAAAATACATTATTTTACCTAATGAAATGTATCTGCTTTCTGCATCAATTTACAATCTTTGCTACTACCTCTACAGTTAGAGTAATACTTCATAGGGATAAAACCTGCACCATCAAGTTCTATAAATATTAGTTCCTTTCATAGTTGCTACAACGTTAATTTTGCTGATATTAAATTACCCAGCTGAAGCATGCTACAAAATATTACAACAAAACTTAATTCTGAGATACAAGCTTTCATTTCTGAAAGGTTGTATCTTATTACTGTACCGTTTAGGAAATATGATTCTATAATCATATAAATAGTATTCATTAATTACTGTAAAGTGTTTGGCAACTAAACAGACCACCACAAAATCATTGTCTAAATTAAAAATAAAGATTTTATTAATCTTTAAAGAAATATTGTCAAACAGCACAAAGAAATGAATATCTTCATACACAGACAATACATTTTGTATAAACAAATCAGGACTATAAAATGGAAACCAGTCATTAGAACTGGAACGTAATATGGCAAAGTATAAGGAAAGCTGTCTATCTGCTTATGATATTTAGTTGATAGACAATTCTTTGAGATTTTCCTGAATCCTACTTCATATTCAACAAAGGGAAAACAAAGCATGAATATATTTTTTAAAACTATGTACTGTAGATATATTTATTGTAAAACCACTATTCATGAAAATTCTCACTTGAGTAAGGTAAGCAGGATTTGGCCCATGGCTGTCATATGAATTGACATAATAAAATTGATTGTCTCTGTACAGCACCTATCACAATAGTGCTTTGATCCTGACTGAAGCCTCTGGGCACTACCACAATACAGACACTTGCTGAATTTTTTTTATTTGAAAGTTCAGAAACTTTCTCTTAGAAACCTAAGAGTTAAATAATAAAGTTTATTAAAAAATTAACTGAAATGTGAAAAACAAATAGTTTCATTTATTGCAACACATGCAGGGATATATAGAAACTTCATAAAGTTGATACTCTCTACAATGATACGTCAAAAATTGTATCTCTGAGGTACCACACATACTGTGATACAGAAATTGTCAAAACAAACACACATTTATTACACAGTACAAAAGACTAAGTAGACGTGTCAAATCATATAACTCATTGGATTGTATGTATACTGCTGCTCCTCAGAGGACTCCAAATGTTGTTCAATTTCTAATTTGAACAATTTCAAACTTTTTAATAGCCACAAATATTTATTTTACATGCTAAAGCCAGGACTCTCTCTTTCATTGTTTATTCTATGCATTTTTTGGAGTCCATGGGCTCAATAATCTATTTTACTGTGTTCAGCATCTAGATCTGGCAGGGTCATTGAATCACAGCAAACTATTTCCCTTCTCCCTATTTCAGCAGTATATTCCGCTGAAATAATTTGAATATTTCATTAATAGGGCCATGGAGATGTTAATAAAAATATAAAGACTGAATCATTTTAATTGCATAATGTATTTTTGAGGCAAAGTCCTTTACAATATGAAAATTTGACCTTACAGGTCCACTAAAAATTTTTGCAATTTCTAATTAATACTTCTGTGGAAAGATTCATCTTCAGAACAGTCCCAGCCATCTCCTACTATAAATTTGCAGCTCATCTGTTAATCGGTGTCAATTCCATTATTATTCAGAACTGGACAAAATGTGAAGCAAAAAAGCTCTGGTTTAGGAGAGTATATTCCTTTAACCAGAGTAATATCTCACCCTCATGCTACATCTTTAGCAAATGCTGTTCAGCACAGTTGCAATTGTTGTTTAACGAAGACCACAGACATTTTACTTCAATTACTAGAAAATGTAAACATATTAGGTGACAGTCTGTTTCTGATCTAAACAATAGTGCAATTGGATTTTGTGACAAAGTAATTTTTCTACACTTTCAGACCAGATTTATGAAGAGTAACTGGCTTACATCAGCTGAATTATGCATACTTTTATGCATACTGAGACATACAGTTATCCGCCTTTTTATTTATTGTAAGGAAGTATAATTTTCTTTTTTTTTTTAACCCAGGACATCTCAGACACAGGAAATGTGGATTTAATCACCAAATCTGTGATTTCATGTATGTAGGTCAAATGGATGTGGGTTCCACTCAGCTGAAAAAAAGATGAGGAGTAATGTGATTTCAGTCTGAGTAATTTTATAGCAAAGACTGCAATATATGTTTTGAAGATGTCATTGACTGCAACACAAATCAATATTAAAAACTTTATACAGGAAGCACATTTTTAGAAGATGGTCCTTAAAGCTATTTCATAGGCTCACAGATTTCTAGAATCATAAATGACAATAACTTGTACTTGTAATTAGGATATCTTCTTCAGTTTCCCTCTTCAATTATTTACAGGCCAAAACCAAAAAAAACAAAGTGGCATTGCATTATCTATATTAAATGTTATGTACTTTGTTTCTAACTTACTAATAGCACATAAAAATCACTAAGGTGAATGTTCCAGTATAAAAGTGTTTTTTTCACCTGAGTGTATTTATTTATTATTCATCCAGCTCAGTGTTGAATGATACAGCAGGCTGCTCTTTAGGCATGCTATGCTGCATTATTTTTAAAAGATACATTAAGCATACATGGCATCTAAAAAGTAGTTCATTGATTATTCCACAGTATTTCTTTAAACTACTGTACTATTTACACAAAGTAGTCTTCACTTTCATATCTTTGAAAATGTGGATTACACATTTAGGAGTAATTCAACATAATTTAAATGTCTTTCACCATAATATTCCTATCAGTTTTGGTCTACAATTAAATGCATTTCAATGCCTTATCATTGTTGACTTTTAAACTGTCTCATGATTGTCAAACTTTATTTTTCAGCCAAATACTCTAATTCATATTTTACTTTAAAACAGGGGGTATAATAAACAAGACATTTCATCAAGTTCACAATTTAAGAGGAGATTGTTCTGCAAGTGCCACAAAGCCAGATATATTTTCACTAGCAAGCAAAGCCTGATTATAACCTGCACAAGAAAGTTCACACACTGTACCCACACATGACCTGTTGTGATTTGTGAGGAGTGACATTGGTGGTTGAAGAGGCTTATGCTAAATGTTTCAGACAGCTGATGCAACCACCTCTGCATTTACCAATTTGCAGCATGATGCTTCTAGAGCAGTGGGACTGTCGGCCCTTACAGGCTCCAAAGAAGGGCCGCGAGAGACTTCAAATCCACCCAAATTAACAAAAACCAACTAAACAACCGTCTATCTGCAATCGGCAGCTAACTGGGCACAACATTAAAGGCAGAAGTTTGATTTTGACGCTTTCTTTAAATTCAGGAGTTCAGCAATTGTGAAAAAAAAATTGTGAAGGTGTAACCAACAGACAACGAGAACCAATGTGTGGGTGAAACCAGCCTAGCGAGTATTTTACATTTAAACACACTTTTTTAACAAATGGAAATAAGCATCGCCAGCTGAGATCCAGGAGCTGAGCTGAAAGCACCCTCCCCCCCAGTTGAAAGTTACAAAGCAGCTACAATGGAGAGCAGCAGGCTGGGCGGTTGGCGTTAAACTTCGGCTCAGCTTTTTGCTTAAAATGAAGGTGTAACAGCGGACGGAGGCGACACTAAATCCTAGGAGCGGCCCAGTAAAGCCCCACAAGGGCACAGAAATGCCCTTCGCAGCCCTGATCTCTATTTAACCGGGGGGAAGGAGGGGTATTGAGGACACGGCTCAGAAGGAGGAGACGCGCCACTGATCCCTGGGAGGAGGATGGGGCGGGGGAAACACCAGGAGAGGGAGGGATGGACGAGACGGGCAGGGAGCGGCGGAGAGGGACAGCACAGTGTGGGTGGGGAGAGGAGGGAACAGCCGCTGTGCAGCCTGCAGCGAGCCCAGCGCCCGCCCCGCTCCCCCTCACCCCGGCTGGAGGGACAGGGGCAGCGGCGGCAGAGGCAGGAAGGGGCTGCCGGCTCTTTCCTGTCTGAGTCTGCGTGTGTCACCCGATCCCGTCCCCCGCCGCAGCCCCCTCCCGGCCCCGGGCTAGAGTTAGCCCCATTCAGCCAGTCCCCCCCCGGTCCGGCCCGGCCCGGCCCGGCCGCCCCGCGGTACCGTACCTTCGCCTGCAGATACTGGGGGTAGTAGTAGGTGGTGTACTGGGGGTACATCTGCTGTTTCCACACTTTGCCCATGAAGCTGGAAATGTCGCCTGCAGTGCAGGGGCGGGGGGCACTTTAGGGGGCTCCAAATGCCTCTCTCCTGCCTCTTCCTTTCCGGCTGCTGCTGCTGCTTCTCCTCCTGAGCGGAGCCCGAGCCTTCCTCCTCCTCCTCCCAGCAGCAGCAGCAGGGAGAGACCGCAGCGCCCCCCCAGCACAGGCTCGCTCGCTCGCTCTCTCCTCCCCCCACAAGTTTCCTCAAGTCCCTGCCCAGCCACAGCCCGGTTCCGCCGGCCCCGCGCACTGGAAGCGAGCAATACAAGTGTGAACTGCAGCCGCGGCAGCGCTCGGTGCCAGGCAGCTGGGGGAGGGGGCCAGGGAAGGGAAGGGGGGCCAGGGGCGGTGCTTAGGCCCAGCTGGGCTCGAGGTGTGGGCTGGAGTTTAACCACTCAGGACTTGTTGGCATTAGGGAGCCGCAGAAGCTGGGCAAGGATGCTCGCTCCCAGGCGCAGGCTGCAGCATCGTTGCAGCCGACGCGACAAGTGATCTAGGATCAGGGCAAGAGCGGTTCTAACCCTGGAAAACTCATTCGGCGTTAACGCTCCCGGGTAGGAAGGACTCCATATTCCTACTCTGCCGAAGCGGGACTGCAACACACACACACTGGGCATGACCTTGCTGGCTGGATTCTGCTTTATCATCTCCTTTGAGCCTTGTGATAGCTGGCACGAATGCAGTGATGCAGGGCACAAGCCTCACTGCAGAAGTGGATCTAGTTCAGAAAAAAAAAAACTAGCAGAGCGTTAAAATTTACCTGCAGGGGGGACATGTTCCCGGCGAGAAATTTCTCAGGACCCCAGTATATCACTTACCAGATTTGCCTAAAGTGTAGATTAACTGGTGTGCCTCATCCTCAAGTGTAATCAAATGGGGGGGGGGGGAGAATGACATCCAGTCTAACAAATGGTGGCTACAGTTCTGTATATTTTCCTTTGGAATATAAGCATGGTTGGTTGGTTGTTTTCTTTAAAAAAGAATTTCACAAGTTTAGTTTGGAGAAAGAAAGGAAAGGAAAACAGGTTACAATGTAATAAAAAACATTTTCTTCAGATTGTTTTTGCTCCTGATCAGCATATATCCTCCTCCTACCCAATGCTGCATTTTCCAACATGCACTTAATGAATTCTCAGAGAGTCTAAACAGATGTCACTTCTTGTCAGGCTGTGAAAATTATGGTTTGTGTCCCAGGAGCACTGGTTTATTAATTAAATATATATATGCAAGCTCCATGAAAGCTGCTGTGCTTATTAGGGTTAACCTAGCTAAAAATGTGGAGGAAAGGGAAAGATGTGAATACTACTAAGCTTTTATACCACAAGTATCCCTGCATAAAGTGTAAAGGCAGCTTTTGAGCAGTCCTGCATCCTGCAACCATCAAATCTGGTTACTAGCCCCAGGTGTGGATAGGTGACTGCAGATATTCACCAAATCCTAGAGAAGAGATTTAGGTTTCTGCTCTGAGGTAATAATGCTGCAAATTAGCTAATCTGTCACTAAAAGACAGGTCTATTTGCAAGTTTGGTTGTGGGAGGAAATTCTTACTATACTTTATGGACCACACTGATTCAAAGACTAGTAGAGTCTATAGTAAGGAGGTTCTGCATCCAGGGGGATGGAACAGGAGTGCCTTGGTTTTTAGGCTAGCACATGACTGGAACCCCAAAGGGAACGGGGCTGAACTCAGGAAAGGTAATTAATATTAAGTTTGTACCTGAACTGGTGATGTTCCTGGTGGGAGAAACGAAGGTCATGGACAGAGAGAAGTCTGGCAAAAGGGAACTATCAGGTGGCTGAGAAGGGCCAATGCCATAATAATTCCATGCTCTGGGATTGCACAAGTAGTAGGACAGACAGTTGAAAAAGCCAAGTCAGCACAGGACAGAAGCAGCTGCCTTCTGGAAAAGATGCAGTTCAAGGACTCTGAGTTTATGCTGTGGAATCTGGACTGTGCAGTGGATGATGTAAGGAGGCTGTAATGAATAAGGGTCACACAAGAATGTGTGGTCACCTGTTGGTTCAGGTGGGGTTTCAGAAACTGATGATAAGTGTGTGGCCATGGCCAAAATACTTGATGCTACTCACCAACTTGGCAATTATACATCAGAGGCTTCCAAACTGTGGTTCAAGGATCTCTGGTAGTCAGCAGAGAGAGCTCAAAGATCACAGAGTGTTGATTTTCCTGGTTTCCTATTGAGAGAGGCAGATTAGGATGAGGGAGAAGAGAGGGAAAAGAAAAGCAACAATAGACCATGTGAATAACTTTTTTTTTAAGGAAGGGATAACACTCTTACTGCACTAAAGACAATTAGAAATACCAGGGAAACAGTCGTGTATTCCTTTCTACCTAAGCAACTGTTGTAGTTGCCACAAGAATGCTAGGAGTCTATCATGTGGAGGCTTATGAATGGGAAGTATCCAGAAGCCAAAATCTCTTAACTGTGATCCACACAATTAAAAAGTTTGAGAACTTCTGGTATACGTAGTTCTAGCAGTTATGACTGCAGCAATCTCTAACTTAGTTGTGTCAAGTTACTGGGAATACATGATAGCTGCCAATGAGATGAGTAGTAATGCATACTGTTACTATGACTGCTGAAAGAACAAATCTGGCTAAGAGAGTATTTTATTACTGTGATCATTAATATTTCGATTTAATAGCCTATCATGTGTCCATAATTATGGGGCGTGAGTGCATCACACTAAAACATAAATGTTACAGGTTGCACAATGTAGATAATATTGAGTAATAATGACTGAATTGTCAAATTTAATGTTGCCCTGATGGTAATGTTTGCATTTAATAGCTTATACTGTGCCCATAACCATGGCATTTGGGTGCATCAAACAAAACAATCAAATTAAGACTGCTTACCATGTACTAACTCACTAGGAAAAAAACCATAAAAATTAAAGAAAATGCTTCCTTTCCCTAGTTTAGGCCTCATCAGGTGATAGATTGGCTAAAAAGAAAACCCTGCTCTGATGGCTAACAGGTTTGGGCTCTGCAGGCCTCCAGAGATTGAATAAATTCTATAGCTGGGAACCTTCCTTTAAGAATTCCCTGCCTCCAGAGCTCATGACTGTAAATCACGAGTGTCTGTGCACCAATGTTAACCATGTTAGGGAGTGCAGCTACAACATGGTTGTGTCCTATCTATGTTATAATGTGGCTTGGTTGTGCCTATCCAGACCAGATCAAATTGTGTTATAATCATGTTGAGGGAATAATGCCAAACTCTGTTGTTTTAACATTGTTCCCTCAACATGATAACAATGTGACTTGGTCTGGTCTAGACAGAAGAGACTAAACTGTGCTAAAATATGATTAAGAGAGAGCAATATTTTAATTGTGTGGCCAAATGGCGGACTCTGGAAACCTGGCCTCGGTTCCCAGCTCTGCTGTTGCCCTACTGAGTGATGTGAGGCAAGTCACTTCATTCCTCTATGCCTGTAAAATGGGAATACTGAGTCCCTTCGTAAAGATCTACTAATAAAAAGCTACATAAGATCTAGGTATTGCTATTATTATTGTTATTAACACAGTAATTGTAGTGTAAACAAGGCCTGTGAGTAAAAGCACATCACATGCTCCCATCAATAGCAATGATGTTTAGAGAGAAGCATTTTATCTTATCAAGGTCCAAAAATCACATAGGGCTTTATCGATTAAATCCAATACCTTGAAATTTACCAAGAAGTAGATGGGAATCAAATGCAATGCAGAGTGTGCAGTTGAAATATATTCAGCCAAACTCATTCCATTAATTGTGTGCATGACACTGTTCATCAGCTGACTGTACTGACCTGAAAATGACCGAAGTGTTGATACCAAAATTGTCATAGCTTCTGAATGGTCAGGAAAAAGTGAACAAGAATGGACTTGTGGTTAAAATCTCAGCCTAAAAGTTAAATGAGCTGGGTTCAGTTCCCAGCTCTGTCCCAGACTTTGTATGATCTTTTGCAAGTCACTCCATCTCTCTGTGCCTGTTTCCCCATATGTAGAATGAGGATAATAGTCCTTTTCTCCCACTCCTTGTCTGTCTTGTATATTTAGCTTGTAGGCTCTTCAGGGCATGGACTGTATCTTGCTATGTGTTTATACAGTGCATAGCATAATGTGGCCTCTAGGTGTGACCATAATATACATCAGGGGTAGGCAACCTATGGCACATGTGCCAAAGTCAGCACACGAGCTGATTTTCAGTGTTATTCACACTACCCAGATCCTGGCCACCGGTCCGGGAGGGCTCTGCATTTTAATTTAATTTTAAATGAAGCTTCTTAAACATTTTAAAAACCTTATTTATTTTACATACAATATTAGTTTAGTTATATATTATAGACTTATAGAAAGAGACAGTCTAAAAACATTAAAATGTATTCCTGGCATGCAAAACCTTAAATAAGAGTGAATAAATGAAGACTCGGCACACTACTTCTGAAAGGTTGCTGACCCCTGATATACATAGTAACAGCAGCAGTAGCAGGGTATTGTTTTTACTGGGAGAGTGCTGAGGTGATACAGGATACTCACTGTGTCCTAATCTTCTCACAAGTGGGATAACAAAAAATCAAACTGCAGTTTATAACTCACAGGACTAGTATACTGCAGCTTCAAATCCTCAGCCAGTCTGTTTTTTGCTCTGCTTTCACACACTGTTCTAATTACTCTCTAGTTGCAAAACCTTCCAGTTGTAATGCCACCCTTAGCCCTAGCTTATGACCTTGACTGCATTGCAATGCAGATGAAAGACCCTTCAGTTTAGGTGGCAATTGGCAACCCTCTTAAGCACAAAGGCTAAATAAATGGTCCTGTTAATGGGCCACCAAGATGAAAAGCATTTAATTGTCTTTGTCATTTAAATCAGCACAGTAGCTGCAGCAGCTATTAACCTCTTCAGCAGGTTCCAGACTCAGATATTTATTTCAATTAAGTGAAGAGATGAAACTATCTTTACCTTAACACTGACCAAGGTTTAACAACACTTAGCTGACACCCACCTGAATATGGTTTGTTCTTGTCTACACTTGCCACTTGACCACCTTCTCCACTGGTTCAGCTTCACCTGCTACTGACAGCTGTATTCAGTAACAATTCAGTTTTGGAAGGTACACAAGGTCATACAGTCTGCCAAGCTTAACCATACCAACGTATTCCACTGGTGTATCTACACAATGCTTCTGCAATGGGGCTCTCCCTCTCCTAAGATTCATCTACACTACGCAACATATCCATTATTGACAATGGGTATCAGCAAGGGATGCAGTTGTACTGGTGCTGAAACAAATTTGGTCCCATCTATAATTGCAATTAAACTGTTTTCAGCACCAGTTCAGCTGCACTAGTGGCCACTAACAGCAATATTTCTAGGGTAATACAAGCCTGAGGAATAAAATCCTTTTTTACCACATAACCATGATATTCTGGTCTATCTTGCCCTAAGGTATCCAGTGATTCTAAGGTGATGTCATGATCTTAATACCTCTTTTTTTCAAATATTTCTCATATAACCAGTTGACACTTGCACCCATCACTGGTTGGTTTCTCTCCACTTATCCATTTGATATACTTTATTTTGTGTTTACATTATATACTCCCCTTGCTGACAGCACAAACTAGTGGTATTCTAAGGGAATATGGCCATAGATGGGAATTTAGTATCTAGTTATACATTATTGATTAGGCTTTTCCATCTGTGCAGTTCCTGGAGTCACTAGCAATATTGGCTGTATTGTTCCAGCAAAGAAACAAGGAACAGAATATTTGCACTTATGCAAGTGTTGGGCACCTGTGTGGGTGCGAGTCCTTCATTGGCACATAACCTGTCAATTCTGTGACCTGTTTGGGACAATACTTGCAATTCTTTCCCATCCCCTACCACTCAACAGGGACTAGTGAAGAAAACATTAGGTTTTCTGTCTCCTGCCCAGGTCTGTGTGTGACTGGAAATCACATTCTTGTTTTCATAGCCATCTGACCAACCATCCTTTGATATTCTTGAATCCAAGCAGTAATTTAAAAGATGGACTATTCTGTGCACAAATTTTCTCCCATATAAATAAAGCTGCAAATGACTAAATATATTTAACTTATTTCTGCAGAATTTAGGGCCATATTGTATCACTGATTTTAAGCAGATTTCAAGACAAATTGTGATTAAATTTGATGCCACATGTGTCCCTAACACTTCTGCTATAAAATTCCACAATTTTTCCTTTTCTTCCTATTGCTGGGCCAAAACTATTCCCAATATATAGGTACTTCCAGGTGTGTTTGGCATGGGAAGCATAAAAAGAGACAAAGAGTCCTGTGGCACCTTATAGACTAACAGACGTATTGGAGCATAAGCTTTTGTGGGTGAATACATGCATCTGACGAAGTGGGTATTCACCCACGAAAGCTCATGCTCCCAAACATCTGTTAGTCTATAAGGTGCCATAGGACTCTTTGTCGCTTTTACAGATCCAGACTAACACAGCTACCCCTCTGATGTTAAAAAGAGTAAGCCAACAGTGGAGCAATCACAAGATCCTCTTTTAACCCTGTAATCCATCTTTGATGACCTCTTAAAGGTCAAACTGCAATTTAATTCATTCCGTAATTTTACAATTTTAACAAACTGAAAAAACAAACAAACCACCTTCTACAATAAGAACAATGGGTATGTGTAGTGACTCAATTTTAGTTTCGTCAGTGGAAATTGCTTTCTTACTGATCAAAACACCGGGGGTTCCTTTCTAATTTGCCATTCTCTAGCTATCACAAACTATTTGCAAATGCACGTTGCAATGATTTAAAATGTACTAGGATATCATCTAGGTACATGCAAATAAAAGAGGCTAGCCACACAAAACTTCTCCAAAACTGAGAAACTGAGGTTGCAGGACCACTGAGTAATTCAAAAGGCATTTCTTTACATTGCCATACTCCTGGATCTGCTGTAGAAGGGGAAGCTTCCCCCTCTCCTTTGAATCCAGTTCACTTGGGTGGCGCATGAGCCACCCGTTCAGGGAGGTAGGCCTAACCCCTTCTGCCCAAGACCTCATCCCTTCCCCCTCCAGAGCTCCCCACCCACCCGCGCGTACTCAGCTCCAGAGTGCCGGGCGGTGCAGCCCCAGTGCCTCTAACCCTGGAGCATTGGACAGTCTGAGCACTGGCCCCAGCCACGCTGAGTCCTGGGCCACAAGTCGGCCACCCTAGCCCCAGCCTGGGCCACAGGGGAAGAGTGGGAAGCAGGAGAGGGCCTTGGATGGAGCATGAGGTGGGCCATGCCTGGCTGTTTGGGGAGGCTCAGCCTCCCTTGGCCTGTGATACCCACCGCCCATGCTTCAAAATATCCCCTTTTTGAGATCAAGGGCCAGGTCCTCATCAACGAGTTACACTGATTTACACCAGCCGAGACTCCTAGGGTGGAAAACCAAATTCATCCAGCTGTAATATCCCATGAATGATCTATTGTGGCAAAAGAAGAGTAAATAACCTGTAGAGTGACTTTCTTTAGTTTTCTATAATCATCACAGCACGTGTTGTTAAGCAGCTATCTTGTAGAACTAAGGGTGAGGCCCAGGCAATTAGATGATGGCTCAGTTATCCCTTCCTGATGCATTTCACTGATGGCCTGAAAAGCCCTTTTTTCTTTCTTTGAAATTGGTAACCAGTGAAATACCAGTTTAATAAAATGGCATCCTCCAGCGTCAGGTTCTGTTGATACAACACCGCACTATCTCAACCTGCATCTTGGCTAGTTTGGGAGAACAAAACCTGACTTTTGGTTTTTAACCTGAACATTTTCTAGGAGCTGTTTATGGTACCTATTGGCCCATCCTCTGCACCCCTTACTGAAGAATCTGAGTGCCTCACAATATTTTGTTGTGCTTATCCTTACAGAATCCCTGTGAGTAAGGGAAATATCTCTCATTTACAGATGGGGAACAGAGGCACAAAGAGACTAAGTGACTTGCCCAAGGTCACACAGAGCATCTTTGGCGGAGGAGGAAATTGAACCTGGGTGTCCTGACCCCAAGACCCCTAATGTTGAACCAACCTAATGTTAGCAAAAGGGTTTTAATCTTGACATAAACATGTGGCTCTGTGACGGAATAAATCCAATAAAAGCTTTGGGATCACACCTTCACTCTTTCCTCTGCTTGTCAGAAGCATTGAGAAACCTAGCTGGAATACTTTGCTGCTTCAGATCCAAAGTGGAAAGATTTTTAGCACTTAAAATTCCTTGCAAATCTTGTATTGCACAACAAATCTCCACTAATTTCCATTTTATTTAATTTTTTTTGCTGAAAAGTTACTCAGATACAAGATTGCAATTACAATTTTGATTCCTGAGGATACAACAATTGTCTTAAGTCCTGATCCAGCAAGACGCTTAAAATAATATACCTAGCTTTTAGCATGTCCCATTGTTCCACTCCAGTTAGCTGCCCACACTTCCAATCTCTATTTACCTTCCTAGCCAGATAGTTGAGGGATTATAGATTGTGAGAAGAACATAGGATGTTTGGTTCTCTCAGTTGCAGTGGGATGTTACGCCAAAGAGACTACATGCTGGCAGGATCTGTGGTATCATTTTATAAGTTTTTATCCATTTTGTATAATTTGGTGTTTATTTAAATAAACATGGGTCTTTATACTTCCAAAATGGATGTGACAGATTCAGTTTTCACTAGGGATGGCACAAAGGCAAAACACTAAGAGTTTTTTCTCAAGGGACATACTAAAATGTTAATCCAATCAGCTAAAATCTGAGCTATAAGCAACACCTCTCTAGCAAAAAATTAAAACATCTGCAGGATGACAAGGAGAATGCTAATAATCTTTTCCTAGGAAACATAGAGCACAGCAAACATGTTATAACATTTTCAAATGTTAATATAGAAATAATTTTGAATTTTATAGTTCTGGATGGTTGCATGTATATACTGGTGCATTTAAAACTCTGGGATGAGTGCTAAGAATGTATAAGATACTTAAACTGTTCAAGGTTCACTCATATCGCAAGACAAATCTATGTTCCATGAAAACACCTTATAGTGTCTTAAAAATGACCTCGACTGCATGTTAGAAGTTGTGTGTGTGTTGATCAATACACATATTGGTCAATATTGGAAATACATGTGGTAAGTTGCTGTCTCGGGGCTTGACCCACCGTCTGCTGAACTCAGTGAAATAACTTCCATTTTCTAAAATAGATGCTGGAGTGGGACCTCTGTGACTGATTGGTTCAGGTGAGGCCTGCGCCCAAAGGTTTGTTAATTTCATGGAGTTCTTTAAAAATGCTTTACCTTTAAAAACTGCAAAAGTTAAATTTAGAGATTATAAAAAGTATGTGCGACTTATATTTGATGCATGAAATGATTATTTCATGTGGCTATAAAAGAAACCAGTGTATTGGCCGTGAAAACATTAGAGGTGTGGTGAGGGGGTTTGTTCATTTGGTGGTTTTTTTAATAATAATATCCATCCCATATTACATATAGTTTATTCCCTCCTCTAGTTCCACTGGGGGTATGTTGTTTTTGTTCCCAAAATATTAAACATCCCATGAGACAATATGCAAGAGAGACTATTCTGTTGATAGCTAAAGTAAAATATTTTATTTCTGATCATTATGGTTGCTATTCTGGCTCTACTGCATTAATGGTCATCTATTCCCAATATGCTTGCTTTTAGATTAAAAATGACCAACCTAGAAGCATTGAGGAACCAGTAAAAAGAAGGGTCTGGGCTAAGCATGAAATGCTAATTGTTAATTCCCATGTCTTTTTAACAAAATAAATACCTTCAACCCCATTATATCATTTGCCCATACTGCAGGGCACAGTTAACCCAGGCTTTTATCTGGTTTTAGCCTTAATTCCTGCCTCCTACTAGACACACCAAAAAACCACTGGCCCAGGCTTGGAGGTGCTCCAGGAACTCAGCCCTTGGGTTTACATCTGTGGAAAGTGATACCATTCTGATTTGGATTAGACTACACACGTACAAGGCAGTGGAAAATTAGGTGCTTCTGGGAGTCTGTAGGGCTGTCAAAGCCAGCTAATCAGATTTGCAGGGCACTTAAGAGATGACTGTTAGCATGACAGGAGCCCTGTGGCAAAAGCCACAGAGGTGCAGAAACTTAAGCATAGGATAGAGAAACCCTTCCAATGACTGAAAGAAGCCTAGAGTAGCAGCTCAGATCTGACAGTTTTGTTTTTATTATATTGCTGTTCCACTCTCCCAAGTTCTGACACCAGTGTCACACTTCTGAAGAGAGGTAGTAAATGTCCTAGGCCTTATGGGTAAGCTTCCCAGTGCAGGAGAAATCTGGTGATGTCTGAATATACTCGTTTTATTTATACACATACTAGTCTAAGTCTTGGAGCAGAGGTGGTCAAACACCGTGCAGGCACCCTCTTTCTTTAGGACTCTCAACCCAACACCACTGCTTGGTACCCAGGGGCAAGTCGGCTTCAAGAAGCGACTCTAATCAGAGACCCAGTCAGAGAGTGAACTCTGACGTGCTTACAGTTCCCTCTCTCCCAAAGCTGCCGCTACACAGAACCATGCACAGCCCAAAACTAACACCACAACGTGGCTTCCCAAGACTGAATATTTGCTCATATGCAAAGAAAAAATCTTGGGCAACCATGTGTAACAGTGCAATCTGGTGCTGCTTGCCATAATAGTATATTTTTTATTTTGTCTGCAACAATTAACCACTATAGTTTGAAAAATGTGCAGCTGATTATCCCTGGACACATGCACCCATTTCAGCAAGCATATAATTTTGTTTTAAGAAATGAAATAAAGATACCTCTCCCCCAGATGAAGTCATTGTTATTATACTAGGAAAACGTGCTAGTATGTAAGTGTTCTTGACCCAAGAGTTTACAGTTTAAGGAGCTGATCCTATGAAATGCTGAATGCCTTGAGTTCGCACTTTGAAGGTATTTCTCTCTCACTGTGGGCACTTGCCTCCTTCAAGGAGGTGCTCATAAATCTGCCTAGACCACAGGCA
The DNA here is from genome assembly GCF_016161935.1 of Mauremys reevesii. Taxonomy (NCBI): domain Eukaryota; kingdom Metazoa; phylum Chordata; order Testudines; family Geoemydidae; genus Mauremys; species Mauremys reevesii. Next base: position 45,656,629 of record NC_052633.1, on the reverse strand, counting down.
GACAAAGGAGTGTCAAGGGATGCAAAACAATATTTGGTTTTCAGAATTTTTTATATTTTATCCAATCCCCTTTCCCATTCTGACCCAACACAAGAGTGGCATCGTAGCCATCCTCTTTGACCCCTCTCGTCATCTCATCTTTCCCCTCATATTTCAAAAGGTCCTGTTCCCCAATACAGGACCAGCTTCCCTCCCCATTCTCCCATCCTTCTGCACTTCCAATCTTTTCTTTTCAATTCTTCCTTTTGTAATTTTTTATTCATATTCTTTGTATGCTTCAGTTTTACTGATTATTATACTTTTTTTGAGATCATTTTACTGTTTATTATGTATTTGCTGACATGCTGTGAACATTTTCTCTTTTAAAAATCGGTATAGAGTAATAAGCCATCCAGAATATTGCAAAGGAAAGTTAAATTAAGCTGAGACAACCGAAAGAGGGAAGAAATATTAAACAAATTTAAATGCACCAGCCTCTGTATTTTCTTCCCATGTTTTTCACAATATATTTATATGAGAATTTGAAAGAGAGACATAAGTCTCCGACACCATTCACATATTGCTGTTGTCAGTCAAGTTTTCTGCAAAAAAGACAGAGTAAGTTTAAAGCTAAATCTCTTGTAAAAAAAATCAGCAGATAAGCTGCAAGGGTCTTTAGTTTTTTGCTACTTTGATTCCGAAGTGCCTTTTATGATTTCCCTTCACATACAGTACATCATCATCAGAGTATAAGGAGATAAAGATTGAAAGAGGTACCTGGACAGGCTACTAAAAGAGAAAGATGATGAAATTACCTTGAGTCATACTAGGAGTATATACACAATGCACCAATTCTACTGGAAGCATATATAAACACACACAGAACTTTTCTCCAAAGCTAGCATGTGATCCAAATCCAGATTTAAACACCCCCAAATTTTGGAAGGAGAGTGGAGTTAAAATCTAAATCTTGATCCAGATCCCAATTTAACAAAAATTCCCTACCACAGTGGGCCAAATCAAAACCCCAGTATGAACATCATCAGTGTTTGGTGTGCTTCAGATCTAAGTCTGGATCAAAATATTGTGGCTCAAGCTTATTTTGCACATTCAGTAAGGTGGGTGAATTACTTTGTAAAGAGCATATCTCCTCACGATAAATGCTTATTTCACCATCAGCAACTACTTTAAGAAACTGTCTCTGATATCAGTAGAGGATTTTGGCTTAGCTTTTAATGGTAATGATTCATTTATTTTAAATAGTCATGTTCAGAGGCCATGCTAGTGTTAGGGTTCCCCTGGGACCTCTTCCATAGCTCGTTGCTGAGTTACTTTTCTCTCACAAGTGATTAGTTAGGTCAGCCTTACAAATTTCTGTATTTTGCAGTTTTCCCCTTAGCTCCCAGATGGACCTAAGATAATTTCATTTTCTTCTTCTTTTGGTAACCTCTCTAGGTACGTGTTTAATTCCTTAAGCTATTAGAGATCCATGGTCTCTTGTACGTAGGATATAAAAATCTATTAACCACACACACGAGTGATCGATTTATTTTTCATAAGATATCTCATTTTATGGCTTGTTTTTCATTAATTCCAAGGACCATTGTCATAAAAACCACCAAAAAACAAACAAACACCCAAACCCACTGTAGGGACACCTTCCCTGTCAAATATCCATAAAGTGTAAGAGTTCCAAATCTATTAGATCTATCCAGGGGCTGGGGTTGCTGGCCATGTAGATGGGGAATGGCATTCCAACAAGCCTGGCATAGATCAGAGACGTGTGGGTTGTTCTGCCCCCAGCCCTGTACATCCCCAAACACAACGGAAAAAAAACAATCCCTCTTCCCCGTGGCAGCTTCCATGTTGTTTTGTCATTGGCTTTCCCACTGCGGCTGCACATTGCTACCTCCTCCATGGGGAATCAATGCTGTGGTTGGGGAGTTAATGCTGATTAAAGCATAATTAAACTGCTTTTTTTTTGTTTTGCTCTGAAGGTTTGTTCTTTATGCATAGGGGATCCTCCTGTTGTTTAACCTCTCCTCACCCCAACATGCCCCATGGTTGTGGAGTGGCTTACTTAAGACGGGGGAAGATTATGATGAAACTACTGCTTTCCCTTTTATGACCCCAATCCAGTTTCTGCCAGCTATTCTAATATACATGGAGGGGAGTACCTAATCCAAGATCACTATCATATACATGGAGCTCTCCCCTACACCACTGCAGGATCTTGCAGAAATATGGGGCCTTTACAATGATTGTAATAAACTGTGTCATCCCTAATATATGTGGTTTATAATATGAAGCTGTAATGCCTGCCTTAAGATGGGACTGAAATGTGTTCAACCAAGTAAAATGCCTCAATAAAATAAATAATAATAACAGCAGCAACATAACATCTGTTGAATAGCTTTGAGCTGAGAATCTTGTGAAGTTCTTATGACATGTTTAGTATTTCCTGCTTTTGGCAAGGCCAGAAATGTTGCATAAACAACCCTTCTCATGGTATTTTGGGGCTTCCCACTCCAGTGCAGGCAGAAATCAGGAAATCACACAAAGTCACATTTAGAAATGAATACAGAAAAGAAAAAGTTTAAGTCTTTGAACCTCAGAAAAGCTTTCAGTTCATGCTGGTTTTTGTTTTTTCCAAACAAGGATCCAAAAACCTATCCTCGTTTAGCAGCATAACAGTCTCTCTCACTGATTTCCATAGTGATGCATACTAGGCAGGAAGCCAGCAGAGAAATACTTACCAGCAAATATTCTGGAACCAGCAGAGAACACTGAACACATTTATGACCTTAGTGCACAAATAAAATGACACACATTATAATGTACACATTAAGCAGGGAATGATATGAGTAAGATGCTAATTGATCTCTGAGCTAAGCCATTATTATTGTTATGTGCTGACAATGTTTTGTGCTGTACAAGACACATACAACTTACATTCCCTCCCCCAAATAGCTGACAATCTAAACAAGGCAGACACAAAATAGACAGGATACACTGGGAAGCCCAGAGGAAGGAACGAGAAAGAAAACAAAGCTAAATACACTTTATTTCACTTCCTCTTCCTACAATAAATGGAAAATATTTCCTTCTGCTATTGTGAGCAGAGGGGAGCAGACAGCAGCAGATCCAGGTGAGGAAAGCATGTGGGATAGGGAAAGTGCTGGCTCTGCAGTGTACTCTCATTGATCCTGGGAAATCCCCTCCTGGGTACGCCAGGGGATCAGGCTGGGTGTGTAAAGAAGGGATGGAATGAGGGGACAGCATTCTCAACACCATCATCCCAGGATACATCACTGCTGATCTAATTTATTTTATTCCTCCCAGTGCCCCACAACGGGAACACTTCTGAGCAGGGCAGTACCAGCCAAAGGAACCACGTGAACATGGCTCCTAAAGGAGCTGTATTGCCTTAGAGAGTAGGGGTGGGATGAGGCTGGGAAGCAGTACAGAGGTCACAGAGCCTCTGGCAAACCTTGGAAGATCTTCATGCATGAATTTCTTCTGCCATTTCTACAAGATAAAAACCCAATCTTCCTAGGGAGTGATCAGGGTGGAAATTATAAGTTCTAGTTTGCGGAGTTCCTGACTCCTACACAGTATATTCAATAGGTCAATTGGGCCACAGTCAATTAGGCCATAGTCCATCTGGTTCTGTACTCAAAGAAATTTCTTTGATTCCTCTGGCATTTGAAATAATTTAAACCAAACCAAACCACAAACCTATTATTGTTAGTTGCTCTGCAGAGAGGCACAGGAGAACATGCTAGAATGGGGTAGTCAATAGGTGGACTGTGGGCCAAATCCGGACCACCAGATGCTTTTAAAGGGACCCTGAAATATTTTTATTTGCTTATTATCAATTTTTATATTATTTTCTGTGAAGTCTGGACCTTGACCAAGAAATTTGGACCTTGACAAAAAAATATTTGACTACCCCTGTTGTAGTTTAATAGCTGGAGTTGCCTTAGTTGTTGATTAGTTTGGATGCTGCATTGAAATAATCTGTTGGGTCTTGGTTGCTGGTTTCTCTGGATAGTGTAATTATTAAATAATTGGTGTGGTCTTCATTGTTAGCATCTCTGGAAACTGTGATAAAGTATCTGATGGGCCAGATATTTAGTTGGCATGAAAGTGTGGCTCCACTGACTTCAGTGAAGCTACATTGATTTCTACCAGTTGGATAAATTATGGCCTGGTGTCTTTTGTTTTGCCTCCGCAAAATTATTTCTAGCAGTTAGTCGATGAAAGATGAAAGACAGAAAACTCTGTCTCACAAGGATTTGCAATAATTTTCCCCATGGACCATCAGTCAGAGTTAGCGCCAAAACTATCCTAGAGAAAATAACTGCCTGCTTGTCCAGAACAGTTCAAAATTAATCTCAGAATCTTACAATATTTTGAATGAAAAACTTTTCAGATTTTCTTCTTCTTTCTCCCCCTCCCCCCCAACATGTTTCCCCCAGAGAGAAAAATCCTCTACAAAGTTTCCTGTAGGGACCAAATCCTGGCTATTTTTCTATAATGCCTTTAGAGCTCACTTAAGTACGGGAACATTTTATCTAGCTACACCTCAGCCCTCGCCATAAACAAATTGCTTACTATCTTCTTTTCTGACAAATGGACACCATCCAGGCAATTCTTGCATGTCCTCAGAAAAGCTGTAATACTTGCTCTGCTCCATGCACCATGCTGACAAAACATGTAGACTAGTATTTTATGCATTGTCTCAAAAGGCTTCTTAAGAACCTGCTTAATTATAGTAATCTTTATCTACTATGTCAGCTTTTTAATTGGGTCAAAAATCTACTGTGTAAGTTAGACATGCTCTCTCTTATGAATCTATGCTAGGGATTCTTAATCATAATTTTCTAGGTGCCTCCTTATCCTATCCTGATTATTGTTCTGTCTATGCACCCAAAATCCATTTTGTTGGAGATTTCAGTCCAGTTTCTAGAAGACAGTAGTCCATATTGCACAATCTTCCATCCCAATGTCACCAAGGCTGGCAGTCTCAACAGAAAGGCTGAGGACTAGAATGGACATGGAGACAGAACTACTACTCACTTCCACAGGGAGTCTCTCCAGTTCAGGGCTGATCAAGCTGGTGGTCAAAGTGAGCAAGTTCAGACTGATCTACAGTAGTAAGTGAATGTTTTCCAGGAGGACACAACACATGGAGAACCCCCAACAATCCTGCAAGCAATAGCAGATTAAGAACAGATCCATTAATCTGTGGACCCAAGACCTAGCTGTCAGGGACCCAGAGCTCAACAAAACGTACAGCTTCACTAATGGAGAAGCCCAGGACCAGGATGCTCAGCATGTACAGATTTCACTGGGGTCAGGGACTGGTCTTGGCTTCCCTATGTTGTCTCTTATGTCTCAGTTTAGTATGCTATTGTGTTATGCTTTATGAGATATGATCTGAACTATCCCACTGCTCTGTATTTGTGTGCATGTAGTAAATAGACGGAGCACAATCTACTGGCACATAAGAATTTGTATTATTATCTATATATTAGCAGGTTAAATAAAGTACATTTAAATAAATAAATGTACTGCAAATAGCTTCCAATGTGCTGCTCTTAATATGCATCTCCTAACATGGGACATGCTAATCAATGGGCCACATGAGCCCAGCACAGATTCACAACATGAAGGAGGAGCGTCAGCACTTGCAACTCTCGTTCTTAGTGGTACCAGTGGTGGTGGATAGATGAAGCATGGTCCTCTTCTCTCCTATCTCCGTACAGTATCCAGAGAAGCTAGGCACCAACTAAACAAGATGGATACAAACCTAAACCTTGAAATAGTGATCAGCAAAATCAATCAAATCAAGCCATCAAAATTCTGGGAAAGCATAAAAAGATGCATGGAATACCAGCCTGAAGGAACTATTTTAACACTGCATAAGGGTTCCATGAAACCATAATATTGAGACCAGTTCTTGTTACCTTATATTACAGAAACAAACAAGATGCAACTCAAAACAATCAGTGATACAGAGATCCCCAAAATCTTTTCTTAGAACCAGATTGTCATCCATTTCTACCCAGAGCTCTCCAACGCCTCATTTGGGAGCTCCACTCTGAAATGATTGGCACAGTAGGACCTCTAATTGTGCATAGAGGGTATGTCTACACTCCAATGTAAGCCCAGGGTTAGTGGGACTCAAGTCAGCTGACCCATGTTAGGGAACCTAGGGCTTGAGAATCTACATTGTATTTTAACCCAAGGTTAAGAATTTTCTGATCTGTGCTCAAACCTAGGACTCTCGTGTCTACTCTGCAGTGCATAGACCCAGGTCAAACTAACCATATCCCAGAGTCTCTAGTGCCCCTCCCCACAAAATGTAGCCACCCTAGGAACGTGCTGCACTGTGAGAAAACTTTACTGCCCACCCTGCACAGGAAGTAGCTCACTTTGCAAAAGACTTAATCAGTTCACTCAACATTACAAAGCCAAGATGCTGTCTGATGGAGTGCTTGCAGATCAGTGATCAGAACAAAATGCTTAATGCTGCCCTGAGCGGCTCTGCTTTACCAAGGTGACGGGCTTCCATTTTCAAAAGAGTAGATTGCAGATTGTTGGGATAGAGAGGACAAAGGAAGTTGTCCTATAGAATTGTTGGGTACTTCCAGGTTACTTCTGGGACCTGAGCAAGCAGGGCTGTGGCTACACTACAAATCAATAGGGCTAGGACCCTGGGTCCCAGCTTGACTTGTGCTCAGATTCTCCAGCTCGGCAGGGTTGTGGGACCCTTGGTCCAAGCCCTGGGTTAGCACAATTTCAGTGTAGACACAAGGGGATTTGCCTTGAGCCCAGCTCAAGCATGGGCTTAAACTGCAGTGCAGACATACCCAGAGTGTTGGATGTTCACAGGCATTGAACAACCCAGCTCCCAGTGAAGTCATGTGAAATAGTTAATATGGAAACATCACTAAGTGTAGAATAGGAGCGGCTCTTACAAATAGTTTTACAAAAAAGAGTTAGATAAGAATTTGTAGGAAAAAATATAGAAACAAAAAACTGAACAACAGTGGAAGAACTTGCTGGACTCTTGTGCAAAAATGTCTGATTAAGCATTCAGAATATGATCAATGAATTTAACATCAATGGTAAAATCTGATTACTACTGAACATCATTAAGCACTTGCTAATGTAACATTTCAGAGATGTTTCAAACATCATTTATTTTTTCCTTTGTGCCATCATCTGCTTTGTATCATCAGTGTTGAATCACTGAAGCTAGAAAAGAAAAAGGCCTATTCGATCATCTAGTCGTCTTTCTGCTAATATGGGATTATTTCTTTACTGACTATCTTGAACTAAAGCCCGGGCTCTGAACCCTACAATATTGATTGGAATTTGGATCAGAATTTTCCAAATGTCCCCTATGTTTATAATACCAAAATCCCAGATCTGAATACTCCCTTCTCTGACATGTTCAAAATGGTCAATTTGAGCCCACTTCTAATAGTTGCTTGGGATTTATCTATCTAAAATTATGAAAGCAATGGAGACTCCACCTTGGAAAGCTATTAACGAGTCTTACCATTAGGACATTCATGACGTTCAACATTTATAACTCGATAGTTATACTAATCAATGGCGCACAATGGCATAACCATTGCATGAGTGACATGAAATAAATACCAACTGAGTTGCACTATGCTAATATTTCTGTACCACGCTAGGACATGTCTATTAGTATGGGAGAATTGTTTCTCCTCACCTCATGTCACTTTAATCAGTTTCCTGGTGGACTGCACACATTTCTGCAAGGTTCTGCTCACACAGATTCTGCATGACAATGTGTGTCTTTAAACACTAAAGAAGGTATGTTTTCCCTTTACCTATTATGCTTTTCACAGAAAAAATTCTAGCCTGAAATAAACACAAATGAAGCTGTCTGGGCAGTGTATGCACCCAGGCACACAGCCTCATCTGTGGATCTGCAGCAATTAATTATAGTTATGCTGAAATATCTGCAGAGCATTTGTATGTATAAATTATGTATCGGGTGAGGAACAGCACACCACAGGATATACATTGCTGTTCTCACAAGGCAATCCCATTCTTCAACTAATATATATGTTACCAAGTGAAACTGATTTTAAATAATTGGTGCCTAGCATCTTAATAGCAATAAATAAAATAATAATAAAAACCAAACTTGGAGCATCTTTTCAGAGATATTGTTTAGCCAAAGCTTCAGGCAGAAATTTATCCCATTTCTACCCTCACTTAAATTTTATTTTGAATAAAATACCCCTCAAGTTTTATTGTATGTCTTTTAATATGTTATTCAAGCTCCATAATAGCACAGATACAAGCATAAAACAAGGCTATCAATGACCAGAGTTTAAAGCCAATGAAGTATGCGTAAAATATAAGCATATGATTATCCCTCTTATTATGATTATTACAAAGCATAATGAGCAGTGTCAGTTTGTTATCTTATCATTGTAATATTTTGTGGATTCGCCTGAGAGTAAAATGTAAATGCAATTGCTGAGCACAAATGAGTCAATGGGCTGGGACGCATGATAAAAGAGTAATAAGGTGATATGGTTTAAGAGATTATTCTTAGTTATACTAATTGTATGCCTTGAAATTAATAGTCTGCTACAAACATGACAGGTGGTTGAAGTTAGCTGTGAAAGAAAGAGCAGCAGAATCTCCAGAAGACAATGTAGTTTCTTGCTAAACACAAGAATTTATTTGCTGACACCCAACGCCTAATTTATTAAAACCAGTCTGCTTTGTGACCCCTATTCAGGGCACATGTTTAACTTTAAGCATGGTGATTAAGTCCCACTCGGTGTCCTGAATAAGAGATGGACTTAAGCATATGCTTACATGCTTTCTTGAAGTGGGGCCTGAATATGGAAAAGTTGGCCTTCAGCTGTGATATTCACCTACATTCTTAACTTTGTTTCCCCCCCAACTGCGATAAAGAGCATTAAAATGGGTAACAGGGAACTAGAAGATTTGTTTAAAAAACAAACAAACAAAAAAACCACACACCACACACACAAAACATTATATTTTTTCAACACACCTGCATAAAATGAATTTGTAATTAAAATGAAACATTTTAATGATGTGCAAGCAGAATTTATTACAGCTTTATCTCATACAGCTTAACTTCACATACCCTGTCTTTTGCTCTGCTTGCACAGAAATAGTGCAGCCCGTGGGAAGATTCTAAAGGCGTAAATTAATCTTGTGTGAATAACACAGGCAAAACATCCTGGTTGTTTACAGTGATGACAGAATTCTGACAGGTTTGTTTTAATACTTAAATTAATAATTATTACACTCAAGGAGAAATCTAGGGTGGGGTTGGGTATTACAAAAACATGGTCAGTATAAACTACACATTCTAGTATTTCTTCATTTATTTTTCTGTAGGGATAGTACTTAGCCTGAAATTATTTTAGGAGGAGAGGGGCTATATTATTTCCTTAAGGTTCTGTTGCAGGAAACATTAACATTCATTGACCTTGCAGCGGTAATTTGTACTGATGAGTGGCACTATATGAATAGTGTATTAAAGAAGCTTATTAGAGATAGGACGCATCCTATGCTATTCAGAGATTCTATTACCATTTGAGATGTGCCTGTCATGGAGTGTTCACATATAAGGGACATTTGGTACAGTGGAAAAATACCAGAATAGCCTGGCTAAGCCATTCTGGTTTATTGTAGCTCAGTTTTAATCTGAAAATTGTTGTTAAAGATTAACAGCAGCATCTTATTAATAAATATGTATTTGACTTTTCCTTTTTTAACTACGTCACTTTATCGTACTCTTGTTTTTACCAAGCAGCTAAATGTTATGGGAAATATGCATTTACTTTTTTGATTACAGAGCCACTATCAGTTCTTACTGTGGAGATCTGGGCCAAAAATAGACATGCAAACTGCAGCAATCTAAATAGAGAGTCACCCTGCAAGTTCTTCCTAGGAGGTGTAACACATCTCATTACCACATTTTGGAAGAAATATGCTGTTAACAGAGTATTTTCTTCTTGTTTTGAGGGCATGAATATAATTATCACTTGATAATTTATAGGGTGCCAACTGTTTTACTGCATCTAGTAAGCAATAAAGAGCTATAGGGAACATGAAGTTTGTGGCACCTGCAGCTCATTAAAAGAGCACTATCAAAAAATGAAATGTTTAGGCATCCTGTAATGCTTGCATGTGTCACATACAGAGGACTCATATTTAGGCTCAGTTCAGTAATGCTCACTTATAGGGCCAATGGAGATAAGATATATTATAGAGGGAAATATATGGTCAGATCATTGGATAGGGGAAGGAGTACCTCATGGTACTCAATTCACAAATGGATTGATATCGTTAGAGGGGGCCACAAATCTTTCCTTAGTAGTCATAGAAAACTTTTCCTAGTAACTGCATTTTCTTCTTTGCCTTCCTTGTCCTATGAAGACCTCAGCTGGTAAAAATTACTAAATTAAAATATAAAATATAATATAATACACCTCTACCCCAATATAACACGACCCGATGTAACATGAATTTGGATAGAACACAGTAAACAGTGCTCCGAGGGGGGGAGGGGGGTGCTGCACACTCCGGTGGATCAAAGCAAGTTCGATAGAACATGGTTTCACCTATAACGCAATAAGATTTTTTGGCTCCCGAGGACAGCGTTATATCGAGGTAGAGGTGTATAATCAAAAGGGAGATGTAGGAGAGGATTTAAAAATCAGATTTCATCAGATGAACCAGAGAGAGTGATAGTATGTAAAAGGAACTCAGGATTTGTACTTGAAATGAAAATATGTGAATACATTTTTTGTTGTAGTAAAAAGAAAAATGTCTGGTTGGAAGAATATTTCAGAAGCATTGCCAAAGGCAATACATACATAAATTACAGGTGGGGCTGGGAGCTCTGCCTATTATTAAGGTTGCCCAATACTTCCTATTATAAGTCCCTATTTTCAGTTGCTTATAACTTTGTGAAACTTTAACCATTTGGGCTGAAGTTTCCCATGTTAAGTATCTGCCCCAGTCTGATATTTAAGAAGAAGAAGAAGAAGAAGCCGCCGCCAAAACAGTTCAGCCGCTACTGAGAACAAGACTAGGGGGAAAATACATTGTTTTGCCCATGTTAAAAAAAATTTGAGATTTTTTTCTTTGAAGTGTTCTAGAGCCCCCATGCTTTGGAGCAGGGACTTGAAATTTGTCTATGAGGTGGCCTTTGTGTCAGGGAGGTGCCTTTTGCAATCACCATAAAAATCTGCCCACATTTGGCCAAGCCTTTGCTGGGTGGGGTTGGGAAAATCACAGTTTGGCCATGCTCAGTAGTCTTTGATTTGAACAGGCAGAATCTCCAAAGTTTCCATCCTCACTGAGCATGCTTAAGCCTTTCAGCTCCTATGTGTCACCACACTGGTCATGGGCCAGTCCCACAGAGCAACTGAGCGTGCTCTAACTCATGACAATGGAGGCTAAGAAGGACTTTCCTTGTAACTGGTCCTTCCAGCTGCTCCAGTCTGCGCACAGAGCAGGGAGCATGTTTCTCCTGTGCTTTCAATGACACGGTTGCTGGTGCCCAGGCAGTGTGAAGGAGGAGGCTTTTGAATACAGAGGGGACAAAAGCTGGTCTAGGGAGAAGGAAAGGTGTAGATTAGGACAAAGTCTGATGAGGTTGGAACTGGAGGCAAGGGCAGGGATTGTGACTAGGAGTTAGAAGGGGAGAGACTGGGATTGGTTTGGCAAGAAGACTGGAAACTAGGGGTAGGGCAGGCTGGAAATAGTTGGGCAAGGAGAACAGGACTGAGAGCCATGGTGGAAAGAAACCGCGACTAGGAGCCTTAGCTGGGTGGGAGTAACACTCAGATTGGCTGAGGTCCTGGGATGAGAGTGATGATTGGGACAGGATGGACAAGGAGACTGGGTGTAGGAACCAGTGTGGGTAGGGAACAGGGGAGTGGATGAAGAAGAGGGACAGATCTAACAAGCTGCCAGGATGTAGCAAGGACTGGGACTGGCCGGGCAAAAAGATTTGCATAGCGAGCCAGGGAGGGTATGGTGGAGGAGAGAGATGGAGATTGGACAAGATGTCTTATCAGGCTAGGAGCCTAGTTGCAGGGACAGGGAGAGACAGATTGGATGAGGAGCTGGCTAAGGAGACTGGGACTCCGGCAGCAAGCTCTCATGGGGAAGACCAAAGCTGTATAGGCAAGGAGACTGGAATTGGGACAAGAAACCTGAGGAATGGGAGCTGGGACTTGGTAGGCAAGGATAAGGAGCCTGTGATGGTGGAAGAGACAGGACTGGGAGAGATTGGAGGGGCAGGGCAGAGAGGATCAAGTCTGTGGTAAACAGACAGAAGAGTCTGTGCTCACTCCCCTCCAGAGCCTGGAATGGAACTCAAGATCCAGGGGTTGTAGAGATTTCCTCAGCCATCAGCACTTATTTATGAAACCCACTGGCAAAGTGTCTTACTCCTCTCTAGGGCTGGTCCATACAGATAATGACAACCTACCACTGCTATCAGGGCCGGCTTTAGGAAGTGCGGGGCCCAATTTGAATAGTTTTGATGGGGCTCCGGCAGGGATGACTCACCCAGCAGATCTCCGGGACTTCCGTGGCACTGAAGGACCTGCTGCCGATGTGCCGTCGAAGACCCAGAAAGAGTGAAGGACCCGCTGCCAAAGTGCCGCTGAAGACCCGGAGCACCGCAGGGTGAGTAAAAATTAAAAAGGTGCCCAAGTTAGGCACTCTTCTTTAGGGCGCAGGGCCCTCTTAGGCACGGGGCCTGATTCGGGGGAAATGGGCCTAAAGCCGGCCCTGACTGCTATCAGTTATTCCATTAGCCCAAGTGGTAAGGGCTGTGTGGTCGATCTACAGGTTCCAACCCTGCTGATGAACGATGTGGGCTTCAATGTGATGCCACATGATGGAATTTCTGTTTTTTCAGTTTGATTTTTTAAAAGCCTAAGAACTTGTATATGAATATTATGAATATACAGTATAAAAAACTAATATAAAAACTATGTTAACAGAACATTAAGATTGCTGAGTCAAGCCCTCAAAAGTCAGGAATTGCTAGAATAAAAAGTTTACCTCTAGAATCTTAAGTTGCTTCCCCTTGTGCATATGCATTATGATTCAGTCTTTAACTACATGATCATATTCTATATTTCTTCATTTATTCCTAAAAGCTCATCATCAGGAGTTTACGTGATTACGTGGAAATGTCAGCTTTAGTTTAATTTAAAAAAAAGTTTTCTCCACAACCTTGCGGGTTGGAAAGCTTAAAAATGTCAAGCCTACTGGCTCAGAAACCAGAATGTGATTAAAAGAATCTGAGTCATGATTTTTGAATGCCTTGAGTTGGCAGTACTGCATAACGTACCTGCTAGAGTTAAACATTAGATGGAGGTGGTGATAAAGCTGATGAGGAATATGAAAGGGTGAGGGAAAAAAAACACCAGACTCTTAGTAACTTAATGTTACAGCTGTAGGTGTCCCAAAATGTTTTTCTGCGTATTCATGGAAGAAGCATACAATGCATTTCCTAGCAACTCTCCAGGCACGTTGGTCTACAGGAGTACAGGAGACAGTGGTGAACTTCAGTGCATCTTATGCCAGCAATAAAGCTCCATGCCTGCAAAAATCTGACTCCTAGCACAATTTTTTGTAAAGAGTCAGCAAACCTACCATAATTACTCATAAATACAGTAAGTCTTAATTAAGTTTAAATGAATGTCAAGACTTCCCTGCAGAACGAAACTTGTCCCGATGTCTCACTAAGGGGCAGGGAGGGAAGGACAAAGGCCTTTTAAATTAGAGTACTGGAGTGCACAGCTGTGTGAGAGGAGGTCCAGCTCTATACATGCTAATTACTAAGAATAGGAGGGAGTCTTGTTATTGTTTTTCCATGTGATGTGTCTCCCCATCTTTGCAGATGAAAAGTCCTAGCCTGAGTCTTTGTACATTCTGTGGTTGGGAAAATTGTTTGAAATACAATGGGAGCAGCCCAGAACCTCCACCCAAAGCACAAATTGAATCTGCATCAAACCCTTTTGTTTTTCATACATTCTTTTTTAAACCATATTATTTTTTCCATGACCACCTGCATTTCCATGTTGAGCCTGGGACCTGATGTGCAAGTGAAGAAATGCTATTCAGTTCATTTTTGCAGACCCAAAAGGTTTGGCAAAGCATGTGAACTATAAACCCTGACCCTCTGAGACCTTGGCAATTTGCCAACGACGGTGCATATCCTCATTCACCCTGCTTTTATATTTGCATGGCATTCTGCCCATGGTTGATGAAAATCTGGATGCAACATGCTCAGAGTCTGCACACACACACACACACACACAAATACATGGCAATTTCATATTGTTATAGGGATCCCTTTGTAAAGAGCAAAAAACAATACAAACCAAAATGTTTTGCATGTAGAGAAATGCCAAGTAAGAAAAATAGAACAACTGACTTACGCAATAGTAACTCCTATTGAAATTTGCATCTGTTTAACCCAGCACTGAGTTGGGCCCATAATATCTACATAACAACCACTTTAGAAATGTTTTTAATCCACGTAGGCAGGGCCGGTGCAACCCATTAGGCAACCTAGGCGGTCGCCTAGGGGGCTAGCATTTTGGGGGCAGCGTTTTGGGTCCTTCGGCGGCGACTGTGGCGGCTGGATCTTCAGCCACCCCAGTCATTGTCGGCATTTAGGTGGCGGTACCTGGGGCAGTAGGGTGCGGGGAAGGCCGCCTGCAGCAAGTAAGGGGGGGGGCGCGGCATGCAGGGGAACCACTCCCCACTCCAGCTCACTTCTGCTCCGCCTCCTCCCCTGAGCACGCCGCCCTGCTCTGCTTCTCTCTCTCCCAGGCTTGTGGCACCAAACAGCTAATTGGCGCTGCAAGCCTGGGAAGCGGGAGAAGTGGAGCGGTGACAGCGTGCTAGAGGAGGAGGCGGAGCAGAGGTGAGCTGGGACAGGGAGCTGCCGTGGGGGGGGCCCTTAGGGTGGAGGGGTGGGACGGAGAGCTGCCACAGGGCTCGGGGGGTGGGGACACACAAGGTGGAAGTTTCGTATAGGACGCAAAACATCCTTGCACCCGCCCTGCAAGTAGGCCCCAATTCAGCAAAGCACTATAGTACATGCTTACCTTCAAGCACATACTTGAAGGTGCTCTGCTGAAGAGGGATGGACATATGTTGCTCATTTGGGGCCTAAAAGGTCAAATTATACATAGGGTTTATAAACTCACATGTTATACTGGAGCTTAATCGAATGGAAAGGTGTCTGGAAGGTGTCTAATTATGAATCATGCAGTGAGGTTAGTAAAGAGCTAGTGCCCAAGCATTATTTTAGAAAGGTAATTCTATGACATCCTATCACAAGTTTTCCCCCTTTCTCCTCTCTCTGGATGCAGGCAGCATGAGAGCTGCAAAAAGGAAGTCTCTAGCAACATGGAAGATATTAAACAGCCTAATCATACTGCCTGATGATAGTTTGTTTTCACAAATCTTGATTGCTCATGTTGAATGAGTTATCTTAACTCAGGGTAGGTCTATACTCACCGTCCGGGTCGACGCGGTGAGTTCGACTTCTCGGAGTTCGAACTATCGCGTCTAATCAAGACGCGATAGTTCGAACTCCCCGCGTGCTCCGGTCGACTCCGGAACTCCACCACCGCGAACGGCAGTGGCGGAGTCGACCTTGGAGCCGCGGAGTTCGACCCCGCCACGTCTGGACGGGTAAGTCAGTCGAACTAGGGTACTTCGAGTTCAGCTACGCTATTCGCGTAGCTGAACTTGCGTACCCTAGTTCGCCCCCCCCCCTTAGTGTAGACCAGGCCTCAGTAATCCAACTATCCTCCAGTTATAGGCCCATAATTTTTTCAGGAATCTTGTAGTTTTGAATGATCAAGAAGGTAAAGCAACTGAGAAACAGAGGAGGAGACTTGCCTGTTAAAAGAATAGCTGTAACTAGTTTATCGCTTGGGTATCAGTGACCCACTATGAAATGCTTTCTTATATGTTTGCTTCAGAGATGGCGATGTAGGCACCCAGATCTTTACTTGGGTAAATGGATATAGGCACCTACTATACAATATGTAGTGATGTAAGGGAAAACACAAAATGAGGATCTCTAAATGAGCTGTCCAGGTTTGAAAATTGATCTGAATGAAGTCTATTAGATTAACCCATTGTACACTATACTAACCTTGGGAGTGTGCCACTGAATACACACTGTCACATGGCAAGGGGCATAAACCTCTGAATGGGGCTGTGCCCAATATTCCAGTCCATAGACTGTAGCTTTGCTCCCTGCCTGTAAATTGGTTGGAGGATGGAGTCTCTTCCCCCATTCACATGGAGTTCCCTACACAAAGCCCAATTACAATTTTGTGCAGGGGCATGTGAATTTCACCCAGAGATTATTTTCTACCAGTAATTATTCTAGTTATGCCCCATTCCACACTTTGGCTTCTTTGCCCTTATTATGCAGAAATTGTAAGAAAAAATTAAAAAGCAAGAGAGTTGATTTTGCTGTTAATTATAAGGCCCTGATTTCTATATAAATGTCTCAACCTCAATGCAAAGCTGATCAATATCAGAGAATCATTTTTATAGTTACTTTATGTAGCCTTAAAATGAACTACAGAATCAAAATAATAAAAGCATATTTTATTCTTTTAGAAATTACCCTCAGTATGCAGGATGAAGAACGGACACCTCTGGCCCAATATTTTGCAGTTCTTCTCTCAGAACAAACAAATCTCTTGGTATGATTCTCAGTGGTTTTGTGTAAGCTGCGGGGGTGGGGGGTGGGGTGGGGGGAAGAGATCCTGTATCCCTGGAAATAAGTTTTCTTCCTCCTATCTGCATCCATGACTCAATCCATTTCAACATTTGAAAGAAAATATTACTGTACAGCCATGATTTCTGTGAGTCCTTGAAGTTGATAACTGGTACAATATCATCTTCTAATTCATAAGTGAATTCAGAGAGCCAAATTTGTCAGTGGTATGTCTCCACTGCCTTCAACTGAGTTACAACAGGGATGCATTTGTTCCAGTGTAAGTGACTGTTTAATAGGAATGCCATATACTTTTATCATTTTACATAATATTCCAAATATAGACGCAGACTCTTAAGCCTTAGGTAATATTTAAGCTTCCCATTTACATCTCTTATAATAGCCCGTTCAATACTGCCCAGTACTCACTGTTATTTTTAAGCAACGTTCTCTATATTTTCCAGTTTCCTATTAAATATTTTCCTATTAAATTTTTTTTAATGTAAAGTTTGAGAGAGAATGAATATCTGCTATTTTCATTTTATTGTTAGCACTGTAGTACAAGCATTTTTCTTCTCCTTGTCACATAATCAGTTTAAGTTCCTCTCCACGGTAGAGCTGAAGAACTCGGATAGCTATATCTATTTGAGAGCAGGAGCTTTTCCATTGTCTTGCAAGGAGTGCCTGCAGGACTTTGATTTGTTGTGGAGGGCCCTTGGGTTGGATTAGATCAGTGATTCTCAACCTATTTTCCATTGTGGGCCGCATATGCAGCTCAATGTGTTATGTGGGCTGCAACCACACAATATATATGCTATCTGTATGGCCCCAAGAATGTCACATGGGCTGCAACTGTGTGCTGATTGGGCTTGAGAACCACTGGATTAGATCCACACCTAATTTAGTCTTAATCCATCCCTAGAGAAAGCAAACCAGTAAAAGGACTTTTCTGTGACAGACTCAGTTTCAAAGATGGAGAGACCTGGTTAGAGCAGCAGCAGCAGATCATTTTAACAGTAGGATCTGGATAAAATATTTTCTAACCCTTCTATTTAATTCTCTAGACTTTGCAATGGGGGGAGGGAGGGGGAGTCAATTTTCTCCTCCAAAGAGGAAGTGTGAATCACAGAGATGATAAAATCATCATATTCTAAAAGAGGAAGCCTGGCCTTTTGAGATCACGTAGGACTAGGTTAAGGCATTGGAAGACCTTTTGAGATGTATATGGATTTCCATTTCAAGACCCAAGTTTGTTTCAGCTGATTTTTAGGCACAGAGGCACTGGACAATGTTCAGGGGTCAAAACAAGTCCACCAGTCCAAAAAAAAAAAAGTGTCTATACAGGTGCTTATATGGCCCCCTGTAACTGCATTTCAGCTCCTCCCAGTTATTTACAACAACTTCTCTCTCTTCTTTCCTTCATAGTCTGTAGGTGAAATAGTCCGACAGGGTTTTCCTTTGTATCCTTGCTTATGTTTGTGTGAATGAGCAATTGTGTGTGTTTAGAGATTCAGGTTAGCTAAAATCCTTTTTCCAAAGAACACTAACCCAGAAGAATAGTTAGAAGGTAACTTCATGAGCTGTGTGAAACCTTGTTATGGGCTGAGTTAAAGCCTCATTGAGACTGTGTGTGAATTCATCCCTCTATTAATGCAATTGTCAGGATAAGTTAATCACAAGCCCCCCACCTAAGACAAAAGAGTTTGTGAACCCACTCAAGCATTTTAGACTGAGTGGGCAGAGGAGTTTTGTTGAGTATTATTTGGGGGAGCGGGGGTAAAGAGAGAACACACAGAAACAGAGATCCAGGAATAGTGCAAGAAAACCACGCAGAGTCTGAAGAAGCAGCTGAAAGCACAAAGTGTGACCCTGGAAGAAACCTGAGGAGAAATTTTGGATCAGGGTGCTGGTGGAAAAGAAGCTTGTGCCCATGAGCAAAATAAACTGTTTCCTGCTATTTGACTCCTTCTGTATATTCTTTGTAAGTAAACAAAACTACATCAAAGCAATACCTGACTATCACCAGTTTCTCCATCCAACTGGAACCACCTACTAGACCCTGCATTTTTGGCTAGAAATCAGGTTTAAAGGGGTAATAGTACTAAAAAAAGGTGAGTGCTCCCCTTCTCCAGTCAGAAACATCCAATCAGAGAGCCCAGAGAACCAATCACAAACTAAGAGAAAGCAGCAGCTTATCCTCCCCAGCCCAAGCAACACAGCCCAGTTCCAGTTGCCTGCGTAACATATGCCAAGTACACTCTGGATTAACTTCCACTCACTTGTAGGAGCACAGGCTGCTGAGTAGTGCAAAGGCCCTTCTAACTTGCTGTTATTGTTTTAGACACAAATTCAAACATATTCAAAACAATGCATCTGAGCTACATGTGCAAAATATGCAGCTGCACGTGCAAAAACTTGGAATTATTTTCAGTTGCACAAGACATTTCAATTATACATCTGAAAATAATGCTGCTTTTGCATGCCTAAGTCTGTAAAGGTATGTCTACATTGCAGCTGGGAGCGTGCCTCCCAGCTGCAATGTAGCTTCTTTCTGCTTCTTTTATTACCAAATCGTTTTCTTCACTTTTTTCTAGAAGTTTTTTTTTTTAAAAAAGAAAACTTTAAAACCCTGTTAGAGAATTTTTACTTATAAGTTTAGACAGATATGAACTAGCTGTGCTCGACCTAATGCACTAAAAGTAGCAGAGTGGATGTTGCAGCACAGATGGCGGCATGGGACAGCCATCCAAATACAAGCCCGCCTGACTCGCTGGGTCGATGCTCTGATGACTAGCCCATGCCACAGTGTCAACACTACGATTTTTAATGCACTAGCTCAAGTAGAGCTCAGGCATGTTTGTGTATCCAGACTGGTTGGTACATTCCCAGCTGCAGCAGATCCAAGTTGCATGCCTTGCAGCATTGAAAACACTTCCACCAGACAGAATAATATATATAGCAGGGTTTAATTACATAGTAATAAAACCAACACAATATAAATGTAAGTCAATGAGAATGACCCTGTGTGTTTTCCTAAGCTATAAGATCCAGGCAAATATGACTTCATGATCTCAGATTTTAGAGATATATCCCATCACAGTACCTGATAATAATTATTAGGATGGAGTATTGTTACAGTTGTTAATTGGCAGATATATGTCTGAATGCTTTTTGAGTGGTTGCCATGTAGTTTTTATTACAGAAAATCGATAACGTATACCCATGCAGTATGAACTGGGCTTTCAAAGATACTGCAGACACCTACATCTATCTTGCTGCTTGGCAGTTTTGACGGAGTATTTTCTCCTCTCTTTTTAAAAAGAGGACAGAGAACAGGAATGTTTCAAAATCCTCTTATTTCAATCTTTAGGTGTACCTAGGAGGTGGACGTTAATGAGGGCTAGGGAATTTATTCTCCTTAGAGTGAATGTTAATTCAAACATTCACTGTGATCCTGATATGTGTCTAAATGCAGTAAATCCCTTATTTATGAATATAAAGGCCATGAAAAGGCTTTAGAATACAGCCCTAGGGGGCTCTTCAAGTGCATGAACTCGACAATGTTTAACATGTTCATTTATTCTTGCAGAGCTGCTTCAAAAGGAGGGGAAGGGGGAGAGACTGGAAGCTGCTCTCATTTCTCAGTAGTTGAGGAAAGCTTCTTGTATGAACTGAACAAAATATCCTCTGTTTTGTAGATGTTTTCCTGCACTGTATCCTCTGCACTTCACTACCGAGGATTCAAATTTCTAGAACAGGGCTGTAGCTATAGCCTGAAATAAGCACATACATTTTTTATGACAATCTCTTGTATAAATGCAGTTTTTGGAACACTGACAGCCCAATAAAGAAATCTGCCTCATTTAGCAAACAAATAATTGTTCTGGTATCTGAGAGCTGATGAGAAATGTTATTAAATGGCTCCTCAGATTTTTGTGATTTGATTTTTCAAGGAGAGTTCCTAATGCCATCAGTCAGATGTTATATTACAAGAGGAAGAAGGGTAGAGTACTCTGAAAGCTAAAAGCCATTAAAAGCCAGTGTAATCTACAAATAAAAACTGAAATATGCTTGTTCTTCATGGAACATAATATCCTAAATTCTGCTCTCTTATACTGAGGTGGATCCAGATTAGCTCCATCAAAGTCAATGGAATTATATTGTTGTAAATCTAAATCAAAATTTGATCCACTGAGTTATAGTTTTCTTTACTGTAATGATGTGGCTGCTGATAGCACTGCAAAGAAACAGCTTATGGTTTGTTACAGCCTCAGTAAAACACATTGTTTTAAAATTCGACAGTGGACAGCATTGTTCCTGAGTTTGCTGAAGTCATCAAGAATCTATCATAGTTTTTCATGATATTAAGACCTTCCTCTCAGAAAATAAAATGAAACATTCAGATAACACCACACCCATATCACCCTGAAGATACCTATCATACTGGAAGCCAAATTATGCGCTTTTGTTATCTCCGAAACATGCAAGATTAAGAAATAACTTGCTTTAGATGCAAGCCCAAAACAAACTCTTCACAAATTTCCTAGTTAATGAAGTTCTCAGAGTATGGTTTGACATACTGGAACAACTATTCACAAGATGGTGTGGCAGTTCAGTTGCTTGATTACCATCCGCAGAATGATTGTTTTTGTGATTCTCTGAAGCTTGAGGTGGAGGAAGGAAAGCATATAAACACCTGAAAGAAAAAGCAAAGCCACAAAACAACCATATAATTCTGATATTCCTTATGATTATCAGTTGATATTAAAAAAAAATACACCCAGTGAGAAACTAATGAGAAGCAGAGAACATGGAGGAGAAAAAGATAGGTGAACAGAGAGATGATAGTTCCACAGCACAAAGGGCCAGTGAAAGACTGAAAAGTGGCTTGTAACACAGGCACTGGCTTCTTCCCTGCCCCAGGGGTGCTCAATCCTTGCTCTGCCCCAGACCCCACCCCCACACCACCACTCCCCCAAAGCTCCTTCCTCTTCCAGCCCAGTTTCAGCCCCTCCCTCGAGCGCTCTGTTCCCACTCCTCCCCCTCCCTCCTGCATGCTGCAGAACAGCTGACTGCGGTGGGCAGGAGGCACTGGGAGGGAGGGGGAAGAGTTGATCAGCAGGGCCACTGGCGGGCAGGAGACACTCGTGGGGGAGGGCGGAGCTGGCTGCCAGTGGGTGCTAAGTACCCACTAATTTTTTCCATCGGTGCTTTGGCCCTCGAGCACCTATGGAGTCAGCGCCTATGGCTTATAATGCAAGCATCTGGCCCACTTGGAAAACCACAATGAAGCAGAGAGTAAAAGATGAAATGTGGAAAAGAATGATAGACACTGTTTAGGCAAACCGTATCTGAGTAGGAAACGGACCAGGACACGGCAACTCAAAGTGGCCCCAGACCCTGCCATAACAAACAGATACAAAACCTGCAGCCATATTTCCACCACTATAATGAACTATACCCCCCACAACACAGCTGTCAAGATCCAGAGGTTCTGCACAATATGTGATGTACTCACCCAGTGCCCTAAATGCCCCAGTAACAACTATGTGGGTGAAACCAGACAATCACTAAGCTCTCGACAGGGACACCCAGAGAATTCAGGGGGCCTGGGGCAAAGAAATTTTGGGGGCCCCTTCTATAAAATATTGCAATACTATATTCTCCTGGGGGCCCTTGCGGGGCCCACGGCAAATTGCTCCACTTGGTCCCCTCCACAGGCGCCCCTGGGAAAAATAAACCTTCCGCATTTCGGCACAAACCCAGTTTTGAGAAAACTTCTTTACAAGGTATCACTGGTTCTCAGCATCAGCTAGTGCTAAAAGGCACTAAAGCTCATTAAAAGGGTTGGATAAATATTTTCCATCAAAACTTTTTCTGGATCGAAAACTAGGGCTTTTTTAAAAGCAGAAAAAAAATCACGGACAATGTCTGCTTTCCTTCAAGATTTGTTGTGGTTTTTTTAATTGAAAAGCTGAAATTAGTCTGCCAAAACCTGAATATGGTTTGAGATTTCAGAAGTGTGTGGCCAAATATTTGCTGCATTTGATTGTTTTTTTAAACAATAAAAAAATTCTGCTTAAAAAAAAAAATCCTCAGCTTGTAACCAAACACCTGAGCCCATCCAGGCAGAGATTTTTCCAGGTTTCTGATACTCTGCTGGCTTCCTTGACTCATATCTGTCTCCATAACTTTGGGTTCATTTAGGTTAGAACATAAGAACAGCCATACTGGGTCAAACCAAAGGCCATCCTGCCCAGTATCCTGTCTACTGACAATGGCCAATGCCAAGTGACCCAGAGGGAGTGAACCTATCAGGTAATGATCAAGTGACCTTGCTCCTGCCATCCATCTCCACTCTCTGAGAAACAGAGGCTAGGGACACCATTCCTTACCCATCCTGGCTAATAGCCATTAATGGACTTAATCTCCATGCATTTATCTGTTTCCTAGAGACTGGCTCCATGTGGTCCCTCACAAACTGGAGACGGTTACTGTGGGTTTTTCTTTACTATAGCTTATGTACATACTCCACGAAGTGAGCATTTGAGCTTGTTCCAGAATCTGGGATGAGTCTATGTTGTCAAAACTGAAATGCTCGAAATAGCACATGCATGTGAATGGACACAGGATGCTAAAATTAAATTAATCCAGGGGTTCTCAAACTGGAGGTCAGGACCCCTCAGGGGGTCACGAGGTTATTACTGGGGGTAGTGAGCTGTCAGCCTCCACCTCAAACCCCGCTTTGCCTCCAGCATTTATAATAGTGTTAAATATATAAAAAAAAGAGTTTTAAATTTATAAAGGGGGGGGTCGCATCAGAGGTTTGCTATGTGAAAGGGTCACCAGGACAAAAGTTTGAGAACCACTGAATTAACCCCTCTGAAGCCTCAGGGAATGCAGGGGCGGGGGGGTCTCCCTTGGTAGGGTTGGAAAGGATATTGCTCTTCTCATGTGATCCTTCCCCCCAGTGGCTAATTTTAAATGAAGCTACCCTCCCCTGACATGAATCTCCCTATGACACTGAAATTACATGTAGACTATAATTTGGCATTTGAGAAGTGAAAGGGATGGTAGACCTAATGGAAAAGCTAACAGCTTGGCTCTTCTGCAAGCCTCAAACTGCTGAATGAGCTTTAGGGTAGGGAAGGCTGTGCCTCCCAGACAGCCTGGCCCTGCCCCCTATCCGACCTCACCCACGTCCTGCCCCCCGACTGCCCCCCTCAGAATCCCTGACCCATTCTGCTCCTTGTCCCCTCACCGTCCCCCAGAGACCTCCACCACCACCACCCTGGGACCCCACCCCTGCTCCCTGTCTGCCCCAACCCCTATCCACCCCCCCCGAACGCCCACAATCCAACCCCCCCATTCCCTGCCCCCTGACCGCCCTGTGCCCTGACTGTCCCTGGGACACCCCGCCCCTTATCCAACCCCCTGGCCCCAGCCTTTTACCCCCGGCTCCCTCCTCACCCGGAGTCTCAGCGCCTCGCTGAACAGCTGCAGCATGTCTCCGCCGGGTCTGAGCTCCGCCCCGCTCAGAGCCACGTGGTGAGGGGGTGGGGCTGGGAGCTCTATGCCGAGCGGCGGCAGCTGAGCTCAGCCCGGAGCTCCCAGCCCCGCCCCCTCACCACGTGGCTCTGAGCGGGGCGGGGCTCAGGGGTCCCGCCGGAGACATGCTGCGGCGCTGTCTGAGGATGCCGCTTGATGCGCTAAGGCTCCAGGAGAGGGGCGAAGGCGGGAGCCTCAGCTGTTCTCTTGGGGGCCCCTGCGCAGCCCGGGGCAAATTGCCCCCTTTGCCCCCCCCCCCCAGGTGGCCCTGGCTTTCGAATGAACTCACACAGGAAAATGATAAAAGACACAGACTCCTTATCACCTGTAAGTGAACACTTTTCACAGAACCCCATTTAAGCCTGGGAGCTTAAATCCATACCTTTGCTAGACACTAAGGGCTTGGCTACACTTACAAGTTGCAGCGCTGGGAGTTACAGCGCTGCTCATGCAGCTGTGTAAGGGCCAGCGCTGGGTGGTGGCCACACTGACAGCTACCAGCGCTGCAGTGTGGCCACACACACAGCACGCGCTGTTGCTTGAGGCTGTTGGTGCATTGTGGGCAGCTATCCCTCGTCCGCACCTTTCCCACGTTTGGCGCGCTTTGGCGTATTGGAAGAAGGAAGAAGAAAGGAAGCGGTCATTCCGCTTCCTGTTTGCCAGCGCCGCATCGCTCACATCCCATCATTCATTCCAGCAGCGCCGGGCGCCATTGTGCGTGTCTGTCTGTCTCTTTCTGTTACTCTCTCTTTGATTTCTGTGGCAATGGACTGCTGCTGAGCTGATGAGTGATGGTGACCACAGCACACAGCACACGCACGCTTCCCTTCTTCCTCTCAGCTCCAAAGTGTGAGGAGTCCATAGATGATATATGATATCAATATGGATTGCGCTGCCGCTGCTGAGTGTGCTTGCGCATTGCTGGAAATGCTCAGCACCAGCTGACGCGCGCTTTGGGCTCGGGGGAAGCACACTGAGTGGGGGGAGTGGGATCACATCGAAGGGTGGACTGAAGAGCAGGCAGTGGCAACTTGCAGAGAAAGAAAGAAACTGACTGGGACTGTGTGCTGAGCTCTCTCACTCACTGCGCAAGAGAGACACAAGATTGAGAGCTGCCTGAGGTGGGGTGGGAAGGGGGGTGGGAAGGCTGGGAAGCAAGAAATCCAGACAGCCGGCCGGTCGGGAAGGAAACCAGTTTGGTGTGGGAAAGTTTTTGCGGGAAAATCGTTTGATGCAAGTTTTTGCAGAAAAATTGTCGCATCCTGAGAGAGGGTGCAGGGGATTGTGGAGTGATGGCTGGATGGCTTTGCAACTGTGGGGGCGATAGATGGAGGGGGACATATCTCTCCGGATGGCCCCTACCTGGATTCCGTTAATCCGACCTCATCGGGTATGGTTCTCTGGGCGTCTCTATGGTTCTCCAGGGCGCGCATTTGGTCTCATTTACCACATGCCATTTTTCACAGGCTGGGCTGGAAAGGGAAGGAATGCACAGCTCGGAAGGACAGTGCAGGAGGCAGGAGCAGGCAGGAGAGAAGACAGGAAGAGAGGGGATGAGGACCAGATGTGGAAGATTGCGATCCCCAGACCCTCCCTGCCTTGGCTCATGGCTATACCCCGCCTTAGCTCAGGCCCAAGGAGGGAAGCAGACCAGGGAGCACAGACGGTGCAACTGGCAGGGATGAGTGTGCTTTTGACTTTGGTGGGGTGCTTGGGAGATGTTTGGGTGGGCTGGGCTGTGGGGAGATGTTTGTATGGGAAGCTAGAAGAAGGGCCCAGCATTTATCCATAATATTTGACCCTCCATAATATTTGTGAAGGAAGGAAGGGTGAATTCAGTGAGGCATGGACCACCGAGGTTCAAGTCCTGGAGGCTGAATAGAGGCAGAGAGAGAGGCCCAGGGCAGGCAGGGATTAGGGGAGGGAAGGATTTGGGGCTTGGGGAGAAAAGCAATGGAAGAATTTGCTGCCTGCTTGAAAGCCAACATGCATGTTGCTGTTGTATTATATTTATCATATATAATAATGTTATTCTTGCATATATAATAATAATATTCATTTGCTTTCTTCTTTCTCTTTCTTTAAAAGGTGTTTTTAGACTATAGATTGTTTTAAAGAAAAGAAAAAAAAAAAAACAAGACACAGAACACAGAACATTTCATTTCACACACAGACAGACACACAACACAACATTACTGTAACAGGGCAAGTTGGGTGATGGTTGGTCTACTGTACAGCTTTTAGTTTGCATATGCTGCATGGTAATGTTTGTTGATGGCATATAGTGTAGGGTGCAGGGGCATGGGTGGTATGGGGTGAGGGTGAGGGGGGGGTGGTGGGTGGGTGTTGGGGGCAGGGGGGGGTGGTGGTGGGGCTGGAGGGTGGGAGGGGGGTGGACATTGGGGAGGGGGGCACTGCTGACAGGGGGGTGCGGAGCACAACGGGGGGGGTAGTGCTGCTGTGGGGTGGGGTGTGTGCAGCTCAGCTCTGGCTCCTCGCTCCTCTGGCCACTTCTCTTCTCCTTTCTGGCTTTCAGCCGCCTCTCTTTCCTCTTCTTTCTTTTTTTCTTCTCTCCTTTCTCTGCTTTCCTCCTTTCTTTCTCTTCTCTCTCTTCCAACTTTTTCTTTCTCTTTCTGTTTTTCTTGTTTTTCTCTTTTTCTTTGTCTTCTTTGCTCTTTCTTCTTTTTTCTGGACCAACATCAATGACACACAGACACACACACAATCACACACACAGTCACAACACACATGACTACACACACAACAAACACATGACTTCACAGTTCTCACTTTGCAAACTCACACTTGTCACTTGCACTTTATCACTTGCAAAATCAAGTTCAAACTTGCAAATGAGGAAAAGGTGGGCAAACAGAGGGGAAGCCAGAGGTGAGGGGGGTTGAGAGGAGGGAGGGGGCTGAGGTGAGAGAGGGTAGGGGGTGATCTGGAGTGAGATCTCTGATACAGAGGATGATCTCATTTCTATTTCTTTTCAATCCTTCCTTCCCAACATTTTCACCAGCGACTTAATCTGGAGGAGCTGGGGCTCTTAGATGTTTCCTACGTCCGGCGGGGCCTCTAACAGGGGCCCCTGTTCCTTGATGGGCGCCTCCCCACAACCAGGTGTGGCTGGCGGCCCCCCGTCTGGACCTGGCCCTGGCCGTGGCGCCTAGCCGCTGGGTGGGGCCGCCACGGCACCAGCGCTTGCGCCAATGACTCGCTCATTACGCGCGCGGCTTGACTGATAGCATTTTCATATTAGATGCGAGAGATATCATGCCATGCATGCATCCATACAGACCCCCCACCATCCTGCATCCAACAACTTATTCCTCCATCAACGCTCCCCTTCCATCCAGAAAACCTGCTGCTGCTGCCTGCTGCTCTCCTCTGCTTGTCCTTGCCTGCCTGCTGCTGCTTCAGCCTCTGCTTGTGCTGCTCTGGGCTGCGGCTCTCCTCCTGCCCCCTCCCTCTCCCCTCTGCTCCTTCTCCCCCCCCCTCCTCCTCCTCCCTCCTCCCCCCTCCCCCCCCCCTCTCCCCTCCTCCCCCCCCCCAGCCTCTCCTCAGCCTCCTCCTTCGTCCCCCTGTCCATGCCCATCCCATCCATCTCCTTCTCGTCCCCATCTCGTGGGGGGTCGGGGGCTCTTCCATTCCCCCTCCGCATTTTTCATTAATCTCCCGGATGCCCCTTCTCGGCTTTGTGGCCTGCACTCTGCCTCTGATTAACCCCCTCCCCCCTGCTCCCCTATCCTGTTGCCTGATATGACAATCTTCCTTCTGACCATGCAGCTGTGCCTGAAAACGCTGCTGCCCCAAAACACTGATGCTGCACTGCAACAGACCTGCACTCCCTGTGGCTGTGCTGTGGCACCTGGTTGCCTCCATGGTGGGGCTCTGCACTGACGACTGGGCAATTGACTGCACTGGGAACCATTTACTGATTGTGTGGCATTTTTTTTTAAATTTCAGCGCAACAGGAGAGTTTTTTAAATGGCCAGGGGAAGCGAGAGTGCAAACTGGAAGGCAGGAGGAGCGCTGGAATTCTGGGAGATGTCCTAGAGTGCTGAGGAGCTGTGGTGGCTGATGTGTGTCACACCTTGGGCGCTGGTGGTGGTCCAACCGCAGCGCTGCAGCGCTGTCCAACCACGGGCAGAGCAGCTGCCAGCAACACGCTGCAAGCGCAGGAGCGGTTTTAATCAGCGCTGTGGACCAGTTAAACTTGTGCGAAGTGTGGCCTGGCTGAGCTGGGCAACTGCGCTGTGCAGCTTGTGCTGGCAGCCTAAAACACCTGGACTGAAAATAGACATTGGATTTATGCCTATTACCACAATCTATAACCGCTAACAACCCTTTCCCTTTCTTTCTCCCCCATGACTGACAGGGTACTAATGGGCCATTTGACCTTGAATGGTCCTTTGAAATATGTGTTAACTACTTATGCTAAACAAACAGTCTGTTCCACAGTGTATTTAGCTGTGACACTGAGGGCTAGGCTACACTGGCAATGTGGCTTGTATAGTTGCAGCAGAATGCTGGGAGAGAGGTCTCCCAGCGCTCTAAAAAACCCATCTCCACGAGAGGCGTAGTACATTTCTCAGACCTGAAGAAGAGCTCTGTGTAGTCTTGAAAGCTTGTCTCTCTCACAACAGAAGTTGGTCCAATAAAAGATATTACCTCACCCATCTTGTCTCCCTAGGACACAGCAAAACCGTAATCAAAAAATAAAGGGATGGTACAATGTCTCTCAGGAACTCTGAGAAACATACCTAGACATCTCAGTAAGCATTGGGGTAACATAAAACTGTCAGTCAGTCCTTGGCAGGTGGAAAAACTGAATGACAATATTAGGAGAAAAAGAGGAACTACACTGGGAGAAAGTGTAGGACCACAGCACCGATGTGCTGGAAGATGCAGATTCCCACACCACAGGGCAGAGGGTCTATCTACTACCAGCCATGGGAAAGTTCAAGCTCTAATTAGCAGCTATCAGTAACCTGCAAAGGCTAAAGAAGCTCCCTGACTTTAAATTTTACTGCCAGATAATTTAAGATCTAGAGAAAAACCAGAAACACCAACAACTAGATTATGCAGGATTGTTCTGAGAACAGGAAAAACATCACCAGCACTTTTTCTAGGAAGTATTGTATTGCAAGCACTCACAGCTGATGTTCTTGGATCTTACTGGGACTTGGCATTTATAAACCAAAAAGTAAATGTTTCCGTAATTTTGCCTGGGGAGCAATATGTGTTGGGTTAACTGTTAATGTTGCAATTGAAAAAAGGGGCTGAGGATATAACTTAGAGCATATCTGCAGATCTTTACAATGCATCATTCTTTAGAGAATGCTGAGCTTGGGAAAAGGACAATTTAGGGTGGGATTTAAAAGGAGGGCGTAGGTGTCTAAGTTGAACATTAGTCACCATTGGCATTCACAAAACCGTTATTCAGCTGCCGCCTAACCCTATTGGCACCTAAAGTCCCCAGATATCTGAGTTTCCACTGTTAAAGTCCCTGAGGTGCCTCCATTTTGGCACCTGGGCATGCACACAGACTTCCAAAATCCTTAATTCAATATTAGTTGGAGAAGGGAATGAAACCTGGGTCATCCATCTCCCGAGTCAGTGCCCTAGCCATCGGCTATGGAGTCACTCTCACTGTGGCTCTGGCCAAATGAGTATTTAAATAATTACATGAAGCAGAACAGGAGAGATTGAAAGAAACCCAGCCCAGAACACCCCCCTTGTAAATCCAACCCTTAATGCTACATAGGAAGTCTAAAATCTGAGGACCTGATCTACATGTAGAAAGGATGCACAGATCCCACCCCTCCTCCACAGAAGCTGTACTCAGCTACCTCCACACTGTCCAGATTAACTAACGGGCACTTGGTGCATTTGCACAGGGTCCCCATCTCAGGATTTGGGTGGGTGGCATTACAACCCAGTGCACAGGGTTGCAGCATTGCTCATGGTTGGCCCAACTGCTCCTCCATCAATATGGGGGGTGAGAAGCCAATTGTGCACACTCCCTAAAGGTCTTTAATCTAGGTCTGCCTCCATGCCAGTCTCTACTTTCTACTTGGAGTGTGCTCCGGTTCTGAGGATCCTCACAGGGAAAGGGACATGCAGTGGCTGCTCCAAGAGACAAGCAGAGATCAGGATGGAAAAAATACAACTCTAAGCATCTCCCATGACTCCGATGCTGCAGATTCCCCTTTTAGGGGGATCCCAGGAGCAATTGCAAGTTACAGAAATTCTGGTGACATGATTCTATCAGATCTGTGAGGCTTGGGACCAGCCCTTCTGTCTGTTCCATGAGAGATGTGGGATAGAACAAGAACTTGTCTCCCACCAACAAAATGACAAAGGACAAATTTCATGTGAAGAGGAGATCCTCCTAGAGATTAGCCCACACCAGGAAGTTTTCCCCAGGGAGAAGGCGAATGGGCTGATAAGAATAGTGCCCCTTTAGCTGAATGTGATTTTTCCTTGTGTTCTGTTTCCTTCTTTCTTCTACCTTAAGATACTCAGTTTGGAATCTTGGGGTCAGATCCTGAGCCACACCCAGCACAGGTGGGGTGGGGAAGAGTACATAGCCTTCCTCTATGCATTGCATTCCTGAGACCAGCTCAAGGCTTATGCCCGTCTGTCATGCCTGGCACCCTTGTTTCCATCTTTAAAGATGCTAAAGAAAAACACATTTCCATATTCAATCATGAAGTGGAAGCCAAATCTACACACAAGTTCAGAGATATGCACAGAGTTGCTATGCAACATATATTTGGTAGATGCCAGGCTGAGCCAAAACCCTGGATCTGAATACCCCTCACTATAGGAGGTTTGGCTATGGATCCAAATTTGGCCATTTCGGTCCATTTTAAGACATTATACGAGACCTTGTTTTTGTAAAAACAGTTGAAAAAATGAATTTACAATATACAGTTAAAAGAATACTTTTGATGGCTTTGCTTAGAATGTTATTGCTACACAGACGTAGACTGGGTATGAAAGACAACTTGATACAAGCATGTAAAGATTTCTTACCTTTCCTCTAGCTTTTGGTGAGTCCTCCTGCAGCCTCTGAGTATGATCTAGAGTTATGAGCACAGAAAGAGAAGCCAGAAGCTAATTTAATTCCATTGTGATCCAAATTCTGCCATTGCCTCTGCAGCCTTTCATCCTCCATGCCTAATCCCTCCATTTGTAGATATTAACATTTCCTCTCTCTTAAAGGTTTTGAGAGGATTGTTTGTCAAGTGGCATGGTAGTAAAAAGCACTGTGTGTAAATGAAGTATAATGCCCCAAATGGACCAAATTCAGACCTGTGTTAAGAGTTGAACTCACACCAGCTCAGAGATTTAGCCAATAAAGCTTACATTGGATGGAAATTTAAATCAAATATTTTACATTGGTTTAATATTAAAATACTAGTCAATAGCTGATTCTTAGTTACATGTGACAGACTTAGATTTAGTTCTCATTTAAAAAAAAATGATGTGATTATTTACAGGCATTGCCATTTGACCATCAAACTGCAGACTCCGTACATACAAATACGATGTGTGCCAAACTACACAGTTGTAGACACTAAAATAAATCCCCATGACTCAAACCAGAAAGGAAAGTCAAGCTAATTTAATACAACTTTGATTTCTTCAAAGTTATCATTCATTCTCATAAAAGACCAATCAACATAAAAAAATATTCTGCAGACACATACCGACATGTAGGATGATTTACAGTAATTGGTTTGCTATACACTTGAGTGACACATAGGCAGAGAACTGATTACATGGAATGCAATGTGGATCTTCATAACATTTTTGTAATTACCATTTCACATACCCAGAACCAGTTTTTTTCCCCCCAATTTAGGCAAACTGGAAAATCTATTTCCTTACTCTGAAACCTATAATACATTTTCGTTCAAAAGACCAAAATAGGGGGTAGATGCCTCTGGTGTCAAATATTATCAAATATAAAATCAAAATGAAAATTCTAATAAAGCTTTTTCTTACTGCTTCTGGCAGCGGGTCCGCTTCTTGTCACTTCTGGAAACAGCATATGCCATTGGTTACTCATGTGCTGGAAAAGCATAAATCTGAAAGCAGAAAACCCCTACTCTGGGGATTGACACTCTCGGGGGAGGGTGTTGTTTGAATTCTCCAGAATCTGAGACCTTGCCTACACTGGGGACATGCCCTGATTCTAGCCCGCTGTGCTGCATTGGTGCAAATGCCTACTGTGGACAAATGAAGTCATGATTTGCACCTGGGCCGGTTAGTCTGGTTTCAGGCAAGGGTAAATTGAATGAATGCAAATCATGGCTTTGCCTGTGTGCACTAGAGTTCTGAATTGATGCAGATACACTGCTGATTGCAATCTGGGCAAATCCCAAATGCAGACAAGGCCTAATCTAATCATTTTAAAATAACACGAAGTTTGGTAACCTAATAGGGCTGATAGAAATGGATAAAATATTTCCTAGATATCTGGTACCTTTGTTTGTCAGTTTAGTTGTAATAGTGATTCAGTCCTCAGAATTGTATTCTGTGTAAAATTTCACAAGTGCCAACACTTTTCAGGGATCAGCTTGCAAAACCAAGTCTGAGCTTGAAGTTTTACAAGCAAGTTCCAGGTAACCAAAGAACACAAACACACTTTCGGAACTCAGCTACATTTAGATTAATGGAGAAAGGTTTGTGTGTCCCCAGAACCACTGTGTGGAGGATGGTCTAGTTATTCTGGGATACCTGGCTTATCTTCTGCCGCCCTGGCAAATGAAACCATTCACAGACCACTTGGACAAAAGGAAGGAACATTTTGACTAGCGGCCGAGAAGCTGCAGAATAGTGATTGAGTGTGCCATTTCAAATGTAGATTGACCTACTTATAGAATCATTTGGAAGCAGCAGGAAAAAAAATGTCCTGACCATTATAGCTGTGTTCTGCACAATATTTGAGAGACAAGGAGGAAAACCTTAATGATGGGTGGGAGGCTGAGATACAGCAACTTGCTGGGCGGTTCAAGCAGCCAGCAAGGTGTTCCATAGAGAATGCTAATAGCAGGAGTATATTTTGAGGGATGCCTATTGTTCATATTTTGAGTTTCAAGCTTCTACTTGTGTAGCTACACAGCCAACTGCTAATCTGTGGGGGGGGGGGAAGAGGGGGAAGAAAGGGTTAGGGTAGACCATGAGCAGCTCTGTATTGTGTATGGGTGGTGGAAATGGGACACTGCCTATATACTTCTGTAAAGCAATGTGGATTATTTTAGCTTTATTTAAAGGATTTTGAGTTACATGCAATGATGAGTCATAATGAACCAAAATTGATTTTAAAGGGTTTTTATGAAACAGTAAAAAAGCCAAAATTTTTATTGAACTGATACATAAACAATATCTTTTTATTTGAAACTACATTTACCAACACAATCTCCTTGCTTACTAACAAAAGACAAATCTTTAAATAAAAGATTAGTGCAAACCAAACTGAAAGTGCAATAATGCAAACGGTGCAATAAATATATTTGAATGACCCTCCTTCTGTCTTAGAATGACACTTAGTGTTAAAATAAGATTAGAAATCTGCATAATAGATTATAAACAAACATCCTTGAAGAAATTCCTCAGATCTGGTCCTCTTTCCTCCTCACAAATTAGCAGAGGTTGGAGGGAAAGCCTGCACAAGTACAGCCAAAACTGCAGATTTCTCTTGTCATGAGTCATCACTTGCAGAAATATATATTTAGCATGGCAGATAGTGGGTGGGACAATAGCAAACTGAAGCCAGAAAGCTTCATTGGAGACTTATTACATCCCTACTGCTACCACCTCTTTTTGGATTTGTCAGTGAAACATCAAATTTCAAACATCATTTGCTACTAACTACAAATATAGGGAATGGGGTCTGAAAGTGTTTGCAAAACAAAAAATCTGGCAGCCCATCTACTAACAAACAATATGAATGAATCTGCTCAGTGTTCCATGTACTGCACTGGTTCTCCATTGAATCCAAGGTTCTAATTCTGATCTCCAAAGCCCACAGGGTCTGCCTGAGATTGGGATGCTCAGCATCTTCGGGAATGGACCTTTAATGGCCTGGGCTCTGGCTATCTCAGAGACCTTCTTTCTTTCTCTGTATGACCATCATATTCCCACAATGGCCATGCTCCCCAGAAACAATGGAGTTAATTTGACTACATAGTTGAGACTGGTAAGATTAGGAGACAGTTCTCTTCTTCAGGGTAAAATATGCAAGGCTTATCTCATAGCTCTCTCACAACAACATTTATAAGAATGCACAAACAAGCAATAATATTTGCTATACACCCTTCCCTCCTTCTCCTCCAAGAGGAGAACCGAAAGGATCAATTCCTTTAAGACTTCATGATGCACCCATATGGTTCTATAAGGCATTACGATACCACGGTGCATAATAGAGATAAATATCTAGTTAAATAGATGAGAGATACTATAGGTTAGTGTAATGGAATGGGAAGTATAATGAAATGAACAATCACATAAAAATCACATGACTTGTTAATGTTACTCTTGAACAGCCTTGTACATTTGTGAATACCATTTCATTAGTAACTACCAAACTACAATGCTTGTGAACAAGGAGTGTTTCTTTAATTTCCATGCTAACATTGCCCTTTATTGATAAATCACTTACTGAGAATGTAAAAAAGAATGGGAGATGTTTAACGTACTCTTAAGACTGTTTTTCAAGAAGATATTTTCTGCATGCTCTCTTAAACCCAATCCCTAAAAACTCAGTTGTACAGTACATTTAAAAATGAATTAGACTTATTTCTGAAGTAGTTTACTTTAAAATCATGCTTACATACAAAAATGAATATCACATTAGTACGCTCAGAAAATGGAGTGCAATCAGATTCTGAAAGCATTAACTGCTTACCCATGTTCTAATGGTTCGTGCAAGGTACCTTGTGGAGCCAGAACTCCTGGGTTCTCTTGCACTCCACAAGGGTGTTGAGAGCTTTAATTATCATAAAACATTTTGAGAGTCTTAGATGAAAGGTACACTAGACAGGCAAGTGTTGTTATTAGTAAATATATAAATGCCTGTATAATGTTTTACATTATTAAAGCATGATCACAGAGCCTTGCTCTTGTGAGGAAACTTTACTCAGAGGAACAGACTTTGTAAGATTTGACTCTCATACTGTGCCAAATACTTTTCTCTCTCTCTCTCTCTGTATGTGTGTGTACATATATATTTGTGTATACAGACATGTACACACACAGAGTTAGGTATACATATAATTAGGGCTGTCGGTCAGTTAACTCGTGATTAACTCAAAAAGATTGATTGAATTTTTTAATTGCATCACAATTAATCACAGCTTTAATCACGCTGTTAAATAGAATACCAATTGAAATTTATTACATATTTGTAGATTTTTTCTACATTTTCAAATATATTGATTTCAATTAAAACACAGAATACAAAGTGTACAGTGCTCACTTTTTTTATTACAAATGTTTGCATTGTAAAAATGGTAAAAGAAATAGTATTTCAATTTACCTCTTACAAGTACCATAGTGCATTCTCTTTATCATGAAAATGCAACTTACCAATGTAGAATTGTTGACATAACTGCACTCAGAAACAAAACTTTAGAGCCTACAAGTCCCCTCAGTCCTACTTCTTGTTCAGCCAATCGTTAAGACAAACAAGTTTGTTTACATTTACGGGAGATAATGCTGCCCACTTCTTATTTACATCACATGAAAGTGAGAATGGGTGTTCAGATGGCACTTTTGTAGCCAGCATTGCAAGGTATTTATGTGCCAGATATGCTAAATATTCGTAGGCCCCTTCATGCTTTGGCCACCATTCCAGAGGACATGCTTCCATGCTGATGACGCTTGTTTAAAAAAAGAATGCATTAATTACATTTGTGACTGAACTCCTTGAGGGAGAATTGTATGTCTACTGCTCTGTTTTACCACATTCTGCCATATATTTCATGTTATAGCAGTCTTGGATGATGACCCAGCACATGCTGTTCGTCATAGACGCTGACTCCATGGGTGCTCCAGCCCCAGAGCACTCACAGGGGAAAAATTGCTGGGTGCTCTGCAACCACCAGAAGCCAAGCTCCCTACTCCCCTCTGCCCCCCTCTCGCCAACTCACCTCCGCCTCCTTCCGTGAGCATGCCATGTCCCTGATTCCCAGGCTTGCCACCATGAAAGAGCTGTTTCGCAGTGTAACAAGCTGTGGGAGGGAGGGGGGAGGAGCAGAATGCAGTGCACTCAGGGAAGGAGGTGGGGAAGAGGCGGGGATATGGGGAAGAAGTCCAATGGGGCAGGGAGGAAGTGAAGTTGGGGCAGGGACTTTGGTGAAGGGATCGGAATGGGGGTGGGGCACAGGCAGAAGGGGCATGGCAGGGGTGTAGTCAGGGCGGGGGCATGAAGGCACGAGCACCTACTGGCTCCAGGAGAAGTAGGCACCTATGCTGTTTGTTTTAAGAACACTTTCACTGCAGATTTGACAAAACACAAATAAGTTACTAATGTGAAATTTCCAAAGATACAGCACTTGACCCAAGGTTTAAGAATCTGAAGTGCCTTCCAAAATCTGAGGGGGGAAGTGGGGAGCATGGTTTCAGAAGTCTTAAAGAGCAACACTGATGCAGAAACTACAGAACCTGAACCATCAAAAAAGAAAACCAACTGTCTGCTGGTGGCATCTGACTCAAATGCTGAAGATGAAAATGCATTGGTACTGCTTTGGATAATCAAACAGAACCCGCCATCAGCATGGACACATCCTCTGGAATGGGAGTTGAAGCATGAAGGGACATATGAATCTTTAGCACACCTGGCATGTAAATATCTTGCGATGCCAGCTACAACAGTGCCACATGGACACCTCTTTTGACTTTCAGGTGACACTGTAAACAAGAAGTGGGTAGCATTATCTCCCACAAATTTGAACACACTCATTTGTCTGAGCGATTGGCTGAACAAGTAGGACTGAGTGGACTTGTAGGCTCTACGGTTTTACATTGTTTTGTTTTTGAAAACAGTTATTTTTGTACATAATTCTACATTTGTAAGTTCAACTTTCACAGTAAAGAGATTGCACTACAGTACTTGTATTAGGTGAATTGAAAAATACTATTTCTTTTGTTTTTTACAGTGCTTTAACAGTGTGATTAATTGCAATAAATGTTTTTAATTGTGATAAATGTTGACAACCCTAATATACACACACACATACACAAATACAAAATTATAAAAATAAATCATATCAATGATATCTTGATAGACATGAACCTACTCTAACGTCACTAAACCCCCCAAATCTTTTGTTTCTGGTGATGATGTACCACACAGACATTCTAGTAGCTTAGTCCTCAGCTAAATACAACTGGCCATATTCTCTGCTGCAACCTGTGATTTCTGGGATGCAATTCAGACCAATGTGGGGTTGTGACACCATTTGCCCTGCAATCCTGGGTTTCTTACAGTGCTGTGCTGCTGCAGTTCCCAGCCTAGGATGCTCAGAACCAGCCTACAAGCATGCAGGTCACACCCTGCAGTGTCAGTTTGCTAGAAAGCCCTAGTTCAGCAGCTCTGTCTCCAACAGCTTGTCTACATCACCACAACCCCACTCTGGTTTTCACCAGCCTTGGTCACCAGCAAGGTGACCCCAACACACTCCCAGTCCTGAATTTATCCAAAACCATGTGCTCTGTAATGTCCAGCCCTCTCCTGGCAAGTTCAGAGAAATAAGGTTCATTAGTTCCTCTGAAGGCACAAAAAGCACATCACAGTTTATTAACTTAAGTAAATACACACTTTCATTTAAACACAGCATTGAGTTGGTTTATAGTAAAAATAAAATGTATTAAAAATAGGACATAGGTTAAGTTGTATAAAGTAAAAGGAATAAATTTAGAAAGGGTTACTAGCAAATAAAATCAAATCTAAAAGTCTAAAACTTAAGCAAGGTACAGGCTTTGTGCAGGATGCTTATCCCACCTTATTCAGTTCCCAGACACTTCAGCCCTTCACTTGGCTGAAGGACCATAATTCTTAGCTTGTAAGAACTCTGTTCTCATGTGTCTGTCTACTGACGGATGCCAAAGATGGCTTCCATCCTCGCTGACAGGGGCGGCTCTAGGTATTTTGCCGCCCCAAGCACGGCAGGCAGGCTGCCTTTGGTGTCTTGCCTGCGGGAGGTCCCTGGTCCCGCGGATTCGGCGGCAGCCTGCGGGAGGTCCACCGAAGCCGCGGGACCAGTGGACCCTCCGCAGGTGTGTCGCCGAACCTGCCTGCCGCCCTCGCAGCGACTGGCAGAGCGCCCCCCTGAGGCTTGCTGCCCCAGGCACGCACTTGGCGTGCTGGTGCCTGGAGCTGCCCCTGCTTGCTGATATCTTCTAAAGTTCTATGAATTTCTGGGTAACTGAGTTCTATGTAAATAGAGCTTCCATTGTTTTTGGTCACTGTGCTTAATTTCATTGCAAACAAGTAGATAGCTGCCTTCTCTCCTGTCTGGGGGAAAGCCGGTTTTTTCCTTTGGTCACAGACTGGAAGCATAAATGCATTAATAACCCATATTTCCTCATGTAGAATACATACATTTTATAAGGTTATTAACCACCACTGTGTCATTAGCTTTCAGAAAGGACATCACTCCATACACTCTTGTAATAATGGATATAGTCGATTCAATTGCTTGTCACTTGAGCCCCCCTCCCAGACTTTGTAGGCCAGTAAGCCTTTGAAATGGATTCTTCTGAGGGTTACCCCTCAACATAAAGTTTATTCAAGCTGTGAGGGAGGTGACATGGAGTCTGGTGGGGATGGAAACTCCATGCTCTCTTCCCCACTTGGTAGCATAGCACGTGCTTGGGGCGGCATGCCGCGGGGGGCGCTCTGCCGGTCGCCGGGAGGGCGGCAGGCAGCTCCGGTGGACCTCTCGTAGGCGTGCCTGCAGAGGGTCCGCTGGTCCCGCGGCTTTGGTGGAGCATCCGCAGGCGTGCCTGCGGGAGGTCCACCGGAGCCGCGGGACCAGCGGACCCTCCGCAGGCACGCCTGCGAGAGGTCCACTGGAGCCGCGGGACCGGCGACCAGCAGAGCGCCCCCCGCGGCATGCCGCCATGCTTGGGGCGGTGAAATTGCTAGAGCCGCCCCTGTTAATAGCTTTGTTTACCTAAAAATGGACCTTCATTGTCTTTGCCTGAAGACTGGGCTGGTCAGAGAGAATCAAATACACGTTCCTTTGTCTAAGGCAGACATATTTACCAACTCCCATTGCATGCCTGGCTTGAACACACTTTAGTCATAATTCTAGCATATATCCAGAACTCTTAATACATACCAAGTACATACATCACACAAGAATATTAATGATCCGGGAGTCATTAGTTTTCAAATGATACCTCACAAGGCATATTTTGTACAAAGATTACTACAATAGTGTGTAGGGTGAGAATACAGGGTGCTTAGTGTCACACCATTTAAAAAAAAACAAAAAACCACAGAAGGTGCAGGGGGCTATTAGGGACTCTCTGCCCAGCCCTGGATAGTTTAGAGCAGCCTAAACTGCACCAGCTGGCTATGTACCCCAACTGCTCAAGTCCTTTGCACTCTGGCCACATGTCCTGCCAGCCCCTCACCATCATTGCCAAGAGATATGGGAGGGAATAGGAAATAAGGGGAGAAATAGGGCTCTACTCCAGCTGGGGACACATCCACACTGGAGAGGCAGGATTCCCTTCTGAATTGTCTTTGCTCCCTTTGCATTATCTAAGCAGCGGAAAGTGAGCTTAGTGGGTCTGAGAGTCTGGTCCAAAGAGGAAAAATACAAGTTACTTTAATACACAAGGGCCCAATCCAACATGCTTTGAAGTTAATGGCATCTGTCCATTGACTGCAGCAGGATTGAATTGGGCCCTCTATCCTTCAGCTCACACCAGGGAACACAAAAACTGAAATCAGAGAACTTACAAGTCATTTTAAAGGAGGAGGGCACAAAACCATGACTTTTTTTTTAAATAAATGAGAAGAAACAGATGCTACAAAGCCTCATTTTTTCTTTGTAACTTTATAAAAAACCTCATAGGATTGTACTAAACAGGAATTAGGGTTCATTTGTTCTACTTTCCTTCATGCAATATACGATGTCTTATTTACTATTAGTTTTATTTGGTACTGTGTAATTACTACACAACCCTTCAGCTCAGCTTTAATTAAAAAGTTATTTTAGTCCAAAGACTGGAAAACTTGGTTTTTTTCAGAATATATTAGACAGCTAAAATATGAAATTAAAAGAAAACAAAGTTTTGGCCAACAGAAGCAAGTGACTCATTTCCTTGTGAAAACAACCAAGGTTTATGTTACTCTGGCAGTGCTGTTCACCATTCCAGAATAAAGTTTCTTTGCTCCCTTCAGAGCTTTTATGTATTCCTGTTACAGTCTGTTTCACAGTGACCTGACATTGAACCAAGTTATTTAGTTATTCACAAGAGACTGTAAACTATGCTTTAATTTAGATCACTCCCAAGCATGAGCCTTGGACAGAATTTTTTTTTAGTTTACCATAATGTGGACTTCACATAAGAACTCTTGTTTCTGAAGCATATTGGAAAAATGAGACGCAAGGAATTTCTGATTGTGTGTTGTCATAAAACAGAATTGCCAATCCTGCTATTACACTCACACAGTGCTACAATCATGCCAAGATTCCAAAGGCTTGTTTTCTTAGGGAAATTGAATAAATCATAATGTGTAACTATATGCCAAATACAGTTTTTTAAAATCCAAATTTATCATCTTATTGTGAAATTAATCAGATGTTTCACGAAAATATCAGCATAATGGGGATGTAGAAACTCTGTTCTGTGGAATCTTATCTGTGCCAAAAAAATTCTACTAGGACAGCAGCTCTCTCAAATATTGATTCAATAGTTAGTGTGAAAGGAATAAAAAGTTCTAGGTTTAAAAACAAAGTAACAATTTGATATTTATTAGGTAGATGCTTTGAGATGTCTGCCTGAAAGCCAGAGATGGCAAATTGCTGCGCCATCTTGGAGACAGCCAATTTCCAAATGTTCTGCTTCTTACATTTTTAAGCTGTTGCTCATGCATGGGAAGATTTCTCCAGAGTCTGGAGTTAAAAGGGAATAAAGGGGATTTTGCTGCTGAAGTTCTTTGCTTAGGCTGACAGGGAAGTTAATTTCAGTGTTATTAGAACAATCACTCTCATAGGAAAGTTATGGGCATAACAGCCCTGAAATGCTCCATAGGAAAACTTCTACAGAACACACATGAGCAGATATATATTACTGCAAATTTCTCCTGAAGTAGCTGAAACTCAGGGTCAAATTTAAAAAAACGGAGTAGCATTTTCATATGCACAGGTGTATGTGCGAGTGGCTGCATCTACACTTGTATACATTTTTATTCATTTGCATACAATATTGTTTGTGCAAACATGTTTGGGCAGCAGTCCTTAATTTGTAATAAAACATGAAGCAGGACTCAAGCAATTAGGTGGTGGAGCTCAAGCAATTTTTTTACTTTCATAACTGACGTGTCAAGCCCAGAGGTGCGGGGCTATGAACTGCTAAGCCTAGAGGTGCCAGGGCTAAACTCTGGCAAGCCCTTGGCACATATTAGCACTGTTGGGCACTAGATGGATCATTAGTCTATTTGCATATTTCTGTGTTTATTTTTTATTATTATTACTTTTACATTCTGTTGAAGTGCTAACTCACCAAGTGAGAGATCGGTGAAAATATTTTGCATTTCTGCTAATTTGAAATAGACAAAACATACAGATTTAAATTATACTACTATAATCTAGTCATTGTACAGAAAATGGAAATTTAAATAAGTGATTAAAATTTAAAAGAACAGTTTGTATTGTAATACTCTACAACCTTATGTACTGCCATAAGTATTCTTGGACTATATTATGGGGCAGTGCAATAGCTCCAAATTCTTGTTTTAAAATATGCATGAGCAATAATTGCCTGTGAAAGCTGGATAGTGGGAGACAAAAAATAATTGTGTTTTTGGCCTTGATCCTTAAGATGACGTGTCTCTCACACTTTAATATACAGTAGCTAACAGAGCATATTAGTAGTTTATGAAAAATGAAACATTTCTGCTTACACTAAATTGACAGTCTGCAACACTAATATTTAAGTATACTAAAACCAATAAAGCAGCACTACTTTACATAAGACTGACACACAGATGTTGCTTACAGTAAACTCATGCAACTTTAATAGCAAAATTCTCCTCTATGGGTCCACTCTGCAGCTTGGAGCATGCCTCCCAGCCTGGGTAGTATGCTAAAAAGAGTAGTGTGGACATTGCAGCATTGGCTAGCCAACACATACAGACCCAGGGGGTTGGGAGGGCTTGTCCTCAGGCAGCTTGCCCGTGCTGCAACCCATGCCACCAATGTCCACACTTCTATTTTAGCATGCTAGCTCGAGTAGAACTAGTGCATGTCTGTCTACTTGTGCTCCCAGCTGCAGTATAGATGTACTCTGAGTTACTTTGTTCATCTCAACTCTGCTACTCAGCTCTTCTGATATGTTTGGAACTCTGCCGGCGAGATGTGAGTTTACAGGTTCAAAGCCTTCTTCAACAGCAGTCAGGGCTGAAAACAACTTCCTTCGCCCCCAAACCCTCCTGTGCATTAACTTCACTGGCTGCAGGATTGTGTGCATTTTTGATATACAGATAAGTTTTATTAATAATTTGTCCTTTTTGCACTTGTTTAGCATCTGCTAAAGTGCATGTTGGGAGGACAGGGTAGCAGAATCGAGACCTGCCAAGCAGTTTTGAGAGTTTTTTGCCCTTAAGATGAAAAACAAAGGGCAACTGGCTTCATTTTGATATCTAAACCACTTTTTCCCAGAGACACATACACTCGCACTCTCTCTAGCTAAGTACTTATGGCCCCTATAGCAATAGTATCTAAATAGCTATCCAGTATTCAATAATAGAAACAATTACCTCTCTTTCTTCCTGCCCAGCCAGAAAAAGAAATAGCTTGGTTACTTTATAGCTGTTTGTTAGTGTAGGTTAGCCTGCATGCTATGTTTCGGTGTGTGGAAAATGTACTGAGGAAAAAGCTAAATTTAAAAAAAGTCCCCCATTAGTCAAAAATTGTGCGATTCTAGTGGACCACAGTTGTTGTGGAAGGCTGTGGTCACTGAAGGAGAGGAGATAGATAGGGCTTTGACTATCAGGACAGCAATCTTCATCTGAACTCTGTAGCAAATGGAAGTCAGTACAGACAGGAGCAGAGTACTCCGGTGATGTGTTCATTGTAGGGCTGTCAATTAATTGCAGTTAACTCGCAGGATTAACACAAAATAATCGTGATTAAAAAAATTAATCACGATTAATTTCAATTGTTATTCTATTGTTTAACAATGCAATTTATTAAATATTTTTGGATGTTTTTCTACATTTTCAAATATATTGATTTCAATTACAGCACAGAATACAAAGTGTACAGTGCTCACTTTATATTTGCACTGTAAAAGAAGTATTTTTCAATTCACCTCATACAAGTACTGTAGTGCAATCTCTTTATCATAGTGCAACTTACAAATGCAGTTAGTTACATAACAACACTCAAAAACACAAAACAATGTAAACTTTAGAGCCTACAAGTCCGCTACTACTTGTTCAGCCAATCGCTAATAGAAACAAGTTTATTTAAGTTTATAGGAGATAATGCTGTTCACCTGAAACTGAGATGAGGACGTGCTTCCATGCGGATGATGTTAATTAAAAATGCATTAATTAAATTTGTGACTGAACTCCTTGGGGGGAGTTTTTACTCTGTATTACCTGCATTCTGCCATATATTTCATGTTATAGCAGTCTCAGATGACGACCATTTTAAAAACACTTTAAGATAACCATGTTTGTTTTAAGAACACTTTCACTGCAAATTTGACAAAATGCAAAGAAGATACCAATGTGAAATTTCTAAAGATAGTTACAGAACTTGACCCAAGGTTTAAGAATCTGAAGTGCCTTCCAAAATCTGAGAGGAACGGGGTGAGGAGCATGCTGTCAGAAGTCTTAAAAGAGCAACTCTCAAATGCAGAAACTACAGAACCTGAACCACCAAAAAAGAAAATCAACCATTTACTGGTGGCATCTGACTTAAATGATGAAAATGAACATGTGTTGGTCCGCACTGCTTTGGATTGTTGTCAAGCAGAACCTGTCATCAGCATGGATGTGTCCCCTCTGGAATGGTGGTTGAAGCATGAAGGGACATATGGATCTTTAGAGCATTTGGCATGTAAATATCTTGTGATGCCAGCTACAGCAGTGCCGTGAGAATGCCTGTTCTCACTTTCAGGTGGCATAGTGAACAAGAAGCAGGCAGCATTATTGTCTGCAAATGTAAGCAAACTTGTTTGTCTGAGCAATTGGCTGAACAGGAAGTAGGACTGAGTGTGGACTTGTAGGCTCTAAAGTTTTACATTTTTGAACACAGTTTTTTTTATACATAATTCTACATTTGTAAGATCAACTTTCATGATAAAGAGATTGCACTACAGGACTTGTATTAGGTGAATTTAAAAATAC
The DNA here is from genome assembly GCF_016161935.1 of Mauremys reevesii. Taxonomy (NCBI): domain Eukaryota; kingdom Metazoa; phylum Chordata; order Testudines; family Geoemydidae; genus Mauremys; species Mauremys reevesii. Next base: position 45,611,666 of record NC_052633.1, on the reverse strand, counting down.
TGTTTTTTTACAGTGCAAATATTTGTAATCAAATATAGATATAAAGTGAGCACTGTACACTTTGCATTGTGTTGTAATTAAAATCAATATATTTGAACATGTAGAAAACATCAAAAATATTTAAATAAATGGTATTCTATTATTAACAGCGCGATTAATTTTTTTAATCATGAGAGCCCTAGTTCATTGCAACCTGTATTGCTAAAGAGAAAGGATGCTGCATAGTGTACCTGATGGAGCTCTCTCAATGTACATGGCTTCATTGCTAGGCAAAATGTGTTTCAATAATCAAGCCTGGAGGTCAAATACATGGATCTTGAATGCATTACATATGTGGCTCTCTCACCACTCCTTTTAATAACCACTTTAAAGGGAATGCTTGCAAGGTTTTTGCTTACAAAATGGAGCTGCTTTAACAATAGTTTTTTCTGCATGCAGAACTTTGTTTACCCTAGGACACAGGAAGAGATGTTTTTTTTTTCTGGTTTAAATACCTTGCAATGATCAGTTGTCAAAAGAATTTAAAAAACAACATGACTTATGCCCTATAGTAAACAAAGCTGTGCGTGCATGCTTGTGCTAGAGAGAATATGCACACACAGCTTGGTTTATTTCTGGAGTGCCCTAGAAGTCACAGTTATGATTTTGTCCTGCTGTTGCAAGGATTGGTTGTCAAAAGAATAGCACAGCTAAACATGCAACTCAAAAATGTTTTAATTAATTATTTGAATGGGTCAAAAATCTTGACAGTGTCTCTTTAAAATGTTTCTTTTTTGGCTCTGAAGGTAGTTAAAGGAAGGTATACTAATTTAAAAGTTGATATGCGCACAATATCAAGACACTGATCATTAGCAGTGAGAGCTAATGTTAGTGCTGAAAACTGGTGATGCTGGACCCTCTGAACTGACTTCAAGTCACACTGGAGTTAATGGAAGTTGTCACTAATTGCAGGGACATTAGGCCCCTTTGCTTGTGCTATCTGCACACCAAGGGCCAGATTCTGCTCTTACACCAGTATAAATCTGAAGTACAGGCTACTGTATTCTCTGGAGTTGCTCTGAATTTTCACCAGTGTAAAAGAGAAGAATGTGAGTCAAAGCAAGGCACCATGTTTTGGACAGACACAACACAGGCAGCACCCATCTGTGAAACCACTGTTTATGGTCCGCCAGTAAGCAAAATCTCAACAAAACAGACCAAGGGCCAGATACCAAGCCAATGTTAACCTGGATCCATTAACTTAAATGGAGCTACGCCAATTTGCAGCAGCTCAGGAGCAGACCCTCCAGGAATTCAGCTATTCGTCACCTACTTTTTTTTAAACATGTGCCTTTACGGGAGTTACTCTTAACCATGACCACATGTTTAGTAAGGTGTCAAAAGTGACAATAGCTTTCTGTTTCCATCCCTACAGCCATCTTCCAGCTCCTCTATTCCTGTGCTCTGCAGAGTGAGTGACAGCCGCCCATACTACACAAAGGTTAGAGTGGGTATGAATGGGATGTGGGAAAATATTGGGCAAAGAGATCTGGAGAGAGAAAAATGCTGCAAAGAGAAACAAAGAGTGGAAAAATGAAAGGCTAAAACAAGAGTGGGGGAGGGGAAAAGGGAGAAAGAAGGGAAATGGAGGAGAGATGTAGGAGTGGTGGGTAGGAGAAAATTGAGGGAGATGGACAAAACTGGTGGAGGAAGAGGAGGCAATCAAGTGAAAGGAGAACTGAAGGCAAAGCAGATGGGAGGAAGAGAAATAGTTTGTTGAAAAGAGGAGAGTGTTTAATAATAATTTTTAAAATTTAATTAAAATGTTTGTCTGAGAGAAAACCCAGACAATGAAGGCTGGGAAAAGGTGAACCAAACAGAAAAAGAGAAAATAAGATGTTAGGAAATAAAAAAGAGAAAGAAAAATCTGCAGTATGCTCCACTTCTTGCTCCTGGATGGTGTGTCCATGGATGGATGAGTTCACAAGGTTCCAAATATCTTAGTTGGCAGAGATTCCTGCAAAACCTTGGGCCACCTCTACATCACTACATGTGCTACTGTGAAGCTGAGCTGATGGGGGGCTGAGTTAAGTATGATCTGGAATTCATTCATTGATATATCATAGGAACCTGGTCAGCAGGCTGAGCTAAATGTTTTTGGTTTTATTGGGCAAGAGATGTCACCTACCAAGTTCTGATAATAGGAAATAAATGTATCTGAAACATTAATACTAGCTAGAAACTTGGGATCAAATTCAAAGCTTATGTAAGGTGTTACATTTCTACTGAAAGCAATGCAGCTACAATCACTTCCAAGTTTGAACTTGGTCCCTACTGTCCATGGTTACATGGCATTCAGATACCAGGATGATGGATACAGTACAGACTTTTACACATGGATCATAAGACATAACATGCTATTCATATGACTTGCTCTCCGACAGGCTTGAGAATTTGCTTTCACTGGACAATCTGTTGCAGCAGTACTTTGAATATGCGCACTAGCAGTTTAGGACAACTACGTTAAGTGTTGAACACTCCTGCACTGTGCTTATTGCCCTTAACTGCCCCAGTGACTTCAATGAGAGTTGAAGACTCAAAGCACTTCACAGGATTGAGGCCTTAATGAGAAGTGACAGCCCACTGTTTATTTCCCTCCATTAACAAACCTCTTCTTTACCTCTAAATTTTGCACAGTTATCTGTGGAAAAGTTTCCCTGTTCTCCTTCCTGTCCCCCACACTTCCATTTGCTCCACCCACCTGTTATGTCTTGTCTTACACTATGATTGTAAACCCCTTGGCTTATTGTTTGTACAGTGCCTGGTGCAATGGAGCCCCAATATGGTTGTGGCCTCCAGTTGCTACTGTAATAAAAATAAAATAATTAAAGTTGGGCAGGTGGGCATAAGTCCTTAAAAGGCCAAGCCTAATTTATGTAGATGCCACTTCTTGGCTAGTAAAGAAGGCTTCACACTATTGGGATAACATTGTCACAAAGTTGAAATGTTATTAGCAATTTCTCTATTAGATTAAGCATCAACTTGCATTCAGGCAACAGCAACCAGGCAGAGTCCATTTTTTCATTTCTGTTTTTCTAAGTACTGTATATAAGCAAACAAAATCTTGCTTTTTATTTATATCTTTATTCTTATGGTTCTCTTGAAGTCTACCCGAACTGTGATGAACTACAGAATCGTCCCATAAACCCATCTGTACTTCATCAATGTCCTACAGTATGTTAGATAGCAACTGGTAATGCTACGTGACTTCCTGAACCAGCATAATTAGGTTTTAGAAATAGTAGATTTAAATCTTATAAGCCTATGACGAACTTGGGTGGGGAGGGGTGAATGTTAACCCACCACCAGAAAGTCTTCAGTGGCATGCACAGCTATCATTGGATATACAGGCACTAGTCTTTAGGGAACAGCAGTGTGTGAATGAACATGACTGTGATTGGTCTGTTCTTTCATGCTATGCCTTAAATCCTATTTGTTTCTAGTTCTTTTGCACTGATGGAAATTTCTAGTATGCAGTTACCTTCTACGGCATTAATAAGGGAATTCCCTCTGCTGTATTTGACAAGATAATGTGAAATCTCTAACCAGGTATTTATGTAAAGGATACAGTTTTCTTGACTCCTTGCTGATGATTGCTGTATGGATTATACAGACAGTTGGCCTTGGTGAGCCACCATAAATGTGAAGATACACCCACGTAACTAAGTATGTTGATGAATAGAGATCTTGGTCTGTGAGTCATGCAGTTTTACTTACTGTATTACTGAGCTTAGGGAAACAGGCAGCAGCCCTCAATGAATGCTTGCCTCTGTTCCACAGAAACTTGCCTGCATACATATTTTATTTAGTTCAAATAGAAAAATCCTTAAAATAACTTTTTTGTACTGTTCTGTTCAAATGGTATTTCATCTATAAAAATCCTGGCTGTAAATTCAAACCCAACTAGACTGAACATTTGTCTCTGCATACTTTATTTTTTCTTTAAAGGCTTTTGAGTTGGAGCATAAGCGTGCTAACTTGCTGACATTTATATGAGTATTTCGCTATTATATTTTTATTAAATATGACTGAACTTTACAAATAAAATTCCCTCCTTGTCTGAGAACTCCAGTTTATAATGGAAAGTCCAACAGTGCTGCATTGCTACAGTGCCCTTAATAATTTGAGCATCAACAGTACTGTTGGTGCTTTATAAACAAATTAGACAAAGATCCAGCTCAGATGCTTATAGTCTTTTTCATAAAAAGACAAAAGGAGATAGGATACCAATCACATGTGATCCACTGGTCTGAGTTAGAGGTGGTCTGAGAATTTTTAAATAAACATGACCATGGACAGATTATGACACAGTAGACTCCATAGTTTGTTTTTTTTCCATGCCTGATAAGATTCAGTTTTGTTGAATTGTAGAATAGAATATCAGGGTTGGAAGGGACCAGGAGGTCATCTAGTCCAACCCCCACCTCATAGCAGGACCAATCCCCAACTAAATCTCCAAATTGCCCCCCTTAAGGATTGAACTCACTAACCCTGGGTTTAGCAGGCCAATGCTCAAACCACTGAGCTATCCCTCCGAATTTAAAAAGCCAGGCCAGAGACACTAAGGCCCAGATCCACCATGTAATCAATTGGAGTTAATAGCCTAAGTGACATGCCCAAGGTCACAGAGGAAACTGTGGTAAAGGAGGGAATAGGACCAAAGCCTCCCATGTGCTAGGTTAGCACCCTACCCATTGGACCATCCTGCCTCAATAGCATTAAGAACAATGAGCCTGACACACACACACAAAAACATTGGTCTCATATAAGTAAATTAAAAGCAATGCAAAACAACAAAAACACAAAACTGGAATTTAGCATAGGCCAAAGCAACACATCTGTATAAGTGAGTGCACTCACTTTCCCAAAGCTAGAACTAGAAAATGACAGAAGTGTCAAAGTGCCTGCATCAAGAGAATCTTTAGCCATTGTCAATTAATAATTTAATTTAGCAAACAAGGATCTACATCCACCCAACATTTCCCAAAAGAATTCTATGACATCCCCAAAAGAGATTATCTTATAAACAGGATATGCATAACAAAGTCTACAGCAGTGCCAGGGCTTCTTCAAAACAATGAAAAAAATCCTACTTTATTATAGCAATTGTCTTGAAGACAGAATTACTACAATATTTCCATTTTTACAGATTTGCATAAACACTGTAGTGTACAGTGTAAGAATAATCATGGCCATTATTATAACAAAGTTTAGGTGCATCATTGTATTCAATCTCCCCCTCACCTTTTTCAAAAACAGAATAAACCCATAACGTAGTATGATAGGGTTAATGTTAGTTGACTGCTGGAGAGAATGGAATTACTTAGGGCTTTTCTACATTTGAAATGCTACAGCATCACAGGTGCAGTACTGCAGCTGTGCTGCTGGAACACTTCAGTGTAGATGTTACCTACACCATTGGGAGAGGTTTTCCTGTCATTGTAAGTAATCCACCTCCCTGAGAGGCAGTAGCTAGGTCTATGGAAGAAGTCTTCTAGTGACCTAGTGATGTCTACACCAGGGGTTAGGTCGGTATAGCTGTGTCTCTCAGCAGTGTGGATTTTTCACATCCAAGAGACATAGCTATACTGATGTAAGTTCCTAGTGTAAGCCAGCCTTAACTTTGAAGTTAATCATAGAAATGGGCTGGAAGAGACCTAGATATCTAGTCCAAGCCCCTGCTCTGAGTCAGGACCAAGTAAACCCAGACCATCCCTGACAGTTGTTTGTCCAACCTTTTTGTAAAGACCTCCAGTGATGGGGATTCCACAACCTCCCTTGGAAGACTATTCTAGTACTTAACTATCTTTATTAGTTAGAAAGTTTTTCCTAACAGCTAACCAAAATCTCACTTGCTGCAGATCAAGCAGAATACTTTGTTTTACCTTCAGTGGACAGGGAAAAGAATTGACCACCATCCTCTTTACAACAGCATTAAACATATCTGAAGACTTTCAGGTCCCCCCTCAGTTGTCTTTTCTCAAGAAGAAACATACCCAGTTTTTGTAACCTTTCCTCATAGGTCAGATTTTTCTAAATAACTATTATTTTTTTCCTCTCCTCTGCACTTTCTCCAATTTGTCCACATCTTTCTGAGTGTGGGGCACCCAGAAATGGACAAAGCACTCCAGCTGCAGCTTATCGGGTGCCAAGTAGAGTGGAACAATTACCTCCCCTGTCTTACATACAACACTCCTGTTAATACATCCCCAAATTATATTCGCCTTTTTTAACAATGTGGTGCAGTTCTGACTTATTCAATTTGTGATTCACAATAACCCCCAGCACTGTTGCATCCTTCTGCTTAGTGGAATGACTGAGTGTGTGGTATTGGTAATTACACATATTCTGGATCTCAGTGCAGAAGAGAAACATAGGAAACAAAATCTCAGCCAAAATTAAAAGCCGTGAGATGCTCCAAATTTCAGATTACTTGCAAAGTGTTTTTTCTAGATCCACTGAATTAAAAAGGGAGAAGATACTTTTGGGGGTTGGTGCTACCAGTATGTGTATTGAACTAAATAAGCATGCCACACTATTGATTGAATACTCTCATAAAAAGCCAGTTTTGGAAGTGGACTATTTTCCTGAAACTATAGGGCAGCTCTTCAAACCCAGGAAAGAAAGTATATGCCAACTTGAAAGAGCTTCAATTGATTCAGAAAACAGATGTTTGCCTCATTAGCAACATAGTTCAAAGAGGACATATTTACCCCAGTGTTCTGCTCACTGAACTGTCTCTCTGGTGTCAGCTTTAAGGTTTTGAGTCTAATCTTCAAAGTTCTCAGTCCTACTCTTCAAAGCCATCCAGTGGCTTCAACTATACTACTTGAGAAATCATCAGCAACCTCCCACAACAACTTGAGCAATGGAGCTATCTACCAACCACAAGAGTGAGACTCATGAGTGTGTGCAACAGAGTTTTGCCAGCAGCTGTCTCATGACTACGAAACTCACTTCAAGAGCTCAGAATGCCCATGAATCTTCAGAACAAAATGCAATGTGCACTTTCCCGCACTATTAAAATAGATTAAAAAAAAGCAGAGATCCTATTAATATACTTACATATAGACCTCATAAAGCACTCGCTTATTATGGTGATGAACCTGCTATAATTGCCTGCATATTGCAACCCAGCTGAGCTCATTAATGTGCCTGGAGGCTGGGCTGGCTAGTCCTCAGGCTCAGCTGAAGTAGCTCATTCCTGACAGTGGGTACAACATTGCAGCTTTTTACACTCATGTGAAGAGTCCTATTATCAACTATTTGTGTTGTAGGGGCTGTGCTGAGTTAAATACAGCTTGAGGGCCTTATGCCCTAATTTACAACCCTGCAACCACTCTGAAGTAAATGGAGTTGCAATTCAGTGCAGAATCAGGCTCCCAAACATATCAGGAATATGGATTGAGGGACCTCAGGGACCACACTGGAAGTTGTGCATTTAAGGATTTTATATATATATATTCAAAGGCTTTTACTGTTCATCTTTATATGGCCCATAAAATTAAAAAAGCAATAAACATGATGCTTTCTAATTCTCTTCAATTAGAATTAAAAATTATGTACCAGTAAAGAATGACCTCTTATATCTGTCAAAATTTTGCGCTTGAAAACTGTTAAGATCAAATGATGTGAAATGTAAAATCAATGTGGTAGCATCTATACTAAATGTTTTCAGAAAAATATATTTTGTTGTAGTATACTTGCTTGCTATACTGATCTAGTACATGCTATAAAGAGACCTCAGAAGCTTAGTCACCAATTTGCAAACTTGACTTTGCAACAGCACATTTATTCATGGGTTAGAAGAAGGGTTGAACTATGAATTGTCATAGCATGATGATTAAATGAAGTTACTAACCCAGAAAGAGAATTTGCCAGTTTATACCAAAATGAAGGTGACTGAATAATTAGATAAATGCTTGGTTGTCAAATATGCTACTAGGGTTGCTACTCATACATTTTCTTCTTCCGAATTAGTGCTAATACCAGTAAATTCTCACTTTCAGATGCATACAAAGCAAATTAAGTAAAGTATTTGAAGGATTTAAACACTAAGGAGAGAGAGAGAAGATTTGATTTAGGGTGGCCTGAGGGGTTATAAAGACGACTAGGGGGATGAATTTTAATAAAGGAAAATGAAGGATGAATATTAATGAAATCTTCCTTTTTTTGAGATGTTGTATAAATGATGAGAGGGCTGGTGTCAAGGACAATGACTGATCACTTGTTCCTTTCAATCTGGGGGTGGATTCTCTTACCCATCTCTGTCAAAGATCAGATTTTCTGAGGTGACATCCCAACATGATGTTGCAATGTTCAGATTTCATTCTATGAACTTGTTTGAAGAGGGCTGGTTTGAACAGATTTATAGTTTCCCTCCCATCCCAGATTACAGGCTTTGTATTAAATTCAGTAACTCTTAACCAAAGGATTAAACTAGAAATTCAACTTAGCCGCACAGTGATATGCAGCTCTATGTTGAATCCAGAGAACAAGAGGGTTCAACGCCTGGGGTTTTGATTATTCTGTGTAGTTGAGTTCACTCATGACAAACGAATGAAGGGAAGAAGTGTCTAGACTGAAACCAGGATTTTCAAAAGAGGCTAGTGATTTCGCTGCCTAAATTTTTGGATGCTCAACTTGACACATTGGCAGGGCCTGATTTGAAGAAAGCGTTGAGCTTCTACCATCCAAGAATCCTCCACAGAGTTCTCCGATTTACATTTGTGCATTTAATCAACATCTGTCAAAAGAACTGTCCTTTGCAACTTCCCAATAAGGTGATTTTGTTTTTTTTAAACCATCGTAAGATGCTTTTAGTGATTTTTGCTTGTGCATCCTGTCATATTTATGACATTCACAGTTTGGAGCAAATAGGATTGCTCCTTGGATAGCTACAACATCATGTATTTCTTTGAGTAATCTGTTGATCTTTGGAACTAATCTTTTATATAAGTCATATAGTCAAGCTCTCTATAGCCTTAATAAAAAAGTCCTGCGGGACAAGGATAGCCTCCCGCTAGGTCAGTATAGCTTTAAGCAGGCTGTGGACACTCAATAAGTTATAACAATTAAGTGCACGTTATACCTCAAGAAAATTCAGTACTGTTTTTCTTCCAGCAATAAAACATCTTTAGGAGAGAACAAAGAGTCAAAGTTATAATCAGGTCAACGAAATTACACTGCATACAATTTTGCTTAAATTGCTTAGCTGAAGATAAGTCAAATTTACTACTTGTTTATTTTATTTCTCTGGTCACAGTAAAATGATATCAGGATCTTTACAACTGCAATCCACGGGGTTTCCCATCCAGCATAAAGGATAGCATCATTTGACTGATCGTTCATCAAAACAGACCTACAGCAGTTTGTTTACATCTGTTTCCTTATGGAAAGTTTCCTTTATATAGATGCAAGCACTGTATGTGCAAAGTAAAAGATTTTCTTCCTTAAAAAGATAATGAACTGTGAAACAGCTTGACTCAAAGTTGGACTTTCCTTAAAATGGTTATAATCTTGTGGGAACTTCCTCTGACCTGTAAATAGCCACTGAAAATATCCAACACTCTTTTGCCAAGAGCTAAAAATAAAATAGTTTGGGCCAAGTTTTTTAAAGCGCATGTGCACTTTTGCATGTCCAAAATATTTGAGGACATCAAATACGTGAGCCTGATAACCAATTCTCATCACCCAATCAACTAGGGAAATGAAGCCTGTTGTGCATTTGGAAGATGAATGCCTAGAACAGAAACAAATAATCCTATTACATTTTGTAAAGACAAAGGCTTAATAATTATGTCACTACTTGCACAAGTTTCCTGTTTGCTATTTGTTGGAATGAGTTAGTGCAAGAGAGAGAATGACACTTATGACAATTGTACAAGGTTTATATTTTATCTATCCAGGTCAGGAAGATCCACATGAATGCTGAGCATCTTGCTGGTAAAAGCTGAACTGTGAGAGACTGGGATGACTTGATACCAGGGCTATGGTTGGGTTGATACCAGGGCTTTTGGAAGAATTGCACAAATTTGGAGCATCATTAAACTGTTTTTATTTGAGATTTATGTGAAAATTCCATCCATTTTGTGATTAAAATTTTTTGCATGGGATGTAAGTCAGGTCAGAATTTGGGCCTGAACCTTTTATTCAACAGGAAAAGGCTGTGCTTGGCGCCATAGAAACAGCAATGGGGGTTTTGATGATATGAAAAGCACCTTTGTCTACCATGTTTGCAGATAGGCCTGATCCACCATTCCTTCTTGCCATGCCCCCAAATCCATTGAACTTCCAACTCGGATCAAGATGGAGCTTTGAAAGCTGCAAACAGCTGTCTTCATAATACAGCTCCTCAATTAAATTAAGATCAGTCACTGATTTTGTTGTAGGACCTTGTGGATTGTAACTGTTCCACAGATACCACTTTGGTTATCACTTCTGGGCTAGAGAATGAAAATAACCCCAACTCCTATTTTTAAAGTGTTATTGAAAGTTCTAAAAAATATTTTAAAAAGTAGGTGAGGGTTTTGTATTTTATTTCTTCCTAAGTTTCATGTGCTTATACCTCCATTTTGAAAACTCTTAAATCATTGCAGAATATCTGATCGATTAAATAAAAAATAGTATAAATATCAAAAGAGTTAACTTGCAAGTTACAAATCTTAGTAATTTTGGTTTTAACCTTCAACATGAAAGAAAAAATACCTGCCACAGCAAGACATTTACTTAGTTATTGAGTGTTCCTTGTTTTCAGGTTCAATTTTTTTATAAGCCCTTGGAAAGATAAACCAAGCAATATATTAAATGGAAAAATAGGACTATGAATCTGACTAAAGTTGTTTGCTTTGAGTTTAGTATACTCCATGTGTGCTAAGGATGAGGATGAAGTATGTGGCTTTAACAAGCTCATTTTTTAAACACTTTCTTATTTGGTTTCCTTTTATGTTATGGTGTAGATTTGTATTTAAATTACTGAGCAACTTATGTGATGATGTTTGTATTATTTTCTAATTTAAAATATGCACTATGTTTATTTAAATCTCCTAAGTACCTAAAGAGCAGAGGCTAGTGTATCATTTCATTGTATTCTCCCTATGACAATGAACTCTGAAACTCATTGTACAACTCTGCAGCCACATTTGATAAGTTAGGACAATACTCATTCAATGGGTGTGTGTTGGTTACAATTATACATAATAGAATTCTACATATTTTATCAAGACTTGCAAGGTAAGCAGATTAAAAATAATAAAACATTTAACATAATATGAATACTTTCCCCATATATTTTCTTCAAAGTGTTGCACAACTATTGAGTAATCCTCATGATACATTTGGAAGCATATAATTCCCACTCTATAGGTGGGGAGAGTGAGGCAGATAAGGGTCAGATTTTCAAAAATGATCTTTTAATTTAATTTCACAACTCCACATCCCAGGGCCTGTTCGGAGCATTCAAAACTCACACTGACCTCACCTGGAATACTAGTGCTCAGCAGCCCTGAACATCAGGCCCCAGCTGTGAGAAGCTAGTCTCAGAAACTGAGCCACACAAAATGAACCCTACATAGAGAGGGCCCATCGAAATAAACTCAAGACAGCAGTTATTTGGGAACTGTAAACTGCAGCTCTGTTATCATTAAGTTATAAGCAACATTATACTAAGTAATTTATTGCCAGTCAGTTATTTATGGCCTATTTATAACCACAAAAACCAGCCTCAGCCTTAGTAGGGTTATAGCCATACTAAAACCCTTCTCTGGCACAAACTCACAGCTGGCCAAAACCAGCATCACCTTTCCATCTCTACTGCAAAAAACAAGTGACGGCTCTTGGAGAGACACTCCAGTTCTACAGACCAGGGGCCAGATTCTTGGCCCAGCAATGCCTCTTTTGCACTATTCTGGTAGCACTAAGCTAGGAAGCTAACTTATCCAGCTATCTGGACAGTCTCATTGTGTAAGTGGTATCCCTACTAACAGAGACTCTGCAGACTCTCCCAGAATAGACCCTTCCATAAGGGCGTGAACCAGAACACCGATACTCTCTGGTAATCCCTCACTCTCAGAGTAGCTTTGTTATAGGCATCTGGGCACAACTGAAGTAGAGGCTGGACTGACCCCCAGCCAGCCCCAGGATTGAGGATCCATAAAACGTAGCAAAGTCTTTACTCCTTCCCCAATTTTCCAGTCCTATGCCAGGGGCAGCTCGTGTTGGATCAGGGAATCAGGCCCTAGGAGTTTAAAATCCATTTAAAGATGCGCATTCTTGAAGGAATTGTGATCATTCAATCTTAACTCAAGGATGTTTTTAAATTCCATTTTTGTAGGCCTCAAAAGTCACAGAATTTTAGATTCCATACACAAAGCTGCAGACTTGTGCTATCTGCTGTCACAGCACACATGCAGTGTTTTGTTTATGTGGAGAAGTGTGCCTAGCCCTGCAGCACTTGGTTCACAGAGAACATGCAGTTCTGTTCACTGGGGCCGGAAGGGAATGGTCCCTCCCCACCCTTTAGGTTCTCTAGGAAGTTGAACTTGAACTGCCAAGAGGAAAATATTCACAACTATTTCCTTCCCCTCATCCAAGCTCTGGGAATCCTCCTTTGTACCTTGTTTGGAGATGAGGTCATCTGTCAGGTGTGTGATGGTGGGGGATTTCAGGCTCTTTAGCTTCCTATTAGCATGAACAACCTCAGCCCGTGTAGCTGTCTTTTGTGAACATGGGCTGAGGTTTGTGAATGTATGGAACGTTGTGCCTAAAGCTCAGCTCAAGCGAGTGAGTCTCAATGGAAATATTTTGCAGAGTTCTGAGAGAGACTTTAAGTGTTGCAATCTACCTAATAGCTTATACAGTGTAATTATGCACAATGACTTTTTAGAAAATAAGAATCCACTCTTTCAATTTTCACTATGGTTAAATAATTTGAATGACAGGCCAGGCCACTTTCATTAGTCTCTGCAGCTACATCCTGGAGAGGCCTGTGTCTCAACTTGATTAATCCGGGGAAAAGTAATTGTTTTTAGAAAAAAATCTGTTAACCCTGTCTTGTGTTATCAGGTTCTTCCTCAGCTGACTATAAGGCAAATATGAAATAAGATTTTTTTCCTATATATAAAACAGGTATTTTTAAAACTAATTATTCTAAAATAACTTGTATCTGCCTGTTTAAGGATACTGAAAACCTATTGATTTCCTGAGAATTAAGTCTCATTTATATAACAGCAAGTGAAATATAGAATCATAAGTTTCTCTTCAACTGATAAATTTAATGTGGATTACCAGAACCCAGCACAAGGAAAATTTGTGGTATCAGCAGCTTCATTTTGGCCTTTAACTTATTTTTGAAAATTCTGAACTCTATTCTGAAAAGATTAAGTAACATGGGCTTTTCCAGACAGTGTTTCGACAGTTCCCAGGTCATTATGGAGAGACATACTCTGATTAAATGCCTAGTCTGGTGGTGTTCAAATAGCCTGGATATTATAACAAAATAAATAGCAGTAGAACAGTAATTACTAAGATTAACATTAACACAGATTTCTAAATACTGAAGGGAAGGAATGTTGATTATTCACAAATGACAAACAGACTCCAATTGTTCCTTACATTTTAGATTATGGAGATTTTTTTTTAAATAAATCAAAATGTATTTCCAGCACAGGATGTCTGGAAAAGTTTTTTGAACTCCCTGTCCTCTTTACAAGCCAAATGAGTATTGATTTTTTGCTATTACAAATGGCAGTCTGATGGAGTGATGTACCCAGAATTAGATGAGTAAATCCCTGTAGGGCTTTTGGGAGTTAGTGGAGGGACTCCAAAACAGGAAATGGTTGAGGTTGTCTGACCTGGGGAGTCCCTCCTATCTGGGGAGCTAACATATCATGAAATTTGAAGTCTCTTCCAGATCTTCAAAAAATATTTAGATGTGAAAAGTAATGCTGACCTAAGTTTGCCTTGTGGATTTTGTGGAAAAGCCCAGCAAAGTGGCTGCATCAGCTTCTTCATAAAAGGTGCAACAAGCCTGAAAAAGCTTTGTCATTGTGCTCTCTCCCCCATCACTATTTTAACAGGCCTGCTTGTAGCTCTACATGACAAACTTAAGCACAGCACAAAGGGAAACAAGCATAAAACATTCCCTTTACTCATATGCTGACTTAACTCACTAGCTTGCTCTCTCTCATCCATATTATAAAAGGCCACAAAGGGGGGGGGGGGGAAAGGCACACTACTGAGCAACACTGGAAGGACTGAAGAAAGAATATGAGTAGGACAGATACCTCTGTAGACCCAAGCAGTTAGCTAAATATTGGGGTCTTGTGGGTTGTTTCTGTTAGTTGGAGAAATTGATGGAGTCTGGCATTTCTTTGATGCAATCCTCTTTAATTACAAGTAATGTACACAAAGTCCTGCTTTTTTGAACACAATAAGAATCAAACAAGCAGAGGTAGTTTCTTGGCTTAAAGTTCCTTGCCTCTTTCTAGCCAACACTCTGACCAAAAAGCTCTCCCTATTTGCTTTCAGGACCATGTTACCAGAGCTGCTCTTGCTGTCTGTGTCTTGTTTCTGCCCCCTTCCCCACAGTTCCAAACAATACCCAGCCCCCTGCATTTGCATCCGGTCCCCAGCAAAACCCTTCCATCCACATAACATCTTCTGACTGGCTTTCCACGTGGCCTCTGTTTGGGGTGATGGCTCCTATTGTTTGAGTTATGACTCTAAAAAAGACTCATGCTGCTTCTTACATTAATTCTGAATGAAGGATGGCTACTGCATCCACTCACAAAATGATGTTTTACCTAACCTTCACCATAACAATATTTTAGAATAATGTTGTAACTACCATATACATACACACACGTAAGCAGGCAGGGTGATTTACAAGATGGATAAGCAAAGGAAAACAAACCCATTATTCACTTGATTTCTTTAAGGCCACAATGTGTTGAGAATAATAATGCCAACCAAACTGGACTTACATTGCCAGAAAATGTAAAGAGAGAAATCCCAGTCTAGACCATCACCTCAGCCCTATAGAAGCTGCCTGTGAAGTCTTCCTGACCCAGGACAAGGAACCTGATTGACCTACAGTCTCCAATCATGCCACAATATCTTCCCTCAGGTCCCTGTGCAATGGCTGCAGAAGTTGGGCTGAAGTTAACCCTCTGTTTGCTATTGACCAGGTACTGCCCTGTGCTCTGTCACAACACAACATGGTGAGTCTATTTATTTTGTTATTTGTTTTGTCTAATGAATTTGTTCCAGATCCAGACTCTCTCTCTCTCTCTCCTCTCATTGCAGGCACTGCCAAGAAAAAAACAGTAAAGATCGTGTAATATAGATATTTCTTTTCTTTTCTTCTTTCAGCAAGTGCAAACAACCCAAACCACCAGCACAGCAGCTGCAGTGTGTGTCAATGTGATGGAATGTGACTTTGTGACTGATTGCATTGTGCAGTCAGTAGTGCATTAGAACAGAAACATGTACTGTCAGTTCAGGGTGGGGTATGGCAATAATGAGCGTATGGTGTGATGGTAAATGGTGGGGGAAATTTGGGCCCTCTCCATCTCCCCCTTAGCCAGCTGGTGTCCAGCCTGGTCATTCCTATCATAAAAAATCAAAAAATTCAAAAAATCCATTCAGAAACATGTTAAATCAGAGGCTATGAAGCTCTGTGAAAATGAGCTGAAGAAAGCCTCAAAAAAGAAAAAAACTTAATTTCTCCTTTTCCTGAAATGCATAACTGTTTTGCATTGCTATCATGCTTATGACATGGCTTTGAGAGACATGGACAGATTGAGCCAGAGAGCACCCAGACTCAGATGATCACTGATCCAGACAACACTTCACTGTGGACTGTGGATTTCTGGACTCTGAACTGAATCCTGGCCCTTGCACTGCCCCTGGCTCTCAGGCTGGGCACACTCTCTCTGTCTAGCACACTCTCTGTGGCAGTCCAACAACTGCCTGGTCCTCCCTGGCACCCCAACTGCTTCCCCACAGCAAACACACTCCAGCAGCCATGTAGACTCCACTCAGTCATCAGGTTAAGACACTCTGGGGTTCTAACTTTTTGTAACAAAAATAACATATTTTGCATAAACATAATAAACATTTTTCCTCCTTATAAAATATAGCAAATACTATACAATACAAAATAAATATAATATTTTCCACACTTTTTCCTGCCTCCTTTTTCACTCCCATTCTGTGGGGGCTGGTCAGGGGTTCAGAAAGTGTGGAGAAGGTTCTGTTTTCAGCTTTCTCTTGACTTCTGAACCATGGTGACTCTCTCCACACTGACACTGACCTGACTTTGACCTCAGTTGGTTTCAAAGCTAAACTCTCCCTCTCCTGATAAAAGCCTCTTCTCTCCCTCTCTCTTCCTATGCTGGCTCCCCCTCCTTCTCTTCCCCTGTGGCTCCTCTCTAAATGTTTATCTTCTTGATTCAGTTTCTCTGTTCCCCCCAGATAACTGATGGAGTATGACTGGCACTAAAGTTGGAGATCACTTGTTGGTCTTAGTTTTATGAATGGTGCAATAATGGCAGTCTCAGGGACAAGTAGCAGAGAGGGAATAGAAGGAACAGAGCTGTCTGATATGGGGATGGGGGAATATGGGAGAGAGAGGGTCCATGGCAAGAAAAAAAAGGAGAAGAAAGACAAAGACAAACCTACAAAAAATGCGATCAAATGCAGAAAGGAAAAAAACAAAAAAAAAAAAAAAGATATAAATGCTATATATCCTCTTTTTATTTTCCCTTTTTTCCTTTTTCCTCACTAGTAATGACCTGATCCAAGGGATTCCCTTTTCCTTGCTTAAACCACAAAGAGAAGTTTCTTATCTATTTTTTTGGTGTCTCTTACCAACTTAATGATAAGGATGATGATGAAATTTGAGCACTGAAAATCAAATACTAGCTCTCTGCAGTGTCTTCTACTAGTAGTTTTAAAGTATTGCCTGAGTGGAGAGCTCTAACAAAGCTTTGGCCACGTGCCCACACAGATGACTTCTCATAGTTCAAGTTTTCATATAATATGTGTTTGTGCACATATGTGCACGCCCCCCCGCCCAAACTGCAGAAGAAGTATATGTTGAGTATTATGTGTGATGTAGTTAATGTAGGAGAATTAACTTATTTTCAGAAAACCTGGAATATGTATGTACATAAACTGCCACACATTTTATAGCAGGGGTCGGCAACCTTTCAGAAGTGGTGTGCCGAGTCTTCATTCATTCACTCTGATTTAAGGTTTCGCGTGCCAGTAATACATTTTAATGTCCTTAGAAAGTCTCTTTCTACAAGTCTATAATATATAACTGAACTATTGTTGTATGTAAAGTAAATAAGGTTTTAAAAATGTTTAAGAAGCTTCATTTAAAATTAAATAAAATGCAGAGCCTCCCGGACCAGTGGCCAGGACCCAGGCACTGTGAGTGCCACTGAAAATCAGCTCGCGTGCCGCCTTCGGCACCCGTGCCATAGGTTGCCTACCCCTGTTTTATATAATTTGCAAGATTAATGTTTTGAGCTACCTCCATTAGGTGGAGCTAGAGAGAAGGAAGCAGCATTTAGCATCCTGAAATGGTCATTTTGAAATGAGAGAGAAGCTGGTCAATAACACATATTACCTCACCCACCTTGTCTCTAATATCCTGGGACCAACTTGGCTATTCTGCTACATTTTTAAATAAGCAGATGTGTTTTCAGTTGGCTCTGGAGTAACAACGTAACTTCTGGCATAACATCTGAAGTGTGGTGGATTCAGCTTTATAGCCACCATTACCTTGCTACAGATGCCAGAAGGGGTTTGGAAAGAACTTTCATTTTGACATCTCCTTTCCTCCTCTTCTCACCATGCTCTTCCCCACCTTTCATATGAAACTAATGCAGCCACAGCATCCAGAAGCTCCTATGACTTATTTACAAAAAGTGAAATAGCTTCAAAGAGGAGAGTCTGAGGAACCCACATTTTAAAAAAAATATCAGAGCCCTGTGGCTTGGTCACTCTCCTGCAGTATGGAAGCCCCAAATTCAAATCCCTTCTTCACGTCAGGCAGAGCGGGGAACTGAATACAGGTTTCCCACATCCCAGACAACTGCCTTGATCACTGGACTAAAGCTTCCCCTGAAAACTGAAACAAAGTTTTCCAGGTCAAAATGAATGTTTTGTTTAGCCCCTACCAAAACGTTTTGTTTTGACTTGAAAGAATGTTGAGTTTTCAGTTCAGCAAAACATTTTTTTAAAAAATGTCATTTTGGTTCAACCTGAAACTCCACCCCCCACCCCCCAGACTTGCCAGCAAATTGAAAAACCCATTATTCACTCACCTCTAGTCAGTGAGTGTCTTCTTCCTCAAGAGAATTATGAACATGATGACTAGATACTCCATGAAGTGGCTATAGTGAGTAATATGGATGAATTAAAGAGGAAGAATGTTCAGCTGGAATGTTAGGTTACATGATCTTAGGTACTGCTCCAAATACAGTTTTACTGGGACACTGGAGTCAAGTCTGAAGAGCAGTAACCTTCAGTGAATTTATTTCCAGGCAGCCACACTGACCTAACATTTGTCCTATTATTACTTGCTCTGCTGTTACTGTCCCAGAATGCATGCTTCAGCTTACTGTATAAGACATCACTAGCAAGTGATTTTGCCCAAATTCACCGGATGCTTTCAGATTCAAATATTTTCATTTACAAGGAAGCATGAGTAGGTAATGAAAGTGAAATTCAGCAAGACTCACGGTCTCATGTAGAGTGGGTAAACAGTGTGGAAAACTGTTCACAAACATCTTCATGGAATCTGAATTGCTTTTGGATTTGGCCATTTTCTTACTTTTTCCATTCATGTTTTGCAAACATTCGGGCAAGTAAAGTATTGTTTGTAAGAAGTGAAATTTTGGTTCTTAACTGAGATTTATATAATTGCAAAATAAAATTCATTTCACAGCAATAATTGCTTTGGGTAGAAACAGTTTATAAAGGCTCAATCACTCAATCAGAAAACAAACAATATCTCATAATTTAGGTGACCAGACAGCTGTAGTATGAAATTCCAAATACTGAAAGTTGAATGAATAACTCAAAGAGTTCTCATATAATCAATAGGCAGAAATCTGCTACACATAGTATTCAAATAATTTTGAATAAACCAATACGTTTATAAAAACTGATCTGTTTGCAAATAAATTGTAAACCGTAAAAAGGATCAACTCCAACTGAAAAATGGTTCTCAATGAATAGTTCAGCTACCTCTATGGTAAAATTGTCACAGCACATAACTGACTTAGGAGCCTAAAACCCATTTTCAAAATGGATGTGGACACATAGGACCCCAAATCTCACAGAAAGTCAAAGGCACTTACACTTTTTCTGACTTTCAGTGAGATTTGGGCTTCTCAGTGACTATTTCACTTTTGAAAAAGGGTCTTAGGGACTTTTAAAAATGTTACCCCTAACCTCATATGCATTAAAGGTTTTGTTGGAAATCTTACAGGAGCACCCAACTCCTTATGAATTTCATGGGTGGGAGTGGAGAGCTCTCTTTTGTACTTGTGGAAGGACTTTTCATATATTTAAATATAATTTTCATGAGTTTTAAGGAATAACTGATTTTTCCCTCAAAATAAAGTGCTACAGATGTCAAATTTTAACATCTTGTGACTATTTAAAAATATTTGACTAACATGAACATTTTAAATGAAAAAGTAGAAGACAAAATTCTGGTCAATAAACAGACTATTTGGATGAGAAATTAAGCTATTAGCCCTCCTTGTTTTACTTCCACCATCTGCTAATAGCAATAATGTATGCTGAAAAACTCTGCTTTAGCAATGAGTAGTCAGCTGCCTACTAGAAAGAAGGAAGACACAAAAACTAGAGACTTGACACTCACAAGCTACCTTGTTATAGAAGGGCCTGATCACAATCTTATTGAAGTCAGTGAGACATTTGCCATTGACTTAAATGAAACCAGGTTTGGGTCCTAAATGCCCCAAACACAGCTGAATCTTAAACATAATACTGATTATCACAAAGTGGATATAAATAAATAGGAGGCATAAGGCACACTGGAAACTTAAGCTATATGGGTTTAGCAATCAATGGGACAGATTCTGATCCTCTTAACTGGATTTAAAGTACAGAAGAATGGAGTTAAACTATATTCAGTATGAGTGAGGGTATTAGAATTTAAACCTATGTGGAAAAAGAAGTCACAAGCAGAGACATTTTCTAATTCAATGTAGAGAACACAGGAGAGTACGATGCTTCAACAAATTATCAGAGAGAGTTAAAAAAATATTAAAAAAGTAAAGTGAAACAACTGCATAATTTGGGAATAAAAGATTAAGATTGCAGAAACTGCCTGGATACATGGTAGCCTGCAACTGAATCAGAAAGACATTAATACAAAATGGACACACCTGAACAAAACCCCATTACCACTGTGGAACCGGTCCTTACAAAGATAGGTGATTCACTAACTTTGACAACAGCTGCCTACCATGTAATGCCAATAGAGCTATTGAAATTGAGTTGAACACTTTATATACAGCAGCTGAACACAGATCAATCTGAAACTTTAAACAGGTATGAATGGTTAATCATCTGCTCCTATCTTGCATTTAGCAAGGACAAACTAGAGATTTCAACAGGATTAGAGTGTTAGAATTTGGGGGTGGGGATGAATATTGCTGCCTTATATTTTAGTGTTGTTCAAAATATATTTGAGCAACTCATTAATGCTGTTTCTTGGTTTAAAAAAGGTGCTCTGGAAAATATTGTAAGTGTCCTAACATTTCCCAGGTATCCTTATGCTATATTTGTCTCTGGAAAGTGCTACCTACCCTCTTGATTACACTGATTCAGGGCCCTGCTAATATCATCATGCACATCTCCTGTTTCTAAAGGTTATGTTATCCATGTGTGTGTGTGTGGGGGGGGGAGCATATATATCATACCATGTGACTGAGGTGACCAATTACAGATGAAGTATGCAATATCCAGAGTTCAAAGTGCCTGTTACAAATAGTTGATAGAAACACAGACTGATGTTCACCCCACACCAACCCTGAAAGGGAAAGGAAGCTGAGAAAGGGCCACACAAGAAGGGCTTAGGCTGGACAAGCAACCTGTGATTGGAAGATGAAGATAAAGCTCAGCTGAGCAGATGTGGGCTGGGCTAGTATAAAGCCAGGAAGCTGGCAGTAGAAAGGACTGTAACAGTTCTCTGTGCCTAGAAGAAAGAAGGAGGGAACTAGGGAAAGAGTACATCTTTAGGAGTTTGGGTCTGAGGGAAGAAGCCTGTGGGAGATGGTTATAAAGCAGCCTACCAGAAAGGTTGGGGATCAGCAGTTATTGACTGTGTGTTGTGGGTAATAGGATTGTCTGATGTGGAAGGTGGGCTTGGGTTCCCCTACCAGCATCTGGCATACCCTGGACAGCAGGTCCAGTGAGACACTATACCTGGAAGAGGAAAGCACAGAGTGACCAGGCCAGAGGGCTGAGTCATGAAAAGGAAGCTGAGGCTCCTGGAGCAAGAGGGGCTGCAGAGTGAGAAAACATGGAGAGAGACTGGACCAGGAAGAGAGCTAATCCCCAGAACCATCATGAGGAGGTGCCATCTGCAGTGATTACAGCACCCCATAACAAGATCCAAATTTGCTCATAAAACCTATTAACTGGACAAACAAATTAATGAAAGTCCTGGGGTAACTTTCAAAAGCACTTAAGTGACTTAGGAGTCCACCTGCCATTTTCATAATGGATGTATGAACTTCACCTCCCAAGTCTCATTGAAAATTAGTAGAATTTAAGCACTTTTGAGTGTAGCACTTTTGAAAATAGGACAGAGACACTCCTTGAAAGTTATGATTTATTCAGAAAGTCAAACAGAATATAGAGCTAAATCTGACAAATTGTACATAGTTAACAATCTGCTGGCCCTTTAAACCAGGCCTACTGTCCAGCACTACTCCCTTCCTACAGCAACAGACTCACTGGGACTTCTTGTCTGGAAAGGTGCCTTGGAATTACAGTTGTTGTATCAACCAAGCAAGGTACTAACAACTTCAACAGGACTTTATTTTTACAGTAGAAACCTCTGTACCAAGCTGCTGCTGCACCCTCTATAACTCTCACTCAGCCTCCTCAACTCCTCCGCCTTCCTTCCTGTTCTTTCAGACTCCCAACAGCCAGTGCTCCCAGTTATAATAATTACAAGCACATCTAAACACCACAGTCTAGCAAGGAGTGCTGGGGAAAGGGAGGCAAGGGATATAACCAGCTCCCTTCCTTCAGAAGAGAGAGCAAGCTGGAGGGAATGAGAACTTGATTAAGGCAGTGGTGCTTGAGGCCCAGATCTAGGGTTTCAGCTATTGCAGTAATTTGATTACAACAAATTTTTGGCTCTTATTTAAAAGAAAGTTTCTAGCAAAAGTTTGTGACACTTAGGTTGTGCTTTCAAGCTTTCTTTGTAACTGATGCAGCAATAACTGCCTGATAGTGATCTGTCTGTAGTGATAATGAAACTATAGTTTTGAGAGATGTGAACTGCCCTACCCTATACAACTCAATGAGATGTTACCAGTGGGACTCCCTGCCCCAATCCTATCCAGTGACTCCGTGCTTGCCAACACATCTCAGCTTCAGCAAAGCTTGTTATCAGGCCACTGGGAGGGGAGGCAGGTCCTTGCTAATGGCATGGGGGCAGAGCCTTGCAGTGGAGCTAAGTTGGGGGAGGGGAGGCATGTTATGGTGTGCTGAGGGCACCAGATTGCCATCAGCGGGCCCCGGAGGGAGCTGGTGCTGCTGCTGGGTTTCTCCAATAGGAGACTAGAAAGGAGGAATGGCCAAGACCTGAGATGCATCTCTCCAGTCATGGAAGAAGAGGTCAAAGAGACAGCCAGATGAGGTACTCGTAAGTACCTTATGAGTAATGAGCATCTGTCTACATGTGGGGTTTACACTCAACATAAAGTAAAGTAGACTGAGTCCATATCAGTGGCTATTAGCCAAGATGATCAGGGATGCAACCCCAAGCTCTGGGAGTCCTAAGTCTTTAAAAGCCAGAAGCTAGGAGTGGCCAATGGGGGATGAATCACCCAATGATTGCCCTGTTCTGTTCATTCCCGCTGAAGCATCTGTCACTGGCCACTGTTGGAAGACAGGGTTCTGGGTTAGAGGGACCGTTGGTCTGAACCAGTATGGCCATTCTTATCTTGAGCAGGGGTGGTTTGGCAAGAGAGCCAGACACACCAAGTCCCTAGAGGGAAGTGAGGGACTGTAGCAGAGCAGAAGGAAAAAAAAGTGAGGAGAATTCAGGGTTGGACCTGATGCATGTTTTGATATCCAGAGTGAAAGGCTGGAGCCATCTGGAATGCAAGAAGGCAAGGCCTTGGCACAATAATTGGTTCAGAGTTGTGTTACTGTGATGAAGGGCCTACCCTACACAAGGCCTGAACAACAGGCCCTCCAGACCTTTTCATCAGGCTCCTACCCTGTGAGCCCCATCCCACATGCATACCCCAAGCTGGCTGTGCAATCTGCAGCTGGTTCACTTCGGAACCGTGCCAAGGGCACATCTATACATGCTCATACTCTATAATCTAATTTCCTCACCTTCATGCCTCATCCTGATACTAAGTTGTGGGACCTATTGTCACCTGTTGAAGGTGAGGAACCCCAGTGGGCCTGCCTGTATTCCTCTTTGGTCCCACAGCCCACTGGGGATATTAGTTGGTCATGGAGCCATGAGCACAAGGGGGTGGGTACCTGGTGAGGTTCACCCCTATCCTTTATGCCTGTGTCTTTTGTGGCACGAGGCAGCCCTGGCACATGCCTACCTTGAGTGTGCCAGGTTGCAGCCCCTTTTCTGGCTCCTCCTAGACCTACTTTTGCATTTTTGGCTAAACTTCTCCCACTTTCTTATATATGCACACCCCATCCATTGCCCCACAAAGTCGCGGGACCTCCTTGTCAACCTCCTCCTAGTGATGGCTAAAGTGTCTGTCTATAAAACCAGGGAGAGTATGTTGGCTGAAGGGGTTCTCTGTGACTGCAGGGCCTACTTTCATTCCTCTCTCCATTCATGCATCTGGACAGAGTTCCTCTGGGCTGCATCCACTGGCTCCGTAGACACCTTGGAGGAGCAGTGGGTGCCGTCCAGGGTTTTGTTCAGTGTCCCTTTCAGGCTCCCTACTTTTGATCCTCACGCCTGTCCTTGGTTTGTCTTCTGCTGTCCCCCATATTTATTTGAGTCCTGGGCTCAATGGCTCCTCCCCTGTGACAAGCTACACCTGGAGGAGAGTCAGGGCTGATAAGCCTTTAATTGATAATGCAGGCCACCTGGGCAAGGGGCAGGCTAAGATGCTATAAAACCAGGAAATACAGCATAGGGGGCTGTAGTATAGAAGACCTGCAGTCGTGGTCTGGGCTTGGAGATTGAAAGGAGAAAACCTGGGGGTGAACAGAAGCCCTGAAATCCTAGCCCTCAAAGAAGGGCATACCCAGAGGAGAGTAGAGAAGGAGCCATATAGAATCAAAGACAAGGGAAACAGGAGCAAGGTTTGAGGCTATGTAGACCTTGGTTGCAGGGTCCCTGGGCTGAAACCCAAAGTAGTGGGTGGGCCCAGGTTTCCCTACCAGTAACTGGGGAAGTAGTACAGCCTGGACAGTGGAACAGAAGGCTGTTCTGAGATAACCTGGAAGAGTAGGACCATAGTGACCTGGCTAGAGAGCCAAGCCATGACTCCAGAGAGAGTGAAACCAATGGGTGAGAAACTGTGTCGGGGGCATAAGACTAGTGGGCCATAAGGAAGTGCCACAGTAATAAGTAGTGAACTCTGTGACAATTACCTAACCCATATTTTAACTTAGGAGGGGGAGGAGAGGCTATGCCAATAATCCACTGTTCCCACAGATTTCCTAAGAGAAATGAAGCCAGCTTTAGATTTAAAGCAGAGCATATTAGTATTTGTAGGTGGATATTTTGCTCTTCACTTCTCAGAGACTTATTTAGAGTATAAGATAATTCAGTTGTAAACCTTGCTGTCAGGCCACTTAAATTGTCAAAACCTACCCAATTTGTATTCACACAGACCGTACTTTTAAACGATTGATTTTTACTCTTGCCATGTAGACTATTGGATAGAGATTCAGGCAAGCATTAAATTGTAGTACATCTGTACAGCAGTTGTTTCTTGGTTTTATTCTCAGTTTATTACCTTACACAATATAGCTACAGGAATATTTATTTGCTTCCAGCAACCACCAATGTCTGTCACCCAATTATCTAAGTAATAGACAACTGTGTTTTATTCTTTCAATTCAAGATTACCCTTTTCATTACTTTATGCAACAGTATATTAGGAAGCTCGTAACTTATATTACAGAGAAAGCTGAAGTGACTATCAAACATCAAATCAATTTAGATGCAAAAAATCTTGTACACCTTATTAAAGTTAATTGGCCTAAGTCAATCACATCTCAGTAAGTCCTTTGAAAAGCCTTAAGCAGGACTTCTCTAAAAAAACAGGAGTACTTGTGGTACCTTAGAGAATAAAGTTTGAGCATAAGCTTTCATGGGCTACAGCCCACTTCATCGGATGCATGCAGTGGAAAATACAGTATTTTCCATTGCATGCATTTGATGAAGTGGGCTGTAGCCCATGAAAGCTTATGCTCAAATAAATTTGTTAGTCTCTAAGGTGCCACAAGTACTCCTGTTCTTTTTGTGGTTACAGACTAACATGGCTGCTACTCTGAAACTTTTCTTTCTCTGAGGCCTTGTCTACACTACAAGACTATTTCGAATCAACTTAGTTCGAATTTGTGGATTCGACCTTATGAAGTCGAATTTGTGTATCCATACTAAATACACTAATTCGAATTTCTGAGTCCACATTCACGGGGCCAGCGTCGACTTTGGAAGCGGGTGCACTGTGGGAAGCTATCCCACAGTTCCCGCAGTCCCCGCTGCCCATTGGAATGCTGGCTAGAGCCCCCAATGCCTGCTGGGGGAAAAAATGTGTCGAGGGTGGTTTTGGGTAACTGTCGTCATTGAACCGTCAATCACACCCTCACTCCCTCCCTCCCTGAAAGCGCCTGCGGGCAATCTGTTCGTGCACTTTTCTGGTCAGTGACAGCATGGACGCCACAGCACTGCAAGCATGGAGACCGCTGCGATCCTCGCCGTTTTCTCCTCCTCGCACTTTATCGTCCACCTCTTCCACATTCAGCTGCTGAGAAATTGGGCTACTTTTCAATGGTTCTGCAAGCACTGGGGGACCATAGGGGACGTTTTACCAACATGAACGTCGGATGGCCGGGCAAGGTTCCTGATGCGTGTGTTCTCAGGAACTGTGGGCTGCTCAGACGCCTGCTGGAAGGTAGTTTCTTCCCGTACCACAAAATAACTGTTGTGGAGGTGCATTTGCCTATAGTGATCCTCGGTGACCCAGCCTGCCCGCTAATGCACTTGCTCATGAAGCCCTATACAGGCGCCTGGGACAGCGACAAAGAACTGTTTAAATACCAGCGAGTAGCGAGCAGCGTGACCTGTGACTGTTCTGTTTCTTTACAGAGAAGCTGAACCTGCCCCTGTTTCTTTACCCAGTTACTGTTGACTCTCCTCTTCGGTTAAATACCCCGTTCTCCCCGTTTCCCCCACTTCCAAGACACGTGTAAAAATAAAATACATGTCACACTGTTACTGAGGAGAGGTTTCTTTATTCATGACTTTTCGTTAAAGGGTTGAAACTGGAACGCAGACTGTGGTGGGTAGGGTGTGCGCTGATGTAAAGACCGCCTCTAAACTCAAGGAATGACAGGCTCCTGCTCCTACAGCGGTCCGCAGTGCCGGACTGCTTGTTTCAACGGAGCCTGCCATCCCTCCTTTTTGGGATTCTGTGTGCGGGGGGCTATGTGGCCTTGTGGCGGAGGAGGACGGATACAGATTCCTCTGCTGCGTGACTCAACGGTCCAGGACAAGGACCGCTGTATAAGATCTGTAACCGCCCTCCCCCGCTAAAAAGTCACATCCCCACCGCCCACACAGAACCTGGAAACCACCTCCCATACCGACCACGGTGCCTACTGACTGCACTGTGTGTGTGACCCGCTGCTGATCCGGCCCCCGTGTCTGTACCCTGGGAAAGGTGCCTGTCCTATGCAATTAGCAACGCACTTCCCCACGCACCCCATTCAAACAAAGTCTTCAGTGAAAAAACATGATGGAAACAGTACTTAACAGCAAAGTATTTTTATTACTTAAGTACACAGTTATGGGATGGGACTGGGATTGGGACTTGTTTGAATCCGGAAGGGAAGGACTTATGCAAACATAGGGTATGAGAGCTTTTGGTTACTTGAGCACTCTGCTGGGGTGCAGTGACAGTATTCACGGCCCAGGGCGGGCATCCTCCTGGTTATTTAGGGTGAGGGGGGTATGTGACTTTGTGGCGGGGGAGGGCGGTTGCAGAGATACTGCCGGGGGCTCTGTCCTGCAGCGGTCCTGCAGAACATACACAAGTCGCCGGAGCATGTCCGTTTGCTCCCTCACTAGAACAAGCATTGCTTGAGTCGCCTGCTTCTGTTCCTCACGCCACCTCTCCTCCCATTCGCTGTGTGAGCGCTGGAACAGAGAGACTTTCTCCCTCCACTGCCTCTGCTGGTCCGCCTCGGCTAGGTAGCAGCCCACACATTCATCGAAAATCGTGTCCCTTGTCTTTTTCTTTCGACGCCTAATCTTCACCAGCCTCTGCGAGGGGGATGCTGTGGAAGGTCTGGAGACAGTGGAAGCTGTGAGATGGGAAACAGTTAGTGAATTCCTTGCAAAGATACTTTTTTGCGAACAATTAACTGAGTCTAGGCTGTCTCTGTGAATTTTTGGTTGAGACCCCTGTGCCTGCTGTTGCACAAATCATTTGCGCGGTGGATTCTGGGTAAATGTCACCAGTCATTCCTTCCTCTGGGAAAGCAACGGCAGACAATCATTTCGAGCACGTTTTCCATGAAATGCCCTGGCACATGCCATAGCGTGGCAACAATGGACCCTATTTTGCCTTTTGTGTATGTCACCGTATGTGTACTAGATGCCGCTGACAGAGGCGGACCAGCAGCGCTACACAGCAGCATGCTTTTGCTTTTGCATGACAGCAGCGATGGTTACCAGGCATACTGCACCGTCTACCATACCATGAACTGGTAAGAAGACGGTAATAAGATGGTCATGGTTACCTGTCCTTTTGCACTGCGCCATTTGGTGCTGTCATAAGTGCCCCTGGCCGATCAGCCACGGGCGCAAAAGCAAAATTTGGGAATGACTCCCCGAGTCAATCCCTCCTTTTTGGGTATCTAAAAATCAGTCCTGCCTAGAATATGGGCAACTGGACTAGAGAACCACTGTATCATAGAACCAGAGAGCACAGCTGCTCTCTGTCCAATCATGCATAAATTTTGAGCTGAATGCTATTCACAGGGTGTGCTCCTGAAACAACCCCAGCTGTTCATCCCGTTCTTCCCCCAGCCTTCCTGGGTTCCAATACCATTGTCCCCCCACTTGTGTGATGAAGTAATATAGAATGCATGAATAAGACACAGGTAGTCGTTTGTGAGAAATGAGTGGAAGGAAGCTTCCAGCTGCAATGATAGTCCAGAGATGACATTAAGGGGTGTGGAGGAGGGAGCCAATCATCCCTTTGCTAATCCAGGGGCAATTGAATCTTTTCTTTACAATGAAGGGTGGGGGCTGATGGAGCTCAGCCCCCTGTTGCAATGATGAGGACGGTTACCAGCCATACTGCACCATCTACCATGAAAAATTAGGACCAGGCGACCTTGATCGACCGGTCCCAAGCAAGTTGGTATGGTTGTTATGGTTACCAGTCCTTTTGCACTGCCCCATGTGCCAATAGGCTGATGATGAGGATGGGTAGCAGTCCTATTGTACCATCAGCCACCCATGGCGGGGTGGGAGGAAGGATGTTGTTGTTGAGTGCTGCAGCAGCGCGTCTATCTGCAACATTCAGTACAGATACGGTGACATGTAAAAGAGTCAACAGAGGATTGTTTTCCCTTTAACTTCTGGGGGTCGGGGGGGGGTGCGTAAATTGCCGAGCTATGCCCCGACCCACCGCGGACACTGTGTTTGACCCTAGAAGCATTTGGAGATCAGCCAAGAATGCAAATGCTTTTCGGAGACAGCAGGAACTGTGGGATACCTTGCGTCCTCGTTCCCCCCTCCCTCCATGAGCATCCATTTGATTCTTTGGCTTTCCGTTACGCTCGTCACGCAGCTGCGTGCTGAGTCTGTGCTATGCCGTCTGTCCGTTTATTTATTAAAAATACTTTGGACCAGGCGTAACGTAACAGTTCTTCCCCTACTTAGATGCAGGAGTCTCCGAGCGAGATAACCGTGAGGACGGGCACTGAAGGAGATACAGAGCGCATGCTGCGTGAAATCTAGCACGGACCTATGCAGCCGTGCTCTGGGAGGCAGTGCTCCCTGAATACCGCATGAAAGCCTCGCGTGGAAAAGTGTGCTATCACGGAGCACCCAATAAGGCAGCTCTCCCCAGGAACCTCCTGCTGATGCTTATCGATTAACGGCAGGAGAGCTTCGTGGAGTTCTCCCAGGAGGATTTCTGTTCTATCACCATATATACAGAGACCTCCTTTTCACACACTTCAGATTCCTGTTATATTAAGAATAAAAGTTAACATGGTTAAAGCACTTACCGACTGCTCCTACCCCTGATTCAGGATCCGGGTTCCTGGCCGGGGAGGGTTGGTAGGGGATCTCCGTGACGGTGATGAAGAGATCCTGGCTGTCGGGGAAAGCAGTATTGTAAGCGCTGTCGCCTGCCTCGTCCTCCACAAACCCTTCCTCATCTTCCCCGTCCGTGAACATCTTCGAGGAACTGTCCGTCGACACTGTCCCATCATCAGAGTCCATGGTCACTGGTGGGGCAGTGGTGGCAGGCTCCGTAGCATCCGTTGGCCGCTTTGATTCTTTGGTTGGCTTGTCTGGGGTCCTTGATTTTCATGCGGCACTGCGTTGCATGACGGCTGTATCCTCTGTCTGTATCATGGCTTTGGAGACCTTCTCGTAGGTCTTTGCATTCCGTTTGTTGGAGCGCAGCTCCGAAAGCACAGACTACTCGCCCCCCACACCGATCAGATCGAAGAGTTCCCAGTCAGTCTATGCAGGGTCCCTCTTTCTATTCAGAGATTACATGAACTCCTCTGCTGGAGAGCTCTGCATTGCTGCCGGTGCTGCTGAGCTCGCCCCGATGTCCAACCACAAAATGAGATTCTAACTGTCCAGAAAGGAACAGTTCCAGAAAGGAAAAGGAATTCAAATTTTCCCGGGTCATTTCCTGTGTGGCTGGTCAGAGAATCAAAGCTTGGACTGCTGTCCAGAGCGTCAACAGAGTGGTGCGCTGTGAGATAGCTCCCGGAGCTACTAAGTTCGATTTCCATCCACACCTAGTCTAATTCGAACTAGCCATGTCGAATTTAGCGTTACTCCACCTGCCGGGGTGGAGTACCAAATTCGAACTAAAGAGCCCTCTAGTTCGAATTTAATGGCTTCCTGGTGTGGACGGTTGAGCGGTTAGTTCGAATTAATGCTGCTAAATTCGATTTAAAGTCCTAGTGTAGACCAGGCCTGACATTCAGTGACTCATTCCTCTGGATGAGAAATGTATTTATCCTTGTTTATATCTTATTTAATTAACAATCTGTGTATTTTCTTACATGGGTCCAAATTATCTTCTAGTATCACTCCATTGACTTTAGAGAATTTGGCCCATGGTGGTCTCTCTTAAGGTTACTATAATGCTTTTAGAAGGTGTGCTACAATGGAGGCTAGGGGTCTGATTCAAAGCTCACTGAAATGAATGGGAGTAGTTCCATTTACTTCAATGGGCTCTGAATCAGGCCTCGTAATCCTCTGTTTACCCTCAGGCTAGCATGCAGATACACATCAGCCCTGGCTTGCAGGGGCCACTTCTTAGTGATAGGATAGTTTGGTCTCTATGCACATTGTGATGTTTTGGGGATCACCCAGACTACTAAGGGGTGATGTCACTGCCTGCCCTGTAACTTTTGGTGCCTTAATAGTATACTATTTTAGCTCAGAGCCCTGACATCAGTAGCCAGCCTTCAAGCATAAAGGTCTGACCCTGGCTTCCATCTGCCTAGTTACTTTGCAAGGTGACCTGCCCCACCCCCCAAATATCTCTTCTAGTCCCAAGTCTCCCCAAATCCATCCTCTGAGTTCTTAGCTACCAGACATTCACACTTCTCCCTTAAGGTTACAGTCCACTTGGGGCTGCACACTCCACCCGGATTGGACAACCAACCTGCTTAGGGTGAAAAAAATCAAAGTTTAATAGAGAAATCTCAGATATAGACAACATAGTAAGAGAAAGCAAACACACAAGTTACACAAAAAATAACCCTGAAGATGCAACTTCAGGCTTTACACTACTCTTAACTAAATTCCCTTCTCTGATACAAGTTACATATTGTCTATTACTAGTTTCCCAGCATGCCCTCTGTAAGAACGGATGCAGTGTTTCATGGACAGCACCCTGCTTAGATGCTGGCCCTGTGTTTCTGAATAGCCTTCACTTCTAACCCCTTCCATCTTAACAGGGTTTGCGAGGTTGTTTCTTTTGCTCAGACTATGGTAATTCATAGTTACACAGCACAAGGGAGTGTGGGAGCTGCCCCTCCCTGCCTCATTGCTTTCCCACATTGCCTCAGGTGATGCAGTAGTTGCATGCTAGTTACAATTACAATGTTCTATACATATATTTATTCATAACCATAACCTGTATACTTATCTACTACGACCATCAAATTCAGAACACTACATGCTTTCATAAGACCTTGACACTTATACACAATACTGTATACAACCAGTTGATTTAATTGCTTATATAGTTTGGGATTCAGACCCCCTGTTCTTCCCTGGGGCTGCCGTGACAATCAGAGTCCAACCCATTCAATCCTTAACCTCGCTGCTGAAACCAGCAAAGGTACTGGTTATCCCCAAATACATGATGGTTTGTGTGATAAAGACCCAAATTTGTTTCAGTCAGACCAACCAACCATCAGATGGTGGTATGTTGTGGCCAGCATAGCTACTAACTTAGGCTGGGTATGAAATGATGTCCTATAAAGTTTGAAGGGTGAAAAGATTTGTATCATCTTACTTTGCACAGGTGATTTCTCCTTAACAGAGTTGCAGCAGCCAGAAGATGAGTCATGCCAAGCCTTAAGCTGGTTTATGACATTAGGTTTTCAAAACTCAAGACCTATTTTTATGGTAAAAATACAATATTAATAAAATGAGGGAAATCAAATCTGACAATGTTAATGTAAAATGGAAATATTCTCCCACTTCCAAACTCTTATCTTTACTGACCTTTTGAAATATTTATTTTCAGCATGTTGTGAACAGACTGCAGTGACCAGAAGATGGCCAGGAAACAACAACATTAACATTTGTGCTATGTCTTGTACATCGCTGATCTTTACTGGGCAGCCCGTCCAAAAGCATCCATATTTCAGACACTCAAGTATTCCAATCATGAAGTGCAAGTAGAAAGCCCATATAGTCTCAAAATGTAATTTCTTTTTTACATGATCTGAAGCAAGGTTTTTAATAACTGCTCAAAAAACTGGATGTCCTATGGAGCTCAAGAAGAACTAAAGTTGGGGGAGAATAGTCATTCAAAATATTTATTCTGTATGTTTGGAGAAGAGAGCAGCTGAACTGACAGTGTTAAGAGATTTTGTTTTTTAAATGAATGTATTTGGCTTCTTACGGCCATGTCTACACTGCAGAGGAAAGCATGCTTCACCTCAGAGCTTGACAGACACGTGCTAGCTCTTCGAGCTTCTTTTCTAAAAAATTGCAGTATGGATGTTGTGGCACAGGGGCATGGGTATGGGTTATAGCCCCCTGACTGGACCAGAGATGCTAAACCCGTGAAAGAAAAAGCAGAAATTGGGCTTGTGAGTTGTTTGTTGGCTAGTTTTTGGCTTGTTGCTTGTAGCTTGTTGCTTCTTTTTTTTGATTGGCTCCTGGTAAGCAGGGGCAAAAGGAGGCAGGCAAGGGGGAAGAGAGTCAGGGGTGCACAGCAGGCCCACCACAGTCCCAGATTGCACGCCAGGGGGATCTAGTCACAGACTGATGGGGTTATGAGGGATTGGCTTGTTTTGAAATGGGATTAGCTTGATTTTTCACTTATTGTGAAAGTCGGGGTGCTTATTTGCCATGTGAAAGTTGGCAATTGTGCTGTGGACCCAGGCCCAAGGGGTGGGCAGGCTTGTACTCTATTGGCTAGCCAGTGCTGCTGCCTTTGACACAACATCCACACTGCTACTTCTTGTGGGCTAGCTTGATCAGCGCTAACATGTCTGTTTAGCCAGACTGGGAGGCATATTCCTAGCTGCAGTACAGACCTACACTTAGAATGTCTAGCTGTAAAGGATCCTGGTTTTATGTATTCTTCCACCAGGGAAGAACTTTCCTTCCTGTGTGTCTTTAATAGTCTAAAGCTTCCCAATTCTGCCATGAGGGATAACAGCAATTTTCCCATAAATCTGATGTGGCTTCATTGCAGGTGGGCAAAAAAAAAAAAAAAAAAAAAAACATTTTGGGCCAGAGCAGGAAGGGGTTAATGGTCCACACTGAAAACAGGGATTGAAATCAATCCCATCTTTCAACCCCTGCTGGGAGTGTCAAGCCTAGAAGAAGGGCTTTCTTGCTGCAGTAAATAATGAGGGAAGTATATAGGGCTGGAGACCTGTTTCATAGGGAACTGCCCTGACAAAGTTTAGGGGGAACTGTCCAGCCAATGAGAGAAGGGTTTTCTCTGGGAAAATGAACAGTCATTCTATAAACTGTTTGCCTAGTCAGAGGATGAGAGATTGCCCAGAGTGTTAAGAGAAACCTCAGGATAAACTCTTACAGTGTGGCCAGCTCTCCTGTTTTATCATTTGGTGGTGTTACACCCCAGTCCTTAGGGTCAGTTGACTACAGAAGCTCAGTTTAAAAACCAAACAAACCCCAACCCTGAAGATTCTAGCCCTTGTGATGACAGAAGAGTTTGAACATGGAATTTAGAGGTTCAAAAGACAAAAATCCCAAACATCTACTTCTTAAAATACATGGTTTTTAAGTTGATCTCAGGCTTTTTTAATGCTTGAGAGGTTGGCATGACTGCTCATGGATTTTGCTTCTCCAAGTAGCTCTACAGACTTGAATGGAAGAGGCTGACCGTGGCTTCCTGCGTCAAGGCAAGGCCAAATCATGGACTAAGTGATGCAGGGGGAGAGTTGAGGGATTTAACATGTCATGTGTGAGCTATTCTAACTTGTAAATAATGAGTAGTATTTCTCTTTCCTAATCTCACTCTGGAGGTATGTCCATGCTTTTGGCTTGTGGACTCCCACATGTTTTATTAACTAAAATGGCTTGCTGCATTTTTAAACTTTGGAAAGGGGTTTGTTCTGGGTATTAGACTCAATTATATTTTTTACATCTGTGCTCTCCCCTCCCCAGAATGGCATGTCAATGGCATTGTACTACTGCCTCAGCTTTTGGACCCCTGGCTAAAACCCAAGGCTACCGTACATCCTGTGTTACCATAAGACTCAGCTTATTTTTCTTAAGGATGTGGTTAAGCTGCTAATATACTCTTAATCTAACTGGCATCTTTAAAAACAGACTTGTAGGTGGTAAATCATTGTAAAATCCTGTTATTCTTAAACTGTGAAATATGTACGTCAGCCATTTTATAACAATGCAGTGTAGCTCACATCCTTTCCTTTCTTAAAATTAAGTGTTGATCAGTTGGCAAAGTCAGGATGATTTTTTGACATTTACAGTGCAGGCTTAGGTTTGACTGACATTAAACCATTTAAATAATTCATTAAGGAATTTTAGGATCAAGGCTAAATTAAGTTGCCGAGTCTTCTAATCTAGTTCTTTACTTTTAAAATAAACTATTTTAATTTAGTAACTACCCTTCCTTTCTGTAGGGGAAAGCAAATGTTTTCAACACTCTTTAAAGAGAAAGATTTTAAATCAATTTTAATTAGCAGAGCAGGGTGGGAACCGCACTTCGTGTTTCCCAAGGAATGCCACGTAGGCGAGATGTTTTTTCCATTTAGAAATGGATCTAAAACAAATTTTGAAAAGTCTCAAAAAAAGCAATTGCAAAAATTTGTTTTTGGTTGATTAAAATATTGTTCCAATTTAGAGACTTTATTATATAAAATAAAAAATTGAAATGAGAAATCAAAATGTTCCATTCCAAAAAAGGTTGAAACTGAATGTTTTAACCTCAACAAAAGGCTTTTTGAAGTGTTTTTCCTCAAACTTTTGTCAAATGACATGTATATGCCAAACATTTTGCTTTTGACAAATTGGGATTTTCTGATGGGAAAAACATTTCAGTGGAAAGTTTCAGACCACCTCTAATAAACTTAGTGATAGTGATCTTATGCCTCTAGCACCTTTTATCCTAAAGTATTTTACAATCAAATTGTGCACATTTTCACAATTTGATTCTTTGACTGAAGTGTTACTGTGATTAC
This sequence comes from Mauremys reevesii, assembly GCF_016161935.1. NCBI lineage: Eukaryota > Metazoa > Chordata > Testudines > Geoemydidae > Mauremys > Mauremys reevesii. The sequence goes on along the minus strand of NC_052633.1, from coordinate 45,576,002 downwards.
ATTCTGTACACAATTCTCTTCCCTCCCTGCATACCCCCCCCAACCCAAACTTCAATAGGACTGGAAGAGAAGAATTCAGTATCCAAACTGTTTAGTGTGTGTATAATGGCTATCATTGTAGCAGTTACCAGGTACCGGGCTGGGAAACTCCAGCTGGGATCCATAACAGACTCTCAGCCTTGGTGGATCCAGCACGGGACAGGGAAGGGGACACAACAGACAGTGACTAATGGCTTGCATACTTCCTCCAGACAGAGGAAGCTCATCGTGAGTCTCTGAAGCCCACAGCAGTTCATATAATGGACGAGCCTCTACTGGTGTGGTGCCCCCATCTTGCCTGACACCAGGAATTAAACTGGGGGTCTTGAGAGCTAAAACCATGTGTCTCTAGAGTCCAGCTCTCTCGATCAAGAGCTGTAATAGGCACACATCCTCTGTGGAGTGGGTGCAGAGAGGGAGGTTGTCAAATTAGAGAGGCTGGATGTGGTGCCAAAGCAACTACACACCAGTTGAGAACTGGCATACCACAGATGCTCTCCTACTTGCCCTCAAACCCTTCAACATGCTCTAAACAAAGGGTGAGCAAGGGCAGTTGGTGTAGGAGCCAACGACTCTTTATGCAAGTTGAGCATTCCCCTTCACTAGGGTAATGCTTGACTAAGCTGTTATGGCCAAATTCTTCCAGTGCCTGAATGGTGCAAAGTGTCTGCCAGCCAGAGAGAATCTGGTCACAGTATTTTTCACTTTCCACCCTATAATGAGGAGAGGTAGGTAGGATATAATCACAGTTTGAGAGTTTACTTGTGGTCAGTAAAGAGCCCCTGGCAAGCCTAGTATTCTGATCACATTTAATCTGTACTTTGTCCTATCTGAATGACAGCATGCCTAGCAGCACAGTTTTTCCTAATGCTGTCCTGGGAGACTGATTCAGTATGACTCAGCTAGAAGATACTTCCACTAAAGAGCCAGCAACACTTCCTGCACAACCTGAACATTTATATAGAGATTGTCCATCAAAGGACAGATGCTGCTTAGTCTATAAGAGCTGACACTTGCAGGATAAAGTGTATGGTTACAGCCTAGTGTAGCCTTGGGAACAGAAAACTTAGGTCAAAAGGACTCTTATAAGTATACATAAGAATACGTCATTGAATGACAGTGATCATTGTATCAAGTGCAGCTGCTGTGTTTCACAGTAGATTATATTCAGAGTGTGGACCTTATAGAAAGTCATACTTTCATTGCAAATCAACTATATATTTTTAAAGTAATGTGTATTCCTTTTACTCCCCCTTTCTAACTGCTCTCTAAAGTAACTCCATGCTAGAATAAATGCCAACAGGTAAGATGGCTAGCAGAAAATGTAGTACAATGGCATTATTGTATATATGGTATGTATCCTGTTCAAGGAGGACTTGAAGGAATGAACATATAAAATCTGCAATTTAAGATTGCATCTGTAATACAAAGACATGTTCCTGAAGTCCATTTAGATCAGAATTTAAAAGATGAGTATAATTTTTTAAAAGTTTTTATTTAGGTTTAGGTGCAGTAAGATATGATGGGATTTTCTTACTGCTCCTCTGATACTACTTATTACTGTTGTCTTCATTTGTGCTTCTACAAAATCAGCTTCTCCATCACCACTTCCTGCAGTGACTTCCAAATGAAACCAGGTTGCCACAAACCAGGATGCTTGAATCAAGGTTAAGTACAAGGCCCTCTCTGTCTCCTACTGGCTGCTCATGATTTTGCATCAGTCACAGAACTAGTTCTTGGTATTCATCAAGTATTTCACTATGTAGTCAGACTCAGTACTTCTCACAGAAGTATGTCCCCCACCAATAGTTATTCTATTAAAGCTATTTCAAACTGCAGTGCTTCAGGGCACCTACACTATATTTTTCCACACCAAAACCATGATTGAGAATACAATCAGGTTTAACGCCTGCTGATCACATTTTGGGGGACGATTAACATTTTTCCCCCTGTTCAAGGCAAAGCATTTATCTAAAACACTGTTTAGTGCTCTAGAGGCCCCTTGTATTGCCAGCTTTCAGTTAGATAGATGGACTTACAGTTTAGATAACTAGTATATACACACACACCTTAAGTAGGATCCCCAAGTGAAAATTGTCTATATGTAAGTGGTATCCAAAACTATGTTGTCATTAACACAAGAAAAAGGGAGGGGACATTCAAAAGGGTCATTTGGATCCATGAGACAGGACTTCCAGAGTACCTTGATGGGCTCTTGATGAGCTCTGTGTGTATATTGTTTCACCCCAAACCTGTTATCCTCTAAAGGAATACTGTAACTAGTTATGCACAAGTTTCCCTTTTAAAAGCCATCAGGCATCTACTGAACTGTTCTCTTCATCTCAACTTTTACCTCACTGTGACTGGTAAAGGGGCAGTCTGAAACCTGTCATACTCTGGATAGTCTCCTATTGAGTAATCTCAGAATTTAAAATCAATAGCACTATTCCTAATCACAACATATGGAAACAAAAAGAGTAATCTAAAGTCTAGGAAGGATTGACAACAGTAAAGTGCTTGTTAAGCTAAACAATTACCACAAGGAAGACGCTCCATGCTTTCTCTTGCAAATCTGGCGGGACCAATTACATGCTTTGGAATGTGTTCCCAGCCTGTTCCCATGCTGTATTAGGTTCTGAACACCTTAAAGTTTCAACTAGGCAACCGGGTTGAAAACAAATCACCATTTAGGTGTGCAAGAAAAAATATGTATGGGTATAAGATTTATAGCATCTACTCTGGCACCTGATACCTCACTAAAGGGGAAACCATTGGAAGCAGTTCCAGTAATAAAATGGTATAAACTGTATAGTTCTAATCTTCTTCTTAAATTCTCTATCAGACCTTGGGCTAAGTTCTGAAAACTCCATAATAGGCATCTAATTACCATTGTTCACTACAGCTAGCAGGTGGCCAGAAGTAATTTATTTGTATCTTTAAAAAGAAACTCTGCCAACAGCTAGTCTTTGTAATCACATGCTCATATCAGTGTTACCACTGTTCTCCTTCCCCTATACTCTCCATTTATTATCTTTCATTACTATAAGCTCTTTGGGGCAGGGATCATCTCTATCTATGTGACTGTACCGCACAGAGCAACAGTGCCCTACTCCTAAGTGGTGTGTCTAGAGCTAAAAGAAAACCAATTTTATTAACAGGATGTGGAGATTCCCACACACAGTTCCAGAACTATCAGCCACCCAAAACACAAACCACCACTGAGTGAGAACAGATGAGAAGGCCTAGAAGAGTTTCAGCATCTATCTGGGAGATGATATAAAAGAATACGCTAACCTCTAGCTATTCATGCTTCCCATCTAGTCTAAGAACCAACTGCACTGTAGTTTAACTCTCTCTCTCTCTCTGGGTATGTACCAAACCTCCTATAACACTACTAAAATCTACTTTACATCTAGATCATTCAGTGCTTGTTTCCCCATGATATTCAGGCTGGGGTAATTCCCTTCCTCTGCATCACAGAATCTTCAGATTGATAACCACAGACACAGGCTAAATTTGTTCTCAATCTAACCAATAATTATTTAACTTAGAGTAATCAATCCACTTTTTCTCCACGGTGAGGTTCTTAAAAACAAACAAACAAACAAAAAAAACCTTGTTTCTGTTATGATTTCCACACTTAGGACACTGCTTGAATGGAAATATCTATGATATCCATAGCCATAAATATTGTGTTCATGTGATACTGCTTCTTTCAATTCCTACCCCATGGGTTCATGCTGAAAAAACTTCCCCAAACCAAAGTGCTACTTTGTTGAATTTTTTTGTGTGTATAACAAGTCAGACATCTTAGATGAGCACAGCTACATGGCAGCAAAGTGGTTAAGTGAGGCAACAGAAAAACGAGTGAGTTTTCAGAATTCTCTTAAAGCAATTGAGTCTGCAGGCTCAGTTACTATGTAAACTCTATGCTTCATAAGTCATTTAAAGACTTAGTACAAGTGGCTTGTGGTTTAATCTTTTAATTCCATTGCTCCATAAGTTTCCTTGGTGGTTCATTGAGCAAGGAATTTAGACAAAATATTTGGGGCCCTTTTTTGCTAAAAGGGTTTAGGCATCGAAAAAATGTGCAGCGCATCAGTGCCTGGAAGGGACTATGAACTAATCTCCAAATTTACTTGATAGAAAAATCATAAACACACCAGGATCCCTGAATTAAGACTGCACATTTACAAAGTAACATGCTTGCCCTGTGAGTACCCCCCTTATCAGAGAACCTCTGTGGAATGTATTCAGGCATTTTTAACTAAACATACCAGTTTGTGCCACTGAGTCAAGAAAATGAGGGAGGGAGGAAGGCACATTCACATTTCTGAAGAATCTATATAATACTGCATAGGATTGTCTGTATGTTGAGAGTTTAAGAAAAACTACAAACTACCAAAAATCTTTACACGTGAATCTGGAGCTAGCCAGTACCACTTCTGAGTATGTGTTAAATGAATGATCTTCAGAAATTATCCCAGAATCAAGTAACTCAGTAGGGGTTAAAGAATTTAGTGTGCTTTGTAAATTCTTATGATTTTAACTTCGATTATAAATAAATCAAGAACTGAAGTAAATCTGGGTTAACCTAATGTAGCTGGGCTAATTCCAGATTATACATACCAGATAACTCTTGCTGGTTGGGATGGAGGGGAGGAAATATAGCACATGGGCTTCCTTCCCGCTTTATCTTTGGGAAACGAATATATGGGCATTATTTGCCCATAGTAGTAGGTAGACCACAGGCTTACAAGCAGGAAATTGATTAATTCTGCCTGTTACGTGACTTGAAATACACATTTAAGAGGTTTGTATATTGTTTTTCAGACTACAACTCTGATTTACCTATATTTTGGTTGCAAGCCCCAGCACTTGTACATATTTTAGATTTGTAAGCTTGACTAGGAGGATTAATACTCAGTATCTGAGGCCGCAACTGTTTCTCATGCCAAGAGTCCTTATTCAAGCAGATAGCGCTATTAACAGCAATGGAACTACTCCTGTAAATGAAGACTACTTGAAATCAGAAATGGTTGCATGATTAGACCCATAATGTCTTCAAGTATGTTTTCCAATATCACTGATCTGGGTAGGTATTACTCAATTTACCCATCAGTGAAAATGGGTGTAAGTCAGAAATTAAGGCTGAACATTTCAAAGGAATCTAGAGGATTTAGGTGTCCAACTTCTACTGAATTTCAGTGCCTAGATCCCTTAGGGCATGTCTGCACTGCAAAAAAAGACCTGTGGCTTTTAGTCTCAGAGCCCAAATAATCTGAATTGGGCTTGTGAGGCTCATGCTATAGGGGGGGGTTCAGAGCCCAGGCTCCAAAACCCAGTGGGGGTAGGTGGGTCTCAGAGTGTGGGCACCAGCCCAAGCCCAAACATCTGCACTGCTATTTTTATCCTTGTAGCATGAGCCCAATTCAATTGACCCAGGCACTGAGACTTGCTGCCATGGGTGTTTTTTTTGCTGTGTAAACTCCTTAAGCTGAGATTTTCACAGGAGTCTAAGTACCTTGCTCAAAGTGACAGAGCCAGTAACAGAATTCACAAGCCCTGGTTAGGGTTGTTTGAAATAGTTGTAAGGAACAACTTTTCAAAGTTTAAGGTTTTTCCTATTTCAGCATGCACTTGAAAAATGAGGCAGCAAAGAATCCTGTGGCACCTTATAGACTAACAGATGTTTTGTAGCATGAGCTTTCGTGGGTGAACACCCACTTCTTCGGATGCAAGCAGTGGACACCAGATACCAGTGTCCACTGCTTGCATCCGGCGAAGTGCAAAAACAACATCTACAATCTCTTAGTCTATATGTGGTGCCACAGGGTTTCTTTGTTGTTACAGAAGAACCAGCTACCTCTCTGCTGCTTGAAAAATGAAAAAATCATTTTTTTTCATTCATTTCACAATTTTTAAAAACAAAAACAACAAACAACTTCCATTTCACTTATCAAATCAAATCAAATCAATTCCAAGGCTTTCACAATGAAAATGTGAAACTTTAAATTTTTACATGAAAATAATTGTCAAAATTGTGACTAAAGCACAATTGGAGAGTCGCAAAATAATGCATGATGAAAACACAACAACTGGTGTGAAATTTCACAAAACAAATCCTATTTAACATGTCTTTGTTTTAATCATTAGACGTGATCTTTCTGGTCCATCTGGGGAATAGGCTCTCTCTTAGGCCAGTAACCTGCCCACTTCGCAGTGAGGACATAGGCTCAAATCACTCAAGTGGCGGTAGTCATCCATTGCTGTCCCACAATTCCCCCAGGTATTCAGAAAGACAAGTTCTCCCACAATTTAATGGGAAAGCATCATAGAGCAGCTCAGTTTACTGCAGTGCTGAGAATGATGAGATATACTCCAGGAAGCTCTAGTGACACATGTGGGAAAGTTCAGCACCAGTGTGAAGCCAGTACCTCTGGTATTGGGTTTCAAAAATGAAGCTGCATCGAGAGAAGCTTCAGACATAGGTGACAGGGTAAGGTGCTGATGACTGGAACTGAAGGAACTGTGCATTTTAGCACAGCTGGACTTGGTAGAGCCTGGCATACTAGTCTCATTCAGTTCTAATTATTTCCCACATAGTCTCTTAGGATCAACCTCATCTCCACTGTTGTTGGAGCTGGGCTAAGATTTTTTTCCCTTTCATTATAACTTGTTTAAGCTGATTAAGTTTGAAAGTTCATCTCCAGCTTTTGATATAAGTAATATCCTAGAAATGTAAAGTTCACCACAGCTGTGTGTGCGTATAACAACTCTCAGCTTCAGCATTCTATGAAAAACTATCACCCTGTGCCTTGAAAACTCACAATGTTCAAGGTCCCTCCAGGCATTATTTCCCATCTGGTCAGTATTTATTTTTGACCCCAAGGGCCATTGTATGAAAAGCTTCAAAAGATGCGGGATTCACTTTAGCACAAACATTGTCTGTAACCTCAGTTTTATTATTTGTATTGGTCTGTAGCAAACTTACAAAATAAATGACAAATCCAGGCTTAGGCAAGGCTGAGGTAAATGTAAGGCTACAGTAAGGGAGATTTGATTGAGATATTGTCCTGAATTTCATCTCCTCACACGGATAAGATTGTTTTCACCCTCTTTCCTCACAGGGTGACCATTAATAATTAATAACTGAGCTCACTGAAGAAAAAAAATATTGGAAAGGAGGCAAAGGGCTTCCATAAATCAGCACCATTTGAGGAGTCAGAAAATTTGACACATTGAATTTTTCCCAGTCCTTATTCCCAAGAGGCCTGCAGTATTAGAGATGGGAATGGTACATTTCTTTCAGCTCACCTTCCTCCAAATGTCTCTGCTGCACTCCTACATGTTTACTGAGAAGCATGTTTTTCTATTCTCCTCACTGTCTACTTTTGGCTGCAAATACTCTTTCCTACATTAGATAATTCTCAAATGCTTATAGTATCATCTTGGTTTGACATGAAGGCCTTAACAGCTCCTTTACATTTTTTATTTTAAAATGTAACTTTATTTTCCATTAATCTCTTCTCTGACCACCACATTCCATTCCAGCCAAAACATGGCTTTTATATCATCTCACCATATCACTTCCTCCTACTCTTTCTTCACTAGCTCTCCTTTCTTCATCACCTAAAATACAAGTTTCCCTCCTGCCATCAAGAATGCATACACTCTACCCTGGCCCACATCTCAGTCCCAACACATTTCATCCCCCACCCTCTCTGCCCTGCCAACAATGCCAGCCTTGATTCCTCCTCTCACTCCTCTAGCCATGGATTTTTCCCCAATGCTGCCTCTATAGATGGAATAATTTTTTTGTCCCAGGATGACAAACCACAAGCCTTCTCTCATTCAAAACTCACTTTTTCCATGATGTTCCCTCAAAATTAATAATTTAAATACCCCTTGTAAGCATGCAGATTCACCCCTGCAGCACCTCCTGCTGGTCTCTGTTGGGAATTAGCTCATCCAGCTTCCACAGTGCCCTCTGCAGGTCAGTGATCTGCCTTACCACTGCCCCCCCCGTCCCTCCCAGGACCCCAGTGCCCCTTTCTCTGGCATGCTGCCCCTCTGGTAATAACCCCTCAGTCTTGGGATCTCCCACCTGAGGTAACCCCCACTCCATCCCCACCTTGCCTCAGTGTAAGGCTACTGCCAGTCACCAGCTAGCCCCCATTACTCAGGGCAGACTGCACAGTAAAAGCCACTCATCGCTGTCAAGGTTGGGTTTGGGCCTGCTGCCTCTGTCTAGCCTTGGGCTGTCCCCTACAATCTCAGTACCTGTTTGGCCTCATACTAGGCTGTAGCCTAGGGGTTTCCAGGCCAGAGCATCCCAGCTCCCTTTGGGCTTCCCCCAGCCCTGCTCCACACCCAGTACCTTGTCTCTAGCTCCCTGCAGCCAGGCCCATCTCCCTCTATAGCTAGAGAGAGACTATGTGCTTTTACTCCTGGCTTAAGCCTTTATAGAGCCAGCTGGGTCCTGATTGGAGAATGGCCACAGCTGTGCCTGCTTCCCCCAATCAGCCTTGTTGCTTTTCTCCTCCCACAGCCCTCCTCCAGGGCTGTTTTAAACCCCTCAGGGCAGGGGCAGGTAATGGTAATCACCCCGCTACACCCCTAAATTATCCCCACGTCTGGATTTCCCAATATGCCTTGTCTTCTATGTGTGTTGCTCATCCTTTTTGGATCAAGTATCCAGAACACAACCATGGCCAACACAAACCCCACGATCCTTTGATGCTGTAGACCCAGCAAAGAGGGGTCTGAACAGTGGACTAGATACAGCTGGTGAGGGCCATATAAGAACTTCCTCAGCATTGCTGAGTACCACACTAGATTTAATTTGTGTGCTGGTGGTCTACGTGTCCCCTTGGCCATTAGACAATATGGCCTTTCTGGAGTTCTTCAAAAATGTGCTAATGTGTTTATAGTTTTGTTTGTGTGATTTTATACAGATAATCCATGAAATACAGCAGAGTGCTACATTCTCTGAGGCAAATGTCTTGGTCGGCTATTTTTTAGGCAAATGTATTGTTTTTAAAACAAACAATCATATTGATGCAATAGACAGTTACAGTTCCCAGAGAGCCATTATGGTTAGTTTAGACATGAATTTCATTTTTTAAAACATGCATTTAGTATAGTCAGGATCTTGAGAATCTGCTCTGATAATGGAGTTCATTAACACAGGGGAATTACATAACTTAAGGAATTCCTATCATCACTGATGAGGAGAGGGGTAGTTGCTTGCTTAATCCCCAGTACAGCAGTGGGGAAACAAGAGTCCTGTAATGTATTGCAATCTCTAGACATAAGGAGATGGATGGTAGAACTGGCCTCAGCTCTTAATGTTCAAGTTTGTTGTCTAAATTGAAACTTATACATGATTTGCATTTTGTGGTTAATTTTAATTATTTATATTCATATAGCACTGTACCTTTTATTGAAATAGATTTTGACTGTACATATAGTGATCCTTCTTCCAATGAGAGATCCTTCACTTGAATATAAGCATTTACTATTTCACAAACTGCAGCAAGCTTTGAGTCTGTTCTTGCCCCCAGTCAAGCAAAACTGTTGACTAAGGAGTATAGCTGGCTTGGAATCGGAATTTCTGACATTTATTTAAAAAAATATTCCAACTTGGAATGAAAAGACAAATTTTTTATATTTCCCATGAAATTAAATGTAATTTTTTGTTTGTTTTGGGACCAAATATTTTGTTTTGATACTATCATTTAATCCTTTATATTCCATTATCAAAAGAATATTCAAACAGAATATGAAAGTCAAAACAAAATTAATCAAAATCACATTCAGTACAAAACACTGACATTGTCCACACAAACTGTTTTGATTTTTCTCATCAAAAAATTTCATGGAAATCACATTCCTGTAAAGTGTTTCAATTTCAACAAAACTGCATTTCGGAATGGAAAACTGTTCCATCAAATATATGTTGACCAGCTCTAGAAGGAGGAAGCAAAGTGTACAGGATCATGGTCGGTATGTGAAACTCGTGGTCCTTGATAACCATGAGCTGTAGTTCTTTTCCTGTGACAATTTGCTACTATTTTCAGGTTAATATCACATATTTAGGACTAAATCCTGAAGTCATTTCTCAGGCACTCAGACTCTTGGGTTCTCCTTGCTCAGCAGATTGTTTGTAATCTAGACCATGAGAACAAAGCATCAAAAAGTTAACTCTCTGCAAATAGAAGCAGTTTTGGGATAAGATGGCTGTAAGCTCCTGATAAGCAGACTGGCTCTAGGGAAGGTTAAACAGTGCATTTGCCCGTCTCTGGCCAAAGTTCTGAGTGGCAGCAGTAATGAGCCTTTTTGTTGCCTGCGATGATTCAAAGAGTAGAAGCTTTATGGAAGGCAGGGAAGTGGTGAAAAACAAATATGGCACTTCCAAAATAAAATCATGGAAATGGGGGCATTTAATGAGCAAATTAAAATCTGTTGAAAAGGAAAAGTACTAAAGCCAGAGAGTAGCAGAGCTTGGGACGGTGGCTCCCGGGCTTGTGCTTAGTGTAGCTTTCAGAGAGTATGCTGATTTTTCAAAGTTAACCAGTGAAAGTTTGAATATAACTGAATGTGAGTTACTGCAAACATCCAGATTCACAAGAGGTCTCATTAAAACAACGTAGCAAAATTGATCCTAATTTCCATTTTCTAACAACTCTTTTAAACTATTTAAAAATTTCCACCCAGCTCTAATACAGGGCACCTTACCAACAGCCTGTAATAATACTGGGCTGCTTACTGACTTTTGTACTTTGACCACTAAAGCCATTAGTTGAAAATATAACTGTCCTATTTTAAAAAATAAAATATTGAATTCACCTTCAAAGATACTGCTGGTCGTCCTGGGACAGCGAAGGCCTGAAACAGCAGCTGCAGGAAAATACTGTAGGAAAATGCTGTTATCTCCAACATTCAGGTGAGAGTCTTGGAACACTTGCAAGCTGCCACTGTAGCCAATGGCAGGAAAGCTAAGTTCTTGTTACAAGAAACAGAAGGTCACCAAGTACTACAAAACCTGGGGCAATCGAGCAAGGTCCTGCTAAGACATGTTGACGGAATCATGGGTCACTGTGGTCTTTTTAGACTATTTTAGTAGGTTTCTGAAAGGAAAGCTGGGCACACAAGTAGTTCTTTAGTAGGAAATGAAGGGAATGACATTGCCCGGAGCTACCTCACACTTTCTTTGCTGGTCGTAAGTATTAGATGCACAGCTTGAGTCACAGTATCTTGCTTACACATTCATGGTGGTCCATTACCCCCATGTCCTGTTAATCATTCTAATGCTTCCTGCCTTCATTTTCATGTTGCTTAGCCTTATCATTAAGACTTAAGGAAACCTCCCCTACTGTGTATTGCAGCCAGCTATCCATGTCAGATTAATTCTTTATTATATGGTACATATCTTCTGCTCACATCACAGTATGTTAACATAGTTATAAGAGTCTGTATATCCTGAGGTGGACAACATCTGCATGTGGTGCATTGTCACTTTTTGGCAGCATATTCTTGCTTCTCTGTGCATAATTCTCACCAGTTCAATTTTCAGCCTGCTTTTTAATTGTATCTCATTAAAGGATTTCACCTTTCCTTATAATACTGAAGTAGATCTTTAGCTGGTGTAAACTGCTGTAGCACCATTGACCTCAATGGAGCTTCATCAGTTTTCACCAGCTAAGGATGTGGTCCCACAGTGTTTTTTGGCAGAACTAAAAAAGATGAACCGTGTGTGTGTGTGCTGAACAAGTAAGATTTATTAATATGTGTGTGTCTTATTTTGCCCTAAAACATGTTAATTACAAACTAGGGCTGTCAAGCAATTAAAAAAATTAATCATGTGATCAATTGCACTGTTAAACAACAATAGAATACCATTTATTTTAAATATGTTGGGATGTTTACTACATTTTCAAATATATTAATTTCAATTACAACACCGATTACAAAGTGTACAGTGCTCACTTTATTTTTATTACAAATATTTGCACTGTAAAAAACAAAAACAAAATATTTTTCAATTCACCTCATACAAATACTGTAGTGAAATCTCTTTATCATGAAAGTTGAACTTACAAACGTAGAATTATGTACAAAAAAAACTGCATTAAAAAATAAAACAATGTAAAAGCCTACAAGTCTACTCAGTCCTACCTCTTGGTCAGCCAATCACTCAGACAATCAAGGTTGGTTACAATGTGCAGGAGATAATGCTGCCTGCTTCTTGTTTACAATGTCCCCTGAAAGTGAGAACAGGCATTTGCATGGCACTGTTGTAGCAGGCGTTGTAAGATATTTATGTGCCAGATGCGCTAAAGATTCATATGTCCCTGCATGCTTCAACCACCATTCCAGAGGACATGCTTCCATGCTGACGATAGGTTCTGCTTGATAACAATCCAAAGCAGTGTGGACTGACGCATGTTCATTTTCATCATCTGAGTCAGATGCCACCAGCAGAAGGTTGATTTTCTTTTTTGGTGGTTTGGGTTCTTTAGTTACCGCATCAGAGAGTTGCTCTTTTAAGATTCTAAAAGCATGCTCCACAGCTTGTCCCTCTCAGATTTTGGAAGGCACTTCAGATTCTTAAACCTTGGGTTGAGTGCTGTAGCTATTTTTAGAAATCTCACATTGGTACCTTCTTTGCGTTTTGTTAAATCTGCTGTGAAAGTGTTCTTAAAACAAATATGTGCTGGGTCATCATCCAAGACTGCTATAACATGAAATATATGCAGAATGTGGGTAAAATAGAGCAGGAGACATACTGTTTCCCCCCCCCCCCCAAGGAGTACAGTCACAAAGTTAATTGACACATTATTTATTTAACAAGCATCGTCAGATCCTCTGGAATGGTGGCCAAAGCATGAAGGAGCCTACTAATGTTTAGCATATCTGGCACATAAATACCTTGCAATGCTGGCTACAAAAGTGCCATCTGAACACCTGTTCTCACTTTCATGTGATGTAAATAAGAAGCGGGCAGCATTATCGCCCGTAAATGTAAACAAACTTGTTTGTCTTAGCGATTGGCAGAATAAGAAGTAGAACTGAGTAGACTTGTAGGCTCTAAAGTTTTACACTGTTTTGTTTTTGAGTGTAGTTATGTAACCAAAAAAAATTTGCATTTGGAAGTTACACTTTCACGATAAAGAGATTGCACTACAGTACTTGTATGAGGTGAATTGAAAAATACTATTTGTTTATCATTTTTACAGTGAATATATTTGTAATAAAAAATAAAAATATGAAGTGAGCACTGTGCATTTTGTATTCTCTGTTGTAATTGAAATCAATATTAAAAATGTAGAAAAATATCCAAAAATATTTAATAAATTTTACTTGGTATTCTATTCTTATAAGTGCGATTAATCGTGATTAATTTTTTAAAATCACAATTAATTTTTTGAGTTAATTGCATGAGGTAACTGCTATTCATTGACAGCCCTGTTACAAACTTCTCTTCTGGACTGGCAGACAATTAACCATTCATAAGCATTTTAGTCAGGAAAAAATGTTATTTACTTGCAACCATACGTAAAGATAAATGCAAAGCATATAACAGTATTACTAATGAGGCCATAATAGTTTTATCTCTCAGCTTACGTTGGATAGTGATATATCAAAGATTTCTTCTTTTAGGTTCAGACTAATAGCAGCAAAAATGAAAATAGGCTTATTAAATATACACCAAAATGACTGAAGCTCACCACTTTTGCAGGGTTGAAAACTGGTTAGAGAGAGGGATAGTGGACCCTAAAGTTCGTTCATACACTTAAGTATTATCCCTTGGAACAGCCACTTTTTTATTTTAAGAAAACGCACATTTAAACACAGGGTTTAAAAACTGATTTTTACACCTTAGGCTATGTCTATGCTGCAATTAGACACCTGTGGCTGGCAGCTGACTCGAGCTCTCAGGGCTCAGGCTAAGGGGCTGTTTAACTGAGGTGTAGATGTTGAGCTTGGGCTGCAGCCCAAGCTCTGGGACCCTCCCACCTAGATTTCAACCCAAGCCTGAATGTCTACACTCAATTAAACAGCCTCATGAGCCCCAGACCCATGAATCCTAGTCAGCTGGTGGGTGTCTAACTGTAGACATACCCTAAGAGAGCGATACCATTACCTATTGACACAAAGAAAAATGTAAATACTGAGAATTGGAAACACTAAACACACCCCATGGAGATTGCTTCAGTTTTATTAATCTCTTTAGACTGTAAAGGCTACATTGCGAGAGGGATCTACTAGGGAAATAGTTGGTTTGGTGGAAAGGACCACAAATGGTCTCAAAGCTATGGTCAGAGCTAAAAAATAATAATGCAAACAATTCTGCAAATCCTTGAAGAATCTATGATGCAGATATAAGCAGACAGATACTTCAGTGTTTGGTACTTGAGAAAATCCTTCAATAGAAAGATACAATTCCTGGCTGAAGTTGTTGAAGTTTTGTTTACAGCCAAAAGAAGTTCATTCATTGTGGGAGTGGGGAAGAGAAAATCTCCCTGGTTTTCCTTTCCTTCCCCCTTCCTTCCCACTGCAAGTCATTATTTAGATCAGATTAATTCATTCATTCAGAACTATCAGAACTTTAAACTGATTCATTAATTTTCTCCATATAAGAATACTAACAATCCAATTTAGCAAGTACTTTAACATCAACCATAAGTAACTGTTACTCGTCTGCCTTTTAGTTAAAAGTTTTGTAATTTGAACAAGATACCAAGAGAATTCTGTAGGACCACATTGTTCAAATCAGATACAACGGAGGGAGAGAGGGGAAAAAACTTCCATGCATATGAAACAATTCATTTCAGTTAATGTGAACAAACCAATCCCTTTTCCCTCGGAGCGTTTTAGTACAGAGCATTGAAAGAAACATAGAAGATGATCCTGAAAACACATGCCTATGGTCTGAGCCTGTTATGCTTCAGTCAATGAAAGTCCTACCATTGACTTTAGTGGGTACAGGATAAGACTCTTATAGGCAGTGATGAGCTGGAGCCGATTCACACGAACTGGTTGTTAAATTTTGAAGTGGTTTTAAAACCGGTTGTTAACCCGCTTCCCTGCGAGGAGGGGGCGCTGTGGCTTTGATGGGCTCTGGCCAGGAAGTGTGTAATTCCTCCTCTGGCCGCCGGGGGCGCTGCGCTGTGGAAGCCATGTGGGCCACCGCCTGGCCCTGTTGCTGCTCCTCTGACCCCTGGCCCTGGGGCTCCCGCTGCTGCCTGGTGGGTCCCCAGCTGCTCTGCTGGGCCTGGGCTGCGTCCTGCTGCTCGGGCTGCTCCGAACCGCTCTCCCCGTGAGTACCCGCCACCCTGCCTGCAGCCAGTCCCTGCCCACATCCACCCCTGCCTTCCCCGCAGCCAGCTCCTGTCTCCAGCCAGACCCACACCCACTGCCCGCAGCCAGCCCCTGCCACACACCCTGCCCTGCCCGCAGCCAGCCCCTGCCCTGCCCACAACCACGCCTGCCTTCCGTGCAGCCAGACCCTGTCTCCAGCCAGCCCCACACCCACTGCCCGCAGCCAGCCCCTGCCCACAACCACCTCTGCCTTCCCCGCAGCCAGCCCCTGTCTCCAGCCAGCCCCACACCCACTGCCCGCAGCCAGCCCCTGCCACACACCCTGCCCTGCCCGCAGCCAGCCCCTGCCCTGCCCAGAGCCACACCTGCCTTCCGTGCAGCCAGACCCTGTCTCCAGCCAGCCCCACACCCACTGCCCACAGCCAGCCCCTGCCCACAACCACCCCTGCCTTCCCCGCAGCCAGCCCCTGTCTCCAGCCAGCCCCACACCCACTGCCCGCAGCCAGCCCCTGCCACACACCCTTCCCTGCCCACAGCCAACCCATCTCCAGCCAACCCCTGCCGCACCCCCTGCCCAAAGCCAGCCAGCCCCACACACCCCTGTCTCCAGCCAGCCCTGCACCCTCCTGCCCTGCCTGCAGCCAGCCCCTACCTACAGTCAGCCCCTGCCCTGCCTCCAGCCAGCCCCATACTCCCCGTCTCCAGCCAACCCGCACTCCCTTGCCTCCACCAACCCCGCACTCTCTTGTCTCCAGCCAGCTCCACACCCCCTGCCCTGCCCTGCCCACAGTGCAGCCAGCCCTGCACCTCCTGCCTCCAGCTAGCCCTGCCGAGCCCCGCACCCCCTGTCTGCAGCTGGCCCCATGTCCACTGGTGCCCTGCAGTTCCCAGGGCAGTAACCCTGCACACCTGCTTCAATGAGGGGGGCAGGGAGCAGCTGGGAACCACACATGTGCACACCCTAGGGTTACCAGACAGCAAGTGTGAAAAATCAGGACAGAAGGTGGGGGTAATAGGAGGCTATATAAGAAAAAGACCCAGAAATTGGGACTGTCCCTATAAAAACAGGTCATCTGGTCACCCTAGCACACCCCCAGGGAGTGGCGGGGACCCACACGTGAAATGGAGCTCATTTCTAGTTCAGGCCCATCTTTTTAAAAAAGAACTTTAGCTGGGGTTAACATACATCCGTATTCTCCCGGACATGTCAGGCTTTTTGGTTCTTAAATCGCCTCCCGAACGGCGATTTAAGAACCAAAATGCCTGACATGTCCAGGAAAATACGGATATATGTTAACCCTATTGGTACAAAAAATACATACTGTGCACATCCCTTAAATCAGAACTTTTTATAGGGAACCAGTTGTTAAGATTTTGGCAGCTCATCACTGCTTATAGGCCATAGCAAAACCAGGTTACAGAAAATTCAGTGGGGTTGGGAAGTAGCAGTGAGAGGTTGTTGAAGTAGGGACTGTAGAATCTGGCCCAATATCTTCATAAATATTGTGACTAATCTTGCTTCCATTTAAGAACTTAACTCAGAAAAGTGCTTAACTTAGCACATGCCTAACTTGAAGTTAATAGCCAAAAGAGAGGTTGTTCCCTCTTACATATCTATGTGTTTGAAGTTAGGCATGTATTTAAGTATCTTGCTGAACCAGGGCATGTGGCAATAGCAAAACACTTATTGGGACAGATCCCAGTCTTAGCTACACTGAAATGCCAGATTTAAACCAGCACAACAGAGCAAGATCTGTTCCATTTACTTAATAAAAGTAGGATCAGGGCCTACATTTGTACTTTCCTGTTCCTTAATATATTTTTTAAAAATGAAATATGTTTTTTCCTGTGTTACATACATACTAGGAAATAGAAAGATGTTTCTCCCTTTCCTCACATAGCTTTTTAATTAAAAAGCTGCCACAGTAAGTGGAGGAGATATTTTATTTTAATTAATATGTGTTATCTTGTTTTGTTATGTGCAGAATGATTGTTGTAGAATTCCATATACATCTGCCACACCTCACAGAAATAATAAAAGAAGAACTAAAGAAATAAAATTGTTTGCAGAAATTGAAGCTGGAAAGGAAGTCATATTTCTACCCTATTTCTGCTATTTGTTTTCAGTTGATTATAGTCAGCAAAAAAAAACCTGGGAGGTTTTAACTTCATGGAACAGAGTTCATTTTCCAGTTAGGCCGTAAGGTTTTTGTGCAGATTGAAAGTATAAAGGTGGGGTGGACTCAATGGACTAAAGAATGCAGTATGAGGGGATGTAAGAAGAGCTGTAAAACTAATTGGTGTCCAACATGTTTTGGGCTGTATTTAATTTTCTTGAGGGGAAGAGAGGTCAAGAATGGAATGAAGTCAATGAGAACGGGAATAAGAAAGTGGAGAGCAAAATGGCCAGCATTGAAAGGTCAGTGAATGTCCTAGGGACAGGAAATGAACTTTAAACAAAGTATAAGGTAGTATTTCTATCCACGTTTGGGAGTTGTTAAAATTAGTATTAAAGGAGGAAACTTAAATAACCAGATGTTTCTTGTATGAAAGCCAGATTTAGTATGCTTTTGATTTATTGGAAGACATAGGGAATTCCCAGATTTCATGTGCTTCACAATTAGGGAATGAATATTTTAGTACGGTTCTGGTGTTGTTTAAATAGACTTAACTATTCTAGTTAATTACTTCCGGTTTACGTTAATAGTCTTGTTCTTGGAAGAAACCTTCATCCTGCAGTGGAAAGTAAACTTCCTACAAGCTTTAATACAAGATTTAGCCATAGCATTTACTGTGCCAGAGTCTAACTGCAGATAAGCAGTACATTTTGAATCCATCTTGAGAAATCTGGTATTGGCTTGAGTATGAATTGAGTTGAAAGAGTGGCAGTATCTTCAGAAAACTCAAAATTAGTCTATATTTGAGACTCAGCTTCTCCCACAACTAGACAGTGTTTCATTATAACGTTTTTGTCCCAGTGAAATTTTGGCTAAAGTTGAATCTCTAGGATTCTATTCCCATCCCCAATTAATTTTAGTGCATGTCACAAATTAGAAGAACCTTTTCCTAATGTATTTAGATTCTGATCCAAAGCCCATTGAAATCAATGGGAGTTTGGGTTAGGCCCTGTGTGCTCTTTGGTGGCTGGAGACTAGAGCTTTTTTATATTAGTCTTTTTTTCTCTTGCTTAAAACTTCCTACCATTGCCTCAGCTCTACTCTTTTCTCACTCTCGAAAGCAACAGAGGTAAGGGATCTCTTATAGGAGTGGGTGGGTGAGATTCTGTGGCCTGCAAACTGCTGGAGGTCAGACTAGATGATCATGATGATCTCTTCTGACCTTAAAGTCTATGAGTCTATGAGCAGCAACCAGTCAACATCTTCTGGAGATGTATGAGGCAACTGTATGGAGGTAATGGTGGCAATGGGGTAGGTGGTGGTGGTGTATAGGCCAACAGGACTATAGCAAAAGTAGGTAGGAATCCTAGTGTCTTGTGTGGGAGAGAGAGTTAAACTGGCATTTGAACTAAAGATGTTTAATCAGAGCAGAAAATTCTTCCCATATTTTTAAAATGTAGGAAGCCTCAAGTGCATTCAAAATTGACTAGGAACACTTCATATGGCTCTGCCACCCAAAAGAGGACCTTTTCCAGGATCATCTTCTGCTTTCATTTTGAATGAGAGTTTGAGATCACAATGACATTTGCAAGACATCCCCTTTTTTGAGGGAAGCTTTGTTTTCATTCTTTTTCAATGAATTTGACTCTAAAACCAGTGGGTCTTAAATCATAAAACTGGTTCAAACATGAAATATGACATACTTTAGAAGACAGACCCCCAAAGATATTACACACATTCTCTACAAATAGGAACTACATTAGTTTGGGGGACTGAGAGTCAGGACTTCTGTGTTCTATTCCCATCTCCTGGACTAGCTCAAAGCTCTCTCTGCAACATGTTTCCAGTAATACCATCACCACTTCCTCGCAGGTATTGTATGTGGTTGATATTTGTGCATACAGGACATCTACTACAGAATCTTGACAGATTTTATAAAAGTGTAGTTATGTGGAAATCTGAAGCAGTGCACCAAGAAAGAGACTAGATCTGCAAGTTTGCTGATCAGTACCTATACAGCTTTTTCACCTCTCAGTGATGTCCTAGCAGTGCTTGTGTATGAAGGAATTGGGCATGAACAGGGCTGTACCAAGTTCTTTCATGTATGTTAGCATGCTATAGTGGTGGAGGCTTGGCTTCTAGACAGACCTCTACCAAATTCCCATTTTATAAAAGGGCAAGGGGAAAAATATATATAATAAAAAACTGCTTATGGTTTTGGTAAGTGTTCATGAATTACTGAAAGAAAACATCATGTGCATCTGTGGTTTGTAGCTTTGAGTTAGTGAAAATGCCATTTGATGTAGCAGACATAAATTAGCTTTTTTTGATGAGTGGAAAGGTTTGTAAAACACCACACAAGTTGCCAGCATACAAGTTATTGTTCCATGGAGGCTGCTGTAACTCACATCTTCTCTCAAATATTCTCTGAAGTCTTTTCTTGCCCCACCTTAATGCTTGGACTGTCCCCTCTGGCATCAAACACCCGTATGGGATTTAAAATTAAAGCTGGACAGGTCATCCTGTTTGTTACCTCAGGGTGATGTCTGGTTTTTGTTTCATTTTTGTTTAACTTTACAGTATTGTGGGGTTTTATTCATGTATTAAATATTTTAATTATTTTGAGAAAAAAATAGTCATAATAGGACTTTTTATTTAATGAAGCAGATACCTGACTATCCAGCACACTTAGAAACCCCATTAATACATGGGATGGTCACAGAACTCCTGCCAAAGCTAGAAAGCA
The DNA here is from genome assembly GCF_016161935.1 of Mauremys reevesii. Taxonomy (NCBI): domain Eukaryota; kingdom Metazoa; phylum Chordata; order Testudines; family Geoemydidae; genus Mauremys; species Mauremys reevesii. The sequence goes on along the minus strand of NC_052633.1, from coordinate 45,555,773 downwards.
GAGATGAGATGGAAACTTGGCATGGAGTTACTGGTTTGTCCCTATAAAGAGGGGAAGAAGAAGAAGAAAAAATAATAGTGAAGAAAAAGTGTGAGTGAGAGAGAAATATTTCTTTAATTTAGCTTTCTCATGAAAATTGTGAAATTCCATGTATGTTCTTATAAACTGTACTTTTCACACCTCTTTTGTTAGACACATGGAATGTTAACTGAAAGGGCTTATCTTAAAAATCAGCAGGGTAGCTGGAATGTAATTTTACAAAACCTGGCCATCTTTCAACATGAGTGGGTGGATTTTCAACACAGCAAATGTTTATGTATTAAAAAGTATTTGCCATGGTGACAAAGCTTGGAGAAACATCCCATTAGCCACAGACGGGAAACCGTTGCAGATTGTTCTGATTATCCATGCCCAAAACTTAGTCTGGCTGTGTTTATATGGCATTTCCAGAGGGGGAAAAAATTATTCAACATACCTCCAAAACCCGAGCAAACTGCTTGCACTTACTGTATTCTCTGGCACATGCTTTGACTTTTATTTCAATTGAATTTAAACATATGCGTAAAGCTCTGCATGTGCTTAAGTACTTTGTTGAATTGGGGCCTAAGAGCTTGTTCCTGTAGTCCTTTCATGCCAAGACTCCCTGTGAAGAAAACAGGAGCTTTAGGTGCACAAGTAATGTAAAAGAAAGCTTCTGTATATACAGATGAACAAAACGAGATTTCCTAGAAAGGGAAATTCAGAGGAATATGTAAGGGATCATAGTAGAGGGCATGTGCTTATTTTACAGATGCAATAAAAATGTTTTATCTGGGATAGTTGTATTATTCACAAGTAACGAGTCATCCTAAATAACTGCCACTAAAGTTTTTATTACATCACATCATGGTTTCTGTATAGGCCACACATTTTTACAGAACAACTATTTTAGAAATGTTCTAGAATTTAAAAATGGTATTGTGAATATTTTTTATATCCCTCTACTTGTAAGGCCAGGCTCCGTTAGTAATATGAGACCAACGGTAATTAATAGAACTTTAAAGGCTCTTGCGTTATAGTACTTCTATCAATAAAAGTGTAACAGCTCTAATGCCAATACCTTGGGACCTTCCATGGCTAGAAGTGAGTGTTGTATTTCATTGGAAAGATAGGATTCTCCCCTACAGTAGTACAAAGTTCTCATTTCTAGACCTGTAGTGTGGGAAGATATTGGGCCTAAAACCTTACACTTGTAAAGATTGAATATTACCTGTCATGGTAGTATCCATGAAAAGACTTTTTTTTTTTAATGTGGTGTTCAGCCCTGGATAAAATGGCTTAATGAAAATGAATGAGTGCAGGTGAGATAATCAGAGGATCAAGAGAAACTATTTGCATGACAAATAACATCACTCTGTGTGATTGTGTGGTGTATGTACACACACGCACCGCACTGGAGGTGGAGCAAAGCAAAATCTGGTAAGTCCAAACCAGTCTAAAAAACCTGATGTGATGAAGGCAGATGTGAAACTTTGCAGGGTTTGAAATCTAGATCAGAATTTTATGGCTCAGGCTCATCTGTAGTAATCACAGATGGGTAAACATTCAAATGGCTGCATGGGAATTTAGCCATGAATCTATCTGCTAGAGACAGGAGTGGAAAGTGTGTGGTATAAGCCCCAAACAGATTTAAAAATATACCCCCCATGTATATGGCATATTATATTTGAAGAGGTTCTATATGTAAAGTTTCCCTAGGAGCTAAATGATATGTCAAGTGTAAATAGTTGAGAGTATGTAATGCACTTTTTTCACATTTACCCTGAGGCATGACATGGGGAGTTTAAAATTGACCCTCTTTACCCCTATTTTCAGGCACAATGTTTATGGGCAAATGGTGTTTTATGTGCTGGAATAAATGACTATGCTGTAAAACTAAGTATCCTAGAGAACACTGCTTTGAAGTTATACTTGGCTGCGCAAAGTAGATGACAGACAGTGTAAGGGAAAGGGATAAAAAAGCTTAAAGGTCACTAAAAGGTTAAAACAAATAGGTCACAGCAAATTAATCCTTATCATCTGACCAGTGTGGAGCAAAATGGAGCCACTGTTCAAGCTGAAAAACTACTAAAGTTTAGTGGAAAGATATAAAACAATTAATTCTGTGACTGTCTCTTTGCCTTTTCATCCATCTTATGTGTACTTTTTATTGATTGTGACATGGGTGCCCCTTCCCTATATAAAACAAAAAGAAAAGCCTGATTATAAAATATTCTACTTAATGATTTACTTCTCCAGCTGTTGATCTTTCATGACAGGTAAGCTTAACAGATCATCTCGGACTTTAGTGGGAGGTTGGCTGGAGTAAGGAGCAGAGAACCGGCTCACGTTAGGAAAACTTTCCACTTACTGTTTAAAATGGAACAATTTTACCTCCATGGAATTTGCTCCTTATTTTCAATATCTAATTCTATAGATTAAAACTGTGCCTCACCATAGAAATCAAATCTAGTAGAACCCAGTTAACAAATACTGGATTTTTCTAAACAGAAAAACAAATCAGTGGTCAAAAATTAAAGTTTCTACAAATATTCATAACTGCTTCGCATAGTTTAAAATAACACTAACAGTTAAGTATGGGGCCATCATGTTCTAAGCAAAACTGCACAGTGAATTCAGTGTGGAGTTCTGATTAAAAGTCAATGGCATGATACAGGCAATAAATAGTATTTTATAAATCTTCATTAACGTCTCTCTCCACTTTTTGTGGTATCAGTGTACTGAGCTGGGAACATGCATGCCCTACTGTATGTATAAGTGAGTCTCTACGCTAAAAATCAGCGCAAAGGAGATTTTAGAAAATAAATAGTTAAATACCCTTTGTATCTTTTATTGGGCTCAGTCCTGCTCCCACTAACAGCTCCCCTCCCCTCCAGGCACCAGGTAGGAGTTCTCTCAATGTGATTAGAAGTTCCACTGGCTGGGATGGTGTGGCCTAGTAAGGTCCTTCCTCCCTTTACCACCACTCCCTCCCCAGACCTGGCCCAGTGTGGGGACAAGGGATGATGGAATCTAACCCACCTGTTCCTGGGTACATGGCCCCAACTGCCTCCCCAGTCCATGTGGGTTAAGCCAGAACAGCACCTCCAGGTAGGACTACTTCCTGAGGGTATGTCTACACTGCAATAAAAACTGCAGCTAGCCCCTGTCAGCTGACTCAGGCTTGCTGGGCCCAGGCTGCAGGAGGTGGGGAGGATCCCAGAGCCCAGGCTCCTGTCTGAGCCTAAACATCTACACTGCAATTTTATAGCACTGCGGCCTGAGCCCAAGCCAGTGAACACAGGCCAGCTGGGAATATTTTACTGAAGTGTAGATATACCCTTGGTGCAATTCAGGGTTTCTCAACAGCAGATATCAGACCATGTTCTGCTTAACTGCACTTTACACATTGCCCATTGGCAACTCTGTCTCCAGAGAAAGGCCCTACGTCTATGCCAGGTATGCCTGTGCAGAGACTTTGCAATCTAGAAAAATTTGGAGATTTTCCAGTTGACTGTAGATGGGTGTTCTCCTCCACCATCTCCCTCAGCCCAAGGTCCTAAGTAAGGCAAAAGGGTATGGGGAAGCAGCAAGGTAGGAAACAAAAGGCGTGGAAACAACCTAGGTTGCTTATTGGGAATAGACCAGCTGAAGACAGAAGGGTAACTAGAATAGCAGATGGCCATAGTTTATACACTTAAGCAAAAATTGGAACTAACAATGGCTATATGGATGAGCAGCTGAGGAGACTTTACATCAAAATACAAAACATAAACCATGAAACTAATAAAAACTCGGCTAGTCACCGGTTGGATCACTTTGCTTATATGCTGTAACCCTTCCCCCCTCCCTATCCTTCAGATCTCATGTCTTCAAACTTGTTAGTCTTCAGTGAAGGGACAGTGTCTTCCTAGGTGTTTGAGCAGTATCCAGTGAAATGAGGCCCTCATCCAAACTGGGGTCTTTTGGTTGCTACTACAACACAAATAGATAACTGAAATCTATACCAATCTCAATCAATAAAGGAGCAGAGCAGGTTAACTACTGAGCAGGATTGGGCCCACTGTTCTCAGAAATAACTTTCCATAAACAAACAAAAAAAGTTTGTCAATTTAAAAAATACAAAATCAAAACAGAATTGTTTCTTATTGTTTGTAGTATTCCAAAAAGATACACTAGGACCTAGCTTCTCAAAAACTGAGCTGTGACATTCACTAGCTCCTGTGGGATATTTTATATCTGCCTAAATAAAGTTAAATATAAAAGGCAATACCAGGCAGTGATATCTAACTTGTAGAGTCACATTTCAGTATATAAAACCTTAAATATTTATGTGCAAATGTAGTTGTGCTAAAGATCTGCTTCCTGCTTTAAACCAGACACTATAGGATAAGTCATAATCTGTTAAGAATCAATCTAGAACGATACAGGATTGCATTCTATAGGGTTCCTTATGCAAGTGCCACAGAAGAATCATGTGGCCATCTTACAAAGGAGTTAGGCAGTACAAAGTGTACCTCACTGAAGTATAAATGTGTGGTAAGACTCTGTATGTGTTTGCACAGTGGCATGACTACTTTCTTTATGGTAGTGCACAGAGGCATACAACAATCCACCATGGGCCTAGACAAAGGTCCCTTTTTACTTTATGCAGATTAATCAGAATTTACACAGGCTCTTATTTCTTACATGTATTAATCCTATATTTGATTTTGCCTCTTTGTTCCATTTCCAAAACAGGGTCCTCATGGCCGAAGAAATGATTACAGCTCATTCACAAGTATTTCATCTGCTGTTTGCCTTTAGAATGCACCCCCTTCCCAAAAATCAAGTATAAATATTTATTTTAAAATAATGCCCCGCTCCAGTGTGTTATTTTGAGATTACACTTTCATAAGGAAGAATGGAGAGTGTCAGAGCTAAACACATTTAATCTTAGAGGAGGAAGTTCCTCACAGCCCTGTACAGGCTGACAGGCTCTGAAGAGGATCTCAGACCTGGAGGACTTTATGAAAGGATGGTCATTGCAATATGTGACCTGGAAGGTGTGTGGGAGGGCAGAGAGGTGGATTAAGCCAGATAAATATTTTTAGAAAGCTTCATTTTAAATTATGGATTAAAAAGATCAAACAATTTCCAGGCAACTATAAACCCAGTTTCAAGTGAACTGAGCCTAATTTTTGGCACTAGGTCAAAATCATGCAAAGTTTGAAACCAACACACTGGCAAGTAAATTTCACCCTTGAGTTTGGAGATCATAGAAACTCTTAAGTCAAAGCAAATCTTGGATGGGTGCAAACTGACATGAATACAAATCAAATCAAACATTTGCTTAGACTCCTGTGAAGCAAAACCATCACATTTTACATTGTACTAGATACATGATGCAATGTAAATGGAAATAACATCAATTACATATGAGGCATGTAAGGTTCGGTATCAAGCTACAAGTAGGAGAATGGCTATATTAATAAAATATAATGTTTGTAAGAAAGAAAGTATCTATGCTAATACTTGCATTAGACTCATAGGCCTGGTCGACACTGAGGGGGGCGGGGGAGAGGATCGATCTAAGATACGCAACTTCAGCTGCGAGAATAGCATTGCTGAAGTTGACATATTTTAGATCGACTTAGAATCACTTACTTCGCATCCTCACGGCGCGGGATTGACGGCCGCCACTCCCCCGTTGACTTTGCTTCCGCCTCTTGCCAAGCTGGAGTTCAGCAGTCAACGGGAGAGTGATCGGGGATCAATTTATCGCATCTACATTACACACAATAAATCGATCCCCAATAGATAGATCTGCTGATCCGGCGGGTAGTTAGACGTACTCATAGACTTTAAGGTTAGAAGAGACCATTGTGATAATCTAGTCTGTGTTGTGTATAAGCATGTGTGCATACCCAGAGTGATCTAGATATCTCCAGAAGCATGAGTAGTCTGATCTTAAACCAAGTCAGTTCAACTGGTGCAACTTTGTGCTCAGGCATTCTTATATGGGTTCAGATCTGGTTTATCGTAGTTTAGCTTACAAACTTTAGTTAACATCACACCTTTAGTTATACACAGAAGGTTTCACTGGTTTAGACAAGCCCTGATAAGTGTTGTGCCTTGTCCTAAACACTCTTCTTTATGAGTGCTCCACTAAACATTAATGCTATGGTTAGCATCGAGTAGGGCAGATAAAGGGTTGCCATTTTAAAAAGGTAGGCCAAGGGCAGCTTTAGTTATTTGTATTCAGTCCACCCACACAGAACACAGTTCCTACCCCAAGAAGCTTACATATATAAGATGACAATCCATGCTTTCCTTATTGCCAGATTTTTTTAAAGAACAACGTATCTCCCTTTTTATTACTGGTATTATGGTTAGTGCCATGGGGTCTCAAGTGAGATCAGGGCAGTGAGCACAAACAAAGCAAGAGAAAGTCCTACTCCAGGCAGAGTGCTTTCAATCTGAACAGAAAAGACAAAAATGGAAGAAAGGATGCATTATTTCCATTTTATAGATGATGGGGGAACTGAGTCACAAGATTCAGTCATTTGCCCAAGGTCACACAGGGAGCCTTTAACAGAGACAAGAAATAGGCCCAGATTTTGAATCATAGTGCAATGCTTTCATCACAAGGTCAACTTCTCTCTTTACAGTTGTTGTGTCTTTTTATATGGTACATGCCTTAATTATGGAGTGAAGAGTGCGACAGTCGCAGATGAAGAAGAAAGGAAGCAGGGGCTGCAGAGAGCAGTAGCACAAATATGTAGTTTACCCAGTGAAAATGGTGACGTTGGGTAGAATGCTTTTCCAATGGTAGGTGCTCAATGAAAATTATAAAACATTGCAGATTTTTTTGAGATTTCTAAGTTAAATTTATTTGTATTACTTCATCTATTTTGCACCCACTCATCTTGTAAAGAATAAGTCAAATGTGTTCAGAGTGCTGCATATGGGAAATTGAATGCATACAATTTCTATATTTTATATTCAGAGGGGAAAACGTGAAAAGACAAAAGTCTGGATTTTTTTATAATAGTACTTCCACTTTAAAAGATATATTAAACAGTCATTTATGGAATGATATATCTGTATTCAACAAGCAAGTACTTCAGTACACAACATTCAATACCTTTTTACATACAAATGAAATTAGAATGAAAGTTCACCAAGGTATGGTGTTGAGTTACACTTTAATGAATTCCTGAGCTTTGTGCCTGATTGTATAGGTCTGCAACTGAACCATGCAAATATTTAATCAGCCCCTGAAAACTGTCAGGGAGAAATATTTACAGGCAGTGTTCCTATTTTATTGCTTGCATTGATTTAATAACATTCAAGAAACATTCAGGAATTCAATAATGTAGTGTCCTTCAACTTGGTGCACTTCTGAATTCTCACTGCATCAACAAAATCTTTCTGCAGATGAGAAAAGTAGCATTTAGTAAAACCTTAAAAACTAAAAACTAAAATTATGTAAGCATTCTAATTAAATAAAGCACCTGATACTTCAAATTTATGTTCAGACAAAGTACAATTAAAATCACTGGGAATTTAGTTTTGCCTAAATAAAGGCCCCAGATGTGACCATTTTGATCTTTTAATGTTCCAAATTAATATAAACTGACTATAAAATACTATATATATTGTGATAGACCCAGGCCAGTTGGGTACAGCAGAATAGCAGAAGGCAGATATACTGGCCACTGGATTAACAGTTTTCTGTTCCCTGACTGACCAGAGCAGGGGAAGTCAGGTCCCTGTCAGGATAGGAGGCTGAACAGAGACTGTGGGAGTTCTCTCACCAACCTCCTTGCAGCCTATGATGAAAAGGGCTCAGTAGACTGTAACCCTGGCCCTAGAGAGAGAAGGGCTATGTGGAGAGTCTGCATCGGTCTTCATGGCTGAGGACGTGAGGGAGATGCCCAGACCCGAGCCATTCTTTTTAGGTGACAAATCTGAGGAACTGTCCCAGGTTGAGGTGTCAATAGAGGAGGTTTTGGAGCAAACTGATAAACTAAACAGTAAAAAGTCACCAGGACCAGATGGTATTGACCCAAGAGTTCTGAAGGAACTCAAATGTGAAATTGCAGAACTACTAAGTGTAGTCTGTAACCTATCATTTAATCAGCTTCTGTACCAAATGACTGGAGTATAGCTAATGTGATGCCCATTTTTAAAAAGGGCTCCAGAGGTGATCCCAGCAATTACAGGCCTGTAAGCCTGACTTCATTACTGGGCAAACTGGTTGAAACTATAGTAAAGAACAAAATTGTCAGACACATAGATGAACAGAATTTGTTGGAGAAGAATCAATATGGTTTTTATAAAGGGAAATCGTGCCTCACCAATCTACTAGAATTCTTTAAGGGGGTCAACAAGCATGTGGAAAAGGGTGATACAGTGGATATAGTGTACTTAGATTTTCAGAAAGCTTTTGACAAGGTCCCTCACCAAAGGCTCTTAAGTAAAGTAAGCTGTCATGGGATAAGAGGGAAGGTCCTCTCATGGATTGGTAACTGTTTAAAATATAGGCCACAAACAGGGCCGGCTCCAGGCACCAGCTGAGCTGGCTGGTGCTTGGGGTGGCATATTCTATGGGGCGGCATTCCGCTCAAACCCAGGGCAGCACGGCCGGTTTTGGGGGAGTTTTTTGGTTTGCCGCTCCAGCCGTCCCATAGGGGGCGGCAGTGCGGAGAAGGGGAGCGCCCTGCAGCAAACTGGGCAGGGCAGCCCCTGTTCTTCCCTCTCCACTGACTGGAGCGGCGCGGAGCCCTCCCAGCAGGCGGCACAGTGGTCGGGACTGCGGGACAAGCGCCCCGCTGAAGCCCTGGCCGCCCCCCTGCTCTGTCTCTTCCCCGCTCCCTCCCCTTCTTCCCCGCTAGACTGGGTGCGCACTCCGCAGCACATCTGCAGCACAGGGAGTCCCCCTGCACCCTGGCTCCAGCTGCCCGGCAGGGTTTTTTTTGTTGTTTTTTTCCCCCTGCTTTGCCGCTCCGGCCGTGCCGGGTTTTTTTTCCCCCCCGATTTGCCACTCTGGCCATGCCCCAGGTTTTTTGTTTTGTTTTGTTTTCTTTCCCTGCTTTGCCACTCTGGCCATGCTGCAGGTTCCCCCACTACCCCCCTTTTGCTGCTCCAGCCGCGCTGCAGGTTTTTCTTTTGTTTTGTTTTTTTCCCCCCTCCTGCTTTGCTGCTCCGGCCATGCCCCAGGTTTTTTTGTTTTGTTTTGTTTTGTTTTCTTTCCATGCTTTGGCGCTCCGGCCGGGCTGCAGGTCCATTCCCGCTGCTCCAGCCGTGCCGCAGGTTTTTTTGTTTGGCTGGCTTTTTCCCCTCCTGCTTTGCCGCTCTGGCCGCGCCACAAGTTTTTTTGTTTTGTTTTCTTTGCCGCTTCTGCCGTGCTGCAGGTGTCCCCCCCGACTTTGCTGCTCCGGTCGCGCCATAGGTTTTTTTGTTTTGTTTTTTTCCCCTCCTGCTTTGCCGCTCCACCCCCGCCCCCCCCCCCCTTTTTTTTTCTTGGGGTGGCAAAAAAGCCAGAGCCGGCCCTGGCCACAAAGGGTAGGAATAAATGGTCAGTTTTCATAATGGAGAGAGGTAAATAGCTGTGTCCCCCAGGAGTCTGTACTGGGACCAGCCCTGTTCAACATATTCATAAATGATCTGGAAAAAGGAGCAAACAGTGAGGTGGCAAAATTTGCAGATGATACAAAACTACTCTAGATAGTTACATCCCAGGTAGACTGCGAAGAGCTACAAAAGAATCTCTCAAAACTTGGTGACTGAGCAATAAAATGGCAGATGAAATTCAGTGTTGATAAATGCAAAGTGATGCACATTGGAAAACGTAATCCCAACTGTACATATCAAATGATGGGGTCTAAATTAGCTGTTACCACTCAAGAAAGAGATCTTGGAGTCATTGTGGATAGTTCTCTGAAAACATCCACTCAATGTGCAGCAGCAGTCAAAAAAGCGAACAGAATGTTGGGAATCATTAAGAGAGGGATAGATAATAAGAAAGAAAATATCACATTGCCTCTATATAAATCCATGGTATGCCCAGACCTTGAATACTGCTTGCAGATGTGGTCACCCCATCTCAAAAAAGATATATTGGAATTGGAATATTTCAGAAAAGGGCAACAAAAATGATTAGGGGTATGGAACAGTTGCCGTATGAGGAGAGATTAATAAGACTGGGACTTTTCAGCTTGGAAAAGAGACAGTTGAGAGGGGATATGATTGAGGTCTATAAAGTCATGACTGGTGTGGAGAAAATAAATAAGGAAGTGTTATTTACTCCTTCTCATAACACGAGAACTAGGGGTCACCAAATTAAATTAATAGGCAGCAGGTTTAAAACAAACAAAAGGAAGTATTTCTTTGCACAACGCACAGTCAACCCGTGGAACTCCTTACCAGAGGATGTTGTGAAGGCCAAGACCATAACAGGGTTCAAAAAAGTACTAGATAAGTTCATGGAGGATAGGTCCATCAATGGCTATTAGCCAGGATGGGCAGGGAGGGTGTCCCTAGCCCCTGTTTGCCAGAAGCTGGGAATGAGCAACAGGGAATGGATCACTTGATGATTACGTGTTCTGTTTATTTCCTCTGGGGTACCTGGCATTGGCAACTGTCAGAAGACAGGATACAGGGCTAGATGGATACAGGGTTTTAGTCTGACCCAGTACGGCAGTTCTTATGTTCTAACTAAACTGTATGTTTTGACTTAAGTTCAGGCCCTAAAGACTTATCCACTTAGCACTGTTTGCAGTGAAAATATGTCATCTTATAAACTGTTTGTGCCAAAAACACTGTGAGCTGAATTTTTCCCGGCCCTCCCTTTCTCCCAGATGACACAGGCATTCCCATTCAAAGGTGAGTGTGAGGACCCTAATCTATTCTCTCGCTCTCTTCTAGATGCACTAATAGATATGGTGCTTCAACTCTGAGTGTGTACAGACATTGATCTCAGAGGCACTACATGGGCAGGTTCTACTTAGTTTCTAAATTCTATAATTATTCTTGAGGCTCTAGAATGAATAGCATACATTAAGTCAGTTGGGAGGGAATGGGAACTCCCAACTTGGTTTTGACCTGGGACAGATGATTAACTATGTGGCTGGAGGGTAGACCAGCATTGTAGAAATGGTTTGCTGATACATTGTCAAGGGAAAAGATGCTTTCAGGACACCAGTTCAGAAGCTTTAGTTTCCTGCACTGATAAATACACAGGCATCTGTGCAAGCTCAATATCCACATCTCTAACCTGCTGGCTTCTCAAACATTGCTCATTCAGCAGCTGCAGCTTGTTGTGCTGATTTCAAGGTAGAGGTTTCTGTGGGGTCATTGGTTCAACAAGTCTAAGTTACTTTGGTGACATCAGGGCACAAGCCTCTGAGTTTACTGGTTCGGCACCTGTAACTTACTGGGCTGCTGTGAAAGCACAGGTCTCCAAGGTTAATGGCTCAGCACTAACTTGTTAAGCTGAGTGGTTCAAAAGAGACATCAAGAGATCCTTGTCACGAATCCCTGGAATGCTGGGAGTCAAATCTCAGGCAGTTAAATACAGTAGAAGTTTCTGTTGTGAGTGACTCTTCACTTGCGATTTAAGTTTTGCTTGTCTTCTTTGAAATCAAATTGCATTTGAATAGTTTTAATATATGTTAATTTCTCTCTTTGGGCCAGGTGCAGTGCCCCCCTGAAGCTAAGGGAAAGAGTCCCATTAATTTCAAGAATGAGCATTGGTTCAGGCTTTTTGTGCATGCTGTATGTTTTGAGAGGAAAATGCACTTAAACTTTTTGAACCCTAGAGAACATCAAATGATTATTTTAACCAAGAATAAGTTCAGAGATGGGTAAAACAAGAGAGAGTGGGAAATAGCATGTCCCATTAAGTAGTCTTTAGGAGGCCTCTATTTATTTCCTTTAACTATTCTCTATCCTAAACTGAGTTTTTAATCCATTCAGGGTATGTCTACACTGCAGCTGGGTGTGTACTTCCCAGCTTGGGTAGACAGACATTCTAGCTAGCATGCTAAAAATAGAAGAGGTAACAGGTGGCGGCTGAGGCTAGCCACCTGAGTATGAACTGGGGTCCAGGTGGGTTTGTACTCTTGTGACTAACCTGTGCTGCTGCCTGTGCTACCGCTAGCCATGCTGCTATTTTTAGCATGGTAGCTCGAGCAGAACGAGCACAAGTCGGTCTACCCAAGCTGGGAAGCATGATCCCAGTTGCAGCATAGATGTAGCCATAGGTTAGCAGACTCAGTTCTTTGGAAAGCTACTCTTTTTGGCTTTTCTCAGATGTAAACAGAACTGGTCTGTTTATTACTAATTGCAAACACATGTCTTTTCTTCATACAATATCCTTCAGTATGCAGCAGCAAGACCCTTGCCAAAACTTTCTGGCATTTTAGTTACACTTAGAATCCAAATCCACATTTTTCTGTGAGAAAAGATGTAAGAAAAATTGTAAACAGGATAATTATGAAGCAATACAATTTTAAATACTAGTTTTACTTGCCGGTTGTTTTGTTTTGAATATATAACTGTTTTCCCTCTCCACGTGAGTCATGGAGACAACACGTAATTGAAGCACAAATGTGGTTCTACTAAAAAATACCTTTAAACAATTCTATTGTTGATTTTACAAGCATAAATGGGAGGAATGATAGAGAATAAGCAGGGAAGAATAGAGAATGTCAAGTTACCCATAATCACTGTAATGCTTTAAAATAGCTGACATGAGAGTCAATTCTGTGTGGCCTGGCCTCCTTTATCTTGCTCTTTGGGACATCCCTGAAAGAGAACCAACCAACCAACCAGAAAAGCCTCAAAAAGACCCTAGTACAGTTGTCTGTGTTTTCCAGAGAGGCCAAAAATCACATCTTGCGAGCAGACAATTTGCAGTTCCTTTGGAATTTTTCAGATTATATATAGAGCTAAAAGTGATCAAGACACATTCTCATATCCAACTGAGGGGCAGGAATAGGGAAAATAGTGGGGTAGCAGAAAGAGAAGGATCCCCTGGTCACCACTTCATTTTCATGAGGAGGGGCAAAAAAAGAATAAACCGCAATTGACTTGTATGGGCACTGCTGCTGGCTGGAAACAAACCACTTAATAGACTTGGTTGACTTAAAACAAAACAGCAACAAAACGCTTTCATTCAATTTCATTCAAAACTTGGAATACAACAAAAATTGAGTTGGTTGTTCATCCTCTAGTTACAGTGGCAAAATAGAAAAGCAAAAAGTGATCCAGCAATTCCAGGAAAAGGAAAATCTCTTAAAATGAACAAAAAAAATTAAAATTAAAATTTTTGAAACCAAAAATGTTTTAAGAGTTTCCGCCCCACCCCCAAAAAACCCCCAACATGTCAATATTGTTGCTGTTCTAGTACATTCAATGCACTATGTACAAATTAACAGGCTCTCATTGTACTACTATTGAGCTGACATTTGTTGTAGGAACATTCACTGGCCTATCTCTTATGCAGAGCAGATTCATTGTTCTTCCAGGTACATAGAACTTTAAAACCAAGACTAATTAAAGTGTATCTAGTAGCAGACTATATATTACCACTAAGCTATGCAAACGTTGCCCATAAACTGCATGAAGACCACTTTTCGGGTAAGCATTACCATACGATAAAGCTTACTACTATGTGATTTTAACTGTGTGTGTGTGTGTGTGTGTGTGTGTGTGTGTGTGTGTGTGTGTGTGTGTGTTTTAAATATATCAACATTCATTCATTTTATCTTCCTACTAGTTATAGATGCTGGAATGAGTGAGCTTACTTCTCCTTAAGTCTTCTGCTCTAGGCAAGTGGGCCACATGCCCGACAAAGGTTTTTTAAAACAATTATCCACTTTTACCCTGAAACAGAGGCGGGTCTAGCCTATTGGAGGCCTAAGCAGGAATACTGGGGCGGGAGGGGTGCCCCGCACAAAACATACTAATAAAAGCAAATAGGAGGCCCCCTTGTGCAGCTTGGAGCCCTAAATAATTGCTTAGTTTGCTTGTGCCTAGCACCGGCTCTTCCCTGAAATTAGACCAGAGATTTCTAAATACTGTAGAGAAATGTGGTTTTACATGGAAAAGCATGTAGGCTCCGATGCCACCAACCTCTCCCACACAGTGGACATGTTATAAATGTAGCAAGGACATTTCTCAAATGTTATTGAAACTATTTTGTTCTTAGACTTTTGCCCACATACCCCAAGAGAGGCAGATACAGGAGAGAGTACTTGGCTCTGTAGCTATAGTTACTGGCCACAGACAGGCATGAGAGTAGAATTTTAAAAGATGGATATAGTACATAGCAACTTTGTCCTGATTCTGTCTGCCTAGATAAACTCTTTGTCGCTTCTCCAAGAATATCAGAGTCCCCTTGTCACAGATAATTGGCAGGCAATAGGAGAGGAAAGAATCAAATGAGAACATAATGCTGAACGTGAAAGCACGTATTAAAAGACAAATTAAGTGGAAGAATGGTGAAAATATCTGGTTCTTATAGCATGGATAAAATACAACAGCTCTTACACTGCATTTTTAAAAGAAAAACAGAAGCAGCTCTTTAAAAACCACAAACCAATAGAAAAACAGATTAAAATTGGCTTTCACATAGTCTCTTAGCTGAGGTACTGTAAAAAAGTACTTTGCACTTACAGTACTGTAGCTATCCTCCAAGAACCTCAAAGCACTTACAAGCCATTAAGCAAGCCTCATCACATCTTTAAGAGGTACCTGTAAGTATTAAACTAATTTTGCAGATGGCTCAACTCAGGCACCAAGAGACTAGCTTGGACAAGGAGACACAGCTGAAGAACAGGAAACAAAACCCAGGAGGTTCTGACTTCCAGTCCCCTGACCTGTCTCAAAACACTCCACAATTTCATGCATTGGAGAAAATAGAATTTAATGGGAAATAAATATTTGGAACATTCAAAAGTATATGCATGGGTTCCTGGGGAAGAGACTGGCCATAACATCTAACACAATTCCTCCAAAGGTTCAAAGTCATAAACGGTACTTGTGGAATGTTCTGCCAATACAAGGGACGTTTTGTAGTGGTTAGTTTGTAGAGGTAGTATAGAACTCATTAAAGACTGTCAGCAAGTCCATTATAAATCCCAATTTCATGTGGTTATAACTCTCCAGAATGAGCCTTGGTACACACAGTCTCAGCTGGAGGGTGAATTGTTTTTCTTCCAGATATGAGTGTGGTATAGTGCATGAACACCTCTTCAGTAGGGTAGCATTCTATGACTTTACATATATTTTCTTAACACAGCTGCCACCACGGTTTGGAACAGGCACACTTTAGCTATAAAACAACAGAATTAATTTATACAGAACTTGTTATAAAATATGGGCTAAGAACATTGTACACAAGTTTGAAATGAAAATGAAATCACAACTTGAAGATATACCAAATAATTGTTAAATGTAAATTTTTACATATTATTCTTCAGTGAAGCAAAATGTATTTCAGAGCTTAGTATGCTGTCAGTTTCTAATCATTGATAGTAACTAAAGGCACTTCCAATATTAAAGTTAGATTCAACTCCTTTCATTAGCTATACGTACAGTTACTTAATACTTACAAATATTTGTACATCTCATTCTAGAACATATTTAAATTGGTCTGTTTTTCAGGTGTGGACTGATTTTTTTGGGTGTGAATGCTTCAGGGAGCGTCAAGTGTTTTTGCAAGAATGAGACTTTTCTTGTTGTGCTTGATTCCTTCCTTTGCTTAACTGTCTTGAATGCAATATTGGCAACTATTCTTAAACTCCAGTCCTTCAAAGACTTATCCACATGCTCAGCTTTATGCACTGTGAGTGGTACCATTGACTAGTGGTTTGTAGCCCAGCCTTTTGGGGCAGGGCCTATCTTAACACCTGTGTAAAACACATAGCACACAGGGCAATACTCAAATAATAAATCTAATTATGTAGAGCACAAGATTCTCCACACCGCTTAAATCCCATGGTAAAACTATGTGTTTGGGGTGGGGAGGATACAGAAAAAGATCATCTAAATCAGAGGTGCCACTTGATCTGCAGCTAAACAGAGTCAGTGGAGAAAATCTTTCCAGTGGAGAAACTAAGGCATGGGCAGCCTCTTCTAGCTTTGAGTGGCTGGTTTCAGTTTACAGCCTTCCTGTAGCTCAAAATAGAAGTACTGTCCCCCACTTGGTTCCCTACATAAAGACATTACTCAGGGTTTGTGTGGGAAAAAAGCAATTTAACCCTTTGTGGATTCCATTGTTCAGCTCAGTGCAGTCTGAGACAGAGGAAGTATTATATTCTGAGAACAACAAGCATTATAACAAAGGAAAAAAAACAACAAACCTAGATATAGCAGCAATTCCAGCATCACTATAATTTTGTGCAGACTAAAAACAGCTTTGATATTCTCCTGTGAGAGATGGCAACAAATGCCAACACAATTGCTGTTTTCTCTTGTCCAATTAAATGGTACAACAGCAGCCGCAAGGGGAAAAACCACCTACTTGAGTCTACTACAATGGCTGCTTTTCAGAGTCCATCAATCATGTGCGATGCTGCTCCTTTACTTTTTCTTGCATTTGCCGTTCCCGAAAGTTGGATGCATTAGAGGCCTTACCATTTGACACACTCTGCAAAAGTCTCATTATCCTACCTCTTGAACCATAGGTATTCTAGTGTTTGGAAGCTGCTTGCATGTGGTCTGCAAGTTCTTTATGCTACCTGCGCCTACTTCTGATTTTTAATTTCTGAGTTTACAAGTGAAGAGGTTAAGGAGACAGAGGAAGCGCAATAAAAAGGCTTGAGATTCTAATATAACTGAAATACTTTATCACTTCAGCAATTTTACAGCATTCTTAAATTCTTCAGGATTTTTTTTGCCTATACTATGTAGATACTAAGTAGACAAAAAACATGGGTCCATGTCTTATCTCTGGCCCCTTTTAAAAAGGCTTTCCAGGGCTAACATTTCATTTTATTCTCCCAATCTAGTTTGAGATGTCTTTCACTGACACAGCAAATAGAACATGTTAAAAAAACTAAGATCGATGTTATGTTTTAGTGAATTGTGTAAGATTAGATTCTTTTGGTCTTTTTAGGTGTGATCTGTGAATGAAATCACTGTATAGTAGCTAGTTAGAAGTAGGGTTGGCAACAGTCCCTTATTACAAGAGATGTCCCTTATTGTTTCATCTCTGTACAATAAAACTGGAAGTGACTGAGTGCTGCAAAAAGCAGCAAGAAATATCCCTGGCAAATGTAGGTGAGTACTGCTTATTATTAATTATAATTATATAATATATAATAATAATAATTAATAATAATAATATCAGGAGGAGGGGTGAAGGTGCTAAGAAAACAGTCCTTAACTTTACAGTGCTGGCAACCCAAGTTAGAAGGAAAAGTTTACATATAAATTCATTTAGGAATTAGCTTCTATTTGAAAACACTCACCATGCAGTTCTTGAAAATAAGTCTCCCACCTTGGGTGGAGTTACTGTTTTGCTTCCATATTTCATGAAAATAGTTTAAGGGGAGAAATGATGGATGTGCAAGTGAGTTCCAAGGGACAGAAGGTAGTAATTATAATTTCCTTTTTATTGAACCCCTTCCATTCCTAAGCAAAATGTCACCACTTAAAGAATTACCTTAGTATGAGACAAATCCACACTACCATGCAGCCAA
This sequence comes from Mauremys reevesii, assembly GCF_016161935.1. NCBI lineage: Eukaryota > Metazoa > Chordata > Testudines > Geoemydidae > Mauremys > Mauremys reevesii. Next base: position 45,538,062 of record NC_052633.1, on the reverse strand, counting down.
TGGGGAGCAGGGCGAAAGTAGGTTGTGGAATAGATGTGCATGGGTCTCCATACCCCCAGTGAGCTGGGCTCAGCATCTTCTCCATGTAGGTCGGGGGGAGGCAGAATGTGAAGGCGGGGCCTGCGCCTAGCCATCAAATCAGAAATTACATGGATCTAAAAGGTGAAACTTTTAGCACCACGGATACAGTAGTGATGCTGTGGAGGGGCAAATGGACTGTCTTGTGCCCTGCCCACAATTTGGGGGATATGTGTGGGTCCCATACCCTAAGCTCTCATGTAGTTCCTCACCAAAAACCTCATACTTGGACCTTGAGCTGTGTGTGAATTTCACTGACTATATTAAACCAATTGTTGCATTAAACCAGTATTTGGGACAAAGCAGCCAACGCATTTTAGGATCCATAGCTGCAGGACTTCTTATGCATGTAGTTCCACCTTCCACTCACCGGTGCTAGCAGCAAAACTATCATAAATTCTGCTTTTCAGAGAAACATGCTGCACAATATTTTAGGGCAACATGCCTACAGATATGGGGAACTTTGAGTACAAGATGAAATAACGAACTGCGGGACTCTGACTGATACAAACAAAGCAATTTGTCCCAGATCCAGAACATTAAAGACCAGACTGGGACTCACCCTAATGCAACTATGCAGGGTGACACAACCCTGTCTGCCCCATAAGCAGGGCTGTGCTTAAGGGCTCTATCTAGTCCTGAGAACTTTCTTTTCTTTTCTTTTACAAAAAAATAAAAATAAATTAAAGTTTCTGTCCCAATATTTAAAAACAGAAGAAGAAACCAAGCAATAAAATAAAAATAGTAACGGTCAGGAAATTGAGAAACATGAGACAATACAATGTACACAGCTTTGCTCTTTGAACATCTTAGAATGCCTGATCTTGATATATTTTAAATGAGATTTGAAAGGAACTGTTTGCTCTTGTGATATTTTCTATTGTTAAATAAAAAATGAACACACTGAACACTCTGTTCAAGATCTGGAGAAAACAGATAAATTACAAGAAATTGCTAAGTATAATAGCTGAAATGTATCCACCCCCAGGTGAAGTGTATGCCAGTTGCAGCTGCTCCAGATGATTGCTCTCTGGCAAGGGCAATCCTCACCTGTCCCTTTGGGGCAGATTCCAGGTACTTTGTGCCACTAAGCAACTGGTGCCAGGATGAGGATATAGGCAAAGGTGTCAATTTGAGTTTTAGTCTAGTGTGTAGCTGACATCAAGGTCCACTGGACATTTGCATATGAGCTTTTAATTGGGCACAGTGCCAGCCTACAATAGGGGCATAAGCACACTTGTTAAAAGAAACAATATATAGCAAAATTGCAATGTAGTTTCTCTGTTTTGACTCCTTGAGGTCATTGCCACAAGATTACAAGGGTCAATTAAAGTGGAAAGTCAGAAGCAGCACTTTACTTACTCAATATAATATACATTATTTTGTTGCTGTTGTTGATGAAGTGAAATGGAATAATTCTTTCTTCTCTGAAGTGTTGTGTGTGCCTCAGTTTCAGATGCCCCAAAATGAAGGTGTTTGGGGACAAGGGACAAAGAGATCTTGGTCTCCTTGTCCGGAGAAAGGACAGAGGAGAGAGTGAGGAGGCTGAGGCTGGCTGGGACTGGGGGGGAAGGGAGAGACCCCAGACCAGGGCCCCCCCCACCCCCAAGATGGAGACTTCTGTTTTCTTCTTCTTTCTCTTGTAAAACTGTGTTCCTCTCTAAAAAAAACTCTCCTAATAACCTTCTTGTTTACTATCTCACTGCTGACTGCAGGACCAGCCTGGGCAGACTCACTTTGGAAAGTGCACATGGAGGCCCCAGAGTCCTGACTGGCTTTGTATGGAGGAGTTCCAGCATCACAGCATTCCTTCCCCCTCCTCCGGCCTTTTCTCTTTTTCCAGGGCATGGAGGCCACCGATCTCTCTCTCTTCACCTTCACCTTGGCACCTTGCAGCAGAAACTGATTTGAGAGAAAAAAAAAAAAAAAAAAACAAGCTTGAGCTTGAGCACTCTTTTGATTTTGAGTTGTTCAAGGGCAGGGGGTGCTATGGCAGCAACTGTCTGGAGCTGCATGGAGCAGATACGCTGGACAAGGAGCAGGGGAGTTGATGGGGCAGAGGTTTCAAGGGGGGGCAGTCAGGGAGCAGCAGCAATTGGGATAGGCATGGAGTCTAAGAGGGAGGGGACAGGACAGGGTAGGGTGGGGGGGGGGGGGGGGGGGGGGGGGGGGGGGGCAGGGGGGGGGGGGAGGAGGAGGAGGGGGGGAGGGGGCTGAGGGGTCCTCGGGGAACAAGGACCAGTGGTGCTTAGATAGGGGTGGAGGTCTGGGGGGGCAGTTGGGGGGGGGGTCTGGGGGGGGGGCAAGCGACAGAGGCTGGGATCATTCAGCTGCTTGAGGTATATTTTTCTCCTATTGACAATAGTGCAACCCCACTGAAGACAACGTACTGAACAACTGAATCCAGTGAGCGTATACCCATGTAAAAGAGGGGGAAATTAGCCTCCTGTTTTGAAATTTCTTCAGCTTACTCCTATGAGTGGTTCTGTATCACTTTCATGAGTGGGAGGTGGGATTTGAAAAAGAGAAGAAAGGGGGAACAGAGGTGGGAAGGAAAGGTTTGAGGCAAATTTGGCCAAGAGGGAGCATGAGAAGGACTGGGAGCCAAGGCTCCAGAGAGAGATGTGGCGAGAAAGAATGAATTAGGAAAGGAATAGATTTACAAGAGAGATGTGGTACCGGTCCAATATAGAAGGTCTGGGTCAAACCCAAGAGACAGAGATACGGTGGTTCAATAAAATCACTGGATATATGGAAATGGAAAATTCAAGGAGTAAAATGGGCTTCAGTGGGAAACAGAATTAGATAGCCATTTCTACAGAAAATAAATTGTTGACGAGTTTCGGTAAAGATTAGAAGACAGATCCAATTTAGTATGACTACAGTGTGGGAAATTAGTTTTGTTCTGTGGTAAAGACTTAATACTTTCTTTCAAACCAATGTAACAGAAACAACAGAACTCAGTATGTGGATAGAGGACAGAAGAATGTGCATCTTAAGGAGCTCATCTGGTAGAGGACAGTGGGCATTTGCTCCCAGGGAATACATGCTTGAGGTTGAGTTAGACCAGGGTGATGAAAGAAGCCAAATAAGTCACATTAGCACAATCAACCAAACATGCAGAGGCATATATGAAAAACATATGACATAGAATGATAATACAGAAAGCTTCTAAATTCTATCACAACTTTTACCAGAAACTAGGAGACTAACATTGATAAGGTTGACGGGACTTCTGTGATTTTACACTGAGTAACCAAGAGGAGAATCAGGCCCCTACTGGTAGGGAACAATGTATTATCTAATCTATTATCTTCTGTAGTATCTTACTCCACAAATAGACCCATTGATTCCCATGGAAATTCCCATGGAATAAACCTGACATTTGCCACCACCACACTGATTGCTCTTCTTGTATATTATATCCCTTTCCCCTACACTTTGTCTATTTAGATTGTAAGCTCATTGGTGTAGGAACTGCTCACTATGTTTGTACAGTGCCTGGCACAATGGGGCCCCGATCTTGGTTGGTCCTTAGGCACTGCTGTAATAAATATGATAATAAATATTGTACCAAGCATGGTCAGACTCCAAGGTACTTGTATGTTGTATCCTCTTCTCTTAGCCTGTTGTTCTGTTTATTTAGTTGGAATCTTTTCCCAAGTAGATTTTCTGCTGGCTTCTACAAAATCATTTCTGCTGTTTTGGCTTACCACATTACTGAACATGCTCAGAAACTGTCACATCTAGAGTGCAAACTAACAATAGCCTGCTATCCAAGACCAAAACATTCTGGGTCTTCATGGTTTGATAGAGATCTCTTCCTCATCTGTACAGAATTAAAAGTCTTAACACTGTTCTAAAGCCTAGAAGACCAAAATATCATGGAGAACTTATATTGAACCAGAGTTTACTAGCTCTATGACATTCTCTCTCTAACATTAGGCACTTCATCAATCTTATTTAGTTCTCTAGAGCGAGGGTTTCCCCTCACACTTTGTTCCATAACAGATACAGAAAGAGCTTTTGATGATTAGCTAGAAATGCTAAACTCCTAAATCAAAGGCCATCAGCTTTGGGAAGGGGTTGCAGGAAAGGATTTTCATAAAATGTTTACTTCTCCAAGCTTCAGTCCCAGGACTAAAGAGTCTCATTTCTGGTTGGTTCTCCCTGGGTGGGAGAAATTGGCCTGTATTTTCCCTTCTGATTCCATTGACTGTTCAGCCACTATGACATTTTTACTACACATATAACACACACACAAATTATAGACTTTGATAATTACCTACAGACTGATGACAGCTATCTATGCTACTGGCCCTATATTCTTGCTAAATGTATATTACACCTCTACCTCAATATAACATGACCCAATATAACACGAATTCGGATATAACGCGGTAAAGCAGCGCTCCAGGGGGGACAGGGCTGTGCACTCCGGCGGATCAAAGCAAGTTCAATATAAAGCGGTTTCACCTATAACGCGAAAAGATTTTTTGGCTCCCAAGGACAGCGTTATATCAGGGTAGAAGAGTATTGCTAAATCTGTAATCAGACTAAGTTTAGTTTTCATAACTTGACATTAATTAGAGCTGCTCAAAAACCAGAAAAATTAGTTTGTGAAAGTTTTCAAACGTTCAAAGTTGTTTCTATTTTGAAGCCTTCAGAATGGATCTCATTTATTTCTCCATGATATATTTCATAATTTGTATTGCTTTCCTTTTAAAAAAAATCAAAATAGTTAGCCATTTTTCATTTACCCAAAACCAGGATTTTTGGTAAATGATCAGTGTCAATGATTTCAAAAGCTATTTTTATAAAAAAATAAAAACTTTGCAAGAAAATTGAAAGTTTAGATGACATTTTTTCAATAAAAGTTTGTTTTCTGAAAAAGGTCATTTTTTATTCCAAAAAGTTTTTACTCAAAATTTCAACCATCTATAATATTAACCTTTTGTACTGAGGACCTGATGGTGCAGCCCTTACACTGGTGAACACTTACACAAGTAACCCCACTGAAGTCACTGTACTACTGTATGGGTAATGATCACCACGGTGAGTAAGGGTTGCACAATTTGGCTCTGAATGCGTTAATGTAAAATCAATAATTAAATTAGCTTTCAAAAGTAAACATTTAAAATCACAAAATTTTACATTTTAAAGACTGCAGATTGTTGTAAAAATGTACCATAATCGAAAACCATTTCAAAAACATCTTGAAATATGAAGGAAGGAATATTTCTTCCAAGCAACAGAATTGTACACAAGGTGTGAATACTAAAGAAAAGCAGCTTGTCAAGTTAGTAGCACATAGAAGGTAACATCTAGTTTCCTTTGCCTCTAGAGTCACTCTTATAAAGGAACAAAATAGTACAAAATCTGAATTTTAAGAGTTACTTTCTCAATAAAGTCTAAGATTTCAACCAGAGGGGATTAGGGGTTTGTGGGGCCCTGGGCCATAGCAAGTGGGAGCCCCTTCTCACCCCTTCTGCCTGCAGTCCTGTCCCCGTCCCCCCACCCCACCCTCTGGCGCCCCTGCCGGAGAAATGGAGCTGGGGCAAGGCGGCTTGGCTTGCCCTGCCCTGCCCTGCCCCACGCCACCTTGCCCACCGTTCCTGCCGGGGAGTGGGGTTGGGGTGTGGAGGCTTGCCCTGCACCGCCTACCCAGAGCTTCTGCCAGGGAGCGGGGTCAGGACAAGGGGGCTTCCCCCACTTCCCAGCAGGTGCACCAGGCGGGCAGAACAGAGCAGGTCGGGGAACGGGCGCACCCATTTTTCTGGGGTCCTCTAATTGGCTGGGGCCCCTGTGCCTGGGCCTTGTTGGCCGAGTGGCTAATGTGCCACTGATTTCAACATGGCAATGTTGTTTACTGGAATTTCATGGGGAGTTGTAGTAGGCCTGGACACTATTATTTAAGTTGAAGTAAACCCAATAGATAGCCTATTTAATTAACATTAACAGATAAGCACAGCTTATGAAGAACAGCTTCATAGTGACGTCACAGCTATATCAAGGTGTCTCAGGGAATAGATGTGACAAATGAATTGCCAATTTTACTTGATACCCACAGTTTAAAAATTACTGTCAAAAGCAACACCAAATTCTAGCAACATGTCACTCAATTTCAATCTCTTTCCTCCATGTAAAGAGATAAGACTGTGTTTTGAAAATCAAGTAAATAAAAAGCAAGACAGACAAGTTGGTCTAAACTTCCTGCCCATAAACCTGAAATGAAAGTGCCCCAATATAGCTTAAATAAATTTCAAAAGGACAATGAATCAGGCTTCGCACCAGGACATGGCATGGAGGCTTATCTCAGTAGCATTGAATGATTTCCCTATGGCTATAGATAAGAGACCAAAGCACAAGGCTAATTTTGACCTCTGCACAGACCTCAGTACCACTGACAAGTTGCTGTGGACCTGCCTACTTGGAGTAGACTGTACAGCATTACAGTGGCTTCAATCACTTCTCTTTAGCATGATGATTGAGATGAGCCACTATTCCTCATCTCCAGTCTTAACATGTGGATGGTCATTGGGATCAATAATGTTTCTTTTACTATTCAATATCTATACAAGAACCTCTGGGAGTGGTGGATAAATACCACAGGCATTTTGTCAACAATATTCTGATGACACCCAGCTTTATACCTCTTCAGCAGATACAATCAATGCCATCGATAAGTGCTCAAATGCCTGAATGCAGTCAGGATCTGTATGAAGAGCAGCTGACTCAAAATGAACCCAAGCAGGACTGAACCATGCCCCCTTTTTTCAGAGGAGGACCACTGTGACTCATGCAGTCAAAACTTCCAGATTAGACTACTGTAACACTGTCCAGGAATTAAAATGGAAGAAACGTGGAAACTCCAGTTTGTATATAGAATTCAAGAGCCCACCTCCCTAGAGAAAGAGTTGAGAATGCATCACACCTATGCAGTACACCCTTCACTGGCTCCCAGTTCACATTTAGAGCCAATTTAAGGTGCTAGACTGAATTTTTAAAACATTAAATTGATTAGTGCCTACCTGACTCAGTGATCACCTCTGTTTGTGACCCAACAAGACAACTGTGCTTCTCTAACAGTGCCAGAGCCAACCATTTTCAGAGCACACAGCAAGACTCACACTTGTTCAAGTGTAGCATTCGAAAGGGAATGTCAGTGTTAATTTACCTGTGCCCTGTCCCTCTAAAGTTTGAACTCTGCTGAATGGAAAAAAGGAACACAGAGTGAGGAAAGCAAGGTGTGGTCCCAGGAAGGTGGTGGTTGTGTCCTGGTGAAGCTGAACTGGTGCAGGGCTTATGCAGGCTGAGGGTTTTCTTGTTTTTATATACATACAGTTTTAAAACCAACCCTAGACTGGGAGTGTAACATTTGGCAAGCCAGGCAAGAGACACCGAACTGCAGTGATCTGACCTCTCTGAGGGACAAACCTATAGAAGCTATAGCAGACTGGTCCAGGAAAAGCTGCCCCAAGGTAATGAAAACAGAAAAGTGATTTTGCATAAAGAAAGTTTTTGCTGGAAGCAGAGGGGAAAATGGAATATTTTGCGAGCACTGTGGCTGTGAAAGAGTTAGAGGAGATTCTCATGGAGGTAGGAGGGCTCTTATACCAGCTAAAAGGTGAACATTTAAGAAAAGTCTGTGACTCTGGGCATTTCTAGGGCAGATTGCAGTAAAAGTGCATCAAAAAGCCATTTGGTTTTAAACAAACATACAACAAGCCACTTACACAGTGAATCATTAGTGTTAAGATATAAGATCTTACAACTCATTTCTATAGCAAAAACTGAGAAGACTGACACCCCTAAAGTAGAGAATTCAAAAACAGTCTGCTGAAAAATTAAAGTTGCTTAAAATACAGTTTCAGAAAAGCATGAAGGAAATGAAAACCCAAAGCTCAGTAAAGGTCATCCATTCCAGAAAACAGAACCAATCTCAATTTTTTTTGAAAATAACAGAACAGATTGGCAACCACCTGCCTTCTCCCCCCAAAAGGACAGGTTATGTGATACTAGTTTGGCTCATTGGATTGAAGGTGGAATTTGAAAGGGACACACTGAGCAAGAGATCAGGGAAGCTGTAATCAAAGCAGGTTGCCCCTGGATATAACCTCAAGAGCTACTTGGAGGGGGAAAACTGATCTGAGCCTGTCAAAACTAAGGCACATGTTCAGGTCTTATTACCAGGAAGACGAAGTGGGTATTCACCCACGAAAGCTCATGCTCCAAAACGTCTGTTAGTCTATAAGGTGCCACAGGATTCTTTGCTGCTATTACCAGGAAAAAGATGCAACTGAATTTTATCAGCAGCTCAAGAGCAAGAAGAGTCACCTCAGGATTTCCTATTCAGAACTCTTGATCTAAGACAGAAAGCTTTATTTACATCACAAGAAGCTGACTCTGACCTAAGGTACGATCCTGTCCTTGAACACAGCATGTTCCTCCATTCAGTCCTGACAGAATAACAATATTCGAATAGTGATGCAACCTTATTTAAAAGATAGGTTATAGATGACACCTTATTTGAGAAGCTTAACACTGATGCAACTGATAAAGTAAAAACAGAACCCCACCCCACCGAAAACAGAAGATGGGAAGTGAAGCCCATGCCATGGCAGTAAAACATACCTCCATAGAAAACCCACTGTATACAGAGCAGAAACCATAAAATGAAGCAGCACCTCCTTGCTAGGAAAGACAAATCTCCAAAGGTAATCCACTGATGAATGAGCTAAGGGAACTAAAGGCATTTTTGATTAAATTGAAGATGTGAAAGCTAAAATTAACATCCTGAAGCAAGCTGTCCAGACACATGACAAAAGCTGTGATAATGAGAGGAGGAAGCCTTCAGACAGGCAAAGCCAGAGAAGAGGATACATTAGCTGCAGACAATCTGGCAGAGGCAGTACTTGTTACCACTTGTTTCAGATGTGGGAGCAGAGAACACTACTAGTCAGGATGCTATGTACAGAGACTCATTTGAGAAATTGGCCATCAGGGAAATGGCAGGGGATCATCCCTATAAGACCATGAGTGAGTGGCAGAACTTCAGAGTCCCAAACACAGTTTCAGTATCCGGCAGGAAAATCACAAGACAGCGGAGACAAAACTGAAAGCCCTGCATCTGATTTACCAGGAGTGATCTATATTTGACACCTGACCCCCATGCAGCAAACCCAAGTGGTTAATGTAGTTGGAAAGAGATATATGGCTTGGTATTTCCTCAATAAAGTAAAAACACAAGTGTTATGGGACACTGGGGCATAGATGTATATAGTCTTGAGTCCCAGGGACACACCTCAGAAAGCTTAAAAGTTATTAAAAATAGAAGATGGGCTTGATCTTAAAGCTACTAATGTAACTCAAAACCCTTACAAAGGATGGGCTGAAGTCCAGTTCCAAATAAGCAAAGATGATATTTTATAGAATCCTAGGACTGGAAGGGACCTCGAGAGGTCATCTAGTGCAGTCCTCTGCACTCATGGCAGGACTAAGTATTATCTAGACCAGTGGTTCTCAAACTTTTGTACTGGTGACCCCTTTCACACAGCAAGCCTCCAAGTGTGACCCCCCCTTTATAAATTAAAAACACTTTTTTTATATTTAACACTATTATAAATGTGGGAGGCAAAACGGTTTGGGGATGGAGGCTGACAGCTTGCAACCCCCCATGTAATAACCTTGTAACCCCCTGAGGGCTCATGACCCCCAATTTGAGAACCTCTGATCTAGACCATCCCTGACTGTCCATGGGCTGGTCAGTCCTCAAAAAACAGAGAACTTGATCACCGGCTACAATGTGATTGAGGAGCGAGTTAACACCACTGGTGCCATTTCATCTAATGAGGCTCTAGTGCCCAGCCTAATTAACAATATAAAATGAATATTTCCTCATATGGGCATGGCAACAGTGAAAGCTCTTGTAAAGTTTGTCAGAAATAACAATTCTGACAACTTGTGTATACTTGAAGTGGGAGGAAAGGGGTGTAATTAGTCATTTTTTCTATGGGGATAATGTAATACGTATTGGGCTCACATAGGCTTGGACACTGAAGTTTAACAGCAATATTTGAGCCAGATGCTGGATACATTAGTTAAAATACCTAAAGGATCATCTTGCTGGATACATATCCCTGTAAGTAACCCATCAAAACATGACATAACATTAAACTGTGCTGGGAAGTTTACAGCAAATTAAATCTAAAACTCCAGTAAACACTCAGCTGATAAAACCATCTCATGTAACATAAATGCAAAACAAAACAAAACAAAAACACCCACCATCACCAAATAGCCTCTAGGCAGAAAGGATAATCAAGATCTTTTTGAACCTGCAATGAACCTGAACCATTTGTCAGAAACGCAAAGAAAAATGGCCCAGCAGATGATTAAAAAAAGAAGTCCAAGGCTTTCTCCAGAGTTGGAGACATGGGAGAGATCCCTACTCTGCGAATGCATACCAAATTACACTACCAGTAACCCATACAGATGACTAAATTGTCCAAATGGGCTATTTTGTTGAAGAATGGAACTACCCGTACCATACATTTTCGGTGTTAAAAAAAACACAATTGTTTATAAGCATGTGGAACACATGAGCAACTGCTAATAAGTCAGATTAATGGACTGAATGTTACATATATGCTGTTAATACAAATGTCAGGATGACATTACATTTACAAGGGAAGAGTGTAGCTCTCAAGGGAATGTCAGGGTTAACTTACTTGGAGCACTGTTGAAGGGAAAAAGGTCACACCGTAGGAACGCAAGGTATGGTCCCAGGGGGGTTGTTTTGGTGTCCCAGTGAACCTGAGCTGGTGTGGGACTTACGCAGGCTGCATTTGTTTGGGTCATTTTATATTAAGTTTAATAAAACTTCAGTTTTATAGCCACCCCTGGACTGTGAATGCAACTCAAGCCCTACTTCAGTAACTGAATGTGGAGAACAAACAAACAAAAAAAACCCCAAAAATACTGCACTCAGCATAAGCAGCCAAACCTAGGGGAGATGATAAATCCATTAAGAGCATCTCAGTAAAATTCTTAATAACTATAATTAGCTCTTTGATATTACCATGACGGGAATTCTGCCTGAGCGAGTGCGCCTGAAGTGGGACCCAATCTATTCACATATCTCCCAAAAGTAGCACTGGCTAAAACAGACTGGACCCTTGGGACACTGGTGGAATTGTTGCCTTGAATGACAGGATCCAAGATGTAGCATTTACTGGTTCAGAGATGGATCAAGCAAGCAGAATCCAACCTGTAGTAGCCATGGCTAACAATGATTGTATTTGAATATCCCGGTGTGTTTTATTGTATGATCACAGAAATTAAAGATGAAAAAGATCTATGAAGTCACCAAGTCAATCTTGCTACTAGGGCAGCAATGTTCCTAACAGTGTAATCTGTCCAATTTTTCAATTATCCCTAGCAATAGGTTTTCTACCACTTCCACTGGGAAACAATCCCCCTCACTATGATATCTTTGTCAGGATCTTATCCTGGTGTTCAACTCAAATTGTCCTCCTTTTACTGTATAGTAGTAAAAAGGGGTGAATTTCAAAATGTTCAGTTCAGATAAACACTAGCAAGTCAAGAGCTGATCCAAGTTTATCTGAACTGAACCTCTGGTTTAGAAATCAGGCTGGAAGTTTCAGAGGAATGTGGCTTTCCTGAGAGGTTTCAAATCTGCCTGGGTTTTGGCTTTGACGAGAATACCATAGAGCAGCCTTCCTCCTGGTATTTGTGATTCCAGTTTCAGTAGAAGCCAGGAAGTACACAGGAACACAAAGAAAACTCTAACAAACTAGTTAACTAAACTTTTCTGAATTTTGGAAGAGGTTGATTTTATATTTTAGGAGAAGGTTTAGTTTGATTTTTATTTCTTCCAACTTGTTTTCCATATTTAGTGCCAAATGCTTCTTGGAGTTATATCAGTACAAGGGCATCAAGAGTAATGAAGTTGCCTTGGTGTAAGTGCAAGCAGAATTTGGCTCTTAATTTGCAGCTTCCTGTAGCTGGAATCTGAAACAAGGAAAATTCAACAGTGTACACGCCACTGCTAGGTTGTACACCACTGCCATCTTCAGTGCAAGACATGAATCTTTTTTAAGAGGGTCATTCAGCTGAAATGCATTGAACTAACTCATTTAAATATAATCAAATGGTTAAAATCTGACAGCAGAATGGAACAGATTTTTCCACTGTTTGCAATGTTAGAGAAATCAATAACATAGCTTTTCTGTGGTGTATGCATATTTTTAAAAAATATTTGGAGATTGAGAACCCATGCACAATAAATAGGAAAATTAAAATCTCATATTACACTGCCAAATGATGGGGTAATAGACACAACCATATTGTTCTGTAAAAAGCTGCTTTAAGAAGAGAAGTATGAATTGAAGCATTTAGTCAGTACTGTTTGAACAGATGGTGTGATTAACAACTAGCATGTTAGCCATCTCAAGAGCTTACATAAAAGTAAACAAATACAGTAAAAACATATCACTTTATTCCCCAAAAAGTACTTTTCATTCATTTATGATTTGAAAGTCTATATATTTACTGTAGGGCTATACAGGTTTGTAGGGAAAGCAGTTAGCAGTCAGGGAAGAGTGCATTTTCTGGAAATATAATGGTCAGATACTGCTCTTAGATGCATTCTTCTAATCCTCTGAATTTTAATTTTTCATTGGACCAACCAAACTAGTGCATTGGTTGTCGTGCATGCTGACCAAATAACAACATCTGAAATAAAGAGCTGGAGGAATATAAACCTCCAAGCAGTTATGGGGGAAATTACATTGCCTTGAGAAAGAACTTCAGATCTGTTCCATTTCCGATCAATATACATACCATATACCTGCATAACAGGTCTTATTTCTGCCATGTAAGGGCTGCTTTGACCTATTCTGTCAGGACAAAAGCCCTAAAGCCAGCCCAGACAGTCACTGGAGGGTTCTCTCTGTGTAGGGAAATCCTTAGGTGGCATCATCACCCTCTCTTCCAGCAGGAGGTAGGCATAGGAGGAGGGGCCAAGCTCAGACCTCTCTTAAGTCCCAACAAGTCTTGGCTGTGGATGGTGGTTGGTGTAAAGTGGAGCAATGCTTAGGCCCAGGCCCAGGATTTGGTGAGAGGGATACTGAGGGAGGTTCTGGCCTATTATTTTTGTTAGCAGTGAGTTGTACAGATGGTGTATCTGAGTTTTGTTTCCTGACCAATTATTATAAAATAAAAACATTTTTTAAGAGAAAGAAAAAGGGAGCTAGCAGCACTGTACAGGAGGAGAGACGTGGGGACTGAATTAGTTCTCCTCAGGAGCAGAAAGACTGGCATCATTACTCTAGTACAAATGTTCAAAGATATTTTTAAGTCCATTCTTCCACATGTTCAGCTTTGGGTTTTTTGTCTACTTCAGAGATACAAAGTCATTCCAAATAGATAGATGAAGGCAGGCACCAAATATATTTAGCTGCCATCGCTCCAAGTGTTTGCCAAGTGCTTTTCTTTTAATTCCAGTATGCCAAACATGCCAGTGTTTGTTTCTGATAACTTACCATCCACTAGAAATGGCTAAATGCTGGGGAAATGTCCTGTATTTACTCAAATGTAACAGGAAATTTATTTCAGCCATGGTTGCATATACCCCTTGTGCATTCACTTTTTGAGACTATTACAGCGATTCACCCAACTGATCACACAAATGGCATTTTACGCTAGCATATTCAGATATTCACACTAGAAGTGGTATATTCTCTTTTACTGGTAGAAGGACGAGGTTCACAAAATGCTTGGAAGTGCCTTGGAAAAGATGCAATTAGCTGAGCCAGACAAGGATCTGACTCATCCTTTAGAGCTAAGGCGCTTCACAGACTTGCAATTACACTGTGTCAATTGCCATATTGGTGACAAAATTACAGACTAGTAAATGCAACATTTATATGGATGGGACATTGTATGACACAGCACAGGGACAGGATTCATAGTGGATCACAAACTAAATATGAGTCAACAGTGTAACACTCTTGCAAAAAAGCAAACATCATTCTGGGATGCATTAGCAGGAATGGTGTAAGCAAGACACAAAAAGTGATTTTTCTGCTCTACTCCACACTGATTAGGCCTCAACTTGAGTAATATGTGCAGTTCTGGGTGCCACATTTCAGGAAAGATGTGGACAAATTGGAGACAGTCCAGAGAAAAGCAACAAATATGATTAAAGGTCTAGAAAACAAGGCTGTTACAAGGAGGAGGGAGAAACATGACCTATGAGGGGAGATTGAAAAAAATTGGGTTTGTTTAGTCTGGAGAAGAGAAGACTGAGAGGGGACATTATATTCCTCCAGCTCTTTATTTTCAAGTACATAAAAGGCTGTTACAAGGAGGAGGGAGAAAAAAAATTTCTCCTTAACCTCTGAGGATAGGACAAGAAACAACGGGCTTAAATTGCAGCAAGGGAGGTGTAGGTTATACATTAAGAAAAACTTCCTGTCAGGGTGGTTAAGCACTAGAATAAAATTGCCTAGAGAGCTTGTGGAATCTCCATCACTGGAGATTTTTAAGAGCAGGTTAGACAAATACCTGCCAGGGATGGTCTAGAAAATACTTAGTCCTGCCATGAGTGCAGGGGACTGGACAAGATGACGTCTCAAGGTCCCCTCCAGTCCTACAATTCTATGCTTTTATACAGAAGAAAAGTGTGCAGCCTTGCAATTAAAAAAAAAAGATTAAAAGCTTGACAAACCATTAAGAACAGGAGGGAGATAATAGAAAAGTAGGCTATGTAGACCCAGACAGAAAAGTCTGGGAACATACAGAGCCAAGTGATGATCTTAGTGACAGGACTAGTGATGATCTTAGTGACAGGACTCTCCAGGTCCCTTCCAGTCCTAAGATTCTGTGATTCTACATTTCCAAAAACCCTTAGCAGAGTCCTGGCACAATTAAACAAGGCAGACAAAGATTAGATGGTACACTCTGAATCTAAACTATGCATGAAAATACAACTGAGTGAGTATATGGTGAGAAAATTTAAACCATCCAGCCAGTAAATCTTAGAGCAGCCTATTTCCCTCCCTCAGGAATGATGACTTGAGCAAGACTATCTGGATCCA
Organism: Mauremys reevesii; assembly: GCF_016161935.1. NCBI lineage: Eukaryota > Metazoa > Chordata > Testudines > Geoemydidae > Mauremys > Mauremys reevesii. The sequence goes on along the minus strand of NC_052633.1, from coordinate 45,522,862 downwards.
AAAAGAAAAGGTTAAAACTTTCTAAATTCCCTTAAGCATGCTGATCTGCTGCCTCCTCTTAAAGTACTACTTCTCCGTGAGAGATTCAACCCCCCAGGAGCTTCTTCAAACCACTTTCTTTGATTAAATAATTTACATTCATCTACTCAGAGAACAGATAATTCCATTTGATTTATGTAGTTAATCCCAACAATAATCTAGAAGATCTAGTACCAAATTGTAACAGTGAACTGTTGACAATCAATCCAGATCACAAATAGATCTGAGGAAATCATGACCAGCAAGTAGCATTCCATGAGCAGAAAGAGAGGCTAGACTGAGTTAAACTCACAGAGAATAAATTTGTTCAGTTGTTCTAATATTTACTACAGTAATTGGCAGCGGAGTGCAAGGATAATCCCAGAGATATTTGTAAGAGCAGCACCATTTATATTTATAGTGTCTGACTTTGTGTCCAATTCTGATCATGTGGATACTATTGTATGTGTTCAGGTGGAAAAAACTAAAAGTGATTCATTTAAAACTCTCTACTTCATCAGTTTGAACAGCCAGTCCTCATCATTTGTGTCTGTAATATTAGCCAAAAGATCTGTCCCAGAAGTAAAAGGCTGTGTAGTTTACTCCACCCCGTGCTACAAACTTTTCAGTGGAGAACAGCAAACACCAATGTATGAGGCAGGGTCTGGCTCAGGTTTTCTGGGATCTGACTATTTGCAGGTATTTTCGTCAAACAAGTGGATGGGTGGAGGGCATGGATCAGTGTTCACATTGCACTCCCTGTCAGTACCCAGCCCAAGATGGGGAAGCTAATGATACAACCAGTGGACCAAATTCGGTGATGTATCCCGGTCAAGTGCCACCTGAGGCACACTGCACATATGCTAAGAAGTGGATTGGTGAATCAGCTCCATTTTAAAATTTACTTATTACTTTGACGGAAATGAGAGAGAGAGAGGGTTTATTTTAGAATAGTTAAATAAGGAGAATGAGGAATATCCTCTCAAGGGGTGCAGTGAGTTCTACTTTTTGATCAAGAATGCATTCAGGCATGCACCAGGTAGACTCCAACTCCAAACTAAGAATGGGTGAAGCACTGGACATGAGCAAGACCAGAATCCCTGTTATATTACTACCATTGTTAAAACAGAAGAAGCCACAGGCAAGATCTTTGGAGGTTATTTAAACATTAACCCGGCCATCACAGCTGGCTCTGAATAGTCTCAGCTGTGTGTAACTTCAGATACTCTACTTGGAGCACGGCCGTAGCATGTGCTGATATCTGTTTAATAGTGCTGTTGATAACCAACACCAACATTTAGAAGTTACGCTAGAAATAATCCTGCTCCCACCTTCAGTCTTCTCCCAAGTTACCACAGTATATTGCAAGGAAGAGAGAATTATTTGCCTGTTGATCATGCTGACCCATATTGTCTCATTTCCCTGTGATCCCCTGTCTGTCTCATCTGTCTTTTATCTTATTCTTAGTTTATAAGCTATTTGAGGTAGGGACTGTCCTGTTGTTTTGTGTCTGTACAATGTCTAGCACAATGGGGTCCATGACTAGGGCCCTTCGGCCCTTCAAAATAATAATTTAACAAAATTCATAAATCTAGGCTCTTATCCAAAAGTTGAGTGACATGGATAGAATCACCAAGAAGGGAATCTGAAAACAGTGTGCAAAGGAGATGGAGGAGCTTGCTGGTTTGTAAAATGGTTTTATGGCACGGTTAGACATTGATTACATTGTTTAGGGAAACAGAGTTTGTGCCAGAATAGGGCTAATGGTGGTAAAGCAATTATTGCTAAATAGTGCTAAGAATTTCTTGAAGGTTGTGCAGGCAATATTTGCTGCTGGCTTTTTTATTTCAGTATAGACTCTTACTACTCTACAACAAAAAAGCAGCCAACCAGAGCTCCGAGTGCCCTTTTTAAAAGTACACTAGTAAATAAATAAACTGACCCATCAACCACCCCCATGATCAGGTAAAGCAAAAAATGCAGTTGTTGCTGCTTTATCTATGTTAATGCTGCTGACTCCCCAGAGCCTCATCCCACCACTACTCAGTCTTATCCATCAAGTCTTTCTCTAGGGCCTAACGAGAAAAGATAAACCCTGCAGAACACCCTGAAGGAAAATAAACTCCAAGGGGTGTGTGTGAGGGGGAGTGCAAGTTCCAAATCTGCAGGGCCCCAACGGAAAACACCCTCCAGCTACCCCTTCTACTAGCACAGAGAATCCAGCTCAGGTGCCTCCACTGATCACAACTGTAGCAGTATGTCAGGGACAGAGGCAGGTCCCAGGCCATTGATGACTTTATAGGTCAAAACCACCTTAAGATCAGGCTGGAAACTGATAGCGAGTGCAAGTCATACAGCACAGGTTTAACGGGGAGTCATGCATGGGACCAAGATGTATTGCTTGTATTGTGGTAGTGTGTAGGAGCCCCAGGTCTAGGCACTGTACAAACACACACAAGTTCAGGTCTTTTTTTCAGTATAACTGTTCCTGAATGGTAGAAACATCCGGATTTTGCATTATCTGGCCCCATAGTAACTCCTGGAGGCTTTTAAAAAGTGGGTGAAAGAACAACACAGACACTAGGTATTTGGCTTATTCAACTGAACCAGAGTACTGCTATTTTGGACTTTATATGGTTCCTGAGGAACTTGACTCCACAGTCCAATTTCACAGTGTACAGTTCTAGTGCATGTTGAATGGTCACCTGGGGTTGGATCACTGTTTCTGAGAAGCAGCAGGAAATGTCACAAAGCAGCCTGAGCTTTTGATTAATTTAGAAAATGGTAAATAAAACTGCATGCCAAGAAGAAACCAAAATAGGATCACCAAGATAGGCGACTATTATTATTGAGCTTGGGGAGAATAAGCACTGAAATAAATGGTCTTCTAGTCAGGGGCAGCTCCAGGTACCAGCGCAGCAAGTGCGTGCCTGGGGCGGCAAGCTGGGGGCGGGCGGCCTGCCGGGTGTCGTGAGGCCGGCAGTCAGGGAGTCTTTGGCGGTGTTTCTGCAGCTTTGGCAGCGGGTATGCCGAAGGCGCGGGACTGGTAGATCACCCGCAGAAACACCACCGAAGCCGCGGGACCAGTGGACCTCCCGCGGAAATGCTGCCGAAGTCTCCCTGACTGCCATGCTTGGGGCTGCAAAAACATAGAGCCGCCCCTGCTTCTAGTGGCCTGAGGGGGAAATGTAGCATTGAATTTAGGCTAACTCTAGGGGGTTAAATATGTTAAATAAGTTAGCTCCTTATAGAATACAGGGGGTATCATGTCATGCAGGCAGTCTCCTAACCAAACCAGCCTTGTACAACAAAAGAGAAGCAGGGAAGTTGTGAGCAAACCTCTTGTTTTTATTCATTTCTTCAGCAAGACACATTAGTGTTCAGACAAAAAGGGAAGATAATTGCCGAGAATTCTATGGGTCATCTGACAAACTGCTTTCTAGTTTATTGATTTGCTGACGCAGACAGAACGTAATAAATCAATGAACAGCTTCATTTAGAAAGCTGGGATTAATGCTAGGAGTCTGAGGAGGAGCGTAAGACATCAGAGAAAAATCAGGAGCTGAAATGGCTGCTTGGCACACCACAAGTCACACAGTGCACTCCCTGGGTGCAGCAGCCACTCCAGCCAGCTCTGCAGGCCAGTGAAGGTGGAAGAGGGCAGACCATAGTCCTACCCCAGGCCCTTTGCAATCCTGGGGGCTCCCGAAGAAAGCACACTATGCTGGCCAGAGTGCAGAGTGTAAGTTTGTCCCTGGTCCTTGTGCAGACTGTATGAGTGGAGAGGAGAGAGAAGGGAAGCTTCCTTGCGCACTCTCCACCATCCCTCATGCACCCATACTGGGGTCAGATTGTCCCTGCCCATGAGTAAACAAGGCTCCCCTTGTTTTAATCCTCTGGGCTCTATTCACTCCTCACTTGTGCTGTACAAGAGGGCTTTTCAGCTAGCTGAATCAAGAAAGCCCCACATGTGGGCCTTCTTTGTAATTGTGATCGGCTGAGCTGGCAGTGCCACCTATTAAGATTGCCCAACATTTCCCATTATAAACCCTTGTTTTCAATTGCTTATAACTTTGGCAAATTGTAACCGTTTGGGTTGAAGTTTTCCATACCAAATGCCTGCCTCGGGCTGATTTATTTATTTAAATTTCAGCCAATTTTCACCATTTCTGAGAATGAGGTAACCAGGTCAGGGGAAAATATGTTGTTCAAATAAAATCTTGAACTGTTATGCTGAAAAGCTCTAGTGTCCCCATGTTTTGAAGCAGGGATTTGAAACTTGGCAAGGGACCTTTGTGTGAGGGATGTGCCTTTTGGTATTCCAGTGAAAATCTGCCCTAAAGTTGGCCAAGTTATAAGCCTTTGAAAAAATCTCAATTCACACATGCTCGGTAGAGACTTGTTAGAGCACTGCAGGTAAAATCACAGAAGTTTCTGTCTGTGCTGAGCATGCTCCAGCCCCAGCAGGCGACTGGACTGTGCATGCACTACCCCCGGAGCAACTGAGCCCAAGGCTACATGGGCTCAGCAGGACTTCCCCTGAAATTGCAGCTCCTGGCAGGCACCAGAGCAGAGAGCAGAGAGATCTTCTCATGTGCTGTCAATGACCTCCCCTGCTGGTGCACAGACAACAAAGAAGAGGAGTATGCTTAACCTCAAATGCAGAGGAGAGAAGAGCTGGACAGTACCATCCTTCTCCATCACTGCAAGTTAGCATACATTCACATGAACTTTAACAAGAAACAATAAGAAAAGTACTGTGGCAACAGGACAATTCATTGTCAGCATAGTCTAGATATTGGAAGAGAGGACTGGAAGTTAAGATTTGTTCTATTTCCAGCTCTACCACTGCTTCGCCCTGGGCTCATCACTTCAACTCTCTGTGTCTCAGTTTCCTTCATCTGTAAATGGGGAAACAATACACACATTTGTAAGATGTTTTTGAGATCCTCACATGAATGTCATTATGTAAGTGCAATGTATATATCAAGTATAGCAAAGCAGCATTTCTCAACTTTTTCCGTCCCAGGAGGAACTATGGTGTCTTGCCACAATCAAAAATCCCTGCAGTTCTTTGCTGCCACCACAAATAGTCCTAACTGACACACTTGTTGGTACCTCAGCAAAGAGGCTAATAAGTAACAAATATGGAGCCATGACCTCATCCATAGCGGTGGAGGGTCTTGGAAAGCTGAAGAGCAATGGTGAGACTTTATTTGGAATATGCACTACTACTACTACTTACTGTGAAGTAGCACTTAGGTCTCAGTTCAGGAATGCACTTAAGCACATACTTAAATCCTCTGCTGAACAGGGATGGATTTAAGTACTTTACTGAACAGGGATAAATTCACCTTACATTTTTAGAGGTGTCATTTGACTAACAAGCATTGTTTTAAAAGGGAAAATTGAGCAATGTCTATTTTTAAGTATTATTTCAGGTTAAATAAGAGAAAATGTTTCATAGCTAAAGAATTGCCTTCAGTTTGGATTGGGAACTGTGATTTGCTTGGGTCATTTTGATTAGGGAGAAAATTCTCCCAACTCACCTCTCCCCCCAAAAAAATCTTTAAAGATGGATGCACTTGAAAAAAAAAACCCAACAACATCGTTTAAAAATGCAACTGCCTTGGGAAAACCTGAAGTCAGAACAAGTTCTATTGCTTGTAATGAGAGAGGATTTCATTTTCATAGCATAGAGAAATGTCATCGTTAACCATCCCTTTTGTGCTAGGCTTCTAATGTGCAAGACCTTTACTTCACACCATGAGACAGTGCTGATTCAACAGTTTCTATATGCATAAATTTTCACTTAAAAGCTGTGCAGAATATGAGTCTACTGGGCCACAGCTTCTTACTGAAATCAGATACAGAATTTATAATCTAACAGATCAGTTATAGGCTGCCCCCTAGTGTAAATTCTTTACCCACAATATGAGTCCTCAGACTCAGTCATTAAAGCTCCCTTTACCAGCTGTCTTCTGAAGTAGCTCAGAATTCAACTCATTTTCTCTGTTTGCTTAGAGTTATTAATTCCAAGTTTCTTTTCACTGTCTGACCATAAACATGTTACATTCTTCCAAAAGAATTGCAAGACACCCCACAAAACATTGGGGATGTCTCAACTCTTTGATTTCAGCTGCGAACCCGAGTATTTCCCCCATCCACTCTCCCCCATTTCTAACTCATCAAGCTTAAAAAGTTAAAATCATTTGTTATATTAAAGATAAAATCCATAACAAGCCATCAAAGCAAACTCATGATCCTGTCACTGTAACTTTGATTCTCCTCTTCACCACTAGCTCCTTTGGAAAATGACGAGACACAAGAAGACAAAAATGTGACACTTGCTCTCCTGGTTAGGGCCAGGAAATCTGACTCTGCTCTCACTAATACCAGTGTAAATTAGAAATGACTTCAGTAAATGAACTGATGTCTCATCAGTGTGAAACAGGTGGGAGATCAGAATCTGACCCAGAGTCATTTACAGCATTCCCAAAGTATGCTAGACTTTAAATTATGCATAATTCTAATATTAATTCAAAAAGAGCTGATCGCTATACCATGGTAAAAACCACACCATATGCAGTTCTCAATGAGCATGTTAGCATTCCATATTGTTCCTGAAACTCTGTCATAATCTGAGACTGATAGGTAGTGCTATGGGAACAGGTTATGTCAACTGACATTATTTGGAGTCTTATTTTATTTCCATGAATGGTCCATGTCAAGATAAAAATCAATAGGACCAATCCTGCAGTCTTTGCTGCAGCAAAACTCCCGTTGAGCTCAATATTTCTCTCACTCACTAGATGTTAACAACCAAAATGTTGCTACACACTCATTTGCATGTGCATTAATGGGATTGCACTGCAAGTATTTGTGAGGACAAATGGCATCTGTGTCTAACTTTTTTTAAAATTGTGCAAGAAAACACACTCCCACTCCTTTCTGTTACTTCAAGACAAGTTCCCTGCCCTGTAAATGCCACAGGGCAGGGATCAAAATTCTCTTTTTAAGATGCACATCAATGGCATTCTACAAATAGCATTTTAATGATTACTAGCAGGCTGCATTGGAGAGTCACTGGTAACTGAAGGGCTCATTTCCTGGAGGTGACAGATGTGCAGGGTGCTTCTTAGTTCACTGATTTTTCTCTTGCATCTTAGGAATGCCTTCCATTTACATGTGACCCAACAACATATGGCAAAATCCTCCTTCTCGAACTTTAGTGGAACTTGCAGAAAAAAGTGAAGGGTAAGTGCCACTCCAAACTTACTGCTGAATGTAGCTGATGGGGAATTTCAACTCCCCATCTCCCTTGAAGAATTGTCCAGTACTGTACACACATACACACACGACAGACCCTGCCCAAAAAAGCATACAGTTCAATTTTAAGACAAGAGACAATGGATGGTACAATAGATGGGGGGAATACAAGATAACAGTGAGATGAATGCAATAAACAGCATTCATAGCACATAAGAGAAGCAGCATTTATTCTCCATCTCATTTCCAAACTCAGATGTGACACCACTACCTTAGCTAAACCTCTTAATCCCTCTGCCTTTGCTCATCTCTGTAATTGTATTACAGTACAACTGTACCATCAGTAAAGCATTTTAGAATAAAGTTAGGGTTGCCACCTCTGAGGTATTAAAAAACCAGGAAATTCAGGATGATTCTAAGACCACAAAACTGAATAGCTGGCAGTATTACTGATTACGCTCACAAATTTCCCAGGACAGCTACCTCAAAAAAAGGGATGATCCTGGGAAAACCTGGGCAGGTAGAAACCCTAAATACATTTTGTATAAAAGACTATAGACAATGAAGTTGTGTTGCATTAGTCTGAAGTACTATATACATAAGCCAACTATTATTAAAGCACTGCTCCATTCTTAGACCCTGAATCTGAATTTAGCTCCACTTGAAGTCACTGTATAAAGTGCATTGTAGGCTTGGGGCCTTAGTCAGGAAGCTGAAAATTTTGGTTTTTCATCCTTCCCTCGAAACACCACATTACTGATTTCAAGAGCACATTTTACCTCTCCTGACTCCATCAGCTGGAAGGGAGATGGAACAGACATTCAGCTTTGGCTGCTGTTGATGCTTCAGATTCCCTCATATAGTAGCAGCCAAAAAAGGTGCAGTGAAAGAAATTTCATCTATGTATTCTCCAAGCATGAAATTCACTACTGTGCAGAGAAACCACACAAATTCCACTTCACCACTTTAGTAATCTACGGTTTAGGCTGAATTTCACCACTGGCATTTATACCGAAGTGCTAGCTGTGAATCCTGCATGTCATCTTATCCTTAATCATCTGCAGGCATGGGATTATAATGCTTCACCCTTACCAACATTTGCTCATGACAGATTTTTTGGTAATAGCGATCATCACACTCTGCTGAGAAGTATTATTAGTAGGTATTTGATGTATTCAATCATTCATGAAGAAAAAAACTCACATCCAAAACAAACTAGGTTTTCTATATTACCCCTTAATCTCTCTCATTGATACAGACAGGAAGCAGATATATTTTAACCATCAAAAAGCTCCAATGTCAAAGCACAGCTCAACTGCAAAGATAAAGTTGGTGGCTACACAATTGCTTTTGGACTGCTGTTTTTGAAGTTGGCTTGTCCACTGTGTCATTTCTATAATGTATTTAATTATAAAGACGTTGCCATTATAGCCAGGAAATATACTCCATATTGAACAATTTGAACACAACAAAGAGGCTATTTCATTATCTTTTGAAACAGAGAGTCTAATAGATGACTAACTGCATTAGCTTTTTTTTGGTCATAGACATGATATATAGATCAGATACTTTTTTGGTTGTGCATTACAGCTCGTTAGGCACTTCAGTGATCTAAAAATATATTTTTTGTAGCAGCTGTTATATTTTACATATTTTTAAAAAGAATTGTGTGTGTGTAAGTAACATAGTCAAATGAAAAACATATGTCCATGGCTAATAGTATACGAAAAGAGCACTATGTATATCACCGAGAAATGAATAACATAAGCTTTGGTTATTGGCTTAAATTAATACTTTGCAATCATTCTCCCCTCCCCCAAAAAGGTGTGAATTCTGAGGGAGGGGGCATACTGCTGGGAATGGTGCCCTCTCTCATCTTAAAATGTGTGAGAATCCAAACAGTTTATTTATATGCAGCATCTTGTATTGATTACATTTTGCTACATACTGTACGATTCAATAGGATTCTGAAATATATTTTCAAAGATCTCACAGTTTGTAGTGGGTGAGCCTCCAAAGGTTTGGTTCATATAGTAGTAAAGTTTAACACCTATCTTGTGCTTTACTTCTTGAGAGTGTCATAGAAATGTTTAATAGCACATACAAATGTGTACACGCAGCAAATGGGTCTCTTCCCTGAGGACCTTACAATCCAAGGGTCTAATCCTGCAAAGATTTTAATATATGTGTTGTGAGTAGTCCCACTGATTTTGCAGATTGGGAGATAAGTGATGAACTAAATGGACAAATGGATATCATATATATACACAGGATTGAAGAAGGGAAAGGATGATTTTGCATTATAAAAAGACTGTATGGAAACCCTTTTTACTCGTTTTAATGGTTCATATTTGTGGCTTTGGCACTATTTGTGTGCAGATTCACTTTTTTTATAAGTGACGATATAAAAATAACTTTTTTAGGCATGATACAGATGAGGAAAGGGTGATAGCTTTGGGATACATTTGGAAACTACATTTCAGTCATAAAAGACAGCAAGAAAGATGACATGAAAACCTTGTGGAAGAAGGTGACAAATGGAGTAAATACACTGGTATCACTGGCTGAACGGTGTAGGGAGGAATGCCAGAAGGAAACTAAGCCTGAGATGGAGGTGTGGGTTCCATGACATTTGGTACTCTTTGCTATGTGGTGGGGGCACCCTAGTTCTCTAAACTGTCCCCAATTTCCAACCCAAATTCCTTGGGGTGGAGAATGCCACTTGCCTCTCACTAGGCCTAAGCCTCTTGGTTCTCTTCCACAACCTTTCAAGAAGCAGAGGCAAAGGCTCTTAAGCAAAGTAAGCAGTCATGGGAAAAGAGAGAAGGTCCTCTCCTGAATCAGTAACTGGTAAAAAGACAGGAAACAAAGGGTAGGAATAAATGGTCAGTTTTCAGAATGGAGAGAGGTAAATATCAAGGTCCCCTTGAGATCTGTGCTGTTCAACATATTCATAAGTGATCTGGAAAAAGGGGTAAACAGTGAGGCAGCAAAGTTTGCTGATAATACTAAATTACTCAGGATAGTTAAGTCCAAAGCAGACTGAGAAGAGTTACAAAGGGATCTCACAAAACTTGGTAGGCAACAAAATGGCAGATGAAATTCAGTGTTGACATAAGCAAAGTAATGCACATAGAAAACATAATCCCAGCTATACATACAAAATGATGGGGTCTAAATTAGCTGTTACCACTCAAGAGAGAAATCTTGGAGTCATTGTGGATAGTTCTCTGAAAAACCATCCGCTCAATGTGCAGTGGTAGTCAAAAAAACTAACAATGTTAGGAACTATTAAGAAAGGGATAGATAATAAGACAGAAAAGACCATAATGTCTCTGCATAAATCTCCTGTATGCCCACACCTTGAATACTGTATGCATATCTGGTCAGCCCCATCTCAAAAAAGATATGTTGGAATTAGAACAGAGATGGGCAACAAGAATGATTAGGGATCTGGAACAGTTTCCATCTGAGGAAAGAGTAAAAAGACTGGGACTGCTGAGCTTGGAAACAAGACAATTGATGGGGGATATGATAGAGATCGATAAAATCAGGAATGGTGTGGAGACATACCCCTTCACATAACACAAGAATGGTAAGCAGGGGTCACCTAGTGACATTAATAGGCAAACAACAAACATAAACATTAAAACACAAACATAAGGAAGTTCTACTTCACACAAGGCACAATCAACCTGTGGAACCTGTTGCCAGGGAATTTTCTGGAGGGCTATTAGCCAAGCTGGTCAGGGATGCAACCCCGCACTCTGGGTGTCCCTCAACATCTGCCTACCAGAAGCTGGGACTGGATGGCAGGGGATGGATCACTCAATAATTGCCCTGTTCTGTTCACTCCTTCTAAAGCTTCTGGCACCGATCACTGTTGAAGACAGGATATTGGTTAGATAGATCATTGGTCTGACCCAGTATGACTGTTCTTATGTTCAGAGATTTACCAAGAAATAAATGCTGCACTGAGTGATACAGAAATGACTATCTGATCCCTAGCTGGAAGAGAAAAAACTATAATCATTAAAAGGGACCATTAAGGGTCTCCCCTGAGAAGTCACATGTATAACCCCAGCAATAATAGTGAACAGAGCTCCCATTTACACAACAGAATAACCCTAAATTAACTCACAAATAGTCTAAACTGCCCCATGCCTCAGTCCCTAAATAGGGTACCTCTTTCCTTTGCCCTGGTCACTGATGCTTGGCTGTGGTCTGAGCTCAGAGTGGAGGGTCTATTCCTGTAATCAGCAAGCTGCTCAGGGCTTCTTCTGCCATGCTTGGTGCTCTCTGCCAGGCTGGCTATGGCCAGCACGTCTGGGTTCAAACAGCATTTGGCCCTGCAACAGCATCTGCAGCAACATGCACTCCCCACTCACCATGTGGCCGCCAGGCAGCCCTTCCCCCACACCAACCAGCTGTCTGTAGCCAGATCCTGGTCTCCACTGGGCCGGACTGAGCAACCCTTTGGGAGCAGCATTCCCCTCTTCCAGTGGGAAGTGGGCAGGCAGAAAAATGTGGGGTGGGATTTCTCTGCTAGTTTAATTTCTAGCCAAGTACAGCACCCCTGCAAGGGCCTGCTTCCTGATCATCCAGAGCTCACTCTTTCACACTGTTGATTTACAGGAATCTCCCCCAGGCAGCACTCCTTGTAAATGAAATTCCTTTACATTTCCAGCCCCGTCCCCCGAGGCCAGCTCCTGTATAGAGTAGGGGAATCAGTTACTTGGCCAGTCCCTGGTGCAGTGTAAGTGCTGCTAATAGACTGAAGACACAGAGACGCTTCCTACCTCTCTCTCTATAAGTGGATATAGTGACTAGTGCCTATATCTGGTACACAGTTCAGAAAACGAACAGTTAATACCATTAGCAATTAACTTGTCATAATTAGGCTTAGCAGGTAATGCCTCATTAAGATGAATGGTGAAATTCACATCTCTTTTGGTGGTGTTTCAGATTCTGTAGATGCAGACTCACCATGATAATTACATTTCAATATTTCTTTCCATTTCTTTGATATTAAAGACTGGAATTTCATACACCATCTTCTGCTTCATTTTGTATCTGTTTGACCACAGTAATTTATCTTTATTTTTCTAAGTCCTGCTGATAGTGTATTTGTTCTACCAAAGATATGTCACCCGCATTCCCAGTTCTTCACTGCTTCAGATTTAGAATTTCAACCTATAAATGATATTTCTGAACTGTAGATTGTAGGCTTATTGGGGCATGCATTGTATGTCCTATGTTTGCAAGCACACTGAAGATAATCTTAGTTGCTATGTATGTTCCTTAACATTTAACTGGACAGTCTATATAATCCAGGAATTCTCTCTCTTGATTTGCTGTTTGTGTTTCTTTGTCAGAAATACCAAGGTCCTAGATTTCATGGTATGAATTTAATTTTAAAATGAGGGTATATATTATATATTTATTAGACAATCATCCTCCTTTGTAATTTTTGTAGTAATAGTTACATCTTTGTCACCTCTCACTTGTGGCACATGACTCCCAACCGCAACGCATCTCTACTTCCTTTCTACTGATTTCAGGAGCAGTTTCATCGCTGCTGAAAAGAAAACTGACTTTCATAACGTGATAGCAGGTGGAAAGGGAACTATTTTCCTACTCACTAGTCTATTGTAAACTTCATGAAGATTGCTTTTTTAAAATCTTTTACCATCTGCTCTGTACTGCCTAGTACTTGATATCTTGTTAGGGTTTCTTGAACTAATTTTTGCAGCCTAGGCCTATTTGCATTTCCCAAACTGAGCCAAAAGACAATTAGATAGAAGACAATTTGAGTCCCAGTCCCTCCCTACTGTGTTGGGAATGTCAAGCTTAAGTATTCCAGGTAACCAATGTGGCTTTGGTCCCATCCATTCTCAGCAAATGTAGCTCTGACTGTGCTGAACAAATCATTTTGTAAAAACAGATTTCTACTACACATAAAAATGATCATGTAAAACTTGATTAACACCTAAACCCTAAGTCATAGATTATGTGTGAATAGTTCTCTTAGCTTCGAAACCATGAGAACTCAGATTTCTCTTCCATACAGCCAAATTTCCCTTCTATAGAACCAAAATATTGCAACCCCACTGATCTACTGAGTCCTGTTTAGTTGGCGGTGTTGTCTTTTCCTCTCTACTATTCATCGAAAACCTTTGTCCACACAGGTTGATTATATTAATCATTGACATGCAGGATGTGGGATATCTATTTCCCCCCTACTCAAATGCACGTACACAATATTATAGTATTTTTCATCTCAGAATGCTTTGCAAACTATGTAATGTACCTCTCACACCAGCAAAATACCTTTGGAGTAGAGAGAGGCAGCCAACAAAACTTGTAGGACATTTTCCACCAGTGGGGAAGAATAGAAGTTTTCTTGAGAAAGGTGCCATGGGATCTCTACTGGCTGCACAGAGCAGAAGGGAATCAGCCAGGAAGTGTCTCACAAATGACCGCTACACAGTGCATTACATGGTATGCTCTTTACTGTTTTTTGGATGAAGGGTTGCAACAGTTATGCTAGGATTTGAATCGGTGGTTCCAAGGAATCTTAAGGGCCCTATAGCTTCAGTTATATGAACAGAACACAGTCAGTTTAATGATATTGGGCCAGAGTCTGATACAATTCAGCATGAGTAAGAGTATCTTACTCTACATACAGTCCCGCTGAAGTCAATTGGGCAGATTCTCTGCCCCATCTGAACTTTGTTTGCATGCAGTTGGGAGGGAGGGACCATCAGAAAGTCATTTGTGACCCCTGATTCTGCATTGCACAACACGCATAAATTAGATCTGTGTGGCTGAGAACTTACACCTCCGGAGAAGGGGCATGCAGAGCTCCCCTGGCATACCCTAATACACCCGCCCCCCTTCCCTTACACTGGGGGTTTGGAGAGCAGCTTGTTCAGGAACCAGCTCCTCCAGTGGGGAAATTGCCTGCACTGCATGAATTCTCCACTGGCTGTTTCTGGCCAGTTTAAGTCCACTTTGTGTTGTACTCTGTATACTGTGCACAATCAGGCCCATTGTAAATAAACACCTGTTCTTACCATCTTACCAACACCACCTTGTGTTATTAACACTAGGGAGGGTTTTAACATCCACATTTACTTTTTACTCTTTCTGGTAACTGTTGAACTTTTCTGTTGGTTTCAAGTTTTAGAAGAGTTTGATTTTGCAAAACCAAAACACTGGGGCAAATCTGAGTGACTGCATTTCCAGTGGTTTAGTCATGTCTTTTGTTTGTTTTAAAACAATTTGTCCCTGTTCACCCTGGCTAGGAAAATCCGGTTAAAATAGTATTTAACTTGACATAAAGGTACATGATCAGATTCCTACCACATGTAGCAGTATTGTTATGCTGGACCGTATTGGTAGCTGCCAGCAAGCATTGCTTTGATCTATGGGCAATCACAGATTTAACTGATGTTGATGGGCATGCTGGCCACTCATGGGTCTGGCTAAATGGAACAAGCAATTAAGCTCCTTTATGGAGTAATATAGCTGAAATAACAGAAGCCACCACCCAAATTACTTCCCACATGGAAGGCCCGAACCAGAACTAACTCAGGTAGAATAAAAAGGATTTCCCTGGGAACTGGTTGCCAAGGCAAGGGCTGGGACATCGACACACAGCTATAATCCAGTCAAACAGAAAGCAGCCAAAAAAGCCAGGAGACAGCCAAAGAAGCACTGGTAGCATGGCCTGGAGAGCAAAGCGACAGAGCGCGCAAGAGAGCGCTTCTTTTGGACAGAGTTCTGTCTGAAAAAGCAAGTTTGGAATTAGGAGAATGTTTCTTTCCTCATATTGTTTGTTTTTGTTCAGAGAAACCAGACTTTGTGTACATTGTAAATAAACAGTATTGCACCACAGAAATACTTGACTATCATCAATTTTGCCTTCTCCCAGCAAGGCCCCAAAAATTGTCTAACTGCTCAGGCTAAAAGGGGCAACAGTACTTTTAACTACTAAATGTGCTCTGAGCAAGATTAGAGGACACAGTGACAAAAAATGTTGGAAGCCACTACTAGAGCTCAAAACACTGGTAACAACAACGGACACATTTTTAGCATCAGCCAATAGTGTAGAGAGCCAATAAGTGTTTCAGATCAAACTCTTTGTCCCTTATCCCTCCACTAGCACTCACCAACATTTGACACTTATCCAGCTGCATTTCAGCTGCTTGATCCAAACCAATAGGCGTCATCCCATAGACTTCTGTGAGCTATAGCTCAGGCCCAAGTACCTAATCCCCATTGTATCCATTGAATAGCTTCATAAGAACAGTCTAAACTTTTCCATTCTCATCCGTTTTTTTAAATGAAACAAAATAATTTCTTCAGCAAGTCTGCCTTCTCCCTCTTCCATATGTTCCTGCCTACATAAATACCTTTAGCCTCTTTATTAATTCTTTGATAAATGTGCTCTGTGCCTTCTTTGCAACATTCAAGCTGATTTTTAGCAGTTTTTGCTCTTACCTTCCGCTGGGTAGGGCAAATTCAGACCCACTGGAAGCATGTACAACTACCCTGACCCCAGTGGAGCTGCACTACTCTAAGCTTGGCCCTCTGTTTCTCTAGCCCTGCAATTACCACTGTGTGTGTGTGGCTCTCCTTCCACCAAGACTTGAATAAGAAAACATACTGCAAAGCAGTGGTGTTCCTGAGACTTAACATTTGGGGTGGCAGATGGGGTGATAAAGAAACTGTTTGTGGGGGTGGGGTATGGCCCTTATCACTCCACTCCCACAGCATATATTTTTAGCATTAAAGATAATGTGGAAATTTGGTGCATTTTAGAGATGTATTATATCAATATACTGGCCCCTTAAGTATAGTGCTTTATCATAAAAATCATAGGATTACAGGAGTGAAAGGGATCTCAAGTGGTCATCTACTGTACTCCCCTGCAGTCATGGCAGGACTAAGTATTATATAGACCATGCCTGACAGGTGTTTGTCTAACCTGCTCTTAAAAATCTCCAATGATGGAGACTCCACAACGTCCCTGGGCAATTTATTCCAGTGCTTAACCACCCTGACAGTTAGGAAGTTTTTCCAAATGTCCAACCTAGACCGCCCTTGCTGCAATATAAGTCCATTGCTTTTTGTCCTATCCTCAGAGGTTAAGAACATAAGAACATAAGAAAGGCCGTACCGGATCAGACCAAAGGTCCATCTAGCCCAGTATCTGTCTACCGACAGTGGCCAATGCCAGGTGCCCCAGAGGGAGTGAACCTAACAGGCAATGATCAAGTGATCTCTCTCCTGCCATCCATCTCCATCCTCTGACGAACAGAGGCTAGGGACACCATTCTTACCCATCCTGGCTAATAGCCATTTATGGACTTAGCCACCATGAATTTATCCAGTCCCCTTTTAAACATTGTTATAGTTTATATATTATATAAACTTATATATTGTTATATAAGAAGAACAATTTTTCTCCCTCCTCCTTGTAACAACCTTTTATGTACTTGAAAACTTGAAAACTGTTATCATGTCCCCTCTCAGTCTTCTCTTATCCAGACTAAACAAACCCAATTTTCTCAATCTTCCCTCATACGTCATGTTTTCTAGACCTTTAATCATTTTTGCATCCGACGAAGTGGGTATTCACCCATGAAAGCTCATGCTCCAAAACGTCTGTTAGTCTATAAGGTGCCACAAGACTCTTTGCTGCTTTTACAGATCCAGACTAACA
This sequence comes from Mauremys reevesii, assembly GCF_016161935.1. Classification (NCBI taxonomy): domain Eukaryota; kingdom Metazoa; phylum Chordata; order Testudines; family Geoemydidae; genus Mauremys; species Mauremys reevesii. Next base: position 45,505,845 of record NC_052633.1, on the reverse strand, counting down.
CGGCTACCCCTCTGATACTTAATCATTTTTGTTGCTCTTCTCTGGACTTTCTCCAATTTGTCCACATCTTTCCTGAAATGTGGCACCCAGAACTGCACACAATACTCCAGTTGAGGCCAAATCAGCACAGAGTAGAGTGGAAGAATTACTTCTCATGCTTGGTTACAACACTCCTGCTAATACATCCCAGAATGATTTTAACTTTTTTTGCAACAGTGTTACACTGTTGACTCATATTTAGCTTGTGGTTCACTATAGAGTGACCAAATGGCCTGATTTAATAAGGACAGTCCAGATTTTTGGGTCTTTTTCTTATATAGGCTCCTATTATCCCCTCCACCCCCCCCAAATGTTCTTAAACATTTTAAAAACCTTATTTACTTTACATACAACAATAGTTTAGTTATGTATTATAGAAAGAGACGTTCTAAAAACGTTAAAATGTATTACTGGCACGCAAAACCTTAAATTAGAGTGAATAAATGAAGACTCGGCACACCACTTCTGAAAGGTTGCCGACCCCTAAATTACTGTATTACACAGAAACCCCATTATTCAAGAGTTCTCTCTTTGTCTAGGCACTTACAGTCTACATTGCAACAGCTCTAATATATTTCAGGGTTATCCTCACAACATCCTTGTTATATTGTATCATCACCTCCATTTTACAGAAGGGGAACAGAGGCACAGATTAAATGACTTGCCCATCCCAATTTTTCACATTTGCTGTCTGGTCACCCTAGTCCACTATGACCACCAGATCCCTATCTGCAGTAGTCCTTCCTTGGCAGTCATTTCCCATTTTGTATGTGTGCAGCTGATTTTTCCTTCCTAAGTGGAGTACTTTGCATTTGTCCTTTTGGAATTTCATCCTATTTACTTCAGACCATTTCTCCAGTTTGTCCAGATCATTTTGAATTATAATCCTATCCTCCAAAGTACTTGCAACCCCACCCAGCTTGGTATCATCTGCAAACCGTATAAGTGTACTCTCTATGCCATTATCTAAATCATTGATGAAGATATTGAACAGAACCAGACCCTGAACTGATCCCTGCGGGACCCCACTCGTTATGACCTTCCAGCATGACTGTGAACCACTGAAAACTACTCTCTGCACACTCCGGAGGATCAAAACAAGTTCAATATAACACGGTTTCACCTATAACACGGTAAGATTTTTTTGCTCCCAAGGACAGCGTTATATCAGGGTAGAGGTGTACTACCATTCTGATTTGGTAGTGTTTTATCCCCAGTTTTTACTCTTTCTGCACTAGCATATATGATGACACAAGGCGCAAAGCAATGGAGAACCAGCACCAATAAGTAGTTCCTTACCCTGCAAGCAGTCTCTCTGAAATCAATGGGACTGCTTGTGGAGCAAAGTACTTCTCAATATGTGGAAAAGCAACAGAATCCGACCCTAAGTTAATAGCACTTTGAACAATACAAGATTACAGTTGCATGGGAAATCAGAATCCTGCTGTAGATGTGTTAATATCTACAACCCAATCCTACACCCTCTGAAGTCACGGATAAAATTCCATATGGCTTCAGTGGATGGCAACATCAAGTATCTAGTGGTCTTTGCCAAACAACTTTCAGATTAGCAGAGATGCTCAAATATTTCTATGGCTAACTCACTTAAGTCCTATTATATTCAGTTTCTTTTTTCATTTATAAATGTTACCCTTTTAACTAGTGCTTAATTCGTAATGAAAGAGGTGCCAGGGCTCAAGTAAATTTTTACTTTTAAAACTGACATGGCAAGCCAGAGGTGCTGGGGCCCAGCTCCGGCAAGCCCTAGCACAAATCAAGCACTGCCTTTAACTTCTTCGTACAAGAGGAATAATCCCCTCCCTTAAAAAAAGAAAAATCTTTGGAAACTAGAAGAGCTGCCCAATAACCAGCTTAACATTTCCTTCTCTTTTACTTTAGGGAGGGGAAAATATTGAGAAAAAAAAAGGAGATGTTTATTGTTCCATTGTGTTGCATTGTACACTAGGTATCTGTTCACCTGAGCACCAGCGAGTCAATGAGTTTATGCCCGTTATACCCTTAACAAAAATCTGTGTGGCAAATGTTTGTGTAAAGTGGGCATTTCTTATTTACCTGTTAGACCTAGCAGATCTCTAATGCACAGAATGTCTTTGTTTGCATGCTGCATGCAGTATACCCACCGGATAGATAGCCAGACATTCAGGGAGATTTTGAATGGCTAATGCACTTATGCACAAACACTTTTCAGACGTTAAGTAGCTATTTACTTTATTCTTGCCCCTATTGGGCTTTTTGGTGACTCTTATAAAAACTGAGATGAGCTTTGCTAGATTGTGCAAAATAAAATTCCTTTTGTTTTCATTTGAGATGGACAAGCAGCAGTAAAGACACCCTGACATACACACACAAGGAAAACAGATTTGTTTTGACAGTCTATTATACTACAGAAATATTTATGAATGTAAGCTGCAGCAAAGTGCATCAGTCTTAGAGAATGCAAACCCTGTGTACCATGTTCACTAATTTAACAGCAAGACAGGGAGAACTGAACAAAGCCCACTTCATTTTTGCTTAAATAGACTTAACAGGGTAGCCTAGCAATTTACCATGAAAAGACTTCTTAAATGTCATACTTTTCACAAAATAGTAATATTTCTTCCATACACTGTTAAGTGACCACCCTTTATTTTGCAATCAAAGATCAGAGCTGGCAGAACTGAAGTGGTTTGGCAGCTGCAGAGATGAAACTGAACTGAACAAACAGTTTCTTAAGTGATGCTTGGATAGAAGAATTTGGAAACTGTTCAGCTTTTTTTGAATTCATTTAAATGTGTGAATCCTGCTTGTTAGACTCTTGGGAGTAATTTATATATATATACGGCACTGTATTTTATGATAATGTTGAGAATGCAAAAAAATAAAAGTACTAAGAGAAATTTATTGTAGCGAAAGGTACGGCTTTTATTTACATTGCTACTGTAGTCAATAAATGCATGTAACAAGAGATTTTGTTGCAATTTACATAGATGACATTAACAATTCTTTATTTTTGTTGTCCAGATCTAATAACTGAGTCCTGTTTTATAAAGTGGAACCTTCCTATAGACTATGGCCAACACATATCCACAGTATGTATTCAGTGAAGGTGTTAAGGATTATGTGGAGAAACGCTTGCTTTGGAAGTTTTAGGGAAGTGTTATCCATCAAGGTTTAGAAATGACAGCCTCATCAACTATTTTCTGCAGAGCCAACATCTCCAGATCATATAGCTTATCAAATACAGAGTCATTTCATATTATTTTCTGCAACAGGAAGTGCCTTCATAGTTTTCAGTCACATAAGCATCTCTCTCGGGGACAAGCTTGTCCACTGTTGCATACGTGCAGAGTTGTTCTTCAGTGCTTTGGTTCCATCAGCTTCCACTCTTCAAGGCATGAAAAGTCTTAATTTATCAGAAATTGATGAGACAGACGTTCCTTGTTGTCTAAACTATCTTCTCTGCTGGAGAATCCAAGGAAGAAAAGATGACAACTCGTGCAAAGAGTAGCTTCCTTTATCTCAGCAACAGCTTCTCATTCAGCATGAGGTCTTCATAGCTAGTGAGGATTTTGGTTGTACTGGCATTTGGTCACACTAAACAGGGCAGCCAACTGGCTCTAGTTTCAATGTTTTGATGCTTCAGTGAGTTTTATCTTTTCACTAGATTCAGTACTTTCTATACAATGCAATGAGGACTCCTCAGCTGAGTTGCATTATTTTTCAGCAGCAGTGATATGGATTTTTGATAGGCACTTTAGTGCATTGGGGTTTTGGGAATGGGTTCAGTTTGAAGGAACAGATTATGTACATTCAGTTATCCCAAAGGTATTGGTTATTACTGTGAGGGTAACATGCAGGAAACTTAATGGAAAATACTGGGTCAGAACCTACATTGCTTGCTCATAGAAATCAACAGATTTTGGATGTGCAAGATATGCAGGTGTGGTCCAGCAGAAGTACTTGTACACGTGTTTTATGATCTACAGTGATAACTCTGCAATGTTGATCCCTTACTGCTGCTGAATGCTGAGCTAACCCTGGACAATTTATTTACCATTCTTTGTGTCCTTCCTCATTACAACTCATCTTGAAGCACATACCTATCTTCTGCCACCGGCAGGTCCTATAATTTGTTGTTTGAATTACTGCAGGGGTTGGCAACCTATGGCACGAGTGGGACTCACACTGCCTGAGTCCTGGCCATTGGTCCGGGTGGCTCTGCATTTTAATTTAATTTTAAATGAAGCTTCTTAAACATTTTAAAAACCTTATTTACTTTACATACAACAATAGTTTAGTTATGTATTATAGAAAGAGACGTTCTAAAAACGTTAAAATGTATTACTGGCACGCAAAACCTTAAATTAGAGTGAATAAATGAAGACTCGGCACACCACTTCTGAAAGGTTGCCGACCCCTAAATTACTGTATTACACAGAAACCTCATTATTCAAGAGTTCTCTCTTTGTCTAGGCACTTACGGTCTACATTGCAACAGCTCTAATATATTTCAGGGTTATCCTCACAACATCCTTGTTATATTGTATCATCACCTCCATTTTACAGAAGGGGAACAGAGGCACAGATTAAATGACTTGCCCAATGTGGCAGTATCAGGGACTGAATCCCAGATCTGCATTCCACTTTAACAACTTAACCATAGGACCATCCTTCCTTCCCATGACAGTCATTTTGTCAGAGCATAGACTTCAGATAAAAATTTTATATGCATCTAGGTGACTTAGGTCCTTAGATACCAGTGATTTTCACTAAGCACTGTGGAATAGTCAAATTACTGCTGGAGCACCACTTTGTGACTAGGCACATCATTGCAGGCTCTCTCCTGTCCATCAATGGTCACTCTAGGCCTGTGGTAGCCTGCCTCTTCTTGTGACTAAACCCTCCGGCAAAGTCACATTGTAGTCTGACCCCTTCCAGGGTAACAAGAAGTCCAACAAACAACAGTCTAATGTCCTTACAAAAGGTTTTTGGTCCCAACTTTGGGCCAGTCGAGTGACCCTATGACCAGCAGCCAAGGTCTGTTCTTCTCTGGACTTCTTCCTGTCACAGTCTGTCAGCAGGCCTCTTCCACAGTCTAAGTTCATCCTTCTTTCTGGGCTGGCTGGCTCTGAAGTCTCTCCTCTAGAATCCCCCCAGTAAAACCTCAAACAAAAAACACTACTTAACCCACCTTCTGCCCTCCACAGGCTTAATCTTTCATCCCTGCCATATGTCTCTACTTAGGAGAGGATCACAGGGCCAACTCTCCCCCTGGCCTTCCTCCTTGACCCTCCTCATCTCACTAGTCTCAGAGAATGATTACAAAGTTTCTCCTTGCAGCCTCTTTCTAATCTGTGCTTCTCTTTTTTATGGTCACCATCCAGCTCCTTCCCCATCTCGGCTTCATCTTTAATTAAGCCTGAACCGTCCTCCAGGTGCAGCTAGATGAGGTTAATCAGAGCCAGAATGTCATTTATACCCCGTCACAGACACTTAAAAATTGTATGGCTTCAGAACTGGGCACTAGTTTTTGGGGTGGTGTTTTTAGACGGCTGTGTGCCCCACAGTCAGGGGCGGCTCTAGAAAATAGGCTGCCCCAGGCAGCGCGGTGTGCTGCGCCGCCCTTCCTCGGTCCCGCGGGCGGTCCCCCCGCCCCCCGCTCTTCGGTTCCTCCAGCGGCAGTGGAGCCCCCCCGGGAGCGACGCCTGCCAGGCAGCATGACTGCGCGAGAGCTCGGAGCTCAGCCGAAAGCGGGAGGGCCGCGGGGGCGGGGGGGCTGGCGGCGCGGGTCCGCGGGCGGGCGGCTCCGCTGCCTGCGGCATGCTGCCCTGCCAGAGCCCAGCCGCGACGCAGCGCCGCCTCGCCAGCTCAGCGCGCCGCAGGTCCACAGGTCCACTCGGGCTCCTCCCTCCTGACCCCACAGCAGGCACGCAGCAGGTCCACCCAGCCTCCCCCCGCCCCCCGCCCTAGGCAATGGCAGCAGCTGCTGGTGCCTCCTTGCCCACAGTTCAGCAGAGTTACTGCCCTTTCCAGTACTGAACACTGCAAATTCTAAAATATTGTTTGATGGTGGTTGAGCAAATAGTAAGGCATTGGCTAGTGCAGTAGTAATATTAATTTCCATTAAAGGGGAAAAAGGAATATTGAAAAGCCCAGGCTACTTAAATGTATTTTAAACTGGGATGGGGAAAATCCATTTTACCTAACCTCAAACCCACTCTAACACTTATTGAACATGATCAGGTTTGTGTTTTGCTTAGAAGGGGCCTGTGGAAGAAAGAGGAACAGAGAAAGAAGAAAGCCAAATAAATATACTGTGTGCAGGCATTGACCCGTATCAGACAGGCTTCTTGGTTTTCTTCTGGACCCGACACACCGTGGTCTTTTCTTAGTTTGTAAACATGTTTGTATTTTTAAAAAGAATCTGCCTAGTAATGGGGGACATGGTTTAAATGGAAAACAGGGTCCATAAACTAGTTTGGTAAACCCCTAAATATAGTTTGAGAGCTTTGCAAGCCTCTGAGGTTTACTATCCCCAGTTTTAAGCATGATGACGATTAAAAGGTCCATTGACTTGGGTTTGCTAAAATTCTAAACAGCAACAGACCAAAATGTTATTGCTGCCTTCTGCTGGTGCTGAATTATAATAATAAAGGATTATCTCTTTTCTAAAGCCACAGAAAAAAATAAATAGCTATACAAGGTTGGCCTCATCTGCTACTTTGCCAAGGAAGTGTTGTCTTTTTGTTCTCTTCAAATGAAATAAAATTCTAAAGAAAATATGCATTTTATTTTTCCACATAGTTAATTAGTTATTTACCTTCTTCAGATTTCTGCATTGTCTTATATGTGTTGAAGGAAGGCAACATATCTAAAAAATGCTGGATAATATATTACTAGAAGGGACTGCTGGTAGCTACTTTAAACAACAAATTTTAGCTGCAGGCAGATTTAATGTAAATACTGCTATTCTGTGTAATTTTTATAAACCTGGCTCTGCAAAACCACTTGCTGCCACTGACTTGGATAAAAATAATAGAAGAAATTATTTCTTATGAGAGAATAATATATGTAATTGAGGACAGAATTGAAGACAATAATTAAAAGTGGTGCTTTTTTCCGTTACATATTCATGCAAAAATGATGTACATTTGCGTGTATGGAATGCTTGAGTTCTGATGTTACAGCTGCATGAAATCTGATGAAATGTCTCTCTCTCTTCTTTTGTTGTTTTCTTACTTCCCTCATGAGGGCCCAAGTGTCAGTTGGTATTAATTTCAAGTTGTATAACTGGAGAGACTGCTTTTCTTTTCTAATAGGACTAGCGTGTGTTATTTCTTAAATTTGTTTACTATTCCAGTACTGTTCACAAAGTAAAAGGTTATTATATTGTAAAACTGTAAATATGTGGTGTAACCAAACACCCCAAAAAAATAACATGCATCTCATTTCTTATTTAATGTAAACATAGAATCAGTGGTACAGTTATAAAGAATCAAAACACTGCAATCTTTATAAAACTATCACTAAATGGATTACAAATATACTTACAAAACAGGGTTAGCTTCTTACAGAGATAACATGGAGACAAACAAATTGAAGTGGCATTTTAAGTTTCTGAAACTGGGGTCAGTGTGACTGTCTAATTGCTTTTCTTTGAGCTGTGTGCCTTTTGCTTAATATAGTAATGAATCATTAGACAGACACTTTCATTCTTGTCAACTAAACACAAAACTTCAAGCAGTTTCAGTTTCACACAGTCTTGTTGGCTGTGGTTTAGTTTTGCAAAACTGACACCAAGCTGGAATGCTTCAAGTTGTGGTTCTTAAGGTCTGATGTGGGGAAATCCAGATAGGGCAATGACAATTAAGTAAAGGTAAGAGGGAGGAAATTGAGTTTGTTTTTGATCTTTCCAACCCTTGTAGTCCAGGTTTCTGCAAAATTAGACTCAATAGTTATGAGCAGGGACCTATTTTATCTGAATCCTCACAGTTCAAGAGCTGGATGGGTGGGATTCAGCTAAATAAATGCCCCATTTTGATTGCTAACAAAGACGAATCCCACACTTTTAATTTTAATAACTGTTTATACGTCCCAGAGATGGAAGTATCCATAAAAAGACAACAGCATTTTGCAAAACAATTCATTTAGGAAACAGTCACATGACCTTTTTTACTACCTTTAAGATAGCAATAAAACTAGCTCAGCCAACTAGCCCTAATGAGGGAGAAAGAGAAAACATCAACCTCTTCCCTTTACTCCATCTAATTATAATCATCAGTGTCAACTGACTCCAAGATCAGCTGAATCCTAATTGACCTCAGACGTTGTACAGTGAAAGATAGAACTGCCAAACCAACTGGAAAAATAAACAAACTGTAATTAGTGCTTAAACTCCTAATTTTCCATTTCATATTTCCCTGCTATTATTCATAATTGCAACATCTTCTTTAAAAGTTGTTTTAAGGCTGAATTCTTAAAAGTTGGGCACCATGTAATGAGTCTCTTGAAATATGTAGTATGTATTTCTGGAGGTAAGCACCACAGTGACATTCAATAGGAAATAATATAGTGATGAATATTAAGCACATCATTCAAAGTTCCTTCTAGGGCTTTACAATTCACTCTGTTTTGAAAGTGACACTTTTTTTCCTGTCCAGCTTATCTTAAACCAAATTTTCAAAGACTGCCTGAAAGACTCTGCTTAATTTTAGGAATGTGACTGGTCCCATTGACCACAATGCGACTGCACATATGCTTCAAGTTTTGTGTGTGGGTTTGGCAGTATTTGCAGGATTGGGGCCTAAATTTGCACTTACAGTTTTACAGGCACAATCAGTTTGGGTGCTGCAATAATAGAAGTTTCATTCACACACAGGATTTGTGCACAAAGAGAAGTTAGCTAGATCTGTTCATACCTGAATGGCGCACACAAATTCTGTTTGCATAACCAAACCACGGTGATGTTCCTTTGAAATCTTGCTGTATATTTGAAATCCCTAATCCTGGCTTCAAAGGTTTTATTAGTATAACTGAATCCCTGTATTAATCTCACCCTGGATACAGTATGATTGATCTGACACTTATACAGTAGTGTTACAATCCTCTTTATTTTTGATGTTCTTTTATGTGAACAAGAGCGTCATTAACTCCCCACTCCCAGAAAATGGTGCTTTTGCTCTGTTGCTTGTGTGGAGTATCCCAGTATGGGGAGCAGTTTCCTGCATTGCAAGATCCATTCAGAGCCTTCACATTCGCAAGTGAAATATCACATCTGTGGGAATTATCACCTAGAACAGTGTTAACTTTCAGCGCAGATGCTTTTTGTTTATAGCCCCAAATCTGAAAAGAGAAGCTCCTGCTGATATTGTACATTAATTTACTAACCTTACCAGTCTTAGCAGTAGGTTGCTGCGATTGTATAGGGTTTGCTGTCATAAACAATGACAAAAATATCTCTTGGATTCTGACTGTGACAACCCACTCCCCTTAGTCATAGCCCAAGCCACTCAGTATCTCCTAATACTGCAACAGTGATTCCTAACTTCTGGTTATCAGAACTCCTCCAGTAGTCTCATTTGCCATATACTTCACAAACAACTATCTTAAGCTGTGCTATAGTGCTGACCAATCCTCTCTCAGAGGTAATTGCCTATCAGTGGTGCCTGGTGTGGTTCATGCATGTGTTTATTTTTAGGTTTTTTTGGGGGAAGTGCCCATCAGATGTACTGGACACAGTACTAACATTTAAAAGATACTGCTTAATAGAGGGGGCGGGGGGAGAATGATATCCCATCAGCCATAGCACACTCTGCCCAGCTCACTCTCTACCCACTTGGAGAAGAGATCTGAGACACAGATCATCAGGGAGAATTTTGTCCACAGTTTGTATAAACCCTCTGTATCCTTTACTGTGAAGTTGGTATATACATGTAAGATATTATTGTCATTATTAAAAGTGATATTTACATAAAGAGACAATCCTGGCAATATTTCCAAAGCAGCTGCTTTATTGCCAAAGGGGAGTTGGAGAGAATAAACTCAGTGGGTGAAATAGGAGTTTTGTTATTAACTTCAATGGAACCTGGAATTTCACCTAGTGTCTTGCCTGAAATTATAGTAGATTGGGATTAAGAAAAATCTTTATCATTACAAACAGACAATTGACTCTGACATACTATACCTTATTAGTGCAAACTATGCTCCTGCAGCAGTGATACTTACAGCTTCCAGGTTGCTCAGTTGTGCATGTTATGAACAGCATAAATGCCATTTTGGAGGAATTTGCAGGTATATAACGTAGCTGTGAGGATGATCCATGAAGCCTGCACTGCTGTAGCATGCTCTCTGCTCACTATTCTCCAGGATTTAAAAGTCTGCAGTGAGCCAGGATCCTGTTATTATTTAAGGAGAAAAATAAGAAAAATATAATCACCATAAGCTAACACCACCACAGTGTTTCCTAGTGTGATTCTTATAATCTGTGTATGTCATTGCATGGTCCATATAGTTGTTCCTAGCTCTGACATTGACTTGCAGCATGACCTTGGTCAAGTCATTTATTTTTCTGCTTCACAATTCCCCACCGTATTGTAAAGTGAAGATAATATTACTTATGTAACTTTGAAAGTGCTTTGAGATTCATAGATTAAAAACACTAAGTGCTAAGTAGTTTTATTTTAGCCTACAAAGATATAGGGTTATGAAACTGTCCTTACATGTTTTTTTACAGTGTTGAGCATATTGTTCATGTTTAGCAAATAAATAACAATAGAAAGAAAAAGGATTGTGAAACATTCGTTTTTCCTCTCCAAAATAAATAAATAGCTTTGAACAGTTTTGTAACTGAATAGGTTTTTTGAACGTTCATGTACAAAGATTGATCATTTTCTCTCTTGGACCAAGGAATTTAAGGTACAAGAAACATCTAGGAAGTGAAAACCCACATTAAATTTCAACAATTTATTCTTCATGTACTAGGATCCCTTAGTTAAACTATGTCAGATTAAACTTTATATAAAATAGCATTATAGATAAAATGTATCTAGTCATATATACATAAATACTGGCAAATACAAGAGCAATCTGGGGCTGGATACCTGCATTAGATTCACGGAACAATTAACTAGAAATTTCATCTTTTATTTGACTAGAAAAACAGTCCATAAATCAAATCTCAAATTTTGCTATAGAACAATTCAAGTAGAAGCCTCAGTTATATTATCCCTTCTATACTTTTTCAATGTAATATGGCTTATTCTTTAGGGGGATTTTTTTACCTTATTGTGTACAAGCTAATTTGAAACAGCATGAGCTGTCTTGTCAGGTACTATATATCATACATTGCATGAGATTCTGTAATACAGAGATATTATTTCCAAGGAATAATTAGGTATTTTGATTTTAGTCTAAAATCTTTTACAAATCAATATATTTTCCTTTTTTAAAATAATTCTTCTGATGTGCTTTATGACAATGCAATAAGCACAATTGGAAATGAAGAAAAGTGGCACTTTGTTGTTCAGTTTGAGAGAGAATCAAAGCAAATATTTTTTTCTGGTTTATATGATCCTTTAGTTCTTTAATGCAGAGTACAATTTCCAGGTAAAATTAGGTAAATCCAAGTTTTTAAACACTCCCTGACAGCTGGGATGAATTTCTACTATTCATCATTCTTTTAGTAAGATTGTTCTTTTCAACAGTACATATAATAAGGGGGTGAATATACGGATCAAATCCTAATGTGAGAAAGAAAGGAATCTTAAGTTAACAACCACAAAGAATGACTATGGGTATGTGAAGCATTTGTTTGCAAGACATTATGATGTTTTTAGCATATACCTAGTACTTTCTACACATGCTGAGTAACCAGGCTAATTAAAAAGCCCATATAGCTCTTGTTAAAATCTGTTCAAATTTTTGGAGCACCTGTTATAACAGAATGCCCACAGACTTGATAGTTTAGCGCCAAGACACCTGCTACCTTATGTCTCACAGTATGTTCAGTTTTATACTGATAGTAAAAAAAATCCACTTTTTGACATTTAACAATCTCATAAATTATAAGAAATAAGTCAGAAAATTTAGTGATTTAACCCTTGCAGTGTCACTTCTTATTGCTATACCTATAGTTTTCTGTGAGCAGACAGAGTATACATACATACAATGTATAACCCTGGGACCATTTTGTTTCTTTGTTGCTGAAGCCATTATATCCAGCATTTACAATGCTGAGCGGGAGGCATAAACCGCCCTGCATTTTATTCCAGAGATTTTAGAGCTGTAGCTTGTATAGTCAGTAGATATTTCATGCATACAGTATAGTTTATCTGAAGAAAGGAATGGGCTTTATATTTCTAGCTAGCTTGTACTTTGTATCCTTGAGCTATTCCCATTTTTGTGCTACAAAGCTATAGAAAGAAAGAAAGTGACATGAAACAATTATCTTTTCTCCCTCCCCCCTCAAAAAAAACCCCAAAAACCACTTTGTTCAACAAATTCTATGATTTTGCAGCATACAGAGAAATGTCTCAGTGAATGTTTTTATTAACAGATGTGTATAAGTACTGATCTCTTTGGAGGGAAATAAACACCAGGAAGGGAATGAATTATTAAAGATGTTACAAGAGATTATAAGCAAGTGTAATTAAAGGACAGAAAAATATTTAGGCTGAATATCATGACTAACTCAATGACAATAGCCCCAATCCTGCAATCACTTATGCATATAGATACGTTTACACATTTGGACCCATTGTGTAAATAAATCTGCTAAACTAGGACCACTGAGGGCTATTATAGATTCCCACAATGAAATCCTGGTCACATTACAGTAAATGGGAATTTTGTCATTGATTTAAATGAGGCCAGGATTTCCACCCATAGATTTTAAGGCCAGAAAGGGCCATTATGATCATCTCCCCCAATCTCTTGCATAACACAGGCCATATACTGTAGTTCAACAGGGAACAATCTTTTAGAAAGACATCTGATCCTGATATAGATTTCAAGTGATGGAGAATCTACCATATCCCTTGGTAAAATAATCTCCAATTAGCAGCAATGCACACAAGTACTTTTTTCCCCATCAGCATCTGGCCAAGAGGTTGAGACCTCCTCCCCCTGATGTAGATCTCTTTGACAGACATCCATGGCTTTGCCATCTCCAGCCTGGATTAATGCAGTGCAATCTATAAGGGGCTTTACTTAAAAAACAGTTTGCAACTTCAGCAAGGAGACTATATAGCAACCTGAAAAATAAGAGCACTTTACATTAGTGATCCATAAACTGTATAGGCATCCAATTTGTTCCTGAGTACAAGTAATGTTGGTTCTTTTATGTTTTATGATTTGGGTGTAATTTTGTAGCATACTATGCTTGCTGGGTTCAGATGAAGTGACCAAAAATGACAGCTCCCTAGATTTGTTCATCTGGAATTGTAAACAGGGTATTCACAGCAGCTCTGAAAATCACTTCTCATAATGCCAAAAGCACAGATGTGATGGTTTTCAGGATAAGTTACTAAGCCTGTCTAGTTACCCAGACTTTAAATGTCCAGGTGTGGTTGAGTGGAGAGACCTTCAGGTCCATCTTCAGACTTGATGAAGAGGGGTTTGCTTGGTATTGGGGTTTGATTTATTTTTGAAAAGCGGTTTCAATTATAAATGTATTCACGTACCTATACTTTAGTGATAGGTACACTCTAGAAATGGCACTGTGAGCCTTTTGAGGCAGCGACTGTGTGTTCCTATCTGAGTGGATGGGGCCTAGCACATTCTGGATGCTAGAGCACCTCTGCTGATCCACCATGTTAGCTGGTGTTAGGACCATGCATAAAAATACTGACTCACTGTGGGAAGGTCTGTATCTCTGTTAATGTTACACATTTATGTTGCAATACAAATATATAGTGAATGACAGTCCCTGCCTCAAAGAGCATATTATCTAAAAAGGCATGACAAGTGAATGAGAAAAAAAAACATGGGTTGGAATGGGGAGCAGGGAAGACAAAGTATCAAATATAGGATGTACATAATTTTTAGCCAGTTGGGAGCAGGTGATTTAGCTCATTCGGACAGTAAAATAAATACATAGTGAGAATGAATGTGAAAATAATAATCTAGGTGTTGGGGAGGGTTAAACAAAGATTTAAATTTTCTAAATATTTATTTGTATTTAATTTTTTTCTCTTAAACAGACTTTATGTCCTGGAAACTTTGGTGTTTAACACTTCTCATCTCCAAGTACAACTGTTGAAAATTTAACCTAGGAAAACTAATTGGTATCAGATACTAAAAATTCTTGCAAGTTATGGAAAGTGTTAGTTGTGGGAAGAACATTTTTTCCGTACTCTGTGTATTGATTTGCCTTTGAGATAAAAAGCAACAAGAAATCAGGTGATAAGCCTTTGTTAATGCCTCTGAGATGAAATGCTGCAGCTACAGACTACTGTTGATAAACAGATTTTGAATTAATTAGTTCTGCATAATTATCTGAGCTATCAAGTCTCTAAAGCTGAATGGGACTGGTCTTCATACTGGTTATACACTCTTGACAGCCATGAAAAATGTTTTTTATTTTCAAAAAGATCATCACTCAAAAAAACTAGCTTTTACTGGGATAACAATAAAATAATATTCTATTGTAATGGTAGAAGAAATATTAATTACAATTACTCTTGTTGAATTACAGAGACATGTAGCAGAACACTTTTGAGATTGCTGGTCGAACTGCTGGCAAAGGAAGAGATGGGCACTATACTTGAATATATGTGGTAAAGTCCCTCTGCCTTTTGGGCTATGAATCCTTAGTGAGGAGGGGGCACATAGGCCTCAAAAGGCATTGGAACCAGGAGAGGAGGCTGAAAAAGCTCTGCATGGATGTCTGTACCTGTTGAGTGCCATACCATATAGCAATTAAATCTGAATATAATGCTTGTGAGTTGCTGCATGTATTAATCTCATTTATAATATCCGCACCCCATGTTATAAGGTAATATTTAAGTGTTTTGCTCTGTAACTATAAAAGTGTTTGCTATGAAACTGGAAACCTCCACAATCAGGAGAGAATTACCAAGTCTGAAATGTCAGTTTACCACAAGAGATGTCATCTCCTGCACAACAAAACAAGGCCTATAAATATCAGATAAGCAATTGCAGAATATCAGTGGATTGTTCCCTCCATACCCATGAAGAGAAGATGTGCACAAACACTCATCCCTTCAGCTTGAGCTCTGGGAAAAAGGAATAAAAATCCCTGTCAAGAAGAAATTGTTATCACTATACTGCTTGCAATTCAGACAGGGCAATATTTCTAAGCATAAGCAAGGGATTCCTGAGCTGCTTAGCTTAAAGGACATAAAGTATAGAACTTGCACGTTACAGCAGCTTCTCATATTTTTGGGACCCTAACCCGGCAACTCATTTGTGTGTGTATATTTACCAGCTTTAACCTTGTAAATAACTTGTTTCTTTTTCTTAATTAATAAACCTTTAGTTAATTTAACAAAGGATTGGCAACAAGCATTTTGTTGGTGAGAGATCTCAGGTACGCTTGACTTGGGGTAAGTGACTGGTCCTTTGGGTGTGGGAGTAACCTGAATATTGTTGTGATTTTTGGTATAAGGGACCATCTATCACAAAAGCAGGCTGGTCTGGGTGGCAAGATAGACTGGAGTGCCCAAGAAGAGTGTCTGTGACTCCATGTTAAGGTTGGTATAGTACTTGAGGAATTCACACTTGCTTCTTGGTTGGTGAAATCTAATTATAGAACGTACAACCAGTTTGGGATTTGTGCCCTGGTTTATAACAGTCTGCCCTGAGGTTGGCATTCACGGTCATGAGCCACTCTAGACAGTTTGACATAGGCATTTGTATATCATAAAAACATAAGAACAGTCACACTATCTAGCCCAGTACTTGTCTTCTGACAGTAGCCAATGAACAGAGGGAATGAACAGAACAGGCAATCATCAAGTGATCCATCCCCCGTCACCCATTCCCAGCTTCAGGCAAATAGAGCCTAGGGACACCATCCCTGCCCATCCTAGCTAACAGCCAGTGATGGACCTATCCTCCATAAACTTATCTAGTTTTTTTTTTAAACCCTGTTATAATCTTGGCCTTCACAACAACCTCTGGCAAAGAGTCCCATGGTTTGACTGTGTTGTGTATGAAAAAATGCTTCTTTTTGTTTGTTTTAAACCTGTTTGTTATAAGCCTACAAGCTGCAGCCCTGGACCATGACCCCATTGTGCTAGATGCTGTACAAATGCTGAACGAAAAGACAGTACCTGCCCCAAAGAACTTACAATATGAGTAGAAGTCAAGAGACAACAAGTAGATAGACAGAAACAATGAGACATGAGATTCTGGCAGATATATAAACATGGAAATGATTTTAAAATATTTTGGTTTTTTAATATCTTTCTTTAAATTTGAAGCTACAAGTATTGCACTAATGATTTAGGATCTTAAACAGATTTGTATTGTATTATAAGTCTGAATAGCATTTCAGTCCACCCTTACCTTGATATTCCAGCAAAGTCTAACCCTGTCACTATGGAATTTTGTAGGGGATGAGTGATTTTAATAACCAGAAAAGAGAAAAAACTTGTATTAAGTATTAGTCCACTTTGAATTTCTCCAATGGCTTAACAGTTCACATGGCATTAATATTTGATGACCAGGCCCTGACCCTGCAATTTACAATATGTGGGTGTAAAGCAGCACCTGCACAGGATCCCCCCCTTGAAGTCAATGGTGCTCTGTTTACGTAGAGCACTAGAGCACATACTATAAATTGCAGGTTTAGAGCCAACCTGGTTCCCTAAGAAACTTGGACAGGGTGGATGCTCTCTCTTCATAAATCCCAACTGTTTAAGCATCAACAACTAATAAAGTCTGGTGTGTACCAGCTCCATGTTAAAGTGATTAGCTTGGCTTTCAGTGATCAGTCTAGATGGGCCACTCTGATCCATAGCATTCTACTCTTTGAATAATACATCTATAAATGCTTTTAAAATCAGGAATAACAAAATCCACTGAACTGACTTACACAAATAGGCCTTTCTTCTTTAAGATGTGCACTACCTAATAAATATAGAAAGAAATAAAATAAAATAAAAACAGACTAGTCGCATCAGACTTGTGAGAATCTACTCCTTTCCTTCCCCTCCAATCAAACTTTTGTGCCCTATGCATTCAAACCAGGCAGCT
The DNA here is from genome assembly GCF_016161935.1 of Mauremys reevesii. Classification (NCBI taxonomy): domain Eukaryota; kingdom Metazoa; phylum Chordata; order Testudines; family Geoemydidae; genus Mauremys; species Mauremys reevesii. Next base: position 45,488,589 of record NC_052633.1, on the reverse strand, counting down.
CCCTCTTTTATGCTGCCTGGGAACCAGCATGAAGGGTTATTGACAGCACAGGTGAAACAGGATCCCTGCTCTTCCTTCCAGTGCCCAGATCTACCCTGGCCTGCAGCAGCCATTAAAGTCCAGATCCCTTGAAGCCATGGCCTGGAAATGCTTAGTTGCTCTGTGGGGATGACACAGTTCGGCCACACATAGGAGCTGTGAATAGCTTGAATATGCTTAATGAGTACATGAGAATGAGAATCTTCAGAGATTTAAACTGCTAAAAATCAAAGAAATCTGAGCATGTACAAGTGGTTTTTTTCAGACTTACAATGTGGCCAACTTTGCATGGGTTTTCACAGGGATGGCTAAAGATACATCCCTTATACAAAGACCACTCCCTGACCCATTTCAGGGGCCTTCTCTAGAACATGAGGACACTAGAGCATTTCAGACAAAAGGTCAGCGGAATTTTTTAACATATGTCAAATGACATTTTCCCCTAGCCTTGGTCTCAGAAATAGTTGAACCTTTTTCGCTAAGATTAACAAAAACAAACAAACAAACGAAAAAGGAGACAGCACAGACAATTTCAGAAAGTTCAAAGCAATTAAAACAGTCTTATAATGGGAAGTAGTGGTCAACCTTAATAATAGGAGGCACTACCAATCTCACCTATAATAGGTTTTTATAAGAATGGAATTAAACATGTGCACTGAAGAGGAGTCAGATGCTCATGGCATCCTGTTGATGGGATGGGCCAGCTCTTCTATAAATCTAGGCTACAAAAGTGTGCTTGCTAAAGAAGCCTAATGTTTTTGGAGAAGATAATCATTCTAGCTCAGTCGGACCTCTCCCATTACTGTTAATGAGAGCTGTGACTGTAAAGACAGGGCCTGTAAGTAGGAGGGCACGGTCCTCGTAAAAATACCACACTTAGAAATACTGGCTGTTAAAACCTACCATATTTCTAATGGTTTCTTTTATTCAACTTCCTCAGTGAGTTTAGTCAAGCAACAGAGCCCTGAAGCAGTGCTCTATTTGAAAACAGGCTAACAAACTTGGCCCAGTTTTCCTCTTGAACTAACTATACAACACTGCACATATTTTTATATAATCATCCAGTTCAAATTTTCTAAAATGTAATATGTTGCATGTGATATAGGCAAATTAGCATTTATAACAGCAAAAGGTATATCATTGTTAGAAGGAAGGATGAGTTAGTTGAACATTTGATTAATTAAATGGTATATTTTATCCCCATTGAAAAATATACATCATCCTTTGAAATAAAGTTCACTCCATCTTCACAAAGTTTGGGTCACAGTTTTAGAAGTGTTATTTGCTTGAAATGGCTAATGTTTTGTCATGTGCTTTTTGAGATGCCTAAAACAATTGTACTGTAATTATAATGTGACTTGAGAAGAAGGTCTTATAGAAAAATTATTTGTTTGTCAGAATAAGTAGATATTTCATACACAAATCCTTGCCCCTTCTAAACATATTCCTTCTGTATCTTAGTATGTGAGTATTAAAGCCTCTTAGAATCGATCTGGCCAGTACTGGTACTTCATTAGGTGAAACATTAGAATTAGTACTAGTTAAATGCCTGAATCTAAATCCTTGCACAGTGAGATGAGAATGGTTGTAATTAAGGGCTAGATCCTGCATCATTCTATACTGCGTATTGGCAATTGCCTGCTTGCACAGCACTTCCAGTGTACAGCCAGACTATGCAGGATGACAATGGCTTCTCCATGTGATATATTGAGTTGCACAGCACCTGGATACCTCCCTTCACACTGTGTGAATCAGAACCAGCAAAGTGTTTATATGGAGCATTTTGGAAGTGGAAAGGGTGCATCATAGCAATGCTTCAAATACACAAGGTTCATTACAGTCCTATGGACTATATTTGAAAATAGCTTAATTGCAAATATGCTATGTAGCTACATCTAGTGGAGTAGATAGCATTTGGAATAGGGCTGTCAATTATTCGCAGTTAACTCACACGATTAACTAAAAAAAAAATCACAGTTAAAAAAATTAATTGCAATTAATCACGGTTTTAATTGCACTGTTAAACAATAGAATAACAATTGAAATTCATTAAATATTTTGGATGTTTTTCTACATTTTCAAATATATTTGTATTCTGTGTTGTAATTGAAATCAAGTGTACAGTGCTCACTTTATATTATTTTTATTACAAATATTTGCACTGTAAAAATGATAAACAAAAGAAACAGTATTTTTCAATTCACCTCATACATCTCTTTATCGTGAAAGCGCAACTTACAAATGTAGACTTTTTTTGTTACGTAACTGCAAAACTCAAACTCAAAAACAAAACAACGTAAAACTTTAGAGCTAACAGACTTTAGTGACAAGAGACATTCACATGGCACTTTTGTAGCCAGCATTGCAAGGTATTTATGTGCCAGATACGCTAAACATCCGTAGGCCCCTTCATGCTTTGGCCACCATTCCAGAGGACATACTTCCATGCTGATGACGCTCGTTAAAAAAAAAATGCGTTAATTAAACTTGTGTCTGAACTCCTTGGGGGAGAATTGTATGTCTCCTGCTCTGTGTTTTTACCAGCATTCTGCCATTTATTTCATATTATAGCAGTCTCAGATGATGACCCAGCATGTTGTTCATTTTAAGAACAATTTCATTGCAGATTTGATAAAACGCAAAGAAGGTATCAATGTGAGATTTCTAAAGATAGCTGTAGGTGTGGCGCTTGCTTTCAGAACTCTTCAAAGAGCGACATTCAGATGAAGAAACTACAGAACCTGAACCATCAAAAAATGAAAATGAACATGTGTTGGTCTGCACTGCTTTGGATTGTTATCGAGCAGAACCCATCATCAGCATGGATGCATGTCCTCTGGAATGATAGTTAAAACATGAAGGGACATATGAATCTTTAGAGCATCTGGCACGTAAATATCTTGCAACACCAGCTACAACAGTGCCATGCGAATGCCTGCTCTCACTTTCTGTGACATTGTAAACAAGAAGCAGGCAGCATTATTGCCTGCAAATGTAAACAAGCTTGTTTGTCTGAGTGATTGACGAACAAGAAGTAAGTCTGAGTGGACTTGTAGGCTCTAAAGTATTACATTGTTTTATTTTTTATTGCAATTATTTTTGTACACAATTCTACATTTGTAAGTTCAACTTTCATGATAAAGAGATTGCACTACAGTACTTGTGTAACCCCCAAGGAGATTACCTAGATTCCTGGGGCTCTGTCTGCTGGCAGCTCAGGGAGAGGCACACTGTCCCTGGTAGGGAAGGGGAGCCAAGGCAAACTCAGAGTCTGCCCAGCAACCCATAGGGAGTGAGATGCCCTTCCCATGGAATTCAGGAAAGGGGAGAAGCCACTTTTGAGTCAGTCTGGAGCCAGCCAGGCCAAGGGCAGGACTGGCTGTGTGGGGAGCTGGTGAGTCCCAGGCCTGCATGCAGGGTTCCCCCTGAGAACTGGCCTCTAGGGACCTGACAGCAAGATCCCTCAGCTGGGTTTTCCTTCTCCACTGATGATTTCCAGTTTGTAGAGTTTTGCTGGGAAACTTCCCCAGCCAGGCTGAGTTAGCCCTCCAGCTCCCTAGGTGAGACCAGTCACCACATGGTCAGCTCTGCTCTGTCTTCTAGTTCAGGTCTGCTGCCTGCTCTGTGTGTGTCTGGATGCTGGGCTAGGAAAGTACAGTTTGGATTTTAGTACAGTTGTGTAACCTGCACCTTGAGCCCTGCACCCCTTTGTGGTGAGGGGAAATCCTAGGACCGAAGCAGCCTGATTCCTGCTTGAAGAGGATCCCTGCCAGCAGCGATCAGCCATTCTGCAGTGACTGAGGAGTCCAGAGTGATTGCTGAACCTGAGGATCATTCATGGAGTTAGTGAGTGCAGGGGAATTTGTGTTGGGGACCCCCTACTCCCTGAACTGTGTCCTCGAGCCAGGGAGTGAGGGTTTGGGGGTTTTATAATCTGCTGCATATTAAACCTGTGGAGAGATTTACTACCTTCTCCCACTTGCGAGTCCTTTGGGCTGTACTGAACCCAGTCAGCCACACGGCTAAACCACTGCAGAGAAGAATTTTGTGGTCATAGGTCATCAAGGGCCTCAACAAAGTACGCGTAGCAACGGGACACTAATCTTACATTTGCTACATCAAGTCACGTGACTGGGGAAAGTCACAGGTATTAGCAGTGTGGGCACCGGTGAATGTAAAAATAGTGTTTTACCCTGTTATGTTATATTTGTCTCCTGCTTAATATAATTATTCTGTTGAGTATATTGTATGTGTTTGTGTTATTTCTTGGAAGTCTCCAACTATCTGCAAGTAAGTGGGAATTACCCTGTGGTTAGAATTTTCCTCCCAAGCTGCCCTAGTGACCCTGCCAGGAAGGAGTGAGGCGGAGTGGAGGCACCGCCAAATAAATTCATAGGGAAAAATAAAGAAGATTCACCCTGCTGAGTGGGTGGTGGGATCCAGAAGAACCCAGGCCTGTCCATCAAATCCTGTAAGCAGATTGGCATTGAAGAAGGTAACCCGGTGGAGAGGGGGTGCTACACTTGTATTAAGTGAATTGAAAAATACTATTTCTTTTATATTTACAGCGCAAATATTTGTAATAAAAATATAAAGTGAGCACTGTACACTTCGTATTCTGCATTGTAATTGAAATCAATATATTGGAAAATGTGGAAAACAATCAAAAATATGTATATAAGTGGTATTCTGTTATTGTTTAACAGCACAATTAATTGCGATTAATTCTTTTAATTGCTTGACAGCCCTAATTTGGAACCCTAGCATTGTCGCATATGAACATGTTGCTAAATCTATGGCTCAAGAGATCCCGTTTGTGTCAGAGTCAAGGGCGTCTGCACCATGTGTTGGGTCTTATAATTTAAAAAGGTATCATAAGGGGTTCACCAATCTTATCTCTGAAGGGGACACTGGATCTGCTTATACTGGTCCTGGAGCCTTTTCCCACTGCCCTCCTTCCCCCCAAAAACATAGACCTAATGCTTGAGACCCCACCTTCACTAGAATCTGTGCTGGCTATAGGTGTTGAAGCCTCTCTGAACTAGTCCAGTCACAGAAAAATTTTCATATTGCACATGGAAAAGGAGTTGTAATTTTTGATGGACTGGGCTGGGGGCCAGGCCTTCTCCATTCAGAAAGCCTGATTGTAGATTCCTCCTTCTGAAACAAGTCGGTCACCCTCCCTTTGTAGCTACCTTCGAAGCTTAGTGCAAGGCCTTTCTAGCTGGGTCAGATTATTTCCTGTTCTTCATCTTTCTTTTATGGCTGTTTTCTCCTTTTTTGTCTGCCTGCCTTTGAGAGTAGCTACATCTCTGGTTCATTTGGCCTAGATCCTTTTAAGTAGATGATTTTTGTTTTTAACTTTGATACAGAAACCAGAAAAATGTTAATGGGTGATATATAAATGAGTCTGCTGTTCACTGAGGAATTAGGATAGTTATTACTTAAGTTGTCCCATAGATGTACGTGGTACATTACAATCCAGATAACAAGAGTTACCCTGCCCTGAAAATTTATCCATCTAAATTAAGTTAAGAACAATAGGAGAAAGATGATAGCATAAGGAAGGATAGGAGAAGGGGAGGACAATATGATTATATGGCCATTTGCAGGGCTAATTCTAGTGTCTACATAATGGAGATTTTTCTCTTTAAAAAATATTTTTCCATTTATCAGTGGCCCATGGCCCAATCCACCACCTTATGCTGAATTTAAGCTCCCAATCCCCAAAAATTGTGTCTATCCTTTGTGGTTGATTACAGAAATTTCCAACAAAACCCTACTCTAGTATCCAAGCCAAGTTGCTTTTGTGTCCAGAAAATCTGACTAAGCAGAGAGCACAATAACAGCACTGCCATTTTCACTTTGAAATGCATTGAAACCATCTGAAACTTTTATGCTCCCTCGCTAATTAATGAAATTCATCCCTGTATGGAAGGGTGGCATGAGGCCGGTAATGCCACTTAAGTCCTGCTTAATACTTCCTTGCAAGAGCTTAGTACAGAGGCCTTTGGTAGCCCTTGGCACAGTGGTAAATTTTACCCTATAAATAAGTTCCACTGAGGTTAAACTACACATATGGGACCTGATTCTCATTTAATACGCTATTGTATTCAGGACAGCGGGGAATTTAGGCCACCTGCATGTTTCCCAGATCTGCTCGAACTTACACTTGGCTTTCCACGGATCACTGCACACTAGCCACTCCTCTGAAATGCCCCCTCCCCGCCCAGACCCTAAACTGGAGGCTGGCATCAGGGCCAGCATAGAGCCAGGCTGTTCACTGACCACAGAGGCCCGCCACATAGGTGACGTTCTCAGGGGGCTGTCTATGTCCACTTTGAAGACCTTTTATGCTGTCAAAACCGTGTAAAGTGGCCTTAGCATAACTGAGAACCAGGCCTACTGTGAATGCAAGGTGTAATCCAATTCTCATGATGAAACTTGCAGAGGAAATTCAGGTTACGGGCATGTCACACAGAATTTGACAAAATATCAGTGCTTTCAGAACTGCCATTGTATTTCCACAAGCATGTGTGGATGAAATTACAGCTTAGTTCAGAACTCCAGCAACATGGAAAGGGTTTTTCAGGGTATGTTTACAAGTAAGCATGCCATATGCTATACTAAAGAAAAACATGCTAATTACTGAGTAAAGATACAGAACGGCTTCAGATCCATTGAACAAATGTGCTGTCTACTTTCTGTGCTATGGGAATAATTCTTCTTAGTCCAGAAACTAAAATCTCTTCAGATGCTTAAGCTCTAAACTCAGAAACAAACAAAGCAACAAATTATTGTTTAAATAACTAACAATAAGGACAAGATCAGTAGATGTCTCTGATATCTGAGTTCTATAGTTCTACAGTGTTCTATATTTTTTTAATTTGCTATTTATTAAGGCCAAAAAATGTGCTTGGTGCTGTACACAGCACAAAATAAAATAGTTCCTGCTCCCCAAAGAGTTTCTAATCTAATCAAGATAGGCAACAAATAATGTCCTACTAACTGGAACAGTAGGAAGTTCAGAGGCAGAACAAGATCATGCTAAGCATCAGGGATCTAATCCTGAAGTCCTCAGTTAGGCAAAACTCACCTTGAGATCAGTGGGAGTTTTACTTATGTAAGGATTATAGACTCAGGGCCTTAGTCTTGCTGTTATGATTGATTACTATTATTTCTATTGTGGGAGCATACAGATGCCCCCATTGGTTCCAGGGCTCATTGTGCCACATGCTGTATAAACACATAGGAAAACATGGTCTCTGCAATTTAACTTGAAATTTGCAATGAGTGAAGAGAAGGACAAGGACAAGGATGTCTTTATATAGGTTAGCTGTTGTACAACTTCATGGTTCAAAAGCTCCTGAATATTTTTTAAAGCAAATTATATAGATCACCTATCCCCAGCTGATGCTCAGCCTTGCACTTATTGGTTGGTTGCTGGCTTGTAACCAACACAGAAGTGGGTTTTGAGGAAAGAATTTTAGGAGGAAGGAAAAGCTTTAATGGATTCGTTTTCTCCTCTCGTCAGATAGCTGTTTGCCCAATATTTCCCGCCCTCAATTCCTATCTGATGCTCTTTCCTTTGGTAATTTATACGACTCACTCTCTGGTTGGAGAAGATTTTCAGTCTTTCACTATCTTACATTTCCTAAACACCTAGGGAAACCCTGACTCATTGCGGATTTCTTATTCAAGCATGTAGGTTACACATACCATAATGGGATTTCTGTGCTTGTGTGTATAAGGGCTGCAGAATCAGGTGTCTGTTTTGGGGTGGTCATAACTTCCCTTGAAAATATATTTCTGTTTCTGGCATTGTCTGTACAACTGACTTCTTGGGAAGGATTAGTTGATTGATGTTTTGTGTAATTTTTTTTTTTTGCTTCAACTGTTATGTCTTAAGTATTATTATGATGTATGTAGTAGTTATGATTGTTCTCTGGTTACTGCATCTTTCCATTTCTAAATGTCTGTGGTGGAGTGCCAGGACAGTGAGAGAAAGTTAATGCAGCATGTTACAGAGGAGACGTGTGCTGGGGCTCTCTGAGGATTACTTTTGTTCTGTGTTTTACTTTAGATTCATTATTTCTCTGAAAGTCATTCAGGCTGAAAGTTTATAGTTGCTGCCAGAAGTGTTTATTTCCATCGATCATCATAGTAGCTCCCTTAACTGTTTATTACACAATCAATCAGTTTATTACACAATCAGATAACAATCACCAGAGTTTTTTGGCCTTCAGTTTTTTACCTTCCCCATTCCCCCACCCACTCTAGAAAATCTGCTTTAAAATGTTATACTGATAATATTTCCTTTAACACCTCTCATACTGGCTCCAAAAGCACTTTAGAAGCTATGTACATACAGTACCCCTGCAAAGCAACTACTTCCAAAAAGGAGGACAGTAACCTACTGCAGTACAGCATGAGAGCCATGGGAGCAGAAACCCTACCCTTACAAAAAGGGTAGAAACAGCATTTAAAAGAACAGTTCCATCTACTTTCTTGCCACTGTCCTAAGTCCTATTGATTTTATGCTGGAAGCCCAATGATGACATCACAACGAATCTCTCACTGCTGATAGACACCAACCTACAGTGACTCTGTATTGGATTATCTTGCTAGATAACATAGGGCTACGCCATCCCATGCCCAGGTTATTTCCATGTAGGAAATTCCATCTGCACTGGTGGAATTTCTGATGCAGACTTTCATTGATGTTCAGGGGCTTCCCCTTCTCCCTGGGGAAGTGGCCAGAGGTTTCTCTCCTGCAAACCAACAGATTCTGGACGATTCATGAGGCTAAAACCATCTGTATTGGTTACTCATCCCTCCGCGGCCCTTTGTAGTCAGGGGCTTGTCTCGTGGCTGCCAAAGAAAGCTTTACAGTAAAGAGGAGGGACAGAGATTATGGTAGAATAAGCATTAACTTCCTCACAAAAGCCTTGTAGGCTTGGAAGTGGGGGTGGAGGCAATACTGTTGTGAGTTACTGTTCCCTGTGGCTCTGTCCCAGCCCCTACAGCTGCAGAGCCTGAACCCCACTGAACACTCATGGATGGGCTCCAAGAAGTCATAGATACAATGCTATAGAGATAGGACTCCCATCCCCCTATGTGGCCATTCCTCACTCTTCTGGCCAGATTCACCTGTTTTATCCCTTCTGCCTGCAGAGACAATACGTACCCGAGTGCTGGAGCTGTCATTTTTATTCCCTGATTCAATTTCCATGACCCACAGAAGATTTGATGTGAGGCTGATAATTCCCTGCAAATTCTGTTACTGCAGTACTGTGCAGGACATATACATACGAAATGTCTGAGTTGTGGGAGTGGGTTTTAGCAGGAGAAAAATATTTCCATTTGTTTTGAAGAGGGAAAGGAAAAGAAAACATTTTGATGTAAGTTTTGTAAATGTGTTAAATGATAAATTACTAATCGAGGCCATGAGATCATTAAAAAACATTTTGAAATGCATGAATATAGAAAAGTGTGTGTGGGGGGGGATTAGTTGCTACTGCCATCTGGCAAGTAAAATAAACAGGTCAAGGACATCTATGGACTGTAAAGATGTAAATGAACAAATCAGATAAGCAGATACTGCTATTGCAAAAGCTACTGTATTTCACTGACAAGTTACAGAAACGTGTTATTGATTGTTGTATTATTGATCATTTCTTATCATTGTAAGCAAGACTGAACAGGGAACCATCGAACATTCTGAAATTTAGCAGTCTCTACACAGGGAATATAATTAAGGATTTGAAATCTGATATTTAGTACCATGAAGCTAACATGTAATATCAGAGAGGTGAGCAGCTTCATGTCTGTAATAAATTCTATCCAGATTTCTGCAGTCTTGAGAGAATATGAATACTTTGGGAGAACTAATATTGTTCATTCTGTAAGATACATATGTCTGGAAAGAATAACAGGCTTCTAAACTACTTGGATGGTCATCAGTGGAAAGAGTCACGGAGAGGAACTACATTAACAAGAACTAACAGAAAACCTACAGAAAGTGACTGGAACTTTAAAATCTATGTTGATTAATGGCCATTGGAGCCCTTGTGTAAATAATTACTATAACTCTCACTCCCCTATTCCTGCCACTCTCCATGGGCTGCCAGCTTTCCTATCCATCTACTGACCACAATCACTATTGGGGAGCATTTATTTGAGGGTTGCCTCAGATGAGTGCTATGGGACAGGTATTGTGTTCTCAGCTGCCTCTCACAAGAGGTCAGAACAGAAGGCTGTCTTCTCCTCTTCAGGGATGCACTGAACTGACTTTACTGCAAAACAATCTAAGACTCAGATGGTCTCAAAACAATATTTGTTAAGGAGAGAGAGAAAAACCTGGATTAAAAAGAAAGGGATATTCATAGGATGCCTAGTATGAAACTCTGCAAAAGCTATTCTAGACAGGTCCCCTTCATGCCATTACAGGAGAACAAGCAGTATGTTACAGCCCAGTAGACCATGTATTCTTTATTCCCTACCACTCTCTTTGTCAGGCAGCATATCTCTCACACGCACATACACCAGTCTCTTCTGGAGTCTTGGATCATCTTCCACTCTTAAGAGTCTTGGTCCCCCTTCCACCACAGTTACAGACGATGATCCTTTTGATGCTCAAGATGTTAGCCTGTATTCCTAGTCACAGCATGTGAGCAAAAGTATTTATATACATGCCCTTTCTGAGGGAATAGGACCGTTTCTTATGAAAATCCACTATATATTTTGAAGTTACTCCCTATTTTTATTAATCAATCTTTGGATAAAGATGTTTGCGTTCCTGTTTTTCCTTTCTGTTGCACTTATTTCTCCAAATGTTCCTTCGAAGGTGTAGCCACAAAGCCACTGACTCTCAGCACACAGTTGTATTCATCTACCTTCCACATAATTGGTGCTGAAAAAAAGGGCCTTTTGAGATTCTCATTAAACATCCATTCAAATGTTTACTGGCACTGACCAAAGGTTTTAATCTTGATGATAACTCATGGTCTGCCTGATATTTGATTTGATGTTTGATATCTGTCCTTACCTGTATTTCTACTCTGTATCGGACATGAATTATTGACAAATAAAGTCAGTCTGTCACATTTACTAAATTCAGATCTGCAACCACTGCCTCAAAAAAAACCCAGGGCTTTCAGTCTTATGACCAATAAAAATAAATCGCCCATTAACCATTTATATCACAGTTTCCCAAACTGTGATCTGTCGCGAGCAGGTTGGTCACATAGTGTTGCTTCTGTTTATTTCCAGCTGTCAAAGTCACATGAGAAGCTAACTAAAATACATTAATCACTCCTCTAATATTTCTTTTTCATGTGAAAGATTGTACATCCCGGCAGTAATGACAGCAATCAGAAACAGGAGGAGATTTATATGAGCTGAACAATTGCTAATGAGAGTGGTGCTCTCTACTAAGATGTGGTCTAAACTAAACCCCCCTGATTCAGATCATGCAAATATGACTGTAAATCATCTCCTGCTGACATTATAATATATGGGATGCCCCCAAAAATTCAATTCACTGAAACTGAGGAAAAAAATATACAAAATTTAGAAAGTTATAAGCAGAATATGGCAAATGCCAGATGAGGTGTGAGAGAATGAATGCCATATGTTATATGTTCCACATGCTTTTCTATGCTAACTTTTTATTACAGGACTATACATTTATGTATTGTTCACAGCTTTTTAAATGTTATATCTTTTCTCCTATAAGACTCTCACATGAGTACGAATGACTCACCTGAGTAAGGCTCACAGGATACAGCCCTTTAGTACATCTGGCCCTCTTCCTATCTTCATTAATGCCACCACCTGTGTCTTTTTTCAATTACTAGTCTCTCTAAAAGAGTACATAGCAGCAACAGCCGAGGTGATATAATGAATAATTACGATCTGTTTGGAAAGATATTCTCCAGTACCAAAGAAAGAAAGAAAAAAAGTCTCTCAAACATCTAAATCAAATTTTATATGCCCCACATTCCTGTTATGCCTGCTATCCAAGGATTTCAAATTGTTTCTCAAACATAAATGTTTGTAATAACTTTGAGGTAAGTATTGCTATTCTCATTTAACACAGGAGGAGTCTGAGGGTGGGCAGGGACACTGGAACAATTTTTATAGTGAGGGTGGAAAAAGCCATTGAAAAAACTGTAAATCCTGTCTATGATGGAAGCCATACATTCAGTTGCTATTAGTAGTCCAAGCCGGGGGTGCTGATGCACTCACAGCAACCCTACTTCCAGCAACCCTGAAGGTGAGGGAAAACAAGGGTTACAGTTGCCTAAATGATTAACCCAGATCACAAGAGGTTGACTGCATTAGGGATCCCCCTCCCCGCAGAAACTCCCAACCTTGCTATCAGCTGTCCTGGTGTGAAGACACACCTCTTTTGACTTTGGCAGCTGTTTTCACCACCCTGCCGATTAGACTTGTTCTTACCAAGTTTCACTGACACAAAGCAGAAAATAGCTGCCAGAGCCAGGCTGCACTCGTCCTCCCAATATTGCTAACATTGATGCAGCTCAGCTGGTGAGAGCAGTGGTGGGAGTTTGTGGTAAAAACTCCCTAGTTTAGACAAGTCTGGAAGGCAATAGCAAAGCTGGGAATAAAAATGAAATTTCCTGAGTTCCTGTTTTGAGGCTGAACAGTAGAAACTCCTTCCTCTCTCCCAACTATATCCAGGCAATATTTAAAACAATTATTTATTAAATGCATCACATAGAATATTTGGCCGCAGCAAGAAAAGAAGAGCAAAGCGAACACTGAGATACATAGCAGGATATAGTACAAAGTGGAGATTATTAGGACCCTGTCTGAAGAGGGAATCCAGAAGGATTGTAACTGTGCACAGTTTGGCCTTGCATTACAAAAATACTAAGAATAAGAAAAGGTACAGAGGGGAAGAAAAAGGGATGAGACAGTGTTGTGTTAATTATGGAAAGAGGTGAGGAAAAATAGTTTTAATGCACTACAAAAGATCAGGATATTGTTATATTGGAAAGTGTTAGTGGCTGCCTTCAAGAGTGTATTTGATCTATGGGAAATCACAGACCTTATTAGAGCAGATGGGCATGCTAGCCACCCTTCATTCAGGCTAAAGGGAAGAAGCAATTAAGTTCCTTTATGGAGTAAAATAGCTGGAGAGAAAGAAAGCCACCACCCAAGGTACTAGGCTGTATGCAGAGCCAAGAGGTTTCTCTGGTGCATTTCTCAAATGTAGCCACCATGGCCCATGTGGCCACCAGGGGCTTTTCTTGCAGCCACAGCCTCCTGGGTGGTGATTGGGGGCCAAAGCAGTGGCCCCTCCCCCAGAACTCCCACCAGGAGTTGGGCCCTACCCTCCTCTGGAGACACAAACGCTGAGGAGCAAGCAGTCACTGAATTCCCCACCTTCCCAGAGGCAGTGGGATCAGACTTCAGCCCTGGGATGGCGGGCAGCAGTCTCCAGCAGCAGGTCTCCAACCCCCAGCTGCAGGGCACTGGGCTCCATCCCCCAGGCTCACCTCCCTCCATCATCCCTGGCCCCTGCTGCCTCACCACCACCTCCCTATCCAGGGCTTAATTTGTCCCCAGGCTTACTGGGGCTAAGTAAATCTGCTGTGAAAAGTGACATTTGTATGTTAATATCACTTTTCACAGCAGCAGACTTACTAGCCAGCAAATCTTAAAAAAAAAAAAAAAGGCAAAAGAAGCAAAAGAAACAATAACAAAAAAAGACAAGATCGTGCAAAGCACCTTATCTGTGTTCTATTCTGTTTAGGTCTAGTAAAGAATAGAGACAACTGTACATTATTTTCATTACAGAGTCAGAAAAAAACCAACATAAATAAATTACAATGATTTGGACATGTGTATGTTCATATTTATTTGTTTTTCCTAAAGCTAATAAGTATTTTAGGAAAATTGTCAGAGCGGTCACCAGCAAGAGTTGGTGGCCACACTCTGAGGTCACCAAAACATTTGTTGTGAGAACCCCTGGGCTAGGGCATTGGCTGATTGGAACTGTGTGTGTCAGAGGCAGAAAGACAGAACATACAAACATAAGAACGGCCATACTGGGTCCGACCAATGGTCAGTCTGGCCCAGTATCCTGTCTTCTGACAGTGGCCAATCCAGCTGCCCCAGAGGGAACGAACAGAACAGGTAATCATCAAGTGATCCCTTCCCTGTCGCCCATTCCCAGCTTCTGGCAAACAGAAACTAGAGACGCCATCCCTGCCCATCCTGGCTAATAGCCATTGATGCAGTCAGGGAAGCAGTCATAAGTGGGGCCCTGTGAGGGAGCAGAGATAGAGCTCTGTGGGTTGGGTGACCAGATGTCCCGATTTTATAGGGACAGTCCTGATTTTTGGGTCTTTTTCTTATATAGACTCCTATTTCCCCCCACCCCGTCCCGATTTTTCACATTTGCTGTCTGGTCACCCTATCTGTAAGGCACAGGACTGACTAGAAACCCAGCTTGGAAATTCTGAGTAAGGAAACTGCCTGCTGTTGTTTGTTCCTACTGTGTTCAGGGAAAAAGAAGTTTGTGCACATTCTTTGTAAATAAACAGAATTGCACAACAAAATACCTGACACAGATCAATTTCTCCTCCTAACGGTACAAGCAGGCAAGGCTTCAACAAGCAACAATATTACTGATGTGTCAAAGAGTCCTGTGGTACCTTATAGACTAACAGACGTATTGGAGCATGAGCTTTCGTGGGTGAACATCCACTTCATCGGATCCGACAAAGTGGGTATTCACCCACGAAAGCTCATGCTCCAATACGTCTGTTAGTCTATAAGGTGCCACAGAACTCTTTGCTGCTTTTACAGATCCAGACTAACACGGCTACCCCTCTGATAATTGATATGTGTGTCATTCTGAGTGGTATCAGGAAGGTAGAAATCACAAATGTGCTTGAGAGGCAATCAGGTAAAAATAAAAAGATGCATGGGTTCACTAAGAAGTACAGCTCCCACCTCAGCTGCCCCCAGGCAGCTGTGGGGCTGTAGAAGGACCCCACAAAGAACTGCCATAGAAAGAAGAACCAAACTGAAGCTCCTGCTTCTATTTCACTTACTGTCTGTGACTGACTAGGTGAGGGGAAGAAGGACCCAGGAAAAGGGGATAGGGAATCAGAGTGCCATTACTACATAGCAGGGGGCAGGGAAGGAACTAGTTGTCAGCTCCTTTGAACTCTACTATCCTAACATACATAAGAACATAAGAATGGCCATACTGGGTCAGACCAAAGGTCCATCCAGCCCAGTATCCTGTCTACCGACCGTGACCAATGCCAATCCTCTAGCCCCTTCACTCCTGCTTCCACTGTGGCCCCTTTTGGAGCCAGCCATGGAAGCAACACACTTGTGAACACACATGATCTCTCTCCACAGTTAAGCAGATATGGGGCAGGGCCATTCACCTAGGCTAGGGGTAGGCAACCTTTCAGAAGTGGTGTGCCGAGTCTTCATTTATTCACTCTAACTTAAGATTTTGCGTGCCAGTCATACATTTTAACATTTTTAGAAGGTCTTTCTATAAGTCTATAATATATAACAAAACTATTGTTGTATGTAAAGTAAATATGGTTTTTAAAATATTTAAGAAGCTTCATTTAAAATTAAATTAAAATGCAGAGTCCCCCGGACTGGTGGCCAGGACCCGGGCAGTGTGAGTGCCACTGAAAATCAGCTCGCGTGCCGCCTTCGGCACACGTGCCATAGGTTGCCTACCCCTGACCTAGGCATACTCGTCAGCTCCACTAAGCCACCATTAGAACAGTTAAGTGGAGCTTTCAAAGGGAACAGCCACTAAGGGAAGGAGACAAGAGTGGCGGTGAAGGAGATGGAAGCCAATGGAAAAAAGGGAGACAGGATAGTGGCAGGTGTAGTAGGAAGCAGCTACCAAGGGATGGGTTGAGTTTTGGTGGTGGTAATAGAGGAGGAGGCGGATGAAGAGGTAGCCATCAGGGAAAAGGGGCTATGTTTGTGGTTTTTGTGGAGGTGGGGAGATGAGCATGAGAAATTAGTCATGAAAGCTTTTTAGGGGAAAACCACTTTGAATTTGTGCCTGGGGCTTATTCACATTTGCTCTGTCCTGGGGCAGGCCAAACTGTCTAGGGCAAATACAACATACCTGGGACCAAGCAGTAAAGGGATTTTTGTGAACCTCTGTGACCAAAGGATGAAGGTTGTGTGGACCTAGAGAGAGAGCTGTGGCTTATGGCAGGATCCAATCAAGGGATGAAAGAGTGATTTTGGTTCTGTTGGACTTTCCTTATCACAGAGGGAAAGGACTTTTTTGGAGAGAGGCTAAAAATCTCTGAAAGCCACATGGAGGCTGCCAACTGGAGGGGACAATGAGGCAAAGCTATGCTGTGAGCATGAGGAGTAAGTGGTGTCTTTGTCAGAGTGCTCAAATCTGTAAATTTTTATCAGAACTTTTCAAGTCATATGCAAATACTGCACATGCATTAAACTCCATGACTTTTTATCTACCTTGACAAAACACTGAGTAAACAGTATCAATACACTTTTAATTTAAAAACCTCAAGTTTAGGGTTGAGAGAATAACTTTTTTGTTCGGTTGGTTGAGAGACTGAACCAAAAAAAAAAAAGAAAGAAAGAAAGAAAGAAAAGAACAGGGGAGGGGAGGGGAAAATTGAATATGACCTGAACTGAAAGTTCCATTTAGTTTTCAGGATATTTTTAAGCTTTTTTTTTTTTTGAAAAATCAATAAAATTCAAAATGAAAACTTGTTTAAGATCAAAACCTTTCATTTTGAAAATGTTGACATGAAACATTTCAATTTTTTCAGACTTTTTTCCCCATTTTTTTTTTATTCACACAATTTGACAAAATTGACCTAAATCTGCTAATTGTTTTGGTTGACCCAAATCTTCATTTTTCAGTTAAAAAAAAAAGGGTTGCACAAAAGATTTTGATTGGCTCTACTCTACTCAAGTTATTTCAAACCTGATGCTTAAGCTGTGGTCATGGGCAATGAGTGATTTGTAGAGAAGACTTGGCTGGTCAGATGGGGCTAACTCTTTTCCTTGTTTCCAGATGCTAAATCACTTTTTTTTTAAATGAATATACATGAAATATTTTCCCAATATTAAAAATGCACGTAAGCAAATGTAGTTGCCACAGGGATGTTATGTGATTGTGCCTGGTAAGCAGGGCCGGCTCCAGACCCCAGCGCGCCAAGCGCGCGCTTGGGGCGGCATTTTGCTGGGAGGGCGGCAGGCGGCTCCGGCGGACCTTCCGCAGTCATGCCTGCGGGAGGTCCACTGGTCCCGCGGCTCCGGTGGACCCTCCGCAGGCACGTCTGCAGGAGGTCCCCCGGAGCCGCAGAACCGGTGACCGCCAGCGCACCCCCCGCGGCGTGCCGCCATGCTTGGGGCAACCAAATTCCTAGAGCCGCCCCTGCTGGTAAGGGTAGTACTTTACATGAGTGTGAATGGAGGGGGAGGTATCCGTGAAACAATTGCTGTATTAAGATGTGATCTAAGCTATGAAAGCTAAAAATGCTTGCACCTAGCCTTCTGTATATCACATACCGGTATATGGCTTAACAACAAATTGGCCTTTAAATAATCCTGAGTTTGTTCTGCTCACCTGTAAAGTCCAAATGTTATCAAAACTCAGTTATACAGTCCTGCATTCCATCAAGCTACTTTGGAGAATTATCAGGGAACTATAGCCTAAACCTGAAATTTTATGAGCAATCAGGGAACACCATCTGTAATGTTCTGCTCAAAGTGTACCATTAAAAAAATGCTGAGAAGGAAGTTCTCCATTCTGACTTCCAGTATTCAAAAATATACAGTAAACGCAGATGCCAAAATATGTATTTAATGAATCATGCAATTTCATTGCCCACATATAAAAAGGAATATGAAATTGAAGGATATGAGAAGCCAGAATTTTGAACAGATGTCCCAAAATACCTTTTGTATTTGACAGCACTTCAAATCTTCCCAGTGCTTTTTTTACTCTCCAATAACTTATTTTTCTTCTTTGTATTATTGAAGTTATTACCATCTGAGATATGCTACCTAGCAAATATATACATTCTCATCTTCTCAAGGGTTAACAAATAGAAAAGGAAAAAATTAATAATGGGGAGGGGGTTGGTATGTGCAGCATGGATGGTCTTGAAAAGCTAAAGTAAGAATCTCATTTAATTAAAAAAAATGTTCAAGTCAGTTCTTGTTTTCTCGGAAGCAGTTCCCTCATCCTCAGCCAAGTCATCTTCATTTTGCCTAATGCCAAACTCACACAAATGCCAAAAAGGAGCAGAGGGGAAAGAGAAAAAAAAAGTCTGATGAAAGAAACAAGTCCACTAATGTGTGTTTATATATGGTCTCCACTCTGCCAACCTGGTGTTTTGAGGATGTTTTTGTATCACAAGCATGGAGCTAGAAAAATGTTAGTTTTTAATTCAGTTGCCTTTGAAAAGACATGAGTTTAAATAACAACAACAACAAGCCCCATTTAATACATTCTCTGATGGCTGGGTGGATTCATAAATAAGGGTCCAATAGGCAAATTAACTGAAGGCCCCCAATGTGAGATTTGGGGAGGGGATGAGCTGGAGTGGTTGAATAGGCAGGTGGGAATATAGAATCCTGAGGTTGCTCAAGAGATAAGTAGGACTAGCACAGATTAGAACCACTGCTGTCCTTCCTTTCACTTCTCCCATCTGTCATAGAGATTGCTTCACCAGCCTTCCCTCTTCACTTTCCAAAGACCAGTGTCTTCAGTTATATTTCTTACACAGTAAGAGAAAACCTGTATTTTCAGCCTGAATTAATTTAAAATTTAAAAGTAAGGAAAACAAGAAAGAACAAAAGTAAAGTCTGCACAAGCAGCAGCTGACATGAACTACCTTAAAGCAAATCCCTCACCCCCATTGAACCAGGGCCTAGCAAAACTCCTTCCATTTAAAGCTGTACTACACAGAAAATTAGATTCATCCTGTCACAGTTTCAGAGTATCTGCACTTACATTCCCTCTCCATGGTTCAAGGGCACACTGTTAAAGATTTCTGGCTCCCAGCCATCACATCTTTTAGGTAAATATCCGCATCGTACTCACTTCTGACCAGGGGATTTAAGGCTGCAAAGCTCCCTATTGTGATATACCCAGCAACCCAGACTGCCTAAACAGGCCAGTGCTTGTGCTATTTTTTCTCTCTGAAGGCTATGACCAGTGTATTGCCTGGTTACAAGTCACCACACAACTCCTCCTAAGCAAGCACATTTATTCTTCAGCTAAAAGCATTACAGAAAACCAAAAAGTTCCTATACACGTGCTAAAAGCTTACCAGAGATCACCCATAAATCTCTGTATGGCCCTCGTAGGTCAAACCTTTCCAAATTTCAGCCAGGATTGGGGCCTCCCCTTGGACAGAAGGTCCTGTTTATTTGCTGGATCAGAAAGAAGGGCCTGAGTCAGTTTAAACTCAGGCTATTTAACCAACCCTTTCTTTGTCTGGCCTCTGGAGAATACAGTTTATGTGAGCTTCCCCAGGAAGTGGTACCTCTTGTGAGTGAGGGGGGTTACAACCTGGCTGATTTGCCTTCATCACCACCCACTGTTTTTAGTTCAGTGAGGAGCAGTGGTAACCCTTCTCCATGGAGTAGAACACAATCTTCCATAAACCATTCATTTAAAACAATGGCTCCAAGGTCCATATCTGTTGCACATCCATCTACTTAAGTCTTACAGTGATGTAACCACATGCATCACGTTTCAGAATGATCTCATTGTGCATCTGTGCTTCTCTCTCCTCAGGAATGTCTCCCACCCCCTATGCCTGAACCTATTGTCCTCTGTTCTGGACACCTCCTTAACTGCATAAATCCCCCTTCTCCATGCCTCTGACCATAGGCAGTGGTAGAAGAAGAAGCCAGGATACAGCAGCACCTCAATCTGGAGGCATGCCGGCTCACTGCCTTTGGGGTGCTGTCACCAAAAGGGCACCTGAGCCATAGCCCCACCTGCACTCCATCCCAAAGCCTTGCTCCCACTCATCCTTTTGCCCCGTGGCCCCACCCGCACTGGTCCTCTTCCAGTCTCCACTCCACCTATTCTCCCTGAGGTCCTGTCCTTGCTTCCGCCCCCAGGATCCCCCCGCTTGCCATTCATGCCTCTCTGCCCCTTCCCCTGAGGGCCCCCACCATCTGCCGATGAGCGGCAGATGGGGGGGCCTCAGGGGAAGCGGCGAAAAGGCATGAATGGTGGGGAGGGGAGGGGAAGGGGCCAAGTAGGGGGCAGGTCCTTGGGTGGAGAAGGGGGTGGGGCTGCAGTCCAGGCACTGGTGGTCCCTCCCACTTCTAGGCAGCTTCCGGCGCTCATGCCTAGCCTCCCCAGTGCAGGAGTCACACGCCACCCAGGCCTGTGACTGCCTCACATTTCCCTACTGAAATGTTGGTGCAAGGAAAAGAGAAATCTTCCCCCCTTCTCACCTGAAGCATTGTGGGAGGTTTTGCTATACTGCCAGCCTCTTGTGCAAGGTGCTGATGAGGTGTTTATAAAGTACACATCCAACTGGGATACATATCTTAAACCTTACACAAGGCAGCATGAGGAGACAGGTTTGCTGGGGAGGGAGAGACTAGGGATGGGAGGTGTTGGGGAGCAGAGGCTGGTGGTGGGACTTGAAGGTGGGGAGCTCTGGTGAGAGGGAGGCAAAGACTGAGGAAGAACAGATGAGTGGGAAGGAGATGGTAGGTCTGGGAAAAGGCAGCTGAGACTGAGGACTTTGGGGAAGCTTGCAGATACAAAGACAGAGAGAACTGGAAAGACAGTAGAGGATTCTGGGAGAAGCAGCACAAACAGGAAGGACAATTTAACCTGAAAGACAGAAACAGAATGTCTGGTTGAAAGAAGGGAAGATTTGCTTCTGGGAGCCTCATGAAGTGACCCTCAACTTTCTGGGCAAAAATTACTCAACTTCATATCATTATGCCTGAGAAATTTCATGTACTACAGTTAGTTTGGCAAATATAGGGGGAGGGGTCAAAATTGGACTTACTTCATCCATAACAGTGGTGGTATCTTGGCTCTCTCCATAAGTAACCTTTTTTATTGTACTGAACACCACTCAATATTTTGTTAACCATTGTTTTCGTTTCCGCAACTCTGAATTTCTTTTATATTAAAGGGGCCATGTGATTTATTATCACTGTTTATGCTCATTATTCCTATGAGTCACTGAGATACTGCCTAAGGCAATTTACTGTATGTCTGTTACAGCCTGCAAATAGGGATTTGATACATGCTTCTGTTTAGACATTGAGTAAACCCAGCGGAGTTGTGCTTAATAAGTCTTATGTTGTTCTGTCAAAAGAAGTTACTTATTACTAATGAGATGTGCTGTGTTATTCAAAATGCCCAAATAAGAGTATATTTTCCAGGCATGCATGCCCTGGGCCACCAGTCTGACAAACATTTGAGGAGGCAACATGCTATCCAAAGAGACAGTGATGAACAGAGACTAGCCACATGCATCAATCGGTTCATACTATTGCTCCTATGTACTAAAATATTGGTCATGCTGTACTCATGTATCAGGAATGGATCTGGCTCTCAGTCCGAAAGAACAGTCACAATGTTATGTAAGCTAGATTGCTGCAGGACGCTGCTGAATGAAGCCCCACAGGTCTCAGTCTATGGATTTAAGTGCTGGCCTCTCTGTAAGGCCACAGTGCTAGAAGCGGAGTTTTGCTCTTTTACCACAATGCTACAGCTCCCCAAGTGGCACCTGAAACTTCTGACTCCTCCAGTGGGAGTTAAAATGAAGAAGGTGAGTTAATGCTGAACCTGTCATGACAGTCTGCATGTAGATTGTCTGTTCCCTAGTTCCAACTCCTTTTCTGCTGGGCTATGTCCTTGAATTCACACACAATTCTGTTCACACGTTATTGACACAGAGGACTCCCCAGAAGCTCCATAGCAAGGGAGGGAGCATAGTGGCCTTGGCTCTCTACATGTCTCCCAATGCCATAGCCTAAATCTGTCTGTCAAAGAGAGTGAGTGGTATCTGATTCAGGCAGTTGGTCTCAGGGCTGCGTGGGGAGTAAAGTAACACTCCTTACAAATAAGTGTGGCAGAATCAGCCTTTTTGTGATTAACAGAAATGTGCTTCCTTCTTCTCCACACAACTTGTTTACTTCAGTGTGTTTATTTTGATATTAGGGCATTTACATACTATTTTAAGACTATGTAGCACTATACCTGTAGATATTTATACACTTAACAATGTTTCATTATATTGTATTTTATTTTAAAGAACTTCCTTATAAAAGTCATATAGAATTTAGTAGAACTACATCTCTGCTAGGACAGCTAAAAAAAATTCTTGACAAACGGAAATTCTCTCTATTCATTTCTATAAATCTCTAGATTCATTTCGCATTGAATCAATCCTTATTTATTAAATGTGACTTTCTCACACAAGTTTGTAGTTTAAGTTTTCGCTTCCTTCCTCTGTTTTCTGACTGCTTACAAACAAGTGGAATATGTCTCCATATGATTGCTATATTATGATTATATTATAAAATTAATAAAGAGTTAATTTTACATTTAAAAAGACATCATTCTGGTAGTATGTGACTATCTTAAGTTTTCTTTCTTCACCATATCAATAACTAAAGTCAAGTCATTCAGTAATCAGAAATGGTTGGCATTTCACTTGGTGTCATTGTTAGATAGAAGCAAAATAATGACATTTTTGTAATACATTCAACATAAGGCTTACAATTTAATAGCCAATATTTTGTCTTTAAGTGGCTTTATAATGGAAAAAACATGTTTAAGGCTCAAGAAAGGGAAATATACTGATGTTGTAACTACCTTGGTATTCCCCAGACACAAGAAGGAGCTCTTTTTGGACTGCAGGCAGAAAAAGCAGTCTGGTGTTGCTGGGCAGAACATAAATAGTAGTGAGAAAAGGAGCAAGGAACAGGTTGTGCCTGTTTGTTGCTTCTTTTCTTGTTCCCAAATAAATGAATGTTAATTGAAAAGGAGTGTAGCTACATATTTTATTGTACTTTGGGTACATGCTCTGAAATCTCAGGAGGACTGTTTTAAATTCAAGCTAATGCTCAACTATACTTAATTAGCATTGCTGTAGTTGATTTCACTTTTTCCTGTTAAAGAAGAATGTTACAGTTTTGCTGTTTTAAAATGTTAAAATATATGATGGAGGTGAAGAAATGATTTGGTAGCCGAATGACTTCCCGGCAGGAGAGAATCTAACAGGATGGCATTTTACTAATTAAGAAGAGTGATGGACTAGCCAGATGGGAAGAATACATACTGGAATTAAAAAAAACAAAAACCAAAACAATGTAGAAAAATCCTATCAAGGATGGTGAAGAGTATGTAGCCACTTGAGACACACTGGTAAAAAAAAGGCAATTTACTAGAATAAAAGAAACCTATGGATGCTGGATTGTAACCAAATAAAAGTGCTGATGTCACATGGTAAATAAGAGAAACCACAGACCATTGGTGTAAGCATAGAATTGAGAGATAGAAACTCCTGTGCTCCAATTCCAATTCTACCAAGACTTGCAGTGTGGCCTTTGGCAAATTACTTAGCCTCTCTGTGCTTCAATTTCTTATTTGTAAAGTTGGAATACTTAGCTTGGTCAGGTATTCTGAGAATTAACTAATGTCTGTGAAGTGCTATATAAGTGCTACAAAGTATTATTAATCAGTACTTAGATGATAGTGCCTCTTTTAAGACTGACTGTAGCAGACTAGTGTTGGTAGCAGGCAACAATCAAGCAAATTGTTTCCTCTCCTGAAAAGTTTCCAGTCATTGATTGTAGCTAACCATTGATCTGTTCCTGATATGCTACAGAAGCTTTGTCAGTGTGGCTCCACTGCAAGGTGCGCATGTGGAATGGGAGCAGCACCAGAGACCCAGAATTTCCATGCAGATAACCCCACCTCCCCACTGATCCTGCAGGATGTGTGTAGGTTAATGGGGATTTACCAGATCTTGCAAGCAGGGCCCACAGCCATGTGTGTAAATCCCTGGCCTCCAATGGAAAGAATGAGAATTTCTCAATGAGAGCAACCAATTGATAGTTTCTGCCTCTTTAGTCTCCTCTTCGAATTTTCCTACAGTAGGGTATGATCAGGCACAAACTCATGACTTGCTACTCTTCTCTCATCCTATCCCATTGCACTTTTCACCTCATAGTCATCCTATGTTTTCATCACTACTTCCTTACTACTATACTTTTGGTCTTTCCTGCCATTATCCCTACTCTGGTACATCGCTTTCAGCTAGGCTCCTTTGACCTGCTCTTCCACCTGCAACATAGGCTGCAATTCAGTAAGTCTGTGTTGCTAGGCTCTACCTCTACAGCTCTGCCTGCCCTTCTCAGACCAGGAGATGTGGTGGACATGTAGTTTATAACTGCTGTGTAGGTAGAGGGCTATTGGGAAGTGTGCAGCAATACTGGCCAAACCAGGATAACCTGGACTGTATTTTCTAATGGTCTCAGCATGGTATCACTAGAATAAATATGAGAGCATGCCAGTTAGCACATATACTGCTACTCACACATTGAATGAGCTATAGCTGTGGACACAGCTAAAGGGAATCAGCAGTTAATATGGCTACAGCCCCATTAAATAGCTCTATCATGACAGCTCTGTGATGCAAGTCAAAATGCTCTTACATTTCTTGCTTACAGAGAGCCAACAATGAATGGGTACAATACTGAAGGAACAGGTGTGTTTTCACTTGGAGAAAGCAGCAAGGGATATGAAAATGACTTAGCAGCTGGTGAATAAGAAGACTGAAGTTGTGCCAGACGAAGTGTGTGCATGTTTTTTGTGCTTGTTTCCCCCACCCCTACTAATTATGCAAAATCTCTAATTCCATTGATCATATTGTTCTCTTCCTTCTTCATCTAAAGAATAAATACATGTTGTGTGACAACTTTCAGGAAGTTAAAATTATTACCAATGACTTCTTGTGTGAATAAGAGCTGGGAAACCAGCCTGATGAATTATTTTGCCATTCTTTATAACACTTGCAAGTACAGCTATGGAAAGACAGTGGCTTTGGTTTGCAAGGTGTTAGTCTGTATTGTTTCATCTAGCTTAGTTCTTACAGAGGTTTGGATTCAAATGAACACAAAATGTCAAAGCAAAATCACCAACTAGCATATAGCTTCAAACACAACTGATAATTCTCTATACCTCGAGGAAGGAAGGAGATCAGCCCTAAATCCATCCCATGGTAGTTCAAAATTCAGCTTCTTTCGCCTGAAACTTCTTTTGAAAGTACATGGACCTCAGCGAACATTAAGGCAAACCTGGGGAGAGGTACAGCCTTTGGCTGAAAACAAGTGAATTTCACCTGGCTCTGAGCTTTGTTACAGAAGTTTCACGAAGCTCTCATGCAGGGCCCTACCTAGTTCTCTGGGTAATTTAGAGCAGCCTCAGGACTGCTGTAATTCACTCTGCTTTCATAGTCCTGGGAAGCAGAGAATAGCCATTCTGCAGTCTACTCTAGCAACACCCCATATCCATTGTCTATGCCAGTGATGACAAGAGGGTTGATAATTAGTTTTACAGAGGGGGCTATTTCCATCCACTTTACCCTGTCAGAATAGAATAAAAGGGCCTTAATATAATTCATGAACTGGCCCATTGACTAGTTTGGTAACATTGAATTGAAAGTGTTTCAAATAAATGCTAAAATAAGAATATAAAGGCTTTATAGCAGCTACAGCCAAGACAGAATATGTTTTTGCTTTTTGAATTTGGGATACAAATGAATCTGTCTATACAATTAGCATTTTGTCAGTTATAGCATTTGCCCTGTATTAATTAAAATGTGTCTGTCACACATGTAACTCCACTAGCAGTTGCATGTATTCAGTATACAAACCAAATTCTGATCTTACTACAGACAGTATCTATAGATACTGGGGTAAATTCTGCTCACCTGCATTGGGCTGAGGGACGGCTGGATGCAGTTGATACACGTATGGTTTCCCTGCATAGGGGCTGGGGGCAAGATTTCTGGAACCCATCAATTCTCTGGGAGCCATGAGGTGTTTTCTATTGGGCCTTCCTATGCCCTAATGAGAAGGGAGGAGAAGCTAGAGTTAGCAGGCTGAGGTCAGGAGGAACTATGCAGATTATTGCAATCAATGGGGAGAATTTCTTCCCTTGCAGACCCTACAGCTGACTAATCTAGCAGCCAAATATTCAGTAAGGGTATGCAACACTACGAAATTAGGTCAATTTTATAGAAGTCAATTTTTTAGAAATTGATTTTATACAGTCCATTGCATGTGTCCCCACTAAGCGCATTAAGTTGGAGTGCATCCACATTACCGAGGCTAGTGTTGACTTTCAGAGCATTGCACTGTGAATAGCTATCCCACAGTTTCTGCAGTCTCTGCTGCCCATTGGAATTCTGGGTTGAGCTCCCAATGCCTGATGGGGCAAAAATATTGTTGCAGGTGATTTTGGGTACATGTCATCAGGCCCCCCCTCCCTCCATGAAAGGAAAGGCAAACAATTGTTTCTTGCCTTTTTTCCTAGGTTACCCATGCAGATGATATACCACGACAAGCATAGAGCCCACTCAACTCACCGTATGTCTCCTGGGTGCTGCTGGCAGATGCGGTACTGCATTGCTACACAGCAGCAGCTCCTTGCCTTCGCGGCAGCAGATGGTGCAGTATGACTGCTAGCTTTCATCTCCTGGGTGCTCCTGGCCAACCTCAGTGAGGTCAGTCAGGAGCACCTGGACATAAATGGGAGTGACTCTAGGTCATTCTCTTCTTTAAGTTTTGTCTCATGGAGATTCAGTCCTGCCTGGAATACATGCAAGCTGGAGGCTTCTGCTTCAGGCTGCTCTCCCAGCCAACAGCACCGCGTGGGTGCACCTACCCCAGCCTGCCCCTTGCTCCCATGGCTCAAGGAGCCTGGACAGTAGTAAG
This sequence comes from Mauremys reevesii, assembly GCF_016161935.1. Lineage (NCBI taxonomy): Eukaryota > Metazoa > Chordata > Testudines > Geoemydidae > Mauremys > Mauremys reevesii. The sequence continues at coordinate 45,461,547 of NC_052633.1, read as the reverse complement.
GAGCAGTTCAATTATAGGCTGAGCAAGAGCAGAATGGTGGTAGAATGTGCATTTGGCTGTTTAAAAGCTCGCTGGTGCAGTTTACTGACTGTTAAACCTCAGTGAAACCAATATTCTCATCGTTATTACTGCTTGCTGTGTGCTCCACAATATCTGTGAGAGTAAGGGGGAAGACATTTAGGGTGGGGTGGGAGGTTGAGGCAAATCGCCTGGCCGCTGATTACGTGTAGCCAGATACCAGGGCGGTTAGAAGAGCACAGCAGGGTGCGCTGTGCATCAGAGAAGCTTTGAAAACCAGTTTAATGACTGGCCAGGCTACGGTGTGAAAGTTCTGTTTGTTTCTCCTTGATGAAAACCCACCCCCTTGGTTCACTCTACTTCCCTGTAAACCAACCGCCCTCCCCTCCCACCTTCGATCACCACTTGCAGAGGCAATAGAGTCATTGTTTTCTAATTCATGCATTCTTTATTAATTTGTCACACAAATGGGAGGATAACTGCCAAGGTAGCCTGGGAGGGGTGGGGGAGGAGGGACACACCGGGTGGAGTAGGGAAGGACAAGGCCACACTGCACTTCAAAAAACTTATTGAATGCCAGCTTTCTGTTGCTTGGGCAGTCCTCAGGGGTGGAGTGGAGTTCTGATAGCACAGGTTTCTCTCCCCATACAGCGATCAGATCCATTACCTCCCGTTCAGTCCATGCTGGAGTTCTTTTGTGATTCTGGGACTCCATGATCACCTCTACTGATGAGATCTGCACTGTCACCTCTGAGCTTGCCACGCTGGCCAAACAGGAAATGAAATTCAAAAGTTCACGGGACTTTTCCTGTCTACCTGGCTGGTGCATTTGAGTTGAGAGTGCTGTCCAGAGTGGTCACAATGGAGCACTCTGGGATAGCTCCCAGAGGCCAATACTGTCGAATTGCGTCCACACTACCCCAAATTCGACTCAGCAAGGTAGATTTCTGTGCTAATCCTCTATTTGAGGAGGAGTACAGAAATCACTTTTAAGAGCCCTTTAAGTTGACAAAAATGGCTTTGTTGTGTGGATGGGTGCAGGGTTAAAATTGATCTAATGCTGCTAAATTCGATCTAAACTCATTGTGTAGACCAGGGCTAAGAGGGAGCCATTGCTTCTCCTGCCTACAGAGGGAGGCTGTGTGAGAGCCACTCCCCAAAATCAGCTAGAGTCAGAGGAAGTCCATAGCATTAAAAAGCCTAGTACTGTATCACAATACTCAAAGTTCTAGTGCCCTTAAGATGGGACAACTGAGTGTAATTAAAAGAAAATCAGAAAAGTGGCAAAAGTACTTTGTAGGGGAACTCCCCCTCTCATTAGACTCCTTAGAGAAGATAATAAGAACTAAAGGCAAACACTTGAGTCTTACAAAAGATTATATAAGAGACCAACCATATACAGCGGCTGATTGCTTTTATAAATACTATCAGCAGCTAAGGAGCCATGAAAGTTATTTCACCATTTTCACCAATACAAGCCTTACAGAGGACAGCTGAGGATGGAAATCACCAGTCCTTCAAGAACAATCCTGAAAAGCCCTGTGCTGTGACTCAAGTTTCCCGACCCCTGCATTTTCAAAGTAATACAGATTTCTTTTTGACCATCTGCCAACATAAACAATTGCCAGTAAGCTTGATGTCTTGGTTGCAGTCAAATAGAGAAAAAAAAGCAGTAAGCACTCAGATTCTAAAGAAATAGACTTTTCATGTTAAGACAGTTTTTAAAAGGACTGAGGAAATGAATGATTCAGAAGACATACTAATACTCAGTATGTAGAGAAGTAGCATTATCTGACTTTCAGATACACCTCTACCCCGATATAACATGAATTCGGATATAACACGGTAAAGCAGTGCTTGGAGGGTGGCGGGGGGCTGCACACTCCAGTGGATCAAAGCAAGTTCGATATAACATGGTTTCACTTATAACACCGTAAGATTTTTTGGCTCCCGAGGACAGCGTTATATCGAGGTACAGGTGTATCACTATAAATGTTTAGTCTAATAACCCCCAGGAAAGTATATCCAAACCAATGAAATCAGGAAGAGTATGTACTAGGGCTGTCAAGCAATTAAAAAAAAAACAATCATGATTAATCGCACTGTTAAACAATAGAATACCATTTATTTAAATATTTGTGAATGTTTTCTATATTTTTTAAATATATTGATTTCAATTACAACACAGAATAAAAAGTATACACAGCTCACTTTATTAAAAATATTTGTACTGTAAAAAAGAAATATTATTTTCAATTCACTCATACAAGTACTGTAGTGCAGTCTCTTTATCATTAAAAGTTGAATGTACAAATGTCGACTTGTGTAAAAAAATAACTGAAAACTTTAGCGCCTACAAGTCCACTCAGTCCTTGTTCAGCCAATTGCTCAAACAAACAAGTTTGTTTATATTTGCAGGAGATAATGCTGCCGGCTTCTTGTTTAAAATGTCACCTGAAAGTGAGAACAGGCGTTGGCATGACACTGTTGTAACTGGCATCGCAAGATATTTAGGTGCCAGATGTGCTAAAGATTCATATGTCCCTTCATGCATCAACCACCATTCCAGAGGACATGGGTCCATGCTGATGGGTTCTGCTCAATAACGATCCAAAACAGCAGACCGATGCATGTTCATTTTCATCATCTGAGTCCCTGGGCACCAACTTCTCCTGGCGCTGGTGGGTGTTCGACCCCCACCACCCCTGACTCCACCCCCATTCCAACCCCTTCCCCAAATCCCCACCCCGGCCTGCCTCTTCCCCACCTCCTCCCCTGAGTGTGCCATGTTCCCGCTCCTCCCCACTCCCTCCCAGAGCGTGTAACACCATGAAACAGCTGTTTTTTGGCAGCAAGCGCTGGGAGGAGAAGCAGGGACGCGGCACACTCAGGGGAGGAGGCAAGCGGAGGTGAGCTGGTGCAGGTAGGTGGGGCAGGGAGCTTGGCTGCACCCACCAATTTTTCCCCATGGGTGCTCCAGCCGCGGAGCACCCATGGAGTTAGCCCCTATGTCTGAGTCAGACACCACAAGCAGAAGGTTGATTTTCTTTTTTGGTGGTTCGGGGTCTGTAGTTTCTGCTCTTTTAAGACTTCTGAAAGCATGCTCCACACCTCGTCCCTCTCAGATTTTGGATGGCACTATAGATTCTTAAGCCTTGGATCGAGTGTTGTAGCTATTTTTAGGAATCTCACATTGGTACCTTCTTTGCATTTTGTCAGATCTGCGGTGTTCGTAAATCAAACGTGCTGCGTCATCATCTGAGACTGCTATAACATGAAATATATGGCAGAATGCAGGTAAAACAGAGCAGGGAACATACAATTCTCTCCCAAGGAGTTCAGTCACAAAGTTAATTAATGCACTTTAAAAAAAAAAAACATCATCAGCATGGAAGCATGTCCTCAGGAATGGTGGCGGAAGTATGAAGGGGCATACGAAGGTTTAGCATATCTGGCACGTGAATACCTTGCAATGTAGTCTACAAAAGTGCCATGCAAACGCCTGTTCTCACTTTCAGGTGATATTGTAAATAAGAAGCAGGCAGCAGTATCTCCCATAAATGCAAACAAACTTGTTTGTCCTAGCGATTGGCTGAACAAGAAGTAGGACTGAGTGGACTTGTAGGCTCCAAAGTTTTACATGGTTTTGTTTTTGAGTGCAGTTATGTAATGAAAAAAAAATCTACATTTGTAAGTTACATTTTCACAATAGAGATTGCACTACAGTACTTGTATGCAGTGAACTGAAAAATGCTATTTCTTCAATCATTTTTACAGTGCAAATATTTGTAATAAATACAGTAATAAAGTGAGCGCTGTACACTTTATTCTGTGTTGTAATAGAAATCAATATATTTGAAAGTGGAGAAAAACATCCAAAAATATTTAATAAATTTCAATTGGTATTTTATTGTTTAACCGTGCGATTAATCTTTTTAATGGCAGTTAATTTTTTTTGAGTTAATCATGTGAGTTAACTGTGATTAATCGACAGTGTGTACAAATATTTTCAGCTGATGTTTCCTCTTGGGTTGCTTTAAAGAAAAATGTTTAGAGAAGGGGGGGCAGTACTTTTTTCTTTTTAAATTCTCCTCTGAATCAAATGGCTGAAGGGTTTTTGTTTGTTTGTTTGTTTTTTTAAAGTTTTTCCAAATAGTTTACCTTTTGGAAGAAGCCAACCCTGGAAAATGACAGCATTTTTCATACAGTCAGAAGCATATGAAAAAAAAACATGGGTGACAATGGAAAATGGGTTGGATTCCTAACTGAAGCAATTTAAAGTGCTACCAGGATGACATTCACTTCCTGGCAGCAGGCCACTCCAAAGCCTTTGCACCAGGTAAATCCCATTTAATCTGCTGTGTGGTTTTATCAGTCAAGGAATGGAAATAAAGCTCCAGCCCCCGCATTATTGTAAGGCCTTTTCCTCAAGGCTTGATTATTATCCACCAAACAATCACAAATGCAAATCAAGTAAAAAACACAAGGCAATAATTTCCCCAAAGACTTCCCTCTTCCCCTTTGATTCACCCTAGTGGCCAGGTATCTAGCTGGGACTTTGTAGTCTTTACAGACTGCAGCATCTTTACCTTCTCACACCTGATTGTGAAGTTTTAAATGGTGCATAGGCCTTGTGCAGGCCCTTTGCATGGGGTGAAATTCACCCCACACAATTGATTTATTGTAACCCACTTTAAGCCTTGTCTACACTACGGAATGTACCTGTTGATGACAATGTTTGTCATTCTTTCCCACCCATGAAAAGTCATCCTTCAAGCAGTAATTAGAGAACTTCCTGACTCAGAAGTTCCTACATTTATTAAAAACTCTATGCTGCTGGCATGTATGTCACATTGCTGTTTCTTTATGGTTCCTTGCATTGTCACTTTTGCTAGCAAGAGATCTGAGCCTAACTGAAGCTGTGCTGATAAATTGGTGGCTCCTGTTGGCATAAGAGACGACAAAAGGTACAGCTGAGTCAGTGCTGACCATAGTGTAATTGCAAGAGTAACAAAGGACAAACTGTTCAACATCATTTCAGAAACCATGGTTACAAACTTCTAATTTCCTTCCATTAATTGGGCAGAAAGTTTGCTTTTCTAAACTCATGGCTATCCTAAGGAGTTGAAGACTGCATTGCTACCTGCCCCTACTCCAACATCATACGACTTCTACAGGAGGTTATCATATGTAGAGAGATTCCTGGAAGTCTGCATCAGTATGACATCACTAAGGGTACCCTGCATCAGAAGGATGTGATAAGAGAATATGCCTCTGCTCCTCCAGGAGGGAAGCAGGGGAGTTTTTTCCCAGACAGATGCTCTCCTCCATATTCTAATATTAAAACTCAGTTTATAAATTTCACTATACATTTTGGGGGAGTGGGGGCGGGAGAGAAGAATTTTCACTAGAGATAAAATTCACCCAAGCCCAAAGTCTGCACCACTTAAGTCCCTTTAGAGCAGTGGTTCACAAATTTTAACAACCTGTGAACCCCTTTCATTAAAATGTCAAGTCTCACAAACCCCCTCCTAAAAATGAATATTTCCAGGGATTTTCTTGTTTGCCTGAGTATAAATTATAAAAGCAGTGATCTTGGACATATAAAATTTGTTTCTATGACATACTTATTACATATTATTAATTACTACAATATTTTATTACATTATGAAAACAGCAACACTCTGCCAAAAATCTCACTTTTGTAGCATGTATCATTTTGAATAAGCCTGTTATAAGACAAGGCTCCTATGTTTCATCAAGGAGTATCAGATGTGAAACAGCATGAAGGTATTTAAGAAGCCAATTCAAAGAGTTCCTCCTACACAAGCATTCAGGTCTTGAGCAGTCCAGGCAAACAACACATGTTACAAAGTTTAAACTTGTTCTTTATAATAATTTTAAAAACAATACTAGCTGCCTATTTAATTTAAAAAACAGCATTTTTCCATTTCTTAGAAGGAGTCTTGAAGTTTAAATCTCTTCACTGTGAGATATGCTTGCTTTGATCTGCTTAGCCCTTGGAAGTCCAGGGGCTCCGGGCTGCTGGCCCCGTGCTGCCTGGGGTCCCTAGGGACAGCTCTGTCTGCCATTAGGGACTTCTCCCCTCCCCCCCTGAGCTCCCTGTAACATTTCACAAACCCCAGCTTGGGAACCACTGCTTTAGAGCTTAAATGAGATGTAAGTGGTGCCTAGGTTTTGCTCAGGCTCTCTGCAGAGTGATGAATTACACCCTGTATTTACGTACTATATACCTCTAATCTCTATACATTTTATCTAGGTATATACAATGTTGTTGCTCTTTACTATCAGCATTGTCAGTGACACAGACTTACTGTGAATTTTGGGACCAAGGTTTAGCAAAATATTAGATTTATTTTCCCCTATCAAGATGTAAAAAACTAGTTGCAAATGGAATAGTTACATTAGCTCTGAAGAAGCAGTTGTTTAAATGAATAGGGCCTGATTCTGCAACCCTTACTTACAGAGTAGCATTTACTCATGCAAGTGGTACCATTAAAATAATTGGAACTACTCAGACTAAGGATTGCAGGATCAGGCCCATAGCTGGTTTACAGATTGTCTTCTGCTAAAAGTCTCTGTTGCTGATATTATGTCATAATGATTGGTTGTTTGCAGCTGCATACAGTACAAGGAAGTTCTTAAGTTGGGGATTTCTCAGTGGAAGTTCCCAGCTATCGTCAGTCATAACCAATATAGGAGACTGAGCTGCATTTCAAAATCCTGTTGATAAAGCTTCCAGACTACATAAAAATTGCCTATCTTGTTACTGAAGAAAGTGACTGAAGAAAAATATTCTTAAAGAGATTACTTACAAGGTAAACAAATACTTTAGTTGCTATAGCTTCTAGGCAAAAGATTGCATGCAGTCAAACTGAAATAATTAAAACAATGTCAGATTATGATTCTCCTATCTTTATCATCTTACTGTATTGCTATAGTAAAGTTGCAAGAGGAGATGTAAATACTGTAATTGTATTTACATTTGCCTTAACATTATTATAGATATAGATTACATCAAGTTTTTTTTAAAACCGCATTTAAAGATAATTGTTTAGCTAGTCTCTGGAACTCAAGCTTTCTGTGCATTTCTGTCTGCTATGAAAATATTCCATGCAAAAAACAAACCAAATTTATGTTACATATAGCTAAAGTTTACAGATTACTACTTTCTCAGAAAAAAAAGTTAGTCTCCTCTACAGATTCATTTACATTGCTCCACAATTCTCTCTCCTTCTCCAACCCAGAGGTGATACTCTCCATCTGCATCAACATATTGTAGATCCTTTCTTTAATTCTGACATGTTAATTCTGTGACCAAACTTTAGATTCAGTCTCCTCTCTTAGTCTGATAATTACCTTTCTGTGAATATCCCAAGTGACACCAACTTCTCAATTCATAATGCCAAAAGCTGTGTCTGTGCCTCACAACGTACTATGCTTTCCCTGTAAAAGTTAATAGTCCTGGGGAAAAAACTAAACATCTGACGTGGGCCACCTAGTGTTTGAAAATGTGGATACATAAAGAAGCTTGGAGAAACATTTTCACCTTTCAGCTTCTGAAAGTTGATTTGTAGAGGCCAATTCATATATGAGCAATAAAACATCATGAAGGATCATTCTTAAACTAATACTTAAATGTAGTCTTCCTGAAGCTATATTGCATTGCAAATAGTAAGTTCTACCCCACACTTTATTGCTACTTGATTTATAATGGCAGTAGTCTTACTGATGTTATCTACAATATGTTTTGTACATTGACTCCAGCGTGAAGTATTTGTATCTTTTGTTAAACTGTCCTTTATGGCAGAGGTGTCAAACACCCAGGCTGAGGCTAGCTGCCTCCCACTTGAAGTAGTTATGTGGTCTCTCTGACCTATTCAGTTTGTGCAGAATGTGAGCCACAAAGAACAACTTCCAAACATAGACCAAGTATAACCAATAAGTCTGCAGGCAGCCTGGAACACCACTTCAGAAATGTGAACTCCTCCACCCCCACTAATCTTATTATGATGTTACTGCTAAAATGATGCCACTTGAATATCATTAATGTGAGTGTCAAATACTGATGTGGGAGTGAAACCCATAGTTAGTGGGAGTTGCTGCAGGGAAGGATGTACAGAGGGAAGAGAAGAGGAGACACAAATACAGTGAAGAAGAGAAAAAGGAAGTGAGATGGGGAAAAGAAACAAAGGACAGAAATGTCAGTGATCCTATAGGGGAATATATTCTTCCACTGAGTGATGCTAAATCTGAGATAAGGTTGTAGTGGGTCCACTGCCTCCAATGTAGGTTGTAGGTCACAGTACAGGCAGCCTGCCTCAGTATCCCATCTTGGACTGTTCAAGAAACTCAAACAATCCATTCCCATCCCTTCTCAGGTTGTTTAACTTTATTAAGTTAACAAACATTCAAACTAAAGTTTTCAAGCCCATCCAAAAGTCCACACAAATGTTTCTCTTTTCTGTCCCAGCCCTTCCTGTTTTGGCAGGCTACACCCAGGCCCTACCTGCCTGGTGCCTCAATCTTAACTCCCAAAAGGCCAAGTTCTACTTTTATATCCCAGTCTATGGGCCATAATGAAAAATAGAACTTGGCCTTCTCCACCAAAATATGTTCACACCCCTGGTTTCCAGTAATCCTGTTAGGGTATGGCTACACTTGCAGCGGTACAGCACTGGGAGTTAAACCTGTCTTCGTACAGCTGAGTAGGGAAAGCGCTGCAGTCTGTCCACACTGACAGCTACCAGCGCACTGTCATGGCCACATCTGCAGCAGCATTGGGAGCGGTGCATTATGGGCAGCTATCCCAGCGTTCAAGTGGCTGCAACGTGCTTTTCAAAAGAGGGGGGTGGGGTGGAGTGTGACAGGGAGTGTGGGGGAGAGAGAGTGGATTTTTGGAGCTGACACTGTGTCAGCTCCCTGCCTTGCGAGTTCTGACCCCCTCCCCCACCCCTCTCTCACTCACTGAAAGCAAACAGCAGCTGTTTGTTTTTTTCCCTCACAGACCAGATAAGCAGCCTCCCCTAAACGGACACCCCTCCCCACATCCCACGTGCCGGGCTGCTTCTCTCCTCAAGCAAACACTAGCTGTGGGCGTTCCAAAGGGAGCCCCCTGCCTGCCTCTGCTCATTCACAGCAAACAGTAGCTGTGTTTGTTTTTTTGATAAGCAGCTTCGGGAGCCCGGAGTTCACAACAAAATAAAGAGAGGCATCACAACAAAACAAAGAGAGTAATCTTTACTTAAAAGGATTATGGGAAGCTTCCGGAGGTCAGTTACAGCGTACTAAGATTATTCCCTGTTTACACTGGTACCCCAGCGCTGCAGCAGCAGTGGTATACTCTTTATTCCTCTCATGGAGGTGGAGTACAAGCAGCGCTGTAGCCAGGGAGATACAGCGCTGTACGTGCCTTGCCAGTGTGGACGGGGAGTGAGTTACAGCGCTATAAAGCCATCAACAGCGCTGTAACTCTCAAGTGTAGCCAAGGCCTTAGAGTGTATAGATTTTACACTGTGATTTTAGAGAGAGAGAGAGAGTTACTTTTCTTTTTAGAAAGGCTATAGAACTCGATTTTTACATAAGAAGTTGAAGATTTCTGAGGAAAATTAGGATAGGCCTTTGTACAGCATGTACCACCTTATATATCAAATCATACTTTGGGAAAGAGAAAAATAATGCTAAATATTGATCAAGGAGGAAAGACTAGCTTTCCTCATGGCATATCACAAAATATTACTGACAAGGTGCTAAACAGAAGAAAAATGTACATATATTTGGTGTCCCAAGCCTCTGTTTGCCAGAAACTGGGAATGGGCAACAGGGGATGGATCACTTGATGATTACCTGTTCAGTTCATTCCCTCTGGGGCACCTGTCATTGACCACTGTCAGAGGACAGGATACTGGGCTAGATGGACCTTTGGTCTGACCCAGTATGGCCGTTCTTATTAATTGAAAAAAATTCTAAATGGCTGTCATTTTTTGGTCTGGCAGCTTTAATAAGTTAACATGGAACTTGTACTGAGCGTATTAGAGTTTGATCAGAGAACTTCTGTTTCTTGTAAAACCATCAGCACATACCCTGAGGAAGCTGTTCATCTGGTATAAATTGTCATAGCTCCACTGACATCTATAGCACTATGACAATTTATACCAGCTGAATACATACCAGATTATCTTCACTGTTGTCAGATAACATTATTTGATTTATGACACGCTTAGCCTGTTTTTAATGTGGCTTAAATTGTACTAAATTTAGCATAACTTGAATTGAATATAGCAGCTCAGGAGTTCTCTGTTATTTCAGCTACTTATTGGGGTCATCCTCACGAGCAGACAAATTGGAGTTGAAGAGCAGAATGCTGAAGTACAGATGTAGGTGGCAGGACTGGATCAGTACAAAAAAATCTTGTAAAGTAGAAAAAAAACATAAAAAGCTTTATATGCCAAAAAAAATTTAATTGCTTGAGAATTTGAGCCTTCTATGTCTGCTGATGGTTAAAGCCCCAGTGGAGGAAATGGAGGGCCTAGTTCCCCCTTTCTTATAGATGTCCAGGGGGCTGTAACAGGAGAACACCTTTAGCAGGCTGTGACAGTCCACACCCCTAGGGTCAGGGCAGCATGGCCCATCAGTCACAGTCTATAGGGCCACCCTTTGATGTAGGGCAGCAGGGCCTAACAGCCAGAGTCTATAGCATTGGGGCACCCCTTATGGGGTGTGGCAGCCCCAGGTCCACTCAACTCCACAGGGCCCCAACCGTGGCATAGCAACTTGCCACTGACTCAGGGGTGGGGGTGGTGTCCTACCAAAACACACTGAGTTTCCCAGGGGGGTACCACTCCATCACCCTCTCTGGGTCATTTCCTACTAGGGTCAGTGTTGGGTTTTCCCATGAGATGTCAGGTCCTCTGTGTTTGGCAGGACCAGTCATCTCCAAGGGTTCCTCCAGTTGCCAGGTAGACTACTCAGCACTAAATGGGCCAAAACAGAGTTGTCAGCCTCTTATCAGTAAAAATCATTTTATCAGGGACTAACTAACCTTGTGGGAGACTGAGGGTAGGCCTCAATGAGCCTCCCAAGGCTCAGAGGGGCAAGGGATGGTGTGGGTCAGAGTGGCCCTTGATACACCTCGGGTAGCTATCCCACGATAAACCTTAGCTTTCCAGGAGGAATATGTATGGGACCCAAAGACCTTCCTGAAGCTTACCAGGGGGTATCCTCCCCTCCTGGTGACATCAGGAGGGCCAGAGGAAGGAGAATGAGGGAATACCCAGATCTTCTCCCAGATCTAGTCTCCTCCGGCCTCCCTCCCCCCCGAGGTCCTAAAAGAGATCTACAGGAGCTGGAGAGAGCAGTGTATGGAGCAGAGACAACACAAGGTTATAATGAGGACTTAGTTGCAACCTTAGCTCTGGAGTGATTACTGTTCACCCATAATAAACATATATATGAAATGATTGATTAGCTTATTTTCTAATGTTATTTTCAAAAAGAGAGTGCAGTGCAGCTTAGAGAAACAGAATTATTTGCCCAAATTAAGCATGTAGACAAGTTTAGTATCACTCTAAACCAATATACAGGATCAAAAGATACTTTCAAATATTTGGATGAAAGGCACTCTCTGGAACTGCTATGTATTATAATCTCATACATTTATCACACATATGCATCTTTACAAAAGGCATGAACAGAGGAATCACTCCATTGGGCATGAAAGTGCAGCCATTTTGGTGGAGAGAAGGGTAGGGGATAACAAACAGGCAGAAAATTGGCACATAATATCGCACAAACGTGAATGGAGGAGAGATGGCCAAAGGCACTGAAACAATCTTTCTCCTGTTCTTAAGGAAAGTGCTACTGGGGATCTTTTAACATCCACGTTGCAATACAAAGTATGTGTTTACTACAGTTATTAACATTTAGTCATGTCTTGTTTAACCATCCAGCAGCTGGTAACCTCTAACCCTGGGGGAAAGGGCAGAGCTGTGATGCTCTCCTATACCCTGTCACATGGGCTGGGGCGGATGTGGGACACAACAGGAAGTAAATGCTGGTTCCTGGGTTATAGAGAGTGAGGCTGGGGAAGAGCAATCAGCTCCTGCACAGCTCCAGGGAGAAGCGCTGTCTGAGCCCTGAAGAGTTCGTAAGTTTAACTCACTTTTAAACCGTTGTCTTTCGCCTGCTGGGCAGAGCGGCCTTAATGTCGTAGCTGAAGTTATGGCTCAGATCTTAGCGGACTAGCCACACGCCCCTTGAACCCACTCAGCGAGCTGCTCCTCGCTCGGTCGCTTCTCTTAGTTTTATTCGTGCATTTACAGTCAGCTTGCTCCTCCTTCAGCCCCCCCCCCCGGTTTTGGGGCAACTCATCTCCCCCCCCCCCCTCCGGTGCTCAGTAGCTCGTACACACGTGAGCAGGGCAGGAGACTCGCAGGGTGCACAGGGTGAGCTCCGCAGTCACCGTGCAGATCCTGCCAGAAAGACGGAAGTGAAGCGCCTGCCTGGGGATGGGGACTCGGGGTGCTGGTGAGTCACGCCGGGGCCCGGTTGTGAGTTTGCAAGGGGCAGGGCTGCTTGGCTCGTTTGGGGCAGGAGAGGGAGGAGTTGTTCTGTGGGGGCTGACAGGCAGGTCCCAGGGCAGGGAGGGTTTGGTCACTGCTCGGTGAGCCAGTGTGTGTCAGTCATGTGGGAAAATGACCCCCCTCTCCGGTGGCTTCCGAAGAAGGTTTTATTCTGCAGGGGCTGAGCACAGGCGGCTGGGACAGGATGAAGGAATGGGAGACTTTTCAGATCATGAGGGGAAAATTCTATTGAAAGAAATATGGGAGAGGGATTTTCTTCGCATGACTGTTTTCTGGACCTGAACTGGGGGCCTTCCGTGTGATTTCTTTGCTCAACTAACTTTTTAAAAAAGAACCTACCATAAAATTAATCGACAGTAACAATCTGTATTTATAAGACCTAAGAACAGAGATCCTCACCCTTGCTCACAAGGCAGAGTCATGGCACTAGAGGCTTTGGGTATGATTCTGCTCTCACTAGTGGTGGTGTAAAATCAGGCATTGTTGGGTACTTTTGGAGAAAAGAGCCCAACTACAGTGACAACCCCTCAACAGTTTATGAATGGTTACTTCAGCTGCTTCACTAGTTCTCAGTGGTGGTCTGGTTGTGGCAAAGTAGTTTTTTTTAAAAAATATGCCCATGGAAGAAAACTGCATAGAAAAGCAGAAGAAATGTAGAGAAGTGCTTGCTTCTGGAATGGCACCAATATTCTGATGTGAACCTTTAGCATGAAGGGGGTGTGTATATATACACACACACACACTCAATTTGATACATTTGTTTTTAAACATTTAAGAAGGCTTTTGAGGAGTTGCTGGCAAGGACACTCATGGTGTACATCTTCATTATCAGTATGGTGGAGTATGAAGTGTGTGTGTGTGTGTGTGTGTGTGTATATATATATATATATATATATATATATATATATATATATATATATATATACACACACACACAAACTAGGTTGTTACTTCTACTTCTCTACAATATGCCGAATGGTTGTCTGTGTAGTGGTACTATTAATGGAACAGAATAGCACAGCATTAAGGAACATGCTGCTTTCAACAACTGAAATCAGTCGGTGTCTCATATGTGCAGATGGCCATAGGCTCTTGTATCTTTTGTTTCCTCTCTCATGTATAATGTCTGATTTTGTGCCTATCACATTGGTATGTGAGCACCATCCAATGTTTTGTTAAAACTATAACTTACTAGTCCTGATACATGTAGCCATTTCTTATTGTAATACATCTTGCATGATACTGTACCATCTTGTAGCGGAGCAGTGTCATCAGACCTACATAAACATGGCTGTGTATTTCAACAGGAAATACTTACTAAGGCCCAATTGAGACTCCATGTAGGTGCAGCAGTTTACCTGCAAAGATTGGGCCGTATGGATGTCACGGAGACCTTAACTCCCCCCCCCTCCCCCTTCTGCATATGCATTTCAATAAATATTTAATTACATGATCACAGCGTTTGTACAGGGATGTAAAAATGCTACTTAACACTGTTAGATGATACTGTTTGGCAAATGCAATATAACAGATGTATATGGTGTGTGTAGCATTTTGTATTGCTCCCTCTGTGCTCTGATTATATTGTAATTAGGGAGGGGGCACAAACTCAAAGTTTGGAGGGTCAGACAAGTATCCAGAACTGCGCATGCTTGTTCTAAATCTTTGAGGGCCCTGTTCATGACTTGTTCTCCTTGTGTCATCTCCTCTGACACCTCCCGCTAACACTATCTGTGGGAAGGGTTGATAGTCAAGTTGGTCTGGGATTATTTTAAACCATGTTTTTTGTTGAAAAAATGCCAGTTTGTTGAAACTGACCAGTCTCCTGCCTCAAGTTTTTTGAAATGCATCAACATCATCAAAATGTTTTGTTTTGACATTTTCAGAATGAACGTTTCCAGTTGTCCAGTTCAAAAAAGCTTTTTATTTAGAAATTTAAGTCAATTAGACTGAAAAATCCTTTGTCATGGGATCTCACCCCCACTTTGAGCTTGTGGGTTCAAAGATGGGGACCCGCAGGTATTCTCCCCCCACCCTAACCCTTAGGGTAGGATTCCTTCTCGCTGCCACCAGTCAGGTTAACGTGTCTGACGCACTGCCTGTCCCCCAAGCTTCCCCTGGGGAACCCAGATTCAAATCCCTTGAATCTCTACACACAGGGAAGCAGCCCACTTCCCCCCTCCCTCTCCTGCTCTCTCTTTGCTTGGAGACAACCCTTGTCTCCACAGAGTGGCGCCTAGCTTCCTTCCCCTGAATCCACAGGTAAGGAACTTAACCAAGTCCTGAACCTAAAAGAGTTTATTAAAAGAATAAAAGAAAGAAGAGAAAAAATACACGATCTCTATGAATCCAAGATAGACATTCATAGGGTCTAATCTTATTAATCCCTGGAGAAATTTCTCCCTTTTCCTCAGTACAAACAATACAGGCAAAATTACGAATAATCAATGCAAACACACAGAATTGCAGACACAGGATTCTTATATGCAATTACCCAGTTCTTCTAATACTCGCTAGCTTGAATAGAAGAAATTAGTTCAGAAAGATGAGCAGACTTGATTAAACATCTGGACTGGTGTAGGTCAAACGGCTAAATTTGAGTTTGACTCTTTGTCCAGATTCAGGATGAGAAATCTTCTCTCAAAAATATGGATGGGACATAAACTGTGTCCTGCCTAGCTCTACTTGGCAGCCTTTCCCTTCATGCTTTGAGACTAGAATGAGTCTTCAAGGGAGATTTCTCAGTCCTCCCCCAGCAGCAGGTGTCTGTGTTGGTAAAGTGAGGCCTGGATTTCTGTGGTGATGGGTTTTTTCCAGGGTTCATTAAGTGCTGTCTAGTCCTCTGACCTGAGTGATTAGTTAAATATTAAACAGTACATAAGGAGCCTGACTTCAGCTGGTGTAAATCACTGTAGCTCTCTTGACTTCAGTGGTGTTAGATTGATTTAAATCAGCGGCTGATCTGGCCCCCTACCTTCAGTACTTTGTCCTGAGTGGTAGGTCTCAGTACTTAACATCTCTAGCCATTGTATCTCAGAGAATCGGAGGAACTACACTGCCCCAGTGCAAGAGACTAGCCTAAAGGTATTTTGGAAACAATCTAAAGGGTCTTCATTTTTGTACAGAATGTGGGTCATCTAAAGCTACAAACCATATCTTCCTGTACTTAGAATTGTGAACAGAAGAAATCTTTCAAACTCCACTACAGCCAGTTGTCTATTATTTTTGTTAGTACAAGACATAACTCACAGCAGTTTGCCTGTCAACCTGTTGGGTGACTTGAGGGAAGTTACAAAAAGGTATAAAAACAGTTTCATTGTCCTGTACCAGCCTTTCGAGTAATTCTGATTTTTAACAATGCTTTTCCTTTTTCAATTCCTATAAGTTATGCAGCTAATTGCCTGCCCATCTATAGACTACAGCGAGGAATATTCCTCTAAATGGAAGACTGCTAATCTTTGGGAAGAGGAAGAAATGTACATTACACAAGATGCCTTGAGGCAGTGTGCATTGCCCTTACGTTGCATTGGTGAAGGAAAATGATGCCCATCATAGCCCACAATCACACCTAGCTACTTATATTGTAATAATCTTACATCCACATGGTGCCTTTTATTCCTGAATATCCTCCAGTACTTCAGAACCTAGTATATAGAAATAGCTTCAACTGCTACAAAAGTGCAGTCACTTCTGGGCTGAAATTCATTCAGTTCAATAGCACTCAGAAGTACTCCACAACAGTGAGAGAAGAGTTGCATTATTCAACAGCATGTACAGTGGGAAGTTTAGGTAGGCAGAATGTAATTACACACAGAGAAATGTGGCACGGTCACTAGTGCTGTCACCCTTCATTCTTGTGAAAAATACTTTTGAGATTTAATGATCGGATAGTGTTGTGTTTCTCCCAATACCTTTATACACACAAACTATATTTTATATCTAGAAAACAAGAATAAGAGTGAGGTCCCAGCAGGGGAGCACCCAGTGAGTCTTTCCTCTTTGGTGTGCTGCATTTGATCACAAAATAGCTACAGCCTCTACAGCAGAGAAGAGATCTTCTCTCCATTTAAAAGAACAGTTGAAATAAAACAAATTAGAACAGATACAAGATACATACCCAACAGTTAAGGCTTCTGGCTTACAATTCAGCTGAAAGATGACCCTTGAAGCAGTTTGAAGTCGTGTCTCCACACACACACACACACACACACACAAAACTGCTTTAACTGTACCAGTTATACACCCACCCACCCCTGGTGTGAACACAACTATATCAGTGTAAAATTATTTTATTCTCCATATGGGAAGGGGAAAGAGCTATATTAGTATAAGGCACTTTATACTTGCATACCTATGTCGACAGGAGGGATTGCACTGAGAACTATTTCAGTAAAAGATCACACCCCTGAATTAAGTAATTATATCAATACAAAAATTGTGTAACATCTGACTGCCATACTGGGGGAATGGTTAATTTACTGACTCAGAAGCAGTAGTGCCACCTTCTGAATCACCAACACTATTTCCTGCAGTACCTGGGTTTTTCCCTATCTTCTATGTAAGTACTGACCTACCTTGACCTTATGGTAGCTGAAGCAACCACAACCATAGGTGATACTGTAATGTGAAGAGAGAGCTATCATAAATGCTATGCAATGTGTGTCAGAGAAAGGAAATACAAACACATACATTGTGTTTTGTACCTGTTAGCATATTTGTAATGAAATGTTGTTTACATATATTGTTAGAGTAACTCTCAGAGCTGATAGGACACAAATATAACTGTCTTAAAAACACTGCCAAGTTCTTTGGCTGGTGTAAATCACTGTGGTTCTTAAGTTAATGGAGCTATGCCAGTTTACACCAACTGAGGCCTTAGCTTATATGGCCAGAATTCTTAGAAGGGCTCAACACCCACAATTGTGCCAGTCTTAAAGCATTCAAAACCCAGCATGTCTTATTAAGAACAAGGAGACCGGCTAATTGCTTTTGAAAGTTTGGCCACTTTACTTAGTTATCTAACTGGGAGCTGAGCTTTTTTTTGAAAATCTGGTCCACTTGTATGCGTTGAGCCCTTTTGGAAAATTTGGTCCCATTAAGTACATCTCCTTGTACTTAATTTCTTTCCTGGTAAGTCTACTCGCATTCCTCCATAAAGGACTGCAGCACTAATTAAATGTCAACTTTGTTGCTGGTAGCTCACCGAGGAATAATCACAGAATTGTGGGTATCTCCTTCTCACAGTCGCATTCATGTTGCACCCTCCCTTTTCTGCCTCCTTGTTCAGGTCTTGTATATATTCTTAGGTATATAAACACAAGAATATAGATGGGCAAAGCATATGTCTCCTTTTCAGCCTGCTAACTTGTACAGTTTTAAACTAGTATGACATTCCATTTATTTAAATATACTGTTTTCTTTCCCTGGTAGCATAGCTTTAAATATGGACCTGAAGTCATATGTCACTAAAAATTCCCATACTGACACCTTCCTCTTATCTGTAAAGGCAGACCTTTCTATTCTTTTATTAGGAAGATAGGAAGTCTTAAAGTTCCTTAATAAAAGCCTTATATAAAGCATAAATTGTGTTTGAAACATTTCTAGTATGAAAGATTACCTTGTGTATTCTGCCTTATCTCCCCATGAATCTCCTTGCTTTGAAGCTTACCAGAAGCATAATTGTTTTGATGTAGCAGGGATTGTAATCTACAATAATATTTTCACTTCTGCATTACTGAAGTTTCATTTAAAGTTTGCCTAAGTTTACTCTTTTACACCTAAAAAGAATGTTAGAAAAGTGCTGTAGTGGCAAAAACACTGTTAAATCGTGGTCATGCTGAATGTGGCCTACTGTGCTGCTCAAATGGAGTCTCATGGCAAACCACTGCCTCTAAAACCACCACCCCCTTATAAGGTTCTACTGCATGGAGGGCATACCACAAAAGAAACCCCCCAAAAACACTAACGCCACTTCAAGGTGCAGTTTTTGGTGGATTCCCACCAAAGGTCCAGCGGTGGGAAGATGCACATCCCTGTTCCCCTTTTCCTGGCTCACCCTCTCTAGGACTACATCCAGATTCCTCCACAAGCTTCAGGAACATAAGTTTTCCTTTGATTATAGTGTTTAACCAAAAGATTTATGGCATTTTGTTTCATTCTGTTTGAAATTGAAGTCTGTCATAGTTGTGTCCTGGGGACTGTTGTGTTTGGGGGAGGAGGGGTCACTGATTTCCAGCTCTAAGAATTGGAATTGGAGATGTTCATTACATACAATACATAGGCATCCTGTAACAGAATTGGGTGCCTCCAGAGTACCCCCTTATGGAGAGGTCACTCTGTAGCACCCTGCCTCTCTTGTCCCCTCTTCATGGTCCATTACATACACTTCTATGGTGAAAATTCTTGTCCTGGGAGTCTGGGTTAGGATTAGATTAACTCAAACTCTACCAAACATACATTTCTGTTACTCCTCCCAGGCCTTTCCTGATTTGGTAAGCCACTATGAAGCCCTACCTGGAGTCCTAGTCCCAGTCTGCTGTTTGCACCTGCTCACTCCTAGCAGTCCCTCATCCCTGAACAAACTGCAGCCTCCAGCTACTGTTTGTAGAGGAAATCACTTGATTCCTCTCAGGTGGGCCTCTTTAAAGTAATCAGAGTTGTCTAACCCCCGACCCTCCATCCCTTACTGTTAACACATCCCAACATATGGAGAAAGGTCTGTTGTGACAATTGGTCTATCTTTTGCCTGCTTAGGAATTTACCATGGAAAGTAGCTGGTTATTTGCAATAAAGAATGTTGATTAAAAACAGGTGCAAGAAGACCAACAGGGAAAACTAGATTAGTGCAAACAACAAAATTTAATAATAAAGTCAGACTGTTAAACAAGTCAGATTTAGTAAGCAAGGAAATACAAGTCTGGAAATTAATAAGCTAAAACTGCTGTGTCATATTAGACCTAAGTGCTTGACATATGAGGAGATGGGCTATTCCACCCATCACACCCTATTTAAGCCCTTAAATAAAATGAGGCAGGGAACAAATGGAGGCTACTGGAACAAGTTTTCCCCATTGTGGCAGCAGCTTCTCCTCCCTTCCCTTCTCCCCACTCCCCATCACCTGGGACCTCAAACCTTCTTTATCTTAATCCTGAGGGATGTCATGACCAGCTCAGGCCAGAGTGAGGACCAGCTCCAGCTGAATCCCAGACACCACCTGAAATGATACAGGATTGGATTTTAGCAGCCACAGCTCCAGCTTATGCCAACTAACTTCCCTTTTACCCAAACAGACAATTAATACAATCTTTAATACCTTCTAAAAGACTGTCAAACAAGGGACTCTTTTCTTCTAACACTATCTCCAGCTAAAGGGAACACAAGTGTTGTTAAAATAGAAGCCTTAATATTTTACACTTCAAATGCTTTAACTGTTTGTTTTTACTTTTCTGTATCTTTAATAAATGGTTTAAAAAAACCTCTATTTTTGTCGTGGCATTAAGCAGACTAAGATCTCTGTACACCAAACCCCAGCCCTCATTTAACACAGTTGAATGTTATCACCTCTGACCCACTTATTCTATCTAAATTAATACAGCAGGTCCTAGGTTTTTGCTAGTTTTCACTGGTTGGTATTGTTAACCTGTAGATAAAAGGTGTTCTGAAATTCATTGTAGTGTTTCTTATATTGGCATTCTTAGATATGACAGGAAAGAGATGTGTCCATGTGATATTGTTTACTTGGTGATTTTTATTTATTTATTTTTGTTCCATAATAGAAAACTTGAATAATCATTAAACTCAACACTTGTGTGTTCAAATCAGAAAGCTGATGATATACAAACAATCAGACTCAGTCTTGCAAACACTTAAACATGCATAACACTGTGGAACCATGCATGTGCATGTATAGCTTGAACCAAAGCCAAACTGACTTCATTAAGCCTTGATTCAGACCCTAAATGTTTGCATGGGCAGGACCATAGTACATAACACTGGGTGATTTTGATAATTTGTCCCACGTACTTGATTGTTTTAAGTGTCTGATATTGATGCAAGTTATGTGACATGATAAAATTATGAAATTTACCTTTGTATGTAAATTACAAATTTACCTTTGGTTGTAGCAGTATTGGTCCCAGGATATTAGAGTGATAAGGTGAGTGGGGTAATAACTTTTATTGCACTAACTTTTGTCTCTTCTCATCCACAGGCTTTCAAGCTACACAGAGCTCTTCTTCAGGTCTGGGAAAGATACTATGAGTGTCACAGTTTAATAATACAAGGTGGAACAAATTGATTAGCATAAGTAGTTGGACCACTCTCCACCTTGAATATGTGCTGTTAACACCTGTGCAGTGATGGGACAAAACGGGGGAAAGGGGGTTAGTCTAATAAACCATAAATCCAGTGTCTTTGTTAGTACCTAGCAGAGTTAGTAATTTAAGCTCCCAGGCTTGTCTTTTGAACGTGTTGTGCAGGTTTCCTTTGGGGATGAGGACTGATAAGTCAGATACAGAGTGATGGTGTGGTGGAGTAGGGGCTGTCTATGTGGGGGATGGGAGAGCAGGGAGGATTTTAGGTGAGAGGCAGGTATGCAGACTGTAACATGAGCTAGGCCTGGGGGAGGGGAGGTGACACCTCGGCCCAGGAGCTGGACAAAAGAAAAGGAGCTGAGTGGAGAGGGTGGGGTCAGTCTTCGGTTTTGGGACTGGGGGTGGTGGGTTTGCAGGGGAACCTGTGCTGGAATCCAGACACCCTGAACCCCCAGAGAGGCCAGAGTGAGGGGTCCTGGCTCTGAACACGAGCTCTGCTGTATCCGGTGTTCCTGTTGTCCAATAAACCTTCTGTTTTACTGGCTGGCTGAGAGTCACTGTGGGTCCCAGGAAGAGGGGTGCAGGGCCGGACTTCCCCACACTCCATGACAGATGGCTTTGTGAAAAGTGTTCACTCACAGGTGATGTCGTTTTTTTTTTTCATTTTTCTGTGAGTTCATTTGAGAGCGTAGTGATTGTCACACAGGAAAATGAGACACACACACCCCGTCACCTGTGGGTGAACACTTTTCACAAAGAAGTCAGATATAAAGTGATCTATGAGTCCTCATCCTCAAACCTGCACAACACTTTCAAAAGATGAGCCTGGGAGTTTAAATTCATAACTCTACTAGGCACTAAAAATTATGGACTGAACAGAGACACTGGTTTTATGCTTTATTACACCAATCTGTAACCCAGTAGCCACACCCCCTTTTTTGTCTATCACTGCAGAGGTGTTAACAGGCCACTCCACTGTGCATGGTCCTTCTTGGAATATGTGCTAATTACCTATGTTAAACAATCTGTTCCACCTTGTCTTTAGCTGTGACAGTACCTTTTCTAGGCCTGAAAAACAGCTCTGTATAGCTCGACAGCTTGTCTCTTTCACCAACAGAAGTCAATCCAATAAAAGATATTACCCTCACCCACCTTGACTCTCAAATTTACCTTTGTTCATTAACTATCCTTTTCTTTCTGATCACTTTTCAGGTCTGTTAATTTGTCCATCTTTTCAGTGATGAGACAGCGCTGGGAAGTATGGATAAAAATAATATTGGAGAGCAGCTTAATAAAGCTTATGAAGCCTTTCGACAGGCATGCATGGATAGAGACCATGCTGTGAAAGAACTGCAGCAAAAAGTATGTGTGTTTTTTTTTTTTTTTGAAGCTATCCCTTCTGTTGAGAATCATAGTAAATGTGGAGACTTCAGTTTTGCTTTACTTCAGCAACTGAAGTTAGAAATTGCAATTAAAAAAACAAACTACTCAAAGAATAGCACATTATGGTGTTGGGGGGGGACGGGACTCCAAATATGCATGTGTATCATCTGGCAGTCTAATCTTTTATTCATTTGTAATTTTGTGGTGGTTTTAGGTGTGGGAAAGGTATTGTCTATGGAGGATAATCAGGGAGTTCTTTAAAAATGTACATGTATCTTTGCTGTCTACGACATATCCATCTTTCATGGAAAATATTAAATCTAATTTATCTTTCTTATTTTACAGCAAATTGATAGGGAAATCTGAAGGTCTTTCAGACAGTTATTTATATTGTTACTTACCTGACCCAAAGATGTGCCTTATAAGTTATTAATAATTAGTTATATTGGGGTCTTTGAGCACTGTGCTAGATGCTGTACAAGCACATAGAAAGATGCAGTTTCTGTCATAAGTATTTTAATTAACTTACCTAAATTACAAGCTGTTTCAATATTAACACTTAAAAATACAGGCATCAAACTGTATACTTGTATCATTTTATCCAACAATGAAGCAGTGAAGAGGGCAGCTCAAGGAAGATTCTAAACAGTTTGGAGCACTTTGGGTTTTTGAGGTTTTTGGAATGATGCAAACAAGCATTTACAAGGATAGATTGCGACCATCACGTTGGACACAACAACATTTCCATGAATTGTCTGGAGCTGCTAGTCGCACATACAGTCCAATACTCTGCAAAAACAGCAGTTTGTGGCTTTGTGATACTGCCTAGCACACAGTGGTCACTAGAGCATTTCAAATCCTGCTCTTCAGTGGAGTCTCTCATTCTTCATCAGTTCACACACAGTTCAGTGGAGGTGGCTATGGTGGGGTCTGTCTGGAGGAACATGGGTCCTAAACTGTCTTACAGTTCAGAGAGAGGAAGTAATGGAGTTGGGGGTAAGGGAATGTCTGCCAGAGTGCACACTTTATTCTGAAATCCAGTAACCCTGTCTTCTTCCCAAAAAAAAAAAAAATATAACAACCCATCACAGAATAGCCTGGTGCTCAGGGCACTTATTTGGATGTGGGAGACCTCAGTTCAAATGCACTCTCTGCCTAAGTCAAAGTCCAGATGCTTAACCCTGGGTCACCTATATCCTAGCTGGGTGCCTTACCCACAAGCTATTTGCTATTCTGGCTTGGGGCTCTCGCTCTCTCAACACAACTGAGATGCTCCTAAACTCTAACTCTGTGTTCTTTGAAATTAATGGCTAAATTATAAACTTAATTTTGTCCTCTTTGGATACATATGCTACACTCAAAACAAGAAATTAAATACATGCTTATGGAACAGCCTTTTTAAAGCTCAGTGGAAAATTAGAACATAAGGAACAAATGGGTGAGAATGTGAGTATTCTGCAGTGACGGAAACAAATTTCTATGGGATTGTATTGTGCATTTTTCTTTGCTTTAGAGACAAGCAATACACAGATCTTCCGTAAAGTGTTCATAATAGCTTGTCTTTGCCCTACTCAGCTTTCAGCAATCAGATTCTCTGACTGCAGAAAAGAACCATTAAAGGTAAAAGTATTTCCTAAGGGAAGTCAACCTATAGAAACTGTGGGTTTTTACCAAACATGAGATTTTTATGGATGACCTACATATGTAGCTTGCTGTAATGTTTCCTTCCTCTTCCTCTGTTCACTCGATGGCCTTAGCACTTTGTTGGCTTGTCCAGCATTCTGTTGTTAACAGTTTACTAAAGTTACTGGTAGGCCACTTGTTTTGCCAGTCTCTAGAGTTGGGAGCCATGTCAAACACACAGAAGCCAGAGTCATCTTGGCCAGATGGTGTTTGATACAGATGGATAGTTGGTTGTCATGCAGATCTTCTAGTTGGTAACTTGTTGCTGCCATCTGACTCAAAGAATAATTTGTGCACACTGGCTGTCAAAAGCATCTTCTCTTCTGTCTGTTTTAGCTGTCATGTCTGTGCTCTGTACAGAAGTGTTGACAAGACATTGCTGTTGTACATTTTCAATTTGGTTTTCAGTGATTTTTCTGCTTTCTGAGATCTTGTATAGCTGCTGGAGTGTACTGCTCTGTGATCACTTTTTTTTTTTATGCTCTCATAGTGCAACAATTACTCAGCCTTTAGTCAGATTGTAGGTTTATTCTTACATGTTGTATGGACAAGTGCATCTTTTCAATACTAAGTATTTTTAACTTAGTGTGGCTTACTATATAGCTACAACACCAGTGAAGTAACTCATTTAAACACGCTAATATTGCCCCCACTCTTTCTATGCAGTAATGTGCATCGTAATTTCAGAAAAAAATCAAATCCTCCTCCTAAAACTTTCTTGTTGGAATTTCACAAGTTTTCTCCCATAACTTCAGCACTGTTAGTGTTGTACCATCAGGAATGGGCTAGTGGAATCGTGTGTGTGTGTATATAATATATATATATATATATATATATATATATATATATATTTTAATATTCCTGTTATTCAGCAACTGGAATGGTACCTGATTGTTGTTCAGTTAACTGGATGACTAATATTCATCTACCCTGGAGTAGCTCAGTGCTCTTCTAGGTTCTAACAGGGCAGGTCAAGCTAGGGGAGGAGATCAGGCAAAATTAGATGAAGGAACAACACTGATCAGCTATTCTTTTCTTTGCTAGTTGGGCCTTCTCCCCATCCCTCTTCCAGGAGTCTTGGAAGGCAAATGTAGCAAAGACATGCAGTGTGATGTATTAAATATAGACATGTATATTTATTCCTTTTTTATTTAGTTAAACAGCAAACAGGTATGGGGAGTGGAACTATAATATTGTTTCAAATTAAATTTGAAAAAAATAATATCTTTACTTAGACATGTAGATTTATTTCCTGAAAATTTAAATTGATAGTGTCCTTGTATAGATTATAACTGGGGTAACTAACCGACTCTGTGAAAGAATAAATAAATACCCAAATCCCAATTTTAAAACACAAATAATGTAATTTGTGGTTACGACTGAAAATTGCCTCTTGTATAAACGTTATCCTGACACTTACTACCATCACTGTTAAAACAAGATTGGTCTAAGTCTTCGTTATCTAGTAGTTTACCTCTTTCCAATCAGTACAGACTTAAAATTAGACCTGTCACAGGTGACAACTGTCGAGTTTCTGTGCACAAATTGTAGCCTCGGGCATCCCAAAAAGAAAGCTGATAAACTGTATCTGCTAAAACTGAAGCCCTTAATCAAAACAAAATAAGACTAATGCAAATTAAATTAAATTATTGTATTTTCAGACAGAAAGCTATACACAGCAAATATGTGAACAGCAGGAACAGATAGAGTTTCAAAAAAGTACGATTGCAAAACTTAAATCACAGTTGGCTCCTGTGAATGCCAACAGAGGTACGTACTCTAATTTGTGTGCTTTATATGTCTTTCCTTTTATCATATATTATACTGCAAAATAGTTTTGACTTCCTTTATTGCTTCAGATTCTACAATGTGTATCCACAAAAGGACTAAGGTAATGCTATACACCTCTACCCCGATATAACGCTGTCCTCTGGAGCCAAAAAATCTTACTGCGTTATAGGTGAAACCACGTTATATCGAACTTGCTTTGATCTGCTGGCATGCACAGCCCCATCCCACCGGAGCACTGCTTTACTGCGTTATATCCAAATTCGTGTTATGTCGGGTCACATTATATCAGGGTAGAGGTGTACTTAATGGAAATAAGACTATTTCTTGGAACAGAAAGTTAACATACTTTTGCATTTTCAAATTTTGTTTATAAAATGAAATCTTGGAAACCTTTTTGTTTTTTCTTAGAGAAGAAACAGTAAGGATTTTAAAAAAAATATACAGCTTGCTCACATTGAAGTCAATGGACTTCAGGTTAGTAGAGTTGTTAACTGTAGTAACAAATTATCTGCAAACGAGATTTATTTTTATGAATATTGATCACAATTGTTTGACTAATTTGTGTGAACAAGTTTTAGCCTATAGTTTGGTTGAGAACTGGGTAAATAGGTGTTTACTTTTTATGTTGTGTGGCTGGTCAGCTAAGTTACATGGCACTCTTCTGTTAAATTATTGTGTTAAGCTTTATAAACAGGAGTTTCTCTTTCTGTTCAGATTATCAGAGAATATTCTTAATTAACTGAATTGATTCTACACATGATAGAAATGAACTTTTCAAAATAGCCATTAAAACTCTTTCAGTAAAAGAACTCTTGTGAATATTTATTTATTCACACTAGTCTAACGCTTTTCCTTTTCACAAATGCCAGCAAAGCTGATGGCTTTATTTTCAAGTATGTGTTTATTGCTGGATTTGCCCATCTGTCTGAGTATTAGAGGGCAGAATTGGGCCTCTGTTGGATTAATACTAGGTCCAATAAAGGAAGCTAAAATAAACTTAATATGTATTTACAGTGATACTTGGCCCAGTGAAAATACCAAATTCATATGATGCTTTTTTTTTTTTTAATCTTAACGTGGTTAGGGGGTGAGAAATGCAGTGGTGCTCAGAGAGCTGTTTTTATTTTACAGGTAGCGCACATGGCCATGTTCTGGTGCCTGAAGATAGTGAAACATGGAGAAATGACACCTCCCCTAATCTAACTTTTGATCAGCTCCATGAAAAACTGAAACTAGCAATGCAAAGAGAGAAACTTTTAAAGGTACAGTAGCCTGATTGTACTTTTAAAGGTACATGATTATTATATTTATGCTTTTAGGTTCTAAATGGAGAAATGAACTTTCAGAGATGCCCAGAACTGCTCCCTTTCCAGGGTCTTATGGGCTTGATCCTCAGCTGATGTCAATTAGCATAGGTGCACCAAAGTTGTTTGAGCTGTGCTGATTTCCACCAGTTGAGGATAAGGCTCTGACTCTTCCCAGCTCTGTTGCTGTTTGGCAGCGTGGATCATGGGAATAATGTTGACTCAGAAAAAGAAGGGTGGGGAGACCCTGTCTGCTCATTTATTTCTTCACCTCACATATGTGACAGTTAAGAAGGGGCTCCCCTTTTCTGTAATGAGAATCTGTCACAATGCAGTTGTCAAGGTGGGGATGGAGACTTGGCAAGTCTGCACGGCAGCAAGTGATTGGGGTGAGAAGTGACTTTCTACCTAAACTGGCTGGATATGTTCCTTTCCCCCTATCTGCTGCTGGTTGAAGCCACACGAGGGTTTTCGTCATAGACCTACTGAGGTTGGCAGGGATGAGAATAGAGCAGCAGTGTTCAGGAGGGAGGAAGTGATTTACATGAGGCTCCCACACCCAGAGCAGACCTTGTGCACCAAGCTGATCCTTTCCCTGAACTGCTCGGCCTGCTGTGTTTTCTGGGGCTTGCACATCCCATAAGGCTGAATTGTCAGTCTGAGCATGACCCCACAGTGTTGTCTTAATAAACCTTGTAAAACCAAAAGCTCAGGCTAAAGAAGTTAATTTGGGGATTTGTTTGCTAAATCTGAGCTACGGACAAAGTGATCCTGCATTTCGGTGAACTAAGCACATTTTAATCAGACGTGTTAACTTGAAAATCATTTTATCAGATTAGTGACAGTTGCTAATTATCTTGTAGGAATCTAATTTGAGACTTTTTTTAAATAAGCATTTGCAGTTTATTGTTACTAAGGACATTTTGGAATGAAAGGAGGATACAAGAATCTCATTCTCATATGGTCTCCACTTCTGGGTTTGCACTTGTAACTCCACAATATAATTTCCTTTGTAGTTTTTTTGTATTTAATTAGAAAATGAGAGTATAATTTAGTTGAAGAGTTAACTCCTTGTCAAAACATCTTTGCAGGTCTTTCCATTTCTCTGTATTGAGTTTCATTATTATTATTATTATTATGTGTATTCCAGTAGAGCCTAGAGGTCCAGCCATGATTGGGGTCTCATTGTAATCTGTATTGTACAAACAAATATTAAGATACAGCCCCTACCTTGAGGAGCTTACAATCTATCTAAAGAAGACAGAAAAGGAGTGGGAGAAAGGAAGCTGAATTATCCCAATTTTACAGATAAGGACCTGAGACACAGATTGTCATGGGAAGTCTATGGCAGAGTTGGGAAATGAACTTTGATCTTCTGAATTCTAGGCCAGTGTCTTAACCACAAGACTGTCTGTCTTTGAGGCACAAACTACCTATTGGTGCCTGCTTCTAGACTATTCAGGTATCTCTCTGATTTACAAAATGTTGTGCATGAGTAAGAGGTGTATCAGTTGTAAATTTAATCACTTACTTAATATGGCTCTTTGGTATATATTGAACAAAATTGATCCTCCTAGTATTTCATTTGCCACCCTGCTCAATCTAAATTGGTTTCTCTTGTAAATGCTGTCTTCAGTAGAAGAGTCGGTTCTTTATCAACCCAAATATGGTAGTTTGCTTACAGTTTCAATTATTATTATTGGGGTGTGGGGAGGGCGGGAGGAAATGCTCCATCAAATTTTTTTGCCCCAAACCAGGTAGACTATATTCACAGCCATTGTCCTCTACCACATTCCTAGAAAAACTGTCTCATTCTCTAGCTGTATAAATTCAGTATGGGTAAATCCATGGTGGTGGGATTTTAAACTAAAATAGTGTTGTGTCCCCTCTTTCTGTCTCTGGTTAGTGTTTAGATTTACAGTGGTTCTGAAACCACGGGTCAGGACCCCAAAGTGCATCATAATCCTGTTTTAATGGGGTCACCAGGGCTGGCTTAGACTTGCTTGAGGCCAGGGCCAAAGCCCAAACCCGAAAGCTTCAGCCCTGGGCAGTGGGGCTCAGGTTACAGGCCCCATGCCTGGGGCTGAGCTCTTGAGCTTTGGCCCCCGGCCTGGGGAGGTGGGACTTGGTTTTGCCACCCCCTTTTCCCCGGGGTGATGGGGCTTAGGACCGTAGGAGGAGGACCAAAGCCTGACCCTGCCTATCCTAATTTTTGTTGTCAGAAGGAGGTCGCTGTGCAGTGAAGTTTGAGAACCCCTGGTTTAGAACATTCCCCAGTTGTGTAATTGCCTGGGTCTTCCCTAGAACTTCTCCTAAATATGCGAATTGTCTTCACTTGTGTCTACTGGAATCTTTGTGTTGGCTCAATGCTGCACCTACTGAAGTTGATGGGAATGTTGTCATTGACTTTAATGGGTACAGAATCAATCCCTAATTTCTAGCAGTTCAAAATGTTATTTGCTTAGATGTTCAGAGATAGACAGTTGCACCATCCATTTCAGTGGTTCTCAACCTTTCCAGACTACTGTATCCCTTTAAGAAGTCTGATTTGTCTCACCTACCTGCAAGGTAGCAAATACACCTCACTTAAAAGCTTACACAGTCAGACATACAAAAGTGTCACAGCACACTGTTATTAAAAAATTGCTTACTTTCTCATTTTTACTATATAGACTCATGGACTTCAGGGTCAGAAGGGACCATTATGATCGTCTAGTCTGACTTCCTGCACAATGCAGGCCACAGAGTCTCACCCACCCACTCCTGTAATAAACCCCTAACCTATGTCTGAGTTATTGAAGTCCTCAAATCGTGGCTTAAAAACTTCAAGGTGCAGAGAATCCTTCAGCAAGTGACCCGTGACCCACACTGCAGAGGAAGGCGAAAAAACCCCAGGGCCTCTGCCAATCTGCCCTGGAGGAAAATTCCTTCCCGACCCCAAATATGGCGATCAGCTAAACCATGAGCATGTGGGCAAGACTCACCAGACAGACACCAGGAAAGAATTCTCTATAGTAACTCAGATCCGACCCCATCTAAAATCCCATCACAAGCCATTTGGCATATTTACAGCTAATAGTCAAATATAAATTAATTGCCAAAATTAGGCTATCCCATCATACCATCCCCTCCATAAACTTATCAAGCGTAGTCTTGAAGCCAGATCTGTCTTTATAAAATAATAATTTATATAATTATAAAAAAATCAATTGGCATATAAATATTGTACTTGCATTTCAGTATATAGCATTTAGAGTAGTATAAACAAGTCATTATCTGTATGAAATTTTAATTTGTACTGAGTTTGCTAGTGCTTTTTATGTAGCCTGTTGTAAAACTAGTCCAATATCTGAATGAGTTAATGTACCCCTTGGAAGACCTCTGTGTACTCTTAGGGGTACATGTACCCCTGGTTGAGAACCACTGCTCTATTTCATCTGCATTCTGTTGACATTGTAACCCAAACACATTTCCCAGATTGGCATTCTTACACATTGATCAAGAGGGGTGACAGAATAATTCCTATACAGCCATACCTGAGAGTGCCCTTGGGACATATGAGCATTGCTCAACATATCCCTCTGGATCATCTTGCAGAGGAAAAACCATAGCCTTTCAAGAGAAACTTTGTCTTCTCTGCTGGAATCTGCAGGTGTCTGAGCTGTACCTCATAGTCACCCTTCTACCATTAAGTACTTAGTTCTTTTAGACCTAGCAACTAAAAATACATCATGCATATGATCTTCATACATCCCAAAAGGAGATTGACCAAATAGACTAGTGCAGTCTCTGTACCATACCCAGGCTCAAACTAGAATGAAATCATGGAAATCTGTGGACTCCTTTTTATCCAGAATTGTCTCACCACAGCCTTCTCAACAATCTTCCCTCAGAAAAGGAGATTAGAGAGGGTGATAACTGGCAAAATTGTGAGGACCCAGAGACAGTAAAGAACGACCAAAGGGGACTAAGAGTTATTTGTCAATGCTTCCCTTTAGGAGACGAAGGCGTCAACATCCCATTCCATTCTAGGAATGGTCTTGAATACTTCCCAGTTAGATCTTATCAACTAGGAAGAATGTGGGTCCAGTTTTCATGTCACCAACATCCCCACCATAGTCATGACCTTTGCAGGCAAAACTACATAAAATCTAAGCAAAGAAGACCTTGCATTTCTCTCCCCTAAACACAGCTCTCCCCACAAAAGTAAACAGTGCCGTATGAATCAGTGTAAATTTATCTGTGAAGCTTGAATACTTGACTCCACATTCAAGACAAAACACCCATATTTACCATGCTTTTCACACTCCTCCCAGAAATATTCCAGGACTTTAGATGCTATAGCAGAGGGGAAGAAATGCTGCTACATCTCGGCACAGACAGGGCATCAGATCTCAAAAATGATTTATGCTGCAATAAGTTACTTAGTGGCCTAGGTTCTGAGCTGTTCAGAGCATAAGCAGAGTGGTGAGGATTGTGCTATAAGTCACCTTCCTGTGCCCCGATCCTGGGGCTGAAATGCCCCCCCCCCCCATATAACTTAAAGCAGCCTGAGAGGCTACTCTAAGAAATGCTAGCTGGGCAGTCCTCTGGTGTGCTGTGTTCCAGCCCCTCCCACTCCATTATGCCTCCTCCATACCACCTACCTCTGAGATGAGGGAGCAGGTAATGGAAAGCTGATATGCTGGATTTATACCAGCTGCGGACCCTCCTGCACCTGCCTGTCTGAAACAGCTTTAAGCTTCCTTTGTGCACCACAGGAGTGATGAAAAGCAGAATTAGCCAGGTGACCTCTGAAGCTGAATGGGACACTTAGTGGTAAACTTATCAATAGTCAGACAAAAGATGGTTAATGTTCCGTAAGGCCGTTGATAGCCGTTTGTCAGCTGAACAGCATTCTTCCTTAGAGCCATCTGAAATTTTACCTGT
Organism: Mauremys reevesii; assembly: GCF_016161935.1. Lineage (NCBI taxonomy): Eukaryota > Metazoa > Chordata > Testudines > Geoemydidae > Mauremys > Mauremys reevesii. The sequence goes on along the minus strand of NC_052633.1, from coordinate 45,429,525 downwards.
TCCATTAGCTTCCTAGGACAGACCATTAAAATAGGTTGCCACACCCTTACATGAAAGAGATGTCATAATGGAGAGCTCCATGACACAGATGTAATTTCTATCCCTGCTGCCAATCCCAATACATAAGATTCAGAACATGGCCAGATACCACTAGACAGTCCCATAGCTGTCATGGGATTGAGATATAAGATATATGAAATATGAGTTCATAAACTAGCCTAGGAGAGTTGTCATATTGATGTTGAAGCCACTCAGACCCAGTTAGTCTTGGTGACTCTAGTTCTTAAAGGTTGAATTGTCACTGTTCTAGTGTCTGTAAGATATGGGAAAGGCAATATAATGACTTGGATGGATAACCAAATAGTCAGAGACCCAAAACGTATCTGTCACGACAGCGCAAAGTGATGCTGACTTTCATCAGTATGTGATGAATAGCTTCTTCACAACAACATAATGCTTGTTTTAGTACACAGACAGGCTGTTGTGCTGGTATGTAGTGACTCTCCCACTGAATTTCTCTTCTCTCTGCCTTCCTTGTGCCCCATTGCCTTTGTTCCCCTACCAGAGGAAGAGCATAGCGACTCCCACACTGCTTCAGGTGTTTGCCTTGTGTTTCGGGGGGCACTCCTGTAATCTGTGCTCCTCTTGCTTTGCCTGACTTTTGGCCAGAGCAAAAAGAGCACAATCCTATTTAGATTGCAAGAGCTGTGTGCAGGGACTGAAGGAGCCATGAGCTACGTGTTGTTGCACATTTGCCTGTTTCTAATGTATGTACTTGATACATTTCATGCTTAACCCTGCTTTGCAATTGTTACATTTTTATTAACGTTACTGTGTAATGTTTTTCAGACCTCCTTATGCTTTATAACCTTTACTCTTACAGCCCTTTCCTCACTCTTTAAGTACTTCAACCTTATCCAACTCCTGGCTCCACCATAACTTCCTTCAACTTCAGCACATTCAAACATGGTAAGAATACCTTAATCCAAAAACACCACCACCTCCATCTTGCATTCACACAATGGTCAGGAACCTGTGTATTAAACTTCAACAAAGTTCTTACTTGCTTCCCAACTCAGTAAATGTTTATCCCCTCCTAACCTGTGGGACAAATATTACCTTGACTACAGAAACTTATGCCTTCTTCTCATCTCACTTTTTTATGATTTCCTTTGCTTTCCCTAAGTCAAATTCAAATTTAGCTGTCATATTTTGAATAATCTCATACCCCTCTGGAAGTTGGGAACACATGACCTTTAGCCTAAAATCTTCAGACTTCCTGTCCATTTCAGAACTGAGTACAACAATCTCCTCCTGCCTAGTCTTCATGTCCCATCAAGACTAACCCTTCTCTTGCTGCATCTTTTCTCTTCATTCCATTCCTTGGACTCTAGACTTCTTTCTATTCCATGTAATGAGGTGTATAGATCCTAACCGGGACAAGGACAGAAAGGGGTTAATGGCCTGTCCTGGAAACAGGTACTGAAATCTGTCCCACAGCACCTGCCAGAAGCATCAAACCTGAAAGTAGGGTCCTCCAGCTGTAGGAAGTAATCAGGAAGGTAACAGCATATATAGGTGTAGGAGGATGGCTTTAGAAATGGGTTGTCCTGCCAATTGAGAGCATCAGGGGAACTGGGTTTGCTGCGACTTCAGCCAGCCAGTGAGATGAGGGGTTTCCCTGTGGTGGAGAGAACCCATTTTAAAGACTGTTTTGACCACTCAGTGAGTGGAGGAAGCTGATTGTTACTCCTTGAGAAAAGGGAAGGCCTACTATGGAGTAGGTAACTTGCGGGGCAGGGTGAGCTGACCTGGAGCACTGACTCTTGGTTAACTGGCTTAAATTGTGAAATTTAAATATAGAAACATCTTCTCTAAACTTCATCCCAGAATGCATCTATATTTTTGACTCTTACAGCAGCGTCTTTGGGGCTCTGCTAATGGGTTATCTGAATACACTCCCCTCCTTGTATCACCACACCTGGGGCTGGATCCTTCTCCACTGCCTCCATCTGCCGCCATCCAATATACACATTGTACTTCTAGTACATTGTATTTGCATGCACAAGCTTCATAAAACATTGGGGGGTGGAGGGGAAGGGGTGTTTTTTGTTTGTTGAACAGGGTATACCTTGGGCCTAATTCTCTGTTCGGTTACTTACATTTTATCCTGTTAGAGCCAGGTACCCGACTTAACATGGCTCATTCCTTGAGCATTCTTTATCTGTCTTCCCACTGACCTTGTTTTTAAACTAATTATTTTTCCAGATGGTGTGACTTGCATTTTGGCACATTATTTATCTTGACATTGCATGCGACTTTTCTAGCCCTGGGTCAAAGTCACAGTGTTTCTATTTAACCATTTTGATCAGTTAGATCAATACACTTATAAACATTTAATTTTAGTGGGAAAATAAGTCTTGGGAATGAAACACCTGAATTACTCTGTTATTTGAGTGACTTGCAAAGCAATTAGAAACGTGTTTCAGAGAGAGACTTTTGTACCCAATTTCAAAATTACAAGAGCAGAATATTTCTGGTGTATTTGGTTGCTTCTGGACAAATATAATAAAACGAATTTGAATCAAGTGAATGTCTCCTATTTGCATTGTGGCATTTTAAAAATACAGTTCAGTCATCCATATTCAAATAGTTCTCTTCCATAATTTGCCTTTTCTTATTTGACTGCCACAGTGCTTCCTGAATCCCTCCAAAAATAACTCCCCAAATTCCCTCTCTTACTCCCCCTTCTTAAATGTGTTTATACATGTAACTGGATAAATGGTCACTACTGCTTCTACTGTCCTCTTCAAACTTTCTAGAAATCCTCTGCTTCCATTAGTATAGAAACTTTGGCTATACACATTTTCCACAGCTTTCAAGGAAAGATGGCTTGTTAGCTGTTGTAACTGCGTCTCTGTGCCTCTAGCCATATATTTTTTTACTCAAAAATAATCCAAGGATTGCCTCCTTATTCATTTAAAAAAAAACCTAAGTTTTCCTTTGGTGACCTGCTAGATTTTCTCCTTATATAATTTCTGCAAAAGTCTGGTTGAATATTTGGGGGAGGGCCTACACTTAAAATGTCTAATTCCTTATCTTTTCAGTATTGCATGCACCTTGGGTCTTTGGAAATCTAAATCACCTAAGTGATAAAGAGCTATGTTTCTAACTGCTCCAGAAATTAACTCTGAAGACTTGTCACCTTCTTTAAAATTGCTATAACTTGATTTTAGCATGCTATGAAACTAATTAAATGTCACTGCACACAGTGTATATAAATGAAGTAAGACAATGTCTTCCACTTTTTTAAAACACTAAGGTGAACATCTGCTGGATTGGCTTTTATAAACTCAAAACAGCACACAATTGTTTTGAGTAATTGTCCATGATCAGACATATCTGTAGATAGCACTAAATGGTCTTTAATTATTTCAACACAAACATGTTAGTGAGTAGAAAAGACTCATTTCATTTAGGTTGCCAAGACTTAATTTAGTCTATCCCAGGCTGTTGCATAATGATATTCTTCCTATTCTGGAAATATTAACCAATTGTGCTATTTTTAGGAACAGTTGGAAACCGAGAGCATTAAATTGAAGGAAACTGAGGAAGAAAACGTTCTAAAGGAAAATAAACTTGTATCTATTATTTCTGTTAAAGAAGAAGAAATAAGATTTCTAAAAAACAGATTAAAAGAAAAAAGTGAAGCACAGGATTGCATACAGATGCCAATGTATGAAATGGAGGTAAGTAAATAAAATGAGACACCACACCTTTGCAAATAATTATGCTTATTTTAGATTTTGTTTATACAAATTATTCTGGTTAACAGATTTTAGATTACAACTGTATGTAAGTTGCTAAGAAAATTGTTAAAATATGTACAGTAACACTAGCTATAATGTTCCTTCAGTTAAGCCATAAAATACTTGAATCTTATTTTGTGCAACTTAACTATTCATCTTAGTTTTATTTTAAATTGTTATAAAATTAAATATAATATTGATGGGGGGAAAAAAGTAACATAGCTGTATTGTAGTGGGTCTTTACAATTCAGACTCAGATTGAAGCTAGGTATAATATTCAATCTTCCATTTTTATCCCACTCTTTTGGTCAGATTGGGTGTTTTACTTATCAGGAAAAACATCCAGGGTAGAGCAGTGGTTTTCAACCTGTGATCCACGGATCCCTGCTGGACTGAAGACTATGTCTAAGATTTCCAAAGGAGTCTGCACCTCCATTCACATTATTTTAGGGGTCCACAACTGAAAAAAGGTTGAAAACTACAGGGATAGCCTATATTTAGTGAAATTTACAGTCCATGTAATACGAGTCTAATCCACAAGGTGGTAGTCAAAGGTAACAACTTGTTTAAAAGCATGATAGAATACATATCAGCCTTTAATCTGCTTGTTGAAAGTTTTAGACAATTGATTTTTGGAACTAAAATACGTCAGTTCCTTAGAAATGAGCCTATGATCTGAAACGTGATTAAAACTGAATCATAATACAATACAACTTCGGTGCATTAACTTCCCTACCTATAAAGAGGAGGATAATGTTTACCCACATAAAGTCCTGTGAGAGTCTCAAATGAAAACCTCTGTATAAGGGCAAAATAGCGGAATTATCAAATTTGTACTAGAAGGGATTTTAAATCAGAATGAAGAATAAGATTTCTTGTACATGTGTTTTCTAAATGGCTTCTTGGGGTACAAGCAAGATCAGTTGGTTCTGCTGATGTTGAAGAATGTTGAGACATTTATTAGTCTACCTTTGTGTTAAATCCATGTAAATGTAAGAATTGAAATTAGTACTCCAAAACAAACTCCCTAATCCCATGTTTTACTTTAAGATTAAACATACGAAGATTGCTCCAGCTAGACAGGATTTATCTCCAGGGATCCCTGATATTTTAACTGTGCATGAAAGGTAAATAATTCTGCAGCATTTTTGTAAACAATTTTTAATGTTCACATTTGCTAAAAAGTAATAAGGCCAGCTGCTTCCCTCCCTTTTCATAATACAGAAAGAACAGAAAAGGGCCCAGAAGCCAGCGTAGGGAGGGGAGCAGAGCCAGTGTGGCATGTGGACACAGTTGGTGTTCAGTGGGTATTCAGGGATATATTAGGAGGAAGAAAAAACAGCCACTTGATGCAGCAGGGGTTTAAGCATCATAGGAAATAGCTATGGATGTTAATGCTGGTTATTGTATGAGCTTTAACTCCTTTTGGGGGAATGTGCAGCCATGTTGGAATAACTAGTGGCAGCACAGGACGACAGTGCTGCCAGGAGAGGGCTCAACAGATTGTACAAGGGACTAATCCTTCTATTTTAGGGTTCCAAATCTGAGTGTTCAGGGCCAGGTTTAGCTATGGAGCCTCTGCCCACAATGCAGAGGAGGCCTTGTGATCCCTGTATAATCAAGAGAAGGGCATCACAGAGGTGTATGACACTGAACCTCACTGTATTTAATGAGCGAGTATTGCCCTTCTGCATGTTTTATGGTGAAGGGGGTTGGCCAGAGCCTTAGTAGTATTCTCCTGTGAAAAGTGAAGACCTAAGCCAGGTTTTTACCAACCTTTGCTGAATGATTATTTAGAGGGAGATTCTTAAAGATGTCACATGAGGTGAAAAAAATGGGATTGTGGGGGGGGGGGTTTGTTTGCTACTTTTTTTTTTCCTAAAGCTTATCTGAAGTGCCTTTTTTAAAATTATTCCCCCTCTTCCCCACCCTCCACAAGTTTTTTTTACATTAAAATTCAGCTCTTGTATGCCCAGTTCTTCTTGCAAGGCTATGCGTGACTGGAGAACTTGCAGGATCGTGATATGGCATTGGAGAGAAGCAAGTGAAATCTGATTGAATAAAATATCAATGGTATCAGACTATTTAAAGCTTTTGAGTGGGGTTTTGGTGTGTTTAACTATTTAACAAACTGAAACACCTGAGAAACCTTTGGAACATATACTAAAACCACTCTCACCAGCTGTCCTCATTCTTCTGAGTGAGTTCCTAATCCACATCTCTGGGTCCTCCAAAGGATACCTCCAGCAAAATGAGGAAGGCAGTACTTAATAGACCAATCTGTTACAGGGTGAGTAAACTCACAGAAAGAAAAACCTTTTTATAAAAGCAACAACAAAACCCTGTGGCATAAAGGAGCAAAATAAGGCACGAGCCCTGTCTCTCTCCCCTACCCCACCCTAAATCTTCAGTTTACCTTTAACTAAAAGTCGTTTTTGCAAGATCTAAGAACTTATGCTTTATTAGTCTGTGTGGTCTAATGTGCCTCAAATCAAATATTTGTGATGCATAAGTAAGCAGAATAATGTAATGTACCATGTTTTTCAAGAAGCCAAAAACTGCACTTGTACGAAGAGCTATGTTTCCCATTCTTACTGTGATTTACTAAGTATTTGACAGCCATTTAGGAACCTGTTAAAGGTCCTTAGGGAAACAAAGCAAGAGGGGGGGGAAAAAGCTAGGATTTGGGTTGTGCAGAAGGAAATAGCAGCTGAGGCTATGTCTAAGCTACACAGCTTTTAGCGGTATGGCTGTGTCGCTACAGCCATACCGCTAAGTCACGCTGTGTAGCCGCTGTTTGTCAGGTCTCTTGCCAACAAAAAAACCCACCCCCAACAAGCAGCGTTTGCGTTGTCGGCAGGAGCAATGCGCTGTTCACAGTGGTGCTTGTCGCCGGCGAAACTTTTTGTCTTTTAAGGGTTTTCAAGGGAACAGCTGCTTTTGCATAGCATATTTCCTTTCCTGCATGGACTAAAGTCCACAGCAAAAATGAGAAATAATGTATATTCACAACAGCATTTGCTAATTTCTCTGGACTGGCCATCACATGAACACAGAAGCACTGTACTTGCCTAGGATATATTGGAAGGAACTCAGTGAAACATGAAAGGTCTGTGGCTCAGATTTCCTTTGAATCTCTGGCCTATAAAGGATTATTGCTCCATTCCATCATTTCCATGCAGGGGTCCTATGCATGTGATATATGACCAAACAGCTACATATTTCATCATGTTTGACTCCTTTCTTCCCTTCCATTTGCTTTTGCAAAGGAGAGTGTGTGTGTGTGTGCGCGCGCATGCCTTAAGTAGAAGACTACCAGAAAAATTTAGCTGTTAACACTATCTCTGGCTTACAGTTGTGGAGTATTTATTTATTTTTAATTCAAGGTCATGAAAGAGCTGAACTCACTGACACTGATTTAAAATATTGAACTTTTAGGGAAGATCTAGAGATGGTTTTCCAGGAGATGAAGGAAGAGTGTCATCGAATATGCACATTAGCAAGAAAGCAAACAGACCAACTCAGTAAACTTAACATAAAGAGAGAACCTGTAAATGGTAACATCTTACTTTAGCTCTTATTGTGATTCAACTGTTTGAAAGCTTTGCTTTATATTTGAAAATACTGTAAATTACACATACATTGAAAGTACTTCTACTGTTTACCATCTGCTTCTTTCAAGTCTGCTCGCATGGTGCTCTGCAGTTCACTAAGAAAATGCACCACGAGTTTTGGAATTGTATGAGGAACATTCCAAATTACATGGGTAAGAGGTAGTCACCATGTAACTGACTTTCAGGGTTCTTTTTTGTCCCTTGAAGTAGATCATTGGCTCTCACTCAGTCTGATGCCCCAGCATGCTCTAAGTGACAGCACTTTTTGTTTTTTATTCAGCTCTGTTTATAAAAATGCCCATTATGAATATTTCCAGCCTCACATTTGACACAGAAGGCTGCTGGATTGTGGAGCTGGCATGTGGAGAGGTAAAGGACTTTAAGACAAAGTGCCTTGTGCAGACTTGAAACACTTTTTTTTTAATTATATAGACTAAAAGTTCAACTCTCACCAAAATCAATGGAAAAACTGACTTCAGCAAGAACTGGACTAGGTCCTACGAGCCTGATCCTGCTAACACTTATACTGGACATAGTGCATAATACTAGAAGTAGTTTCATTAGCTTTTACATGCTAATAAGACAGCAGGATCAGGTCCTGATATGGTTTTATAGACCACTTTTCAAACCCTCACATCCCTGCAGATGTCTCCAGTACATATTGGCAAACTATATGTTACAACTTCACATGAAATAAGAGGTAGTGGTCCATTACTTCAAGTGATTAAAGGAGAAAAAAGAGTAGATGAAAGTTGATCTTTTATTATGTGCCAAATGTGCCCCTCTTATCTCTGATTTGTGGCACTCAGCAAGTTATTCCAAAGTTGATGTTTTGTCTTTTCTTGAGGCAAGTACAATGAAGTGCTTGTTGATCATGACTGTGATATTTATTAATAACACGACTTGTAGTCCTAATAAGATGTACACTGGGCTCCCTTAAAACTTGTATTCACTGTCTAACTGTTAAATGGTAACCATATTTGTGATAATTTCTCATAAATAACAATTGAAAAGATAAAATTTTAATAGTACCCACTTGTGGCTGTACTCAGCTGAATTCAATATGTACAAGTATCTACTTAGTTCAGCTAAACCTGGACATCAAATACTGAAAAGAAAATACTGAATGAGTCTAAAGTTATGCTCCCAAATCCATATTTTAATACATAAATAAGGGACCTGATATTAGAGTTCTGGGTATCTGTCCAGCTGCTTCCAGTTAATTAATAAGTGCCTGTAAAATTGATTTATGTGGTGTTTTTTGACACTACATTATTATTGTGTATTGTTTATTGTATTGTTTATTCTATACAAACAATACTATGTCCTTTTTTCGCATGAAAAGATTCTCTGCCTCATTCAGGAAGAGACAAGGTGGGTGAGGTAATATCTTTTATTGGACCAACTTCTGTTGGTGAGAGAGACAAGCTTTTGACTACACTGAGCTCTTCCCCAGACCTGAAGAAGAGCTCTGAAAAGCAGAAGTTGGCCCAATAAAAAGATATTACCTCACCCACCTTCTGTCTCTCATATCCTGGGACCAACATGACTACAACTAGTTTAGAAGGGGCAAATTCACCATGAGATTGGTGTGATTTCAGGAGGACTTTGCATACATGAAATGTATAGTAAAACTATTCCCCAATTTGATTAGAAGTAATATGTAGATTGCATTTGGAGAACTACAAATAATATTGAGAGCTCTCAAACACAGAGGAAGACAATCCCTACTGTGAAGGTCTATTCACTTCAAATGCTTTAGGACTACAGTACCTAGCACACTGTTGGCACTCCATAAAACAATATCTTGAGTTGCAGCTTCTATTTGTGCCAGAACACTTCAGTAAATGTACATGTGTGTGTGTTGAAAATATGGGGCAAATAAGTTTTAACAAAACCTAAGAGGGATAGAATTGTTAGAATAAGTTAATCAAGCTCTGTTATTTCACATTCTGGTTTTTTGCACTGGGGCTATCGTTCTTGAATGGGGGGAGCATCCCTCAAATTATTGGCTTCAGGAAAATACTCTTTAAAAAAAATCAAGAAAAATAATTGAGCCACACATTTGTGCTTTAACCATTACTTTGAACTATTATTTCCATAGATGGCGTCTGACAGTTTCCTTTCCCCCCCTTTTTTACAGAAATTCCATTTTCCATGCCTATTCAGTGTACTGATAAAACTGATGAACAAGCAGAAGAACTTTTAAAACCTCGGGTTAAAACAGATATAAATAGAGGTGTATCATGCATAACATCTATCACACCAAGAGGAGTGGGCCAAGATGAGGAAGACAACTCTGTAGAATCACTTTCTAAATTTAGTGTCAAGTTTCCACCTACAGACAATGACTCTACTTTCTTACAGAGCACTCCAGATAAACCAACAGTTTCTTGTACTGCAATAGCTGAAAATATGCTTCCAGATCATCATTTTTACATGGACCAGGAAGACCATACTATGAACCTGAGTAAATTGGAATGTAACACATTAGAAACTCATGGAGTTGACCACATAACCTCAGCTATGCAAAACCTAACTCCACTTGACAAAACAAAACCCCCAAGCCATACAGCCATGCTCAAACAGAATACGCAGGACAAAACACCATATTTGAAAACAGCAGACATTGGTACCAAACTTGTACATCCGTACACAAATCAAGATGATACTGAAATAAATTTTCCCACTTCAGAGGCCATTGGGAGGGCTATCAGAGGACCTCAGCAGGTATCTTTATATTGATATTGTATATTTTAAAGATTAATATTTCATTTAAACAGGTGCTATGCAAAGGTCTTTCAGGCAGGAATGAAACCTATATGAATCACACCATTTTTATGGTGAACATTTGATTTTATGTAGATCTGCTTTCTGACACTGAATTTGCATACATTAACTACATTTTCAGTGAAATAATGGAGGAATTTAAATTAGATTTAAGAATATAGATGCTTGCACAAATTTCACTTCAGGAAGATATTAAGTAACTGTTTCTGTATCCATTGCAAAAGTGATTTTAATCACAACTATCCAAAAATTATCTTTACCCAAGTATTTATTCCATAGAATCAAATATAATGTGCATCACTATACTTCTTAAACATGTACAACTGAACATGTGGGCATATGTGCTCTTTTTAAAAATACCAGATAATTCAGTGTACTTCCTTCCGGGGGGGGAGGGGGGGAAATCTATCTTAGATCTAATAAAGGACAAACACAGAATAACTTAAAAAGGGATACAATATTTTAGAAGTACTTGTAGAATAGGAAAATATGTATTTCCACAAATAGTCATAAATGGAAACCTAAAGAAATACAGGTAAATGTATATCTACTTTTTAAGTAGACACTTGGTTTGATTTTCAGAGGTGTGAACATTCAGAACTCCAGCTGAAGTCAGCATGAGCTGTAGATGCTCAGTATCTCTGAAAATAAGGCCCTTTAGCCAAATTCAGCAAAACAATGGGGCCAGGATGTTATCCAAAGGCTGATTCAGCAGAGCACTCAATGGGACTTATGCACATAATTGAAGTCAATGGCAAAACTTCCATTGACTTTAATAGGGCCAGGATTTCACATTTTTGTCTTTGTCATTGGAGGGAGCATTATCCAAAGGCTAGAGCAGATACTGATATTTAGAATTTTTGTATTTTCTTCTCAGCTCCTCCAGTTACTCCCTTAGACTTTTTGGGCAAATTGCTTTAACCGCTCTGTGACTCAACTTTGCCTTTAAAATAAGGAAAAGAGGAGCTGTGAGGCTAAAATAACATTTACCTTGCATCTGAGGATCTCTAGAGCTAGAGATAGATTATTATTAAAACTGACCCAGCCTAGTTCTACTGTCTACCTTAGTATTAAATTTAATGTTCTGACCATTTTTGGCAGAGAATCTGAGATTTGTAGTCTGCTTTACATAATTTTATTTTTTAAAAATTACCATAGATTCATTGTTATATTTTAGATATATTGTTTGTGCTATGGTGATTTTAATTTTATCCCGAATTATTAAGTACATGCTCTTTTTATTGTGCTTTATTTTCCTCCAAATTCTCAATTATAGTTATGACTGAGAAAGAAATTAAACAACTTCTTTTATTACAAGTAGAATTCCTGTGGATCTATGAAGCATCCATTCTATTACTTGTTACTTTTTTTCCTTTTTCTCCATTATCTCTCCTGCTTGTTCTTTTACTAGCCAGTCTGTGAATTCATTTTTCAATAGATGGCACCCTGCATTGTATATTACAGCAAGTGAAACAGCTGGTATGTGATTACAAGTTGATAGGGAAGTATGCAGCTTTAAGAAGTGCAGGAGAGTTGGTGGACAAGAGCATAGGGTTAGATAATTGATATTTGTACAAAATAAGGAAATGACTTTAGTTTGAGGGTATCATTTTAGAATGTGAATGACCAGTACTACAGCTCTATGGGGAGATTTTAATATTGAATGTTACATTTCAAAAGAGAACTGGCAATAGAAAATAGTTTCAATATTTAAGTCATATCAATGTAGCAAAATAGAACATAAGGACAGTGATTAAAATGATGCATCTTATCCAGAAGTTTATTTGACAGAAGCCAATATTACTTTAGGATCCATTAAATAAACATCCGTGTATATTTACATAATATACATCACCTTTATTTAACTGCTTCCAAAATGTTTGTGTGTGTTTTGGTTTTGGATGAATTGAATTGATCAGTTGTCTTTTTACTGATTATAGGGTCAAAGACTTGCTCTTAGCCGAGTTCAAGTGCTGAAGTATCATCCAGTTAGATGAATACAACTCCTTTACGCTGCATTCACATTGGTAAAACTTGGACATGTAATTCTCTCCACTGGGTGTAGCTGCAGCAGTTGTGCTCTAGTTTAGACAGTGCCCAGAGCTCTTTTACCACCTTGTCATATAGGGACTAGTAATAAACATCCAAGCCCTGTCGATACTTATTCCCTTTGGTTACCCATTCCCACACCCCAGCTATAGCTGCTACTGGTGGAGCTCCAACAGTGGTGAATTACAGGATGGATTTTTTTTCCTAGTGTAGACTAGGACTTTGTCATATTTACTACATACGTTAACTTATAAGATGGAACAACCCCTTAAAATACAATATATTTGGTGGCAATGAACCTTTGGAGCTGCTGCTCTCAGTTTATGTGGTAAATTTAGCTCTTTCCTGCTTTGTGGATATTAAATGGAAAACTCAGTGCTGTTTCCTTAGGATACAGGGCTGCACAGAGATTTTTTTGGAGACCTGGGACAAAATCTGAAACAGTCGTCCCCTTCCCCCCCCCCCAAAAAAAGAGGGGGTGCAAAAACACTGAGGGGAGGCTGCAGGGGTTGGGTGTGGAGAGTGAGCCTTCCCCACACTTACTGCATGGCAGTGGCTCCTGTCCTGTGGGGCTGGGCCAAGCTACCCACTCTAGGCATTGTGAGCTGCTACACAGGGTCACAGTGCCAAACCTGAATGGCACTGCAGCCCCATGCACCTGGTCACAATGCCACTCAGTTTAGGGGCTCCCTGCAAACAGCCCCTTTTCCTTTCCTCTCCTCTCTTCCCTTTTCTCCATCTGGGTGGCCATGTTAGGATATAGTACCTCTTTGAAAACAATGTGATTGAAACATGTAGCATATTAAAATAAACATGCATCTTATTGGACCTAAGACTTTACTGATTTATAGTTAACTGTACATATGTGCACAAATTTACAACTTTAAGGTCTGATTCTGAAAATATTAATTATTGATGCAGTGCTTTATTTAGTGGAACTGCCAACCCTAGTGTGGCCACAATTCAGAAAACCATTTAAAATGCATAACTTTAAGCACATGAATAGTCCATTGACTGTAATGGGACTACTGTTGCTTCAAGATAGTTAAACAGATGCTTAAGGTCCCAATTCAGCACAATACTTAAGCATCTCCTTAAATCTGTCCCTATTCAGGGAAGCACATACTTAAATACCACAGACTTCTTGGGGACTTAAGTGTTTTGAGGGATTGGTACCTAAGTCTAGTAGTTACAGTTTGTAAGATTAGAACCTTACTTTGTCGCCAGTATATTTCAGCAAATTTTACAAGAACCTTTTTGGTCTCTTTTTAAATATCGGGCCTCTTTATATGGTTTTTAAAAATGCCAGTTTATTCAAGGTGGCTGCAAGTCAGTAACCACAAACACTTCTGTACGTGTGTTTAAAAGTATGTTCGTGTCTAGACAGATTTCATATACAATTTACATCAACTGCCCACTATCTACAATCAGTAGATTGTATTGCAGAGGGAAGTGATGTAATTACACTTAATTACTAATGAACAACAGCCCCCTGAAATGCTAAACATTGTTTCAGAAGGGAATTAACTCCTAAAAGAAACTGCATCTGGTTTAGAAATAAGAGTTAACCACTGTGAAAGCCAGGTTGGTAGAACAGTTTGTTGCCACTTGGAGGATTAAGCACCTGCTTTTTAGCCTGGCAAAGTTTGGGAACATGAGAATTGAAGCTCTTTTAAGGGGATGGACAGCAAGAGACTTAACTTCAAGGGAAACTGCTTGCCTTTCTACTGCCAAAATACTCTTTCCCTTCTGTGCATATGTGAGGTTATAGTGAAAAGGTCTGCTGAAAAAAGACTGTAGAGTTCTCTCCTGTGCTTTGTCCCCTCCTGCTACTTACTTGCTGCCATTCAGTTTGAGTGCACTTTGGCTTATAACTTGATGCCAAGTAGGAAGAAGAAGCAGAAACTCAAACACCTCAGGCCACACACAGTCTTTGTGATGAAGAAATCAGGATTGCAAAGGAAGGTTAAGGATTAATTTAATTACTGTAATATTAGCAACAGATAATACAGAGGTAAAATTATAAGATTGCTTTCTGATTAAATTGAAAACTAGATATGTACCAATAGGGGGAATGTAAAATAAAATGCCTCGTTAGTCTTGTATAGGAAACCTATGCTGTACTCTAATGTAAAATGTATATTGCTTATTTTCTAAAAAGGGCAATATTATCTGTGCAAGAATGTTTATACAGTATCTCAGTACAGAGTCTACAAATGCCAATATTTTTCTACAGTGAAATATTTGAGGAGTCCATAAAAAGCTTTAGTATTTATTACACTGACATTGTTGACAAAGGAAGCGTCAGTTGATTATCATGAGTGTTGTAAAATCTGATTTATATTCTTGTATTTGATGGTGTTTGCAGATGTAAATGTATAAAAGTTTGGTTTCCTTCTGATTCTTTTACTTTGCTAAAATGTTAAGTCTTTTCTTGATTTTGATGTAATGAGAACCCGAAATGCCATTTTTGTTGTTGATATATCAAGTATATACATACCAGCATTTGTTGTGCACTAGTTAGAGTAACTTTTATATTTAGAACTGTATTCATTTTAAGCACAAGTAATAACTTTTTTTTGCCTTTTTCAGCTCTTCTGGAAGCCAAATCAAACTCAAGATAATAACGTACTGGCACAGGGTTATACAGACTCAGAACTGAAGCAGTCTGGAATATGTGAATTCTGTCAAAAAGTTTTCCCACCATCTACTACATCCAGGGGGGATTTTCTCAGGCATCTTAATTCACACTTTTTTAAAGAACAATCAATGTATCCAGAAGAAAGCTGAATAAGACTTTGTAGAGATACTGGGTTGCAATTTTGTGTATATTTCATTTTTAATTCAAGTATGTATGTTAATTTCAGAATTAAGACTATGTTCATAATGATGAACTTAACTGAAACACAGTTTCAGTAACATGTTAAATGTAAATTTTAAAAATTTGAAATTTGTAATTTTACACATTTAAATTACCCAGTAGAAAACTGTAATGCAGTTTCACTTCAGTATGTCGTATTGCAATATGAGCTTTGGGCCTGATCCTACAAACCTTTTCTTACACAAGTTATCTTCACCTGAGTAGTCCCACAATAATTGACTACTTGTGTGAGGTAAGGACTACTTGCATGAGTAAATGTTTGCAGAACTGGGCCTTTAATTTGAGGAGATAAAGTGTGAGCAATCCTATCAATTTTCCTCAGTAGCCTATGGCCTGATCCTACTCCCATTGTAGTAAATAGGAGCAGGAACAGGCCCTAAGAACATTTGAAGGGCTAGGGAGGAATCTCCAATTTTGACTTAAGACAGGTTCAGTGTTGTATTTATATTGTAGATAAGGTTCTTGTAAAATCACTAGAGCAGCCAAGTAATAGGTATGTCATACTTAAGATACATTTATGTCTTGTTTCTTACATCATTGGCAGAGATCAGTGTAATCAACAGTAAAACTATTTTAGTAAACAGATTTGTCTCACACTCTAGCTAAAATGAAGATTGCAATGGTATGTATCTTTGGCAGAGGTACACTATTAAATTGTTAATGTATATTGTTAGCATTCATAACTCATGGAAAATACTTATTCCTCTATGGGAGCTGATATGTGCTTTTACATAGAGAGAAGATTAGATGAACTAGGTTACATTTCCCCTAAAGCTAAAAGTTCAAAAGATAATTTAGCATTTCTTGTGGTTCTCTACCGGATGTTACTCAAAGGTTAGGGATTTTTTTTTTTTAAACTGAACACAAGTCTTCAGACCAAAATACATGTCTCTCTTAAACTAGAAAACATTCTTAAACTACAATTTAAATTTTGATGGCTGTGTGTATTTTATGAATGCTAGATCAGCTAACTTGCATTTTGTTTTTAAACAGTTGATGTGCAATGATCTCTCCCAGGAGAGCCTTCTGCACTTTGACTGGACAGTTCCAGTCCAGACCTAAGTCGTTATTAGCATTAATATATTTTCTGAAGCTACAGGTAAGCATGGGCTAACTTCTCTCTGTTCAAAGATTTATTGGGTGATGGTAACCATTTTACAAAGCTAAAGGGAAATATAAATCTTGCATCATTTTTAGAAGTGGATTTTTAAGTCAACTGGAGAATACTCCTACACTAAACATTTTTCTACAACTGTTTACTGTAGTTTTAAGTGCCTGCTGTGTATGTGACTAGCTGTTGGCTGATAATGTATTGTAATAAAGTGCAGGGTACAGTGCTTGTCTGTTAATGTGACCTGGAGAGTGCGTTTGTTACTATAATAGCGTTAAAACTCCTTTTCCTACATAGCTCCGTGGGTGGAAAGGTCTGAGGCAAGCATGTCTTTGGGCGCAATGGGGTGTGTGAAGTCCCCCTCCTCGCTATCGCTGGGAGGTGAGCGCTGCTGAGGGTGGTACTTAGTGTGTTTGGGGGAGGGGGATAGGGAATCGCACTCCAAAAGAGCCTGACCCACAACGGCCTTGTCCTCTGACCCGTGAAAAGCAAGACCCGCAGCTCACATTGGCAAGAGCTGAGCAAACCGCGATTTACCTTTTTAATCCCTGCCACCTTTTTTGCGCGTGCCTGCGCTTTTCCCCTCCAGCTCACCTGCTCCGAGCCGAAGGGTGTCCGCTCAGGGGCTAGAGCTCTCCTCTTTGCACAACAAGGGTGGCAGACCTAGAAATGCCCCCTCCCTTCCCCGGGAGCGGGGCGGGGGGGAGGAAAGAAGCCAAAGATGGGGAGTTCAAACCCACGGTGCCCAGCGGCCTGACGCCGAAGAGAGTCTGTGCATTTCAAACACTCCTGCCTGGTTAGCGCCTGAGAGGGCGTCACGTCCAGGGCAGTTAGCTGTGCCCGGACCACAGCAAGGGGCTGCAAGAATCTATTTAAAACCCCGCCCCCCCAAAGCACCTCCTGGCCAGCTGTGAGCCGCTTGGAGCAGTGGGTGGTGAGGGCGCCGCTCTCATAGAGGAGGAGGGGGCTGTGCTGCGGCTCCCGGACATCTGCTTTACTACGCTCATCACCAGAGCAGGTTCAGTTACAGCGATTTCTCCCTCCCCCCACAGCTTAACGCAGCAGCGGAGGCTGAGTCCGCATGGGAAGTGCATTAAGAACCCATCACGGGTGGGAGGAAGGAAGCAGAATTAGGGCAGGAACAGCAGGTTCGTGCCAAGGTATTCGGCTGCTTTCTTCCCTCTCTCTACTCCCTCCCATCCTCTCCCCTCTTCTCTCGGGCTAGTGGCGTTGGCCGAGTCCCCGCCAGCCCTGGCGCTGCAGAGGTTTACAAGCCTCTACTGCTGCCTCCCTTGCAGTCCTCTGTCCCCAGTGAGGGCAGTAGGTGGCAACGAACGCACATGTTCAGAGCCAGCAGCCACGGACGATCTTAGTGGATCTGACACCCACCCCACCCCCCGCGGCAGTGTGTTTCCTCTGCCTATGCCGAGAGGTCTCCCCTGGGGGTAGCGTTGGTGTAGGGGGTGGCTCATCCTAATGCCTGGTGCTGGCGGCCCGGTAGCACACATGTAGCTCCTCTGGCTGGCTGCTACCTCGACAGCTGCGTGTAGCTCCAATAATTCGCCTGTCATGTCAGTGCTCGTTAGAGGAGAGGAAAACACTCCTGTGACAGATCCTACGAGTCCTCCTCTGTGTGATTGCTACGCGAGAGTCAGGGCATTAATTGAGGTCTCTTACCTCTCTGGAATCAGTCCCCTCTGCTGTACTCCAGTGGGAGCTATCCCCCCACCCCATGGATCTATGTCAGCTCATTCGAGGAGTCTCAGATGAAGCTAAACTCTTTTCCCCCCTCCCAGCAGCAGAGAATCTCCAAATGGCCATTGGACTTTTAAACTCCTCTCCCCATACCCCAAGGGTAACTAAACTGCGGCAATGCAATCCCCCCCTCCCTAAAGTGAGCCGGTGTGGCACTCCAAGTACCCCCCCACACACACACACACACACTACGGTGAATTGAGAGGCGGCTGGGGGGAAGCTATTCCCTCAGTAGAAAAGGGCACTGGAGGCTCAAACGAAGCTATTCCTCTCTCCCACCCCTGGTGAGCTCAGCAGCTGGGGCTCAGAGGAAGCTCTGTCTCTTTCCCTCCCCGCCGAACATCCTCCTTTCCCCCGCAGCCGCACAAGGTTAACTCAGCAGAGGAGTTTCAATCCAAATGGCAACTGGGATTGCATTAAAAAAACTGGAAGAAGGGGGGGAGAAAAAAATCAGAAATAGGGAAAGAAAAGAGAAAAAGCAGCAGGCTGATTACGAGGTGTCAAAACTGCCAGGAGCAAGAAGGTGATAGCAATCAGGGGTGAGAAGAGTGCGCCATTCGTGCGGGGCAGCTAATTATCCGTCTCATTTGAGAAGAGCAGCATTCGAGGCAGCAGCGTTCGCCTGCTGAACGGTGACAGATTGGCGCGGAGGAGAGGGGAGGTGTTAAAACAATGGAGCCGGGCTTGCGAGCGCTTCTGCATGCTAATCAGCCCGGCCTCCTTCCTCCCTCCGCCTGCCTGCCTGCCGCGAGCCCTCCTTCCCGCCCTCCAACCGCACAACGCGCGCGCCGTGTGCACTGACTGGAACCCGGCCCGACCCCACCCCGGGAGGGAGCACCCCGCTCCCGCTGGCCCGGCCGCCATCAGCCACACCCGCGTGGGGCAGGGCCCGGGCGCGCCCCTAGGGGAGGGGGCCCGGGCAGCGGGCACAACCCCTGGGGGTTCCCCACGCGGCGATGCCCGCTCCCCGCCCAGCCCCGGGATAGGCCGGGCTGCCCAGTTCCTGGCAGTGCAGCGGGCCAAGGAGCCAGAGACGAGGTACCCAGGGTGGGGGCGCCCAGGCGGGAGAAGCGCACGGCCGCGCCCTGTTACTAGGGCTCCAGCCTCTGCCGCTCCCTACCCGGGGGTTCCCGGCTGGCTTTGTGTCTCGCGCTGGTAGGCCCCGGCTCTCCTCCAGCCTAGCCTCGTGCCTTGCAGCCCGCTTGGCCTTGCAAGCCCGAAGCGCGGCACGTGCTGGTCCAGCGTGCTGGCTGCGAGGAGGCACAAAGGGAGCTGGCCTTCGAGTGCGAGAAAAGCTGCTAGCTTCTACATTGCTTTACATGCGCGCACCGCGTCCCTGCGCCGAGAGCGGCCCACCCCACTCCAGGCGGCGAGGGAAGACTCGCTGTCTGCCCAAGCCCTGTTCGGCCCTTGCTCACTGCCCCCCACTTCCAACACCCCGGAGTTCACCAAGGCAGCTCCTAGTGCGATAGCATCTGCAGTACTAGTACAGCGAAGTGCGCCATATTCCTAGTGTGAGGCAGAAGAATGAGCGTTGGATTGTTTACTGTCAAATGTTTCTCAGTTTCTATTCCATCCTGCCCCTAAAGATTTTGATTACTATACACTTCTCCTTAACATTAAAATATTATTTATTACAGATTTACACAAACTGGATGTTTTTATGTTAAGGGAATAACATATTGATGTTGTATTACTTGCAAGAGTTTATATGAACAATGTAATTTCTGCACTAAGAGGGAGAAGGTGGTTCCTAATAATACACACCCCTTGTTCTCTGGAATAGACAGGAGAAATTCGTACATGAGGACTTTGTTCAGAATACTAGTTAATCCCAAAGTCAGCCCACCACCCCTTTCGTAAGCATATAGTGGTTTACCGAAATCCACTAGCCACGCGTCTCGGTTTAGTTTAAACCTCTCGTTTACAAGCGATATTTAAAATCATTTTGGTGTGCCTTACCAGGGGAGTTGGAGGTTAAGCAAACAAAGAAAAAGTGCTAGTTTTAGGCCTGCGATGAAGACCCTGCTAATCCAGGTTGAACACTACTTTCGATAGCTTTTTGTTTTCAAATATGCATATAGCTAGTTATTGTTTTTTTAAATGATGCTAAGCCTTTATTTTAGACTATTTGATGAGAATTTCCATGCGCATACAGATGGTGAGATTTTCATGCGTCTGTGGCTTTCTGACATCCCAGGCTGCAAAAAACAATTCCCCAGATCGCTACAATACCCAGGGTGCGTAGAAGTCTAGTACCTCGCGATGCTCGGCATTGGATTTCTTTACATTTTTTGAAATGTTAAAAACGCTAGGTACACAGTTTTGTAAATGTAAATAGTACTGACCTCTTGGATACACAAATAGGGGGAGACATTCATGTTAACCTTTGTGTCCTTTGCTAAATAGGAGATTGTTCATCTCTACTTCTTAATCTAGAGGTGGGGGGATGAAATGTCGACTCTCTTTATATTTTATCTACATTAGATTTTTTTTTAATATTTGCACATAAGGAGACAAAGATGAACTGATATTTGATCCCTAGTGGAAACCGGTTAGGTTCCCTGAACATATGGCTTATTGGGCTGTTGCTTCCTTTGACATAATTTTCCAAGATTGTTTAACATATACATCATCATATGATACACATATTGGCCGTGAGCAGGAATGCTGAGACTGTGGGTTCCACCCTGGCTATCATATTAATCACTTCTTTCATAAGAATGTTCAGTGGGGACTAGCCTGTACCTACAGAAGTGCATTGCATCTCCCTCGCTATTTCACTGGGAAAGAAAACCAACGAGCAGTGATTACACTTGTTTGGTTAATATCTGCCCAGAAAATAAAGGCGAGGAGTACTCTGATTTAGAAGGGAATCTGAAAACGGACCGAATTACAGATGTATACAACAGGGTGATATGGTGAAAGTGAACTAAAACGGAAACATTTTGCAGAGACAAGTATATACTTTCATAAAGGTTATAAATGTTCAATTGGTGAAAAGAACCACGTACTTGTAAAAACGTGTGTGTTTCCGTTATGCTTAATTTGCCATTCCGAACAAGTTTTTCTTAATAAGCTCTATTGTTTCTTTCTGTTTTGTGAAATTTAGTATGTGTGAGACAGAAGGCAGACGCCGAATGCGAATGAAGGCTTTTTGTTGGTTTTGTTTTTTTTACCACTTTCTTTATAAAGATCTATAGGTAAAGGGGATGTATAGAAGAAAAGTGGCGTGACATTTCTGAGGTCAAGAGCTGAAAACGTTGAATGTGAATCTCACCTGCTAGCTTTTTCTCTGTATCTGATTGCAATACAAAAATCTCGCTAAGCAAAACAGTAGCTGGCTAGCAATTAGGCTTTACTCTTAGCAGGGACACGGAGGCTTTGTTAGGGTTTCATTGTTTTAATGTAGTTCATTAAAATACTTTACTAAAGCTCTCGTTGTTTTAAAATCCCCGCACTATCACCTATATACAAACATCTATATTATTCCATGTCCTGCCGTGTCGAATGAACAGTCTGTTAGGGCAAAAGGTTATGGAACCTTCGTAAAGGCTCCCTATTTGTTAGCAAGCACCACACCAAACTCTCCAGGTGCTGTGAAAGTGATTTTCTCCCGTACACGCCAGCCCAAGATGCCATCCTCTTAATTACAAGCACTAGAGATCAGGAACGCTATTGTGTTCCCTGAGAATTCACAGAAGATACGCAAAAAGAGTCTCTTCTCCTGCTAACTCCGTTTGCCTGCCAGCTGGGACGTGATTCGGTACCTGCCCAGAAACTGGAAGAGATGGATGCACCAGGGCAGCCTGTGCTGCTGCACCGCTACCCTTCGGACAGCACTAATGCATTGTCAATACAAGTATCTTTTTTATATTTGAGCGTGAACACTGGTATGACAAACCATGTTGTAGTTATTTTGTAACTGACCAAATGCCCTTGTCGCCACCACTAGGCGCATGTCCATCGGCTATTAAAAACAATTACTAATTGGAGAGTGGAATTAAATAAGGCATTGAGATCCTGGACTTAGAAGCTGTCTGTAAAATATGTTGTGTTTACAGCAGGTGCCCTAAAAACCATTTAAAGCTATTTCTAGGGTCAATACACGTGCAACAGGAATGCACATGCAGATTCTGTGAGTGACAATACAGTGCCTCCGTAGCATAAACTGAACCGTAGGTAGGATGGGAATCCAATCTAGAAATGTAGTGCATTAGCACTTGTTTCAGAGGTGGCAACCAACTGAAAGGGCATCCGAGCCATCAACTTGTGAACAGCACGTTATTTGTGGTGGGTCAAAGGAAACGGCAATATCCACGTCTTCCTTTGGGAATTACCCTAGGCATAGGAGGTCTATAATGATAAAGGAGCAGAAAAACATAATCCCAGTTTTATGCACATTATCAACCAGTACAGCACTAGATCAGTCGAACTAGCTGTTTGGAGAGCTGTGTTCCAGAGCACAAATAGATCTGGTGTGTATGCGCCTCAAGAGCCTTTTGTTAGCCTTGCCAGTCTCAGCAGTGTAGACTACATTTTCAGTATGTGGAAATACTGTACATAACTGTGGACATAAGGGTGGGGGCGTAAAAAGCCACGTCCAAGCTCAATAGGAGCACTGAAAAGAAACCTCGGGCTCCATGCCATTCAAGATGTGAAAGCCCACGGAGACTCAGCAGCCAAAAACCACAGAAACTGAATTTCTAATAAAGTTCTCAACCATGTGTCCATTTAACTGCAGTTTATATAGAGTCTACCAAGCACACTTGTTACTTATAGATTCGCAATTGTTTCAAGTGACAACAAAAGAGACTGTGGCAAAAGGAATGTCATCCCCAATTTACGTAATCTGACTTTCTTGATCATGGAGTGTAGTGCCCAGAGGCATCCAAGAAATGGTAAATATTCTTAGAACATTACAGTTCTTGACAGCTTAGTCTGCCAGGTCTAGTGATTTTACAGCACCAGGAATAGGCACAGCAAGTTTTCTTAGTAATCAAAGTGGCTTTGCATTCCTTTGTGCAAATTTTACCCAACACACTAATATCAACATGTTTTCCGAGGCGGTTCCGATTAATGTTTTACTAATATTCTTTCAATCAAAATGAATGTAAAAAGAAAACGGGATGGGAAAGTAATATGAAAATTGCTTCTATTTTGGCCTGAAATATCCTGCAATAATATATTAAGATTTTAAGGATCGAGCATTTTAATGGAACTTGTTTGATTACAACTTTTAAAAAAATCACAAATGTTAGGCAATATAATTTCATTGCAATAATTTATTAGTCCTAGAGACTCATTTATGTAATCACCGCCCCAAGCAAGAGCAGTATGGCCCAAATTCAATCAATGGTGAACTTCTTGGGCTGTAGAAACATAATTGTTTTACTCTTTAAATATGAATATACGGTTTCTAGAGAAGCCTTGGCAAAACTCCCGTTGATGTCATGGAAGTCACCTGGCCACTAAGCGTGTAGGGGGCATACACGTTACACACACACACAGGGCCACGTGTGTATATGCTCACCTGGCCCCATTCTGCAGCCCTTGTGCACCCAACATGCCCATTGGAATGAATGGCCTGGATCCTGTTTATTATCCCTGGGAGCTGGAGGTGCATAAAGAACGCTGGGGTTCTTCAGCTGATACTTAAAAAGAGCCTGCAGCCCTTTCTCAAGCGCACAGGCCCAAACGCAAATTTATTTTATTTGTACCACAATAGGGTCCAGAGGCAGCAACCACGCTGGCACTCCGTTGGGCCCGGCCCTCTGCAAACACACAAATGAGCCAATCCTTTCGGCTTTTCTTTGCAGATATAGAAGAGTAAAGGGCACAGGTGTAGTTTTTTCAAAACTCCCATGGGCTTCATAGAAGTCATGTGGCCGCCACCCAGACGGGGGGACATTCTGTGTTTAGCAAAAGCACACAAATCTCGGACAAATGTGTCTTTAACTTGATTTTAAGCTATCTGTTAGGAGAGAAGGGAGTGCTGGAACGGCAGAACAGCAATCCCCCGACTCTTTACCTGAGTGTAAGGGGACCAGAAGGCGGTTAAGACTGCCACAACATTTCAAAAAGGTCCATATTCCTCACTGTGCCTCCCTGGCTTTCCCATGTAAAGTTGAGGAAATGTTACTAACCAAGAGGCTGCGTAAGCCCTTCCTCTAATGGGTTAGCAGGCACGTGGTTGACTTACTGGGTCGTCTACCTTGGAAATGGTTCACTTTCTGTTTTATTTTTCCAAACAAATATCAGTCCGACTTTTCCCCAAAGGAAGTTAATCGATTGTTGGCTTCCTTTAAAAAGTGGAGGACATTTGTTCTACTTTAAATAATCACGTGGAAAGTTGAGTGGAGTTTGATTTGTAACGTGGGAATCTTAATTAAAGATTAAGGAGCGACCTTTCTATTCTTGCGGAGGACGTGGCAGGATGTTTGGATCTGATCTCTCACAAAGGTAAATATAGTGATTGCGATTATTCGTATAAGGCCCCAAAACACTGACTAGCTGCATTCAGATGACACTCTACATAAATCTCCCATGCCATGAAGGATTTCAAAACGCTTTTGAAAGAATAAACTCATTTTGCCTTTTACAGCCAGAGTTGCAGTTTCGTATTGGCACACCCTGGTAAGTGGGTGGGAAAGGCAGGCTAGTTTACTTTCTTAAAGTTGACTTCAGTGGCATTTTCTTAGCTTAACTGTGTTCCCTATGATGAGATGCTGTGAACAATATTGCAATTCTCAGGGGAAACTGTCCCTCAGAGAGCTGGTCGTTACCTTAGCTGGCATCCCTGGTATATCAGCGGCTGGGATGTACAGTGGACTGAGTTTACTATCTTATTTAAATGTGATGATTTTCCCATTTGTTGCATTGTTTGTATTAATAAGAATATCTTGTTCTGTTTGTTTTGTCTCCTGGGAGCCAATAAAGCTGTGAAGTTTTTCTTTACACCAAATGCAGCTCTACGGGCGATCAATCAATGGGTCGTTTTTGGATAATCTGTGAGAGTGAGAAATCTAATAAAGCAAGCAACAAAAAAAGGAAAACAGAGTCTATTTTCTGTTAGGTTAGCTACGTCAGGCCTCGTGCTTTCCAGAGGGCATTTCAATAATAAAAAAAAATAAATATATTTAAGTATCTGAAAGATTTAAGGCATCTTGCTGAATTCACTTCCTTGCATAAAAAGGAAAGTTTAGACTGTGACCTCAGAAGCAATGCGGGTGACTTAGTCTTACAATTAAATTTGCTTTGACACTTCCATTTCCCCCCTCTCCTTCTCACAGCTGATTTTCAAAGGAAGCCAACAGGAAATAGGGACCAATCATAAAGTGAGAGAAAAAATAAGTGACTTTTTAAAATTACTATTCCTCTGACACATACCAAACCTTATTTTTTTTTTTAAATGGTCACCCAAAGGTAGACACTGCTGGCTGGTAGGTTCTAGCAGAGTACGAGGATCCTGCCTATTAATTTCAAGGCAGCAGTTCTCTTACCACAGCAAAATGATTTATAAATAGATCAAAATAACAATCTGAATGATCTAACATTAGCAGCTGAACCGAAGAGCCCCAGATTATGCGATGAATTGTTAAATTGCAGTAGCATTGTTTTGGAATTGCTAATTAAAAATAAGTAAACCCCCATGACTCTGGATATGACAACTGAAAATACCCACAAATTATTTAATAAATGAAGCGTCTAACAACTATAACACTTCCTGGTCGCCTTGTTAATAAATGTAATTTGAGGTAGATCTAAAAATTTTCCCATCTAAACAGTGAATTCATTACGCGGCATTCAGATCTCCAGATGCCTATGGACTCCTCCGAATTAGGTGTTAAATAGACAAAAGTGAACCAAACTGCCTTTAAAAGCACAGCATGACCATGTAATTCTTTTTCCAGTTTGTGGTAAAAAATGATGAAACTTCTTTCCAAGTAGCTATCACCCAGATTTAGTGTGAAAAGTAGTGTAATTGTAATTCACGCCATCAGGGTCTATCACTGATAGACTATCAGCTGTTCTGTAGTTAGGGAGGCTTTCTTTTCAAATAGGAAAGCTGCCAAGTGCTCTGTGATACCTCCAGCAAGCTTATCGGATGGGAGATCGGAGCCAAAACAGCAGCTGCACACATATGCAAATTGGCAATTAATAGTATAACATTCTGCTAAAAAAAAAATTGAAAAAAGAGAAATCGAGCGGAGCTACCTGAACATTAGCCTTAATAGTGACAGGGAGCTTCTATTCTGAATGGTCAGAAATTAATTACCCTCTGGAGAGGACTTTCACTCTATTACCTTCCCTTCTCATACAAAGATCAATTCTTTGTTGTCCTGCCGAGTTTGGCTGTATCATGAAAGATAACAATAGGATACCCCAAGGGAAAAATACACAAGGCGCCTCGCTTCCAGCGAGTAGGGAATCGCTTCTACCGGTGATCCTGTCCTTTGTTTTTCGGAAATAACTGCTTACCATCTTTCTACAAAAGCAGATGAAATGCTTGGGATTGTGCCGTTACAGCCTTCGTACCAGCGCCTTAGGGCGACTTTTCCAATGCTAAAGCAATAGACAAGGATATGGTTTACAAATTTCACCCATCCTGCCTCAGCAATCCAGGCTAAATTCACTTAGCCAAGCGAATTGGCTCCCAGTTGATGAAGCCTGATTGTTTTATTCAGCGCGTTTCATTTCTCAGCATTCTCACTTGATCCTTTTCTTGTGCTAGGGGGATGAATTTGGAAAGCCCTTCGCAGGACTATTGCATTTCACACCAGACTGTCCCCAGTGCTTTCCCAACGTCTCTCTCTTCCAGCACGGGGATGGGGTGATTAGCTAATGTTTTCCATAATCTGTGAATTCGTAATAGTCATATTTTCACGTTTAAAGCGCTCAGCGTCTCTGGAATTGGGAGCAAAAGGCAGATTATAAAATGCTGCAGCGTGAATGCAGCTCAGAAAATCGCCATTTCTGCTTTCTTTTCTCTGTGCCATCTACGCTCCCACACTTATTAATTGCCATTGCATTGCTAATTAACTGTGTCTTTAGTTGAAAACCCTTCCTGTTCTTACACCCCAAGGATACCTGACTTGCAAGCTGAGACAATTTGGGAACGTGATGCAGATGAGATGTCACCATCAAGAAGTCTATTTAATCTATCACCAATGCACAAGCAGATCTGTAAAGAGAAACTTCATGCCCAATAGAGGGAAGGCTTTACAAACTATCCACGCTTTCTAATAACAACATCAAATCCCCCTCCAACGCTCACCCAAGTGCCCAAAGTAACTTCCCACTTGTCTTCAAAACAGGGCTTTCCCTTCAGAGCTTCAGACTTCCAGACAGCTCTTTAACTAGACTCAGAGAAGAAAAATAAAGTTAGAAGGAATAACTATCCATTGCTGCATACTTTTTTTGAAGAGGCTTTTTCCCAATAGCCCCCAAAGGATAGGTGGAAGCCCCGTTACAACAAGTAAAGAAAATATTAATGTAAAGAATGTGAGTCATACATTTTGATTTTCATTTGGAATTTGCACTCATTTGGCTTCCACTAATCAGCTCCTTAAAACAATAAGTTCTTTGGGGAATTTTAACAATTAAGGAAATATTTGAGCTACCAGAGTGCGAATTGTGGAATCCTTATCTAAACGGAAAATACCAGCTTGGTTTGACTTCTTTAAATATTAATTTAACCAGGGACACATACAGAAATCCATACACTGAAAATTCAATAAACAATAATTCCACACAGATGAGTTTGTCACCTCTGCGCTTGCCTGTGTATTGACGACGCCTGCCAATTCTCCATAAAGTTATGAGTCTTACTGGGGTGTCCATCCAATGTACATACACACACATACACAAGGTGGATTTAATGGCTTTGTCTCCTACATGAAAAATCTATTATTAAACCACTGCCTGCTAGTGCCACTACAGTTAATAGTCTTCTGTCTGCATTTCCATTACAAACCTAATTTTCCAAGTGTGTGTATACCACCTCTTAGCCCAAAGAATTTTTAAGCCTGTATTACAAAGTCTCCACCTCAATATTTTTGTACATTTTTTGTAAAAGTTATTTAAGAGTCTGATTAAGAAGTGAAAAAATAAAACTGTAAATAAGTGAAGTAGTTTAGGCTGCATTTTTGTACTCTATACCAGTGGTTCTCAAACTGTGGGTCTTGACTCCATTTTAATGGGGTCACTGGGGCTGGCTTGGACTTTCTGGGACCCAGGGCTGAAACCTGAGCCCCATCACCCGAGGCCAAAGCCTGAGAGCTTCAGCCCTCTGTGTTGGGACTCAGGTTACAGGACACCCTGCCTGGGTCAGTGGGGCTCAGGTGGGCTCAGGCTTCAGTCTTCCCTCCTGGGGTTGTGTAGTAATTTATATTGTCAGAAGCGGGTTGCAGTGCAATGAAGTTTGAGAACCCCTGCTCTATACTGAAAAATGAAATGTTATGGAATATGAGGGACATTACATAAAAACATTAGAAAGACTAAAATTACTAACGTGCGAAGAATAATCTGTTTTTGTCCATATTAAAACCCTGATAGTTTTATAGTCTCTAAGTACTCTCTCAAGGATTCATAACTATTAAAGGGCCTAACAACTTTCCAATTGAAGGTTTTGTCATTGGCTTCTGTTGGATGGAGCAGGACTGGACCTACCTAATAAATATATACCCTTATGTATTTCCATTCATATTAATACCAGACAGGAAGAGCAAAGGAGCCATTTTAGTCTCTTTAATCAACACACTTCCAGAAAAGCATGTTAATAATACTATTTTTAAAAAAACCCTAAAACCTAACTCTACCAAAAAAAATAGCTTCAAGAATGTTTAGGATTCATCTTTAACCAACCAAAGAAATTAGGAGTGAAGTTATGGGACCAAATGCCTGATTAAGGGGAGCAGAATTTGGCCCTCTGTCATTAATTCACTCCAGTATGTGATGATTTTGCAGAACATATTGCATGTTCTGTAACAGGGCATGCCTTCCCTCCTCTCTTCTTGCCCTGCAGAAATTGCACAGATAACTCATTGTTAAGGCTGCAAGTCTGCAATGGAAGTGATAGATGCTATGACTTTCCAGGACCTCTGTGACTTCTGCAGCCTGCAGGTGTGACTGACCCCAGGGCCGCACCAGCAGCCCCGGTGGTCTCCCCAGCATCAGCAGTGCCTACAGAGTCTGCCAAAACACCCAAGATTTAGTTGGGGTATATAATATAAGTCAGGGACAGGTCATGGGGCTGTAATTTTTTGTTTATTACCCATGACCTGTCCATGACTTTTACTAAAAATACCCGTCACTAAAACATAGCCTTACTCATTGTGTATTCACAGCACCATTTGGTGAGTTCCCTCCACCAACACTACAGTCCCCATGCAGCAGTATATTTACAATACCCTCTGTGCTTTCGGCCCTCTCCTCAGGAATTGAAAAGAGCAGAGGCTACCTTTCCCTGAAGCCTCTATGAGTATGTCTGTTAGACAGCCATGGCTGGCCCATGCCCTGAATCTGACAGGCGGGGCTCAGGCTAAGCCGCTGTTTAATTGCAATGTAGATGTTCAGAGGGTCCTAGAACTTTGGTTTCAGTGAGAGCCCAAATGTCTACACTGCAATTAAACAGCCGTTAAGCCTAAGCCCCACAAGCCCAAGTCAGCTGACGCAGGCCAGCCACAGGTTTTTAATTGTAGTGTGGACATACCTTATGAGACTGGGCTCAGCTAGCCCTAGCTCTGATCTCCCCAGCACTTCCTTTCTGTGTCTCTTTATCCTTCTGTGCTGGTGGGCTAATTGGCTCTTTATCTTACCCAGCCCACCAGGGATGTCCTATTTTCCTCCTGGCTTGTGTCTTTAGGTCTCAGGTTTTTTGATTTTAGTATGCCAAGCTCCCTTGCCCTATTTCTGATTAGCCCCGCTTCCTGTCACAGGGGACTCCAGACTTCCATTTTTCTCTTATAAGGGAAGGGGTTCCAGTCTGTCCCGATAACAATTGTACAAGCAGTTTATCTCTCTCACCCCTACCTGCTTCCACTTAAATGCCCCCTTGACCTCTAGGGATATCTCTGACATTAGACAGAGTCTCCTCTCACCTAAAATGGATGTATTCTAGTTTTAAGCTCTCACCCGGCAGCATCCAATGGGGCTTCAATAAATCTCTTTGGATCAGTGAACATCTGAAACAGTGTCCACCAGTCCTCTCTGATACCTTGTCCCCATCTTTACAGGGATGCTATGAGTTTTTCTTTTCTGCCTGTCTCTGCTAGCTACAGTCCACCCAAAAAACTCTCTGAGCTCACATTCCATAACCACTTTATATGTTCCAGGCATCCATATTGGTAGCAAACCATGCCCCAGCTCCCTGAACAAGGTCTCCTCATCACCTCCTTTTTCTTCTTGATTGTCATTGGTGTAGCAAAATTGCCCCCCTTCTTCCCTGAATTTGGTCCCTGAAACAGCTGTAATTCCTTCTTGGGAAAGTCCACGTCCACAAACTCTTTTGCAAGCTTCACTGCTTCTTTTATGGCTGCTGGCTGCTGCCTCCAGGCCCAGATGCATGTGCTTTCAGGGAGGCTCTGGAAAAATTGCTCCAATATTATTTTGTCTATTATTTCCCCTTCACTTTGGGTGTCTGGCTTTAGCCAGTGAGTTGCCCAGTCTGTTAATTTTTATGCAAATGTCCTGGGCTGTCCACCTCCAGTCCATCTAGCAGCGTGAAATTTCAGTGGAGAGGCCTACCCTGTTCAGGATGGCCTCCATTACTCCATAGTAGTCCCAGGCCTGTTCTTTACTCAGGGTCATATAAGCCACCTGGGCTTCCTCTGACAAATAGAGTGCCTCTCAGAGAGCCCATGATCTCGTATCCCATCCGGCTTCCATCGCTACCCCCTCAAAAGTTGGTAAAAATGCATCAAGGTCAAATGCTGAACACATCTTACACAGGATAACCCTGTGTCTTACTGCTTTTCCCCATTGTGGGACTCACCACACTCTGTATCCGTTGCTGTTGCACCTGTACCAATTCCTTTATGAACTCTTGCAGGCTCATTTGCTGCTCGGTCTGCCAGGCAAGGAGGGACTGGTGTTCCATCCAGTGGGACTGCTGGAACAAATGCATGGTCTTGTGCATCTTTTATTGTTGTTCCACCAACCATTGTAGAGTCTATTCCATTGCCTGAACACCAACTCCTCGCACCAGCTTCCTACTTCTGGTCCTCTGTCACCACAGATGGGGAAAATCATGATCCTGGACAAGACCCCACATCTAGTCCTGTTTTCTTGCTCCACAGAAACTGCACAGACTCTACAGGAGGTGCATTCACAGTACCATTTATTTAAGTTCCCTCCACCAATACCACTACAGTCCCCATTCAACATTCTGTTTATAATATCCCCAGTGTTCCATGTTTTCAGTTTTTACTTGTAAAAAAAATACAAGAATTTTTCAGTGTTTATTTTCCAGACATTAAAACTGGGATGAATTTGGGTTAAAAATTAAAAAAGCAGGGAAAAAGAAAAAAACCCTTTTGTAATATACACATTTTAATATAGTATAATTGAAACTTTTTTTAATGTACAAAGTTATATTTTCTCTTTCTCAGAACCAGTAGTTTTTCCAGAAATTCTGGCGTGTGTATGCTCACATAATTTTCTTCAAAGTATCCTCACTCATGTTGAGCCTCTTGCTGTCTTGGAGGTAGTCCAATTTTGAAAATATGCAATCCGCATCAATAGATCTAGTGGCTACACTCAAAGCTCACTGTGCCACTTTGCTGAAGTTGGGAAATACATTTTGATGACTGTTCCAAAAAGCCAAGACATCTAGTTTCACATTGTCAGGATTAGGCAAGTTCATGTAAATAGTAAATTCCCCTTTCAGATTTGAAATTTCATTTTTAGTGGTAAATGGTTGAAACACTCTGGCATAACAGTCATAGTCTGCTGCAAAATTCCCATTTAGGAAGGACTGCATAACCTGGATGACATTTCAAAAAGAACACTTTGGGGTTGAGATTATGGACAATAGTCATCTCTCATTTCTTGCTGAGCACTGTGTTGAAGGTTTTGGGTTCTCTCGTGTTCCGGGGTGAGAAGAATTTCCATAAACAGCTGGGGGGGGGGGGGGTTGGCTGTATGTTTCTCCTGCGGCTTTTGTGCTCAGTTCAGCTAAGATTTTGGTTGTCAGGATCTGGTAAACATCTGTACTGGCAAATGTGTTGGCAGTAGTTGGAGAAAACTCCAATATTTTCTGAGTGTCACACAGCAATTCCAAGTTTTCAACAATGAACATTACCTAACTGCACAGAATCTGGTGGTCATTTTGGTTATTTGCCAGTCTCTTCAGAGTTTCTCCTTTAGGACCAACAAACTGAGGATGATCAAGAGACACATTAGCACAGTCCACTCATTATTTACGGTGAAATACAAGCTCATCTACCAATGTGGCACAACAGAGGTAGGTAATCAGCAGTTGGCCCTGCACTCGTCTTGCACTGTGTAAAACAAAGCCTTCAACTTGTTTGCGTGCTTGAAAATGGCCACCGAATCCAGTGATGCAAGATTTCATTTTTCATTTTTTCTAAAGCAGTAGCTTCTGACAGTGCAACATTAATCAGATGAGCAGGACAGATAATACATAGCAGCTCCGGTTTCTGATTGAGTTTAATCTCCTGTGTAAACTTAGCCATATAGGAAACAGAATCAGTGTTAGTTGTGACCACGTTTTCCCAAGTTAGTTGGTACATCTCAAACATGTCAAGTTATTGATGCATCAACAAAACAGCTGTCAGCAGAGGAGATGAACGTCACATCAGCACGAAACAATGTGGGTTTATTTTCTTTGAAATAAAAATAACCCCAAAAATAAAAGGCCAAGAATCAGATGGTCCAATGCATTGGAAGACTCATCAAAAATCAGATGAGACACCATATTTTCATCAATTTGTTCCACCAGTTTAGATACTAAAGCATTGTCATTGTTTTTCAGATACTTACAAGTGAGGTTGTCTGCATTAGGAAGGGGTTTTTGCTGCTGGACAGTACTGTCGCACAGTCGCCAGTAGGTCCTTCCACTATTAATAGTGTTTTTCTGGCGAAACAAAATAGCATGATGCACAAATTCACTGACACAATCGTGCTGGGTCCTCTCTTCCATTAAAGTCCTGCTGAAAGCTTCTGATATTGACTGCTAATCCCAAAGCTCACTGTCTTTTTTACGCTTTTTGTGTCAATTGCTTTCAATATCCTCCTTTATTCTGTCAGCGCGAGCGCTGACCTCAATGCTGCAGTATTTGCAGCGCAATGCATCCTCTTTACTCCTGTCTTCACTTCTCTTGAAAATTTCTAAGCACTGATTTTCTTGTTGGTATTCAGGCACAGATTTGCATTTTTGCCCCATGTTTACTTTTTACCTTATCTCTATATGTAACCCCAAGGAGTTTACCTAGGTTCCTGGAGCTCTGTGTGCTAGTAGTTCAGGGAGAAGCACACTGTCCCCGGTACGAAGCGGGAGCCAAGGGAAGACTCAGTCTGCTAGGCAACCCAGAGAGAGAGAGACAGGAGAGACACTATGTAGAAAACAGGGGCCCCGCTGGTTTTGGGAAGAATTGCGGGTGGGCCTGCTCAGAGGGAGGGGCAGAGTCAAATGATTACAAGGGAAAGCCTGGGAAGAAGAGCTAGCCTGGTCAACAGGGAGTGAGATGCCCTCCCTAGGAGCCTTGGAAGAGGGAGAAGCCATTTTGGGGGGTGGTCTGGAGCTAGCCATAGAAAAGGCAGGACTGGCTGTGTGGGGATCCAGAAGAACCCAGGCCAGTCCATCCAAATCTGTAAGGAGACAGGCACTAAAGGAAGTAACCAGGTGGATAGGTTGCATTACATATATTTATCTGTGGAGGACTGATTGCTTAAATTCAATGCCACACTACATGGATGCAAAGAAATAGAAAGGCAGTATCTTCTCATGAGCTAATCATAGCGAGATATTAACGTTTTTGATTTTCTGACCTCCACCACGTGTGTGTTCTGTGTTTTACACTGTGGAACTGCTTCAGTCTCAGAGGTGCGGGACACAACAATCACATAAAGCTTTAGTGTTTAACAAAAAGTAATACAGACAAAATACTGAGTGGACTGGTAAGCAGGTGTAAATCAGTAAAAACGGAACTCCTTTAATAAAAAAAACCTGGTAATTTATCAGTAAAATGGGTAAAAACAGAAAATGTGGAACAGTAAATATCCCCTGTACTTTAGGCAGGGGCGGCTCTACGTTTTTGGCCGCCCCAAGCAGTCATGCGCGGGAGGCGCCCCGGAGCCGCGGACCTCCCGCGGGCATGACTGCAGAGGGACCGCTGGTCCCGCGTGGCTCGGCTGGACCTCCCACGGCTGCGGACGGTTCGCGGGTCCGGCGGCTCCGCTTGAGCTGCCGCAGTCATGCCTGCGGGAGGTCCAGCCGAGCCGCGGGACGAGCGCCCCCTCCGCAGTCATGCCTGCGGCAGGTCCGGTCATCCCGGGGCTCCGGTGGACCTCCCGCAGGCATGACTGCGGCAGGTCCGCCGGCCCAGCCTGCCACCCCGCCCCCGGCCGCAGAGGACGCCCCCCAGATTTTGCCGCCCTAGGCACCAGCTTGTTTTGCTGGTGCCTAGAGCCGCCCCTGACTTTAGGCCTTCTCCTCAGGACCTGAGGTCTCCCTTCTCTGAAGCCTCTGTGAGACTGGGCTCAGACCGTTAGCTGGCTGGGTTGGGCTGCCCATCTTTTCTTGTCTTTTCCCTCTCTCCTTCCTCCACTGGCACTTCCTTCCTGTGTATCTTTATCCTTCTGGGCTGATGGGCTAATAGGTTCTTTATCTCACCCACCCAGCCAGCCTGATTATCTGATGACCTCAATCAGCTCTTGGGGTAGGAGGAGGAAGTGAAGGGAATGGGAACTAATGGATCTTGGAGTGATCAGAGTGCAGGCTCACATGTTCACTCCTTGCACTCTGTCACATGCAGAGGTGAAAAAAAGCTGGTAAGATCTGGTACGGCGTATCGGCAAGCCGACCGTACCGGCGGGGGCAGCTTCTCCAGAACGGCAATTTAAAGGGCCTGGGCATCCCAGCAGTGGCTGGAGCCCCGGGCCCAGGGCCGTCCTTACCCATACGCAAAGCACGCAGCTGCATAGGGCACCAGGAAATTTGGGGCACCAAATTTATGGTGCTCAGTGCAGCTGCGTGCTGCTCCAGCTCTGCTGCAGCTCTTCCCTCTGGCCCCTGCCCCTGCTCCGCCCCGCTCCTTCCCCGCCCCAGCCCTGCCTCTTCCCGCCCTCACTCCCCTGAGCACTGCAGCAGCCAGCATGGCCGGGCCTGCACTCCCGGCAGTGGGAAGTGCAGACAGTGCTGGGGGGTGGTTCCCCTGTCCCCCAATCCCACCCACCCCTCTGCTCTGCCCCTGCGGCAGCCTGGGGCTTGCTCCTCCCCCAGTTTCCCCGCGTGGAGGCCTCAGGCCTGTTCCTCGCCTGCCCTCCCCGCATGGAGGCCTGGCCCCCCCATGGGGGTGCTGTGTAGGGCCCCAGAATAGCTAGGCATAGCCCTGATGGGGCCCTTTAAATTGCTGCCAGAGCCCTGGGGGTAGCGGCGGCAGCTGGTAGCTCTGGGGCTCAGGCGGCGATTTAAAGGGGCCGGGACTCTGGCTGCCACTACTGCAGCAGAGACCCGGGGCTCCCGGCCGCCACCACAGCTACTGCTACTATGGGGCTCCGGCAGTGATTTAAAGGGCCCGGGGCTCCCAGCTGCCACTACTGTAGCTGGAGCTTTAAAGGTTTAAAGGGCCCGGGGATTTAAAGGCCCTGCCTGTCCCGGTTGAGGCCCCACCCCCTGCTCAGGACTCCAGCATACCGGTAAATCCTTTAAATTACTGTCACCCCTGGTTACATGCCTCATTGCATTCATTGTTTGGAGAGTATTGAAGTATCTAGGGACCAAGGACAGAATGTGCCTGTGACCTTTAGCTGTAGCTTTCTTCTAATTGTGATATATACAGTGATGTTAACTTTTGTGACATACATATGTTTGAATGTACTTTTGCCAATGGTATAAATATC
Organism: Mauremys reevesii; assembly: GCF_016161935.1. Classification (NCBI taxonomy): domain Eukaryota; kingdom Metazoa; phylum Chordata; order Testudines; family Geoemydidae; genus Mauremys; species Mauremys reevesii. The sequence goes on along the minus strand of NC_052633.1, from coordinate 45,393,432 downwards.
CCATTTTAAAAAATGCTAGATGACATAATCTAACCAAAGACATTTTAAATCAACTTTGCAAAATACATTTTGCTTCTTAGGAACAGGAATGGTAATTTTTTGATCTTTTTTTACTTTTGGGTCACCTGATGCTAGACTGTTTATTTTACATGTTTGACTAAGTATCATAGAATCATAGGACTGGAAGGGACCTCAAGAGGTCATCTAGTCCAGTCCCCTGCACTCATGGCAGGACTAAGTATTATCTAGACCATTCCTGACAGGTGTTTGTCTAACCTGCTCTTAAAAATCTCCGATGATGGAGACTCCACAAGCTCTCTAGGCAATTTATTCCAGTGCTTAACCACCTTGACAGTTAGGAATTTTTTCTTAATGTCCACCCTAAACCTTTCTTGCTGAAATTTAAGCCCATCGCTTTGTGTCCTATCCGCAGAGGTTAAGAAGAACAATTTTTTCCCCTCCTCCTTGTAATTGGCCAACAGCTAAGAACTAAAGTGGTCAGAGGGAAATTATGCTCCTTACTACTGTCCAGGCTTCATGAGCCATGGGAGCAAGGGGTAGGCTGGGGTAGGTGCAACTGAGTGGTGCTGCCGGCTGGGAGAGCAGCCTGATGCAGAAGCCTCCAGCTCGCATGATATTCCAGGCAGGACTGAATCTCCATGAGATGAAACTTAAAGAAGAGAATGACCTGAAGTCTCTGGCTCCCATTCGGTGCTCTAGGAGGAGGATAGCTATATCTGTCCAGGTGCCCCTGATTGACCTCACCGAGGTTTGCCATGAGCAACCAGGAGACATACGACGGCTATCAGTCCTGCTGCACCATCTGCTGCGAAGGCAAGGAGCTGCTGCTGTGTAGCAATGCTGTATCGTGTCTGCCAACAGCACCCAGGACATGTACGGTGACGGTGAACTGAGCGGGCTCCATGCTTGCCATGGCATGGCATCTGCACGGGTAACCCAGGAAAAAAGGCGTGAAACAATTGTCTGCCGTTGCTTTCACAGAGGGAGGGTGGGGGGCCTGACCTCATGTACCCAGAACCACCTGTGACAATGTTTTTGCCCCATCAGGCATTGGGAGCTTAACCCAGAATTCTAATGGGCAGTGGAGACTGCGGGAACTGTGGGATAGCTACCCACAGTGCACCACTCTGTAAGTTGATGCTAGCCACAGTAGTGAGGACGCACTCTGCCGACTTAATGCGCTTAGTGTGGACGTACACAATCGACTGTATAAAATCGGTTTCTAAAAATCAACTTCTATAAAATTGAGCTAATTTCATAGTGTAGACATACCCTAAGTCACAGTTAAATAGCATAGTAACTAGAGAAAAGTCATGGTCTCTGAACACCATAACTGAAAAGCTTATTTCCATCCCCTTCCATTTTGAGGAAAAGGAAAAGAGAACAAAAACAGACTTTTCCTCTCCCTCCTTTCATCATCTGTAGGGTATTTCATAATTTTTGTGGATGAGGAGTATAGTATTGGTGTTCCTATCCACCTGCCATGAATGGGTCGGGGTTTTAATCCATATTGTCCATTCTACTATGAGACCATTCAGACATCAGGAGCTTTGAGTACGCTCCATTCTGTGGGCCAGATTGTGCCCTCTTAAGCTCCCTATTGCAGGTACTGGGATAAGTAGGGCTAAATCCACCCAAAACTAAAGACTCACCCCCTCAATTAAGGGGGGAGGAGCCACTGAAGCCTATTAGCAACTGATTATTGGGGACAACAAATGAACAAACTAGGACAGAAGTAAGGGTCAGAGGGCCAAAACAAGGTATCCAGAGGGGAATTAATTAACTTTTTCAGGGAAGGTCTGCAGGGCCAGAGGATGTACAAATGTGCATCCTCTCTGCCCCTGTCCCACCCAATCTTCCTCCTCTTCATCCATTGTGAACACCAGACTGCGGGGAGAGGGTGTTGTTGGGGTAGGGTGGAGGGAACTAATGGTGTCACAAAGGTGGTTTAGCCACCACTTCCACGCCAAAGGTGGAGAGATCACATGTGGAGGAACCTTCTATGTCTGAATCTTGGAGGAAACAATGTGGCCAAATGTACTGGCTAGTACTATCCAAATACTGCTACAAAAACTTCCCTTGCATATTAATTTGGAATTTTAAATTAATTTGCTCTAGCTCTGTTCACACTCCTTTTGGGTTAGCTTGAAGGAATATTCACTGATGCAGCAAATTCTAAGCAAATATTGTAGAATATTCACTGAAAGAGAATTCTGAATGTGTAATCATGAGTATACACACTGGCAACCTGATCCATCCTATCAAGGAATAGAAACATAACACATGATCTTTTTGTCTGTGGGAATGTGCCATCTCCTCAGGAATAATAAAAGGAAAATGAGGGGAAAAACATAGCAGGAGTTCACAGTATTTACCAGCTGAAAGAGAGAAAAAGGCAGCAGCCAGCTGCAAAAGAACCATTTTAGCATTACAACTGGCTGTCTCTGCCAGATTTAAAGGGCCAGTTCCCAGGATGGCATGCTGGGAAAATAGTTCTTATAAGGAACTACTTAGGGGAAGTTGGTCATCATCAAGGAAGAAGCTTCTGAGGATGAGAGAACTACTGTGTTGTGTGTATCATTATTGTATCTCCGTGCCCGGTTAAGACAGAACACCTTTGAATAACATATTCACAGTATACTGTTCGTGAACAAACTGAGACCAATAATTATTCACAGTAATTATTTGGTGAATAATTATAAATAATGAATCCATTTGAGAAAATCACATTCTGTTCACAAACAGTTCCTGGAAAGAAAGAGGTGAATTAATCATGATCAATTATTTGACCAGCTCTAGCAATGGGATTTTAAACCCACCTTCTTACAGATAGACAGATTCATTTGTACCATGGTACCAAGTAAGGTACCATGGTACAAATGAAGGATTCCCTGACCATACCAAGGAATCCTTCTTGGAAGACACTTATACCTATGCAGAGTCCCACTGACCTCAGTTAATAATTCTTAGAAACAGCTCTTCATTTTGAATCTTTCTTGAGTATGTTAAGATGATGTGAACACTGTTAGCATATATTTAATGTAAACTGAGTTTGTTTTGTTTTTGTAAATAATTTTGCAATAAACTAGCTATTATATTCCCAATGTATTGTCTGCTATTTCTGAAATGTTAGAGATCTTGAAACAATGAATGCCCTAGAAAGATCTATTTGCATTGACGAGAACCTGATATACTTTATAGATCTAAAATCTCTAAAATCTGCTAAAGTCTACTTAAATTCTGCATAGAGAGTTGAGTGATCAATCTCTGATAAGGTGCTGGCATGTGAGACTCCTGAGAAATTAGAGAATGTGTCTAATCCTGCTTCTTTTCATGGACTTCAGTGGGAACGTGAGTAGGGCTCTAAGTTTTATATTATAACAATATTTAATAATTAATAATACCTTTTTTCTTACTATTGTCTAACTTATTACAAACTGTTCTAGTGTCCCATCTTACAACAATACTCAGATTACTTACTTAACCCCTTACAATAGTATTTGTTTTTAAACACACATTGATATCATTTTATTCTACAAATTACATGTATCAAGCTGACATTATTTTAAATTACAAAAACTTGTTTTAACAAATGAAGAGCACAAAGTAACCCAAGTTCATTGCCTAAGATTCACTGTAATAACACCTATCTCTGAAGGAAAAAATGGGCACAAAACCAAGACGAATGAATTACAGTCATTACAAGGTCACTAATAGTAATGTATTTCACCAAACATGTCTGTAGCCACTTGACATACTATATGTGTAAGGGTGGGTCTTTTCATTTACTTCAGTGGGGGTTAGATTGGGTCCTAAATCAGTATAAGATGTGAAACATAAAATCTTGTATTTGGAAAAAGGTTTAAAAATCTAATTGTAAATGTAGTGCTTTGCATTTTAAAAGGTGCTCATCTGTTGCTTCAATGCTTACAAACACCACATCAGAGTTTTGCTGTTGTAGAAACAACCCCTACTGCCAATCCCACCGCTGAGGTGGCAGCCTACCCACCTTAGGCTGGATGGCCTGACTGTTTGCTGTCTGCCCCAGCCAGAGAGCTGGTATAGACTGCCAGTTGCCCTGACCTGACCTAAGGTGCCGGAAGCCTAGACTTTGTGCTGACATTTACTGCGCTAATCCCCTATCAGTTGGCTCCCTCTGAGGCTGACAGGGCGGAACCACTCTAAACCACTACAATGGATAATAGTCTATTTAGAAAGGATTCCACCACACTATCTAATATTTTCTGAATTTTGGCTTTTTATTAGTAAGAATATTCCCATAAAACTGGGATCTGTGCTTTTTATGGATTGATCTATTTTTACTGCTTATTCTTAGCCTGAAGTCATAATCCTCTGTGTGATATCACAATCATGTCCACAGCAGTGATGTCACTAAACAGAGGTTTATGGCTTCCAGTGGTTAATAGAAGAACTCATGGAAACATCAAATAATAAAACAACACAGCATCATCACTACTGCTAATAATAATATGGAAATGGGAGAAATATAACCAGAACTCACCATCTGTTGTGAAGCTAGAGGCTGTTGAGTAGTTCTCCACTCTCTCCCAGCTCCTGTTAGCTGCTTTTCTGACTGGATCAGAGAGGATTGTTGAGTTGGTCTCAGTTCCTCCTCTTCCCCACAGCCACTTCCCTGAGGGATTTTTGGGTGCCTGTCTGCTGCCCTCCTATCACTCCTCCTCTTCAGAAGTTGTCTTATCTCTGGGGCTAGGGAATTCCCTCAGTTTCTCCCACTCTTTTTGCCCCTTTGTGGGTTTCTTTTTCTATACCCTGGAACATGAACAGGGAGTACTGAAAGAGGAGGAGAGGCCCACAAAGCCAGGCAGCAGGCCTAGAAAGAGCAGGTCTCCGCATCCTACCCCCATTGAGGGACCTTGTGCTGCTTACCACACTGGGAGAAGAGGGGAGTTTAGGCACAGAGAGGACTGAGGAAAGAGGCAGGACACAAACCAAAGAGTGGCAACCACAACTCCTGATTGGAATGAGAATTGGGAATGGGCTTTTCATGCCAGCACACCCCACTGGAATTCTTGTACGTCGAGCTTTTAGCAGTGTTGACAACTTTCATAATTTTATTGAGAATCTCAACACTGATTTGTTCTTAAAGCCCCTGCTCCTGGAATGACGGGATTACATGAGAAACTCAGCTTTCATTTTTTTAAACAGTAAGTTTTTGGCTGCATGTTTGTAGAGAAAAGCTTTAAAACATGAATCTAAAGGCTCAAAACCCAGAAAGCAAAGAGCCCCATAAATTTCATTATTTTTAAAATCCCATGACTTTTAAGTTAATTGATTCTGGGGGTCTGACTCATTATAAATGAATGCTTGGTTTGGCAATACTGTCTCAGATTTACTTACAGAAATAGATTCTTTTGAACTCTATTACAATTCCAGAACTGATAATAAGACTAAACAACAGTATGTGGCACTTACAATACATAGTATCTTTCACCCAATAAGCCCAAAGAAACATTAATGTATTAAGCTTCACAACTCCTGTGAGACAGGCAAATATTAAACTCCTAAAAATGAGTATACAGAGGTACAGGATGTTATATGACTAGCTCTAGGCCACACAGAGTTCATGACATAGATTCTGGGGGATTCTGGCATTCCTCTTCTTGACATACATCTTTATTCTTATTTTTTAGGGCCCCTAGCCTATTTCTGCATCATATCGCTGCTCTCTCTGAAAGGAGGAATAGGTCACCTGCAATATTTTGCTTTTGAGAAGTAAAGGGAAATAGGCCACCAATGGCCTCTGCATAAGATCCTATCATCTTGAAATGGCGGGAAAATGGGCTTTGTTGTGCAGGATCAGTTTTGCATACAAATCAGTGGCAAGAGATGCTTCTTACCGAGGCTGTCAAATTTTTGCTTTCTCTAGATAAAATTTAGCCCTGTGCAGTGCATGCACCATCCTCTGTTAAGCTCTTTTTAAAATATATTTAATATAAACTTAAAATAACAATATTTCATGTGTGAATAAGATAACTTTTTGTTTTACTTTCATTTTAGAATTCAGGGTTTGAGTAATGTTGACATGACTGCTTCTTTTATTTAGCAGAAATTACTCCTTACAGAATTTGGGAAAACACTGGTATGGAAAGGAGTCCTTAGATATCATCACAAATAAGTAGCTCTTCTGAGATCATTTCAAAGGTTTGGGCTATGTCTACACTAGAGATCTTACAGCGGCACAGCTGTACTGATGCAGCTGCACCTCTGTAAGATCTCTCATGTAGCCACTCTATGCTGATGGGAAAGAGCTCTCCTGTCAACATAATTAAACCACCCCCAGTGAGTGGCGGTAGCTATGTCGGCGGAAGAAGCTCTCCTGCTGACATAGCGCTGTGCACATTACCACTTATGCTGGCAAAATGTATATTGCTCAGGGCTGTGTCATTTCACACCTCTGAGTGACATAAGTTTTGCCAACATAAGTGGTAGTGTAGACATGGCTTTATATTGTATTATATGATAGAGGAGAGACAATGAGATTTATATACATACTCTCCATGCACCATTGTGAAAATATTGCCCCAATGGGTCCTTAGACCTAAACCTACAGTTTTTGTATTACAGCATTTTGTTTTTATGTACCCATGTATAAGATGTATGCATTGCTTCAGTGACATATATTTAGCTCATCTGATAGGAAACATTACCATTACTCATGATTTTGCTACTCTTTAATTGTCCTTCTCATTAGTAGGTTAAAGTATGCCTGATCACTTCTGAGTGAATAATGCTATTCTATTACAATATTAATTAAATGGAGTGAAAAAACAAATAGAAAGCTTCTTACTCATGCCTGGGTAATGCAACTATAGTTAAATATTTCTCAGCTGTTCAGTTTACCAACCAAGAGGTTTATACCTTGATAGTTTACATTTGCATACAAATCTTAGCCTAGATTTAAATAGTTTGATCAGAGTTTTAAATGTGACAATCCCTTTCTCCAAAATCATAATTTTTAATGCTCTTTTTATATTTCCCTTAATTTTGAACAATCAAATTTGTCAGACAGTTGGTCTATCATAGAAGCTAGAAATGGAAAAGACATGTGAGGTCATCCAGTCCATGCCTCTCCCAGTGCAGAATAGTTCCCCATCGTATATTCTACATTACTTTGTGAAAGGCTAGCTTTAAATATTTTAAGTGGTGAGGTTTCCATCAATTTTCTTGGAAGTCTAGATCTCCAATCTAAAATCTAATCTAGGCTTTAAAGCAGATTAATTTTTCAGTTTGAAAAGCAGCTACTGTGTAAGCAGCCTGACTTAAACTGTAAAAAGCAAGGAAATTCTGAATCCATAATTCACCTTCCACCCTCTGACCCCACCAACCGCCATATTAGTGTGCTCCCACCAAAATACCAGCTTGTGTTTACAGTTTCATTTCTCCTGATGGCGTATGGGCGCGTGCACATGAGCACTCGCTCTACGTGCACTCAAAAGGTTCATGATCTGGAGAGCTGAAAATATAAACACAAGCTGGTATTATGGTGTGACTAGCGGTTTGTGGTTCTTTGTTTGAATACTTCAAAAATGGGCACACTGGCCAGAACAAAAGGCAAAAAACAGTGCTGCTACTGTCAATATGGAACTTTAGTGGCTCCTGTAATTCCCACATACACACTTCAGGTAGATCAAAAGTCACCCTATCCAACTGAGACCTGCCCTTCAACCATTTAGTTTGACTTAGTTCACTTTAATGGAAGTTTTGTTTTCAAGTATAGAACATGAATATTTTGCTTTTTGTTTCACGTTTGCAAGCACCATGCTCATCTAGGCCCACATCCTGCAATCACTTAAGCAGAAGAATAATAAGTCTATTGGGACTTTACTCATGCAAATATGATTGTTCATGTGTTTAAGTGTTTGCAGGATTAGACCACTAGTGAGAATTAATTGTCTTCATAACACATATTTAACCTACTGTTCCATGGAACTGGATCTTCTGCTTGCTTTGGATTCCCTTTTATGTTCCCTTGAATCAACTCCTGCCCAGACAGAGCCCCACTGAGCAGAGCTCCAAAGTGGCACGAGCCTGCCTATGGGGATACAATTGATGATTGTGAAATTAAACTGGTGCATGTTTTAGACCAAGTTTTTCCACTCTCTTTATTACTGGAGATGGCTCCACTTTTCTGAACACTGTTGGAGAAAAAAAGTAAAAGAATTAAATTGAAATACAGTGTTCTATGTGCAGGATCACATCAGGTTATGTTGTCATATTACATATAGGAAACAAACTTTTTTTCACAAGCAGGTCTACTGCTGAAATCCAATAACACTCTTCAGAGTAAAAGTGGGCATTATCTTTTGTCAAATCAAGTTGTTGTTTTTTAAACAGAAGTTACAAATTTGTTCTACCACGTACTAAAGCTCCAGTCACCCCGGAAAACTTAATTTAGGCAATAGTTGCCTTTAGAATCTAAAGAAAGATCTGACAAAAACAAAGTGATCTTCTCAAAGCAGCAACAACCCCAGCTAATCTAAAGGTACTAACACAACCACTTGACACATTCAAGAGATATAGACTGTTCTACTATTAATGACAATTCTTACCGTAGAGAACATTTGTGCTGTAATTATTGTAATAACCCCGTGATCATGAAAAGAGCAGTTGGTTTACAAATATTATTGGTCACTTTTGATTGAAGGGAATCCATCCTACAAATAGAAGGACATTTTTTTCTTAAAACATTGAATATCTTACACAAAAAATATATCACACAATAACAACATTCTCTCTTTCAGGTCAAAAACTTTCCTTATGTATTTGAGACACGTTTGATCACTTTATACAAACTGCACAACTGCAACTGCCATCATAAGGTAGAACATCTTGCTTCTTTTTAATACATTATTCTATATAAGAATCCTCACAAAGACAGCTTGTGAGCATTTCACAAATTATAATAATGGAACCACCTACATGTATATCAGTGCTGACAGATCTGGATCATCTTATTTTCACCTGCAGTAAGTTCACTCAGCTGAAAACTAAATTATACAATGAACAGCTTTGTTGTAGGAATATGCATGGCCTTATTTTCCACCACCATTTTCAGAACAAATGCATGCAACTTGCACAGATATTTAATATCAATCGTAATAAGTGGTAATGATCTTTTAACTGTAAAGGGCTTTTCATCCAGATGGATTCCAAAGAGCAGAGCTTTATATGCTTTGCAAACTCTATTAATAATACAGATTATATGGGATCATTTTGACTACCATTGAAGTGCATCTGTTCATTAGCCACTCTACACAATAGTTTAGCACAGGAGAAGAAGTATATTGTATCCCATTGAAACTACCAACCTGATTCTTCTCCCATTGAAATTAGTGGCAAAAAACTCCCATTGTCTTCTATGGTGCAAAATCTGGACCTAGATGGGGAACGTAGGTAGACAGAATTTGGCCAACATACTGGGGCTAACACTCCTACTTTTAGAGAGTTGTGGGAATTTTGATGACCATGTCAAATCAGAACCTCTGTTTTAATGTCTTACCTTAAAGACAAACAGATTGGGCAATTGGTTCTGTGCAAAAGGAAAAGGGCTATCTACTGATGCAGCAGTGTCACTCTTGAACTCTTGGGCTTATTCACTTAAAGTACTAGTTGGCACAAACTACTTTGTGCATTTTGGCAAGATCGCAATTTATTATGGGATGTCTTCAAGTTTATAAAAATAAGCTATAATGCCCATTCTTCATTACAATGAAAAGGACAATACCACTTATGCCATTCATTTGCTCTTGAAGACTTGTCTTGGCCATAAACATGAAGATAATTAATGTATACACAATGACAGATTAAATACATTTGTATGCAATACCAGTGCTGATAATGCATGCCTTCCCTTTTTTTCAGACATCAATCAATGTAAAAACAAATTAAAAACAGCATTCTTCAATGAGCCTTTTGAATACTCTTGTACCTAGTGGGATCCTTAGCATTCATACAAAGAACTGCTTGTTACACTGGTTAAAATGTCAGAGACTTCCAAACATGAGAGTTTCTGCATGCCTAACATCAAATACAGCAACTTCTTTGCCCTTATTTCTTCATTCAAAATACATAAAGATTGCCTGGTCACTTGGCCAAATAAAAGACGACTTCTTATTCAGATTTTCTTGTCATGCTGTAGCAGTTCACAAAGGTAGAGTCAAAGAACAAATTATACATATACATTATTATTCTAACCAAGTATAAACAAGTAAAAACCTATTCTACTTCATTTTCAAAAGTAATATTACATCTGAAGTGTTATCTTAACTAATTTGAAAGTAGCCATGGAAGTATCAAAGCTAGGTAAACTTTTCAGTAGAAAAAAGTATGAATAAAATGTAACAAATGATCCTCAAATGAATATAAAGGAGGAATTGAAATAAATGATATATGAAAATGAAAAGGTCTTAATAGTGCCAAGTTTACTATCTAGATAAACAGCCGATACATTAGAAATCTAAATTCTATCCAAGGAACATTCAAAATAATCAGAATACTATGTGTATATCAAATAGTAAGCAATGTGTTCTGTGTTGCAAAACAAAAATTATATAGTTTTATATTTTCAAAGAGGCTTCAATCTTACTTCTAAAATTGGTCCTACTATCTTTCAAGGCAGTTTTTGTGTGTATAAGGTAATAATTCTTGAGTCATGTAGTGCAAAAGGAGGAAGTATAGAGGCAAGTTGGCTACCATTTGAATTTTACTCCAGATGTAGCACCCTGCTTACTTGAAATAACTTTTACTAAAGTACAAAATTTTACTAAAGTAGAAAACTTGATTTCCTAGGCATTGTGGTCCAGTTGAGAGAGTACAAGACTGGGAATCTAGAAACCTGGATTCTATTACCAGTTGTGCCACTGACTTGCCAAAGCTACTTGCTACTCCACATGTGACTACAGCTATTGGGAATATTCCTTCTTCCACTCTTGCTTAGTTTAAAAACTAACAATGCACTAACATGACTGAGGACAATTTAAATAGACTGGCTTTGATGTTTCTACAGTGACTACTTTGCTAGATGGGGATCTTGAAGATTATTCCTTTTGTAAAGCATTAGTTATCCTACAATTCACTGTATTTCACAAAGCCAAACCAAACCACATAGCTAGTTTACTGAAAACTCATTTGTATAATATTATTTTCATATTGCTACCACTGCAAAAACATAGATCCATTACTGAGTGCAAATAAATTGAGTGTAGCTGAGTACAGAATTTGACCTTTAAAAAGATTCCTAAAGTTTTATGTGTTTACAGAAATAGCCATAATAGAAGTAATTTTGCTGAGTGGATAATTAATTCAGAAAGTGAACATTTGACCTGGATTAGCATCTTAAATTGCCTGAAAGATGAGGTAAGGAGGTAAGGTGAGCAAGTAGTTCTACATCAGCACATTTACAGTTAACAATAATGTTGTTTACAACCAGGCATTAAGAATCATAAGCACCTGTAGCAACAAAAAAACATGCAACAAAGGACTGCAGAACTGGAGATTTAGTTGGTTAGGGACTACCTGCAATTGGTCAATACAATAATAGAAAATATTGAATACAAAATATAATTGTTAAGCAAGGTTAGCAATCTTGGTCATACCTAATTTTCAAATAAATTGTAAATATGGAAAAAAATCTACTTCTGTATTCAAGTCTTGTGGACAAGAAGGCTGCACAATAATTTTTTTTCCAGTTAATGAATATATAACAAAATGCAAATGGCCAAGGAAGTATATGAGCTTAGTAGGGTAAGTGATGATAAAAAGGATATTTAAAAAAAGGCTGAAGTTTAAAAAAAAAAGAAAAATAAAAGGAAGATTGTTATGGAAAATTTAACATACTAATTACATACCCAGTAAAATCAACAGAGTACAAATAGAAGCTTAACTATATGGGGACCATTATTATATTCAGATTAAGTGCATTCACCTGTAAAAACACAAGCATACCTGTCCAATTTTTTTGAATATTAACATTTGATAGTTTGCTTTGTTAAATGTGTAATCTGACATGTCACTCAATTTAATAATTATGAGAATTGACATGTCATGGCATAGTGTAAAGACACTCTTTTATATGGCAGCACCTTGTTAAATAGAGAGATTTGATGATTAAATTACTGCATAACATTTCTCCAAACAAAAGCTCACTGTTGTCATGATTATTGTTTTGTCTCTGATATACACATAGCAAGATTTTGTAAATCTGTTAAAACGTACTTTACACTTTCTTTAAACGGGGCAAGAGACTTTTCTTTAAATGGGGCCAACTGCCATGTGCTGCTCCTGTCTTCTGCCTTGGAGCTGCTCCCAGAGACTCCTGCGTGCTGTGCGGGGGTGGGGGCAAATGGGGCTAATGTCCCCCCTGCTCCTGCACCCCACTTACCCCTTCTCCGTATAGAGTAGGGAGGGGACACAGACGGAGAAAGACAGAAAGAGCTTGGGGCAGCAGCTGCTGTCTCAACTTCCTGATCCACTTAAAAAGACAATGCACCTAAGAGTGGGTCAGCTTACTTAAAGGGGCAGTGTGCATCTCTCTCTCTCTCTCCCACAAACAAGGTGTGTGTCTGTCTCTGTCTGCTATGCTGTCTCCCCTCCCTCGTGTTCATGCTGCCTTGTGTGAGAGGCTACATTAACAACAATGTGTTAACCCTTGAGGGCTCAGTTGACTGCTAGTTCATCATTTAGCAGCAAGGCATTCCCTGAGAAATATCCCTCCCTCTTCCACCCTCTCTAACTTCACCACCTCAACCAAGGTTCACAATCATCATAGCTGTGAACAATATTAAATTGTTTGTTTAAAACATATACTGTGTGTATATCTATATTATATATATATATATATTGTCTGGTGAAAAAAATGTCCCTGGAATCTACCCCCCCCCCATTTACATTAATTCTTATGAGGAAATTGGATTCACTTAATATCGTTTCGCTTAAAGTTGCATTTCAGGAACATAACTACAATGTTAAGCAAGGAGTTACTGTATTGCTCAAGGACCAGATTCTTATAGTCAGTATGTACCTGGATCGGAACCTGAGCCAGGGCAATGAAAAGTCCCTAAACGTAGGGGGCCACCAGCACCCAAACTGTGGCCCCACCCCCATGCCACCCATTCCCCCCAAGTCCCTTCCCTCACATTGCCCCTTCCCCCACGGTCCCACCTCCACACCTCCTCTTCCCCCAAGGCCCTGCCCCTCGGTTGCTTCTCTCTGCCCCCTCCCAAGTCACTCACCCTTACAGCTGGTAAAAAGTGGGACATCTTTTTAAAGTGATGGGGCCACATGGCCCCCTGGTCCCTGCTGTTCTGGTGCCCCTGACCTGAGCTCCTTCTAGGTGTCACCATCCTTCAAAACCTGTCTTTATCACAAGTATCTCTTTGTTCCAGATATAATAATTCTTCTCAGTGCGGGGCTAGTTTTTATGAATAAAAGGCACAGGGCTGGAGTTGGTTCTGAGAGCCAGTATGTTGTGACAGAACAGCTCTATTGGCAAAGTTCAAAGCATCTGCCTCTATGGTGAAGAGCTTGGCAAGATCCAGAAGCATGAGAATGGGACCTGAGGTAAAGGATCTTTTGAGCTGATCAAATGCGAACTATGTCTTTGGTGACCAGACGAAATGGACTCCCTTTCAAAGAAGCACAGGTATGGGAGCAACTAGGGGAGAGAATCCTTTGATAAAATGCCTGTAGAAATTGGCAAACTTGAGAAACTGCTGTATGCCTCTTATGTCCTTCAGAGCATTCCACCCAGAGATGGGAGATACCTTTCATGAGTCCATTGTTAGCCCTTTGGGGAGGAGCGCAATTGTGTCTTTATAAACTCAGATTACTTCAGTTTGGTGTAAAGATGGTTTTGGCAGAGTCTGTTGAGAATGTGGCACACATATTCCTCGTGCAGTACCTGATTTTCAGAAAAACCAAGAACAACATCAAAAAACAAACAAACTCACAAACTAGTCCAATATGTTTTGGAAGATATTATTGACAAAATGCTAAAACATCACTGGCGAGTTACATAACCCAAAAGGCATAACTAAATATTTAAAATGTCCATATTGGGTGTAAAACAGTCTTCCATTCATCACCTCCCCTAATTTGGACCACGTTATAGGCCCTATGAAGATCTAACATAGTAAAATCTTGGATGAGTAGAGCATCTCAAAGAGTTCATTAATAAATGGCAGGGAGTATGGGTTTCAGACCATCAGTTTGTTCAGAACTCGACAGTCAACACAAGGGCAGAAAGAGCCATCATTCTTTGCCACAAAGAAGTTTGAAGCCCCTTCCAGAGAAGTGGATGGGACAAATGAACTCCTTCTCCAGGTTCTCGCAGAGGTACTCCTGCAGCATTTGGAGTTCAGATTCCAAGAGGGACTATTGTGGCCAAAGGGGAACTCGGCTCCACATTGCAGGTGAACTGGACAATCATAAATGTGCTGGGTGACTAAGTAGCTGCCCTCTTTTTACTGAAAACATCAGAGTAATCCTGATATTTCACTTGGATTCCTGAAGCTATCAAGGGGATCGCAGGGATGGGGGAAGTCAACTTCAGTGTACCTCCTTTGGTTTCTGAATTCTCAAGTAGGTGGCAAAGATCGCACAAGAACATGTTTTTGGGAGGCAAAATTGATGGCAGAGTCTTGGTGTGAAGTGTACTGTGCCTGCCCCCCAGCAGATGAGCAGATCATGGGTGATGAGAAAGGGAATGCTGAGGATGACAGGGAAGTGAGGTGCATGGATCATACCAAACTGTTGAACCTCTCAGTGACCCTGGAGAGTGGTAAGCATCAAGGGTACCATTTGATGAGTAACTGAGCTGGAGGAGAAGAGGGATCCACCAATAGACTCCATCAAATCGGGGATGCTCCTTGGCTGAGTTGGAATGTTGTGACTCCAGGCAAAGACTAAATCCAGGTAATTGTCAGAGGCCCATGAGTGCCCTCAGCTTCACCTCTGATACGGGGGGATATTGTAGACGGAGGGAGAGTTGGATAGTGCTGGCACAGTGTCCATTCATAGCTAAGGTGCTGGTTGACAAGAAGCGGTGTAAGGTCCTGGAGTGAAGTGGGGGATACAGAATCAGCCTAGACACCCTTTTGGGGGCTGAGACGAGGCATCTTTCTGGTCAAGACACAGCTTGATTCTTAGCAGGGCATCGCACACTGTAGTCACTACAGCGTAGTATCCAAATTCCCCACAATACAACTTAGGCCCAAAACACCCGCCCTTCTCTGCATCAGAGAGGCAAGGCTGAACTTGGCTGATCTGTGTAGACCCTTGTGATGAGAATGTGGAAGGGGATTGGGAATTCAACTCTCTCTCCAGCCAGCATTCGGTCAGGATGATCATCAATACTGATATACAACTTGGCCAAGACGCCATGGTCAGGCAGCAGCTCCACCAATGCCAGCTTGTTCTCGATTTCCTCGCTCAGGGCATGCTGGAAATGGTAGTGCTGCACCACCTCATTCTATTTAGTGTCTGCTGCCAGACCAACCCGTTTCCCTGATGCAGCTCCTGAAGCATGTTCTCAGCAGATTGTGTGCAATTCGGATCAAATACAATGGCCATAGCATGTACAAACTCTTTGGCCCCAACAAGGGGCTAGAAGTGTCCAGAGGGGGAGTTTCCCAGGTGAGGTCCTCCTAAGTTAGCAGACTAATAATAAGTCCTACTTGAGTCTGGTCAGTGGAGAACAAGTAGGTACTGAAGCATGAACAGGAGCCGGCACTGGGTCATGAAACCATGGAACTTGTTACCATCCCCATCAGGCATTTGACTCTCCGGCTCCTTAGAAGCTGAGCTAGCAGCTATGCGTGGGATGGCTTGAGCCTATTGGGCTGCAATTTGTGCCTGCAAGGCCACAATTTGGGCCTATAGAGCCCACAGGGTCTGGCAGGGGCATGGCTGCCTCTGCAGAATCCATCTGAAGGGCAGTCCAGCCACTTACCCATGCTTGTTCAAACTTTTCAGCTGCTCTAACTGTCAGCAACCAAACTGTGGGTGGCCTGGCCTAGTGGTTGAAGCAAGGGTCTGGCCTACTAGTTAGTGCTGAATCCATATGGGGCAGGTCAAGGAGTGAAGCCAAGAGTCAGAGACCATAGCCTAAACCAAAGGATTAGCTGGAGTTGCAGTGAGAAGGCGTAGCAGAGCAGGGAATCAGAAGTCAGGAAGGAGCTAGGGGCTGGAGCAGGGACAGGGCTAGAGACAGCGGAGGCAAGGATAGGATCAAGAACAGCTGCAGGCTAGGAATGCATTGAGCCACTACTGGACTGCTGCTGCTGCTGAGCCTAAGCATCAGCCTGGAGACTCTTGCAGCCAATCAGGTGGTATAGTCAATCAGAGAGCTTCTGTCAGGGCAAGCTGTGCTCACTGGATTGCCAGGGGACTGGCTCTGTCGCAGGCTGGCCTCTGACAAAAGGCACTGGGAGTCTGCAAATCAAAATTTCTCCAAGGGCCTGTCTAGATGGCAAATAAAAGGTGCTTTCTTCAGTCAGGTTAGCTTAATCATGTGAGCTAACATTATTGGAAAAAACCCTTAAACATCTCTGTAGACATAATTGAACATCTTTACAATCATGTTAGCTGGTTTTGTTGTAGCCTAGATCGTAAAGGTGTTTTGTTTATTAGGTTCATCAGACACACAAATTAGGCACCAGCAATATGACTATAAAGCTAATTCATGTACGTTTAAAATTACCTGGTTTCAGCATTTTCATTTGAAGCTAAGAAAGTTTTTTACATTTAATTTCAATTAAGTAAATGATACTTAACTCATCTGGATTTAGCCCTCATTTTTGTAAATGGGACCAGGTTCTCTATAATAGGTTAGAAGATGCTGTGACCACTCACTAATCTTCAATATGTTTCATTTATGCAAAAGGACTAAACAAGGGAGCCCATTTTTTCTCCATTGGTCAGTATAATTGGTCACGACAATAAAATAAAATGTACTTTTAACACAAATTATGCAAGAAATAGAGTAATGGTACTTAAACTATATGACAATGAAGGTTATATTATCACATCATGAGCAAACTAAATTTGCAAATCTTTTATCAAAAATAAATTTACACAAGCATAATATTTGCATCTACATTCCAGGAAGATTAATAAACATGTTTTGTTATTTGATTATCCTAGCAATAAAAATCTGTAGCTGATCAAATTTCTGACAGCCTGCAGTTACAGAGAGAGAGTGGCATTCCTGAGCCACTCACTTAGTCCATAGACCACACCTTGGACTCCATGGAAGAGTGACCATAAAGTAATGTACTTAGACAGTAACAAACACACACAAAAAGAGAGCTCCTTAAATGCAGAGAGAAATTTGGAGGCATATCAATTTATAAAACTGGTTGAAATTCGAAATCTAGCTAATGTTAAGAGGGTTTCTTTAGATCTTTCATACAATGGAGCTTCAAACTATCACCACATGGTCCCAAATATTTAGGTCTCCAAATACCAACTGTTACTACATATAATTAAAATCCATTTGCAGGCATTAATCAACCAAATCAAGCTAACTCGTGAGATGGAATAAATTGCTGCTGTCTTTATTTATGGCAGATAGCCAATATTATTAAAATACCTCACTTGACCAGTGCACTCTATCTACATGCCCAATATTTCCCATTAACATTAATAGGTTAATTATTTGTATAGTGAGGACCCGCTCCTGAAGCATGAAAATTATATTTTAAGAAAGTTTTTATGAGAAAAATCTTGTGGGTGTAATCAAGAAAATGAAATAATCGTGTTTTAAACATTTACTACAGCTTTTATTGTGATCAACATGGAAAAATGAAACCAAATATGTCAGACAACAATTATACAAACAGGTATAGATATATGTAAGTAAAATGTGTCTCATTAAGAAACACATGTTTTTTATTCATAGGCAGGTACATTTTACTTGCGTATTTCTTCTAGGAGTTTCAGTTCACAACTGACTTTATTAAAGTACAAAGTATTTGTTTATATTACTATGCTAAATAGCTATTTTCAAAGACAGTGGACCTCCCTAGTTGGGTTCTTGAGGAAAAGAAATGTCTACCTTTATCTAGCAAGCTGTTCACTATTTGTACTATAGGAGCACCTAGAGAGCCCAACCAATATTCCATCATGCAAGGACTGTACAAATACATAGTTAAGAGACTCTCCCTTCTTCAGAGAGTTTACAATTGAAATATATAAACCACTAAGGATCTGAAATAGAGGGATGGAGAGATTAATTGACTTGTCCAAAGTCACACAGCAGTCAGGAGCAGAGCAAGGAAGAGGATCATTATCCACTGGACTGCACTGCCTCTCTAATCTAGCCTAGCAATTTAGTAGAAGCAAAAGGTGTCAGAAGCACATAGGGATCAAGCTTCAGATCCCAAGCTCACCCACTAGCTTCATGGAATTGCAGAGGTTAGACAGGGTCAGTTGGATCACATTCAACCTCTCTGCAGTTGGCTTTCTGAATGGTGCTGACAAGTTCTGTGAGGGACCCTGTAACAGAACCTATTTGAATCATTGGATATTGAACTCTGACACACAACTTTGAATCAGTTCACATCTTAGGCCCTTGCTTAATCTCAAAATAGTTCATTATAGGCATTTCTGTGACACATTATTTTGAATTCCCCAAAGCTTTTCTCTTGCCAGTGCCTTTCTATACTATCCTCAAGTATCATTCTGAGTGGAGCATAGTCCACATTGGCACTTATGTCAGTGTAACTTATGTTTCTCGGGGGGTTGTTTTTTGCACCACTGAGTGACATAAGTTTTGCCTACATAGTGGTAGTGTAGACATAGCCTCAGATACACTTCAGAACATTAATCAGTCTCTCATTGTGCTCTTGATAATTTTTACTCCAAATCAGCAGATCATAAACTTCTATTCCATCTAGACCCTCAAAGATACTCAAATGATCTGATTGTTACACATCAGGTGCTGAGGCCATACTGAAGATAAGTTGATTAAACATATTATTTGAATCAAATCAGAATTGCCATAACCCTTGTCAAAACTGAAAATAGTTTTGGAGTATAGACATATGCTCCTTAACTATTCTCATGGGGTAGTGCAACTCTTCTGTGATATCTGTGCTGATGCAGATATGCTGCTGTGGCTTTGCCCATTAGTTTCATTTTGTGCTCACTACATGAAAGAACCTTAGCTTTTGGTTTTAACATTAGGCAGTCATTATTTTTTTTGTATAAGCTGACTGAATTTTGTTGCACATTAGCTCCAGTATCTATTTTAAAATGGAATGTTGATTCATTTATTTCTGAAGTCACGACTAATCTGTTGTAGAACCTTATTTTGTAAATTTATTACAAGACTCTTCGAGAACCTCTTTCTCTGCATCATTTCATCATTTTCATCATTATTGCTTTGTCTTTCAGTATGCTCATGAATATATTACGCTTTTGTATATCTTTTCAATTAGTGCTGAGAACAGAGCCAACACACTTCTGCAGAATAGTTGCTTTTATTGTGCACATAACATTGCGCTCCTTGTGTTCGACCTTTTTGCCATGGGTGATTGCATCTATGCTTATTGAAAACAAATCTAGTCTCTGCCCTTTGTTTACACTTGTATTTTATCTTTATGCCTTGGCATGCATTTTTAATTAGATAGACTTCAGTTCTTCCACTGCTTGCTAACACTTTCAGTTGGGAGGCAGTTTTCATTAGTTCTGCAAATATCCACTATTCTTTTCTCACCATAACCTTGTTTTGACTTGGTTATCACTTATAACTCAAATAATTTGTCCATCTGTTAACTGGTCAAATTCATATGACTTGGCTTCATTTCTGAAGATCTGTAACAATGGTCTCCTCTGGCAGCTGGTTTATTGTAAAAATGTGCCTTTCCCACAAGTGACATTCTTGTGTGGATCAAAATAGTCTTAAAAGTTTTGAATGACTTCATCTAGCAGTTTGCAGTCCTTCTTATGGAATGTATGTATATCACCAGTGCCTTTGGTCCTGCAGTGTAGAGGACTTTGTCCTCTCCAATTCCACTTTCCTCTCCAGTTTTTGGATAGGTTCCTTTTCAGATTCATTCAGTTGGCTTCAATGGCTCAATTTTTGCCATTTTCAGACCCTATGTAAAAATACCCTCATAACACACAGAATGCTGGTAACCATCCAGTCAGGTCTTTATTTCCTAGCCCCAGTCAAATGACATGGGTAAGGAGTACAAAAACGTATACCCAGTGACCTAGCAGGAGACAGTATTCAGTGATTCCAGGAAACAACGACCAGCACTTGTTTGTCATCTGTTCAATATCTTCATCAACGACTTAGATATTGGCATAGAAAGTACGCTTATTAAGTTTGCAGATGATACCAAACTGGGAGGGATTGTTACTGCTTTGGAGGATAGGGTCAAAATTCAAAATGATCTGGACAAATTGGAGAAATGGTCTGAGATAAACAGAATGAAGTTTAATAAAGACAAATGCAAAGTGCTCCACTGAGGAAGGAACAATCAGTTTCACACATACAGAATGGGAAGAGACTGTCTAGGAAGGAGTATGGCAGAAAGGGATCTAGGGGTTATAGTGGACCACAAGCTAAATATGAGTCAACAGTGTGATGCTGTTGCAAAAAAAGCAAACGTGAATCTGGGATGCATTAACAGGTGTGTTGTGAGCAAGACACAAGAAGTCATTCTTCCGCTCTACTCTGCGCTGGTCAGGCCTCAGATGGAGTATTGTGTCCAGTTCTGGGCACCGCATTTCAAGAAAGAAGTGGAGAAATTGGAGAGGGTCCAGAGAAGAGCAACAAGAATGATTAAAGGTCTAGAGAACATGACCTATGAAGGAAGGCTAAAAGAATTGGGTTTGTTTAGTTTGGAAAAGAGAAGACTGAGTGGGGACATGATAGCAGTTTTCAGGTATCTAAAAGGGTGTCATAAGGAGGAGGGAGAAAACTTTTTCATCTTAGCCTCTAAGGA
This sequence comes from Mauremys reevesii, assembly GCF_016161935.1. NCBI lineage: Eukaryota > Metazoa > Chordata > Testudines > Geoemydidae > Mauremys > Mauremys reevesii. The sequence continues at coordinate 45,372,418 of NC_052633.1, read as the reverse complement.
TAGAACAAGAAGCAATGGGCCTAAACTGCAGCAAGGGTGGTTTAGGTTGGACATTAGGAAAAAGTTCCTAACTGTCAGGGTGGTTAAACATTGGAATAAACTGCCTACGGAGGTTGTGGAATCTCCATCTCTGGAGATATTTAAGAGTAGGTTAGATAAATGTCTATCAGGGATGGTCTAAACAGTATTTGGTCTTGCCATGAGGGCAGGGGACTGGACTTGATGACCTCTCGAGGTCCCTTCCAGTCCTAGAGTCTATGAATCTATGAATCCCTTTAGTACAGGCCACACCTCTCTTCAGTTAGAAGATGAATTACTGCAAAGAAGGGTCTGAAAGAGCTGGGGAATCTAGGGAATCTAGCAGGTCCTTCCAGAAAAGTTTATATAATCAACCACGTTGTACAACCTGCTGATTAACATTTCTTCTGGGGTAAAATTCATATTACGAACATTATTTTGAGCATTTTTACTCCAAGCTGCAGTGAAAGCCTAAACAATAGGTATATTATGATGGAAATCTTCTCCTATGTACTTATGCTAGTTGGATCACAACAGTGAGGGATTTGGTGGCACTACAGAGAGTGCCCTTCATATTAAATGACAATTTGGAAGTGTTTAACAACATATGGTCTCTTCTCCTTGACATATATGATTAAGAATATATCTTTTGTATATCAAAATATAAAATACCATCTGTCATAAGTAACAACTATGATATTGGCTTTATATAGCCAATTAATTCACTGTACTTTCTAATGTAAATATTTCTCCTATTTTCTCTTTTTTCTTGTTCTGTATCTATATTTATTTATAAAATTTCAATAAATGTATATCTAAAAAAGTCAACACTATGTCTTGAAATGTAATTAAGAATAACAATGAAAGTCTGTTTTCACTTTGTATTTTAAAGATGAAGGGCCAAATCCTGAGCTGGCATAAATCGGCATAGTTCCATGGGCATCAGTGGATTTATATGGATTTACATCAATTAAGGATATAACCCAGCATGTTACTTTTCCCTTTAAAAAAACAGCTATACCCATTAACTCTGATGGCCTTTTTCCTTTCATGAAATGCAGAGTTTCACAGCAACAAAGAATCCTGTGGCACCTTATAGACTAACAGACGTTTTGCAGCATGAGCTTTCGTGGGTGAATACCCACTTCTTCGACTTGCATCCGAAGAAGTGGGTATTCACCCACGAAAGCTCATGCTGCAAAACGTCTGTTAGTCTATAAGGTGCCACAGGATTCTTTGTTGCTTTTACAGATCCAGACTAACACGGCTACCCCTCTGATACTTGACAGAGTTTCACAGGTCTTTCTCCAAAAATTTGATATTCCTTTGAGATATGAGTTGAAGAGAAGTGAGAGTTTACATATGACATTCATGGCTTGTTAGGGATGGCCGATGCTTGAATTTGAATAGGCTCATGGAGATATAAGAGTTAATATCAAGAACTCAATAAAAATCAAGAAAAAGTATATAAGATTCCAGTTTCACTAATTCAAAGCATACCTGACTCTTGTAATTTTATAGGCAAAAAATAAACCTTTTATCTTTTATTTAAATGGGCTTTTGACCATGTCAAAACTTGGAAGATTCTCAAGATTCTCATGGCAGGAGCATAGTGATCAACCTTTGCCAGGTTAAATGAGTGAGATTTTAATAGTCTAATTGAAACATGGTGCAAATTCTCTTATTGTCTGAATGTGATACTTAGACATACCTCTGAAATGTATCTCATTATGAGATACAGTGAAGACAGCTAAAATGTGTTAAAATGTCATGCAAGTCCTGTAAAAACCTGCAGGGTGGAGACAATGCATTTTAATGGAGATTTCTGTAGAGATAAGATACTCATATTAGGCACAAATTTACCTCTGTCACATGCACCTGCTGTTATCTGGCTGTTTATTAGTGCAAATTGACATTAGAAATGCTGAACGTTATGGAGGAAGGTCATATATATGTAGCATGTTAAATTCCTTCATGATGCTTCTAATTTTGGGTGTGCCCTTATTTTCGGGGCTAGTTATATATTTTAAAGTGCCTGGAAGATTGAAATACGGATGCTGTAGGTATTTAGAAACTACTTGAGAAAACCTAAAATAACATGAGAGAACTAGTTCTGATTAAGTAACAAATTATTTCAACTTTTGCACAAAATTCAAATCAATCCCTTTTTAGACTTAGGAAAAAATCATTTTTTAAAGTATGTTTTTCATATCTCTATGCTTCCTGAATTTGGCTGGGTTTGGAGGTAGAAATACCAAGCAAATGTGAAAAACTAGTTTTGCAGTATTTCTGACCCAAATGAAACCAGTCCAGTTTCTTACAGATCATTTGAGGTTTAGGTTGCTTATTTGATGCTCCTTCTCCTGTTTGTCTGAAGATAAGGAACTGTGAGAGATAAAAATAACCTTGAGGTCTTAAAGTGCAGTGAGACTTGAATAGCTCTAGCTTGAAGTTCAGAAGAATATATAAGCACACTTCCTCCTTTTTGTTAAAATAGCTACATCGGCTTTAAAACTTGTTTCCCCCGCAACTTCCTTGTGCTTGTTTACAGTGACAAATTAATAGAACTGGCCTTAGACACAAGAAATATAAGTGAAACTCACTCAGTCCCCGGAAAAATCATGGAACAGGTCCTCAAGGAATCCATTTTGAAGCACGTGGAGGAGAGGAAGGTGATCAGGAACAGTCAACATGGATTTACCAAGGGCAAGTCATACTTGACCAACCTGATTGCCTTCTATGATGAGATAACTGGCTCTGTGGATATGCGGAAAGGAGTGGACACGATATACCTTGACTTTAGCAAAGATTTTGATACAGTCTCCCACAGTATTCTTGCCAGCAAGTAAAAGAAGTATGGATTGGATGAATGGACTGTAAGGTGACCAGGCTAGATCGTTGGGCTTAACGGGTAGTGATCAATGGCTTGATGTCTAGCTGGCAGCCAGTATCAAGCAGAGTGCCCCAGGGATTGGTCCTGGGGCCAGTTTTGTTCAACATCTTCATTAATGATCTGGATGATGGGATGGACTGCATCCTCAGCAAGTTCGCAGATGACACTAAGCTAGGGTGACCAGACAGCAAATGTGAAAAATCGGGATGGGAGTGTGTGTGTGGGGGGGTTAATAGGAGCTTATATAAGAAAAAGACCCAAAAATCGGGACTGTCCCTATGAAATCGGGACATCTGGTCACCCTACACTAAGCTGGGGGAGAGGGGAGAGGTAGATATGCTGGAGGATACACATAGGGTCTAGAGTGACTTAGACCAATTGAAGGATTGGGCCAAACGAAATCTGATGACGTTTGACAAGGACAAGTACAGAGTCATGCACTTAGGATGGAAGAATTCCATGCACTGCTACAGGCTGGGGACTGACTGGCTAAGTGGCAGTTCTGCAGAATGGGACCTGGGAATTACAGTGTATGAGAAGTTGGATATGAGTCAACAGTGTGCCCTTGTTGCCAAGAAGGCTAACGGCAAATCGGGCTGCATTACTAGGAGCATTGCCAGCAGATCGAGGGAAGTGATTATTCCCCTCTATTCAGCACACTGGTGAGGCCACATCTGGAGTATTGCATCCAGTTTTGCCCCCCTTCCTCCCCACTACAGAAAAGATGTGGACAAATTGGAGAGAGTCCAGCAGAGGGCAACAAATATGATTAGGGGGCTGGGGCACATGACTTATGAGAAGAGGCTGAGGGAACTGGGTTTATTTAGTCTGGAGAAGACAAGAGTGAGTGGGGATTTGATAGCAGCCTTCAGGCTGAAGGCGGTGAGGGAGGTTCCAAAGAGGATGGAGCTAGGCTGTTCTCAGTGGTGGCAGATGACAGAACAAGGAGCAATGGTCTCAAGTTGCAGTGGGGGTGGTCTATGTTGGATATTAGGAAAAACTATTTCACTAAGATGGTGGTGAAGCACTGGAATGAGTTACCTAGGGAGGTGCTGGAATCTCCATCCTTAGAGGTTTTAAAGACCCGGCTTGATAAAGCCCTGGATGAGATGATTTAGTTGGGGTTAGTCCTGCTTTGAGTAGGGGGTTGGACTAGATGACCTCCTGAGGTCTCTTCCAACCCTAATCTTCTATGATTCAGTGATCACTTCAGGATATCAACCAACATTTGAAATCTATATATGAGGACATTTGGAAAAATAAGGACACATTTTAACTCACTGAAATCCTTTGGGGTGGGAAAGATCTGGACAAGCATAGAGTGGAAAACTATAAGAATATTGCTTTAAAATAATTATTATCTCACTAATTAGCATGTGTCTATCTGATTCATGTCTCTTTTCATTTATACCATGCTCATCGCCATACTTTGAGCACTTAGTATCAGAGCTACTGTATCCACATGGCAGTATAAGATTTCAGATAAGGTTGTTACAAGGCCTTAAAAGGAGAGAATCAGAATGTGTGTTGCTGAGGCTACTTAAGTACAGTTTATAGCATGACTCCTCTTCTCCTGCTTCCCTTTAGTTTCCCATCTTGTGAGTTGCTGAACATCCTCAACTACTGTTGCTTCAGGCCTGGGACTCCACAAATCATAATACTAGCCTTGTATGTAAGCACTGCAGAGATCACAGGGACAGCTGTAGGAAAATAGAAACTGCCATACTGGATCAGGCTCAAAATCTGTCTAGTCCAGTATCTGGTCTCTGTCACTGGCCAGTACCAGATGCTTCAGGGGAAGGTGTAAGGTTTAATATCTCTTTCAAAATTTGTTGTAATTAATTATAACTCCGGATATTCTTGATATCTGTGTAAATATCCAATGCCTTTTTGAATCTCGTTAAGTTCTTGGCCTCAACCGCTTCCTGTTGCAGCAAGTTCCAGGTTAATTAGATGTTGTGTGAAAAAAATCCTTTTATCAGTTCTGAATTTCCCACCTTTTAATATCATTGAATGTCCCCTTGTTCTTGTGTTATGAGATACGGAGAACAGAAGTTGCCAATTTACCTTCTCTAGACTATTCATTATTTTATATAATTTATCATGTCCCCTTTTATTTGTCTCCTTTTAAAGGTAAACAATCTCCATCTCTTCATTATCTCTTCATATGAGAGTTTTTCCAAGCATTTTATCATTTCCATGTTCTTCTCTGAACCCCTGCCAGTTCTGCAATATTCTTTCTGAGATGAAGTGACCAGTACTGTACACAGTATTTCAGATGAACCTGCACCATTGATTTATATAAAGGCATTAAAATATTATTTGTATTATTTACCATCCCCTTATGCTTCCCAACATCTTGTTAGTTTTTTTTTAACTGCAGCTGCATATTAAGCAGATGTTTTCATTGAATTGTATACAGTAATGCCCACATCTCTTTCTTGTGCTGATACAAAAAAATTATTTAGAACACCACAAAGTGTTTGAGTAGTTTAAATTTTTCCCTCCACCATGCATCACTTTTCATCGATTGACATGGAATTTCACTTTTAATGTGTTGCCCATTCGCCTAGCTTGTGAAGTTCCTCTTGGTTCTGACTAATCTGAATAACTTGGTGCCATGTACACATTTTTACCAGGTGAATTAGGTACTTGTGAAATGCGCCTCTCACTGAGTTTTGGAACTGATTGCTTCCTTTTGCTGTCAGGTGTTTCTAGATGCCCAACAGGACTATGGTTGGCGGGGCTTTCGCTGTGGAGGGCCAGCTGCACCCTGCTAACATCTAGGGGAAGGTCACGAAGGGAATGATCAGTGGCCTCCACCCAGAGGTGAAAGTAAGCCGCTACGGCCCGGTACGGTGTACTGGTAAGAAAGTGGCTGCTAGTACACAGCCAAGAGGTACCAGCAGGGCCCGGGGGAGCCAGGGGACGGACAAAAGCAGAAGCTGCCCTGGGGCTTGATCTAAGAGGCCAGAGCCTCAGGCAGCACTGAAGGGCTGGCTGGTGAAGTCTGGCCCCAGCTCAGGGGCAGCTCCAGACCCCAGCACGCCAAGCGCGTGCTTGGGGCAGCATGCCACGGGGGGTGCTCTGCCGGTCCCGGGAGGGCGGCATGCGGCTCCGGTGGAGCATCCGCAGGCACATCCGTGGGACCTGCGACCAACAGAGCGCCCCCCGCGGTGTGCCGCCGTGCTTGGGGCGGCGAAATGGCTAGAGCCGCCCCCTGCCCCAGCTCCGCCCCTTCTGCCCAAGCCCCACCCCTTCCAGGTGCCCAAAGTCCCCTGCCTTGCCCAAGACCCTGGCCCAGCCACCCTGCATACGGGTAAGTCCTTTAAGTGACTTTCACGGCTGCCCCCAGAACAGAACAGCAGGGAGCCTGCAAAACATCATTACACGGTGCCAGCCACCGCCTGCCCCCATCGAGCGGGAACCAGCGCTGCCTGGACGAGCTCCCTCGCGCCACCTAACGGCAGAGGGAGGAGAAGGCCCCTCCACGGGCAGGGCGCGAGCGGGGCTTGCACTGCGAGCCAGCAGCCTAGCCCCGCCCGCGCCTCAGCTTCTTCCAGGGGCGCGTGGGGGAGGGAAGCGCTGCGCGACTCGGAGGCATGGTGGGGGCGGGGCTACGTTGCCATGGGTCTGACCCCACCAAGCTATTGGTATGGGAACGGGAACCGGGAGGTGCCCTCTGAACCCGGAAGTGTTTTCGGGAGGCCTGGGCGGACTGGGTTTGAATGAAATCCGGCTGATTCATCGCGGCCCTCGGCGGACGTGGAGCGGCGGCGGAAGGGTCTAAGCCCCAGGTAAGGGTAGAGGCCGCTCGGGGGCGTAGGCCGTAGGCCGTAGGCCCTCCCGTGGCTTGGCCTGGCTCCTGGGCCTTCCCGCGGCCCCGTCCCCGAGCTGTAGGGGCAGGGCCCGCGGGGCCGGGTGCGGCGGTAGAACCGGGCTGCCGGTGAGAGGCCCCAGGGAGCTGGGAAGGGGCTGCGGGACAAGCGCTAGGGATGCGGCCCGCTGGGGAAGTGTCGCGGCTGTTGGTGGCCTTCCCCTTTATGTGGAGAGCGGTAGCCCCTTCCCAGGCCCTGGCCTGTTACCTTCGAGGTGCCTTAGCCAGTCCCAAGGGCCTAGGTGACAGCATGTTGTGCCTCTTCTTGGGAGTCGCTAACGGGCAATGTTCTGTGCTGATCTTTATTATTTCTAACAACCCAAACGTGCCTTGGGTAGCTCGCAGAAACAAGTGAGTGCGTTGCTACCGCCTGAAAGAACTTGCAATCTACATTCAGCCGGACCTAATGACTTTGTTGTGGACAGGAGAGGCGGGACAAGAGCTGCAGTAGTTAATGTGGCTAATCAGTAAAGCATCCGGATTGATAGCATTAAAAACAACAAATTTACAATAACCATGGTGCCTTATTATCCCTGGTGCAAGGAATGAGAACTGCTGCAAGATACTCAAATGCTCCTATAACACCATTGCTGTCATGTTCTGTTATTGGCTTCCACAGACTATATGGTTTTCCATGCTAATAGGGACACTGCTACCACAGTAAATAATCACAGGCAACCCTGTTTGCAAGTTCATGTCAACTGGCAGCAGTGACCTTTTCTGGTTTTGTAACAATGTTATATCTATGTAATGGTCATTCTACTGACAGCTGAAATGCAGCTCTTCTGGGGTGAAGCATGCAGTTGCCCAATGGTGCACAGCAGCACTCTTGTATTATATTTAACAAATGTTCCTGGTGAGCCATACCCCTATGGTTTTGTTTTTCTTGTCTTGAAAGAAACAAATCTCTGAAAGTGCCCTTAGCCTTGATATTGAACCTTCCAAATACAAGTGGAGCATAAACTGGTCATGTGTTGTCTTTCAGAATCTGCAGCTATCCCAAGTGACTTTACACTTACTCACTGCTTTGTCAAGCAGCAGCAACAGTGAGTGAAAACTGACTTGTCTTGGCAGCTTTCAGTGCAGCTATTTATGTAATGCTGGAGAAGCAAGACAGGGAAAGAAGCAGAACACAGTGTAGGGAATGGGCTAAGGAAGAGAAGGGACAAACAGGAAAAAGACACTTTAGGTAACAGGCAGGTGGGGGATAGTGAGGAAGGAGACAATCTATATAGGAAAGAAAGTGGAGTGAAGCTAGGAAAGGAGGTATAATGAGCAAAAGTAATAGTATAGAATAGTATTCTGCTAATTTTATTCAATAGATTTCACCAGCTTTTGTAGGTTAAATATTTTTAGTAGTATTTGGCTACTGGTAAAACATCTAGTATATTTGACAAATATGTATCTTTGTTTTTTTGTTCAATCTGTTTATATCAAATATATTTATAGTAAATAGAAACATCAATGGTGAGGCATGCATTTTCAGATTGTGATTTAAATTATTTCTTTTTGAAAAGCTATGTATTTACATTTGGTATGCTATTGGGAAATCTGCCCTAGTTTTGTCAGCATTTTGAAAATTATTTCTTCCCTCTCTAGGGGTGTGAAGTGCTGCATGTCTGAGCTGTGAATCACATTTCTATCTCTAAAGCTTTTGATTGGGCAGAAGAGTCTATTGACAACAGCATTATTTGTGATCTGTGTAATATGGGAGGATGGGAAGATAATCTCTTGATAGATTCCTAAAACTGTCCAGAAATTGGTTTGCAAACCTATTTAATAGCTAGAACTCTTCCTGAATGGTTTGGAATGGACGGGACCTCAAATGGGTCAATCTTTGCACATAAATAACTTTATTAGATGTTTATGAAAAACTTGTGATCCTTTATCTACTGATGTGGTAGATCCTTGCTGCTCTAACATGCTGACACCTACTATGACTATGTTATCACTTTAAAAGAATCGCGTGGAAATTAGACACAGATTTGTAAAAGTTTTGACATAATCAGTTAGGAGGCACTATTCAGTAGAATATCAAAACACTAGCAATGTCTGATAACTTTAGGTTTCAGAGTAGCAGCCGTGTTAATCTGTATCTGCAAAAAGAACAGGCGTACTTGTGGCGCCTTAGAGACTAACAAATTTATTTGAGCATAAGCTTTTGTGGGCTACAGCCCACTTCTTCAGATGCATAGAATGGAACATATAGTAAGGAGATATATATATACATACAGAACATAAAAAGGTGGAAGTAGCCATATCAACTCTAAGAGGCTAATTAATTAAGATGAGCAATTATCAGCAGGAGAAAAAAAAACTTTTTTGTAGTGATAATCAAGATGGCCCATTTCAGGCAGTTGACAAGAGGTGTGAGGATACTTAACATGGGGAAATAGATTCAATCTGTGTAATGACTCAGCCATTCCCAGTCTCTGTTCAAGCCTAAATTAATGGTATCTAACTTGCATATTAATTCAAGTTTAGCAGTTTCTCATTGGAGTCTGTTTTTGAAGCTTTTCTGTTGCAAAATTGCCACCTTTAAGAAGTCTGTTACTGAGTGACCAGAAAGATTGAAGTGTTCTCCTACGGGTTTTTGAATGTTATGATTCCTAATGTCAGATTTGTGTCCATTTATTCTTTTGTGTAGAGACTGTCCGGTTGGCCAATATATATGGCAGAGGGGCATTGCTGACACATGATTGCATATATCACATTGGTAGATGTGCAGGTGAACGAGCCCCTGATGGTGTGGCTGATGTGATTAGGTCCTATGATGGTGTCACTCGAATAGATATGTGGGCAGAGTTGGCATCGGGCTTTGTTGCAAGGATAGGTTCCTGGGTTAGTGTTTTTGTTGTGTGGCATGTGGTTGCTGGTGAGTATTTGCTTCAGGTTGGGGGGTTGTCCGTAAGCGAGGACTGGTCTGTCTCCCAAGATCTGTGAGAGTGAGGGATCATCTTTCAGGATAGGTTGTAGATCTTTGATGATGCACTGGAGAGGTTTTAGTTGGGGGCTGAAGGTGACGGCTAGTGGCATTCTGTTATTTTCTTTGTTGGGCCTGTCCTGTAGTAGGTGACTTCTGGGTACTCTTCTGGCTCTGTCAGTCTGTTTTTCCAATTCAGCAGGTGGGTATTGTAGTTTTAAGAATGCTTGATAGAGATCTTGTAGATGTTTGTCTCTGTCTGAGGGATTGGAGCAAATGTGGTTGGTTGTATCTTAGAGCTTGGCTGTAGACAATGGATTGTGTGGTGTGTTCTGAATGGAAGCTGGAGGTAAGCATAGCGGTCAGTAGGTTTCCAGTATAGGGTGGTGGTTGTGACCATTGCTTATTAGCACAGTAGTGTCCAGGAAATGGACCACTTGTGTGGATTTGTCTAGGCTGAGGTTGATGGTGGGATAGAAATTGTTGAAATCATGGTGGAATTCCTCAAGGGCTTCTTTTCCATGTGTCCAGATGATGATGATGTCATCAATGTAGCGCTAGTAGAGTAGGGGCATTAGGGGGCGAGAGCTGAGGAAGCGTAGTTCTAAGTCAGCCATAAAAATATTGGCATACGGGTGGGGCCGTGCGGGTACCCATAGCAGTGCTGCTGACTTGAAGGTATATATTGTTCCCAAATGTGAAATAGTTGTGGGTGAGGACAAAGTCACAAAGTTCAGCCACCAGGTTTGCCGTGACATTATTGGGGATACTGTTCCTGATAGCTTGTAGTCCATCTTTATGTGGAATATTGGTGTAGAGGGCTTCTACATCCATAGTGGACAGGATGGTGTTTTTTGGAAGATCACTGATGGATTGTAGTTTCCTCAGAAGTCAGTGGTGTCTCGAAGATAGCTGGGAGTGCTGGTAGCGTAGGGCCCGAGGAGAGAGTCCACATAACCAGACAATCCTGCTGTTAGGGTGCCAATGCCTGAGATGATGGGCATCCAGGATTTCCAGGTTTATGGATCTTGGGTAGCAAATAGAATATCCCTGGTCGGGGTTCTAGGCATGTGTCTGTATAGATCTGTTCCTGTGCTTTTTCAGGGAGTTTCTTGAGCAGATGGTGCAGTTTCTTTTGGTAATCCTCAGTGGGAACAGAGGATAATGGCCTATAGAAGGTGGAGTTAGAGAGCTGCCTAGCAGCCTCTTGTTCATATTCCAACTTATTCATGATGACGACAGCACCTCCTTTGTCAGCTGTTTTGATTAGGGTGTCAGAGTTGTTCCTGAGGCTGTTGATGGCATTGTGTTCAGCACGGCTGAGGTTTTGGGGCAAGTGATGCTGCTTTTCCACAATTTCAGCCCAAGCATGTCAATGGAAGCAATCTATGTTTTTAATCTTTCATAGAAACTACATTATGAAATATAAACTACTAGCACAGAACTATTTCTTCTAGGGCTGTCAAACGATTTAAAAAAATTGTAATTGTGAGATAAAAAGCTCAATTAATTGCAGTTTTAATCACACTGTTTTTAATAGAATACCAATTTAAATGTATTATAAATATTTTTGAATGTTTTTCTTCATTATTAAATTTATTTCAGTTACAACACAGAATACAAAGTGTGCAGCGCTTACTTTATATTATTATTTTTGAAGCTGTGGGGGTGGGGCTGACTGCCCAAGCTGGAGCCCTGCTGCCACAGTGGGGGGGATGAATCTTAAGGTGGAAGTCCTGGAGATCTGTTAAAGTCATGGAATCCATGACCTCCTTGACAAAATCATATTCTTACTTATAAGTTGCAAATAAACAAGAGTTTAAGTTTCAGCATGGTAATATAGTTAGACACTTGCTGCCGCACATGGAATCTGTGTTCTGCTCTGAGTTTCTTCCTTTTTTTCCATGCTGGGTGTGCTAAGCAATGGGAAACTACCTAGTGACTCCAGTTTTCTCTTGGAGGAATGGTGGATCTCTCCAGTGTGTGACTTCTTAGGCAGTAATAATGTGGAATCTTGTTACCTTGTCCAGAAAAAAAATTTCTGGACTGTATTACAAAGTTTTAGCACCAGTCTTTTGGAAAGATTTAAAAAAATCCTAATGAATTGAAATCAGGTATTAAATAGAAACAGGTGGAAGAATATTAAGAATAAAGTTAGTTGTCTAGAACCCCTTTCATTGTGTTTAATGCAAAATATGAGGTGAGTGTTCCTTTTTGCCCCAGTCTTTTCATACTTTTGCATTGTCTAGTTCAGTGGTCCCCAAACTCTGGGTTGCATCCCTTTGGGGGGCATGGAAAAAACATCTGGGGTGGGGTGGGATGTAGCACAGCCTGGGCCAGCCCCCACCAGGGGGCAGGGAAGGAGTGCCTCCCAACTCTGCTTTGCTCCCAGCTCTGCTCTGCCCAGCCCCTGACCGCAGTTGTGTCCCTGGTTTCACTCCTGGCTGCAGCTCAGCTAACAGCCTCCATTCTCAGCTGCTGGGCCCCAGCCACAGCCTGGCCTCACCTCCTCTCCCGGCATGGGGTGTGTCTGAGACACATTCTATTACTGGTAAGGGGGTCGGGCCATGATAGGAAAAGTTAGGGGACCACTTGTCCAGTCCCTATATTTACTCCGAATTGCTATTATGTTTTTTGAATATGTACCTTTTTCCTAAATGTTCTAGGAATCCCAAAGCACTCTGCAAACTGACTTTTCAAACCTGCTAATTACTGACTTAACAAAGTTGAAATTTTGTAGCTAAGATTTTTCTCTTTTCTGTATATAAAAATAATACTAATTCTAACTTTGACGCTCTATCTCAAAAAGTTATCAGTCTTCATAATGAACCCAACCGCTCATCCCAGGATCCAATGATGAGTCATTTTTTAAAAAAGAAATTACTTCAGCATATATAGTGCCCATTATTTCTACTAAGAAACCAGGACTATTGCATGAAATCTCATTCTGAGCTGCAAGTATATAGTAAGACACTGAAATCATAAATTTTTCAAGTTAATTAAAAGATTTGAAATTCACTAAGTCTGAGGGCTGGTCTACACTGGAGGGGTATCGATCTAAGATACGCAACTTCAGCTACGTGAATAGCGTAGCTGAAGTCGAAGTATCTTAGATCGATTTACCTCGGGTCCTCACAACGCGGGATCGACGTCCACGGCTCCCCGTGTCGACTCCGCTACTGCTGCTTGCTCCGGTGGAGTTCCGGAGTCGTCGGGAGTGTGTTTGGGGATCGATACATCGCGTCTCATACGTGATATATCGATCCCCGAAAAATCGATATCGGCGGGTAGTCTGGACGTACCGTTAGCCACCAACACAGTACTCCCATCTTCTTAGAGAGATGATTACTGTATATACTTGTTCATAAGCTGAATTTTTTTTTAGTAAAAAAGGGAAGCGCCAGAGAAGGGGGTTGGCTTATGAACGGGTATAGAGAGGGAGAGGTGGGACACAGCCCCTTCCCCACCCCAACACAGGGAGCAAGGAGAGGCAGCACAGCCAGAAGGGAAGAGATGGGGCCAGAGTCTCTCCGCTTCTGGCAGGGCTGCTTCCCCCCCCCCCCCCCCAAAGCAGCTGAAGCTCCGAGGCTGGCAGGCTGCAGCCTTGCTGCTTGGCCCCGCCCCCCAGAGCAGGCTGTGGCCACGCTGCCTGGCCCAGCCTGCTGGAACACGCTGTGGCCGTGACACCCGGTCTGGCCCGCTGGAACAGACTGCGGCCGCACTGCCCAGCCTGCTGGAGCAGCTCCAGCCAGGCCAGAGACATCCTCCCTTGGCCCTCCCCAGCTAAGGTGGGAAGGGCTGGTATGGGATGGGGAGAGTGTGGGGGTTGTGGGCTAGGGGTGGGGTCATATGGGGGGGTGATCACAGGGGTTACTCCACTGACCCCCAGCTTCTCTCTCCCAAAAAATTTCCCCACCAATTACTGTCCTGGCCCGTCAGGGTAAGCAGCTGGCGCGCCAGGACACTTTGTTTACTTAGGTTTACCTCCATGCCTGCGGATATTTGAGGTAAACAAACCATCTCGGCCCGCCCGCGGCTTATCCTAATGGCCCGGGAGCCAATGTTTGCTGACCCCTGAATTATAGGATCGGCTTGTGAACGGGTTATAAAAATTTTCCATTTTTACTTATCCATCTTGCGGGGGTGGGGGTCGGCTTATAAATGAACCAGCTTATGATCGAGTATATATGGTATATTGCTCATATCAGTTCTCCCCAGGCAATGTGGAAAAAAGTTCTTAGTAATACCACTCAGTGCTTCATCTTCAAAGCACTTTATAAATATTAACTGATCTGTAACCAAAAAGTGGGTTGGTTATGCTGATTGAAATCCAGAGCTCTTGGTGGCTGGTATCTTGTACCAGTTATATTTATCCATTGATGTACTTCTAGATGACTGTACTGAAGATTCTGTACGGATTTTCCAGTTTCAATTCAATAATCATCAATTTTCTTGAATTCCTGCAGTGCAGATTTTTAAAGATGTACATTTTGTGTCCCATTCCTCCCCTCTCAGGTTCGGCAGTGAAAAAACTGCAATAATGGAGGTTACATAAACAATATTTGAACTGCAGTAGTTCAGTCAAGCACACACTCAACTAATGCAGTTACTAAAAATCAAAGAAATCGCTTGCTAAGTCAGCAGTCACGACCACACTAACCTACTCCTAGACCTTCCCAGGTAAATGGACTGCCCAAACGCACAAGTGCATTCTAATTTCTAACCTGGAATCATTCAGTGTGCTCATCTAGTTCCTCACAGTCACTCTCAAATGGAAAACAAATGATTGACATTTTTACTAATCTGTGTAGTGTGCAACTTTTCTTTGACCTCATACTTTTGTATGGGAAAAATTAAGTTTTTTAATTTAGTGTGGTGCTGGGGATAGGTAGGGAACAGCACTTGGGAGGAGGATTAGGCCATATACTATGTACTCTGCCTTGCCTGCCTCCCCAGCATCAGGGACTGACTGGGGAATTCTGAAGAGCAGAGCTGGAAGACAGTGCCAGAACAGAAGTACGTCATGTTCTAACAGACCTGCCCAGAGTGTGTAAAACTCTATTTATTTTAAAAAGCGGATATTTTTATTTAAATTGGATTTTGTTTTAAGATGAATATATTCTTTTTAAAAATCTGTTTAAAATTAAATTTGAAACTGACAGCCTATGTTACGGCCTAAATTTATTATAATCTATTAAAATAATTTAGATTAATAAAAACATGCTGCATAAATGACCCCTCAACAAATTTTAATTAGTTATAGAGTGCTGCTTTAATTATATACAGTATCATGGGGGAAGCAATCTTTAAATCAGGCTTGGAAAAGTCACAGTGTCATGTACTGCATTAAGTATATTATTTTCACTCTTTTCAGTAAAACAAATGCTGGTATTTACCTTTTTCCAAATGTAAGTTTCTGTGTGCAGAAACGCTTTTGGTTTAATTACTTTTGCTGTCAATTTAGCTAGCACGTGCAGAGAGAATATTTTCCTTCACTTGGCCTAGCAGTTAGTTCAAAATTCAGAAATGGATTGGTACTTGAATAAGCAGGAGAGCTTGTTTTCCTTTTCTAGTTTATGAATAAAAACCACATGGGAGAGAATGAGATCTACCATTTTGAAAAACTTGAAGGACATGGGGCCAGACTTCCAAAGGAATTTAGGCACCTGAAGACTAAGGTTGCCACCTGTTCAGTTTTCACCCGGCAGCCTGGGTTTTAGCTTGTGTGTCTGGGTACCATTTGACAAGCCTGGATGTCTTTTTAAAAAAAAAAAAAGGGAAGAAAGGAGGTAGTGCAGAAGCCACTGCTGCCTCTGGGGCCATGATGTGCAGGCAGGGTCACATTTAGGGGCAGGCGACCCAGGCAACCTCCTGGGGTGCCACACTTAGGAGTGTTGGAATTGGGATGCTGGAGCACGGGAAATAGAACGTTTGAAGTATAATGTTTCAGATACATTTATCTATCTATCAGGTATTCCCAAAGAAGCCTTCAGAAGCTCAGTATAGGAAGCAAAAAGCTCAGTTGCAATCTCGTTTGCAGCAATGGGCTACTTTGATGGGAAAATATCTGAAACAGAACAACATAGACCGGGCCTTAGGCAATAGCAATTGTCCCAGTGCAGAAGAAATTGAGGAAAGAAGTGTAACTGGTGGAAGTCCTATTGCTAAGGAATTAGCAGATTTGCTTGAAGATAAGGAAAAAATAGAGGAAAGTGATGGAGAATTGTCCAGTTTTCCTGATGGCATAAAGGAGAGTGATGATAAAGAAGAATGTGGCTCACATGAAAGGAAGAGTAATGACAAAGAAAAATCTGGTTAACGTGAAAAGGAGAGAAACAATAAAGAAAAGTCTTTCTCAGATAATGACAGAAACAGCAGTGGAAAAAAATTGCACTCCACAGATTGATAAATCAGATATTGCTTTATGGCCAGCGATCCTAAACTCTGCTGATATTGATCATACAATTTTGAATGGGCAGGACAAAATTGAGAATATGCCATTTCCAGTAAATGAGCAGAAGCGACACTTCTCAAAGTCACACTACGAAAGAGTGCTTGAGAAGGATGAAAAGCTGAATTGGCGTTGGCTAATTTACTTGAAATCAACGGACAAAAAACTGTTTTTTAAGTATATCAGAAGCAGGAAGCCTGCTAAACAACCAGTGGGGCCCCTGGACGATCGAGATGCAAAAGGAGCACTTAAAGATGATAAAGTCATTGGGGAGAAACTAAATGACTTCTTTGCTTCAGTCTTCACTGCTGAGGATGTTAGGGAGTTTCCCAAACCTGAGCTGTCCTTTGTAAGTGACAAATCTGAAGAATTGTCATAGATTGAAGTGTCACTGGAGGAGGTTTTGGAATTAATTGATAAACTTAACAGTAACAAGTCACCAGGACCAGATGGCATTCACCCAAGAGTTCTGAAAGAACTCAAATGTGAAATTGCGGAACTATTAACTATGGTTTGTAACCTGTCCTTTAAATCAGCTTCTGTACCCAATGACTGGAAGATAGCTAATGTAACGCCAATATTTAAATAGGGCTCTGGAGGTGATCCTGGCAATTACAGACCGGTAAGTCTTATGTCAATACCAGACAATTAGTTGAAACAATAGTAAAGAATAAAATTGTCAGACACATAGAAGAACATAAATTGTTGGGCAAACGTCAACATGGTTTCTGTAAAGGGAAATCATGTCTTACTAATCTGTTGAGTTCTTTGAATGGGTCAAGAAACATGTGGACAAGAGGGGTCCAGTGGACATGGTGTACTTAGATTTCCAGAAGGCCTTTGACAAGGTCCCTCACCAAAGGCTCTTGCGTTAATTAAGTTGTCATGGGATAAGGGGGAAAATCCTTTCATGCATTGAGAACTGGTTAAAAGACAGGGAACAAAGGGTAGGAATAAATGGTAAATTTTCAGAATGGAGAGGGGTAACTAGTGGTGTTCCCCAAGGGTCAGTTCTAGGACAGATCCTATTCAACTTATTCATAAATGATCTGGAGAAAGGGGTAAACAGTGAGGTGGCAAGGTTTGCAGATGATACCAAACTGCTCAAGATAGTTAAGACCAAAGCGGACTGTGAAGAACTTAAAAAAGATCTAAAAAACTAGGTGATTGGGCAACAAAATGGCAAATGAAATGTAATGTGGATAAATGTAAAGTAATGCACATTGGAAAAAATAACCCCAACTGTACATACAATATGATGGGGGATAATTTAGCTATACTAAGTAGAAAGTATCTAAGCGGACAATGCCCTAAAAAAATTCAGATGCATCTTTTACAACTTTGTTAGACACAGAGACTAAATTTAATCAGTGAAAGGTTTCAGTTCCGCTATAAATTTGAGAAACCTGTTGCAGCATTAACTGCTGATGCCTCTGTAATATTTCCAAGTTTAAGTCAAACAATTAGGGACAAATCTTTTCTTGTTTAAGATGATTATATAACACCTATTTATGGAGTTACATCCAAGGTTAAACCTGTTTGACTTTCTGGGGCAAAGAGAGGCTATTAAAATGCAAACTTGAATTTTACCTTTCCATGTTACAGCGAGACTCTGGGAAATTCCTAACCATATGATAATTGTGTAGGCTTTATGTAGTACATGGAGTTCTCTAGCTCAGAGATTCCAGATGGCATATTAAAAATCTGAAATAGAGGTTATGTAGTTAAAACTCAGAAAAGTTCAAAACACAATGCTGGGGTAACTCATTTTTGTGTTTGCGTCTTTCCAGTGGCATGGTCCCTTGAAAACCCTAGTAATGAAACTATTCCTTTCTCTATACTCTTATTTCTAAATTACAATTATGTTCTTTTGTAGGAAGAAGACATTATAAACTTCATAGACATCCAAAAAGTGGGAGCTACGGTTGGGATAAGGATTACTATCTGACTCTGTTGACAAGAACAGGAAAACTCTAGTTGAGTGCCAGGTGAGAAACTAAAATTTGTTCCACTTCATATACTCATCTCAAACTTTGTTACCTGATAAGATAATAGATTCTGATCAATAACTTCACAACAAAACAGGTTCACTTTATTTAACGTTGTAAAAGCATTATCCAGGGGGATTACAGCTGTATTAACTCATGGAGTGGGCCTTTTCTCCACTTAATTGAAAGTTACTATCCAGCCCAGATTAGCAGTAAATAAAAATTGTTATCTTTGATATCTGCCTGGCCTACCTGAAATAAATGATGTGGTCATTCTACGTCCCAGTGGACAAGTAGTGTTTTTCTCACAAAAAAAAAAGCACAGTTGGCGTTAATTGGCACACACTGCAGTTTCATCAGAAGTACCAAACATGTGTGGGGAATTATCCTTTCCACACCCACTTTGGGATTGCTTCCCCAGGTCAGGGTTGAGACATTAGTGGTACAGTACAGAGGAGCTTATACCTTTTTGCAGATAGAGACTTTTGGTCTCCATGGCTGTTAGACATTTTTCATGAGCACTAAACTCACGCCTGAAAATGAAGACATTAATCTGTGGCTTTTTTATTTCCTGAGTCTTAATTTGATGTAGTCTCTATCCAAGATACCTTTAAAGGGATGTCTTCTGGTAATGTAGGTCCCAAATGTAGGGTTTTATGTGTTGTCTTTAAAAATAATATTTTAAAAACACCAAAAGGGAATCCAAACACACCACTCTGCTGGTGCACTAGAATTAGAAAGTGGAACTGACTACATAAAAAAATGATGCTGACCGGACTCTTTTTATCCAAGTTGTTTGAAGTACAAAAAGTAAATGGCATAAATGGTAAAAACTATTATGCTTGAGTTTTATTTTAATCCTCTTACAGGGTGCTAGTAACACAGGGAAAGACAGTTGAATCTGACTGTGTCCCTTAAACTAGAAGAAAAATAATTCAAAATAAAACTCTGGGTTTTAGAGACTAAATCAAATTTATAGATCTCCACAGATAGCTAGTTAATAAAAATGTTAACATATTTTGAAAGATGAATAGTGTTGTCTCTAACATCATTCCTACAACTTCAAGATCAAATTGGTTTTGGTTTCAATATACAGACTAAAATTATTTCTCAAGTCTTTAAGATCCTTCACCATTTTTTCCAGTTCTCAAATATAACTTTGCTCAGATCCCTTTTTGTTTGTACTTGTGGCTACATAAAGTAAGTTCTGGAATTTGTTTTGTTTGTGATTGCTGATGGTGTTTTGTGATTAAATATTGCACGTGGTGGGAACAAACTCATTTGCTATGGAATACGGTCACTTGCTGTTTTCATTCTGTTTTTATAATGTGGGGGTCTGATGGTAAACTTGAACAGGCTTTGTAGTATTGAGCCAAATTGTGCAAGATGGGGTTTGCTCAATAGTCTTGTGGTGTTAAGGAATCCATTTTTGGCCTTGTGCTGTTATCTCTTTCACTTCCAAGGAAGTGAGATAAAGCAGTCAAGACTCATAATTTATGTCTTAAAACTCTAAAATGAAAACCATGTTTCATGTTAAAATTTAAGGCTTAGAACTTGTTGAAAATTGAGCTTTTTTTTTTAGTTATTGAATGCCAACCCACAACTGGGTTTTAGTGCTTGCAAATAAGAACTGTAAGGTAAGGCAAGCCATGAAAGTTTCCTGACTGTTGTAACTGGGACAGTACTCTTATGTTGAAATTGTATGTGTGTGTATATATGAACAAGAAAATGATTTGATCAGTGAAATGAATAGTAGCTCAAGTCTTCAACAGTGGCATGGTTTAATGGTCAGTTGAGGCCATATAAAACTACATCAAAGATTTATCTCATTGTCATACAGATCAGAAAAGAGGGGAAGTTCAGTTATTGAAATACTCTAATGGAAAGAGCTGTTAAGTTTTGTTGCTGGAATAGTCTCATTCTAAGGTATTCTATATGCAACATTTTAAATGCATGAAATGACTGTATTGCCCCATGTAGTCAAACTAAATGCATTTGATGTTTACTTTACAGTATTTCTTTAAGTATAATGAGTTCATTAAAAAAAGCTTTGGATGCTAATTCAGAGATCCATAATCTGTTCAGTGTCTTTCACATGCAGTTTTTACAATAACTGACAAGCTGTAAGTTAATTAGCACAGAACTTACTAATGAGGATGTAAAAAATCCTTACTTTTAAATTAAGTTTTATTGATACACGCTGGACAAAATTGAAGGAAACTCAGTCGTACCTGTAATATGTTTCAGGCATTTCCCCCATGCAGGTGCTCTTTCCAGGTAAGTTAAACATTATTGTATGATAAAGTTTTGAAAAGTATGACAAAAATGCTTATCTTTAGATATTGGGATAACCCAAAACCAAAGCAATAAAATAAGGTCTGTTAATTAGCGAGGAAGACAGCTTCTTGAATTAATATGTGGTGTTAATTAACAGGAAGTCTGATGTTGTGTTGTAATTACCACCAATATTTTTGACATACTGAGTGACTGAAGGTGAATTATAAAGATAGCAATTTAGTAAATACTTCAGAGCTTAGGAACGTTTTCCTTTGTTTCTGTTCTCTAGAAATATGGACAGACTTCTACGACTTGGAGGAGGCATGCCTGGGCTGGGACAGGTTAGTATACAACTTGTAAATATGTTATTCTTACATTAATCATAGTTTATTTTTATAATTACCAAAATACCCAACCTTTTAGCAGCAAACAGCTGACTTCAGTTTTGTAATAATGTAAATATATAGAAAGCATTGCTGTATAGTCTATGCATGAATTTTGATGATGTGAATTGCATTGACACGGAGTATGAACTTTCAAAATTTACAGAATTTTCAAGCATGCCGTGTATAAAAATATAGGATTGTTTCAATATTTCATGTGATGTCTAAACAATGTAGTCCACTGAATGCAGATATATCTGCAAAATTAAACACTGAATAAAACAAACTGCAAATTAAACTGTTCAGTAAAACTGACTTTGCAGTCTTTGGTTTACTCAATAAGAATACCTTTAAATACCATTCATTTGATGCAGTGAATAAGTAGATTTCATAACGCCTGAGATACCATGGTGATGCGTTCTCATATGGATTTGTGGAGGCTATTTGAATTGTTTCTAAAAGAATTAATCACACATATAAGTAGCCTTTGCGTACACACATGTAGTTCTTAAACACAGTATTGTTGCTTTCTTTAGTAATCTTCCTGCTCTGGAGTAAGGGCCTCTCTGGTAGCTTTCAAGTTGCTATCACAAACTTTTCAACTAATGTGTGGCCTCCTCCATTTTCTCTCACCAGATGATACCACCTGTTGTGTTTTTCCCAGCTGATTTGCCCAGATGCCTTAATGTTGTTTGTGTAGATGCATGTGCATCTCTCTCTTATGTCTGTCCCCTTTCTTCAGAGGGGTGAAGGCAGCTTTGTCCTGGGCATTTAGCACCCTGGATGCAGTGGAACTAGTTTAGGGTCTGCCATGGGAGGGTGGACAGGACACCTGGAATCTAAGGAGAATGTATTTGGGGTATGTTGGTGGAACCATTACTATGCAGATACCCACATTGTTTAAGAAGAAGACTGGCGTAAGTAAAGCTTTGTGAGCTACATCATTGTCTCTATGTCTACTGGAAAGATTACTTCTCTTGTGACTCCAGTGGAGTTTTTCCTAGGCCAAGCCCAGGAAACTCAGCTTAGCATGGTGGCCTGGGTTTACTCCCCCTTAATGACTTTTGTAATATATTCCAAACATTAACTTAGTGTGTAATTCCCAACCATAGTTGGCTCCTCAATGTTCACAATAACATACATGCTTTGAAGTCCCTGATTCATTGCTATAATTCCTTTGATAGTTGCAAATCCTTCATTTTCACAGGTTTTTGGTTTTCTGTAATGTGTTCCTAAGTGTCCACCTCTAAATGGGAAAGTATACATCAGTGGTCCCCCAAACTATGGGGTGAGCCCAGGGCCAGCCCCCACAGAGTGGGGAGGGAGCGCCACCCAGTCCCACTCTGCCCTCAGTCTTGGCTCCCAGCCCCGCTTGTGGCCTTAGGACCTCCCCCAGCTGCGGCCCCAACCTCGGCCCCCTTACCCCTATCCACACCTCCCCTCCCCTCCCAAGAGCCGCAGCATTGCTCCTGGCCCCAGCTCTGGAGGGGGTGCACAGGCAGGTGTAAAGGGGGCACCATGTGAAAAGTTTGGGGACCACTGGCGTACAACATGTGGAAGCACTCAATGTGTTTTATCTAACATGTAGAACTACATCTGCTAGCTGGGTGGTCAGATCACCTTAATTTTTTTGTACGTTATTCCATTTTCTCTTTTTCAGCTAAAATTCTTTTCATGCTCCTTCAGTGCATCTTCAAGCAGTAGTCAGTTATTTTTAGTTTCGCTTTCTTAAGCAGTTCTGAGATTTCTCTTGTTACTCTGTGCTGCCAGTCTGCTTCATGACTCTTCATTTTTCTAACATATGCATAGTCTAATCACTCAAGCTTTCACTTCTTAGTCCTCTCTGAACTTGATGCACATTAAAGCTGTTTTTCAGATTTACAGTTAACTCTCTAGCCTAACTCTCTAGAATTTCCCAATTTTAATCTGAAGCCAAATATAAAATGTAGGAGACAATAAAATGATATTCAAAATAAGCCTTACAAACCGCTCCAGCACCTGGCTGCAGAGTTTCTATCCATATTTAAACATGGTTGTGTCTCCTGAAGAAACTTGTGAGAAGAGTGAGGGGATTTAAAAAAAAAAATAAATCTGTGAATTTCAGGAGAACTACATTGCTGCTATTGCTGATTGCAGCTTGAACTGAGTAATGTCATGGGTACTTTTGCAGCTCTCTGGTTGATTAAATCGGTAGGAGAGATTTGCAAAAGAAGATCACTTATGCCCATAGTTTATGTATTAGCATATGCCTGAATTTGAATTGGAGATGGACAAAGTTACCAGTTTTTATCTTGGATATTTTTGGTGGTAGCAGAGAAACTCCAGACTGAATCAGGCGGTTGTTAAACTGAGAACAAAGGGAGGTATTCCCCGGAAATACTTAATGCTGTTACAGAACTAGTGATCTCACTGCCAGTAATGCCCCTAAACCGATTAGTCTTGAAACTATTGTACATTCCTCCATCTAATCATTCTGTTACAAATGACTTCTGTTTTTGCTGGCTTTACTTTAAAAATTAAACCTCATAGTACAAAAGCCTGTCTAGGTCAACTACTCAAGTTTGTTCCTCTGTATAAGGAAGAGCAAACTTAATACATTTTCTGAGGGCAGTATTAAATAGCTGTAGGTAACTCCTTTCTTGAACTATTCTTTGAGATTGATAGCTTGGCAGTTGAAATGGGTGACGGTCTATGACAATAGTCCACTTCCGTTGATATGTAACAGTGGATCAACTCTTAGTCAACAAATTGCCACTCAGTTAATCTTTACCAACCAAGCACTGCTACATCTTTGTTGCCTCCATCACAAACTTCCCTCTTTCTGACACTACCTCATCTCCTTCAGTATTGCACAGTTCTTCCCTCCACCCTGCCCTGCCACCTATTCCTTCCATAACCTTCAATCCATCAACATCCGCTGTTCTGCTCTCAGCCCTTTCCTCTAGTCTTTCTATTTCCTCTACTCCACTCTTTTGATACTTTCTCCCATCACAAGGGTGTTCCCTCAATATGTTTTTATACTCTTGTTCTCCTGCTGCTGAGCAATTCTGGTTAAAGTCTCATGACCATGCTGAGTCCAAACTACAAGTTCACTCTTTCCTCCTTTAACTTTGTCATCTTCTTAGCCAAACAGCCCTACTTCCTATGCTCAACTCCAGTTGCTTCTTCTACCACCTTTTGACTTTCTCCTCAAGCTCTTTCCCTCTCTGTTTTCTCCTCCCTTTCCATGTAGGATCTTACTGGTTTCTTCAAAGAAAAATCATTACCTCCCTCCTCCCCAACATCACTGACAATGAGACTTGTTGCTTGTTGTCCAACTCCAGCCCTTCATGATCAAGTAACCTCCATCTTCTCTCATCTTTTAACTTCTCTTGCTGCTCTGCTCATCCCATTTCTCACACTTCTTCACCTTACAGACATCATCAGATTACTTTCCTTACCAGTATAAGTAGGTGTTGTTCAAAAAACCAAACAGCACAAGTACAAAACTCTTAACCCTACCTTCCACTTCTACTGTCATTCAGTATCTCTTTGAACATGCTGTTTACAACTGCTATTTTGAGTTCCTTTTCTCCAATTCTATTCTTGATGCTTTCTAGTCTGGTTCGCCGTCATATTCCACTGAAACTGCTTTCATTAAAGTCTCTAATGACCTCTCTTTTTTCCGGCCCAATCTCACAATCTGTACTCCATTATCCTTGACCTTTTGGTGTTCTTTTGATACCTACTTTTTGAAATTTTGTTCTCCATTGTCCTTCTGTCCCCTTATGGTTCTCCGACCTCATTGGTTGCTCTGTGTGTCTAATATGGAGGGCAGTTCTTCTCCCCTCTTTCCTTCTCTGTGAGTATCCCTCAAGGGTTTGTCTTTGTCCCCCTCCTCTTTTCCCTCCTACACACTATCTCTACCTCCAGTACCTCACTTATCTAGTAACATGTTGCAGTGTCAACCCCTGCCATCATGCTGCCTACATTCCCTAGTCAGCTTCTGCTTCAAACATCTCTGGGCTTTCTTCCACATTGCACCTTTTGCAGGGGAAGAACTCCCTGATGAAATGAATACTTTCTGTCGGATTTCTCCTTAAGAATCACCTCTGCTGATCATGGGTAGGCAGGTAACTAGTTGTGACTCTTCCTACTCCTTTCCTCTCTGCACTCATTTAAAACAAACTAGGGTACGTGTAATTAACAAAACTGCCTATTCTTCAATATAGTGCTTGTATGTCCTATCTCTAGTCTCTGCTGTGTGTACATGATTTTAGATTGTAAACTGTTCATGGCAGTGATTGTCTCTTTTTTGTGTTTGTACAGCACCCAGCACATTGGGGTCTCAGTCCTGGTTGGGCCTTTGGGTGCTACATAATACAAATGGCTACAATTAAATAATCTTACCAGTATTGGGTCTTTGTGCAAACAGGAGATCTGGAATAAATAATTCTCTGTAACAGTTAATAATGAATTGAGACCAAAAATGAGACCAATAAATGGATTTACAGGAATCCTCTTACGTATTTAAATCTCACTTTTCCCTTCATTTGCCTGTGAGGGCAAAAGAACCACCCTGAAGAATTTTAGTTCAGGTCAATGACAGTTAGTTGTTTGAAAACCAAGGAGATTATTTAGAATTTGAAGACATTCCTAACTTTAGATATGGTAAAAGAATCTATAAGTTGTGTAAAGCTAATATATGGCATGAATCCTTTTTGGAAGCATGATTTCAATCAAAAAAGTGGTATTGGACCCAACAAGAAGCAAAGCCACCTTTGTGGAGTATACTTCTGTGTTCAGGAGGTGGAAAAAATAATTAATAATAATATTAATAATAAAAAGTCTGTCCTAACACCTTGTTCTCCTACCTCTCATGTCCTTATTTTCCTTTCCCTATTCCTTTCTATGCTTATTCCCCCCCCCACCTCCCCTTCTGTAGTGTTGGAGAGCTGTGCCTGCAGCACAGCTGATTGTACCCCACTTCCCTGTTCTGCCTAGTTTGTGTGCAAAAGACAAATTAGGGAGTGCAGCTCAAGCTTTAGGTTTTATTGGGGCAGCAAGAGAATCACTGTCACCAGGATTTGGAGGAATACCCCTTTTCATTTTACATACAATTTTCTGAAATATTGGTTGAATCCATTACACCCGTCTTTACTAGTCATTGTCCTCCATGCCACAGGATGTGTAGTGAAGTCAATTCTGCATATGCATGTTTTAGATAGTCCTATTGATTACTATCTTCACTATTCTTCCTGTTGTCCCAGAGAGTACACAAGATGACTTTAGTAAAAGCTTTTGTTGGTGTCAGGCTTTCGAAATGGTAACCAAGAGAGCTGTTTTTTACCCATGCTGACACATCCTATCCAGTTATTTTCTCCACCCGAATGTGATCAGTAACACTTAAGAAAGGCATACATTTCTTGTTGTATGTATGTGCTACACTTAAAGCTCTGATGTAGAGAGCAATGAGATCATTTTAAAAATATACCTTACTGTTCTTAACCAATTTTCACTACTTTAATTTTTTTTTTTAAACTTCAGTTTTATTTGACTGTTCATTATTTTTTCATGGGTGTAAGTGCTTCACTGCAGTAAACAAAACAATCATTATACTGACTGGATGCTTTAAAGTAACCCATTTGATGGAGGGTGGAGAGTAATCCAATTTTGGGGGGTGACCTGTGTCTTATGCAAAGTGTTTGCACCTTGACTTGAAATAAAGAAAATAGAAGTGCAGATAGCTAGTTTATTTGAATAATGGACTTGCCAATTAGCCATCAAGTGCTTCCATCTGTGAAATTGTTGATCAGATGGGTTAGCTGGGATGTTTCCAGATTAGGGCATTGTAAATGGCACTTGAAAACTGTCACTTTGATTATGAGGTTTCATGCATTGCACTGTTTGATGCTGTGGAACCTTTTTTCCTTATTATTATTATTATTTATTATTTATTATTATTATTTTTAAAGAACACAGTGATCCCATTTATGAAATCAGTGGCACCAGGGGAATTTAGGAGACCTGCCACTGATCTAAAATTCTGAATAATCTGCTCATGTAATCAGTGCAAGGATTAAACACAATGGTACTAGTTTCTTTCATGAGCTTCAGAATGAGGGTTAGTGATCTGGCAGGCACAGGTGGGTGAGGTTCAGTGTAGATCCCTTCCAATTTGCAAATTAAATGCAAGTTTCCTTTATACTAATTAGAGCAACTGATTTAGATATTCCTGCATCTCTAAGTAAACGGCATATTGGCTTTGGCATTTCTGCATGCTAATGGATATTTATGCGTATGTAATGGAACACCTTGTAGGAAGTTTTGTTGGTTAATAGCACACTTTAGGGATACAACACATTTCAGTTAAATGGGAGGAAGTCTGCAACTTTACTGAGCACCACTGCCTATTTAGATTAATGTCCATCTGCTCAGATTTGGTATCCACAGACACTTAAGCAGCTTCATCTTTTTTCCACCCCTGACTCCCTGGGTCTGTATGCTTCTCATGGCAAGGGTCGTGCTACTCTGTGGCCTTCCAATTTTTTTCCCACGCTGGGGCTTTGAACACTCCTGCTAGGGAACATCACATCCACTGCTTCAGTGAGTAGGGTGGGTTGTACCTGTAGTTCAAGAGATCTATTTATTACTAATTCATTAGTACTTATAAACCTTTGATGACAAAGGCAAACAAGTATCTTACAAACATTACTTCTCTCAATATCCTTTATACCTATATTAAAGATGAGGAAACCAAGGTGCATAGCTTTACATGACTTATCTCTTGCAGAACCATCATTGAAACCCATGTCCCCAGATTCCCAATTTTAACAGATTATTCTCCTTGAGTGGAATAGGACTTAATTTTTTCCACCCCTTAAATCCGGTTGCTTTGAAAACATTAGTATTAACTCATTGCAGGAAGTACTGCCAAAGATGCAACCATCACATTGCTTAAATTAGTCTTTTATGCTTTGAAGACATCAAAACAAGAATAAATATCCAGGTTGTATATACCTGATCCAGCTTCTATGAGGTGAGCCTGGAGTAGTCATGTAATTGCAGCTTCCCATACTAGTTTGCATCCACAGATTGGATTAAATATTCTTATTTAATGATTAACATTTGTTTTAGCACTATTGAGTTACTGGCTCTCCAGATATGCCAGCAGAGGTGGTTGGGACACATCAGAAGTGCTTGAGGAAACAGTCATCTTAATGTTATCCAGTCCTACTTTTTCCTTGCTATACATTCCTCAAATACCTACTGACAAATTTCTTTTGTTTGGGAGTTGCAGTGAGATGTGGTGCACCTATTTTGTGCTTTGATGTCCTGCCTGAAGTATCTTTTCATTCAGATTCTTCCTGAAGATGTACTTCCACAATGCATTCAGTCATAACAAATGAAATAAAAACAGAAAAAAAAATTACTAGCTATTCTTGCAAAGTCTCCAAGTGCATCCTGTTCTTTCATACTGTAAACTCTTTGCAGTAGGAATGCTGTATTTTTGTCTTAAATCCCTTTAAATGTGTCACTGCACAGAATATGATTTGGTACCCAATATCAGTACCCGCAGAGCACTAGATTCCCCTAATTAAGGTGTGATGTCCAAATAGGGTAGAAGAGAACCTGGGTTTACCTACTGAAATTTTGCATGGGTATAAGTTTATACACCCTAAATTCCATTATCTGCCTTGAGGCTCCTCTTCCCCATACCCACTGAGAATGTGGTCTCTAGCCAAGAAATAAATCCAAAATCCCTTTGGGCAGTGAGGGAGGAATCTCGAAGGCAGGAATACTGGAACTTTGCAAAATGAATTTCTAACAGTTGTTAGATTGTTTGTATTTTCCTTAAGCAGAACTTTAACTCTGAATTTTCCAGGCTTTTTAGCATTTTTGGGTGAGGAATATGATCTTGTTTTTCTGTGTGAGAATTACAGCATTTTCAGGGGCTCTTTCCATCTCCACCCTCGTCTGATATTTACAACCTCATTTCCATCTTAATGAAGTTTTATTATATCCTGAAAATTTGTTATACATTTTTGAAAATGAGTAGGAGGCAGTATTGACTGCAAGTACTGTTGTCTGGCCTCACATTCCTTACATGGTTTTAATAACTACTTGAGTTTTTGATTTGAACAAAACAAAAACACTGGAAATAGCTGCATTCAGGTGGACACTTCATTTTAATACATTTGTTAACATTCTAAAATACCTTTTAAGGATTAAGACTCCTTTAAAGTAATACTGCAGAATTAGTTATACATATGTATAGATATATTTTTAATGATGGAAATAAGATGTTTGTAATAAAACACACTAATTAGGATTTTGGCTGGTCATCTTTAAAATAAATTGTACTGAGATCAAATTTCAAGCTTAACTTTGATCCCATAGGCACAAAGGCATTGCTTGATCTGATTGGATCCTTGGATCCCCTAGTGTTTAGTCTATAGTGAGAAGGCAGTAATTTAAACTGTGATGAATAAAAAGCACCTGAGTAAAATCATTTTTCAGGAGCTTGAACTTCAGTCTTCTAGATCTTGTCTGTCTAGCAGCTTTAGGAGATATGAACGCTATTTTTTGTAAGATAAAATTTTAACATCTATTCAAAAGAAGAAAAATTCTTGGTCACCAGTTGAACAAAACATAATTGAATTATTAAGTTTTATAGGACATAGAATCTGTACTTAGGCCTTTCTGAATGGGTAGCTCAACCAATTCCTTAAAACTCTCATTTAGAAGATGATATTGGCAGAGGCAAAGAAGAATTTTTGTGCAAATTAGTCAAAATTAAAAACTTTGGATCAATCAGCTAGCACCTGATACCAAATAATTTGCATGTTTTTTCTTTGTTGATCATTTTAACCTTTTTATACTTCTGTTATGGAAAAAGTCTGAGCTGATTCTGGTTGTGCAGTTACCCTGTAAGAGAGAGAGGCTGCACACTTGGAAAAATTACTTAATATTTTTAAAGCTGCATTTTTAGACCCAAAGCTTCTATGAGTTTGAGTTACTGTCGCAGGCCAGTTTAACTGCTCATGTTGTTTTGAAGCCTGCCAAAGCTTCCTGACATAATGTTATGTTCCCCATTCCACAGTCCTTACATGCAAGACTGATGGTGTGAGACACTCTTTTTATTCCTAATACAGCTAGAGTTGCTATTAATTTGAGTTACCTTATTTTTGCTTAATTTTACCTTAATTTTGTGGAGGAGATGGGCAATTGGCAAATATACTGAGAGACGTTGGATTTTCTTGTGCAGCTTTATCTTATCCCAGCTAGTTTTGGGTTCATCACAGTACATGCTTTAAAACACCAGCAGAGGCCTTGATGTTAGCCCAGATCAGTGCTTCAATTGGAGGATTAATATATGATAAATGACTAACTGCAAACATTTCTATAATTTTCTCTTTCTGATAGTATGTGAACCAGCAAGGGAGACCATGGTTTGTTTATAAATATATAGTGTTTGTAGAAATCTAAGCTATTTTATAGCTATAGTGTGTTTGTTTGCTTGTTTGGTACAAATACGGACCTAATCTTGTAAACAGTTCTAGACATAGTGCTTACTTGCAGAAGTTGTCTGGTAAATTAAGAACTATTTGCAAGAAACTAGAAAGCTAAATAAAATATTCTGACTGGCCACTATGCAGACTGTGCGGGTGGTTCAGCATGAAAATTTTAATTTTACTTCTAAAATTTGTTTTCCCTCTGTAAATTCCTCTGGTATTTCCTGATTTGTTGTTCAGCCCAGAATTCATCATTCTGTGACTTCCCTGGTATTGGAGAGCTATTAATTTGCTATACTGCCGATTCTGCAGTATGTTTTTTTTTTTTTCTGGTGCATTAAATGAAGAGAACTGTTGAAATATGAAGAAACTTTACCCTTTATCATGGGGACTGAATAAAACATCTATTAAATTCAAGGATATTTTATTACCTTTTCATATGTAGTAAATATTCTGATTATTTCATGGCAAAAATTGTACCCCTGGGTTCAAGCGCCATTTTTATTTTTCTTGGATTTATATTTTAATTCTAGGAATTACTGTGTAAGTGAGATCACACCATTAAAGGAGTCTTAGCTTTTTTTGTCAACTGGTCATCAGAGTATACAGTGTACATTAGCAGACCTAAAAGGAATTTATGAAGTCCAACAAATCAATTGTATGTAGCTTTTGTACTATCACTAGTACCTCTCTCTGCAGATTGTCATATACGTATGCACTTTTGTCAAGTAATGGTCTACAAATTGTTACATTTTACTCACTGTTTATGAATCTTAGTCTGTTTGATTTACATTTAGAAAATATAGTCTCTTCAATATGTAAAGCAAAATAATTCTTACTCCACAGTAATGGGAGTTGCATTTGTGTCCTGGTGATTTTTCCCTCCTATATAATGCGCACAGTGACTTTTGTCCAGAGGATTTATTTTGGAGCAAGTGGTGAAAATGATTTTTTCCACATTCAGAAGTAACACAAGTTTTAAATTAATCTCCCTCAATTGTCTTTAGGTGTAACAGCTGAAATTATGTACTCAAAGGGTTAAGTCAGCATGAAAGAATTCATTTCCACTTTAATGACCTAGCCTTGCTGGGTTAGGACGATGGGGAACATGCTTCTGACTTGTACTCCTATTGCCAATTAACACCTCCTATAACAGGTGTCCTCAGCTAGTCATTGAAGCAGAGGCAGTAGAAATAGTTTACATGCGGCTTGTTTTTCACACTAGTTGTTTAATACTCACAAAATTAAAGTATTAAAAGGTTTTCTTACCTTGCTGGTTAAGAAATAAACACTATATCTTTGGATATGTGTGTTTGCTTATGTTTGTCTTGTCTTTTGTATTTTAAATGGTGCCAGTTGTAAAAATTTGAGATGTTGGATACATCAGATGTTCTATTTTATGTAAGAATTCATTGTTGTTGGATATCACCACAAAGAAATATATTGTACATCATGATGTTAGCTCATTGCATCTTTTTACAACTGTTCCCATTTGGTCAAATGGGGCTTCTTTGTTGAAATCCCTTCTTTGTTGAAATGAGACACATTTAAAATCCATCTTTTATACAATTATTATGACAACAGAGCAGTATTGACATAGAATTAAACAGAAAATGTCTGAAATATTTCTTTCACGGTTGCTATCTATCTCAAGTCCACTTTTATATACATATTTTAAAGAAATGTAAAACAAATAGTACAAGTGACAGGCAGTGCTCGAAAATGACACTTTAGTTCACATTTAATCAGCAGGTATTTTAATAACATAATAAAATTGGCTAAATTGATACCAGTTCACACTAAGAGAAAGGTGGAGTAATATACCTAAAAGTGTTAACAAATTTGCTAAAAGGCCTGAATAGATAACACTTTGAGGCATTAGTTTTCTTGCTGTTATAATGGCAAATGCCTTATGTAACACTTAATCAACAAGGGCTGTCCAAGTAAAAGTCACAGCTTCTTATACTGGATCATAGTTTAAGCATGTGAAAGAAAAATAACCCCTCATTTAGTTTATCCTCACATTCTGTTCATGGATTCTTACTCCTTAGAACACTTATTGAAAACTTACTTTTGCGTCTCTTAAATAAGAGACAAAACAAATGCTTGTTCATGATGCAAGTTTACCAGTAATCCTGATTTCTCTAAGTGATAGCTTTTATTAAAATAAATAAATAAATAAAAAGACTGGTTATGCTTATGGGATGAGATGGTTGGCTTGAGAGCAAGTCAGTTCACTGATTCAGTTTAGAGGTAGCAGCATCTATTCCGTTTTTCCCCCTGCAGGGATTGATTTTAATGTTGCTGAATGCTTTGTGCTTGCCATATATATTGGTTGCTAAGGATTTTTTAAAACGGAGTTTTCCTTTGACTTTTTATAGTTATATTATTGTCCTTATTTATAAGAGAACAAATAAAGGAATTTCTCAGATTTGTCTCCTGTGATGTTATAATCCCCATTCACTTTCCTGTTTTCCCAAGAAATTATCCAGTAGGAATAGGGGAAGATATTTCCTATTTCTCATGTGAAATACAATAAAGAATTTTTAGGAAGGGACTCTTCTGGCTATCTCTAAATATCAAAATGAAGCAAAAGCACATTTTTTTCTTTTGCTGATTATCTGCTTATATAATCGAGATGTATTGAAGATGTAAATATCTAAAAGTTCAGGTTTGATGCACCATTTAATTTAGTAGTAAGTTTCATCAATACAGTGCCCCTTCACTCAAGCTGGCAGGCAGTTAAATTTACTAAGGGTGACGTTTGCACCTGGTATCAAGGGTCATGTAAGCCTCTTAGTCTCGGAGCTCACAGAAGGGGTACACAGGTCTCTGGAAGGCTGCAGTGGGAATGGGCCAGAGGAGGGTCCCTTGGAATCTGTACTGTTCACCCAGACACCAGATGCAATGGACTTGAGACCGCTATTCCAGTGCATAGGCTAGAATGGCAGCCACTTGTGGATCATACTCTGGCTTCCGAATTGACTTAATTTTCAACATATGGAAACATTAAGAGAATTAGCAAACCAGCCTTTTAAACCATAAAGGCTATTTTTCAATAGTCAGTGAACTGAAGAGTTACTTGTTCCAGAGGATTGGTATCTCATTAGTTTATTCCAAATTTTTTTTTAAAGTATTCCTTGCAGTTACCATGTCATAAGCCTTTCCCTTATTAATGCAGTAGTTGAATATGTAGTAATTTAAAAAAAACAAAAAACCTCCCACAACATCTAGTGGATAAAAGAATTGCGTGCAAAAGCAGCATGATTTAAGAATACATTATGCCAGATTAATTGATAGGATTACAAGATTAGAGGATGAAATTAAAGTAGACGTTACATATTTGTGCTTTAATAAAGTATTTGATGCTCTTTATCTCTAATTCCTGCTCCCCAAATTAATTTGAATCACTTGAATCAGAACACTGTCGATTGGTTGAAGAACCACATGTAATAAGGAATACATGGCAATTTGTCATGAAGGGTACCATAGGGATCAGTATTAGGTCCAGTGTTATTTAACATCTTTTTAATGATTTAGAAGAGAGTAAACACCATATTAATGAAATTCACAAATGATAGTACAATTGGGGGAGCTCTGAACCCCGGTGAGGACAAAGAAATAGTGCAAAGGGACCATCGCTGATTGGAAACATGATTAGAAAGTAACATGAGATTTGTTCTAGGGAAAATGCAAGGTAAAACATCTTTTGCCAAATAAATAGCAATAATGCTGAATAGCATTTAGGGATGGTAGGAACCTAATTAGACATGAGTTTGCAATGAAATATATTAGCAAAAAGGCCAATACAGATTTGGGCTATTTACAGAGAGGATTCACATTACAGAGCAAGGATGTAAAAATGGTTCTGGTGAGACTACACTTGGAATCTTGTGCTCATTTCTGGCCAGCTCCTTTCTAAAAGGTTAGACTAATTGGAGAGACATCAGGGAAGAACAGCGAAAATGGATAAGGGGCTGGCAGAATGATTTTTCTTGTTGTCCCTAATTCAAGGAAACATCTATACTCAGGGCAACACTTAAGCATGTGTTTAAAGTTAAGCACGTGC
This sequence comes from Mauremys reevesii, assembly GCF_016161935.1. NCBI lineage: Eukaryota > Metazoa > Chordata > Testudines > Geoemydidae > Mauremys > Mauremys reevesii. Next base: position 45,338,045 of record NC_052633.1, on the reverse strand, counting down.
TGAAGTCCTATTGACTTTAAAGTAGGGCTGTCAAGTGATTAAAAAAATTAATTGTGATTAATTGCGCAATTAAAAATTAATTGAGATTGATCGTGCAGTTAATCGCACTGTTAATAAAATACCATTATTTAAATATTTTGGGATGTTTTCTACGTTTTCAAATATATTGATTTCAATTACAACATAGAATACAAAGTATACAGTGCTCACTTTATATTTTTTTATTACAAATATTTGCACAGTAAAAAACAAAAGAAATAGTATTTTTCAATTCACCTAATACAAGTACTGTAGTGCAATCTCTTTATCATGAAAGTTGAACTTAGAAATATAGAATTATGTACAAAAAACTGTTTTATTTTTTTAATGCGGGTAATGTAAAACTTTAGAGCCTACAAGTCCACTCAGTCCTGTTGCTTGTTCAGCCAGTTGCTCAGAGAAACAAGTTTGGCCTGGTCGACGGGAGCGTGTTCAGGGATCGATTTATCACATCTAGACGAGACGCGTTAAATTGATTCCCCAATAGATCGATCGCTACCCGCTGATCTGGAGGGTAGTGTGGACGTACCCTTTGTTTACATTTGCAGGAGATAATGCTGCCTGCTTCTTGTTTACAGTGTCACCTGAAAATGAGAAAAGGTGTTTGCATGGCACTGTTGTAGCTGGCGTTGCAAGATATTTACGTGCTAGATGTGCTAAAGATTTATATTCCCTTCATGCTTCAACCACCATTCCAGATGACATGCGTCCATGCTGATGATGGGTTTGCTCAATAATAATCCAAAGCAGTGCAGACCGATGCATGTTCATTTTCATCATCTGAGACAGATGCCATCAGCAGAAGATTGATTTTCTTTTTTGATGTTTTCGGTTCTGTAGTTTCTGCATTGGAGTGTTGCTCTTTTAAGACTTCTGCAAGCATGCTCCACATCTTGTCCCTCTCAGATTTTGGAAGGCACTTGAGATTCTTAAACCTTGGGTCGAGTGCTGTAGCTATCTTTAGAAATCTCACATTGGTACCTTCTTTGCATTTTGTCAGATCTGCAGTGAAAGTGCTCTTAAAATGAACAACATGTGCTGGGGCATCCTCTGAGGCTCCTGTAACATGAAATATATGGCAGAATGCAGGTAAAACAGAGCCAGAGATGTACAATTCTCCCCCAAGGAGTTCACTCACAAATGTAATTAACTCATTATTTTTTAACGAGCGTCATCAGCATGGAAGTATGTCCTCTAGAATGGTGGCTAAAACATGAAGGGGCATATGAATGTTTAGCCTATCTGGCATGTTAAATACCTTGCTGTGCTGGTTACAAAAGTGCCGTGCGAATGCCTGTTCTCACTTTCTTGGGACATTGTAAATAAGAAGTGGGAAGCATTGTCTCCTGTACAGTTAAGCAAATTTGGTTGTCTTAGCAATTGGCTGAATGAGAAGTAGGACTGAGTGGGCTTGTAGGCTCTAAAGTTTTACATTGTTTTGGTTTTAAGTGCAGTTACGTAACCAAAAAAACCCTACCTTCATTAGTAGGTTGTATTTCCATGACAGAGAGTGCACAATGGTACTTGTATGAGGTGAATTAAAAAATACTATTTCTTTTGTTTCATTTTTACAGTGCAAATATTTGTAATAAAGATAATATAAAATGAGCACCATACACTTTGTATACTGTGTTGTAATTGAAATAAAATATAGAAAAACATCCAAAAATATTTAATAATTTTAATTGGTATTCTGTTGTTTAACTGTGCAATGAAAATTGCGATTAACTCAAAAATTAATCACGTGAGTTAACTGCAATTAATTGACAGCCTCACTTTAAAGTTAAGCATATGTCTTGCTAATCGGGACCTTCCTGGGGAAAGATTGAATGTTAATTTGCAACTTGGCCAAGCAATGACTATGAGGGAGAGGGTAAATAATATTTAGGTTTGTACCTGTGGTGTGGCAGATTATTTAGGCTAGTCTTGTGGGAGGGTTGAGACAGAGAAGGTATTATTGGAACAGTTCTTGGGTAAATCACTTTACCTCCCTGTGCTTCAGTTTCATTATCTATAAAATGGGGATAACTATATTGACCTTTGTAAAACACTTTGAGATCTGCTGATGAAAACACTATATAAGAGCTAGATATTTATTATTCCACAGCCTAATAAATCATACTGCAAAAGATTTATTTAAGCTATATTTTCCCTTTCTCAAATTCATCCCACTAATTCCAAATATACCTAATCCCTTACTTTCTGTTGGGGTCCCTGTATTAGTCAACTCCTTTGGTCCCTTAGCACCCCTCTCTGTAAGTGAGATCACCCATTCACATAATTTCAACCATAATTTTTAGACTAAAGATTCACTGGGTGACCTTGGGAAAACCCACTGAAAGATGATGGAATGGCCAGAAAGGTAACAGGCAAAAATAGAGGGGAGAATGGAGTTGTGAAAAATGGAGGACAAAATTTCAAGAATGACACTGTTGTCTATGGCCTCTAACAGGCTAGAAGTCGAGGGAGGGTTGAGAGTTTTAGGAAGGAGACTTCTTCTGGTGTATGGCTTCTGATGGCACCGCACAAACAGTGAGTTAGATGTTGGGTAAGTGATGCAGCCACTCTATCACAGCAACATCATCCAGAGACGTCAAGTGCATTCATCCGCCGTCAAGGTGATAAAGAGGGCAGTCCATTACCAGGTGGCACACTACCGGTATTTGTTCTTGAGCTCCAGAAGGGCAAGACAGGGAGGTCAAGAAGTTCAAATGTAAAAATGTAAGTTAAACTGCCCATGACCATTACGTATCCTGTTGTAACGAAGAAGGATCTTTATGCCCTTTGATTGTTCTAAGCGGCATGTGAGAGCTGAGCCAGAGAGAGTGGGGAACACTGTCTCTCAAGATGTACGTCAGCAATCCAAAATGAAGTCCTGGGCTACCCTTTGCCACTGTTCCTTAGAAAAGTGGTGTCTGATATACTGCCCGAGAAGCTCCACTATTTCAGAAAAAGAGAATCTTGACTTTAGCTGTTTTTTCTGATGTAGTTTTGAGATGAAATTGTGAAGTAAGCTGTCTTGATAGTTGGCTGCGTGCAGTAATGTGTCCAGGACACCACCTTCTTTAATCTGGGAAACAATGCCAGCCAGGACTGGAAGGTTGGAAACTGGAGTAAAGAGTCAAAGGTGACAAATAGGTATATAGAATTGTGGATGCAGGAGTCAAGGAGTATAGGACTACTGCTGGTTAAACAGAAAGATGTCGAAAGTAAAGAGGAGAAAATTTAATTTGTAGTGGAGGAAGTCACCTGAATTTATTATTATTATTAAAATGTTACACAGAAAAAAATCCTTCATGTTGTATAACTACCTTATATCATGCCCGGGTGGTGGGGGGCGGGTATGAGTGTGTGTGTGTGTGTGTGTGTGTGTGTGTGTGTGAGAGAGAGAGAGGTGTACATACACAAATGAAAATAGATACAATAGGTAAATGGTTTTTATACAAATTGAATTTACTAGTAGTTTTAGCTCTTGACTTTATCTTCAGATTTTATGGCCCATAAGGTTGGTCAATAGATCTCACTTGGATCTGTGTTGGGAGCATGTTGTTCCAATTTTACTGTTTCATTACAAGGTGAGGAGTTATTTAATGAAGTTGTCTAAATCTAGTCTTAAACAGCGTTCATCACTGTGGCATTGGAGTGCCTTCCAAAATTATAACGTACATTCTCATATAATTCTTTTCTCTTCACTCATCATGGACTGGACTTTTTTTTCCTCACTGGAATTTTTTCTAGTTATTCCGCATTTACACCGCATTACTAAGAGCAAATGTGCCCTGTTGTCTCCTTTTGTGAAGACTATAATACAAACACACTTGACTAATGAAGTACTATGACTTGGGTGGTAAAGGGATAAAATGAGATGTGGTTGTCTAGAGGTCATCTTGTCTCTGCTGTTCTTGGGAAGTGATAGTTTTACCTTCAAATAGCCTGCTGTAGTTTTTTCCATTTCAGCAGTAACACAATACCTTCCTCAACCGATCATTCACACCTGGGACAATTGTGCTAATTTTTGAATAACAACTCATAAAGCAAAGAGCAAAGTGTTTTGTTCACAGCTTTTCCACCTAGGGATTGGAGGTCCATTTTATGCTCACTGTACCAGTGTATCTCAGAAGTGCTCCCGTTGCCTTTATCTGCAAGTCTTCTTTAACTGAAAACAGATGAAGCAAAGGGAAACTGCTGTTTGTGTTGGTGCCAGTTAATCATGCTAGCCCAGCAGCATTTACATTCACACCACTGTAAGAAACACAGAGTTAATTGGTGAATTGGAGCTATTTTACAGCTGAGGAAGGTTAGCATTGCTGAAAGACTTAACTCTGACTAATGGAAACTCATCACTGATTCTGTATGTTTTGTAACAGGTTTGCACCCAGCACAATATTTACCAGTTTATTTTATTTGATTTCTGGCTAGATATCTAGACTGATCTTAAATTTAACTAGATATCATAGGTACCTTCCACCAAGTTGCAAAAAAGGTTAGTGTAAAAAAAAAAGTGCTGTATGTTTTCATTGTAAACACTGCAACCAATAGATTTACTGTACATAAAAGCACAGTCAGATGCACATTGTTCTTAGTCTTATAATTTTGTGCAAAATAAAATAGAAATAATTGGAAAATTATGCAATAAATTTGGAGTAAATAGTTAATAATTTATTCTGTTTTGTAGGGGCCACCTACAGATGCTCCTGCAGTGGATACGGCAGAACAGGTTTATATCTCTTCCCTTGCACTGCTGAAAGTAAGTATTCTACACTCTTTACTGTATATAGCACTTAAGATACAAAGCATTATATTTGTCCAGTATTCCATAAAGTGAAAAAAGTTTATAGACTTGTATTGTTGACAACTTGAGTTTTGACTGGATTGTTTGTTTAAATCTAGTCATAGAATCTTACTGTAAATGTTCCAGTTATTTTCTTGCCACCGATCTTTATTGCTTGTATTATTCTTAGCACTATTTCAATGCTTTACATTTTCAAAACACACAACACGCTGTTAACTAATGAGTAAAATAAACATCAGAACAGGGGCACTTCGGTAGAGGTAGAACTATCCCAAATCAAACCCCAAATCTCTTGTAAATCATACCATAGTATGTCATTGTAATGTTGGTATCACTTCTAGATGTTGAAACATGGTCGTGCTGGTGTTCCTATGGAAGTTATGGGTCTGATGCTTGGAGAATTTGTTGATGATTATACCGTCAGAGTGATTGATGTGTTTGCTATGCCACAATCAGGAACAGTGAGTACTTTTCAGTAGGAACGAAAGTAAATGTTTTCTCTCACATGAAATAATTGTACATCATGTTATGTTTTTCCTTCCCCTCACCCCAACACACATAAGGCATGAGAAACTACTAATGATATAAATGTCTGGATTATGCCCATATTAAATGTCTAAAGTCTGTTAAGATAATGTTTAAGTTGAACTTGGTTAGTGGTTTAAGCTGTGGTTTAAGCTATGGCTCGCACTAAGTCCTTAACTAAGGCCGTTATGCTGTCCATAGGTATAGTACCACAGTGTTTAAAGTTTGTAAACTGGTGACTTCAAGGCCTTGTATATCCAGTTGCAGTACTGATGGAAGTATTAAGGCCATGTTGCAAACTCTGGAAAGTAAGAGTTTGATGGAAATGATGCCATGCCCTTAACTGTAGTGGCACTGCTGAAACTGTGAATTTGAATTGCTTCTCTGGGGCAGAATTTGTACTCTAGTGGCATGACTGTGAGATGATATTTCCTTAGTGTGGAAACGTGATTGGTTTTACTTGAGGTTAAGAAATTGAATTTTATTAAAAGAGGGCAATGAACTGGAAGCTAGAATTGGAATTTACAGTGGTGCTGTATGTAGCTCAAATGAAATATTCGTCTTAATTAAAGAGGCAGTTTCCTTAATTACCATCAAGATTACATAGAATTCTCCAGTATTTCAATTATTTCTCAGTTTATTTTATGCATTTGCTAACATGTTGTACATAGTCAGTTCACTGCCTTTGTTGATGGTGTATGCCCTTTGCCAGGCTCTGCAAGAGAGTATATACCCCTAACAATGGCAACAGAGCCAAAACTGGGCTGGCAGTAATCAGCAGGAAGGAGTGTGCACAAACAAGAAATGGAGAGGAGGACGGATGAATGTTTTTCTGCATGGTTGGTGGTGGTGCTCACCCAAAACACACTTTTAAACAGAAAACTTAGCATTTTTTTCAAGGAACTATAGGAATAGATTGTTGTTATATTTAAATAATGCTCTATTAGAACTTTGATTTATTTAAAAATTAGATAATTTCCAAAAAAATTTCAAGTAGACAAACTTAAATAAAACTGTAAAGAGTAATGTCTCTTTATTAGTGAAGCTATTAGATCATTTTATGTCAGAGCAGTAAGAGAGTGTTTGCATGCATGTTTATCTTTTAAATTACTTTATATGTAAATACACTAATGCTGTCTCTCTTCCAAAATCAGGGTGTCAGTGTAGAGGCAGTTGATCCTGTATTTCAAGCCAAAATGTTGGATATGCTAAAGCAGACAGGAAGGTAACTGTTTCAAAGCAACATCTAAAAGTTTAAGTGGTGTACTGCGTGGGTTTAGGCTGCATGTTCTATATTCTACCTGCAAGACTTGTGATCTGTAGGGTATTGGTTAATGTTAATCAGTAATAATTGACCCAGTATTATGATGAATATCACATGTTATGCAACCCATTTCTCCCCATGTTTTACAAGAGAGAGAGACTTCAGATCCAGATGAGTATCATAAATTTCCTTCTATTATCATCATAATAGTAAGCTTTGGTTTGAATGCCCCTCTTGTTAGTATATGGAGTTGCTAGAAAATAACTCAGTTTAAAGGAACTAATGTTTGTACTTTATAAAATAGGAAAGCATTATCACTTTGGGTATTTTAGCTTTATTTACAGGCCTAGGGTTACATTTAGTATATAAAAGAAAGGGAAAAAACATTTTGATAAAAAGCATCTTCATGTTTAAACAAATTTTTATTTCACTCTGTACCTCTCAACAGTTGTCATCTGCTTGCTCAAATTCTTTTACTGTGGAAAAAACTTCAAAATTAATGTTAGCAAAAGGCTCAGCAGCTGAGCAGAACAGTGCAAATTGCTTTTTGACTGAGTTCCTAGTTCTACTGCTGGTTTAATTGATATTTAATCCTTTCCCGCCGTTTGTTCCCGTCGTCCATGTCTGAAATGGACTTTCTGCCGTGAAAATTCAACTCTTGACTCCAAGGAGTTAAAGAATAGATATTTACTTGAGCTGAGAGGGTAAAAACTGGTTCAGGGAAGGTGTGGTAACAGGGTGAAAAACTGAAAGCTTGATCTACCACTGCTAATGTGCATCCCTTAATGATAACACTCCTTTGTCGCACTTATTCATTTCCATGTTTTCACCATACTATGGTGAGTAATTTAAATGTTTCTAATGGTGCTTTTTTCACACCTGTGTCTCTCTTTTCTCATCCTAATTGATACCCTATTACTTCAATGTTTCTTTCATATCATACATTTTTATTGCTAGGAATTTCTAAATGCCCTCTTCATTTCAGGCCTGAGATGGTTGTTGGTTGGTATCATAGTCATCCTGGCTTTGGCTGTTGGCTGTCTGGTGTGGATATCAATACTCAGCAGAGCTTTGAAGCTCTATCGGAAAGAGCTGTAGCTGTGGTGGTGGATCCTATCCAGAGCGTAAAAGGAAAGGTACAGTAGGTTTTTTTTATTTTTTTTTAATCTACTTAAGATTTGAAATAAAAACACTATAAAATGCATATTAGTTCTTGAATGGTGGACCCACATTTCAAAATATCTCACTCATTTAATATTCTGTCTGCTTATAAATGAATCAAAAAGCTCTACCGAAAGTGTACCATTTTCATTTGTTCCAACACTTGCATCAAAAGTCCCTGAGCAAGCCTGTAGCCTTAAGCCGTATTTTATATTTGGAATGATCAGTTCTAACCTAGTCGTCTGTTTGTTATTCAAGAACCGTTCAACACTTCTACCATTTGAGCCTTTTTTTGAATAAACAGATAATCCAGGTCTATAGTGTTTTTAAAAGTTGAGATATTAAAGTTAAAGCTTACTAATTGCAAATTGGGATGGGTTCAGCCCCTAACATGAGCAGAAATAGTGCTTTATTTTATAAGCATTGCACATGACAGTTTCTGGTGGTAGCTGCATTCCAAATGTTTTAGACAATAAAAACTTCCCTAAAGACTTGGTCTCAGCCATTTAGATTTTTGAGTAAAGATGCAGATGAATGATTAAGTATGTTAAATGATTATGAAAAGATTTAACTTGCAAAGCACATTGGGTTATAGTTGTCCTTTGTTGAAATCTCTTTTGTTCTTGTTTAGTTCTTTTTTTTTATTTCTTTCTAGCCCCATATGCCATTTTCCTATTTCCTGCCTCATGACAGCAGGGAGCAGCTCTATTATCACCTTCACAGAGCTGTCTGCAAATGTGAGAGGCAATTCGATTTTGCTCAACCACAGGGAGAGTGGATTAGAAAAACTACAGAACGTACAGAAATTGGCTAGGTGGTTACTGCTTTAAAATACTGCTGAGGTGTTTTGTTTGAGCATGCAGTTCCATTGTACTGTAGACCAATTATTTAAAATAAATCTTAATATAGATGTATGACATTAGTATAATTTTATAAATAGTTTGAAAATATTTGTTTTCTGTATATGAAATACAGTAGTTGTATAGCAAGATTACATTAAAGCTACCAGCCAGCTCATCTAAATATTACCATTACCTCAGAGTGCTCATCTGTTATAAAATTATATGTGAACTCTTTGCCATCACATCATTACGACAGAGCAAAATCGGAGTCCATTCTAAATTTGGGGTCTATTCTTAGTTTTTTCAAAGCAAAAAGGTTGCCTATATAAGTATTCATCAAACCATAATATAAGTGATTTAAAAACAAATAAGCTTCTGGTGCTTTAGAAAATACTAAAAAGGAATTAAATTGACCTAAATACTAAAAAGGAATTAAATTGTCTTAAGTTCCTGATTACATAACTGATGTGTGAAAAGGAAAAGTGAAATATTTTGATAAAATATGTACTCGATTTCCTTAGTCGTCATTATGTATTTTCCCTTTTTCTTCCTGTGTTATAAAAATCAGGACAGGTTGCTTTATATTGTATCAAAGTCAAATAACATGCATTCTATTGCTGCATTTTTAAATTAGATCAGAGTTCATATTAAATTAATTGCTAAAAATGTTATCTTCATAGTAAATAACACTTCTGTTCTACAGCACTTATTAAGACAAAGTGTATTACCTACTCTTTGCTGTAACTGTGAATGTCATCTTTGGGGAAAAAACTAGACTTTGACTTTTTCTGCTGTCTTTTTATATTTCCTAATCTTGAATATGAGTAAGTGCAAGTGTAGTCTGGTATCTTTGTAAATATAAAAATAGTTCACAACTTTTCTTATGACATTGTCCGACTGTGCCAGAAGGAGGATAGGAGACACTGGATGTGGTTTATTATGCAACTTTATTCCTAAATGTCAAGAAGTATCTGGCAGGTAAAAGGGTACAGGGCAGGTGGGCAAGCTACTGGCAGCGCTCTCCCTTTACCCATTCTGGTTGCCAGCCAACCAGCTACTGGGACTTCACTCCCCCTTTGAATAAGGATGGATAGGGTTGGCTCCCTGCCATAACAGTCATAGGTGCATGAACCCTCCACCCCCAAATTCCTCTCCTTTGTAGCATAACTCCTTTAAATCCTTTACCAATCTTTTATCTGATCACTGCATTCTTTCCCCATGGAGTACCAGCACTGGACATTTGCCCCACACTTACATAATGAGTTGTGACATCATACCCTAACCCCTGTTTAATGTTCACACCGGCTAAACTGCCAGTCTGTTGCTGAGGGAAAAATTCCTCCCCAGATCTCTGAGAAAGGAGTGTGACTAGTGTAATGCCCACAGTGGATCATGACAAACCTGGTATCACAACTTTTCTCCATAACTGTGTACCAGAAATTCTAATGTACTGTCTAATGGTATCCTGTCTATAAAACAATAATTCCCAGCAGGTTTATCATACTATGACACACAAGAGTAAAGCTTGAGTTAGCTGGTTAAAGTTGGCTGGTTACTGTTACCAGAGTTCAGAAAGTATTACATTCATTTCTGGGGTTGAAGTCATTTGAAAATAAATTCATTTTAGTCCACATAGGCACCAGAATAGGATGTGGGAGAAGTCACCTCACATGGGTTTATTCCTAATTGTTGCCACTGATTTGCTTGTGTGACTGTATATCTGTCACTTAACCTCTCTTTGCCCCAGTTTTCCAATCTGTAAAATGGGGCTAACAATGATTAACCACCTTTGTAGAGCATTCTGTAATACATGGATTAAAAGCTGTGTTAGAATTGCTAAATATTGACATTTTTATTTCAGTTTCTAACATTTTTAAGTCTTTCCAGAGCTCACTATGTCTTTGCCAAAAATTGTCATTTAAAAAAAAAAATACAAAATCAGCAGCTGTTCCTCATCCCTGAACCAAAAAATAACAGTACATCCAACATAATCAATTCCTCTCCCCCCCCCCCCCCACAAAAAAAAAACTAGTCTTTGATAAAGACAGGTCCCTCTATTTGGTAAATAGACAGTCCTTGCCGTGTATTTTTAAATTACAACCTAAAAGTCATGGCACCACTGAAAACAGTTCAGGTGAGTTTTTTTCCAAAGGCACTTTACTGGTTTTCCATGATTGATACTTTAAGACATTATTCCAGGATATTTTACCAAGTATTTCAGTTATTAGGTTTATATTTGATGTGAGAAATCTGTTTCTCACATCAAAATAGGATTTTTTGTATTCTTCATATATTAAATAGGGGTACATATAAAAATCTCTCTGAAAACAGTGGTTTAAATGTCCAGTGGATTGTAGTAGTCCTTTTAGTAACGACACTCTCAAAGTGAGTTACAAATTATAGTTATTTTCTGTAACAGAAGAGCAATCTGCATTTTCAAAAGGGATCAACTTTTCTTTGGGAGGAAACTTCTTTTGTAAATAAACTGCATGTATCATACAAAACTATTAGGCATCTTGTCAGGTAAAGCGATTATTATAAAGTATCTCGTGCTTGAACCAAGTTGTGTCATTTACCTGAGATAATTCAGGAGAGCTTGAAAGATACTGAAATTTTGTTTATTGCTCATTAAAGAGAGCCGGGGGGAAGAAAAAATCTGGGTTTTGTATTGATACAAAAATAGAATGTTTTAGACGCCTCAGAAGTTGTGCCCAGGATGTTGGGTAGCTTGCTGTTTTCAAAAAGCTCTTCATCCAGCCAGTTTGTTTCTAATGGGAACTCTAAATTGCATAGTCCTTTCATGTTTTTTGGATTATTTTCCTAGAAAAGGGATAATCTATACGAATTAGCTATGAAACAGGCCAGATACATATTCTTTTCAAAGTAGAGTTAAGAGATGCACTATTTATTTTACAGTAGCACCTGGAAGTTTCAACGAGGGCCCCATTGTGCTAGGTTGTGAATAAAGGCATGGTCTCTGCCCTGAATAGCTTTCAATCTCAATGGAGAGAGTTTTCTTTCTCCCAACCTTTCTCATTTTCCAGATGAGAAACTGAGGCACAGAATGTAAGTGACTTGCCAATGGAGGTCTGTGGCAGAGATAGAAATTGAACCTGGATTTCCTGAGTCTTAATCTAGAGCATTAACCACAAAATCGTCATAAGCATATTTCCCCTCTGTCATTGGTTTGCGTATTCAGGTTTCAGTTTAGAATGATAAAGCATACTGTAGCTATCATAGGAAAACATTGGATTATTAAACTGTGTCCCTTAGAGTTTTGTTGGCTTGCTTTATCCTGCCTAAATGAGATATAATCTCTTCAAGAATGGTCATGGTTAATTTGAACTAAATGAAATAAAACGCTACACAGAAACTGGCTATGAGATGGCTATACCATCTCTTTAACCACAACTTTATCTGCTTGTGTGCCAAATGACCTCTCTTTCTTAATGGAGATCTCTCCTAAAAGCCAAATTTCTTGCATCAAATCCTAGAACTCTGATTCCGCCTAAGATATATGCACCATTTTAGATCTTGATTTGAACCTGTCTGTTATGTATCTGAGCTATATTATTTTGCCTGTTTCTGACTTGGATGTTAAGATCCTTGGAGCACAGGACTGTCTTCCTTTGTTTAGTTCTCAGCACTGAACAGTGCACACTGAAAATAGCAAAATAAAGTTACAGTATTTAAACTTCATATGTTAAGACTAGACTTCCTTAACACACATTTTCCCAAACAAGAAGAAAGAAAGCTGGACTGCTTTCCAGGACAATCCTTTATGCTGCTGCAAATCCACAGCTCAGTGTCTAAATCTTCCATAGTCACATAGAGTCTTACTGAGTTGGAAAAATTATCCAGTGATCTAATGGAGTCAAATGAAGGCCAGTCAAATAATTATCAATTATTCCTTACATAAAATAAGGGCACTGAAGACTGTTCCAACAGAGTTCTCCTTCAGCTGACTTTAAAGGCTTAGTTTTTGTTAGTTTCTTGAAAGGCTGCATTCTTTTAGCCATAGCCATCTGTCTTACAGTTTTCAGTGGGCTCCTCACCATTTTATGTAAGGATGAGCATTTCCTATATATATTCAGTGTCTTTCCCCTTTGTTGGTCTATTTGGATTGTCCACACAGCAATGGAAGAGAGAATATTTTTAAGTCAGAATAATATGACTGTAAAATTAGAATTGGTGGAGGGACAGGTGTAGTACTTGAAATTGTGATTGGCCCTTTAAAATCATGTCTTGGAGTTTTTTTGTTTTGGGGGTTTTTTGGTTTTGGTTTTCTTTTTTTGTTTGGTAAGTGGTCTGGAACCATCTGATAAGTTTTTGGTAGTCTATATTTATAAATTTAGAAAATAATAAAATTAAGAATACATCCATGTTATGTTCTTGGTCCCCTTATGGGCCACTAAAAATACAATTTGGAAGTAATCTAGCAGTTTGTTTGGTTTTTTCCTCTGCCCATGGCCCTCCAAAGTTTAAAAAAGTAACCAACCAAGTAAAATCAAGACCCAAACACATTACCACTAGCAACTTGGCTGTAATACTTGTACTGTGGCTATTTGTCGTGAATTATTATGCTGATACCACTTTACAGTAAATTACTCTTCTGTTGTTTTTTTAAAAATACATGCTTTTGCACCAAGACTACTTTTTCCTGATGCAACATTCATTATTAACGTTTGACTTACTAAAATTGCTGTTTAGAAATTTTCATTTATACCACTCAAGTATTAAGGAGTCCTTATAATGTATAACTTTGGTAGAAACTATTACTAGTAGTAGGGCAGGGATTATGACTTTCAATATGTTTGTACAGTGCCTAAGTATTGTTGACCTTTCCATTGAAGTTATCATGCATTGTCAATGACCGTGTGTTAATTCTGTTGATATTGTATTATCAGACCATTATATCTTCAGTAAAAATTACTTTAAAATGCCACATTGAGTGGGCCTAAGCCATTTTTTTAAGCATCGCCACACAGACTGAAAAAGAGGTGCCTGGATGCAAGGTTATTAAACCAATAGTCCCTTTGAAAAGAAAAGAATCTGCAGGGATCTTGAGTATTTGTAGTCTTATATGTATTATAGCTGCAGAGACTGAAGAGAGAAAAATGGAATGGTTGAGAAATAAACCAGCCAAAGAAGAAAAACTTGGTATCCTTGAGTTACCTTTGCATTGCTTATTGGATGATCTTTACTATTTTAAATCCTGTAGTAAATAATCACAAGAATGAACAGAGCACAAGATTTTGTCTGCTTTGTAACTGTTATTTTTAGTTCCATAAATGGCCAGATAATGAGAACTTGAAACTGAAGTCATTCATTTACTCTTGGTACCAGCTTCCCCAAAAGTGTCACACCAAATGTACTTCAACTCTGATCTAGAGTGACGTCCCTGGAGGTCAGAGTAGTTCAGTCTGCATGCCTGATCAATCATTGACCAAGTCCAGTGAAATTGTCAGCAAGAATGCCGGTTGTGATAGTGTTTTGTGATGTGGACATCCGTCCACTATGAGCTAGAATGGGATCACCAGTTTATTTTACAGATAGCCAAATAACCAACAAAGATCTGTCAAATGATAGCAACTCAATCACTATTGAGTGAAAGGTGGATTCATTGCAGTGATCTCCAGGTGAAAGGCTGAGGCATCCTAATCTGAACTAAGCAAAATTTCAGCCTTGAACTCTGACTTGCAGAACAGAGAAATGGGAATTTGTCTTGGTTTTGATTTGTAAGAAAAGCAGGAAGCTGATAACTGTTGAATTATTAGAGAACTACATTTTTTTTGAAGCATCATTTTTTTGTAGTAGGAGATCCTGCATATTTAATTATGATATAGGTATCTGTGAATATTTGTACTTCCGTTCAGAATAAAATTTTCAAAATTAGACAAAGTACAAATTATATTATTGGTCCAACTTCATCACCGTTTTTCCTTCCTGTTCCATTGTAAAGCCAGCAAAAATATTATAACTATACATTCTCAACATTTTTGTTCGTTAGTGCATCATGTACTCTACACAAATAATGTAGTTTCTGAACAGAATATTACAAATCAGAAAACTTGCATTTACAGACCTCATTGTTAAAGTGAGTGTCAGTGTTCTGATTATATTTTTTGATATGCTGTGCTCTAAATCAGGTGATAAATGCTTGCTTAGTAAACTGTTTTTATAGGTTATTTCAGTTCATTCCCTTTCCTGAAACACAAAAGTTCCAAGTATACTTTTCATTGAAAAGTATTAAATGTTTAAATACCTTTTACCATGGTGGATGTAGAATAGTCCATTTATCTTCATTAAGGTATATAGCTTTAAAACTTGTGGCTTTGCTACTTGTGAGTTATGGATGCATGCCCTCACTTGTCAAGATAAATGTATTATACTGTAGTTGTCTCCCCTCCCAATATGGATATTCAAGTTGTGCAGCAGATTTGACCACAGTAAGCAATTCTCCAAGGATAAAGAAAGAAAATGCACATACTCCTAGGAATCTCTTTTCCACAGATAAAATTGACATTTTATAAATAATTTCCATGTTGCAAACTTCAAACTCACAATCACAGCAATTCAGCTATATGAATTTGGCATGAGTCAGTTTCAGTTCCTAGTGCTTTTCATTGGAAATGGCATAAAAAGTAAGATTTCTCTGAATTTTTTATGCTGTGGGCTTACAAGGGACAGAAGATGTTCTTCACTTGTGGTTGTCTAACAGTGCATGGCAGCATAAATAACGAAATGGTCATAAACCTTAGCTGCACTTCTAAGGTCACATGTTCCATTTAATTTTTAAAGAATTTAGAAACAAACTAAGCAGTTGATAACAGGTCAGTTGCAGGTGATAAAAGATATTTTAGATGGGACATTACTTCTTTTTCCACACCTGGCATAGCCACGTTATATCTTTTGCAGAGTTTTTTCTTATGCACTGGTAGGTTCGTCCACAAACCATAACAAGATTCTTGAATTTCAGGGTAACAATGCATTTTTAAAGACAACTTTCATATTGCATAGATTTTTTTTTTGCTGCACAAATATTGATGTCAGGAAAGTTTGTTTGAATAACGAGGATGATTTATCTCTGCAGTTTGTCACTGTGTGTAGAACGGCATGCCAAATACAGGTATGCTTTCGTAAAATGAGTTTCTAGATTTGCTGTTGCAAAAACTTGTAGAATTGAAATATGTCATTCTTTAAAATATTTTATATATAGAACTTTTTGACTAAAAATTCCACCCCAATAACCAACCCCCCCCCAAAGCTGTGCTCAAATGGGCCCCACTGTGTTAACTAGATTGTCATTTGCAATACAGAAATGTCTGTTCCTTTAAAAAATGTTCAGTTATGTGACTATGGTTCTTTAATTTACAGAGACAGAATTGATTGAAGTCCTTGTATTAAACATGAAACATCTTAATCAATCTAGTTTTTAAAGTTTCTTTTCAAATAAGTATACAGAAGTAAAGTTAAAAAAAACAGATTTTTTTAAACGAACACAATCAAAAAATTTGCTCTCTGTAATTCATTGGCCAGGCACAGGATAAAAGCATGAAAAAAGTGAATAACATTGGATCATATTAAGCATAGCTACATACAAACAGCCAAAAAATTACAGATGACATTGAGTTTAGAGATGATTTGAATTTTGACTATATAAAATGTATTACTCAAACTATTGTTGGTCATTGACCCAGCGACATCCTTGCAAAAAGTATGCCATCTTTATTGTTTTTCACATTATTATGGTTCTTGTAGCTAAGACAGATGTACAAAAAGATACAGTTTTTATTTTGTATTGGCAGCTTCCAAATATTTAGTATCTATTTCCAAGAGTTGCAATTAGTAAAGCATCCATGGTACTGAAATCCACACATCCCACAAGCTAATTATATTTGCAAGGTCAGATTGAATACATATTTTCAGAAAAATAAAGGGTTATATAAATGTGTCTTCTACTTGGCTGTTATATCACAGTTTGTTGATCTGGAGTATAATGTGTACAATTCACAAATTTGTCTGATAACAGAAAGTGGTGTGTGATTGTGTTTATTTTACTAACCAGTATATTCACAGCAATCACTTCCAAATATCTCTCCAGTAAAGATGTGTTAATTACAAAACAGACAAGGTCTTCTATTATATTAAAGCTACTAACAAGAAGACAGCAGGAATCACACATGTAAATAGCATCATCAACCCCTATTTTAGTCCTCTGTTTTGATCTGTGAGTTGTGCATAGACCAAAGGTGCTATTAAAGACTCAGTGTATGAAATAGGCAGCATTATATGAACAAAATTTATTCAACAAGAAAACAGACCTTTAACATGAATTTAACAAGCCTGAGAAATTATAAACTATCATATGCCGCAGATTCATGCAGTGATAATAAACAAAAAAGGAAAGTAAGAGGTTTTCTTAAACTAGCCAAACTGCTAATGGTTTTGTTATAAGCTGTCTACTGTTGAAGTGACCTCTGAAAAGTCTTGAGACACTTTGTACCAGAAGAAATTAAATGGTCAGGATGGTGAAAGAGTTTCAGTGTGAAAAAAGCATATTTATAACTGCTACCATCATAATCTGGGAAACATCCTACTACCATAGGCTTGAGTTGGGCTTTCAGAGAGGTAGTCTAAAAGCCTCATGTAAAGGTGTTACTGTTTTTGTTAATACAGTGCATGCTGTCATGAGGTAATAAGTACAATGAAAACTATAAATTTGGAACTACTGTAAATCCTTTAAATTCTTAAAGTAACTCTGAAAATGGATTTTTGCTCTGCTTTAATTAATCCTGGGAGGTTCTCTGTTCAGATTACTGTCTCTCTAAAGTTCCATTGTTAAATATGAGGTGACCATGTTGCTGTCATTTGATTGCATCATGCTATACTTCAAAATAAACACAGAAAAAAGACTTTAGTTTGAGCACCTGGAGGTGTGCACACCAGGGCTTTTTCCTTGAATCTTACTGTGGCATAATTAACACCTTGTTCACCCATTGCTCATTAGTGCACTGGACATTAATGAGTCTATTTATTTTGATATGATGCTCTAAAGGAGGAACCGATTTGTTCTCACTGTGCAAAAAGCAATTAGAAGATTTCACAGAAATGTAAATTTAGGGTATATTGCTGTATTTATGCTTTTATTGCGTACTAGATCTAAATTTAGATTGCAGGTTGTTGAGCATGTTGGTTTCCTTAAGACAGTTGCTATAGTGATGGCAAAGAATTCCTTTAATCTTGGTGTAGCTAAAGTATTTAGTTTTTTATTGGTTGTCATAATGCTACTAACAAGAAAAAATGTCATTCAATTCATATTTTCTGTATTCTGTCTAGATTAGATACCCTTGTTTTTGGAACAAATAAGAATTGTAAGTTAAGGATTTCACACTGGAGTTTGAACAAGTAGGATGCTAACAGTTTAGCAAATATTTGTGTTTCCTTTTCTTTCTCCGGAGTTGTGCACAGAGAGCCTGTAACCCTTATTAATGTAAGTGGTGCCATTGAAGTGATGGAAATTACTTGCATGAGTAAGGACTTTAAGCTTGGACCCATATTGAGTATAGTTCTTAAATATTTCAGCAGCTAGTTGTCTAATATATTTTGCTATGAAAGTTATCCAAATGTGACATTGTGAACAGTAGTTAAAATATTTGATTTAGTATCAAAGCAGTGTTGCAATGCCTAATATGTTAGGACTTTTAGTTTTCCTTTAAAAAATGTACCTTGAAAAGGAAACATGGAATCTAGTGGAGCATTCATTTAAACTGCAGTCTAGGAGTGTAGCCATTAGGAAGTCAAATTATGATGAAGCACTAAGTTGTGGTATTCTGCCAAGTTAATGCATCTTGCTCCTCAGAGTAAATTTTTATTGGCTTGATTTTCCTATTTTGAAGTCTCTGGAGGAGACTTTATTTGTACTCTTTACTTACTATAGTTGGGCATTTGCAGATGTTTCTAAAATAGAACATCTTGTTAAAATGTAATTTCAGGAGTTGAAAAAATAAGATGTACTTTTATATATACAAACACGAGTCTTAAAACTGTCTGAGTTAAAGTAAAATCTGCTGTGAACATTAAAAAGATAATTGATCTTTTTGAATTACAAGGATGAAACAGTAGATACGTTGAACTCTTTTAGAGAATGGTTGATGTCTTAGAGGTGAATGAAGTTTAATGGCTTACAAAATCATTAAAGGAATTAAACTTTTCTTTAGCAAGATTAAAATTCCATGTGCTAAAATAATTCTGTGTGTGTTAAACCAGTTTATCTATTTAATTAAGAGAAGGAAGGTGTATGTGTGTGTGTCACAGGGAAAGGGATTTTATCTTTAACAAGAATTTATAAGGTATCTGTCACCATGCTATCTGGCATAAATTGGGTCACTGAAATTCTAATAAGAGGTGCAGAATCATGACATATTTGCTGAAGGCAACTTTAAGAAACAAGATGCAGAAGGATCTGGCCAATCAGCTGAGAGTCCAGGATTGTACAAGTCACTAATTTATAACTGCTTAATAGATAGACCATGTGGGAAATTTAATCTTAAACGTTTATAATTTCCAATCTACGTATAACTGCTTATTTACTGAACATCACTGATGTACTTGGTGCTGTATGCATTTAGCAGTAGACATGGACTCTTCCTAAATTGGATATGGACCATGTAGTCAACACACATGCACAAGTGAACAAATATGGTCCTTCTGATGGTACAAATTTCTTCCACTACTTTGTATATCATTATCTGTCTTTGATACTTATATCAACCATGGCAATGTTTTGCTTGATGTGACCTTAAGCAGCTTCTTTGACATGTATAGTATGCGAGATAGCTATTAGGCTGCCTTCCGTTTAAAATACTGTAAATAATTATATTTTTTAATTTCCATATTAATCTCTGCCAGTTCATTTCTGTTAGCTCTCTGTGCCCTTTAACATGATATTATAATTGCATTACACTCCCACTTAAGTAGGTTTATGGGTAGTACCCTAATTTGTTTAACTTGAAGGGAAGTCCTGAATTGGTGAGTAGCACTTAAAATAATTTTTAAAATATGGACAGTTCTTCTGTTCTTGCTTACCTAGAATAAGCTATTATAAAACAATGGGATATTTAGCTTCTCAGTATATTAGACCTTGGTGTCTCGGTGCCATGTAGTATTTTGTGAAATACAGATTACAGTACAACGGCAGTGGAAATGTCTCAGGCATTTTAATGTAAGCTCTTAAAACCTATGAAGCATAAATCCAGTTTAAGAATATGACAAAATTAGAATATTTAAAAATAAGGCTCCAACACTTCAATCAAAACCATGTGAGCAGATGCTTACTTACATCCATGTGGCACCCCATTGACTTCAATGGGGCTCTGCATAGGTGTGAGGTTCTATGTGCACAGGTGTGGTTGTAGGATTAGGGGCTAAATAAATCAAAGTCTTAGCTTGTAGTTATGAATCTCTAATGATGGTTGGGGGTGACAAGGACAGTTTTTGAACTGCAGTGTTCTAAGCTATATCTCACCTCACCTAGCAGCAGGTTAGGTGATTATTTTATTGTCTGAAGCCACTAACTAGTTCTTTGCAAAGGTTTCTTGAACAATTTGAGCAAAGCATAGAAATAGGCTAGATGGAAGCTCTACTTTTTTTTTCATTTGTAATGAAATAACTGGATATACTACCTTCCATGTTCCTTAAATCATAAATGACCTTGGTCGTCTTTTACTCTGTTTCTTACTCCTGAGCATGACACTGACAAGGACTTTTTAATCCATCAGACAGTTTATAGACCCTTTCTTAGTCACAAGAAGCAAAAAGCATCTGACTAGAAGGGAATACATGGGGCAAGTTCCTTGCTGGCTATAATTTTGTTGTCATTTCAAGTATTGTGGTGTTGTAATTGATGTGACAGGACTGGGCTTTAGACACAGTCCCTTAGCTTGTGCTCACTTTCAGTTTTAGTCTCTCTCTCTCTGTCATTCATTTTGATTAGATAAGATTTAGGTGACAAACATACATACCTTTGAAGTTTTTAGTATGTATATCTACTGATCTTTTCAATGGTGTATGATAAAAAGTACACAAAAACGTAATCGTTCCATGAAAAATGTAGTAATTGGTGTCACCTTACAGTACAATGTAAAGAATTGTGTGCTGATGGCACAGTCAGCAGGAGGTTCTTTTTTATTAATATTATAATTAAAAGATTTTCTGGAAAAAGGCCAAAACCAGATGAGCGTTGATCATGCCTTGTCCACTGTTGCTTGGCACCATTGCTTGCATTTTCTAAAAAGAATTGACTTGACGTCTTGTTTTTACAGGTTGTTATTGATGCCTTCAGATTGATCAATGCTAATATGATGGTCTTGGGACATGAACCAAGACAAACAACTTCAAATCTGGGTCACTTAAACAAGCCATCTATCCAGGTAGACTCAGTGTTTGATGATGATAAACTCTGTTTTGTATTGATGTGACAAGTATCTTAAAATGTTATAACATACAAATTATAGCTGTCCCTCCTTGCAGTATTTTAATGTGCATATAAAATTTAACTTGATATTTGAATAGGTCTACTCCTAATTTATGAGTGTAGGATTGAGCTCTAAAATAGTCAGATGTAAACACAGAATTTAAGTAGATAATGTCAAGATTAATACAGATTTATAAAATGAAAAACTTGTGTGTGAATTTGGGAGCACAATATTCTAGCTTTTTTAGCTTTATCATATTAGTGATACAAGAGAGGGCAAATGGTATCCTTTTTCAGTATTGCAGTTTTAAAACTGCTCCTGTTGACATAAGCTTGAGCTTTCCTATAGCCAGGATGAGTAAATGGTGTTTTATTATCTACTGTAAGCATCCCAATTATATGTGTAAAAGAATAAAATACTCTTAAAGCAACCATTGAAAAATGCCTTATCCATTAATCATTATGGTGTCTTTCCACTTGCTTTACTGCTACAGGTTTTTTGCTTAATATATATTCAACTTTTTAATGTGTCCTAAACAAATATTCCATCTCCAACTCTGGTTATTACATTGGTGATCTTGTAATTTGATGAAGTGTGTGGGGGGGGGGGTGGAATAAATCATTTGAACGTATAATTGACCATTTCAAGCGTAATCCTCTTTACTTGAGTGTAATGTTTTTATATATCTTTGTGAGAATGTATAAAGTTTAAAACATTGAATTTCTCTCTTGAATATTTACTCTGTTTGGTTTCTAGTGTTGACTATTAAGGTCAATACTCTGGTCTTCAGTGAAGCCAAACCTTCATTGCAGGAAGCTTCTTCTGTTCTAAAATAAGAGTATCCTCCTGAGTGATTAATGCCTTATCTATATTCTTGTGCCTTGACTTTTTTTTTTTTAAGAGTGTTTGTTTTTTTCCCCCCTGAAGAAGAATGTATTTTATTTTTAAATGTATTGTAAAAGGCATGAATAGTTGCGACCAGGAAGCCTAATTACTTCTCTGAAGATTATTTACGTGAACAGTAATACTAATGTATGTTGCTAAATATGGCCTACTGAAAGACATTATTAGTAGCCACAGTAGAACTGAAATTATATGCTTCAACTTTTACTATCAGATAGCTATGTTTGGGGAGATACCAGCTAGCCATTGTTAAGCCTCTACCTTCAACACATTGGTAGCTTTTATTATTTTATGCATTAAAACAATTTTTATAGAGGGGGAAAAAATGAGCAAAAATATTCATACTAGTAAAATAGTTAGTTTTAAAAGGTTGAAGTGTTTTGCTTTTGATTTTTGAGTCTGTGAAAACTGCAAAGTATAATGAGTATGAAATAACCTACTAATGTTTTTGAGTGGATACAGGCAAGCCCATGCTTGCCTGTTTCAAGAGAATATATTACTGGGCTTTTTTAGGCTGTATGTAATGACCTCTCTTGTAAACCCCCATAGTATCATACTGCTTCATTATTTTTTGCAAAAGGTTAAGTAATATCTCCACAGTCTAAGATCATTGTCATTGCAGCATGGCATATCTCAGACATAAGTTTTTTCACTAATTGCAAGGCAGCAATGATCAGTTACATATTTTATTATTACATTAAAATATTGAAGTTTTAAATTAAATGTATACATATACGAGTTCTTAAGACTTATTCTTTTCACAGAGAACAAATGTAGATACACACATGTTCTAAAGTCCCTGAGTGAAATGCTGATTGCATTGAAGTTGATGGCAAAACTCCCATTGACTTCAGTGGGATTAGGATTTCACATGCCCCCTCCCCCATATTTTATCAGTCATTTTGTGAAGCATAAGGCAAGCTTAATAAAGACTTTAATATTATGGGACTTAAGTACTGCATGACACACATTAATCTTTCAGTGAAACAAAACACTTAAGGAACAATGTCTTTAAAATATAGACTGCAAATAGGTGTACATTTTAGAGATTCCAATTAACCTGTTGTAGTGACTAACAGTACAGTTTCAAGATTGTTGAGAGGAGTAGTGGAGCAGGGTTTTTTAAGTGTTTGCACTTTGCTCAGATAACACCTAAGTTGAATTAACTGTTGCTGTTAGAAGCGCAATGATTTCAGGGGAGAAAGTCAGTCTATTTAGGACTTGTACTCGTAAATCCCTTAGGAGCTCTTAAAAGCCTCCCCTTATCTACAGTTGAGTTAAAACAAGAGGGTACCGTTTTTTCAATTGGGGGTGGGGAGGGGGGAGAGAGAATGTTAAATGAAACTACAAAACTTTTCAGTAACTGAAGGCTGAAATTACTCTAACAATAAATAGACAAGTGTTTTGGTTTTGAGATTCTGTTGACTACAGTAAAGCTAAATGTGTATCTTTGAAAATCAGCAGTTGAACTAAATGTATGTTAACTATAGTTTGTTATGTAAAATGTAACTGTTTAAGTATTTCTTTGTATAGCATACAGATACATGCAAAAAATCTGTTTTCAACTTTGATAACTCGTAAGTTTTAATTGCGGTAGGACTTTGAAGCACTAGAATGAAAAGCTATACTTGCATTTTGTGGAACAAGCGCTAGCCATGGATAGCTTTAAGGAATAGACATCAATAAATAGGTGAAATCATCAAAATATAATTTGGAATATCAAATATTTCTCTACTTCTTAAATGTTGCATGGTGTAATTTTTCATTTTTTTTTTTAATTTTTTTTTACATTGAGGACAAAACAACTGACAAGGACTTGTTATGTTGATACACAAATTGTTTCTAAAAACTACATCTTAATCCAAGCAATGCCTTAAAATGTACATTGTGTTAACATAAGAATCACACCTATGACTGAAAAATGTTTACCTCCTGTTTTAAGTATGACTTAAGTTTACCAGAAACAAGAAATTGGAGAGAAAATAAAATGTTTGTTTGTTTACTGAACATGTCCGCAGTTTACAAATAGTTGTACTGTTTCCCTGTTTGTGTGAATTTTTCATGTGGAAATGGAGGAGAGAGAGCAACTTTTTTTAAAAAAAATAGGAAAATAAGATTGTTAGGAGCAGGTATAGTGGTTGATGCTACCTATAACATGTTTTCAAAACTATTTCAAGTTGACTGCTTTAAATAGTCACTTTCTTACTAATATTTTTCATATCTATGATAGTAACTTGTTTTCCCACAAACTTTTATAGGCTCTAATTCATGGACTGAACAGACATTATTACTCCATTACTATCAACTATAGGAAGAATGAACTAGAACAGAAGGTAAGGGGGGGTTGCATATATATTTCTATTTTAAGTAAAAGAAACCACTTTACAAACTGTTTAAACTGACCTGTGGCATGTTGCAGTTTTGTAACTTGAATTTTAAGTTCTGATATCTTGAGTTATGATTCCCTAACACTTTTTTCTCCATGTCATCTTATGGATGTGTTAAAGCACAAAGTGAGCCTAGGCTGAACTCTCTTGAGCAAACTACATCTCCTCCAGAAGGATCTGAAAAGTAGCTAGAAAAAAGTCTATCTCATATACAAATAACTTGATAACGTTTTTTGTCTATAGCAGGGGTGGGCAAACTATGGCCCGTGGGCTGGATCCAGCCCCTCAGGGTTTTGGATTCGGCCCACGGGATTGCCACCCCCATGGCGCTGCAAGGCCTGCACCACTCCCAGAAGCAGCCGGCACCATGTCCCTGTGGCCCCTGGAGGAGAGGGGGCAGAGGGCTCCGTGCGCTGCCCTCGCCTGTGGGTACCTTCCCCCGAAGCTCCTATTGGCTGGGAACAGGGAACTGCGGCCAATGGGAGCTTCGGGGGAAGGTACCCACAGGCGAAGGCAGCGCGTGGAGCCCTCTGCCCCCTCTCCCCCAGGAGCCGCAGGGATGTGGTGCCAGCCGCTTCCCGGAGCGGCACGAGGCCAGAGTAGGCACGCAGGGAGGGAGCCTGCCCTGGCCCCAGTGCGCGCCGCTGCCATCCCAGAGCTGCTCCAGGTAAGCGGTGCCGGGCCAGAGCCCACACCCCTCCTGCACCCCCACACCACAACTCCCTGCCCTGAGCCCCCTGCCTGCACTCCAACCCCCTACCTTGAGGCCCCCCGCACTCTGCACCTCTCATCTGCCCCACCCACTGCCCTGAGCCCCCTCCCACACTGTGCACCTCCTTCCACACCCTGCACTTCCTCTCGCACCCCAGCCCCTTGCCCCAGTCTTACATTCATGGCCCTGCATGCAATTTCCCCACCCAAATGTGGCCCTTGGGCCAAAAAGTTTGCCCACCCTGGTCTATAGTATCTACATTTGTCATACTTTAAAGTTGTATTTAATCCTAAAATACCTTCATTTTGTGTTGTGCTTGAGAAAAGTGAACAGGATTACTATAAGTTTCAAGTCTTGGATGGTGAGTCTGGCAGGCATTATACCTTCTATAGATTTGCAGGAGTAATTTGAGGAAACCTAATTCCAAGTTCCAGAGCGATACATCAAAAGTATCTCAAGTGTGCATAGGCTGTAATAGCTTCCAATACAAGGTGCTTTCATTTTGTCTGGATAGAGCTCCTCAAGTCTTCTCCAAATATCTAGTAGTAGTGGCCTGCTTAACTTATTTTGCTCTGGAGCAGTGGCATTGTGCAGTTCCATGCCCATTGAGTGTCAGTGAATTCTATGTCAAATTTGCTCAGTTAAAAAGATTTTTTTTTTTTCAACTTCCAGTCCCAAAAACTCAGCCTTGGATCTGAGGTGGTTCTTGGCTTATTCATAATCAAAAGTAGTCAAGAGTCTCAAGGCCATATTCCTGCCTCATTTACACCTGTACATGTTTATTGTCTACATTGGAGTTGATTGGGTTTAACTAAAGTCAGAGTTTGACTCTACAGTTGGAACTATATAGTTCTGCTGAAGATGCATAAGTCAAAACAGACTGCAGCTTGACTAGTGGCTCTTTGGCTAGTAGAAATAAAATAAATTTTTTTATCACTAAAGAACGATGAAACATGCAGTTCAGAAAGTGTATCTGTTGAAATAGGGGCTGCTAAATTCACATAGGCCCAGAACTGCAAAAGGAAGTAGGCACCTAGACAATCACAGGAACAACAGTGCAGTCCACAAAGCCTGAGTTAGGCACCTAGACTCTCTATACAATGAATGCGGTGAGAGGTGCCTGAGAATGCAGGCCACAAAAGCCAGCATGCTATGTGAGGAGCCACCTAAGCTAGCCAGTGTGAGATGCTGATGAAAGGGGTGTGTTCTAAGCCCTGCCACTTTGATGGAGATAAGAGCCTAAGTCCAGGTTGCAGGGAGACACCTATCTCTGCTAGCTATCCACAGCCAGGAACTCCTCTCCTGGAAGGAGGTGGCTAGGGCACCTAAGTAGTTTCATGCAAGAATGAGTTAGGCACCTGCATCATTCCACAAAAAACAGGAGAAGGTAGAGGTGACGTCCTCATTATACCTTTTAGCCCAGTCACCTGGGATATGGGGGAGATGGGTTCTATTGCCCCTGCTGCCCTTCCCCCGCTTCCGCCCTCTTCCTGAGAGGAAGAAAGCATTTGCAGAGGAGTCTCCCACCTCTTTGGAGAGTGCTCTAACCACTGAGCTATGGAATATTCTGAAGTGGGGCCCCCTCACTCTCTCCTGTTGAAGCTGTTCCAGTGTGTATAAGTAAGTAATCTTTTAATAGGGTGACTAGACTGAGTCTCCCTCCTCCCAATGAGTGCTGTTAGCAGCAGGTTAGAGCGCGTGTGTGTGTGTGTGTGCGTGCGCGCGTGTGTGTTGCACTCTCTCTCTTTTTACTCGGTGACTAAGTATTTATCCAAAGTGGAACAGATTCAACAGGAGAGAGTGAAGGAGCCCCACCTCAGACTATCCCATAGCTCACTGGTTAGAGCACTCTTCTGAGAGGTGGGAGACTCTCTTGTTCAAGTCTTTTCTTCCTTTCAGGCAGATGGGGGAGTCGAGCTTGAGTTTCGCATACCCTAGATGAGTGCTTTAACCACCGGATAAAAGGCATAAAGTGGGCACCACCACCTCGTCCAGCAGCCTCTGATTTTAAATGGGACCTGCTCCGGAAGGAGCATCTGAGCACACCAACTGGATCAGGCCCTGTGGGCAAGATAGTCTCCTCTGCCTATCTTTCCCACATTCGTGGGTTGCAGTGGGGCATAGGTGGGAGATAGGCATCCAGACACCTAAAGTGAGAGAGCAGTGCGTATGCCAAGAGAGAAATTTAGGCACCATGGATACTTTTACAGCAAAAAATTAGGTGTTGAGTGAGTATAGCTGCCCATAGGATTAGGTGATGGCCTAGTGGAGGTGGTGTTGTGGATTGCAGTGATGCCTAAAACTGGGATTTAGCCCAGATCCACAAAGGTACTTAGGAGCCTAACGTTCCTTTTCAGAGCAGAATCACACTTTCAAGGGCTCAGTGTGTTTGTTTACCTGTATTTGGATGATGGGTCCAGCAGAACCAGATTCCCACAATAGGCCTCTCTCCCTTTTGGGTAGTCTCTAATCTATCTTCATCCTGATGCAAAGGCATACTTTCAGAAACACAATTCTAGATTCTTCAGGGGTGATTATCCTTTTAGCTTTGTGACATGTTTATGGATATTCAAAAGACTTTACAATACAACCATGTAACATGATCAAACGTCCTAAAGTTCAAATATCTTTGATCTAAGGGTTTCCTGTACATAAATGACTTTGTTTGGTGGGCTGAGAATGACATCTCTGCAACCTTGACTAAGTATCAATTACATACTAGAAACTGTCAGTCTGCAAGCATACCTGAACTTGTCTGAGCAAGTAAATAATAATTCTTAGTGCTTTAACTAATCTTCACAGGACTCTGATAAGGTAGCCACTCATTCCAAAATCCTGCATATGGTTGTCTGTAATGTCCACTTTTGTCTCTTATCAAACCATCTCCCTTTGTAATGAAAGGTGAAAATATTCCAAGCCTGGTTGGGGAGCACGTCTACACAATCTCAGAGTTTAAGATCTGTGGAAGCCCGATTAATCTAGACTTCACAACAAAGCAATAGTTTTCAGAGTAGTTTGGCTACTATGAAAAGCTTTCTAGTCACTAAGGACTTAATAGTACAAATCCTGACAGACATCCTAGCCAAAGACCTCAATTGTTGTAGGGGTGAGTCTCTTTCCTTTAGCTGTCTTCCAAAGTGAGGGTTCTGTGGGAATGATTCATGACTCATCATGTCTTTCCATGGCCACCTGGCATGGAAAAGCAGCTCCGTTGTAGATATGAATTTCAGGCATTAAAGTTAAAATACAGGGTCTTCAAGACTTCAGCAGTAAACTCCATATTGAAGAAGTGGGGACAAAATAGATCTATTTGCTTAGAACAGCAGATACCTCCTGTACTGACTTGTGATGGGCAGTGGATCCCTGATACAGGCATTGTTTGTGTATTGGAATGCCTTTCCTCCCAATTCCTCTGCTCCATCAGGTTTTCAGAAAAGTGAAACAAGGCTCAGATAATTATCATAGCACCTGCTTAGGCTTGTCAGTTTAAATGCCTGGATCTTCTGGGCATTGCATCAAAACCAGACCCAAACTCACTTAATCTTACAGCATGGATCTTGGCAGCCTATTAAATGTGGAACCTGAATGCTCTTTTAAGGTGCAACAAGTTATCTTGAAATCTAGGAAGACAGCTACATGGAGATATGCTAAGATATGGGAAAATGCAAAGTCCATGTGTTCCTGTCATTCATTTTTTGGGATGATTTGTTTTATAAAAGACATAATCATGACTTGGTTTGGTTGCTAGTAAAGTCCATCTCAACTACAACAGCCTACTGTCCTCCAATACAGGGATTATGAGTGCAGAATACATACCTAATGTGCTTAGTCCGCAACACCAAACTTCCTCCCAAGTGTGCCTAGAGGCCAAAGGCTTCATATGTCCTCTACCTAGCTGTTAAAACAGCCTTCTTTCTCCTGACTACTTCTATCATGCAGTTATGCATTGTCAATAACAAAATCTACCACAAACTGAAAATGAGACAGTGTAAAATAGATTGTATTATAAAAATTAAATAAGACAAGAGCTACTGCACTGATTGAGTATTATTAATTTTCATACTTCATTTTAAAAGATTTTCATTTTAAAAGAACTGCTGCGAAATTGCTAGTCTGCTGCACCAAAATACTACAGAATCCAGTGATGTTGAGTATAGACACCAGCTAGAAGCTGCTCGTGTGTACACATATTCTAACTGTTCAAGATCAAAAATGCTTTTGGAGCATTTCTAATCTTATTGAATCATTTATATACACCTCTACAAGTACGTGTAGTAAATTAACTTTC
Organism: Mauremys reevesii; assembly: GCF_016161935.1. Classification (NCBI taxonomy): domain Eukaryota; kingdom Metazoa; phylum Chordata; order Testudines; family Geoemydidae; genus Mauremys; species Mauremys reevesii. The sequence goes on along the minus strand of NC_052633.1, from coordinate 45,308,656 downwards.
TGTATCAAGTGGACCTTTATAGAGCTGGAAATTTATGTTCTGTTGTAGATGTTAAACTGTATGACTTTATTTTGCAGATGTTGTTAAATTTGCATAAGAAGAGTTGGATGGAAGGTTTGACACTTCAGGACTATAGTGAACATTGCAAACTCAATGAAACAGTAGTGAAAGAGATGCTGGAGTTAGCTAAGAATTATAACAAGGTATTCACGTCCAACAATAAAGTTGAAATTGCTCTTATGAAATAACTGACAATAGCAAATTTCATTGGATAAGAAGTTGATTACAGATCTCTTTGCATTCGCTCATGGTAATGTCCTAGAAAATAAATACTAACTAGAACACTGAATAATTGAAAGCGAATAACTTTTGAGGCTTCAGTGATCACTAATATTTTAACACTCTCTTTTGGGGGCAGTATGGGAATGTACATGTTTTGTAGTCTGTATATTTAGTAGAGTAACTTTTAAGGGACTTCAGTGGATTTGGCAAATAAGGTATAACCGGCTATAATTATAGACCAAAGCTTTGTGAGCATGGAGTTCCTGATTGCTAACCAATTAAAGATTCAGAGGGGTAGCTGTGTTAGTCTGGATCTGTAAAAGCAGCAAAGAGTCCTGTGGCACCTTATAGACTAACAGACGTATTGGAGCACGAGCTTTCGTGGGTGAATACATCCGACGAAGTGGGTATTCACCCACGAAAGCTCATGCTCCAATACATCTGTTAGCCTATAAGGTGCCACAGGACTCTTTGCTGCTTTTACAATTAAAGATTAACCATTGTTCGTACTTTAAGGATGTGTGTAATCTGTCCCATTAACTGTATTTAACTCTTTGAAGTGGATGGTGTCACCGAGTGTGGGGGAGTCAGGGCCCAGCACCCCCCACTTCCTGCGATTCACCATCACACTCAGCCAGCCAGTAAAACAGAAGGTTTATTAGACAACAGGAACACAGTCCCAAGCAGGGCTTGTAGGTACAACCAGGACCCCTCAGCCAGGTCCCTCTGGCGGGCAAGGATCTTGGACCCCAGACTCGGAGTTCCCTGCCTCTTCCCAGTAAGCCCAAAACTGAAACCAAAAACCCCTCCAGCAGGCTCTCTCCCCCTCTCCCTTTGTCCAGTTTCCCCGGCAAAGATGTCGACTTGCCCCACCCCTCTTCTTGTCTCAAGTCATAGGCTCAGGTACTGTCCCTCACCTAAAGTCATCCCCTGCTCTCCCATCCCCCATGCAGACACTCCCAGGTCAATCCGCCCCTCTCCCTACTGAGTCATAGATGGGTCTTGAGTTCCTGTAGTTGAGCCTTAATTCAGAATAATTTGGATTTAATTTGACTTCTCATTTCATTGCTGCGGTCAAAGTCTACTAGATCAAAGATTTAAAAAAATACATACTTCCATTATAGTGTGTATTTGGAACTTTTTTTTTAAATATATACAGCCTGATTCTTCACTCACTTTTTATGCCAATGTAATGATCAGGCCCACACTTATCCATAACATGTAATTATGCCATTCCTAAATAAAAGAATGATTGAGACTTGCTCTACTTGTGTAGATGCTTACTAGGAAAATGTATCATATGTATTAAAAATCCTTTTTTTAAAAGTCTAACTTGCTTATTGGTAGTCCCAAAATATTAAACTCTAATATTTTATTTAATAGTTGATCAAGGACATAAACCCTCCATATCAGACATTTTAACATTAAACACCAATAAACAAGGAACTTTACATACAAAAAAAACTATTTAAAGAAATATATAGAAGTTACTTAAACTAGAATACAAAAATTCATAGTAAAAAATCAAACTTCCCTTAGTTAGAAACAACAAGGTTAATGCTATACTTTGAGCATTATATTTTTAACCTGTTTTATCTAGCTGTTGATGTGATTATTAGGTGCAAAATTCTTACCCCTCTGTAACATTTTATAAATTCTAAGTGTATTTTTCTTTAATATAGTTTGGTGAGTAAATCTAAAATATCTGATGACAAAGCTGTACATGAATACTCCCCTTAATCTTTTGCACTGACATTTTAACAGATTTGTGCCACCTTTGCTGAGCAATTGAAGTGCCTTTCCTTATGATTTAATATATGCCTGTGAAATGCTGCTGTCCTTTTTATTTTTAAGAAGGAATTATATTTTTATAATCTTGTGGCTCTAGGAACAAGTAAACAAAATCTGAAACACTGACCTTTTTTGTATTTTTCACAGGCTGTGGAAGAAGAAGATAAGATGACACCTGAACAGCTGGCAATAAAAAATGTTGGCAAGCAGGTGAGGTGTAATGAATTATTGTGAGGTGAAATAACCTGATTTTTTTTTTAAATATATTTTAATATTATTTTAGTCACATGCATTGCAAGTGATTTCTGTTCTATAGTCTGGCTATCCTGAATTCCCTACAGGTCTTGAATTTATACCGGATGGACAATATTATTTAGGCCTCTGTCTGTGGGTAATCTGCAAAGTGGTTACAAAATTGTCCTTTGGTTGCAAGGGTCTGCCACAACATTTCTTATAATGAAGTTTAAAGGTATATTCTGGATAAATTGTTATAATCCACTGGGGAATATCCTGTAATTTCTGCATCGTTCTTCTTTTAAAAAGAAACAAACAAAAAAACTAAATACACTATTGCATTTTGGAGAAGACATGCTATTTTTTTAAGAGGCAAGTCAGTCAGTCTGGTGCATTACACTGTGACTGAAGAGCTAGTAGAAGGGCATTAAGTTCACCCACTATTCAGAAACATTGATGCTTGATGCCAATACACACACAAGTACACTAAACACCTTCGAGTTACCTTGTGCTTCATAAGAAAAACAGTTTAGGACCATAACTGAGATTTGGGGTGGCGGAGGGGAGGCTATTAAATTAAGTCCATCTTTCTCTCATGGCAGGATGTACTCTCCTGACAGAGGACTTAACAGATATTAAATTAGTGATATGTTTTATTTTAGCCTAAAAGACAAAGAAAGAAATCTGTTGAAATGGAAAAACATTAAAATTGTTAAGAAAACATTGTTCTCCGAGTTCAGTAGGACTCGGAGAGCAATAGGAACAATGGATAGCTTTAAAAAAAACTATTTTCCCTTAAAGGAGAGGCAGGATTTATTTGTATGGCAGGCTGTAGTAGAACATGAACTGCATTTCAGAGGATTATGGAATATTTTTGTGTCAGCTTCCAACAAACTGATGTTATAACTTATCTGTAATTTTCTTCCACTCATACACTTTTGTAGCATTCAGATCTGTAGCAGGAAACAATCAAAAATAAATATATAGGAAGAACCATTGTTTTCAAAGATCTAGAACAGTTGTAAATATCTCTTCTTGTGAGCCTGAGCCCAGGTGTAATCTACAATCTAAACAATTCTTTAAAAGCAAGTGCAGAATTTTTTTAAGTAAATACAGAGTAAAAAAGACAGATTTTTTTCCTTAAACATCAAACTTTTTTTCTAAAAGAAACTGTCAAAGGTATCTTGTAAAATCATTCAGTGAAATAGTTTTCTCTTCAGTGTTTTTTTTTCCCTCTGTCATTATACACCAAGTTCTATAGACATGGCTGCTGATGTGAATATTTGTCCTCTATTTGGAAAGGTCATTAGTTTGAATGGAGAAATCTTAGAGAATTACAGGACTTTGTAAATGGATTATAAAAAAGAGCAGCTTAGACTTGTGACATCTGTGGCAATCAGAACTATTTTGTATGTGGAATAGGCTCAATAAATATTTAAATAGATCCTTTACTGTGTACACATGTTTTCTTTTTTTAATTTGTCTCCACTATTGTAATATCTGTATAATGGGCTCTGTACAACCAAATGACATAATAGACTGAGGAAATATGCTACTTTATGGTATACTATGAGGATAATGTAGTTATTCCCCAATCCTGCAAAGTTTTATGTATGTGCTTAATTTTACTACTGAGAGTAAACTTGTGTGAATACATGACATGGATCCATTTTATGTAGGTAATTTAATAATACTTAGCACTTATATGGTACTTAATATTTTCAAAGCACTGTACAGACTTAGGCGCCAATTCTGCGGAGACTTGAGAACATGCTTAACTTTATACACTGAGTCAGTGGCTCTCAAACTTTTTTACTAGTGACCCCTTTCACATAGCAAGCCTCTGAGTGCGACCCCCCCCCACCTTCCTTATGAATTAAAACACTTTTTTTATATATATTTTGCATTCAGCATTTATAATGATGTTAAGCGGGGTTTGGAGTGGAGTGGTCCTGACCCCCAGTTTGAGAACCCCTGCACTAAGTAGTTCCCTTGAAGCCTTGGAACTCAGCAAGAGGTAAACACTGTGTAATATTCTTGAAGCCACTGAGACTACTCTCAAGCGTAAAATTAAGCATATGGATAAATCTTTGCAGGATTGGGGACCCAAGATTATATACAGCTTTGAAAATACAGAGCACCATGTTTGTATTGCTAAGGTGAAATCCTGGCCTTGTTGAAGTCTATGAGAAAACACTCCCATTTTTTTATTTTAAATAGTATGAATCTCACCTCCACAAAAATGATTTCAGAAATGGATATTTGAGTGATAGAAATGTCTATTTAAATAATAGGCTAAAATAGCTTCAAAAGAAGTTGTTGTACTCTATCTTAACTTTTATAGACTTCCCTGAGGTTTTTCTTTTTAATACGGGGAGCGAGGATAACCACAAAAATAAATTTGAAGGTCTGTCTTAACCTTACAAAAACAAGAACATTAGAGCCATGACTCAAATTGCATACCTAGCATATTCTGTTTAGCTATAGCTGAGTTTACAGAATAATACCCAAAGGTAATGGGGGGGGGACATGACGGCAGCGCCCCCCCCCCATTTCTACCAGGGTTTATATGCCCTGCCCTGAACGCTGCTGCATGCCGCCAGAACATGCACGCACACTCTCTCCCACTCCCCCCCCAATGTATAGGTTTTGCCGTTAGTTCTAAAATAGTGTTTGTCTACAGTATAGTTTTTATTGACCTGGTTTCTAAAGTCTGAGTCAATTAAGATACTGTGAGTGAAATCCTGGCCCCGCTGAAATCAAGGAGGAGTTTTGTCATTGACTTCATTAGAGCCAGGATTTCACCCCATGTGTGGAATTGCATAAAAACATTTGCTGTCACTGTATCCATCCAGAATCTGAAGAGACCGATTTGCTTCTTAACTTACATATAACATCTTTGAATAATATGAAGAGCTACAGGGTCTTAAAAATTTAGAATCAAAGTTGCATGCAGTATCTTGAAGGAAGGAAACCTTGGGGGATTTAATAGGCTGTCAGTGTCCATTAATTCGCTTTGTTCTCAAATAGTTGAAATCTGTCATCTCTGAACTGTTCATTTTTTAGTGATTCCTCTAATAGCTTACTTTAATATTTATTTTTCAGGATCCCAAACGTCATTTAGAAGAACATGTGGATGTGCTGATGACCTCGAATATTGTCCAGTGTTTAGCAGCAATGTTGGATACAGTTGTATTTAAATAATGAATTTACTGTTACTGTGGTGCTTTCTGTGTATATTCTTCTATTGTTTCTAACACTCGGAAACCAGAGACTGCGGAAAGTATATTTGGTTAAATGGAAGACATCTGGCATCATTTGCAGTCTAAGAGCAGCACTATAACACCTTTCAGTCTCTGTTGTGCAATTACTTCTGTTTCTTTGTGTCAGGGTCTTTGCAGATTCCAAAGCAGTTCAAGAACACAGAGTGGGCAAATTGTATTAAGTTTTCATTTAATATTTGGGGGAAAATCAGTAGTACATATATATTTTGATTGTTGCTACATAATAAAAATACATTTACACTCTATCTGGTTTGTTTAAGGTTTTTTGTCAATATACGGAATGGACAACATTGTAGAAAACCCATGCGGATCTGGTTTCCTTTGTATTTTTAGTGCATATTAAGTGAAACATCGATGAACTAGCAAAACTTCACAAATGAAATATGACTGCCATTAATTACTGAGGTATTCTAGAAAAACATACTTTTTTCATAAATAGTGATGAGTACAAAAGAACATTATTGCCATACAGGTTTTTTTATAATGCAACACAACTCCATCCAATGCAGATGCCTATGAAAATGACATATGTTGATACACTGATGCTCAGCATATCTCCAATCACCCTAACTCAAGCAGATTCTTTCCTGGATAGCTGATAGCAATTGACCTGAGAATAAATTTTTGAAGGGGTTGCATAGCCCATGTGAAGTTGGGAGGGTATCTGGGGAATGAGGGTGTCTCTTACAATGGAGATGAGCATAGATGAAGGGGAATAGACATGATGAGGAAGAAGCATGTCTGCTGTAGCCTGTGCTTGTACCATAGCATCCTGCTCTGTAACCAGCTTCTTGAGTATAATGCAGCTTGACTGTACAATTTTCCTTTTACAAACCCCCAAAAGGCATTTTCTAGTTCTTTACTTTGCCCTGCATTTTAGGAGCTCCACAGGAAAGGGACTGTGTGGCTGTTTGGGGGAGCTGGTGCATGCGATGACATAAGGGCCAGAAGGGACCAAAGTACTATCTTGGAAAGGGCAGGGGAAGGTTTCTAGGCAGTTACCATCTGGGCCTCTTAAGCCCCAGTGGAGTACAGCTTCATTAGGAGCTGAGCTGGATGGATAGTTTGATGCCTTCTGCAACACCCACACCCCAACAGCCACAAACGCTTCCTCTAAGACAGTTTGTCAGCACCTGCCAGCGCATATCTTCCGATTATCCTAGTTTAGGAACTACGCAGGTTAACAATTTAAAAAAAAAATATATTAACATTTCTGCATGATTCCCAGTTTGCAACAAAATTAAGTGCAGTAAGTTGCGATGTAAAATGTACCTTGCTGCATAAATTAGCTTTTAATGTGCTAAATAGTACAACCATTCCCTGTGTCTCTAGTTTTACCCCATCTCCAGATCTTCCAGCCAAACCATCAATTTCACACTGGAGCGGATGGTGCTAGTGAAACAAGCACCAGAAACTACAGCTGCTTGGCATGAAATACTGCTTCTCACAGAATTATATCTGTATTTTGCTGAAAATGAGGATGCATGGCATGCACTAAACCAATGGAATATGGGTAATGCAGTAGTGTGCATGACTCGCATTCATGAAAAACTTCACTAGAAGCATTTCCTTAAAGAGATGATGTATGGTACCATAGTTTCCCTTCTAAAACATGGTTTTTATTAAAATAATCCTAAACTAGTGCACAATAGGCTACCTCAAATGCCTCTGCCCACAATCTTATACTCAAGTTATGGAACCAAAAATTGAAACACATTACTGAATGCTGCATTTGCGTCTGTCTACCAAGTAATGTAGCTGTTGGCTCCTGTTCTATAGCATTAAAGAGTCTTGATACACAGTGACCTTCACTGTATATACATTGTCGCTAACTACTTTTCCCTTCTCTCCCCACCCCTCCCAGTTTCCTAAAGTTTTATGGTTTGTGTATTAATATAGGTTTTAGTTCAGATTTTGGAAAGTTTGGAGAAAGATCAACTTGATTTTTTTTTCAAATTGATAAAAAATCAATTTAATAAAAAGCACTTTTTAAAATAGTATTGAATTTTTAAAAAATTATTTAATACATTTGTTTTCTGGATCCCATCTGTTTAGAAGAGTCCTTTTGGTGGGCCTGATGGCAACAGACTTAAATGTGCACAGTCCCATTTTTTTCCCCATCTTTCTCTGCCTAAGCTTGCCTGGTGGCCCTAATTTCAGCTTTGTTTCTGATGTTACTGCTAAATACACTCCTGTGGAGCCTGGGGAAAGAGCTGGCAGTGAGCTTCACCAACAGAGCAAGGCCTGGAAAACAGCAATCACATGTCCTATGTTATCATGCTAGTATACGAGACAAAATGCAAGATGGTGATGGTGATGATAAACAAAACTATTAAATGCACAGAGAAAACCAACTTTTTGTCACTTCTCCATTCTAATATATTAAGGGTTAATCGTAACAATATTATGTATACTTTCAAATAAAAATATGATTTTCAAGTCTGTCCTTTTAAAGGGAATTATAAGAATAATAGATTAATAGAGTCCAAAGCCAGAAGGGACCACTGCAATCATCTACTCTGACCTCCTCCACAGGTATAGAATTTTCACCAAATAATTCGTAGAGCATATTTCAGAAAAACATCCAGTCTTGATTTAAAGTTTCACTTGGTACTTTATAAACTAAAAACAGATTTGCTACTTCAGATACTTTATAAATTGGAATTAAAGGTCTTGAGAAAGAAATATGAGACCAACTTGCTTTTCTGGTTAAATGTACCACTTTCTTGTGGTCCAGGTGCAAAAACTATTCCCCAACACTTTGTCTAATGTAACAAAGGTGAAGAGGATGCCATGTTGCTTTGGTATCTGAAGCAGAAATGTTAAAACAACGATTCCGAGAAGGCCCTGTTGGTTCCAGTCTCCATCTAAATTTAATTCCAGTTTCAGATGGATGAGAGCAATGCTCCATGATGCAAACCTGCAATCTAGTCTGAAATACTACTCCATGGAAAACCACACTCAGAATCCTGGTGTCAGCTGACAAACCAAGTACCCACTACATCACCAGTTTGAGCTCCCAATAGCTATGTTAAGCTTAGTGGACCGGTTACCTTGAGCTAGAAGTTGTGTGTGGGGACAGGAGTCAGATTAGGTGTAACACAGTTGTTCCTGGAGGTGAGGTTACAAGGTACTAGCCACCATCCCAAAGGAGACATGAAAGCATGTGTTAATGGGAGAGGATTCTGCTATGAGCAACCTACAGTCACAGTCACGGCTTGTCACCTCACAAACTTTCCCCTGCAGGTGGAAGTGAGGCCTCTGAACCCCCAGGAGCAGCAACAGCCAGAAGGCAGAGAGGGAGCATACAGTGTCACTGGCTCAGCGTGCCTACCCAGAAGACCAAGGCTTGCTGCCCTAGGGCCTGGGGGAAGAGGAGGTCTCTTTGCCCCTCATTGTCCCTCTCCTAAGATGACCAGATGCCAACAGTATTGGGACCACCCTGATATTAGAGGCTTTGTCTTATATATGCAACTATACCCCCTACCTCCAAAAAAAAGTGTCCTGGTATTTCACACGTGCTATCTGGTCATCCTGCCTGCTCTTGTCCTTGCCCAGCTGTGAGGGGCTTTGGGTCCGGACAGAACAGAGCCTGTTCTGTTCTGTGCTGGGGGGCGTGGTGGGGGCCAACCAAGGCCCCTCGCCCAAACATTGCTGCTAGGCCTGCGGCAGGCACCCCCTGAGCTGCAAACATTTGGGCTTGCTGGGCTCATGCCGTCCAACAACCCCCCTCATTCCCTCCTTGCCTCTGCTTGTGAGTCCCCACAGCGCCGGCCGGCCGGCAGGAGAGACCCGCTCTGCCGCCGGAGGACAGACGTGGCTTTAAGCTCGCCTGCCTCACGCGGGGCGCGCCCTGAGGTAGGAGCAGCGAGCTCGGGGCAATGGGGGAAGCCTCCGCCTCCCTGATGCCCGGGAAGACAGGAGAGGATGCCCCGCACACACTGTTCCACCTGGATTATCCACGGAACCTTCAGCACTCCCCGCCTAACAGGGCCTGTTACACTGTGAAAATCGCGCCTGTCAACGTGGGTGTCTAGCTCTTCCCTAGTTTAATGAAATCATTATTTGGGATCCTCCCCCCCCCGCCCTAAATCTTTTCCCTGACAGGAGCTCTAGCAACACGTTAATTTATTTCTATGAATCGAGCTAACTGCTTCTGACAAATCTATTACAAAAGATATCTCCCTCCTAGCACTCACTGCCTGTGTGATTCAGTCACTGAAAGAAAACACACGTCAAGTGGAAGGGAAGCTGGAGCTAGATGGAGAGATGGATGCCTTGTGCCATGCTTTTCTGATAATCTCCCGCATTACAGCACACAGATCAAATATTTATTTACTGGAGAATCAGTAAACATGACTGCAAATACATTAGGGCACTTCAGCTGTACAGCTTATAATTATTTCAAAACTCAGAAGAGACGATACATTGTTCCTGTGTACGTATGCTGCCTGAACTGAGTTTTATGGGTGTTTTATTTTCCCAACGCAGCATTTGCCTTTGGGGGGAGGGGGTTACACTGGAGGATGGGGGAGTATGTCTTATAAAGGACTGCGTCCCGTTATTGTGCGTTTCATATTAGCCGGGAAGCCAAATTCTGGAACTTCTAAGGTGAGCTAGGGCCTCCAGTTTGCGGTTTGTATGCTCTGCACACTGAAATCGTTACACTCAGAGTGAATGCTGACACCTGCGCTCATTCTGAACCCAAAAGTCTCCAGAATCTTATCTCTTTCCTTCTTCACAAAAAGGGTGAAAAAATTAGGAAATCGCAGGTCTTTGATTTTTTTTTTCTATCCGTAGTGACAAAGCTCGAAAGGTCACACGGTAATGAGCACTCATAGCAAACAGTGTCCCCCCCCTTCCCTTCTATCCCACAATAAAATCATCTCCTTCAATTTGCCATGATCGTCGCGACCAGGAGCCAGGTGATTATCCTAATTAATGTCTATCTAATTAAATTACTGTCAGCGGTTAACCAATGGCAGGAGCCGTTTCATCCGCTCCACAAGCAGCAAGATCAAAAGTGAGTCTTTCCTTATTGCTGCATAGTGTCAATTGGCCAATCTCTTCTCCCAGGGAAAAAAAAAAGTAAATCAAACGTTGGGGAAGCATTTGGTGGGAGAAGTGCTTTTTGCCTCGTGAGGGTCCCAGGATGTCTAGTTTATGTTAAGAGGAGCCCTTTAGAACCCGAGACTGAAGGGTTATTATATTGGTGCTAGAGCTATGCAGCTGGAGCATTGTCTTTCTCCCTCTATCATGCTCTCCAAGAAATTTCTCAATGTGAGCAGCAGTTACCCACATGCAGGCGGATCTGAGCTTGCCTTGCATGATCATCCCATTATCTCGACCACTGACAACCTGGAGAGAAGTTCACCTCTGAAAAAAATTTCCAGGGGGATGACGAATCAGTCAGATACAGACAATTTTCCTGACTCCAAGGACACACCAGGGGACGTCCAGAGAAATAAACTCTCTCCCGTCTTGGACGGGGTCTCGGAGCTTCGTCACAGTTTCGATGGATCTGCTGCAGATCGCTATCTGCTCTCTCAGTCCAGCCAACCCCAGTCCGCTGCCGCTGCTCCTAGTACCATGTTCCCTTACCCCAGCCAGCATGGACCCGCTCACCCAGCCTTTTCCATCGCCAGTCCAAGCCGCTACATGGCTCACCATCCTGTGATCACCAATGGAGCTTACAACAGCCTCCTGTCCAACTCTTCTCCACAAGGTTACCCAACGGCAGGCTACCCTTATCCCCAGCAGTATGGCCATTCCTACCAAGGGACGCCTTTCTACCAGTTCTCCTCCACCCAGCCGGGGCTGGTGCCCGGCAAAGCTCAGGTCTACCTGTGCAACAGGCCACTCTGGCTGAAATTTCACCGGCACCAGACAGAGATGATCATCACCAAACAAGGAAGGTAAGCGGCACTTGCTGCTGCTGCTGCATGGAGCGATTGGACATTAGGTGGTGGGGTTGGGACTCCAAACTCTTCCTTACGGAGGCTTTTGAGGGGGGCGATCTGCGCTTAATATTCGGGGTGACTGACAATGCAACCCACAAAGTCCAACGTGAAAATGGGGAGCTGGACGGGGTAGGTCACAGGGGGCGCCTGGGTGGCAGCTGCTAGGGGGGCTCGTGATGTGCTTGTACCAGGTGTCTAGCGATAGGGTGCAGGTCCCTACCTGGCCAGCAGTCCCTCCGGAGAGGACCCCTAATGCGGCTCCCTCCTCCCTTTGTCCTCATCCCCTTTTCATACAGCCCTTTAAGTTCTCCCCCTTGTTATTTGTGGTTCTCGGCTTATCACTAAACTGGTTGGTTTTTTGTGTGTGTTTTCTATTAATAGGCGCATGTTCCCTTTCCTAAGTTTTAATATTTCTGGTCTCGATCCCACGGCTCATTACAATATTTTTGTGGATGTAATTCTGGCCGATCCCAACCACTGGAGATTTCAAGGAGGCAAATGGGTTCCTTGCGGCAAGGCGGACACCAATGTACAAGGCAAGTTCTTCCAATTAACACTTTTCCCGACACATATTTAGGTGAGAATGGTTAATTAAAGCCTTTGTGGACTGGCTCAGGCGACTTCTTAAACGAGAATGGGCCAATGATGCTTTAAAAAAAATAAAAAGAGGGAGGGGGGAGTGAAGGGTGTTCAGAAAATGCTATTTTAATCCTCCCCAGTTAAAACGAAGGAAGCATCGCCGGTAAAGCGCTGCTAAGTTTAATAGGATTCACAGGAACCCTGTGTGTGCTGCTACAGTTGCAGGAAGGGGTGTGTGTGTAAGAATCGTGGTGTGTTTATTTGTTTCCTTAGGAAACCGAGTGTACATGCACCCCGATTCCCCCAACACAGGAGCCCACTGGATGCGTCAGGAAATCTCTTTTGGGAAATTAAAACTTACAAACAATAAAGGAGCATCAAACAACAACGGGCAGGTCAGTGAAACGCACACACGCTCTTATTTGTTGCTTCTAATAAAATCCTGAAAATTCAGATCAGATCCCTGTTTTCTTAGGTAAACCATACTGCTAGGGTAAAACGTGCGAGTTTCTATTCCTAACGAGTTAGAATGGTACAGGACTTCCTAGGAAGAAAAAAAAATGCTGCACAACCCAGCAACAAAACCCAGACCCTGATCAGAGTTGGGTTATGCTGGGGGGGATTCATTCTGAAGTGGAGTGAATCTGTAGCTGTCCTGCTAAAAGGGAGCGATGACTAGGTGGTGTCTTAGGGGTGCATTTCGCCTTCTTTGTTGAGTGTAATCCTCTCTGACAGCTCGGCCACGGCTTTTTATTCAAGCGCTTTAATAAGAAAAAATACCAGTAAATATCCGTCTTTTTCTCCCTCTCCTCGCTCCAATTTAGCCTTTCTGCCCCTTTGTCCCCCTCCCTTTTCTCTGCCTGACAGATGGTGGTCTTGCAGTCCTTGCACAAGTACCAGCCCCGTTTGCATGTGGTGGAGGTGAACGAAGACGGGACGGAGGATACTAACCAGCCGGGCAGAGTGCAGACTTTCACCTTCCCGGAGACTCAGTTCATAGCCGTCACCGCCTATCAGAACACCGATGTAAAGAGCTTGGCGCTGTATTTCCCTCGCGGCCATCCTCACCCTCAACCGGCCAGCAGCGCTTTAGAGCTTCCGAGGCCGGCTCGTGGGGGCTCCGCGTAGGTGCCCGGGAAGAGGGAAGCAGATACACGCCGTGCAGAGTGCTGGCGCGCGCGTGTCTGCGGCAAAGGGATGATTGAATCCAGCCGGCACCTTTGTATTCCCCCGGCAGGATCCGTGCGGGCTGGACCTAGATGTATAACATATTTGGAGTTCCAATTCTGAACCTTTCGCTGAAACCGTCAAGAATTGTGAGCCCCAAATCCGCCACACGAGCAAATGTGTGGATCAGATTTCTGTATCTTTGCATTTGCCCTAGTTAGTCTCACGAACACACGCAACTCTGGCGTGGGGTCTACAGAGTGAATATTTCACAGGGGCGCAATAACCATCAGTTTCCACAGTGAACATCTTCTCAGGAGGCCAAGCGGAAACCCGGTTGGCATTTATTATATTAAAACCAGAGTATAATATTTGTCAATAGCTGTTACGTTGAAAAGCACATATTTAATCTGAGGTGATTTTTAAGCAAGACTGCAAAGAGTAACTGATGCTGCTGACTGTGTTGGGGGTGATGGTACATTTTAATCAGAATAAATCCCTGTTAATGTATAGACATTTTTTGCTCTCACTTTAAATGGCATGCATTAAAAGTCGGTGTATTCTGTTTTCGATTGATAAACCAAGCACAGATACAATAATCTCTTAAAATGTTATATAAAAATACTTGAAATATTCATTTCTTATCCTAAATTTAAACTAATTGTGAATAATTACTTTTCAGAATAGACTGTCAAAATTATTTCACATTTTGATCAGTAATTGTAAGACCCATCAATTTTCCTCTAATTAAAAGCTTTATAAATACGCTAAGCTTAGTTTTTATGTTTTGAAGAGCGGCAATTTGAGCAACTAATGAAAAAAAGATCGAACAGCCCTGCTTTAAAAATGTGCCTCCTGTATGTTGCCCATTGTCATGCTTTCATTATGTATAGGTACGAGAAAATACTCATTGTTCCTCTATTTTCCTTCCCAGATTACACAATTGAAAATAGATCACAACCCTTTTGCAAAAGGCTTTCGAGACAATTATGATACGTAAGTAAATTGTATTTTTATTAATCATCTTATCGGATGCGGCCACATAGGCCGGTAGAGACTCTATTTGGTTTAGTATTGGGGGTTGGATTAAAAATCTCTCTAATTATTTAAACATTTAAATATTCAGTATTAAGCTTTAAAAAAAAAGTTCTCCCAGAGAAGAGAAAGTGAATGCAGGCTCCTGAATTCGGGACTGGATTTCGGGTGACTGAATAGGAATGAAATTCATCTGTCTCCCTTATTTTTCATGGAAAACTCTTGGTTTTCGCATTAATTTGTACGCCTGTGTTAGTAAGAGGCAAATCTTCTGTGCCGAAGAGCTAGCTGGAAGAGGCTGGCTAGCCCATTCAATACAACCTTGCGCAGTTTGGGGACAGATGCTCTTCTCACCCCCTCTGCCTGCATCTGAGGCTGCGTGTGACTTTGGCAGTTGTGATGTTCTTTCTGGCATATGACTTTGTACCCATTTTCAAGTTCCCGTTTATTCAAGCTGTGTATGTAGGCTATGAATTAAGGACCTCTTGAATGAGAGTTAAACTACTGAATATAAATGACTCTTTAAATCATCCTGGACACTAGACAGACAGTTTTAAAGGAAATGTCTTCTGTTTCTCACTCTGGTTTTCATTTTGGCGTTTTTGCTATTCCTATCTATCTATCTATCTATCTATCTATCTATCTATCTATCTATCTATCTATCTATCTATCTAGAAATGTCTTCGTGGAAGGCAAATATACATAGAGTTCATTATGCTTTTATCCAAGATCACTGGCCATACATACTGGTCTAATCTTTGACCGATGGGATGTTTGTGATGCGGACTTCAAACTTGACTTTAGAAGTTTGCCCCGTGCTCCTTTTCCCGCATTCAGTGGGAAAAGCCCAAAATCTTAACGACACAATGTACACTGCTCAGTGGCAGAAGGTTTGTAATAGGTAGAATAGCTAACAGTACCCAAGCCAAGGTGCTATTTCTGAGTACTTCTGCTTCCCTTTACCCCCCCAACACAGTGGAGATAGAGCAAAAACAAAAATGAAGACTAATGATATCCCACACCCACCTCCCATTGCTGTGACTATAAAGCAATAAAATCAACAAAGTGCTCTAGCACTGGAGTCTAGAAGGGGGGATCATCTAGAGAACAAGTGAGAAGGGCTCCTAACCCAATGCTACTGGGCGACCCGGTGGGAGGTGGGGAACTCAAACATCATGGGAAAGCGTACGGGTTCTTGCTCTCCTAATTTTTGCCTGAGCTCCTATTCAATGGGAACAGAGTGGGCTGAACACCTGCCAGGATTGGGCTCTGTGTTTAAGGGGAACATTTTTCTTTTTTCCTTCTGAGTAAGAGAAGCGTATATGTGTTTTAAGGAAATGGAAACAGCCCCCCAGATAAAGCCTTCTCCGGATCCCATTGAAGTCAGTAGGAGATTTGCCACGAAGTAAGGCCCACATTGAATAAGCACTGAAGTATGTTCTTAATTTTAAGCAGTTGCGTAAATCTATCCATATTTAGCAAATCAGTTAAACCCCATTGATAATGGGATTTAAGCACACACTTAAAGCTAGGCACGTGCTTAAATGCTTTCTAAATCAGGGCCTAAATCTGGGATCAAGCTCCTAGTGTGACCACTCTGCTTAAATGTAAAATAGCTGACTGTTAAATCTTACACACATTTATTCTTGTTTGGAAAATATAATTGTCGCTGGTTCACTCCCCTTCCCAAAAATGAAATGGAATGTGCAACAAGTGATCAGAGGGAAAACACAGGGGTTCTGGCGATTTTGGTAAGAGCCGCAAAGGAGAAGTAACCTGAGTATTTGAGCATACAAAATAGGTCATTGGTGCTGTGCAGAGACTACATGGTCTTTGTAACTTAAATAAGACTTTTCTATACATAGGGTAGAGTATCGATGAAAAACCTTCTGGACTTCTCCAACCACAAAATGTCTCTGCTTTCTCTTCTTTTAAATTATAAAGACGTGTATGTCACTTTAAAAGGAGCTTAAATGCTGTCTAGCACATCGTATTTGTTTAAGGGCCAACTGTGTTCTGGATAAGTAATTTCAGGAGGCGTGGAGGGTTAATTAAAGCACAGTTTTAGCCTGAATGAAACGCACACGCTAACTATTCATCCATTAACGGTTTTATAAACACAAATTGCAGTCCAAGATTGAACGATTATATATAGGCTATATTGAAAAAAAAATGGGCGCATCTGCTTTTAAAATTCCTTCAGTAGGTGTTTGAAGATTAGTTAAATTTAAATTAAATAAAATCTGGATAGTTGGTTTGTGACTCTGAACAGTAAGTGTCAAACCGCAGAAATAATTTTTCAGTCTGCCATTCACGCTGTTTGCTACAAATGGACCAGGTTACCTGTTGCGCATATTGTGGGATTGGTCAGTTTTCCACAATGCAGGATTTCCCAAAGTACCATGAAAGATGGTAGGATGTTAGCTGACTTGTGGATTTCAAATAAATAAAAACAAGAAACTTCAGCCTTTAAATTACGCCCCTACTAAATCTATACAGAGCAAACTCGTTTTCAGTTTGTACTTGCCTATTTAAAAAAAAAAATGTTAGATCCACTTTGCGGATGGTGTGTGTAAAATAATCTGATTTTAAAAAAACCGTTCTGGCCTCAAATAGCCTCCGCAGTATTCAATATAAAGATGAACCAGAACTGTAGGGATATCTGCCTGGTATGTTTCAGGTTGTCACGTCAATCTGGTCAACTGGTTTCTTTAAATCACTGAATGGTCCCGCTTCTGCACCTGTGCTAAACTATTGTGTTTCTGGGTAATGAATTTTCGGGGTATTTCTGTGAAGTCCGAACGGCATTCTCTCCACTCCGGTCACTGCTTGCCGAGCAGTTGTGAAACTGGGTTTTCTTGCCAGGGAGTGCACTGGGTGAAATCCTGGCCCCACTGAAGTCAATGACAAAACTCCCGTTGGCTCCAGGGGACCCAGAGATCCATGCAGGGTGCCTGCCTGCGCCCGGCTCTGGCTCAGGACACCCAGAACTCTGCCCTTCTCTTTGGCAGGATCTACACGGGCTGCGACATGGACCGGCTCACGCCTTCCCCCAATGACTCTCCCCGCTCGCAGATCGTGCCCGGGGCCCGCTACGCCATGGCGGGCTCCTTCCTGCAGGACCAGTTCGTGAGTAACTACGCCAAGTCCCGCTTCCACCCCGGCGCTGGCGCTGGCCCGGGACCAGGCAGCGACCGCAGCGTGCCGCACACCAACGGGCTGCTCTCTCCACAGCAAGCCGAGGACCCCGGGGCCCCGTCTCCGCAGCGCTGGTTTGTCACCCCGGCCAACAACCGCTTAGATTTCGCGGCCTCCGCTTACGACACGGCCACTGACTTTGCTGGCAATGCCGCCACCCTGCTGTCCTATGCAGCGGCCGGGGTCAAGGCGCTGCCCCTGCAGGCGGCTGGTTGCACTGGGCGGCCGCTGGGCTACTACACTGACCCTTCGGGATGGGGGGCGCGCAGCCCCCCGCAGTACTGCAGCAAATCCAGCTCCATGCTCTCCTGCTGGCCCAACAGTGCAGCCGCTGCCCGGATGGCCACCAGCAACCCTTACCTAGGGGAGGAGGCGGATAGCCTGGTCACCGAGAGATCCCCCTTGCCGGGCGCTGAGGACTCCAAGCCCAAAGACTTGTCTGACTCCAGCTGGATCGAGACCCCCTCGTCCATTAAATCCATTGATTCCACCGATTCTGGGATTTACGAGCAGGCCAAGAGGAGGCGGATCTCGCCCTCTGACACCCCGGTGTCGGAGAGCTCCTCTCCCCTCAAGAGCGAAGTGCTGACCCAAAGGGACTGTGAAAAGAACTGCGCCAAGGACATCGGCTACTATGGCTTCTACTCCCACAGCTAGACTCTGCCCAGTCCCCGTGCTTCGCTCTGTAGTCGGTCTCACACCGCCACGATCTCAAGTGAACACAACAGTCCTTTTGCACAACAACGTCTCAGCAGTTAGCGCACTGATCCCAACTTGAGCTGTATCTTTTTATTTCCCCCGTGAAAGAGTTTTAGCTGTAATCCTCGCTCCCTGTTTCCCTTTCTCAAGTGTAAAGAAACCCTACAACCCCTTTAGGAGATCTTGACATTCTTTGGCACCCGGTGCTGGCGCTGATATAGGAAAGCAGCAAATCTGCCGTTGAATCTCCTTCTAATTCTCCTAACCCCATTGATGAGCAGGATGATTGACTCTCAGAACCATACAGCGCTTCCTTCCTTTTCCATGGATGGATAGTTGGGGATGTTAGTAATTTTAGTGGAACAAAGCCTGTGAAACGCCTGTACATAGTGTTTAATTTATTGTAACGAATGCCTATACTTTTTTGTTCCCATTGTGAAGTCCCAAAACTAGATCATGTTTAACTTTCTCGATTTCTCCTTTCCCAACCCCCAAAGTTCACTCTCTGTTCTAAATACCTCTGGAAACACAAAATGTCCCATAGAAATAGCACTGAATAATGGGTTTCACACTTCCTTGCAATCCCTCGCATGGAATAAATTACTCTGTGCCCTGGGCTGACACAGCTAAGGAGGATCTGTGCTTGCCCCTCAAAAGAATAGAAATCTATCTAGTTGGAAAGTCGATTAAGTAGCGGGACGCCTTCAAACAGCGAAGTAACTGCATCTGTAATTTTTTTTTCTTAAAGAGGAGTAGCTCGACTGCAACATTATTTTTGCCCTATTTGTTCCTCCGACCCCTCCAAGTGCCAAGTCCATTACTGGCCTGTGCAGGTGCCAAATATGCTGACAAACAGTTCCCAAATTTCTTTGCAGTTTCTCCCCCTTTATTTATATTTCTGTAAATCGTTGTAATGAATAACCTACAAACGATATAGACGACTGAATTGTTGGTAATCATAGTGTAGTCCAGTGAAGATGAGTTGTGAGTTGTATATTTTACTGCATTTAGTTTTGGAATTGACTTTTTCATAAAGTAGATAACTGAATCTAACTTTCTGGGGGATACAGTAAGTACTGCGAGTAAGAGTGATCGATCATCCTCTACGTCTCGTTACGTTTGAGAAGGAGCATTAATAACCCCCAAGCTCTCCCCCGTGGAAGTAGAATAGTAAGTCTTTGAATTCTGAGTAGTAAATCTATACAATTAAAGCATTTTTATAAGGAAAAAAAATCAAGTGAAATATGCATCAGGCGAAATAGTCAGCCAAGATTCCAGCCGACGGGGACATTTTTCCTAATAGAAATTCAGGGTCATAAACGTGTGTATATTTTTGGCTCCTCTGTAAATCTAATGTTGTGATTTTTATATTTGTTCTGTTATGTGTGTGGAACTGAATGATTTATACAAGTGCAAGCTCCATTGAGATGTTTTGTTTTTTGCCCGTTTGTATTGTCTGTGTATAACAAGTAAAATAAACCTGGCAAAACGGTAACGTGGTGTTTGAAAGCAGTTTACGTTTTACAAAGATGCCGTTGAAATGCTCTAAATGGACTAGGGGGAAGAAATCCCCTGGATACTAATGGCAGCTCACTTTATAACCTTTTCATGGGTTTCGAGTGCTAGGTTAAAAACATGCGGTGATTCTATTGTTTTCCTGTCCTATAGTGTTGTGTAGTTCCAGGTTTGCATTTCTGCTTTCCCCGGGGGTGGGGGGGCAGAGGGAATGGAATGCTTTCTCCTTTCCTACCACCTGACCAGTGTATTGACTTGAGGTCTGCACGAGAAAAAGGGAGAGGGGGTTGAAGTCTCCTCGGAGTTGAGAGGTTTATACCTAAACAATTCTCTACACGTAAAAAGCATTTTGCGAAACTCAGCCTTGTCTTACGTTTGTGTGCGGAGTAGGGGCTGAGCGCTTACGGGACAGAAGCTGTGGCTATAGCAATGGTGTGACACAGTGTCCCCTGAGGTGAGCTTATTGGAAATGCGAGCCCAGGAGGTGCCACTCGCTTTAAAGGCTGAGTTCGTTAGCATTGGCTGGAGCTTTGGAGCAGGACGCCAGACGCATTTCTGAGCCTGCATTGTGTGCTGGGTTAGGCTTCCCTCCACTCTCTTTGCCCAGTTTCTGGTAGCGATGGGAGTTGGGGACTAAGTAGCTTTGTATCCTCTGGTGTTTTTGTGAGGCGTGTGGGCTGTGCGAGCTCCGCGCCGGGGTGGTTCCCTCCGTGGAGATCGGAGGGGCTGCACCCTGAAGAGAAAACGTAAACATACCCCCGCCCCCCGCTTTCATCACAGCGAGAACGAGCATCTTTCTAGCCCTGGGACGGTGCCGAAAATCCTTTCCTGCTCGCTGCAGGTAGCTGCATCTCATTGCTCAGTGCTGCAGGTGTGCAGAGCCAATGCACGTCGGCTGGAAACGTGCTTTCTTTAGCCACCTTTAATAGCGCCACGTTTCTGTCCCAGTGGCTTAAATGTTGAGGAAGGGTTAAAAGAAAAGTTTAAGGAAATGCAGAGAAAAATCGAAAGTAATCTATAGAGACCCAGCCACAGCATCACCCGGAGGCTGTTGTCTGTACCACTAGTCACCACTAGGCAGCTCTGTGCTGAGCCTTATTTTGTCTACCACAAATGACAGTATTTTTTCCTGTTTTTATATTAAGAAAAAGGGACTTTAAACAACACTAATGGTTCCAAATGGCAGGTTATTGTGGGCCGTGTGTGTAGTCTGTGCTCCAAATGCCATCTTTCGGCGAGCTCCATGTGTACTAGGGGGTGCTCGGTGGCATCAGCTCCAGCTCCAGCCCCTTTCCACCCGAAGGCCGCTGTTTGACTGCATAGAAACACGACCTGGTTGCCACACAACTTCTCGGGGAACGGGGCCGGCTGTGCGGGCACTGGGTCCGCTGTCCTCTCTGCTCAGTGGCAGAGGGGAACGAGCCCCGAGGAAAGCGGAGACAAGACGTGCTCTGCAGCCCAGGTGCTGCTTGTTAGACTCCAGGCGTGTCTGGTAACCCCTGTGGCGGGGCGGCGTTAGGCGGGACTGTGCCGGTGCAGGGACTGAGGCCGCGTTCTCTGCGGCACGGGCGGAATGAGCGCGAGGAACCTCCGCACCTATTTGCCTTTCGTTAGCCAGCGACCTTCCACCACCCTGCACGGGGAGCGTGTTACAAAGCGGCGGGTCAGACGTGTGGAGCCGCATTGCCAATGAGTGTGGGAGAGCCGGAGGGGTAGGCAGCGGCTGCGTGTCCGCACCACGTCCCAGCACCTGCTCCCTGGAGGAGCCGCACAGCTCCGTATCCGCTCCTGCGCCGGGGGGCAGAAGTAGTCTGGGAAGAGAGTAGAGGCGGGAAACTGGGGTGAGGATGACTCGCGTTACTGTCTGGCTTTTGCTGTTGAAGTGTTGCCGTCCGACAGACAGATCTGAGGCAATGGAGTGGTTTAATTTCTTTTAATCTCTCACTGCCTTTGGCTGTGAGGTAAATGTTCAGGCACGCGCTAGTTACCTATGCCCCCCTTCAGTCTCCACTCGAATATCAAATCCAGCGGCTCTTCTAACTGTAACCCGAAATGCAGCCATTGACCTCCACGTGGGAAGAGTTCAGAGTCTTGAGCATTGTATAAAAAAGCAGATCTATTAAAGCCATAGCCGGTGGAGAACAGCCTATTCTTTTCTAAAGATTAATCCGGCCTCTGGGATTCAAGGCAAGTGCGGCACAAACTGAGAAACAGAACTGCAGCCCAATGGCTGAACACTAGCATAGGTGTTCAATAGGCTGTTTTGATAGATTTTGCCTTAAACCTCCAATCTCAGTCTTATTTCAAATAGTGAGGATGCGTTTAAAAATTAAAAAAAATGCAGCAATCTAGAGGACAGCTGCATAAACAAATCCCCCACCCGACCCCAAGGCGCTCGCCGTCTAATGCTAAAAGAGAGGCGTGAGTCTCCCAGCCATGCCGTCTGCGTTCCAATGGGCAGGGTTGCTAAAGCGGGTGCACGCAGCCGGGCATGCTTGGAAGAGCCTGATTCATGTGCATACAAATTTGCTCACGAAATCAGGTGTTTCTTGTGCTCGTCGTCAGTAAAGTGCCTACCGGGGCACTTGCCTGCGCCAATACCAGATTTTCGGTCATGACACAGACCTTCCTTTGAAAATCTGCCCAGAATTTACAATGGGTAACCACCAAACCATTTCGCAAGAATGCTGTAAGTGACTATGTTACTATAAGGAAGGGTGGAATTTCATGCCCCCTTCCCCTCCGCCCCCGACACAGCAACAACACAGCTATATTTTAACAGTACTGTCGGAAATAATTCCAGGTATTGCCCATCAGCCAAACCAGTTATTATAGTGGGTTAATTTTTAACGTAATTGTCCCACTGTCGCACTAAACAAAAGCGAATTAAAGATCACAGTAAACCCTCGATCTCCTTTTCGCTTAACCAGAAATATAAACTGCAGCTTCTGCCTAAAAAATATACAATAATTTTGTACACAGCACCAGCTCGCTTATCGGAATGATTTGAGGGACATTAACATGTTCGGATAATCTAGCGGGCTACTGAGTAAATGAATAATGTCTGAGGATTGATCTACATCTTGGGGTAGAGAGATTGCATAAACAGGCTTTACTGTACATAACTGGTTAATAGTGTAATTCCACAATTATTTCTACAGGAGATTTGAGATCAAAAGTTCCACTGAAATAGAAAAGGCTTACTACGTTCCGTAGGTAGGTAAACCAATCTTTTAAATAATATTACAGGTGTGTGAGTGTGTATATCAAGCATAGGCTAATTGACATTAAATATTTGTATTCACCTAAAAATAGCAAGCATACAGTTTTTGCCCTAGTGTGTGTTTACGATGATGTACTTGCTGTGTTTTTTTCAGTTTGTCTGAAGCAAAACCCCTTGCCTGAATTTCTTAGACTAGTAACTAATTGCATGAATTTGACATTAAATTTTATTTGTGTTAATATTCCAGGCAAGAGGGGTTTTATTTTAATGCTCCTGTATAAAAATAATAATAAATGCAGTTGCTCTCCTTTCGCTTTATCAAAATGACAGACTAACATTTCCTCAGAAATAGATAATACAGAAGAAGTAGAATGAAATATAGAAGACTATGTACAAATTATTTTATTGGTAATATTTCCTGCATTCACTTATATTTCACGTTAATACCGCATCAAATACAAGACAATGATTTACTCTGTAGCAGATTCTGCAAAATTATGCTATGCATACTTGATGACATATTGCATATTTTAAACAGAGCTTTTAATTACTGGTTGAAATTTTTGCTTATGTTGTTTTTTTGAATGCTAGAGGAAAGAGAGGCTTGTGGATAATGTGAGTAATAGAATAGTGATACGGATGGGAGGATTTTGACTGATGGCATGAGGAAGCAGACTGGTGAGGAGGTTGATCAGAGGTAAAAGATGTCTTTGGCAACTTTTTAAGTTTCTCTGGCCATTTCGGTCCAGTGAATCATGCAAGAGTTATGTTCATAACCAAATTCATGCCTCTTCATTGTTTGCTGCAGTAGTCCTGATCCTTGTCATAAACCCACTCTTACCTTCTTTAGTCACCACTTGATGTGTTATGTCTAAAGTAGACTGAAAGGTCCTTAGAAGACACAAATCTTGTATTACTTGTCCAAAAAGAACAGTGCAAACTCACGGAGCTAGAAGAACAACAGATTGGGATAATAGGCGTAACGTGGGACATGTTCCTCTTAATTTTCTGTGACTAGACTTCATTCTCCCCACCCCCATGGGGAGCTCTGGTGACCAGTGATGCCCTCCCCCCGCCTCAAACTGGCAGACCTGAGTTTGAATAAGTCTGATGATGAGAGACTTAACTTGCATAACCTTCATTATAGCGTCGCGCAACAGCGAGGCTAAAATTATGGTTAAGAAAAGCCTTTATTCTCCCTTCGAACTGTCAGGAGCTTTTACATTCCCCCCCAAATTACAAGCTTTAATTTATTTTGTTTGTTACTGGCCCAAAGGTGGTTATTTTTGGCAAGTCTTCTCAAATTATGTTTGACTGTTTTTGAATGATCAGGGTAAGGGAAAAAATCAGAGTGCATGTGCATGGAAAAAAGGAGAAGAGATTTCGCATGGAGATATTTTTGTGCTCAGTTGACACAAACTTTCATTTTAAAAGATGAAACTCGTTATAAATGTGGTCTCCAAAGTGGAATGTGTGTCTTGCTAAGGGTATAAAAAATGGCTAAGGAATAAAGCAGCTGTAAACAGATGGAAAATAGGAGACTGCATGTATTCAGTACCCCATTCTGTTAAGCTATCTAAATATATACGTATATCTAGACAGCCACACATTAAAATAAATGTACTTGCATTAATTTCAATTATTACAATGTGTATTTATTTGAATATATGATAACATATGAGAATACATTAATATAATACTGGTTATATCAGTGTACGATCAGCTGAATCTTTCTTAACCTGCTGAAATAGCTTGACTGTCTAGAGCTTTGTTATTGTGTATAGGTAATATTTTCCATTCACACAGTTAAAACATCCGTATATATAATATGGATTATATTTATAAGAAAGGAGAATACTATCATTGGAATAGCAGTCGGAATTTTTTTCACCTCCGTGTAAAATCTTAACTATAATATCACATTAACATGCAATTATTTCTTAAAATTGAAATAAGAAATAATCAGTGATTATTTTTAAGCATAATTACAGTTTCAGTTGGCAGAGCTAATACAGGGATGGCCTTTAGATGTATGTGTGGAACCTTTTCAACATATGCCACTGACAAAAGGAGGTTTACGATACAAATTTTCACCCAGGGCTGGAAAGTGAGCCTGACCTACACTCACATGGCAGCTGTGGCTCCTGACCCGCAGGACATGGTGCATGGGATTGCATGGTGCTGTGACCCCGTGTGCTAAATCACATGCCATTCATTCAAATTTGGCCTGCTAAACTCTCCATATGGCAGAGGGGGTGGCAGGGCCAAACCTGAATGGTGCTGTAACCCTGGGCACCATGTCACAACACCCAAGAGGGGAGCCAGGTCCAGCCCCTGGACTTGCTCTGCAATCCGCATCCAATGATCCATTTCCCCCTGGTTGCAAAACTTGGCTCCATCACTGGGCAGTCACATGCCTAAGTATTGTCAGGATCAGGGCGTATTTCAATAATACTAAGATTCATGTATATTTAACTAACTCACCAATTAGGAATGCACTTTTATTGGCTTTTATTGTTTTGGTTTAGTGGAAACACAGCATTGTTGAGCTACTGCAGTGTCATATGAGCTCCCATCATATAATAAATAACATTGAAATACTTGGGATTTTTTTTCTATAATTATGTGTCAAAATATGAAATGATGTAACAGCCCTCATATAAATAGTCAAAATTTAATTTTGATGGGCCATGCTATGGCATTCATTGTTAAGCAGGATTCTCCACTGAAATAAATTTAGTTCCAGGTCACAGCTCTGCCTTTGGTTATCCATGGAACAGGAGAACCAGCCGTGGGACTGCAAGGATAGCAAAGCAATACAATATTCAAAGCCAATGTGCCTCACCCATGTTTTGAGATGAAAGGGTAGTTTGGCTTTATGGCTTAGCTCTTCAAAAGTATTTAGGCACCTAATTCCCATTGATATGAAGATCTGGGCCCATGTCTGTTTAATACAAGGCTGTCAGTATGTATCCCAGTTTGGGTAGTGACATCTGCCCACTTGGAACTGAACTGAACTGAACCAATCAACATATTATCAGGGCTGCTGTCAGGTTGTAAGCATTTTAAAGCAAATCATTTTTATAATTTCCTGGGTTGTCCTTATACCCCATTTTATAGATCGGGACTATATTTCCCCCTTTCAAGTCCTCTGGGATCTCTCCTGTCCTCCACAAATTCTCAAAGATAATCACTAATGGTTCAGAGATCTCTTCAACCAGTCTTTAAGTTTTCTAGTATGTATTTCAGTAGGCCCTGCTGACTTGAAGACATCTAACTTGTCTAAGTAATTCTTACCTTATTCTTTCCCTATTTTAGCCTCTGATTCTATCCCATTTATACTGATGTTCACTATGTTAGTTGTTCGACCACTGCTAACCTTTCTGGTGAAAACTGAAACAAAAAAGGCATTTAACACTTGGGCCATTTCTGTTATTGTCTTCCTCTCCTCATTGAGTAATGGGCCTACCCTATCCTTGATCTTCCCCTTGCTTCTAATGTATTTGTACAATGTTTTCTTGTTGGCCTTTATGTTCTTAGCTAATTTAATCTCATGTTGTGCCTTGGCCTTTCTAATTTTAGCCCTACAAGCCTGTGTTGTTTTTTTATATTCATCCTTTGTAATTTGACCTAGTTTCCACTTTTTGTTATGACTTTTTGGAGTTCCAGGTTGTTGAAGATCTCCTGGTTAAGCCAGGGTGTCTCTTACCATATGTCCTATCTTTCCTACACATTGGGATAGTTTGCCTTAATAATGTCTCTTTAAAAAACTGCCAACTTGACTGAACTCTTTTTTCCCTAACGCCACATCTACACTCGCACTTACATTGGCAAAACTTTTGTCACTCGGGGATGTGAAAGAAACACCCCCACCTCCCCTGATGAGTGACACAAGTTTGCTGGCATAAGTACTCGTGTGCACAGTGCCATGTCAGTGGGAGATGCTCTCCCATCAGCATAGAGAGGTTACAGGGGAGACCTTACAGAAGTGCAGTGATATAGCTGTGCTGCTGTAAAATCCATAGGGTATGTCTACACTATGAAATTAGGTTGATTTTATAGGGGCAGCATCAATTTGTATCAGCTGAGGATCCTGCCCTTTGCTTTGAACACTATCTGAAGTAGGTACAGTTGTATTGAAGGGATAGCATCAACTTAAAAAATCCTATTGTGTAAACTATTAGTTTTCTTGTGTTACTAATAACATCTTAGTCAATGTATTTCTTACTTTTTTACTTTTGCATTTATCTAATTTTAAGGCAATCAAAATTAATGTAGTTTTAATTTTATTTACAGTCAATTTCACTTTCTGGTTCTCATGGTTGAAATGTTTGGCTTACAAACACTAAGGGATTTTTAAAAGAAGTTTTTAATTCTTTTTAAAAATATTTAAACAAAGAGACTGTTGGTGTTAGATTTTCCAAGAGCTTGCATTTACAAAGTTGAATTTTGGGGCCAAATTTACTTAGACATCACAGAAATATAGGGCACGAAAGGACCCACATAGGTCATCTAGACCCACATAGGTCATCACTGGGGCAGGACTAAGTATTATCTAGACCATCCCTGACAGGTTTTTGTCTAACCTGTTCATAAAAACCTCCAATGTCAGAGATTCTACAATCGCCGTAGCTTATTTGTTCCAGTGCTTAACTACCTTTACAGTTAGGAAGTTTTTTTTCCCAATGTCTACCCTAAATCTCCCTTGCTGTATTACTTATCCTGTCCTTAGTGTCCAATATCACTCTGCTCTTTGTAACAAACTTTTACATACTTCAAGACTGTTATCATGTCCTCCATCAGTCTTCTCCTCTCCAAACTAAACAAAGCCAGTTTTTCAATCTTTCATTATAGCTCATGTTTTCTAGATCTTTAACCCTTTCTGTTGCTCTCCTCTGAACTTTCTCCAATTTATTCACATCTTACCCAAAGTGTAATGCACAGAACTGGACACAGTACTCCACCTGAGACCTTATCAGTGCTCAGTAGAGAGGAAGAATTGTTTCTCATCTTGCTTACAACACTCCTGTTAATACAGCCCAGAATGATGTTCACTTTATTGCAACAGTATTATATTGCTGACTCATAGTTAGTTTGTGATCCACTATAACCCCCAGATCCTTTTCCGCAATACTCTTTCTTAAGCAGTCATCTCCCATTTTGCATTTGTGCAACTAATTACTCTTTCCTAAGTGTAGTACTTTGCATTTGTCTTTATTGAATTTCATCCTATTTATTTCAGACTGTCCATTTGTCCAATTTAAGATAATTTTCAATTCTAATCTTGTCTGCCAAAACATTTGCAACCCCTCCTAACTTGATGTCATCTGCAAACTTCAAAAGTGTATTCTCTATGTCATTATCCAAATCCTTTATGAAGATATTGAATAGTACTGGACCCAGGACACATCCCTGCAAGACCACCAGGGATGCCATTCTAGCTTGACTGTGATGCTTTGATAAGTATGCTCTGAGTTCGGTTGTGCACCCACCTTATAGTAGTTTCATCTACACTATATTTCTCTAGTTTGCTTATGAGAAGGTCATGTGAGACAGTTTCAAAAGCCAACTAAAGTCAAGATATATCACATCTACTGCTTCACCCCTATCCACAAAGCTTGTTATCTTGTCAGAAAAGGATATTAAGCTGGTTTGACATGAATTGTTCTTGACAAATGTGTTGACTCTTACTTATCACCTTATCATCTTCTAGGTGCTTACAAACTGATTGATACCCAGAAAGATAATGGAGCAAATAATCAAACAAAGTTAAGTGCTCACTTAATGCTTTCCTGGCCTCTGCCACTGAATGCCTCCATGCATTAAGCTGTGCCCTATCAGTGCGGGAGGACCGCATGAGCTCGGAAAACGTGTAATTTTGACATCACCCTTGGTTTTTACCCCTTTTATCCTCACCCAGAGACTTTCAACAGGTCTGCATCCCACTTCTATCTCAATTTTCCTTTTAATGTTTTGAAAACATACAAAGGCAGAATGTAAAGACATCATGCATAATCTTATGACCTATTTGTTTGCATTTGTAATTTTTTTATTCACTTTTCTGATTAAAATAATTCTGTTTCATATGACATAAACGTACAGTATACAATCCTACAACTGAAATGTACAATATTTGCAACTAAATTTAGATGTATTCCTAATTTTGAAATCTTCAATTATCATTCTTAATAGTGGAGTTTTATAGATAGTCTTTCTATTTGTTACATAGGCTCAGAAGGTTAATTTTTAATAGAGAAAGCTATAATGTTAGCTTTTTTAACTTTACAAGTCTCATATAAGTTTAATTCATTTTACTTCCATACAATTTTTCTTTTAATTACAAATCAATTCAATTTATTTATAGGTAAATCTGAACAAGAAGTGTATGAAGCATAGAAAGGACCAAAGACTGAGAAATTGTTCATATTAATTTTTAAGTTATTTAATCAACTGCATCACCCGACAAAAGAAATCCTGTTATACATTTTCTACATGTAGCTGTGTGAATCTTCACTTGTCTTGTAAGACATAGACAATTATTTACAGTCTAAATGTAATTGATCAATTCCAGGTGGTCCAATGTAGAAGACTTCCATTAGCAACAAATATGACCTGCTTTTTCACATAGGCTGTTTAAAGGAGGATATAATATAGTAGGACAATTATTTTTATTCTGACCATTTAAATAGATGTTTGGAGTATAATGCTCCAATCCTGCAAAGATTAACACACACACTTGCTTAACTTTACACACTGTGAATAGTTCCAGTAGGAATGTATACAACACATAAAGTTATGCATGTGGATATGTGATTTGCTCAATAATCTGTCCTCTGCCTCTGCTATAATTAAAACGTAGCCCTACATTAAGGATCACATTCCCCCTTCACAGAGGGCCAGCAGAATGTCTAAACTCTATGACTAAGCACTAATTATATCTCATAAATCTTAAGCAGGACTGAAGTGGTGCATATGTTCTGCTGTGCCCTGCAATGGTCATCAGCAGTGGGGATTAAATGAGGGACCTCTGGACTAGAGCTGGCAGTTTTGAAAAACTGAAAAGAAAAATTCAGTTCAGGTCAACCTGAAACTGAAATTTTCAGTGAATTGGAAAGTCAGGAAAAACTCATTTTGTATTGAACAAAATGATTCATTTAGTTTCTAGGCATTTTTAACCATTTTAAAAATAAGAGCAAAGGAAATTTGGAAATGAAGGGCTAGACTGACAAGGGGCCCTCCTCCATGGTTTTGTGAAACTAGCCTGAAAAATTGTAATGTTTCATTTTGACTATGTTGAGATGAACTGTTTCAACATTTCAGAATTTTTTTTGATGAAGTAATTTGCTGAAATTGACACAAATTTGCAAAATGTTTTGGTTGCCCCAAATCTGCATTTTTTTGGCTAAAAAAGTTTGCCCATCTCTACTCTGGTTCTTAAACCATGAGCCCCTACTACCTGAGGTAAAAGACGTAGGCTTTGCTAGCTAAAGCTGTAGCAAGCTCATTAACCCCACCCACCACTAGAGAGGATCAGAGTACCACAATGAGTGGGTTATATGTTGGCTTCTGTGCTAGCCCTCTGCACAGGGGCAATTTTGCCCAAGATGAGTTTAGGTTAGGAACTCTATGGGTCAAATTCTGCTTGAGTCTACAAATTGCTTGACTTCATTGGGTACCACACCTCAACGTTTGATGGCAAAATCTTGTCTTGTGGCTACTGCTTTTGAAATAGCTATGGAGTAAAAGGTAACCAAATATCTAAGCATCTATTTGTCTTCTGTCTATTTTTGTTATTGACTGGTGTCATTGGTGTGTTAGCTTTACCCGGACAACCTCCTATATTTTTTTTGAACCATTCATCTACAGTTAGGCTATTGCTCCCCCTCAGCGATCGGTAGCCAAGCAGTTACCAACAGACGAGAGATTAAGTCATTTCCTTTTGTGTGATCATATCCACCAGGAAGCCCCAGGAGGATTACCAAAGGATCATTTGGTAATAAATATCTGACAGTTTGTGAGATTTGGTTATGGATTGCATCCCAATATTCTCTATTGACTGCTCATGATCACCCTATATGCATAACATTTCCTCTTTCACCATAATTTCTCCAACATTTATCCCCATTCAATCTCTCTCTGTTTTGTAACTTGACTGGTGTAAGGCACCACTGAAACAGTATTTTAAAGACATTTTATTTTATTGTGCTGCAGAATGAGATTGCTGCTACTCTTTTCCAGGTCAAACCCCATTCCTCTTGGGTAATTTTTTTATCCAGGTCCTTTTCCTAGCATATCACATATGGACATTTTTTTGTTAGGAAAGTTGCCTGCAAAGATTGATACACATTAGTTATATGTATCTTTTTTGTTTCTTAATTTGACCAGATGGCATCACTTCTATTAAAATTAACTTTCTGTATAAAACAGTCTTTCTAGAAAGTTGAGAAACTTAATGCCTAACTTGAAAGTATCAGTATCATGGGAGAATGGGCCAGGTAAAGCTATTTGAATTAGAAAAGTTTCTTTACTAAATACCTGGCCAACCATATGTATTCCATGGCTCTCCCAACCTTTCAACCTGTCTGGTGCACTATAGATGTTAAGATTTGAATTATTTGCAATAGGTGTCATTCCAAGGGAAAATAATTTGTCTTTAGTTCTATCCCAACTCAAAGCATAGCTTTTGCTAAAGGAAGTGTTTACTTTTCTGGAGGGTGTGATTTTTATTATTATTAATGCTTGGCTGCCTAGTGATGTTTTCATTCCTGTAGTTTTCTAGTTCAATAAAGACCCAGTGTTTGGCTAGAGCTAGAGTGCTTCCAATCCACTACTGCTTTGAGCTGATTTGCTTGATAGTACCACAGAATATTTAGGCCTGATCTATACTACAAGTTTATATTGAATTTAGCAGCGTTAAACCGCATTAACCCTTCACCCGTCCACACAACGAAGCCCTTTATATCGACATAAAGGGCTCTTAATATTGGTATCTGTAATCCTCCCCGACGAGGGGAGTAGCGCTGAAATCGGATTAGGGTTAGTGTGGCTGCAATTTGATGGTATTGGCCTCCGGGAGCTATCCCACAGTGCACCATTGTGACCGCTCTGGACAGCAATCTGAACTCGGATGCACCAGCCAGTTAGACAGGAAAAGCCCCACAAACTTTTGAATTTCATTTCCTGTTTGCCCAGCATGGAGTGCCGATCAGCACGGGTGACCATGCAGTCCCAGAATCAAAAAAGAGCTCCAGCATGGACCGTACAGGAGATACTGAATCTGATCGCTGTATGGGGAGATGAATCTGTTCTATCAGAACTCCATTCTAATAGACAAAATGCCAAAACATTTGAAAAAATCTCCAAGGCTATGATAGACAGAGGCCACAGGAGGGACTCAACACAGTGCTGCGTGAGAAGCGTAACAGAAAGCCAAAGAATCAAATGGATGCTCATGGAGGGAGGGAGGAAGGACTGAGGACTCGAGCTATCCCACAGTCCCTGCAGTCTCCGAAAACCATTTGCATTATTGGCTGAGCTCCCAATGCCTGAAGGGTCAAAAACATTGTCGCGGGTGGTTCAGGGTATATGTCGTCAATCTCCCTTCCTCCCCCACCCCCTCCCCCGAAAGAAAAGGGAAAAAAATCCTCTCTCACCTCTTTTCAATGTCACCGTATGTCTACTGGATGCTGCTGGTAGACACGGTGCTGCAGCGCTGAACAGCAGCATCCTCTCCCCTTCCTTTCCTGATGGCAGATGGTGCAATAGGCTTGAAAACCATCCTCATCATCCCGTAAGTGCTCCTGGCTGGCCTCGGTGAGGTCGGCCGGGGGCGCCTGGGCAAAAATGGGAATGACTCCCGTCATTCCCTTCTTTAAGCTTTGTGTCCTGGAGATTCAGTCCTGCCTGGAATATCATAGCAGCTGACCCCCCCGTTTTATCTCAATAATGTCACATTCTATATTACTTTGTCACACAAATGGGGGGATAACTGCCACGGTAGCCCAGGAGGGGTGTGGGAGGAGGGAAGCAATGGGTGGGGTTGTTGCAGGGGCACCCCCTAGAATGGCATGCAGCTCATCATTTCTGCGGGATGTCTGGGGCTCTGACCCAGAACGGCTGTCCTCTCTGGTTCTTTAGTAGGCTTGCCCAATATTCTAGGCAGGACTGACTCTACCTTTAGACAAAACATAAAGAAGGGAATGTCTTGGGGAGTTATTTCCATTTTTGTCCATGTGCCCCTGGCCGACCTCACCGAGGCCAGCCAGGAGCACCCATGACAGCAGCAGATGGTACAATAGGACTGGTAACCGTCTCTGCTAACTTGCAAAGGCAAGTGAATGCTGCTGTGTAGCACTGCAGTACCACGTTTGTTAGCAACATCCAGTAGACATACGGTGACAGTGAAAAAAGTCTAAACAGGCTCCATGGTTGCTGTGCTATGGCGTCTGCCAGGGCAATCCAGGGAAAAGGGCACAAAATGATTGTCTGCCGTTGCTTTCACGGAGGGAGGATTGACTGACGACATTTACCCAGAATCACCTGCGACACTGTTTTTGCCCCATCATGCATTGTGATCTCAACCCAGAATTCCAATGGGCGGGAGAGACTGTGGGAACTATGGGATAGCTACTCACAGTGCAACGCTCTGGAAATCAACGCTAGCCTCGGTACATGGACGCACACCGCTGAATTAATGTGCTTAGTGTGGCCGCATGGACTCGACTTTATACAATCTGTTTCCAAATATCGGTTTCTGTAAAATCGGAATAATCCCGTAGTGTAGACATACCCTTAGAATAGCTAGTCCACCTTGTTTAATGGGTCTGTACAAAGTATCTGCACTCTTGGTCTTTTCTTATTCCATGTAAATTCTAATAACATTCTCTATATTCTTGTTAGGGTTTTATCTGGGATGACCACAGAAAGATTTTGAAACAAGTAAGATATCCTTAGCAAAATGTTCTTTCCAACCAAGAAATTGCATATTTCCACCAGCATGCCAGATCTTTTTTTTTTTATTTGCTGAAGTAGTGGTTTGACATTTAAATCATAGAGCTCTTCTAGCTTGTTTAAGATTTGAATTCCCAGTTATCTTATAGAATTTGTTGCCCAGTTGTGCTCAAATGT
The DNA here is from genome assembly GCF_016161935.1 of Mauremys reevesii. NCBI lineage: Eukaryota > Metazoa > Chordata > Testudines > Geoemydidae > Mauremys > Mauremys reevesii. The sequence continues at coordinate 45,274,562 of NC_052633.1, read as the reverse complement.
TTTCTGTAGAAATACATTTTCAGAGCCTGGAAAATGTATAGCTAGCATTCTAGATTTGACATAATTTACTTTAAATCCAGAGGCTCTCTCAAAGTCATGGATTTCTTTAGAAACCAATTTTAGGCAAATATTTAATTTAGATAAAATAATATTCCCTCATCTACATATAGTGCTATTTTCTGACGTGTTCCTGCAAGTTTAATTCCTCTGATTGATTCATTGTTCCTTATCCTCTATGAAAAAGGCTCCATGGATAGTCCAAAAAAGTAGAGGAGACAATGGACATCCCTGCCTAGTCCCTCTGTGTAATTCAAATGGGAGATTTAACCCCATTAATTCACACAGTGGCTTTTGAGCTGGTGTAAAGAGCAGTTATCCATTTAAGGAACTGGAGGCTGATGTTCCTATGGGGCAGGACTTGAAACAGACTATTCTGTCAAAGACTTTCACTGCGTCAAGTGACAACGAGAGAAATCAATCTTTTTTTGGTCTGGCATTATGGATGATTCCAAGTACTCTACGAATGTTATCTGACATTTACCTATCCTTAATGAATCCAGTTTGATCTGCATTTATATAAGCTGAGAACATGGATTGCAATCGGCTAGCTAGTATTTTTGTTAAAATCTTTGACATGAATCAACAGTGATATGGACCTTTAAGAGCCGCACAGGGTAAAGTCTGCCAACTTCAGGAGGGAAAACACAGTAGCTTCTTTCATAGGTTGTCTCCCCTAACAGAATAGCGCTGAAGGTACCTCTCAAGGGACCCATTAAATATCTTGTAAAATTCAGCTGGAAAGCCATCAGTTCCTGGAGTTTACCACTTTTCATACTTGCTATTGCCTCTAAGATTTCTTCTGCTGTTATTTCTTTACCAATTGTGTTTATCTTTGGAAAATCTGCTACTCTCAGATATTTTGTAATAACTTCAGAGCTTGGAGTATCTGAGGAATACAGGTTTTTATAATACACAGCAAAAGTAACATATTTCATTAGGATGTGTAATTATCTTTTTCTGCTTGTTTTAAATTGGTGGAATAATAAGTTGCTCTTGAATCATAAAGCCTTTGATAAGGTTCCTCACCAAAGGCTCTTAAGCAAACTAGGCAGTTATGGGATAAGAGGGATGCTTTTGAATCAGTAACTGGTTAAAAGATAGAAAAGAAAGGGTTGGAATAAATGGTCAGTTTTCAGAATGGAGAGAGGTAAATAGTAGGGTTCCCTCCAAGGATCTGTAGTGGGACCTATGGCGTTCAACATATTCATAAATGATCAGGAAAAGAGGGTGAATAGTGTGGTGGCAAAATTTGCAGATCATCAAATTACTCAGGATAGTTAAGTCCAAAGCTGACTGCAAAGAGTTGCAAAGGGATCTCACAAGACTGGGTGACTGGGCAACAAAATGACAGATGAAATTCAGTGTTGATAAGTGCAAAGTAATGCACATTGGAAAACATAATGCCAACTATACATACAAAATAATTTGGTCTAAATTAGTTGTTACCATTCTAAAAGAGATCTTGGAGTCACCATGGATATTTCTCTGAAAGCATGTGCTCAATATGCAGCAGCAGTCAAAAAAGGCTAACAATGTTAGGAACTGTTAGGAAAGGGACAGACTGTAAAAGTAAAAATATCATAATGCCACTATACATATCCATGGTATGCCCACACAATGAATACTCTGTGATGCTCTGGTCAACCCATCTCAAAAAAAGATATATTGGAATTGGAACGAGTATAGAGAAGGGCAACAGAAATGATTAGGGGTATGGAAGAATTTCCATACAAGGAGAGATTGAAAAGACTGGGGCTGATCATCTTAGAAAAGAAATGATTAAGGTGGGATTTGATAGAGGTCTGTAAAATTATGAATGGTGTGGAGAAAGTGCATAGGGAGGTGTTATTTACCCCTTCACATAACACAAGAACCAGAGGTTATTCTATGAAATAATTAGGCAGCAGGTTTAAAACAAACATATGGAAGTACTACTTCACACAATCCACAGTCAATCTGTGGAACTCGTTGCCATGGGATGTTGTGAAGACCAAAAGTTTAACTTTGAAAAAAAAAAAGAATTAGATAAGTTTATGGAGGATATAAACTTAGCCAAGATGGTCAGGGACATAACCCCATGCTCTGGCTGTCCCTAAACATCCAACTGCCAGGAGCTGGGGCTGGACAACAGGGAATGGATTACTCAAAATTGTTCATTCCCTCTAGGACGTCTGATCTATTTCAGAAGACAAGCTACTGGGCTAGATGAACCATTAGTCTGACCCAGTATGGCCCTTTTATGTTCTTAAACTTTTGAGACAATAGCTTATCACTTTTATTTCCTTTTTCAGAACACATCTGCTTTGAATAACTAAAGGCTTTTTCAGTGGCATCTGTCATCAACACATTCAGTTTTCCCCTAATATTAGTTAGCTGTTGATACATTTTTTGGAACCTGTGTTTTTATGAATCTCTTATAACCTTTTTACCTCCTGTTCTAGTTCTATGTTGTCTTGAGCTCTCTCTTTTTTCAAGTTGAGAGGCTCTGCTTATCAACTGGCCCCTAAATACTGCTTTACTTGCCTCCTAGAGAAGACCTCTTCTTATATTGTCCATATAATTTATTGCAAAGTATTGAGCAGTGTTCTCTTTAACTGCTGCAACCCAATATTTGTCCTGGAGACATTTAAAAAAAATCTTGGGCTCCTATCCCAGCTAGGGTGACCAGATGTCCCGATTTTATAGGGACAGTCTCGATTTTTGGGTCTTTTTCTTATATAGGCTCCTATTACCCCTCACCCCCTGTCCCGATTTTTCACACTTGCTGTCTGGTCACCCTAATCTCAGCATTCAAATATTACTTCCAGTTGTGGATGTTCTGACCATGTAATGGTGCCAATTTCTGCAGATCTTGTCTGCTTCATTAAGAATTTGGAGACTAACATTACATCTATTCTACTGATGACGGTGTGAATAAAATGTGTAACCTTTTCCCTGGGAGCAATTCTCTCCAGCAATCAGAGAGATTGACTTTTCTGTGCCAACAATTCAATGCTGCACCTGCTTCCATATCCTCCTTGCTTTTTATCAGATGTATCCCACTAAAGAATCTACCCCAGGTATAATTTTCTCATCTCCAAAGTATTGAACTATTTAAAAGGAGTCCTTAAAAATGTTTTGTGCTCTTGACTGGGAGGATACATTGAGCCCACTATTATTAATAACGCAGCAATTGTGGCCTTTAACATACTAAGCATTCCTTCCTTATCCTTAAACAATCTTTAATCTGAAAAGGTACCTGTTTAGTAAGTATTATGACCAATCTTCTTTTCTTTGGCTGAAGCAAAGATGTGTCTGCTAAAGTCAATTATCTTTTATGTCTAGAATTTGCCCCTCCTGAACATGAGTTTCTTGAGGTAGAATACAATGAGATTAGGGTTTTATTTTAAAAAAGTTTTGCAAGGGCTTCTGCTCCTCTCCCCCTCCCAATTATATTATTTAGTCCTTTGACATTCAAAGATGTTACTCTAAGAGGAAGAGCCATTGAGAATAACAATTATTTTACTGAAAAACTTGAAATTGTGATTCTTTAGCTGATTGATGGCATGAACCCTTGTATGGCCAATGTCTCTCTTGTTTCTAATAATGTTGTATTGGTACTCATGTGCCTACACAGGGCTTGGTTTTGTTTGTAAACTTCCCTGTCTATTTCTTGTAATAATTTCTCCGCCTCCCCAGTTTTCTCCCCTCTCTTGTATTCCCCTTACTTTAAAAGTTAAAAATAAAACACCAACATATCATGTAAACCAGTGTCCAAACGGTTGTGCTCTGTACATTCTCCATGAACACTTGGACTGTATCTCTTGCAATCCAAGTAATTACATTCTTCACCTATGGGACCTGGACTTTTGCCTTTAGTAAAATAAGATTACCATCTGATCCTTTGAGCTACAGGGGGATGATTTACAGGGAACCCCTAAGGGTTCTTCCCCTCCCCTTTCTATATTCTCCAATCTCCTATCTCCCTGGGACTCATCCCAGTTCCCTCCTTATTGTCTTTTACTTTCTCTACTTTGTAAAATACAGAACACAGCTATCAGAGTTATGATCACCCCTTTTAAAACACACTTCATACTATTAACATTCCTGTCTAACCTTAACATGTTATTCTACAACCTTTGGAATACAAAAAACTGGGACATTTCGGATGATTCTGAGCCTACAGACCTGGACAGCTGGCAATGTGTACTAAGTATCCAGATTTCCTGGGACAGCTACCTCAGAAAAGGGACAGTCCTGCGAAAACCTGAACAGGTGGCAACCCTATTTAGAGGTCCCTTCTGGATTACCTTTAGTTTGTTCCTCAGGTATCTGTTTCTTCCTGTTCAGCTTCACTTTTGCCATTGCCAGTAAAGTCTTTTTTTTTTTTTTCCCCAAATCCTCCTTTTCTGGGTTTCATCATCTGCCAAGATATTTCCAGCATTTTATCCTTGGTTTATA